>NC_141412.1:2902634-4132769 GCF_034619465.1 Leptosomus discolor
TAAAGCCAGGCTGAGGTGGGGCAGCCTGCAGCACTGGCTCTGCATTGTCCCATTAAGTGGCTAGGTAGTGTTAACACCCCTTGTATGCCCCATACATGTCTTTGAAGGCTTTTCCCTGGGGCTTCCTAGTATCCTTTGATGCCCTGGAGCAACAGGACAAAAGGTCATTGTTCCCCATCTTATTTCTAATTATTATTGTAAATAAAAATGCAGCTGTGCTCCTATTTGGGCTCTGAGCCAGCCCTGGTATCCCCCCTGCCACCCCCGCCTGATTTCACAGACATATGCTCAGGTTTCTGACGCACAGAGATCAAATAACCCATCACTCAGGGTAAGATATTATCCCTTATTACCAATTCAATGCAAACAGCTCTCCCCCAGATTAAAAGCCAATTAAAGAACCTTGCTTTTCAAGGGAAGAGGAAACTGAGAGGAGTTTTTTGTGGGGTTTTTGTTGGTAGCTGGCAAGGAGGCAATATCCCCCATAAGCGTTGTCGATGAGTTCTTTTCAAATCACATTGATTTTGCTCAGAACCGTTTGGGACTCACGTCTCCAGAGAAAAAGAGAAATACAGAGAGGACAACAACAAAATCTCAACAGCCAGTGTCCTAAAAAGGAAAAAGAAATAAATTTACTTGCTGGAGGATCAATGGTGTTTGCTTAAATCAGCAATTGGTGGTTTGGGTTTCAAAGCTTTCTCAGGGCAAGGGAGCCTTACTCTCAAGGTGAAGAGCAAGCTCATAAATCTGGGAGAAGCTTCAAGACCAGAATATGCTGATTCTCCACTGCAGGGAGCGCAGAGCCAACAGGAAAAGGGCATTTGCTCTGCAAACAAGAAGCAGGATGAGCGCTTGTAAATCGCTAGTCACAAGGGAACAGGTGACATTCAGTCCTGCTGCACTCAAGATCTGGGATACAAGGGGAAGAGAAAGGTGACTTTAAGCCAGCTCTGCACTCACAAGGGCCACACGAGCCCCTGGTTTCTCCTCTCAGCTCCCAGAACAGGTCAGTGAAGCCTCAGGTCTCATAACTCCGTTCCCCACAGCTCTCACTGGGAAACCAAGACTTATCTTCAAAGCAGCAGACTCAGCCCTGTCCCCAAATGACTCCTATTGCCTTACTGCCCTGGGAGCAGACGTGTCCAGAGACCTGTCCGGTGCAGGGGTAAAGCCAGCGATCAGAACATCTCCCAGCTGGGACTGCAGCCAGCACAGTGGGACTCCAACACAAAGGTATACAGTGATAACTCGCTTCATCGATCCTGTTTCCCTAGACTTAGTAGAAACAAACAAAAAGCCTCATCATCGAAAACCCCAGACTGCCTTTCCAGCAAGTATTGTGCCCAAAAGGAGCTGTGTATTTAGGCTTCCCCCAGCTTGCTACTGCTTTACTCACTGCCTGTTGACCCACTGCCTCTCTCGGGGCCCATGCTGCTCACAGCCCCATTACCATCGGTTTGCAATTGGCGTGCAGGAGCCACCCCGGGCTCGGCCTCGCAGCTCCTGTCTGCCCTGGCTCTGCAAAGCCCTCCTTCCAAGAGCAGCCTTCTAGTGTGTCTGCCGCAAGGTGAAGGAGTATTGAGTTCCTGACAGCACACCCATCCGCTTTGGTAAGTAGGTAGATGACCTCCTGAGGTCCTCTGCAACCTGAATTATCTTCTGTTTCTATCAGGATGCTAAAGTAGCACAAAAACATGTCTATCTTTCTGTCAAGCTGTCACTTTGCGTTCATTTCATTTTCATCTGTCACACATTAGCCCAGATCTTACTGTCTACAAGCAGATAGTTATTTATTGTTTCCTCTTTTGTTTTCTTTTTTAAAGCTATTTCCACTTGAAATATAATGACACACACGCAGACAGAGGCATACGTACACAAATAGCAGGGCACCACTTTCACCAGGCTTACTCTTCTCTTCCAGGCTTATTTAATGAGAAAGACTGGGAGTAACTTGGTCTGACAAGTGACTCTCTGCATTAAAACCAACAGCCAAACTGCCATGGCTTCCTCTTTGTTGCACACACGGGCAGGGCGAGGGGATCTGCCCAGCTTCCTTGCATGGCCTGGACTCAGCTGGTGCAGAGGCAGAGCAGGAGGCCAGGTCGTGCCTGTACACTGCCAGCAGCAGATCTCAGCCCGTTTGCCAGTCCACACTTGCCCACCAGTCAACGTGTTCCCGTGCAACCACAGGTTTTGCATCGCGAGAGGAGGGGCCTGACCACGGCCCAGCAAGCAGGAACCCAAAATCTTGCTCCCACTGTCTGGGCTGAGCATGAGCACAAACCACGCCCCCCCCACCAGCCGACATCCTGGTCATCCTTGTGCTCGGCACCACACAGGTGACTTCAGCCTGAGCCACCGCCGGACTGAGAGCCACCAGCCCAGACAGAAAGCGGGGAAGTGGTGGGGCACAGCCACAGCTTGCGGGGGGCTACAACAGTTTCTCCCCCGGGTCCGTCAGTGTGCTCCAGCGGCACACGTGCCAGCGATCGGTGCAAGGTGGCAACAGCACCAAGGCAGCGCACCGCGGCCTCACGGCCTGCCGCCATGCCGGGGGAGGCACAGCACCTCCCAGCACACACCTGCACGGCCACAGCCCATCTCGCTGCTGCCGCGTAACATGTGCAGGAGACTCAAACTGGAGGGAAAGGGACAGCCGGGAAGGGAAAGGTGGGCGAGCAGGTGGAGCCTGGGGACAGCACAGCCGTGCGTGCGGGGGCACGGGAGGAAGGAAGGAAGGGCCGCGGCCTGCGCCGGGAGGATCCCTCCCTCTCCCCTTCATTTCCGCCCAGGCAGAAAGAGGAAGACATTTCCCTGCCTGGATTTTTTTTTTTTTCCCAGCGTCCCCGGCCGCCGCTGGTGAAACCCCATCGCAAGCCACCCCGTCGCCATGGCAACGGGCCGACAGGAACAGATGGTCCCGGCGAGGCAAATCCCCACCCGAGGGGGAGCAGGCCGCAGGGCCGCGGGGCAGGGCAGGAGCGGGCCCCGGCCGCACGCCTTGGGGGACATGGAGGTCGCCTCCCTCCTCCTCATCCTCCAAGACATTCGTAGCAAGCCTATCTCGGGGCGGCCTCGCAGGATGCTCCCCTTCCAAGGGGCACGGACCCTCTGAGACCCACCATCCCGTGGCCTGGACTTCCCTGTCTACGGGAGGAGCCATGTTTGCTCAGGCATCTGGAGCACCTCCCTGCCCGCCTTCAGCAACCTCGCCCGCTAAGATGGGGGATTGCACAGCAGGCAGGCGCGGGGCCCAGGGCTCAGCTGGCACAGCCTTGCCAGGTTTCCCAGACAGATTCATCTGAGCAGACTGGGATGAGGAATTGGGTGGGTGAAGATAAAACTCAGCCACTAATCTCCCTGTGGATTAGCTGTCAAGCCTGTCCACGTGGGGCCGTGGTGTGGGGCTTTGGAGCAGACAAACAACATGTAAGGCCTCCTGGAGATATCCACGACTCCTCTGGTGTATTTGAGAGAAGCAGCCAGGCATGCCCCAGGCACCCAGGGAGAAGAGGGTGTTTCTCAGGGGCACAGACTCTCCTCATGGGATTTGCAGAGCGAGCTGCAAACTCAATAGAGCTTGCTGTGGTCAGCCCCATAACTGGTTGCATTTCGGGGAAAAGCAGCAAGTGTGAAACTACACTTCAAAGCCTACAAAGCTGTCTGGACCTGCAAGGGGAAAGACTCTCTATGGGGAAATAGAGGCTAAAGACGCCAAGGAACATTGTTGCAAGGAATCAAAAATAAAAGCAGTGGCTTTTCCTTTAGGAACCTTAGCTCCTAGCACAGCCTGTCTCAACTGCTCAGGCCCGTTTTCTCCTCAAGAACCCAAAGCAACATTCGCTCTCCAGAGTCAGTTTTGGAGCTGTTACCACCATTCACAACTTCCTCAGCTCCGGGTAAGTTCAGTCTCTGTGGATCATGTCTGACTTTTGCAGCCCTGTCTCCAGATGCACAGGAGCCAGGCAGCTGCTTTTCTTGCCTACCGAATCCCAGGGAGCTTTCTTCCCACGTGGGAAGCAGTGTTTTTCAGGGCTCAAGGGCCAGAAGAGGCTGGGGATGGAAAGCAGGCAGTCCCAGGGTGAGAGACGAGCATGTTGGGCGGCTGCATGGAGCGCTGCAACAAGGGAGGAGCTAAACCCCCTCCTGCCTAATAGTAATCGCTTCTCCCTGCACCAACCGTTCCTGCGCCAAGCTGCTCCCTTTCCCGTGGCCCTGGCACGCTCACAGAGATACTGGCCTCGGGGGCCCAGCCTGGCCCAACCGGCTCCCAGCCCACACCCGTGAGAAGAGCAAGAGCCCGTCCTGCCTTTCAGGTGTGGCCCTTTGCCTCCGGGCTCCCGCCTGGCAAGAGCACTGGTGCCAACTTGCAGGCGGCCGGCCACTTTTGCTGGTGAGAGAAGGGGAGCAGGAGCTGCTGGGCAGCAACACCCTGCCAGGGAGGTCTGTGCCAGGGCAGCGGCTTGTGGGAGGCTGCAAAGCCTCCTGCTGTGAACGAGGTTGTCCGCAGCACCCCTTTCTGTGCTTCCTCTCCTTCAGAGGGGGTTCCCAGATTTATTTTCTGCTGGCGTCTGGGTTCAGCCCTTTCTTCCCCAGCCCGACAAGCCCTGGAAACCCACATCTTTTCTCTGCAGAACAGGTTGGGTGCAGGAGCAGCCATGCCTGCTTCCCACGCGCCAGCACAGCCCAGTCTGGCCTACACCCTCCCCCTGCTCCAATAGCCCATCTTTTTTTTTCCCTCTGCTCTCTTTCCCAGATCAAGGCTGCCTCCCCTCCCTGTATTACAAACATTATTCAGCTGCTAGATAAGAAGCTCTCCAGCAGCTCTTTATTAATCCCACTGCAGGCAGAAAGAAGGCAGAGAGGAGAACTCAGTGTGGTCAGGACAGAGACTAATGTTCCACGAAACACCTTTGCAAAAGCGAGGCATGTCTTTTTCCCAGAAAGTCTCATGGGAAGCTTGGGTAATAATTAACAATTATCAAACTTTAAACCCTCCATCTCTCTCTTTTTCTGACTAGGATTTTGTAATAACTCATGCAGTCTGAAACACTCCCAGCCTGGTTTGCTGGGGCACACTGGGTCAGGAGAGGTAAGAAGGAGGATGCAGACAGACTCCAGGGCAGGCAGGAGGCCATTGCTGAGTCTGCTGCTTCCTTGCTTTTACACTGAGCTGCAGTGTCCCAGCTCTGAGCTTCCAGGGAGCTTGGATATGAACCTCTTTTCCCTCCTTCAGTGCATCTTGCAGCAAGTTTGGCCACAAAAAGAAATGGCTTGTTGTGGTACTCATCTTCCTAGGGAAGTTTTCCCCCAGCCTTGGAAAACCATAGACTCTTGCATATGGCTAAAATCGTAATCTACCCAGGAGATAGACTAGAAAGCTTTTATAGCATAAAAGCACTTGTTTAAATCCATCTCCTTTCTGAGGCAACTATAATCAGCACCATGTGATGGCTCACACGTGAAACAAGTTGGATGGCTCACAGGGCCTGGGTTTTTATTGCTACCTGCCCCCTCTTATGGAAGGACCACATATTTTTTTAAGTGCTTGTTCATGCAATAGGCAGGGTATTTCTGTGATCTGCATCCTACAGTGGGGCAACTCAGGTGTTATGAAACTTGCTCACAGCCACCCAGGAAATTAGTGGCAAAAGAAAACACATTGCAGATATCTGAAGACTTACATTACTGCCCCCAGCATGCAGCCGTCCTTCCTGCCTCAGCATTCACAGCAAATCCACCAAGAACAGGGCACAATGTGAACCCCTGTCACCTGTCCTGCCCACCGCATTGTCCAGCAAAGAGCCAGCCCACACCTCTCACCTACCAGCAACACCCCCCCAGATAGTGACTGGAAACCAGAAGTGACCCAAATGCAAAACCAATGGAGCGAGAAATCAAGAGGCCTTTGAACTAAACCAGGCAGGGAAGCCAATGGACCATGTTCACCCACTTCCATGATTTCAACCCATGCATCACACACTCAGAGCAGTAAGAAACTGGGTCCAGTGTCTGCACTGACAGAGTATTTGTACATCGATCTATGCAAAACAATTTCTTGTCTTCTAAAATCCCTGGGCAAGAAGCTCTCGGGCTCCTGGCTGCTATGAAAACTGAGAAAATAAAGGGGAGTCACCTTTCCCTATGCTTTGCAAATGGCGTCCTGCTTGTATAGAGTAACGTCGGCAAGAACAGTTGTGCAAGGTGCCTTGCAGACGTAGGGCAATATGAGCAGAAAAGAGAGAGACTACTACCAGCAGCTTTAGACAAGGAAAGGCACACAGAGGTGAAGTGAGCTAGCCAAGGATATTCCAGGGAGCTTGTGGCAAAGCCAAGAAATGATGCCAGCCCTTCTGAATTCAGCCTGCCTTTGCCATCACCTCCAGGCCATTCCTTCCCTCCAAGTAAAAGCTGATTCACACCTGGTAGAAGTCAGTATGAGGCAGCAGATATTCCCATTTCCAGTGAGGTACCGTAAGGTACTCCACAGGCATGGCAGCAATTGGGACGTCAAGAATACAAAAATATATATATATATATACCTAAAAATAATTATTTTAGCCTTTTATTTCCAAAGTGAGTTTAGGGCCAGTGAAAGGTCTCAGATCAATACCAGCAAAACTGCAAATTGGAGTCCTCCCCTTAGCCACAGAAAGGGTACAGCTGAGACAGCATCTGCACAAACAGCCTGCCCACACTCTCTGCCAGCATGCCTCAGCTCTGACCTTGAGGAGTTGCCTTGAAGTGCGAGAGGGAAACTCCCCCTTCATCCTTCCTCCCCCCTTCCCATGCAGCCCTGGGCTTTTGTTGCCCAGCAGGGAGATCACTGCTGGTTTATTTTACTTGGGTGCATTCTGTCTAGAGAAGAAACTGAGTCTTGACAAACTCAGTCTACATGCACACCAAGACAACCTGCTTCATCATGCAGGTAGAAAGAAGTCCTAAAGGGTTCAAGGGGATTTTGCAGCACAGATTTCAAGGCAAATCCAGCCCTAGAGAGAGCTTAAGCTACCAGGCTGGCTCTGGCATTTCAGATGGTGAGATGCAGTTGCCCGTTCATGTGCTCCATTACAAACAGGCCTTTCTTCTCCTCTCCTGCCCCACAGCTGTACATGTGCTCAGCCCCATGCCCCAGGGACCTTTGAAAACTGCATTATAGGTTCTCCCCATACAAAGTTTGGATCAATACAGCTGTCAGGCTTTGGCCACATTACCCCTGCTAATTGGAATTACAATAGGCAGACTGCAGCTTTCACTCCATCTCTCTGTTGCTTGTCATAATGTAATCAAAATCTCTCGCGCGCTCTCTTTATCATGGAGCGTGACGGGAGCAGAGGCGCTGGCAACCACGTGGCCTCCAGAGACTACAGATTCCTGTGCATCAGACTGGGGCTGGGAAGCTTTGCCACGGGGGTGGAAAAAGAGCCCCTCACTGCCAAAACTCTCTGGCCTGCCTTTGGCCAAGCAGGAGAGCCAGCCTCAAGCCCCCAGCTGGGCAGGGGCCTGGCTGGGCACAGCAGGGAGACACAGATGGGGACTGAGGGGTGCTGGCAGAGCAGGTGCTGCAGGAAGGAGGTGCAGAGTCAGGCTAAGACCAGAGACAGACACAGCTTGATTGTGGAGCTGGACACTGGCCAGCAGCAGAGCCCAGAGGCTCACCTGGCCAAGCTGAGGAAGGAGCCTCCCTCCTCAATGAAGCGGTGCCTGTGCTGACCAAGCGCAGGGGGCAGGGGGAAGGTGCCTCCTCCTCGCTGCCTCCTGACATCCCTCGCTCCTGCCTCCCCAGCAGCGCTCTGACACCCCCATGGCAGGGGGTTCCCACCAGCTGCCGGAGACAAAAGCGAGCAGGGGATCACAGGATGAGCAATGCGGCAGCTTGGCATCGGCATGGCACAAAGCACTGACCAGGACTCGAGTGGCTGGACAGGAACGAGCCAAAGCTTTGCGCTCGCATAGGAAGTTTAGCCCTAGTACAAGCAAAGCTGAGAGAGCATCTAAAGGCTTCAGCTAGGTCAGGATCCCTGCCACGCTAGGTGCTGCGCCGAAGTCCCTGCCCCAGCAAGCTCCCCACTACGCTGACTCACAAACCCCTGCCCACATCTTGCTCATCGCTCCCCGCCTATGTGCAGCAGCCCTGCCAGCGAGAGGCCGTGCATGTCTTGCTCACGCTGGCTCCAAAGGCTCGGCCAATTTACGGAGCCGGGGTGATACATAGCACGCAATAGATACAGCATCTGTGATTTGTTGATCATTATCAAACGGCAGTAATGCAGGGCTGAATTACCCAGACGAGGGAAGGATCGGCAGCCTGGACCTACTCAGTTCCCCAGAGACTGCCCGTAAACAAAACTTAAATAATTAGAGTGCTTGGGCGGAGATGCAGCCTCTAAGTATTCTTAGGCTCACGCAAATAAAGGAAATAAATTCTTGGAAGGTGCCAGGCTGGATGGGGCAGAGGGAGGCTCATTTTCCACATCACTTGAGAGCAGCCGTTATAAATCTCACTGAAAGATGCACCTCCCCAGGCTAGCGATATTTTTAAACTCCAGGAGAGAGGGGAGAGAAAAAACACGTTTTAGTATTTACACCACAGGCGAAAAGGGTATTTAAAAATCAGGGTACATTTTCAAAAGTCTGTTTCTGCCATGCCAAGAAAGAAAGAATTTTCTTTCCATAGCGTGATAGCTGGAAATCTTAGCCCCAGAGAATTCATTCCTACCACCATCATTCTGTTGTAAGCTGAGAAATCAAATGCCCAGAAGGACTGGGGGGAGTCATGGGATAAAGGTTCTTTCACTGGCGAATTGCTAGTTCAGTTCCCACCTGAATCAGCAGCAAATGCAAATCAGCTCCTCTGAATCCTGAGGGGCGACTTCTGCACTGTCCCTGCTTACTTGGTGTCTGGGATATTGTCCCATACGAGATGAGATGACATGGCTCTACGCAGAGGGATGACTGCTCTACCTCACGGGAACAGCAGTCTGGTTTGCTGGGCCAGGAGCCTGAGCACGTAACCGGACAGAGTGGGGATGGGACACCAGGGCACAGGGACCTGCTGGTGGATGTCAGCTGAAGGACGTGGCCCTGGAGCCAGAGCCAGGGCAGAGCCTCACGTGGTGCTTTGCCCGCTGGAGCAGTGTGTCCCAGGCGTTCTGTGGGGCAAGGCCACCCGAGCTTTGGGGCAGGGAAATCCATGCATCGGCTTGTGCAGGATCGCCAGGCCAGTTTTCCTTTCTGATGCTTTACTGTTCCCCCAGTTGGTTAGTGTTTCCTTCCTAGCACAGCTATAGTGGAGAGCGGGGTGGGCTCCGTTTTGGCAGTCATCTAGGAAATATCGTCAACGGCTGACTGATCACAGTTCAACTGATCAGAGGCTGAAGGACGCTGCATGGCAACAGTTTGCCACAGGAGGTGTAACAGTGTGAGAGTTCTCAGCCTTGCTCTCAGGGGGGTCCTAGAGGACCCACAGATAAACTGCCAGGGCACTGCCTTCCTCTGCAAGCACTGCAGCTTTCTTCCTGCCAAACTCAGTCCTGCTCCTAATTCCCTCCCAGGTCCTCAGGCACTGAGAACATTCCCCCTTTTATAAGCTGTGCTCTGTGCAAGCCTCTTTCCCTCCCAGCCCTTACCAGGACTGCAGTCATCTTCCCAAAAGGATCCTATTCAGCTTGTATCAAAGGGATATATGAGCACACCCATTAGGCATCAGAGCATCAAGCAAATCCCCAAACAAGCCGCCTCTAAAGATCAGAGCACACTGTAATCACTCCCTCTGGAAGGAGATCCCAATAAGCCCTCCCCCACTTTCTCTGCTGAACCCAAGCACATGAGATACGTTTGGCAAGCTCAGCCCCATCTCTAGTGAAATCTCTTCATAAAACTCGCACACAGAAAGCCCCTGGCCTCTCCCTGCTCCCCTGCAAGCCCTCCCCATTTCAGCGCACAGCAGATGTTCAGAGGCTGCCCCATCCCTTGTGCCCTGCAGTAAGGAGGGCATTGCTGCTGCCCTGAAGGTCTGGGTCTCGCATCCCTGCCTGCAGCTGGAGTGCACCACCTGGGCTGGGCAGCAAGAGGGGCTGCTGCAGATGTCACAAGCAATAGCAGCGGGTCCCCTCCCCTCGCCACCCTCCTCTCCCTGCTTCCCCCCCAGGAGACAGCAGAAAACTAACCTGAGCCTGGGGAGAGGGGAGCGCTGCCAGCAGGTGGACATGCCTGCTCAGGGGCAGACACCAGGACAGAAGGGGCACTCTGGTACATGCGTGCTGATTCACGTGTTGGTGCACACGAGTGTCTTTCATAACCATGGCCTCGAAGAGAAAAGCAAGAAGCCTTTTCTAAAGCCTTTCGTAAGCCACGTGCTTTACCAATATGACACAAGCAGCCCAGCACTGGGTTTTGAAGTCATGACGCTAGGTGTCCTGTAGATTTGGATCCTGGGCTGGTCTGAGACTGCCCTTCCTTCAGCACCTACCAACTACGTCTCAGCCTCTTGGTACGTAAAAATGAACTCATCCTTCCTGGGTAAAATATGCAGAGCTCCAGCATGTCCAGCTGTAGGGTGCAATGCACACAGACTAACAGCACCCAGCAGGACTGCCTATAGAGCCAAGAGGGGTCCTGTATCCCATGGAAACTGTGGCAGCTGATATAAATTACAGCATGGCAAGGATGCTGCTATGCAACACAACACTGATCCTTAATGACCATAAATGGGCACAGCCTTGGTTTTCCCCCATATCCAATCATCTACCCAGAAGATACCCCTTCCTGCAGCTCAGTCCCTAGCCACCGTGCAGGGGCAGCCGACAAGGGGAAGGTCACGAACAGGCCCAGTAACGAGCAGCTTGTGCAGTTGTCTCCACTGTACACCACCAAATCACTAGCTGCTGCCTTTTCTTTCAGCCCTTAAAACAACATCTCTTCTCAAATGACACAGGCCTGGGCTAAGTAAGGTGACATAGGCAAGATCAGCAAGGAAATACTGTGTGCTGCAACCTGTTAGGAACAGGAGTGATCCTTTTCTTGTGTGTACTTAAAGCCCCTGAACTGACTTTGATTATCCATCCTTAACACTTCTCCTAGTTTTGGCACCCCCAGGCTAGTAAGGCCGTCAGCACAACTATGTTCTGGTGGAAATGTGACTCTGGGCTTGCCTACAAGGGGTCTCAATGCTGATTACCTAGCCCAGGGAAAGTCAAGGAGTAAAGCCCATAAGATGCCTCTCCCTAAGAAAAAAGTAGCCCTAGCTTGGTGCAGCTTAATTCTCCAGTGAAACCAATGTAGTCCTGACTGCAGGCTTCATATGGATGTTTAACGTGCTGGCAGCAATGTGCACCCTTCTCCTGTGCACCCTGGCATTCACTTTACAGGGCATATAGCGCTCATCAGTCTCTGGCGCAGCGGCTGTAGCTCTCACACTTAGTTAGGAAAGCTGGGGCTGTAGCACACTGAGATACCAGGAAAGTCTCTTTATTTCTAATCCTGGACCAGTGGGAGCACGAGGAGATGTTTCAAGGCAGGGGGGACCTCCGTCACGGCCATGGGTTGCGGTGAGGGGTGAATTATGACTCCACAGCATGCTGATAACTCACCCGGCCCCAGACTCTGAGCTCGGCTAGCTCATTTACTTGGGCTGTTCAAGGACGGGGCAGGGTTCATTCCTCCCTTGCTGCTCTCCCCTGCCCTGAGTGCCACAGTACCTCGCACAGGCCAGCGTAACCACCTTGTATCAAGCTGTTCTACACAGAAACCTGCAGAAGACAGTGACTGAAACCCTGACCTTTCTCCTGAACTATCCAGCTCTCTGTGTGTGCCTCTGAGTAAACCCTGTTCATAATATTAAACTCTGCCCTAGGTCTATGACTTCTGCCCATCATGGACCATTTGTAACCCCTGGCTTTCCTAGGACACTCAGCACAACAGCCTCTAATTATAGACCTCTGTTTGAGCTCTTGAGTCCCACCAGCCTCTTCTACACGGTTGCATTAGACCCCTGAGTCCATAGACAGAACTCTGCCCCCAGACTGCCCCTTTGGTCTATGTTTCCTAGGGACAGTGAAAATGGTCAGTGAAAAGCTTCTCAAGCAGTATCCCCCTTCGTCCAGAGGATATCTTGCCAGGGGGTAAGAAGTGAAATCTGATTTTGCCAAGTGTGGGATCCTCGGTGCAAAAAGTAGACACCTGTAAGGCCAGCTGATAGTCAGTGTCCCCCCTGGATCCGCATGAAGTGGCTACAGACCTTCCACTGCAGCAGCCTGTTCTGATACCGTGCCTTTAGCCTCACACAGAGAACAAGGCTGGTTTTGCTCTCAGGTGGCCACACAGCACTCCGCTCCAGCCCCCTCATCTCCCGCACAGACAGGCCTTTGTGCTGGGAACGGCTCTCGCCTCTCACCAGAGCAGAAACGCTGGATGTTAGCCACTGGCTGCAAGCTGCATGGACCCTCTGTCACTCCTGGCCATGCCTCCGGATGCCTTGCTCTAGCACGGGGGGAGGAATGGATCTTCCACGGGAAAGGACAAATAGACTCAAAATCAGCCTGATTACGGGGTTTTCCCAGGTAGAGAGAGAACTGCTGCGAAGAGAGTTGGAGGCAAAGTCCTCTTGACTAACCAGGCTTGGGAGCACCTGCTGTCTCATAGCCAGGTGGTCCATCTGGTACCTGCCGCTGCTTCAAGGCAGTGATGTGATTTGCAGGTCCTTTTGTAGCATCCCTGCATGGTCGGGAGCAGATGGAGGCACTTCGCTATTTCATGCAGTTAGAAAGGCAAGTAGGCTGGGATGGGGAAAACTCCATCCCTGTGTTTTTCAGGAAGGAGAGTCACATGGATCTTGCCTCTCCTTAAGTTCTTCCCCCCGCCCACCTGTAGGTAGAACGAAGATGGAAGGCAGCGCTGTACACCAATGTCCAGCTGGACTGGCTCAGAGCCAGGGAGGGCAGGCCTGGAGCAGCGTGAGGGAGAGGGGCAGAGTTGGGTGGCTAGTGCTTAGAAAGTCCTTCCTCCTGCAGCGCCACACCAAATAATGTCAAAGAAGGATTATAAACCTCCTGCAGGGACAGCTTTATTGTGGGGGAATGGAGAAGAGATGGTTCATCAAGCTGGGTCAGTTCATCCTCTCCATCCCCAGCAGCCTACAGAGATGCCAAAGGGACAAGAGATTGCCCCTGGCCCCAGCCACTGCAGACCTGTGGCATGCAGGGCACAAGCAGTCTCCTGGGCTGCGAAAACAGCCAGGGACTGAACCTCTCTCTCCTCTTTCATGCCCAGTAGCTGCTGTTCATCTGCCTTGGGATTGCTGCAGAGCCGAGAGCTGCCGCAGCTTTTATGATGCCAGCCTGCGTGAACGGCTGCACCAGCCCCAGAGACGGGGAGAAACAGCGAATGGACAGCAAGGCGTCAAACTCCTCACACTTGTTCTGGTGTCCATGGAGGCAGGGACACACAGAAATGACAGCACGGGGCATATAGAATAACACAGTGCTGGGAAGGGTAGCCCTTGAGCCTGCAAATTTTGCTTCCCTTTTCTGTGTGTGACAGAGACAGGACTGTAAATGCAGGACTTTAAACCTAGCATGGTGGCACAGTGGAAGGACAGGGAGGCGCCTGTCTGGCTGCCATGGGCTCTCACTCGCAGACTGAGGGGAAACTGTCTTTCCTCCCATGGATAATACTTCTGCATTTGAGCAGCTTGGGCAGGAGTTTCTCTTCTGCTATGGAGCTGAGGGGTTGCCCTTGAAAACCCAGCTGGGAGAGTATATGCAAGTGTGCTGGGAGGGTATGTGCATGAATCTTAGCCTGGACTAAACCTTCACTGGGAGAAGTGAAGAAAACTGTAAGGCCAGGAGAACATCTGCAGCTCAACAGCAGCCAGGAGGAAAGCAAGGGGATGTACCATGAGAGGTTTCGTTCCTTAGTTAAACAAATTTTCACCTGAAACAATAATCTGGGTTAGGGAGCCCTCACTGCAGAGCTCTGAATTCTCTGTGCTGGGATGACTGTGCTCTGGTAATTAACACAATAGGTGTCTCAGATGCAAACTGGGTCCCAGCTCCAGTGGCTGGCGGCTCCAACTCACCCTGCATCAGAGCTGTACTGATTTAATCTGACGTATTTGAAAAAGCAAGAAAATCTCTAGGGGTTGTTCAGATTGGAGTACCTTTGTCCCTCTCTCATTTGTTTCTGCTTTTTGCACCGATATGCCTTGCCGGTCTGTGAAAAGGACTGAGCAAGAGCCACCATGACCTCAAGCAACGACGTTGCAAGATGCAAACCTTTTCTCAGAGGCCCTGAGGATTGTGGCCGTTCATCTGAGGATTTACCAACTCATCCCTGCAGCATACACAGGCAGCCTGACTTCTGCTCTTCCAAAAAATCTTTTTCCCCTGGTGCTGCCTCACCATCTCCCCCACATGCCTGTCTGCTGGCAGTGCTGTGTACCTCCCCAGGGCACTGGAGGTGGGAAAGAGCCTTCCCCTGGCTGGTAGTGGCCACTCACTGCTCTCCCCCAGCCTTATGATGGGCTGTCCCCGCTGTTCCCAGCCTTAGCAGCACTAGCACAGGGCAAGGGGTGCCAGTGAAAACACGGGCCTGGGAAGCAGGTCACGACAACCGGCTCTTCTGGTTCCCTTCGTGATTCAGCTGAGGTGTGAGCAGAGCCCAAAGGATCCTTGTAGTGCTTCCCTGTAAACTTGGCTTTGTGGCTGGTACAGCTGCAGCCCAGAGGAGGGGCGATGTGAGGAGAGATGTGCTAGGCTCCGCCAGCATCGGCATCTTGTCAGCCACCAGTTAACTGCGAGCATTTGCCTCGCGCTCGATGTGTTGCTGGATGTGGTAATGCCCCTGCTTCTGTACGTCTCTTTGCAAATGGATCCATGTGCACTGGGCTGGGAGCTCTTGCATGATTAACGCTGCCGGTTCAGAGAGCAAATAGCATTAACCACGATCGTCCCTCGGCTCTGGCCATGGGGCAGACACCCTCCTGCTCATGGGCTGAGCTGGCTCTCAATACAGCCTGTCACCTCACCCACGCTGACACATACATGAGCTCATCAATTCACGCCAGGTTAAAACTCGATGGGTCAGTTCCACTGCAACAAGCGAGGTTTAATGAGAAATATCAGCAAAGACACACTTTTGCTTCCTGAAATAGCCTGATGTTGTTGTTCCTGAGTTTTGGGAGGAGGCAGGTGGGGGAAAGAAAAAATAAGGCTGAACAAAACTCTGGCAACCTTTTGCCTTTTAGAAGCTGCTTTGGGATATTAAAGCAGCTCTGTAGAGTACAAGATGACCAGATCCTGCAGTGACACACTTTGACTATTCCCAGCAGTCCAGAGGGCTGTCGTACCTCCCCAAAAAAGGAACCCTCCCTCCAGCTGCAGCCAAGTTTGACCTAGGGCCTCCAGGTCACTATAGCTCAGTCAATACTGCTTTCAAGCGCCGTAATGGAAAAACCCTGTGTTAAAGCTTCAGACACCTCTCCAGCTCTCCCCTGCTGAGGATCTCAAAGCACTCTGCAAAGAAAGACTCACAGGCCCCTCTTGGAGCCCACGAGGTAGCCCAGTGATAGCAGACAGGAATTTGTCCCCAGACTGAGGGGAGCATTTGGAAATAGAGGCCCAGATCTGCTGATGCAGGACCAAGCACAAGACGAACGCCTCTGCTCTGCATGGTTGCATCTCAAGCTGTACCGAGTTTCATGGCGGGGATAAACAGACAGATTGCCAAGACTTGTAAAGCATAAACTTAGCACAAGTGTTCCTAACAGCTAAAGATCAGCCACCTAGGATCTCTGCTCCCCAACACCCCACGGCTTTTCAGTAAGCCCTATTCGTCTCAGTATCTTGCAGCCCTAATGCCGTAGCCTGAGTTGATACCTGGTTAATGGTTCCAAATGGACAGGCAGGGAGGTTTGCATGGAAGACTGCAGGAACCCTGAATTGAATCCGTTCTGGACGATTGAGCCGATCACATTAAAGACAATTTGTAAAGCAGATTTTTATAAGGGACTCCTTACAGCTTTTATAGCAGGGAACTTTTATTTCCTTATCAGAAAAAAAGCTAACATTGTCAGAAGGGGGAGGTAGTATACGTGGATGGGAACAAAATGAAATGGCATTGATCAGACGAGCGTGAAAGGTTTTCCAGAAAGCAGGTAGTGTCTCCTGCCTTCCTCTCACCCTTCTTGGGTGCTAGGTACCAAACCACATTTTCCAACAAAGTCCACAGCTACTAATTCACTTATAATAGAGGATCCTAAGTTCCCCTCCTCTCCCCTTCTCCTTGATAAGCAAGCTTGTCTGCATTCAAAGCTTACATATGGCTTGTTATATATATACCCTCAGCCGATTTTGGCACAATGCATTGCAAACTTGAGGAACTACCTGCCTCAGTACAGCATTCAGACCTGTGATTTAGTAAGGACTGTTAATCTGCGGTGGCTTTGGGCAGCACCTAGCACAGTATTGTCCTGGTCCTCCCCTGCAGCTCTGGGATGCGTCCACAGTACAAATAAGCGCACAAATGAACTAAACGAACGAACGAACGAATAAATACGTAATATGAGATCAGTCATTCCTGCAAATGTGGTGCATCCACCACTAAACTGGTCCAGCCGAGAGTCTCGCCCACACAGGCTGCAGGGTACTCGGTGATCATGGACAGGGGTCGGGAGGGATTATCTTCCCGGAGCATTGCAGAGCTGGCTGTACCCTTTGCTTGGCAAGGCACCACTAGATGCACCACTGGCTTATCCTGGCAGAGCTGTCAGCAGGACAGTGCAAGACAAACTACCAGGCTACTGCAGAGTGGCAGCAGACAAGATTGCCTGGCTGCTGGCAGCAAAGCCTCAAAACCAGCCAAAAATAGGATGTGGGGGGAAAAGGTCTCTCTTGGCAGGACAAGGTGAGATGCCAGGCTGCCCCAGGGTCACTGTCTATGTGTCTCCTTGGTGAAAGCAATTCCTAGAGGGACAGCATAAACCCCTTTTGGTTTACCCAGCACAGTCACCACAGCATTACTCCACCTCCAGTGCCTTTCCCAGGGGTTGTGGGGAGGGTTTTCTGCATCGGGCTGCCCGGTGGAGGGATGAGAAGCAGGGAAGACCAGGTGAAGAATGGCATGGAAAGTTCTGAGACTCCTTGTGAGGAGCCAGAGCTCAGCCAGAAGCACAGAGCAGTGCAGGGAGCCTGAGGCTGTCCCTTCCATCACCTCTTTTTGCAATGCACAGCAGACCCCTTTGTCCTGGGAGTACAGAGGTATACCCAGACCTATTTTCTCATCACTCTGTTAACTTTTTCCCTCTCACAGTCTCCCTGGTTTCTTGACCACCACCCCCTCCCATTGCACCTCTGTCCTCATCCATTTTAGCTGGACCATCCAGTCACTGTGCTCTGTTGATCTCCCATGCCCTGGATGTTATCAGCTCTCTCTTTGCTAGCACTGGGGAACCCTGGGCCCTGGCATTTGCTTGGATGGCTGGCCTTTTGGCCCAGACCTTGCTAAGCGCGGCCACATCTTAGAGTCACAGCCCAGCCAGCCTGGCTGCTCTTCTAGGATGCTGCCCAAGCCCAATGAGAGGAGGCAATGCCACCGTGCCTTCACTGCAACTTCTCTCCAGCTGCAGATCCCACTCCTTCTGCAGCCAGAGGCTGCCTCTCACCCCTTGCAGAAGGCTGGGTTACCAACCGGGGGGGTGGCACATGTGCCTGCTGCCACGCACTCCAGACCCAGCCACCAGGAGCCTAGCCTCAAAAAGGCAAACATCGGTTCTATTTGCATTTCCCAGTTCATTCACAAGCCCCGTAAACCCAGACTCCTGGTCCCCCTTCCATGTCTCCGACAGCCGACTCCGGAAAGCCCTCCAGGATAGCATTAACCCATTCTGCACTGGAGCAGAATTAACGAGTCCCCCCTCGGGGGCACTTGGCAAAGTGGGTCACTCCCCCGCTTTTAAGAGCTGTGCTAGAGCCCAGGGCAGGACCAAGCCCTGGGGTGGGGACACACGGTCTGTTCTGCAGCCGCCGGGCTAGGTCGAATGAGAAGTCGGGCCAAATCTTTGCCCATCTCCTCCTTCCCAGGGGTGGATCAGAACCAAAGGGATGGACCAGGTGCCATCAGACACCCAGCTGCAAAAGGAGTGAAAGGAAGGTCTGAGACCTGGGAGCAGTCCAGCCCCTCCGCAAAGGAGCCCGAGTGAAGTGTGTGCGTTGAGAAGACAGGGGATTTCGGGGATGCTGGACAGCCGAAACCTTCCATCTCTCCTTCCGAAACATCTGCGCTCATTAGCCAGCCTTGTGGCTCCCTTTCCCGGGAAGCCTGGCTGCTATGCCTCGCTAGACGTTGCTCGATCCAAAAAGCAAACAAACCGCCTCAGCTCCCAGGACTCCGGAGCCCACTGCCTGCAGCTGCTTCCAAAACAAACGATCGTGTTGTTCCTCTCCAAGCCAGAGATGAAATCGGCCCCGACTCTCTCCCACACTCACGCAGATGCTCCCACACCTGCTCCAGCGCCGGGCGCGCACCCCAAAAAGCCGATCCCATTCTTCCCCGCCGCTCCGCAGCTCTTCCCGCACCCCCTTCCCCCATCGGCACCCCGCAGCACCCCTCCGAGGCTGCCCCGATCCCCGCAGCGCCCCGGCAGAGCCCACCGCCTCCTGGGGGGACCGGCCGGCAGCGGCTCACCTGGTAGGAGCGCGGCCGCCAGGATGCAAACTCCGATAGTCCACCAAGATGCACGGCAACTTGTCTGCAGCCGTGAAGCCATGAGAGTTCCTTAGGAGAAATGGGCAGGGGTCGGTCTGGCAGCGTCGCTGGGCCCCCCACCCTCCCCGCCCCCAGTGATGTTTAGGTCTGCTTACAAAAAAAAAAAAAAAAAAAAAAAAAAAGTAGGTGCAGGGGGACAAAGAGGTGGTGCGCCCAGCGGGCAAGCCGGCGGGAGGACGGGCGGCCGGAGCAGAGCTTCGCACATCCGCCGGGGCCCTGGGGCTCGCCGGGGCGCGGGGCCCGTCTCCGCGGGCGCCGGGGCAGCGCGGGTGCCGTCCTTCGGGAGCGAGCACGTCCGCAGAGCCGGGCGAGTGAGAAGGGGATGGGGAAATTGTAAATTTTTTTAAATAAAAAAAAAAGGGAACAATGAAAGGAAAAAAAGAAAGAAAGGAGCGGGGAGCCAATAAAGAAAAGCGAGGGAGAGCCCTCCGCGGGCTGCTGCTGCCGCAGCTCGCAGCGCGGCGGTCCCGTGGCTCCGGCGGCGGGGCTCGGCAGCCCCCGCCCGCTGCCCGCCCTGCGCTTCCCGGGGCGCCGGGAGCCCGGCGGCGCTCAGGCGGCGGCGGCGGCGGCGGCGGCGGAGGAGGAGGAGGCGGGGGGGGGCCGGCTGCGGCGCTCCATGGCCGGGCGGGGGGCGCGGGGCCGGGCCGGCCGCGGGGCGGGGGGCGCGGGCTGCCCGGGCTGCGAGGCACGGCCGCCCGCTCGCGCTCGCACACGCACACGCACACGCACACACTCCCGGGCGGGGCGGCGGCGCTGCTCGCCCTCTCCCGCGTGATGTCAGCGCACGGCGGCGGAGGGAGGGCGCAGCGTTAACCCTTTGCCTGCCCCGCACAGCCCCCGCCGCCGCCGACGCGGGGGTCGCCGCTCCGCGGGGCTGCGGGCTCTGTCCGCCCGGGTTGGCGGCAGGGGGTGGGCTGGGGGTCGGGGGTGGTCCGGGAGGCCCAGCCTCGCCCCTCGCCGCTTCTCCCCTCCAGCTGGCTGCTGTTGGCAGCTGTCTTTTGTTCGGCGAGCGTCCGGCGTGCTTGCAGGGGGTAATCCCGCGGCCCGGGGCGGCTCTCCGTAGGTTCGCGAAGGTGCTCAGCACCTCCTCACCCGGGTTTTGCGGACTTGAGGCTTGTTTTCTGCCTTCCCTCACGGATGGCGGAACGCCTGGGTCGTGGCCGCTGGCAGTGACGGCAGCCTACCTATCTGGCTATCGGTTCGACATATAAAAATGCCTCACGTACACCGGGTGAGAAAGACATAGCTATCGCATGGAATCTAGATTTACACTCGTAAATGCTTTGGGTGTCGATCCTAAGTAATACACGGCGTTTTCATGGGGCCTACTGAAAGAAGGAGCTTGTTCTGGACACATTCTGTGTGTGCTGATAAGCCAGGGGATTCAGAACCAGCACAAGGGCTGATGCACTGGAGGAGGGAGGCATCGGTTTGCTGTGCTGTGTAACAGCCCTTATTGTGTGGACACAGACACAGCCTTTGTGGATCTTTTGCTAAGGAGGTGTTTAGCCTGTTAATGCCAGCTCCTGAGCTGCCCTGGCCTCCACAAGGATGCCGAACCCCAAACAAAGATGTGAACAATAATGACAACAACCAACAACAAAGTCATGTTGATTTCAAGCTCCATTAGAACAACACAGGAACAAATCAATGCCTGGCAAGCAGAAAAGGACAGAATCAGTGGGGAAGGATACCACACATAGTGGAAAAGGGAAGGGGGGGAGCAGCCAGCAGCTATAAAAAGATACCTCTAAGGACCCCTTCAGCAGTCTCCTCCTCCTTTTAATTCCTTTAGAAGTTAATTCCTGTTCGAGGGAAGGATGGGCAGCTCTGTAACAAAGCGGATTAGCCAGATACAAGGTTTGTTCCAAAACAACAGAAGTTATTACGTAGTAATGAGGTTTAGTTAATAGATTCACAGACTTTAAGGCCACTGGGATTCCTCTGGACATCCTGCTTGTGGAGCGGAGGCTGCTGAATTTGCCCCAATGATTTCCACCTCCTGCCTCTTCTGTAAAGCTGCGGGCCAGAGTTTAGGAGCGCAACCCCCTGTCTTTGTGGACAGGCCAAGCTATGGAGAGCTCCTGGCATCCTTGCAACAGTTGTTTCAGTGGTTGGTTTTCCTGTCCTTGGAGTGTTTATCTGGCTAGTTTCACCTTTAATCCATAAAATCTCATTCTTTCTTTTCCTGACTCCATTAAAGAAATAGCTCCAATGAGACATTACACCCCGAGCAGGTCTCTCTAAGTTGCGATCGGGTCCCCCACATTACACAATGTTCCAACTTACATTTCTCCCATCTCCCTTCTAATGTATTGCCACTGGCACATGAGCTAGCTTCTGCTGAGATGCGTGGGGCAGGCCAGACCTCAGCACTATTGTTTTAGGCTTTCTGCAAACCCAGGCAGAGACATCTTGGGTTGGTTACCCTCACTTCACACGTTCAGGGTTTCCTTCACAGGCCCAGCAGCTAGAGGTTTCCCCCTGTGAAGGGAAAGAGAATAGCCAAAGCTGTGATGATGCAGCACACCAGGCAGGTCTGTCCTCACCCTTGGCAACCTTTTGGGGCACTGCTTGGCCACGGGGAGCAGTGATGGTTCGCAAACACTGGAATTGCCCGAGTCATTCATGATGAGGGCTAAGGAGGGGACCATGCTTTTTGGGGGCTTGTGGATGATGCAGAACAGACATATCAAACACACGACATCCCATCCCCCCCCCCCCCCCCCCCCCCCCCCCCCGTTTGTTGCAAACTCAAATCTTAAATCAATTGCAGAAAGAAAAACTCAGTACTGATCGTAGCTTGATCTAAGCAAGGCAACGTTTCAGTGGTATGTCTTGGGTACGACTAAAATTTCCCTTCAAGAGTATGGGGAGACTTGATAAAGCCTTGGGCCTTGCCTTCCCAAAACACAGACCTAAAACATTTGAGACAAAAATGTAAATCCATTAGCAGCAGCAGCAGTAGACCATTAGCCCTGGTGCATCAGGCCTAACTTATTGAGCCAGAATGTATTATTTTCATGATCCTGCACAAAGCAAGACCCATCACATTTGGCACAGTTCTGGCTGTTAACTTCTAAGATTTATTACACGGTGCCATGGGGCCCCTGTTCTGCAGCTTTTTGTGAGTCCAAAATTTCCGTGAAGCCCAAGGGGACTTCTGCATGAGCAGGAAAGGCAGGAGCAGAATACGTTGGTTTGGCAGTTTTTGTTATTTCTAGGGGAGGAAGACCATAATGTGTAACATATTTAATTGCATCATATTTATTTTTCTGATTTGGGGAGGTGTCTCTGTGCATGTCCTCTGAGGGGCTGATGGGGCTGCCTTCTGCTTTGCTGTATCAGCTGGTTGAGCCGATTGTTTCTTTCCTTGTTTCTAACCCTCGCGGCAATAGGGTTCTAAAGTGCATCTCAACCAGAGACATGGAGGAGGAGGAGGAGCTCTAACTACTGCAATAATAGGCAGGGGTTTCAAAAGTTGCCCATCCTTTCCACTCCTAGTAGAGGGACACATGAACCACACTGAGACTCAGAAATCCCTGTCATCAATCTATAAACACGTCCCACTAGAAACAAAGAGAGAAAAAAAAAAAATAACCCACCTGGTGCTTTGGACTGGGCTGTGAGGAATCCCCCCCTTCCCTGGGGAAAATAGTTCCTAATACTGTACAGAAGTGATATTTACCCCCTCCTGATTTTTAGGGATCGTAGAAGTCTCATTGTAGATGGCAACTAGCCATCAGAACAGAGATCTGAAAGTTATACAAGCCCCTTCCTCTACACCCCTGTGAAATCTGTTTTAGGCACAGATACTAGAAATGGTGTAGTAACTTGGCCAACACTTACATAAGTTGTCAAGCTAATATAGTTCTTGAAAATTGCAATTAAAGCATGAAACAACATTTGGCTGGGAAAAGAAAAAAAAAAAAAAAAAAAAGGCTTGCTTATAGTCGAGTACTGTTTTGTCCGCCCGGCATTTTGGCTGTTCAGCCAGCACAAGAGTTTTCTGCTGATGCTGACATGTGAGGTAACGTCTCTGCAGCAACCTGCTGTAATAGGACATTTCACACGCACCTCCCCAAATCCTTCCCACTGGCTAACGTGGTTCAGCGTGGTCTTTTGACAACGTGCAGGAGGACACAGGACGGGTTTGGTAAGGGTTCTGCAATGACACAACTCCTTTGGATGGGGTCTTCCCTGGCAAGGTGATACACATCCTTCCCCGTGGCTGAACAGTTGCTGGGCTGGGGTTAAGGAAAAATGGCTCATCCCAATCTTTGTAAATGCACCTCCTGTCTGCTCTGAGGTGAGCACAGCACACGCTCAGGAACAATGGGGCTGGGCTGATGGATAGCCCTCGGGGGACCACTGCAGTTTCCACCATCAGGGCTGCTGCCTGCCAGGGAGGAGGAAGTGTTACCCAGGAATTCCCCCACACTGGTGAACTCTACTGATGTCTGGGGCTGCGCCTCCGCTCCCCTTCCCGAGCAGTGGCCGCTTTCCAGTGGCTCCCTGCACACACATGGTCTGGCAAGGCCCTGCAACTTGAAAGGCTCAGTGGGAATGGACATCTTATATTATTTTTTACTATTATTATTAACAGAGGGGATTGGAAGGAGGGAAGAAGGGGGCAGGAATTGCTCTTTAAAACATTCCTCAGTGGGTTTTTTCAGCTGCTTTTGTTTGATGAAAAGCCCACAGCAGAGGCCTGTCATTCTGAGCTGGGAGCGCATTTGACACTCCTGTCTCCGCTGTGTACCTGGTGTGTATTTGCTGCAGTGCTGATTACATTAGCTTCTGTGTTTATAAACATTTTGAATCAGTGCAGAAGGCTGTGCTGAACAGAATTTTAAAGCCAGCGTCAGTTTTATTTTTGCTTTTTCATCTGTAAACACACATAATGCGTCTGCAGCGCAGTCAACAATGAGGGATCAGAGGTGCAAAGGGCTTCCTGAGCTGATTCTCTGCTTGGCTTCACTTCTGAGCTCTCCTGATACAGCCTCCCACATGCTTACATGAACACACATACGTACGCACACATATACACTGTACAGACAGCAGACACTCCTTCAGATCTGAAAGCATCATCCTTTTAAAAGGCAATTCAGTGCTGATAGTCACTCCTGTCCTGCTGTTCTCTGGATAGGGTCAGCAGTTGGAGAAAAAATTAAATCTGAACTGGCGAGAAAATTGCCTCCCGTTTAATGGAAGCTGATGCCAGCTGTAAGCAGTCTGCAAACAGCAGTGGGGTTTTTCTGTCCCCCTCTGTTGAAGGGTTTGTAATAGCCTTGCTGCAATGCTATCCGAGTGCCTTAACCCTCTCAATCCCCACAGCACCCCCTTGCGAGGCAGGAAATAAACCATAATCCTCATTATACATGGAGAAAAGAAGCCCGGGGAGATTAGGAATCCCAGCCTTGCAGAGAGCAGTGTGAGTTCTGCTACAGGCTTTCAGTGGGAAGTGGCTGGAAGTGCAAGGCTGGCGGGCTGGGGAGGACCCACGTTTTGGAAATGCCCAACAACGGCTGTTCTGAGTGCCTTTCAGTCACCAACTGGGGGTGAATTTGGGCTGGAGTGCTCTTGCATGGGTAAGACTGCTGCAAGCAGCATCCCTGTCTAGCTCAAACCACTGCACCACACAGCTCTTCGGTCCACTCTTTTCTTCCTGGCTTTCCGCGCCAACGCACGCCCTCCATCCAACCAAGCAGCCACCAACAGTGAAGTTACTGCTGGGAGAAGTTTTTAATTTTTGGTCCTCTCTGTTTATAGGTTAGGGAAATGTCACCCAACTTGTTGGCTGCTCTTGGGGTGTCTCCTGGCTGACAGCTGCAGGAGCAGGGGTCACGGCAGGCAGTGTTGGAGCAGGCAGGGGTGAGGCTGATGCCACCCTTCCCAGGACGGGGACCACTGGAGCAGATGCGAGCCCGTCGCACGGCAGGAGCAGCATCTCTGGTGGTGGAGCAGACGGGCCCAACACCTTGCAAGGAAGAAGGCAGGCGAAACCGGCCGGTGCCTTCGTGCAATTCCCCCCTGGAGCCCGAGAGCCGGCCCCAGGCACCGCCGCACCAAGCACAACCGCCGAGCACCATCTAGTGTCAGCAGGGCCGGCTCCGGCTCCGCCGCCCCTGCCCCGGGGAGCAGCACAGCCCGGGCAGGAGGCACCGGCAGCTGGGGCCAGCCGCCCGCCCCGCCGAGGCGAAGGCAGGGCGGCAAACCGTGCCTAGAGCCGCTCCGGATCGAGCCCCGACGGAGCCACCCCCGCCCCGGCGCCGCAGCCCTTCCCCCGGCTCGGGGGGCGGGGGTGGGGGTGGGGGGGTGGGGGGTGCCGAGGAGCGCTGGCTGCCGGACGCCGTCTCTCTGCTCCGCCGTGGGGTCCGTGTGCTCCAGCGAGGAACAACTGCTTCGGCAAAGCTGCTTGGATGCTTGATAGAAGGAGCTACCGTCTCTCTTGGCGGAGCTGGCGTCTAAGAAGGAATGAAAAGGTCTGTCTTACAGGCACACAAATAGGCAGGCTTGCACTTGGGAGTGTGCGTGTGTGCACGCATGCATAGAGGGCCAGGGCTAGGCAGAGGATTATGCACAGCATTCACAGAGATACGATGGCACAGAGGAAGAAAATACAGAGGAGAAACGGAAAATGAAATCGGTAGAAATATTTCAAAGGGCATGTGTTCCCAGCATTGCTAATGAGGTCCGGCAAGGGGAATTCTCTCTCTTCTCTTCAAGACTTGTCTCTCAGCTCCAACATCTGAACTGATATGCTCTTGGGCACTGGCACAGCTCATTCAGAGCGCGCAGAAGCCTCAGCGGTTATTGTATTAGAAAATGGCATGCATTATTGAACAGCACTCTAGCCCTGCCTTCCTGAGCGCCTTGGCAGTGCCCAGGCATGGCAGGGAAGGCAGGACACAGAGTCCCAAACCAATACCCAGAACAGGCTTCTGACTGAGGGTTTTAGAAGCTGCTGTGCAGTCATCCATGAGGGAAAAGCCACAGAGGATTTCTTCTGAACTGGAAATTCACTGACACGCTCTGCTTTGGATTTGAATCAGGATCAGAACTTGCTGTAAATTTGCAAGTGGAAATAAGCCCTTTGCTTTTAGTAGTCGGACAAATAGGCTTCTTTTCTTGCATAAGCTCTTCTGGGACCTGATCTCTGGATCACAGGGCGAGAAGTCAAGAGGTTTGCAGGCCTGTCTCATTTGCAGGCTGTCAAGTCAATGGCACGAGAGTGTAAATTTGATGCTATGGTAGTAGAGCTGCTGCTGTGAATGGGGAGCAATGCCCCTGCAGCCACCACAGTGAATCTGGAGGGGCACGTTGCCATCAGCAGGGTAACTCCACTGTCACCCTGCTGGAATCCCTGGAGTTGGACCGGATCAGCTGCCCCTCGTCAAGGTGTACCCCTGGAGCAACTCCAATGCATTAACTTTAGCAAATCCAGCCCAGACGTGGGCATTTGTGGCATAAATCCGGAGTGAGTTGAGCACAATTGCTGCTGTGAACGTGGAGCAGCCCCACGTGCGGGGCAACACGGCCTCCCGCTCCCTGTCTGTGCTGGCGTGGCTGGACACAGAAGGCAGCCCAAGACTCGTTCTTGGCTGGCGCAGCTACGCAGGTGCGAGCTTTGTTAAAATCCTCATCCAGGTGGGGAAACGTTTCTGCTGCACAAGGAGCTTCCCCATTCAATCCTTGCCATTTGCTTCTGAGGCACATCCAGCAAAGACTGTCCTCTCTCTATTCCCTGCTTCCAGCCAGGCCGTTAATTTCCGGCTGTCACAAACGAGCTGTTTCTCTGTGAGCAGAGCCCTCTGCCCCCCTCCGCCAGGCGAAGCAGGCATCAGCCTTGTCAGCATCAGAATCGGCCACAGGAATCAACACATCCCGGTGATGCTGATTTATCGCCCTCTAGGTTGTCAGCATAAATACTTGATAAATACAGATATGAATAATACAGGCTGAGTTTACCTTGTCGGCATTAATGAATCTCCTGTTGGCGAGCAGGGGGAGACTATTGCCAGGCTGTGGATGAGGTGGAGATCTCTCGTGCACGCTCCTCCCCATCCCAGGGAAGGCAAGCGGTTTTACTCCAAACAGTGCTTTTGTGAACCTAGAGTAATCCCCCTTGCAGCCTGTTCTGTAAATGCCAACTGGGCCTGGCTGATGTCTATTCAAAGGAATTTTGCTGCAGTCTGAGGAGTTAGCGATGTGAATTTGGAGGGACTCCAAGGGAAATGTTTCTGTCAGCCTGGAGTAACTGCAGAGGGGCCAGTGAAATGACGTTACTGTTCTGTCCCAGAGGACAAACCTCTCCTTATGGGCCAGTTCCCTCCTCCTGTCTAATTGAGGGAACAATCATTCTCCTCCATCCATGAGCTTCTGCTTTTTTCTGCAGATGCTGGAGGGAGGAGGTCACCTTCGTTATGCTGAGCTCCTAGGAGACCATGAGACTTTTCCAAAGACACTGGATAGGGAGGCGTTGCCCATCTCCCTGGGAGAGCTGCTGGCCTGGCACCGAGGATGAGCATTTGTCCCCGTGGCAAGTCCACCCAGACTTTGACTCAACCAGCCAAGGAGCCAGGCTCTGTCTGCTCATTCCTACTAGCTGTTTGGTTGGGGTTTTTTTTGTGATGGAAAAAGATACTAGAAAAATTTGGTACATCTATATACTTTACAGCCTTCCCATGAGGAGAAAGGATTCACGCAGGCCTGAGACTTGGGAGAGCCAGGTTTATTTGCCCTGCCTCCTAGTGTCTGGGGATAATGTGATTGTACTTCAAAGTGCTGGGAGACCCTGCCATCCCGAGCACCCAATAAAAGTTGTAGACTGACTTAATGAGTCATGTCTTTCCAAGCGGGGAGAAAAATGTCACATTAAATTTTTGTTTGCAAATTTTTCAAATGTGTAGCTTGAGTTCTCAACATAAATGAGCTCACAGTGGAAACTGTCTGCAGGGCTGAATTATCCATGGCAGTGTTTTTGGTGGAGATTTGGTGATATTTCTAGATTCCAAACCCCCCTCTCATGGAGTGACAGCTAAGCCAGCATCTACATAGAGTTTCGTGATAGTAAAATTCAACGTGTCTTTTAGTGATCTGTGGCAAGAAGACAGAAATCTTTTAGCAGCAGAAGTAGACTCCTGAGTTCAGCCTGACATATTTTCCCATGTAATCTTCTGCGAGGTGTTCAAGGACAGATAGGGCTCAGTTGGGGTTTTTTTTTTTGTCCTGATATAAACAATTGGGATGAGAATTCACTTTGCAGCAGGGCTATCAATGCCTCTCTCTGATACATATTCTGCTAGTGTATCTGAACATCCAGATCTGCATCTGAGTCTTCATCATTCCATGCCTCAGTTTACCACCAAACAATGTGTCACAGCTAACAGGGAAGTTTGGAGGCCAAAAGCCCTTAGTGGCTGGAACACACTCAGCCAGAGCTTGGATAAATGAATAGGCGGTTTCCATCTGAAGCATTGTGGGAAATTGTACCTCTTTAGAGGTGACGTGTTGTGAGAGATAATAGCAGGGACAAGCTGTTAAGGGCTTTCTGTCCTTCTGTGGGCAGCAAAGGTTTCTTTTATCTTTTAAGATAACCTGAGAGGAGTAGGACTATGGCCTCAGTCCATTTGTCAAGTGATTTTTAAAAATGTATTCAAATATTTTTACGGAGTCTGTTAATGAAACTGTGGTGACCCTGGGCTCCTGAGGGAATCCATCTGCATCTAAGTGACGGAAAATGAACTCGTTAATGGCTGGGGCCTGCTCAGTCTATATAGGAAATCGATCTCTAGTGATGAAGGGCTGTATGGGAATGGGCTTGGCTAAGTGGGTTTTATCCTCAGGATGAGTAGGGATGACTGGGTGGGTGGGCAGTTCAGAGCAGTGACTGATGAAGAGGATCAGATGGTGACTGGGAAAATGCCTCATTTTTACTGCTAACTGCAGAGATTTAGAAGGGCTTGCCAAACTGAGGTATTTGTGCCTGAAGGACATGTGGAAAGCCTGTGTAAGATCTGATTGCCATCTCTCCTCTTCTCTGTACACCACCTAGCACCATGGGGGGTCTGCTTTCCCTTCCTTCCCGGTTTCCCTCTGGGAAGGAGAGATGTCTCTCCAAAACCACCCATCCCTGCTCCCATCAAACCTAATTTCCTCCTGTCACAAATGATTCAGCATGGGAAGGGAGACTAGAGCTCCTGGAAGCGCTCACACTATGGATAATAATAGAGGATAAAGGCTGGCACTACCAGAAAGCCATTGGAAAGCCATACACCAGGTGCCTGGGTCCTCTGGGAAGTGCTCTGGAGTACTTCGGAACATCTGTCCTACATCTAATAGGAGTTATTATGGGGGAGGGCTTGTCCCGATCTTGCCTTCGCTTGGGCTAGCAAACTCCCATGCACTCCATTTCCAGTGACTTTGGGACACTTGCCTCTCTGCCCTTTGCTAAGCCACTTCACCTCCAGCTCATTACTTTTCTCAGTGTCCTTTCTGCACTGCAACAGAGACACAGGTTCCGCCTCCTCCTGCTGAGCTTATGTGTTAGCAGGGCCTTTCAAGTCCAAGGATACTTGGAGTGGTAGAGTTACATCACTGAAGGAAAGATGTAAAGGGCAGAATATCATACCTGGTTGTTTGGCAATCTGCTGCAGGAAATGGGGATTCCCTGTGTGGCTGTGGAGACCCATTGCTCCTGCTTGAGAGGAAAGATACGAAGGTGGGGAGGAGGATGACAAATTGGAAGAGGAAAGAAGGGAGCAGGAAACATATTCTTCTGCATTTGGGGATGTTGTGTGTGCAGTTCTCCTGTGCACACCATCTGTACACTGGTAAAACCGTCTTGGGTCTTTTAAGAGCACTGATCTGCCCTTTCATCTCTCACGCAGGGCAAAACACGTACCGTAGAGCTGGCAACGGAGCCTCAGACAGAGTAAATTGGTCATGTTCTGCTGGTATCCACAGGGTGATGCTGATTTTCATTACAGAGGCGGATGGCCCATCGAGATCAGAACAGCAGGGCTGACTATGCTTTTATTCAGGGTCCCTTTACACCCCCCTCCTCTGCTTCAGGGGGATCGTCCTGATTTAAAGCAGCTGAACCTTCAGGGAGTGTTTGAAAAAAGGCAAGTTTGGAAATGTGATCAAAACCTTTATGGCTCTGAAGCAGCTTTGGACAGTTGCAAAATGCTTTGAGATCTGCAGCAGCCAGTTGCCAAAGATGAGCAGTTTTATTATGATGTGATTGGTGCTATGCCCTTCAATGATTCGCACATCCCGTGGGTCGATCCTCAGCTGATAAAAGCTGGGAGAACTGAACTGATTTATGTCTACCGAAGATCAGCTGCAGCAAGCCCACATTATACCATTTGATGAAGAGTCTGCTCTCCCTCTTCCCCTTGCCTTTAGTCACTAAAATCTGCTTCATTAACAAACTCTCCCTAATCACTACTCCTGAGCAGTGAAGCACTTTGCCCAGTGGGGCTCTGCATGAAGCTTCTGCCCAAGGATTGTTCCAGCGAGTATAATGCACAGTTTAATGACTTTGCTTCTCTGTAGCCAGTTGTTGGAGGATATGGAGCAGTGATTCTGCAAAGCTCGCTGTGCTGGGAGTCTCTCATGGGTGGCTGGATGTTAGCTGTGAATCTACTCACATCCTGAACAATGAAACCTTTTTCTTCTCTAAACAGGGGACAGTATTTTAGCTAAAGGCATTTTTGCAGAGTCAGAAAGTGAAGGGTAAGGGGACGGTGGAGGTGATACTTCAGGTTTTAGGCGTGTCATGGAAAGAGTTTAGGGGTCTTTAAGGATTTCATTTTTGTGCTAGGATTTGGATGGATATTTCTGCAAAAAAAAAAGCTTCCAGGAAACTGTAGTTTCCTGATGTGGAAGTGATTAGATTTTGGCTACACCATGAGGAAGGGCAAGATGGGTATCGAAAAGAGCAAGTTCAGGTCTGGAAGTATGGTCAGGATATGTGCTCAGCAGTGGCTGTCGATGCTCTCCACCCCGTGGGCTGTGTTTGCAGCCCCGCTTTGCTGGCATGGCTGACAGACCTCCACCCAGCCCCAGGATGCAACGTGAAGAGTATGACTTAAGCTGTTCTACCCCTATCCTGGCATGGAGCCATTTGTTTGAGACTTAAGAGTCTCCCCCACACAACCCTTTGCAGCAGCATTTTTGCCGTGAGGAGCCAGGCGCTCCGCTGAGGTACTGGGGGAGCAGCAAAGCTGTGAGGAGCAGCCCAGCCAGCATTATCCTGTGGGCGGCTTGTTTTTCATCCTTCCCACCCTCTCAGTGATGATGAGGCCTATTTTTCTCCCCTTCCATGTGCAGAAATAGCTTGCATTTGTCGTAAATCACCTCGGCTGCAGATGGTGAGTCACTGGTTGATCAAAGGCAAGACCCTTTTCTAGGTCTGAGCGGAAGACTAGATACTTCAATAAATCATTAGGAATCAGCAGAAAAGAGAGTTTCCCTTGGGTTTAATGAGAAAACCTCAGCAACCCCCTCCTTTGTCCTGCACGCCCGCGGGCTTGTGCAGTGTAAATTGCAAATTTTAGTGACATGAATGGGGATACCTGATTTAGGATCCCTGTTACAGCTATTCCTGGGCATTGGGCAGTGGTTTTCTGCCCTAACCAGCAAGTCTGGACAGCAGCAAGGGGAAAAGTGCTATAGCTGAGGAGGATAGATGTGAATGAACACATGTGCTAGGAGCAGGGAATAAGAAAGGACACAGAGTGTTGGCATGTGCCATTCACCAGCAGGCAACGAGAAACGCAGAGTCCAACGGGATCAGCATCAGCTGGGCATGAGCTTGACGTGAGCTAGCGTCGCGGTGACAGGAGCTGGGATGCAGGGTGAGATAAACCTCAGGCCCATGACATAACTGCATCGGGATCCAAGATACCACACTGTGGACCTGTTGCAAGGCGGGATGAGGTAGCGCTGAACAGGACTACTTGCTCAGATGAGACAGGGAACAGTAATATGGCAGTGGGGAGTGGAGGGGACCGAACCCAAGCCGTGCGTCTGCCAGTGTCGTGATGGCAGTGTCCTGCCCAGGAGAGAGTACTGGGTTATACGGGAGCAGAGGAAGGTGTGAGAGCTGTCAAGGGAAAAAGGAAAGACCTGGAATTGTTCCTGTACACCACACGCTCCTTTCCTCTCCGCACCCCTTGCATGTCTCAAGCCAGCCTCTCTGGGAAGGAAGGGATCAATGACTCTTGAGTCAGAGACTCCGCTGAAAGCTGAGCAGATGAAGGGTTTGCCATCTGTGAACAAGTTGTTCTGATTGAATTAGGGAACATTTAACATTTACAGATAATTAGAAACAGCCGCCCATTACAAAGGGAGCAAGCGGCAGCGGAGAGAAGGAAGCTTTTGAAAGGCGATTGGAAGCTTCTTGACACATCAGCCAGGGGAGCTTTTCAGACACAACTTCTGAGCATTTCCAAATCCTTTGTGCTCGTTACATCCCCAGATCTTGGGAGCCAAGTACCTATCTCTGTCTCTTCTGTCCTCTCCATTATTTTTTAACTGTCTTTTGCCTCTTTCTCCCAGCCAGTGCTCCAGCCCCCTTTCTGGGAGATTGTAACAGCGTGTCCTCTTTGGACCCATACTTGGCTGTGAGCAAAAGGGAACAAAATTTTCTTTTCTTCTCCATGTCTGTCACAATCTCCTTGGCTTGGAATTGGGCCGTGCAGCCATGGGGAGGGACAGCTCTGAATTCAGAGGCACCTATGCTATTCTGACCTCTACAGGATAGACCTGAATGTAAAGCTGGTCAATATTTTTTTCAAACTCACTTTATTACATAGAAAGATAAATACCCTTGGAATAGAAAAATATTTTTTTTAATTACAGAATTCAAAAAAGAAAGTAAAATCTGTAAAACGGTCTCTTTTCCACTCAAAAATAGCTTCCTGTAACAAATGCCTCTTTTTTTCCCTTGTGTTTCCTTAATATGTTTTTACATCAACAGTATTAAGAAAAGCATGTTTCTCATACTTTTCTTTTGAGAGAAGAAGAAGCTAGTGGAAATTTAAAATTCCCTGAAACACAAAAAGAGATGATTTCCTTCCCAAATTTCCTTTGAAAAATAACTGGCATTTCTCAAGCAGCTCGAGCAGTAATTGCGCTTACATCAGTGACCGTAATTGCATTGCATCTGCTGCAGACAGTTACCCAAGAGGTGAAACCATAAAGCTGCAGCTGCCCTTTCGCTGGAAGAAGCCTCAGCGATGGCTCTTGGACAGCAGCTCAACAACTTGACCTCTGCTCCCAGCACTGAGGGCAACTCCACGAGCAGAGGCAGCTGCAGTCACTGCCCCATCCCAGCCAGGACTGCTGCACCTTGCAGCTCCTACTACCAGGCTGACACAGCCTCGGCCATCCCTCTCCTCCCTGCCGAGTGTGGAGGGTCTGCTTGCCCACTGCCAGGCTCCCACACCCCCGCAGGCGGGAAAGAGAACCAGACTGGGAAATAGATGCATGTATTTGCATGAAGGTGGCTGTCCCCTCTTTCCAGAAAGGCTGCCACCTTCCCTCTCAGGGGTGTCCAGGCCTCACAGCAACAGGGACTAGGTGTATGGCAAATGACTAAGGAACCATTGAGGGTTCCTCTCACGGTGGTGCATGTTCTGCAGCAGCATTAACTGAGTGAGGCCAGATTCATCTCTTGCATTTATACGGAGGGATGTGGCTCGCAGCAGGACCAGAACAGGTCCCCCAGGCCTGGGCAGGCCAAGGCAAGAGGAAGGTGAGAAGTGCAGAATTAAAAGGAAACTGGAGAGGCAAGAGGGGGATGAGCTTGGGGATGTCTTCAGGAGATCATCTTGATGAGTTCAGGACAGGACACATTCATTTGGGAGTGGGATGACAAAAATGTGACGTAGCCTTTGCAAGGCATCCTCAGCTCTTCAAAGAACTTGAGCTGCATAAACGTTTTGTGTAGGATCGATTTTGTGTGACCAGTCCTGCTACAAGGAAGGGCTTATTCAATGGTTGCACAGCTGATTTTGCTCTTGGCTGGTACTGGAACAGCATCTTTTTGTTATCCGTGTTGCCATGGTAGGGGAGGCCTTTCTAAGCAGCCGTAATGGAGGTACCTACCTAGAGGTCATGTCCTGAGGGGAAACTTCTCAAAACTTTTCTAGAAACAGCTGCAGTGAGACTGGAGAATAGGTTATGGTACACAGAGACAATACTCATCTTCCCTATGTTTCTTAGAAGGAAATGGAAAATCAAGATTTTTCCACAGGTACAAAAATATCAGAAATCCTGACTGGGATAATGAAGTGAGAAACAGACACAGGTTTCTGCACAGCTTGCACCCCAGCCTTGTCTCCCTTGTTTACCAGGGCTACCCCTAACAGGCAATGTGTAGGACCCTGACAGACATCTAGTGGCATTTTTCTATAACTGCAAGCACATATGGGTAAGAAAGGGGTGCCTGGGGAAGTGGTGGGGCATGATGGTAAGGAGATGGTTCTGCTGTCCAAATAAAGAACAGACTTCAGTCACAGAGAAATATAAACCCCCATCCCTTGCACTGGCATCCATCTTATGGAAGGAGAAAGGGAGAGATCTGTGATCTAGCAGTGTTGTTTCCTGGAGAGTCAGATTGAACACAAAGGAATCGCTGCAGATGGCTCACCCTACACAACCCTGTCCCACTGCCACTAATATCTCTGCTGCTGTTGGTGGGGAAGGAGAGGGTATGGAGGGCAGCCCCCTGCCATCAGAGACAGTGCACGCTGGGGGAATCTGCACGTGCCCACATCTTGGCTAGGAGCATGAGAAAATGCCTCCAAGGGGGTGTCAGACACAGTTACAGTGAAACATGATATTTATAACAAAGTGTGGGGGAAGGTGTCACATCACATTACACTGATGCTCCGGCGCCAGAGACACAGGGACAATGCTGCAGAGTGGGACATGGTTAGGGCCAGCAGGCAGTAAGATGAGTTTGCTCTGCAAATACTGATTCTTTGCTGGATTCCTGGCAGCATGGCACACCGAAGTAGGGTTTTCCTGGAGGTAGCGGGGGAGGGCAAGCCTCTCATGGGTGCTGGCGTCAGCTGGTGGTGTCACTTGGCTCTTGCATTCCTGTGCCTGGCCCTGCTCTGCTTTCCAAGGGACAGTAGAGCTAAGGGGTATGGTGGTAAAATGGGGGAAATAAACCCCAGATATCTCCAATGTCCTTAAACACTGGTCCATTTTATTCTTTTCTGGATGGACTTGTCCCATGTGCTTTCACGTCAATGCGAGGACATTGGCCTAGGAGCTTAACCTTGCTGATAGACTTTCCTTTACCAAGCTAACATTAAATGCTGTAATCTTTTGAATAAAGAGTTCTGTAGAGAAATCTAGGCTGCAAGCATCTGGGATTGCACGACACCCTCCCTAAAGAACAAGCCTCTGAAAGTACAAGCTCTTTTGAGTTGCTGCAATGAGTGGGCCGAGACACAGAAAGCTGAAGCCAAGGGCCATGTCTCAGAGCTGCAGTTTCCCTGCGCAGCAGGAGGAGGCCTGGAACCCCCTGTGGAAATACCCTCATACGTTGTAACGAGCGCAGTGGGAGCTGCTACACATACACAAGCATATTTCTGTGCATTCAGCTCTTGCTCCTTCCCCCTGCCCTGGCAACGGTACAGTAAAACATGGATGCGATGTAGCACAGCAATTGCAGCCTTCACCGGCCTCTTGGGGCCAATCGCCTTGGAATAGCTTTTGTCAGCTGCCGTTTCTCCCCCACTGCAAACACGCGAGCATCTCTTGAGGGAGCAGCCAGCACATGGGCAGACAGAACCAGAGCCGCTACTCCCCCTCTCCAGTGAAGATACTTGGTGCGGTTCTGGTGGCAGGTGAACCCTCTCCCCATGGCAGTGAGTGGAGCTGTTTCCCCACATGTTTGGGCTCAGGGGACCGTGCAGGTGGGCTTTGCACACCCTTCAGTGGGCTGGGAGCCCTTCCTTCCCGCTCTGCTCTGCCCTGTAAGTCCTCTGTGACTCACTCAACAGAGGAGTCAGCCGCGCTGCCCTGCAGTCCTTCGTGGGCCAGTTCAGCCTCTGTCCACTCCACGCTAGCCCTGCTTTTCTCCTTCTTCTCCCTCCATGCAGACAGCCCTGCCATTTCCTTTTTGGGGATTCAGCTGCTCACTGCCTGCAGGGATTGATGTTCTTTCCCAGGGTGGTTTGAGGCCAGTTTGAGCATCGCAGCTCCATCCAGAAGGGGAGACATCACTACTGGCATGTCGGTGCCAGCTTTTATTCTCATGGGAGTGCTGCGCTGATTGCTCTCACTTGAGTGCAAGTGTGGGTACGGGTGACCTTGGCCCCTTTGCCTGCCCTTATGAGGCTGCTTCCAAGTGCCCGCAGCGCTGATGCTGCAGTCCCTGAGTGGAAATGGCAGCAGTGGTTGCAGACAGGGAGCCAGGCTCTTGCACAGCTGCCTGCAGGGGAGAGTTCCCTGGGAAAGGCACCGGCTCCTGCACCCTTTGCAAAGTGGGTTTGCAAAAAACTACTAATTTTCCTAGGGAAATGAACACTCTTGGCCTCAGCCCTAGACCAAGCCAGCCACGAACTCCGGCAGGCTCTGCTTGCCAGCTGCTGTGAATGGCAATAATCAGCAGGTGGATGTGAGATGCCCTCCTTAGGCTGTCGCTCAGGCCTGGGCTTGTTCACCTGAGGCATGAAAATCTCCACATGAGGAAAGAGCCAGGAGAAAGGAGGGCAAGAGCACAGGCTGGCGTGCAACCCCAGGAGGGCTTAACAGGTACGGTCCTTCGTCAGTGCTGATGGTGCTTCTTGGCTGGTTTTGGGAGGAAAAGGGCTAGCAGAGGTGCTGGAAGCATGCAGGTTGCTAAGTGAGAGCCATTAAGTAGGTTATAGACTGTACCTTTGTGGGATAGAGGTGTACTGGGTGGTATATGCAGTACTATATGCATCTATATGGTCTGTATAACACACACATCTGTTGTTTTCTTTCGTTTGCCCCTGTTGCATACCTACTGTGACTGATGCTTGAGTGTGACTGCATGGGAAATCCATTTGCACAGAGTACACCTTTTCTGTGCTACATTTGCAGTAGGATCAGAGAGGGGCACAATGGCCGTACGAGTAACAGAAGATGGCCGGGTCCCTGCACACCACCTCCATGCATGGGTGCTACACGTAAGCATTCTGCCTTGGACATATTTATGCCGATGTCTGAATGCAGACCTCCTGTCCACGTGGTGCGGTGGGCTGAGGAGCGATGGCATGTGTGTGGCCGTAAGGCATTGCGTCTCTCTGCATCCTGGTCGGCAGACGTGTTTATCTGCAGCTCTCTAATATGTCACGTGTGAGTCAGTGTTTGCACGAAAACCAAGCATTTGGTTAGGATGTCCCTGACTACGTGTGGGGGTTACCCTGCTGTATGTGCCCAACACGTGTTTGTTTTGTAAGGCACGTTCACTGTTGGCCCAGCCCTGCCTGAGGTCCCGCCGGCTGTGTGCCCACGGCAATGGCACAATGCCACAATGCAGCCAGCTCTCTAATGTGGCTACTGTTCCTCTCCTACACAGGCAGTTTAAAGGAGGTCGTCCTTGTGCCGCTAAAGCTGGTGACTACAGCAGCCTGGCATTTACCCAGGATTTATTTGGACATTCTAGAGCCAGCTGCACACATTTTTTTTTGTTTAGTTTTTGTCTGACTTCATGCCCTTTTGGTGATTGCTTATAACCCCAGTGCAGGGAAAGGATCCTCTGTGCTCGCAGGGGATGGAGAATCATGCAGCATCCACCAGATGCAGACAGACCAAAAAGGAAGCAAGCAAGCAAAAAAAAAAAAAAAAAAAAGCCTCATGCATTATCTGTCCGGGAAATGGCATGTTCTTTGTACAATTCCCTTCGACTTTTTAGGGAAAGATTTACTCTCTCCTTCCTCATGACAGCAGAGTTTGCAGTGCTGCTGTAAGTTTGGACCAGACCGAATTAACTGTGCATCCTCAGTGTCTGATTAGCTCTATTTGCTGTGTTTTTATTGACCTATGCAACAGAAAAACTAGGTCAAGCCAGGCTGATGAGGCTAGATCTGGCTCTGTAATACAAATCAGTACGAACGAGGCCATCTCTTCGCTGAGCCATCAAATCACGCTCTGGGGTGGGTCGCCTCCAAAGTGTCCAGGGGACATAATTAGGAACTTTCCCAAGCTGTCAATCAGAAGCGTGGTTTGGAGGTAGAAGGCGGGTAGATTTTCTTTAGAAGCTGCTCTCTGTTTCTGTGGTGAGGGGCATTTTATCAGCAAGTGGATGAAGCACAGGCACTGGGATGGCTGCAAATAGAAATAGTCCCTGCCTGCCGGTGACTCCTGTGCAAAGCCTCTCCACAGAGGAGGGTTGGAGGCAGGTAAAAGAAGCCTGCAGGGCTGAGAAGAGTTTTTTCTACAGAAGCAGAAAGGGGTGGACAGAAACCCAGCTTCCTTGCTAGCAGACCTTATTGATGGCTTTGGCCGTGCACAGCCAAGGGCAACACGGCCAGCCTCTAGCATGGAGAAGCTGTTGAGAGTGTCTGCTCCTGGCAGTTCTGAATCTCCTCTAACGTTGCCTCTCCTGGTTTGGTTGGATCAGAGCAGGAATCAGCCTGTGACCCAATCTGCTGCTGCTGCTGCTGAGTTAGTCACCCTGCTCCGGGGAGAAAGGAGGCAGCAAAGTCTGTGACAGGCTGATTTCAGATGCATTAAAAAAACCCTCCATCACCCTGGAAAAGCTCTTTGCAGGGAGACTTAGGTGTCTGGTGCTGGAAGTTTCCAGGACAGGAAGCAGGGAGCAGCCTCAGCTGGTCTCGTCTTCGGTCTGTGATGTGCTGGGAGTGAGATGTCACACAGCATTAGCTTCACTTTTGGTGGGGCGGAGGTGGCTGGCAGTCACGCTGTGACAGCTCAGGGGCTCACAAAGCCACCCTGCAAGGGGGGAGGGGGGCAAGGGAACACAACAGCAAAGCAGAGGGGGCCAAATCCCAAATAGGTTGTGCGGCTGTAGCAGGGGACTCAAAGGGAAAGGGGTGGAGGAGGCTGGAGCGCTGTATGCACAGAGGGCACGGCAGGCTCTCCCTGCTCATCATGATTACCCGCAGGGCTGTCAGCAAGCCGCTGTTGGATTGGCCTCTGCTTTGTGGAGCAGCAGCCTGTGCAGGAGGGAAGCTCAGGTCAGTGTCACGTTGGGCTGCCAAGAGCCACACATGTGATGGCCAGGCGGCAGGGTGGCGAGGGGGAAGCGTCCCTGAAGAAGGTCACCTGGATGTGAAAGCCAGTTTGAATCTGATTTTGAAGAAGCAAGTGGTTTGGGCAGAGCCGTGCAGGGTGAATTCAGACATGATAACAGTTCGGGGTGTTTTCAGTGCACAGGGGGAGGCAGAGGTCCCAGTGTCTTCCAGAGTCTTTGGGGATCTTGCATAGATGTTTGACCAAAAATGCTTCATTCTTCACCCCCAAGAATATCTGCAGTCCCTTCCCACTTAGTGGGACCTGAAGAGATTTTGTGTGTTGCAATATATGGGGCAGGAGCACCTTCAGTGGGAGTGTCAGAATGCTGCTGCAGGCAGGAACTCACCTGTTACGAGCAGGAACAATCCACCATCTTTTGTACAGCTACGCATCCAGCTCTGTACAGAGGATGTCAAACATGCAGTAGATGCTGTTCCTCTGGGGAAAATTTGGTCAATAAAACGAGAGGAATATCAGCTTTTACGGAGATTGACAGAACTGATGAGATCTGCCTGTTAAAAGCCTGCTGGAGACGCAAGGTATCCTCCACTGAACCCAAATGTCCATTCAGCTGAGTCAGCTTCCAAGGAGATGCTTCCATCTCCTTCTGCAAGGTGCTGCCTTTGCCGGGTGAAGCCAGCGGCTGATGGCAATGCAGGGTGCTGCCACTCTCGCAGGGTAAGAGCTGTCACGAGCACCTCTGCCTGTGCAGCTTCCAGACCTTGCCTCTCCTGGCTGAGCTCAGCGGCAACCTGGTGTGAGTGATGGCCCGGCTTCCCGGATGCATTTACATTCCCTTTGCATGCTGCTGTTGCCTTCCCTTCTTTATGGCTGTGATTTACTGACGTCACAGGCGCAGCATCACAGAATTGAATTTATGGGAGGCTGAATTTGTGATTGGAGAAATGAACCCTTCACCGTTTCATGCTGCTCCCCCCCCCCCTCCTTCTGTACACACATGCACACACACGCATGCACCTCGCTCTGCTCCACAGCTCTGCAGTACAGTGACAGAGGGGGAAGACAGGCCATGGAAGACCCTCGTTCATGGAGGATATCAGCTCCCCTGGCTGCAGACAGAAGTGAAGGCATCAGGGAAAGGGTTCAACAGGGGCCTGGGCAGCCAAAGTTCCCGGGCTCTGCCCATAGACATGCAAGCTGGCACCACAGCTGCTCTTGTAAGCTGGGCTCCTGGGTTTTGCATGCGTGTCTGAGAGGAGGAGTGGGTTGCAGCCTATGAGGCAGGGCTCCTGACTGCTGTGTTTCGTATGAACAGTCCTCTTAATGATGTTTTCCTACTTTGGGGTGATTTTCAAAGCATTCCCAGCAGGTATTTCTCAGCCTCACCATCTCCTGTCCCTCCCCTCCAAATTTTGCCCTCTCCTGAGCTGAACTTCTAGGTAAACTGCAAGATCAGTAAGCCAAACAAAGAAGGAAGGGGATCAGGAATGAGAGAGAGTTTACAGGTCATAAGCCAAACTCGTAATAGGACGCAGCTCCCTGCAGCTTGAAGCATGGCTTAGTTTGTGTCTGGGTGTGTTGGAATAACTCCGTTCTCGGGAGCTAATTTAGGACATCCTCTGCTCTCTGCCTGGGGAGGAAACGGCTTCTGTACAGAAGGCACTTGTCTGTGACAGATCTCTTGTAAACAGCTTGATAGCTTGATGTCAGACACGCTGAAGACATCTTTATCAGGTACTTTGCCAAAGCCCCTAGGGGGAAGCTGTAGGACAGACCGTGGTCAGCAGAGATTTTTCAGGCTGAGATTCAGAGTCAGGCTGCATGGAGCCCTCGCTAACCCAAAGGCTTGGGTAAACCACTAGCTATTAATAAAAAAGGAGGTCTGTGTTATACCATGCTGCATCACAGACCCAGCTGGCTCTCAGCAGAGGAGCTTTGCAGAGATATTCTAGGCAGACGTACTAAAGAAAAGATTATATCAAAAATGGAGCAGGTTAGAAGAGCAGGATGGATAGAGGATTTCCTGCTCTGGGGGAAGGTCAAAGCCTTTTTTTCTAAAATTAAAATCCTAGCGGTTTCCATCCATCATCAAAAGCCGGTTTTGTCTGGGCTTAATCAGAATGATTCAGGTAGGCCTTTTTATATTTTCCCCCCTACTTCTGTACATGTATTAACTACCTTTCCAATGAAATGTCCCTTCACACCAACAGTCCCCAAAATCTTGGTTTAAAAACTGTAAGAAAAACATTGCTATGTTTCTTTTTCTCTGGGATTGTTATTAAGCAAGGGGCATCAGTCTTACTTTTTCGTGAATGATTTTGGGTTTTGTTTTTTGGAGGAAGCTGAAAGCAGAACAATTTTAGTGGGCCTCAGTGTTTCTCTGGTGATGTGCTTGTTTCTTTCCAGGCTCTGAAGACTGACACCCCTGTGCCTGCTACCAGTCCATCCATTCATGCATCCACCTATCCATTCCCATCTCTCCCCGCATACCAGAGCACCCTCTGGCTATGCTGAAACACACTGAGCTGCAGAAATCGTGCTTGCAGTGGAGAAACTGCAGAAGCAGAAGGAGCCTTTGCAGCAAACAGTCTATTTATTGATATTTTATTATGCTGTTTAGCAGGACCCTGGTGCCTGTAATAAAGCATTAAGGAAGTGTAGCAGCACATTCCCATTGATTCCATTCAGTACTGCGATACTAGTGTGAGGGCCAGTGACAAAGAAAAGAAATAATTTTGTTCCCCTCCCCTGTGCTGAATTGCTGATGGCAAAATGCCCTGTAAGCCTGAAGATTAGTTAGTGTACTGTGACCCCCAACTGAATGATCACAAACCACACGCAAAAAGGGAAAGGCAAGCATTTTTTTTTGATCTATAGAACAACACAATGAGGGATCGGGAGAAATCCGTGATGACTCAGGAGAGCTCAGAACTATCAAGCCTGGTATTTCATGACTGAAGATGGAAATGATCTGGGCTGATCCTGAAGAGCAGCCAGCAGCCGTTCTATGATTCTATGGAAGGGGATGAGCTGAAAGTTTCTTTGGGCGACACAAGTATTTGCATTTTTGCCTGCTCTGGGTTTTCTAGTTGCAGGACAGGGCATCTGGTCCGGATTACAGCACAGGGAACAAACCAGCTCTCAGGTCTGTAGTCTCCCGGCAGATATGTTTCCCTCTGCCCTTCACGGTGACTCCACAGCCATGTATGACATCTGTAAAAAGGGAGAGATGCGAGCCCATAAGTGACAGACCACAGTCAAGGTACCACACGTAGCCCTAACAGGAGACATCCCCTACCTTCAAGAGTTTATACCATAAATACGAAACAGGTGAGAACAGTAGCAAAATGGTGAAACAGTCCCCCGGTGTGCCAGTGGCAGAATGTATGCAAACTCTGCCTGGTCACTAAACGACAAGCCAGAGACCCCAAACACTGCCCACCAGGGGAGCGAAGACTCCTTGCTTCTTCCTCCTTAGTATTTCCCAGGTGTTCAGTGGCGAGGCCACAGCCGGGCTGGGGCAGCCGCCTGCCACTCGCCCCACCGAGAGCCCCGTGCCCCAGAGCCTGCCCTGCGCCTCGGCAGGGTTTGTGCCGCAGAGCCCTGCAAAAAGAGCGGCTGTACCGTCGGTGCCAGGAACTGGGCACCTCTCCTCTGGGGTCTTTGCTGCTCCCCATGCTGCCAGGCCCCTGGGGACAGGGGGTTGTGCTCCTGCTTTCTCCTTTATTCCTCCAGACAGGTCTCAGCAGGGCCCACAAGTGCTGCTCCTGGGTGAATCACAGCCCCTGCGGACACGTTCTCCGTCTGCGCAGCCCTTGGCCCAGAGAGGGTGGCTCTGTGTCGGCTTGCTCCAGATTAACATGTACAAACATTGCATTAGCCAAATGGCCTTTCCAGAGGGAGGAGGTGCCTGGATGTTTGAGGAAGGATTTAGCTCTATTATCACCTGGACAGCTGGTGTTCCGGACCCATCGTGACTAAATATTTACAGTCAAGCAGAGCAGCTGGGGAATACAGCACATGGAGTGCCCTCTCCCCAGCCAGACCCCAGTGTACAATTTCAGCTGCACGCACACCGCTGTGTCTGCTGCTCAGTGAAGCCGTGCGGCTGCTCACCAGCAGAGGAATGACCCCTGATGTCTGCTTTCTAGCACTGCTCCTCTACCAAATTCCTACACGGGCTCTCCATCTTCTGACGCTCCTTTTTCAGCTCCCTGTGAAAATTAGGGTAATAATAACAGTAGTCCTTAGGATCGCTGGAAGGGGATGAATCATTAGCTCCAATAATGTTCCCAAAGGCCTAGACCTCTCATTTTTTGCGTCGTGGGGTTCACACCAGCATGAATGTGCTTCCTCCTGTCTTAGCAATCTCCGCACTCCCCCACTGTGACTGTGGGGACAATTAGTAGCTGTAATCTTCTGAGCCTTGTGTAAGGAGGGGAAGAGTCCGCTAATACCTGGCTGGGATTTCGTGTGGATTAATTAGCTACCATTTGCACAGCTCTTTGAAGCTTCAAACCTATTCAAGTGCTAAGTATTATTATTAAATAGTGATCCATTAGTTCTGATCATTGGCTATGGCCCCTCCGTAGCCTCTTTGGTGCCGTTTTCTACAGCATCATGGATTTGTCTTTGCTATTCCAAATACATTTATTAAGGAGATGCGGCAGCAAAAGAGTCCATCTGCAGTTTTGGTTTAAGTGTGGTTTTGGTAATTATACTTGTGATGGCTGGGTTATAACTGTGCTTGGCCGTAACAAGCATATTAAAACCTGTACTTTCCTGGTTCAGGGTCACTTGCTCCTGGGCAGCTGAGTACCAGGTGGGCTAAACACGAAATTTTCATAAGCAGGCTGTGTCCTGCACAGTGGCAATATAACTCCTTAAACCCGCCTTCTAGTTTGGCAACTGGAATTTTATCTGTCACCACAACTGGGAAAGAAATGTGTTAGCTCAGAGCTCGATGAAAGCTCTAATGCATCCAAACTTCCATTTGAGGTGTGTCCAGCTGGTTGCCATGTTTCTGCTGGGCTGCGGTAACTCGTGAAGCCACGGGGATTTGAGTCCTGCTCTGAATCCCTTTTTTGTGCCTGTAGAGCTATGGCTGCTGGTGGTGTGTGGCACCAGAGCACATCTGTGGGATGAGGACCTACTCATGCCGCAAAAACATTGCCTCTGTGCCTTCCATCCTACTCCTCCTGGGCTGTGTTGTAAGAGATACCCAGCCCAGCTGAGCTCCAAAGGGCAGGTTTGCTAGCAGTCATCCTCCAGATGGCATCCCTCCTGGGGCTGTTGGCTTGCCGCTTTCCAGCACTGTCACCTTCGTGTGGGCTGGGCTGGCCCGTCACCTTGCTGACCAGCTATGCCGGGCACCAGGGTCACGACCAGGGGACCGGCAGCTGTGTGGTGCTGCTGCTAGCCCGAGCGTCACCTCATAGGACCCTTCTTTCAAGGAGTGCTGTGACAAGTGGCACATGACGGCTGTTGGCCTCCCAGCGTGTGACCCCTGTGTGCCATGCAGTGCCCATGACTTGACAGATCCCTCGGGGAAGCGGGAGCCTCCCTTCTTCTCACACAGGTCTTGCACAATATTACTCTGCTGGAGTGAGCCATATCAGGGACATGTCTGGGAAGCTTCCTGTGAGCCAAGACCAGCTGTTTAAACCAGCTGAGGATTGTGTGCATCTGTGAGTTTACTCCTGGTACCTATCAACGGAAAGAGATTGGAGAGACAGGCACTGACATATATATGCAGGTGCATTTCTATCTGGAATTGAGGTTATATTCTTGTAAACATTGTATTTATTATTTAAAAAAAACCATACAGGCTGCCAAATTCATATTGCACAAAAAAGCCATAAACCTCCCACTAAAGAGCCAGAAAAATGCTATGAGGAGAACAAAGCAGGCATATATCACTCGTTTTGGCCAATCTTAAACCCAGTCACGGCATTACAAATAAAATACACAGTGTTCCTTTCACCACAAATGTATTCTCAATCAGGAAAACAAAATTTATAATCTGAGATCTGATACACTCTAAATCAAGATGTGACTTATGTTCAGGAGTCAAAAAGATAAAAAATCTGGGCAATTTCTAAATCATTCAGGTCTCCAAATGCTAGTTCTTCAACTGCCATTTAAGGGAGAAGCTTTGGGAATGAGCAAAGATTGTTAAGTGGGATAAGTAATTTGGAATGCTTCAAATTCTGAGACTGAACCTCAGCTTTCTTAAATTCCAGTATCACACCAGTGAAGGTAGTCAGTATTGCTCATTGCTTTTGAACTGTTTTAAGCTGTTCCCCACACATAAAATTTTATCTTTATGGGATAAAGCATTGCTCTGCTTGATGCAGGCTGAAAATTTCGAGGATGGGTGTAAGACAAGAATTTAATGCCTGAGGTCCTGACTTTTGGGATATCAGTCCTTTTGCCCTTTATTATTCCAGGTTAGTATATGGATTGGACTACAGTTTCCTACATGGAGCAGAGAAGAGGTTTCCTGACAAAATGACCATTTCCCAACAAAAAGAAGGTGTATCCTAAACATCAAAACTTAATCTGACAGTGATACCTTCTTTCTCACATGTGCAATCCACCTCATTTTTTTAATCTGCTGGTTTAAAACTGTGTTCTGCAAGTCTAGGCATTACTTGGACTACATTTAAAGGATTTATGAAAGTGATTAGGGAAAGAAAAGCCTACTATTACCAGGCTTAAATTTGCTACACTGGATCCACACTTCTACTGCTGGATGTGTCGGGGTCTGTGAACGGAAGATGGAAGCTATGTAGACACTAAAGTCACTATGGCAGTGACTGCTTCTCAGCAGAGGTCTTGATAGAATGTAGAATAACAGAGTCCTGTCTGGCCTGGGGAGTTTACGCCCTATCTTAATATATAACCAAGCGTCATGACAGAACCTGGACCTCTTTACCAGAACCTGCCAATGGTTCTGCAATCCAGAACTATTTTGTGCTTGGATGTATCTGATACTGTTTCAGAGCTATTCAGGTCTAGCTTAACTTGATCTTGATCCCTAAATTATATCATTTGGATCACTTCCAAACCTGTACACTAAAACATCTGTCTCCTGAGTTTGAAGAGAGCTGTTATCCAACTTTTGATCCACTTTCCTGCTAAGGCTCATGAGATGGGTTTTGGTGTGATCCTACTTTCAATTGATGCTGAAGAGGCCAGATCTACAAGCAAGAGAGTCGGTGTGTTTAAGTGATGACCGCTTCAAAATACATTCGTGTGTTGGTCTATGGTGAGTGTTGCGAACACTGTACTGATATTTTGATGGGGCTACCAGTGTGCTGGATCTAACTCGGAATGTGTCTGCTCTGTATAACATTGGGCTTTTTTTTTTGCCTAAATGGCAACCCAGGCCTTTGTGCGGGGCGCTGCACAGGCACCCGGAGGTGCCTCGGGGAACCTCAGAGAAGGAGGGAGGCAAGAGATGTGCAGAAAGGAGTGTTATTCCCCCTGTCGTACAGCTGGGGGCTCTGAGGCACAGCAGGATTAAGTGCTCTGCCCACAGTCCTGCTGTCCAGTGCGTTATCCTTTTTCACGCTGGGAGCCCTGCGGGGCCCTCTGGGTTTTCCCTGTCCCGGTCAGATAAGGGATCAGGTCTTCAGCAGGCATAAATCTGCACAGCACCAATGGGCAATGCTTGCTCGCACCCACTGTCTCTGTGGTCCTTTGGACTTTGTTTCCTAACATGGATCAGTGTTCATCTGTTAACATGTATGGGAACCTCTCCTTCACAGATTCATCTATGCTTCTGGTTGCAGGGTTGTTTATTAAACACACAGTTGGAAATGACGCTGCAGCTTCTCTCCTTAGTCTTGGAGACCCTGCCTGCACACATGTGGTTTCAATATAAACACAGAGTGCCGAGAAGCTCTTTTCTTATTTGAGGAGAAGGTGTAAACCTTTTCAGGGTAAACATACCTCCATCAGTAAGGGGGAATGACTTCACTTCTGGCTCACAATCATTGCTTCTGTGAGCTTTAATCATTCTGCTCTTTGTACTAAGCGAAGCCCTTATGATCAATCAGAACTTTGAAGTTTTGTTATAAAAATGTAAATGAAATGCATTTCTAAGTGAAGCTTTTCTTCTGCTTTGCGTGCCTCGCCATTCTTCCACACACACTCATAGAAAGCACAACGGCCCTGATAACAGCGTGATCGCTTCGCTGGGCCGTTTCAGCACTGAGGTGCACATTTGCCTCCTCCCACCCACTCTCTTCACTGCTTCCACTCTTCCACTTATAGAAAAAGAAAAGAAAAGAGGAGCAGAGCTGCCCCCCGTACGTTTCCAGACATTCTGATCTGATTGGGAGACAAAATGTTCTTCAGATTACAGCTCTAAAAATAAAGATGGGGCTTGTAGGGAAAATATTGTGCTGCCGGTTGCTTCTTTTTAAAAAGTTAAGCCTGACTCCTGAGGGAAGCAAGGTGTATGCAACCTGCTGTCTGTCTGCGTGCACGTCTGGTACGCTCCACTAATAACTTCTGCTGTCATTGGCCTCTTTCCTTTGACTCTCACAGAAAGAGAGGTGTCTCTAAGGTATGAAGTTCCCATGAGTTTCAGAAAATCCCGTCTGTCCAAGCGCGCTGGTTTTGTTCCAGTATCTGAGACTTAGCAAAATAAATCAGCAACTCAAACTAGTTCTTCATAAGCCTGGCCCTGGTGATGTGCAGCTATCAACCATCTGGCCACAGTCCTCAGAGAAGCACTTCCCAAGGGTTTTAGCCAGGATCTGATCGTAGAAAGCAACAGTGCTGGTGGATCTGTGATGGCTAGGTGGAAGGTGGAGAAGAACAGTCTAGTGCTTAATTTCAAGCTGTTTCATCAAATTTCACTTTCACTGCCACTCTTAGCAACTTGCTGGGAAGCAGAGCCAGCCAAGTCTGGCAGACATCTAGGAAAAAGACAGCTCTATCATGCCCTAAACACTTGTTCTGGGCATGTGGGTGAATTTTTTGTTTCCAGTATTTCTCTGCATACAGAGTTTTGCTGGTGATTTGGTGAAACCTCTCAATGTTCATAAGCCCCTGCTTCTCTAGACGTCACTGCAAACACCTCACTCGGGGCATCAGTGCGCTGCCATTCACCTCTGCGGAGCAAGGGAAAGCTCGCTGGGACACCTGCAAGGCTGTGGAAAGGTTGGTCTTGGGAGCAAGTGTCATGCATCTGGGATGTGCCCAGCTGGCATTGTATCCAAGTCTTCTTGGATACCGTTTCCTGAAGGCTTCGGAGAAACATATGGAAAGAAACATAATTTTAGAAGCAGGTGGGTAAAGATACCCTTCCTCTCTGCACTCACTGGATTTTTCTTATTTTTCTTTTTGTTTGTTTAAGCATCTGGCTGAGGGCTTTGCTCATATGCTCCATGGACTCCCTAGGCCATAGACATGCTGTGCTCAACTGGCAAACTGAGCTGAGGAAGCACACAGCCCTGTGGGAGTCCCCTGGGGACTTGGGGAGCAGGGGACAGATGGGAGGAAATGGTATTCAACGGTTGGAGGAATCCCTGCTGACAACTGCTGTTGTGGAGCGACACAAGCACACCCGTGCACAAGCCTGAAGAGCTGACCCCATCTATTTGCACCTGCAAGCCGCCCCAGTGCACGAGTGCTCACCTGCTCACGTACACCCTCACACAGTGGCAATGCGAGGCAGCCTTTCCTTTTTGTGATTCCCTTTCTGGCGGCCCTCTCTCAAGCTAAGCCAGAGTGCCTTCAACGAGCCAAGAGCGATTGCAGTTGTTGCGGGAACCCAGAGGCAAGGGGAAGAGCAATGCCAACTTCTTTTCTCCAGTTCTCCCTTGCTACAGCACTTTTCCGAGGAGCTACTGTGATTTTGAGCAGCCACTTGGCTCTGTGAATGGCTGGACCCCAGAGCAAGTTCCGTCCTTTTCGTAATGCACACGGCATCCCTCTCCTATCACCGAGAGCGGCAGGCTGCCTCACCTATCCACAAGGCAGTTAGGGAGACTAATTGCACACATTAAAGTGCTGACGGGGCAAACCTCTGTCCTTTCACTTGTAATTGGTATTGACGTGGTACTCCCTGGCCCTGGGGTGCTCCAGAGCCAAACAACGGTTACAGCGTTTCAATCTGGGAAGTTTGCTTGGTAAAGACTTTCTTGAATATGAGGGGGGGGGATAATACTTTTTACAGAAATGTATACAGATATTTGTTACGTATTCTATTTGTTCTTTACTACAGTCAAACTCGGTAGCATTTTTTTAGCCCAACTCCCTCCAATTCTCTTCATCTATCTGCCAGTCCTGTTCTTAATCAGTCTGCACTATTGGCTGATTTCAGCAGATCCACTGTGAAGTTCTGATGAGTTCTGCCAGCTGGGAGAATGAGACTGAAATTACTTCCCCAGCTAAAGGAAGAGCTGCAGTGTGAGCACAGCAGCAGTAATCGGCACTAAAGAATCCACATAGGCCAGGGACATGCTGATTGCTCAGCCCTGAGAAAACCTTCAGTCAGAACCTGCGACTCATTTGTTACAGGAAAACTATGTGGCACTGAGCCTCAGAAAACCACCGAAGCTTTGTTAGCTGCACAGCTCACCAGTACTTTTTTTGCCAACAGGATGTCTTAAACCTGGGGCCAGGTTTTTAAACCGTTACAGGTCCCAGCACCATCTTGAAAAATCCAGCAGTGCTTTTTATTCCTGAGCAAGGAGCTTTGGTATCTTCTGAGCATTTCCACAGGATTGGCAGGTCTGCAGCTATGCCAGGAGATGTTTTGCCATGTCCCACATCAGTTTAGATTTGTGCTGACTTTCCAGTGGCAGTCCATGGATTCCAGACAACCCACTGACTATTTCTGACTGTTTGGGGAAAACAAAATTGTCAACAGTAGACTTCAATTTGCTATACAAGGATTTGTAACTCCAGGAGAAAATTCTGAGGATTCAGAAAAAACGAAAAAAAAAGAAAAAAGAGAGAGAGAGAAAAAAAGAAAAATGATCTTCCAGGCTGATCTGTTTTGTTACGTAGGTCAGACATTAAGTTTTAGTGTGGGTTGTGATTTTGGTTTGGATCCAGTGTAGATCTGTTGATTCTAATGTCCACCTATAATAAACTCCAGGCTGGAGAGACAGTCTCTAGATGCTGGTTGGTAAACTGAACAAATTGATAGCCCAGCATCCTTTCTCTGAAACAGTATTTTACTGAGTATTAGATTTATTCCGTTTACTACTTTATAGATAAAACAGTCACTATGTTCTAAATTGGTGATGTACTTAGAATGGGGAATGGACTGGTTTAGTAGTTTCTGAATTTGATTGCTTAGAGGGCAGTTTACTTCTAGATTGAAGAGATTGTGCTCTAAATTATAAAGCTACTGCTTTTATGAATTGAGCAGGGTATGGATTAAGCAGGTAAGGGGGCTGTCTGTGTTGACTAGTGGCTTCACATCTTTCAGGATGAGTGGCTGGGGTCAATTCAAGTTCATTACACTGCAAGGAGTTTATGATTTCTTTGTTATGGAGGTTCAATACAAATTGATTTTAAAATAAACTTTTTTTGACCAATTTAATAAATTCACTATACTGTTCAGGCTTTGATGTTATTTTCCATGTCATCAGCATAAAGCATTTCCCTTGCTACTCCTATCACTCTGAATGTTGTTTAGACCTTGAGGCTCTTCTTTCCTACTCTCCAAAGCTTGATCAAAAGGTGGGCATGAACTGAAGCTCGTTTGAGTCTTGGGTCTAGATGCCAGTTTTGCAGATGTAGTTCAGGAATGCAGCCAGTACAATACAGTGTGGGTGCGACACTTTGTGCTCAAGCCAATATTTTACCAGGTATATTTGTTGGAATTAAGACATTTCAAGTCTTTTCAATGAGTATTAATAGACGGAAAATTTCAAATGCACAATCATTATTTGCATTATGGTGAAATTTTGATAGTAATTGCAGCTGTTCCTTAGGGATGTCTGAGAATCATCTTGGCATAGAGGAAACATTTCCACTCATCCAAGCAGGGAACAAAAGCAAGGAAACCTTACCCACTTCGCAAAATCAAATGCATTGTTAAATAGGTTCTTGCACCTTTGGACTTGTAGTTCCAAAGGATGAGCATTTGCATAGCTTCTTTGGTGTCTAATGGACTCAGGCTGCAGCTTTTCCTGTAGTAGAGACAGTGCTAGGGACAGTTTCTCCCCCCAGCCCTAAGATGCAGAAATCTGTCAGAACTTCACTCTCGGATACTGTGCTGTTTCCTGTAAACAGAGTGAAACTGGATAGGGATTCCAGGAGTTCTGTAGAATAAACAGCAAACCAGCAGAAAGATAGCATGGCTGTTTAATGGAGAATCAGGTGAAAGTGATACAAGCATTCCTAATCCTCACTTGGGCATGCAGCTGATTCAGTTAATTGGGACAAGAAAGTTTTCTCCTCAGACTTCTCCTTGGGAAAATATTTTCTCCCATATTCATGTATCAGTTTCTTCAGTCTACTAAAAGTCACCTAAAGATGCTGCCTTCTGTGTGAGACCTGTGCATGGCATTGGAGTGAGCTGTTACGATTGTAAATGAACCATGTTTTAGGCATTCTTTACCCAGCTGTTTCTGTTAAGGCCATGGTGCCTCAACCAGCACCAGCACCTGGGGGGCACCGCCTTTGCAAGAAAAGTATTTATTGAGCAGCACAATCCCTTCATGAGCTTTTATACTGCAAATGTGGTGCTGCTTCTTGTCTGATGTCTTACTTGAGCTAGAGCTTTTAGTGTTTTGGGTTTGTGGGGGTTTTTTGGTGTTTTGTGGTTGTTTTTTTTTTTGTTTTTTTTTTTTTAATTTTGTAGTTATATCTCAATGCGGCTGTAAGTGTGAGGTGACTTTCCTATCTGATCTACTTTGCCTGCTTCAACCTCGGAGCTGCATTGCTAAGGTAGGAAAACTTTTTTATTTGTGGATTTTGGTCTTGAATACTTTCCTGCAGCCTAGAGTGCTAGGGGAGATAGCAGAAAAATGCAGCAGATCTGTCAGTGAGATAACTATGTTTTAAAGAGCAGTGATATCTGTCAATGAGACAGCAGCTGCATGGTAATTCATTTCCATCTCTGCCTCCTCATCTGCCCCAGAAATGTCGACACAGCACTTTTCTCTCTCGGGTTGTTTCTTGAGTTGCTTGCCTCTTTTATTTTTTTTAGTGCTTTCAGTGCATCTAGGGGCTAGAGGAAAGGACAAAGAAAACTAGAGAAAGCTCTGCTGCCTGTGGAGCCCAGCCCCAAACCCCTCCTTGGACTTTCCTCCTCAGCACACAGTGGTGGATGAGTGAAGCTTACCAAGGCTGTGCCTCAGGAGGCTCTGCCTTGCTGTAGAGAGTATAAAGGTGAACAGCTAAAAACTCATCCAAGAACGCCCATCTGCTGGCTTTGAGTTTACAGTCTGTACCTCTGCTCCTCCCTCCCTGCCCTTCAGTAAGGTTGGCCGGACTGCAGGGCACTGAGCGTGCCCCACAGTATAGCTTGGGATCCTTTTTGGGGTGGGTGGGGCATTGCAAGCTGCAAGCAGCATCCAGGCTGTTCCCGGGGAAGGGCTGCATGAGGTGAGGAATAAGTCAGTGGCTTTTGTTGGATGCAAAATACAGAAGGGGAGTTCTGGTATTTGCTGAGACCCCCTGACACGCCTCTGAGCCACTCTACCTAATCCTACTGCATTCCTAATGCCTGACCCCAATCCCGGTGCCTTTTTGCCCCTGCTGGCCTCTAAGCTCACCTGTGCCTGAGATCTCCACCAGCACCTCGTGCCCCCAAAGCTACCCAGCTCCCATCACGTTTGCATGGGGCACTAGCAGAGGAACTTAAGCAGTGGCCGTAGTCCTCTGAAAACCCGCGTCCCACTCTGTTTTTACTAAAAACAGGGACTTTGTGTGAGGCCATTTGCAATCACTTTCTACAACGATTAGTGAAGGGACGCCTAGCTTTGGCAGGCAAGCGTGTGTTGGTAAGTAGCTCTCTGCATCTCTAGGCACCTGCATTTGTTTGAGTGGATGCAGTTTTGCCTCTGTAAGGCCTGGTGTTTCTGCCTGCCGCTCTATGGTTGCCGCAGCCGCCCCCGTGTATCTGCTCCCTTGGGCTGCAGAGAAAGTCTGACAGTGTTTCATAGCTCTGGACACTCTGAGTTGTGCTGATTGAAGAGAGATTGGTAAAAGTTATTTATGATCTGTCTTTACGAAGAACGAGGGAGAAACTGCAGAACACATAACTAATGCAGGCAATAGTGATGAAAAGCAGCAGGCTGAATCCCTGCTTCGAAGCAGCATGCTTTCCTGCATTGCCTACCCTTTTCTGCTGGAGCTTGTTGCCAAGATCGAAGAAGGTTCATTCTTTTCACCTTTTTGCTAAAGAAGATTTAAAAAGCGTTTTTTGCTGGCCTTGGTGGGGGGTGTGGGGGGAAAATCTTCTGAATGTATCTGTGTATTGGAAAATCACTTGGTGTTTCTGCTGCCTCTGGAAGTCTTTTCTTTAAGCACCTGTCCTTCAGTCTGTGTTACTGTATGCAGTCAGTCATAGTGGTGCTGCTCTGCAATGCAAACAACATCTATCTTGTGACAGAGGAAGTTACGGGAACACTTTGTTACCTGTTCCCGACCATTTGCAATACACAGTGATAGCTGTGATGCTGATGAATATGCTTAAGGGTTTAAATGTAAGCAGCGTAGGTTTATCCAGGTATTTTGCTGGGAGGATTAAAAATATGTTCATTGCTTTAAGTTAGGAATGTGTCACTTGTAATGGCCCCTGTTGTTTCTGCAAGGGGCGGGGAGGTGGATATTAAAGGGCCAAATGATTACCTGGTGTAAGTCGGGATAGCTTCTCTGGCGTTGCATTATGCGCATTTGGGCTTCAAAGTCTAGTGGAACTAGGCTGATTTATGCCAGCTGAAGATCTGCTTCTAAAACTGTTTAAAGCTTAGCATTCCTGTCTCAGCATTGCTGTGTGATAAGGATTTACTGCAGCTGTTTGAAAAATGCAAATTTTTTTCAGGAAATATGTTTTTTCATAAAAACACTTCTTCAGTGAGTGAAAATATTTCATGAGCATCTTTAAGGTTTTGATGGGAGATAGAATCCCAGAAAGCAACACATCTTGAGATTTCTGGTTTAGAAAACTGAATTTGCTCATGGTCTCAATTATTTACGTTTTCTTTATGATAAAAACAGTGATAAATGAAAACAGCCAAGTTTCTCATGCACACAGAAAGTAGTATTTTAGGGGAGCCTCTTTTCAGTGAAAGAATTGCATTGTATTATAGTGTTCCAGCAGCCCTGTATGTGACAAGCTTAAGCTTAGAATAAGAAAATCCTGGGTTCAATTTTTATTTGGCAGGGTTCTTTTTTTTTTTCTTTTATCAGCTTCTGCAAAGCAGTCCATGCTTCCCCTCCTAGCTAAAAAGCAGAATCAATATCCAAGAAGGGTCAACCAGCTTACAATTCATTACATGTATGCGTTTCTAACCGACAATGCAATTCTTGTTTCTCATTTTTCATGTCAACTGTTTCTCGGAAAAACAATAAAAGAAAGAAAGAAAAGCAGAAAAAGACAAAGAGACAGAGAGATTTACCCAAGTCATCAAGTGAAATGAGAGCTGACAGGTTCTCTAATGCTACATGCCCAGAACAAAAAGGATTTCTCACTCTGCTCCTCTGTAAATGTTTGAGAATCCTTTGTGTGTAACTGTGCTATTCACTGGAACCTCAGCTCCAGGATTCCACAGTAATTCCTCTAGAAATGTGCCCAAGATGCTTCTTGGCCTTGAAAGAATTATTCAGCAGATCAAAGGCAAGCAGCAATGAATTGTTTGGATCTTTTCCCATCTTTGAATGTGCCCAAGCTCCCTCAGGCACATCAATTCTTTTTTCCCGAAGTTTCCTTTCTTGTTGCATGGCAAGAATAGAGGCAACTTTGAGTGGGGAATGGTCAAGATCCAAAACTTCAGGAAAAATCCCTGTTGGGGAGAAACTCCTCTGCTGATTAAAGCAGGCTGAGCATCTATCACCCTGATGAAGTTTTAATCAGATATGCTTGTAAATGCAACCATCTCCACTCGGACATGTATAGTTAGGGGCTGTAAACCCAGGGGCAAAATCTTGGTTTGTGCTTCATGCTTCAGCAGATGTAGACAGTCTTCCTGGTGATGGGATTTCACACTGTCAGAGGCTAGTGGGGGTGTCACTTCAGCCCTGGAGCAACATGTTTAAGGGGAAGCTGCAAAGCAAGGTCAAAACATAACAGGAGGGCCATGGAGATTCTGGGTTATGCCCTTGCTGTAGTGCCAGGTCTGCTTTCAAGGACAAAACTTCCACAGGTATGAAGGTTGAGATCTTCCAATGAAAAGCTCATTGATTAGACATAGAGGTTGGATCTGGGTCTGTTCCAGGGATAGTTATGGAACTGCTTGATCAGAGCAAGTGTCTGTGAGGGCTTGGTCACCCTTGTAAAGGGTGGAGAGAAGCATTTTTTCCACAATATCCTGAAGGTTGTTTTGAGACAAGCCTAATTTATCTGCAGAAGTGAGAGGGGAAAAAAACTTGACAAAGTTGTTCTGGTTTGGGCTGATTTTTTGTAACTGATGTTGTAGTGTGGTAGGTCCCTTTGCATTTTTTCCTGCCTCATCTACCCCATTTGACTTCCACTTGGGAGCTCAAGCAGCCAGGGACTGAGAGGGGCACCATGACTGACAAAGCCTGCTTTGTCTTTCCTATCCCTTCCTCTTGAGACACATCATATACATAGATAAATTCCAACACTCTCCTGTCCCCAAGAGAAAAATCCATCACTTCCAGAACAGACTTCACTTTTTGCTAGAAAGTAAGTTGAAACCTCTTTTCTTCCCTGTCTTTCCATTAGTTACCCCTCCATCTCCTGTGTGATGCTATTCCCCCCAGTCCTTATACGGTGCAATGCATCTGGAGAATCGTACTGCAAGTCAGCACTGTCTGGGGGCTCAGAGCCTGCCTGTCTTGGGGGAAAGGAGGCAAGAAACTAATTGAAGTCCCCAATGGTGACTTGCTGGGGGAGTTGGGGTTGGGGGGAAACATTGCTCCTGAGAGCTGATTACTCTTTATTTCTGCCCTGAAAGTAAGAGATCATTCAAAGAAAATCCTTCTTAAATCTTGTAGTCTAAATGCAAAGTAGAGTTGCTGGGCTGAGCAGGTTTTAAGGCAATGCCGAACTGGGGTATTGTCAGCTGCTTTGGAGAGGAATGGAGAATGGGGAGATGTTTTGCAGTGATAATAGGTGGAGGTGGCTTTGCGTCTTCTAGATGGGGAAGGGAAGAAGAAAGTCAAAGTAATTTGGCTGTTTCTTGCACTGTACTAAGGGACTCCTCTTTTTCAGGGCTTCTAGCACTGGTCTGCAGGGGGCAGAAAGAATCTGTACCATGGGTCTTTCTACTTTTCTCCCATCTTTAACTTGTGGATTGCTGCTTTTTGCCTCTTTTGGATTGTCAGAGACTGATCTCAGCTAAAGACAGGACACCAGGTGTGATGTACATGTTTTCCCAGGGACACTGAGAAAACGGCCTGGAGTCTGGTGACTTGCTCACAGGTTGGAGGACTGATTGACTACTAGCAATGAGGTCAGGAAGGAATATGTCCCACCCTAAACAGGAGGTACTAGAGGTTTTCCTCTAACACAAGGCACAGGCTTGCCTTAGGGTCATATGCTGTTTCACGTTGTGTGTTCCTTAGGACATGGATAAACCCCTCAATTTCTCCTTCTAGGTTCATTCTCTGCAACACATTAAACTCTTTGCACTTCTGCGTATGCAAAAGAGAAGTATAGCCATGGAAATATGGGGCTGGTGGTGCTCCGAGGTCATCTAATCCATCCCTGTATCCTCTATACAACTGATCATATCGCCCCAACCCTGACAGATGTCATTAAAATCTTCCTCCAACAAGGATTCAAAGCACTGATTAGTTTGTTCTGTGCTTACTGATCCTCAACATTAAAAAGTCTATCCTAACAAGAAACTTAAATCTACCTTTTTCAATTTCTTCCCCTGCAGATTCACCCTATTTTCCCCTGTCTTGCCTCTAGTGGCCTGAAGGATAATTGCTCACTTCCCTTTTCAGAAACTTTTCACCTGATGGAGATGGTTATATCCCCACTTCGGAAAACTCTGACCTAGGCTGAGCAAGCCTATTTCATTTGACCTTTCTTTGAGGCTTGTATTTTCTAAGCCTCCCATCAGTCCCCTGTGTGAGCTTGAAATGCGAGTTGTTGATGCAGAGCCTGATGTGAGCTTTTGCTCACCAGAATTTGACTAAGCAATTCACATCCCCTGGGGCAGGATGGTAAAAATCACAAGTATTTAGAACTGTGTGCTAATAATCACCATAGCCAGCTCCTGTGTCACTGCAGTGCAGAGCAGCTTGCTTTGGCAGGGGAATGGACCAGCCAGTGTAGGCAGCTTTCCCTCCATCTGGCCTTTGACACAAAATGTGTTTCCAAGTTTGACTTGAGCTGTGGGGGTGGGATCTGGTCACACAGCCTGGCCAGTTCATGGCCCTCTGTGTTGAAGTTGGCACCTGCAGGGCCAATGCATTTTAGTCTCCTTGCCAATCAAAGCTTGATTGAAGGCCATGGAAATCTCTTGTCCTGAGAAGCTCTGGGTCAGGTCCTCTGTCTTGATCTATCCCCAAGTCTTTCTTCAGTTACATATAATCCCTATCACTGCCGACAGCTACAGCTTTCCATATTAGCTCAAAAAATATGCAGCAATAAACCACTCATGCATCTTCTTCTGTTAGACTAGCATGACTTTCCTGTCATGTTTTCTGTGTTTTTTCCTAGTACTTGATGTTTGCAAGTCTCTTCGCTTTAAGCCATGTCAGCTACAAGCTCAGAACACGCAATAGCTACAATTTTCTTTCACTCTCTCCCTCCCTCTCTCCTCAGCTTGAGTGTTTAATTTGCTCCAGACTCTGCTTGAGTAATTTTTGGAGAGTACAGTTTATATTTGTGTATGCAAATAAGCTGAGCAAGTATGCTAAGGAGCTCCAAAGATAGATCGCTACACTGAAGTACATGCCAGCCCACAGTAGAATCATCCCAGGCCATTCTGGTCTCAATTAACCCTTCTGCCTTCTTCAGTTTAGAGTCTCTTTGGCAAGTAGACAGTACTGGGAGATACTATCCCACCTCCCATATCACTGTAAACAGATGAGCATCACTGGCATCGGTGGTACTGTTCTGCACTGAGAGCCAGGCAACAGGGCACAGTGCTTTGCCCATGGTTACACACAGTTATGTATTCAAATATTAGTTGTCTTTCATGTCCTTTTTATTGTTGAACAAGCAGTTCTAGGAGCTGCAAAAGTAACACAGCCAGCCTTCCTTCAGACTTGTGATTTATGCTGGAGTCTGGTGTCTAACAAAATGTGTGCTTCTGAAGCTTTGTTCGTGGTTGGAGAGTTCATAAAAACACTTCCCCATGGATGCTCTCATAGCTAATAACAAGGCTGAGCATAGTTGTTGCCTTTTCTTTAGGGGCAGGGAAAGAATTTAACTTTTCTCCTCTAATTCCTGCCAGTTGTTATAAAGCTTGCAAAAAATTAATTTCCCTTTAACTGGTGGATCTGTCAATGTGGTGGGTTGACCCTGGCCAAAATGCCAGGTGCCCACCAAAGCCGCTCTGTCACTCCCCCTCCTTAACTGGACAGGAGAGAGGAGAGAGGAAAAAAAAAAATAACAGGCTTGTGGGGTTGAGATAAGGACAGGGAGATCACTCAGCATTTACCGTCACAAGCAAAACAGACTCAACTGAAAGGAAATGTGATTTATTACCAATTAACTCAGAGAGGAGTAATGAGAAATAAAATCAAATCTTAAAACACCTTCCCCCCACCCCTCCCTCCTTTCCTGGGCGTAACTTTGATCCCGATTTTCCTCCATCCTTCCCCCCAGCGGCACAGGGGAAAAACAGGGAATGGGGGTTTGGGTCAGTTAATCACACTGTTGTTTTCTGCCGCTTCTTCCTCCTCAGGGGGAGGACTTCTCACACGTTTCTCCTGCTCCAGTGTGGGGTCCCCCTCACGGGAGAAAGCCCTCTGTGACTTCTCCAGCGTGAGTCCACCCGCGGGTTCAGTTCTCCATGAAGTGCTCCAGCGTGGGTCTCCTCCATGGGGTGCAGTCCTTCAGGAACCGACTGCTCCAGCGTGAGCCCCCTCACGGGGTCACCAGCAGCAAACCTGCTCCAGCGTGGGCTTCTCTCTCTCTACGGGCCACAGGTCCTGCCAGGAGCCTGCTCTGGTGCAGGCTTCCCATGGGGTCACAGCTTCCTTCAGGGATCCACCTGCTCCGGCGTGGGGGCCCTCCACGGGGCGTAGGCAGTCATCTGCTCCACCGCCCACGGGCTGCAGGGGGACAGCCTGCCTCACCATGGTCTTCACCCCAGGCCGCAGGGGAATTGCTGCTCCGGCGCCTGCAGCATCTCCTCCCCCTCCTTCTGCACTGACCTGGGTGTCTGCAGGATGTTTCTCTCCCATATTCTCACTCCTTTCACTCACTGCAATTACTGCTGTGCAACAACTTTTTCACTCTCTTAAATACGTTATCACAGAGGCGAAAAACGCTGTCACTGATGGGCTTGGCCTTGGCCAGCGGCGGGTCCGTCTTAAAGCCGGCTGGCATTGGCTGCATCTGACATAGGGGAAACTTCTAGCAGCTTTGTACAGAAGCCATCCCTGTAATGCCCCCCGCTACCAAAACCTTGCTATGCAGACCCGTTACAGTCAAATTGGTTGAAAATAGTTCAGATATCTCCTGAAGAACACTAGCTTTCTAATCTGATTTGAGACATGAGGGAAAGGTGAGAGATCACTGGCATTTGCTGGGATTGACTGGAATAGCTATTGCAGAATAAGCGGTTCAGCCGGAACCCTTCCAGAGTAGTTGTCTGCATGGACACACTCTTCTGGAGCATAAATGACTTTACTGGAGCATAATTACTTCACTTTGAAGGATGCTAATTATGTTGAAGTGCTTTTTTTATTCTGGAATAAAAACCTGCTGTCATAATGTCCTTTGGGAGACATGATGGAATAGTTTCTCCAGCAGTCGCTACTCTGGATATTTTCATCTTGTAGATGGAGTAGTCTGAAAAGGCAGCTGACTATTCTGGTGTTGAACCTGTTCAAGACTTGAGAAAAAAGGAACTAAACAGATCTCTGTGATGCTTATAATGCAGGGCTTATTTAACCTTAGACTATGTAGAAGATGATACAGCTTTTCATTACCATTTTTTAGCTTAGTTTCTTAAAGAAATGAAGCTTACATAATCAGTGTCTGTATACACGCTTCCCATAACTTCTGCACCATTAGCTCATTTCAGCCACATTTAGCAGAGGACAAGAGATTTCAAGTGTTAGATTCCTACAATTTTGGGGGCTTGGCAAGAGAGATCCTTTGGCATCTGCACTGAGGAAGAGGCTACAGCATACCACTGTCCTGATAAACCAGCAAAACACCTACATACTGGAAGGGCCAAACCTTTTCCCCAGCAGGATGACAGCTCTCTGCTGGAGGTTAACACCTTCCCAAATGGCAAAGCCCATCAACATCAGATCCACAGGACCGATTTCTTGTGTTCATAAAGAGTTTTATTCTTGGTGTTAGGTGGTTTAAATCTTCAACTGCTCCCTAAGCTTCAGAAACTTCTGTCTGTAATAATGAAATGTAGCCAGCTCTGGGGAGGAAGAGGTGTTACCCATTTTCTTTTCTCTATCCTTTTTTGCTGTCCTAGCCTGATTCAAAATCCAGGCTCACTCATGAGAGCCAGAACATTTTTCTTGCTGTCCTCCCACTTTGGATTGTTTTCTCGTGTATCTGCAAGAGGGGAACTCTGCAGCAAACGTCTCTAAATGGAGTCAGATGGCATCTCAGGGTGGTGTAGTTCTTTTGCAAATGTATTGCTGTGCTTGCAGCCAAAAGCAATCTCACTAGAAGGCCTTGCTTAGATAGTGTAGTCTAAATCATTCCCCATCGGGTCTGCGCAGCTGCAGTGTAGAAAGAGGGGGGGGGGGGGGAAGTCCTTGTTTGCAGGGCCCTGCTTCCCATTGCCAAATCTAACTTTTTTGTTGAGATTAATTTTGCTTACACCACTGCACTGAAAAAGGCAGCACCTATGACTACATCTGATCTGTTCATCTGTATTATCTTAGTCAATGAAGAGATGAGGTAGGTTCTCCTGTCTGATATTAGAAGTCTGCTATGGGACATGGATGGGATAGATTGCTCCTTAGGAGCACCTACTTCTCTTGGTTAACTGAGGAGTCAGTCTGGATAACAAGCTCAAACAAAGGCATTATGGTCAGCGTCTACATTCAAATAGATCCCTCTTTCTCTCTGCAGCTTGTTCAACCACACTAGGTCCCCAATGTGGTGAGGTACTGTCAACCAGGTTGGGAAAAGGACCCGCTTCTTATGTCCCATCATGGTCCTTTGGATCATCTGAGCAGTGATGAGAAGTCACCACAGCTTGGGCAGTGCTGGCAGAGGCTGTGGGTGGGAGGCAGCAATGAAGGCAGGCAAGAAGTCTGCTTTTGTTGTCAGGTGCCTGTCCTGGTGAGGGGGAGAGCACCTCCTCTGCTCTTGAGTTGTGCTACAGCAGAATCAAACTTGGTGCAGAGGATCCAGTGCCCCAAGGTCCCAGCCAGGTAGCCCTGACTCCAGCAAGGATGGGGTAGGTGACGTGCCTTGGCCCATGCCAGCCCCTGGCCTGCTGCCAGGTAGGCTATGGGAAAGGGCTGTTTGAGGTGCTCAGACAAGACTCTGCAGAGCCTTGTCCCTGCTGTGTGCCCTGGTTTCTGCTGGTGAATGGTGACAGGTAAGCACCTGCTGGAAGGGCTGGCACTTTCCATGGGCTCTGGGGCGTGTTCCCAGATCTAGGCACAGCAGGGATTTTTTTGAATGTGTCAACAATAGAAAGCAAAAGCCAGACATGGGAAATATTGAAGAATTTCTTGCCCAGCACAGCTCTTGTGTTTTATTTGTCAACACTTGGTTTTGTTTCCTGTCACAAAGTGGAAACATTTGGTCAGTGTTTTGGCTAGTGTTCTTACTCCGACTGCAGTGTCACTTGCAATGACATTCCTGGCTTTTCTAGTCATTTGTGTCTGCAGGCACTGACACCTAATGAAGTTGTAAAAGGTTTGTTGCAGCCCCTACTCTGAGTGGGATGTTACAGCATTCTACTTACAGGAGCTGTTTTGCTAGATCAAGCAGCAAAGGGTTGCCCTTTGGTAGAGGGAATGTTATAAAAACCTGCTGCAGAGAGTTCCTAAACTTCTGATCACTTAGCTTAGTAAATGAGATGATAGTGCACTGAGTCAAACAGAAGTAAAAATAATTTGGGTAAGCTTATGCTCAATGGTCCAAGTCTTAGTTTGAATCTTAATAATTTTAATGCAATTACCCTCAGTATTATGGTCTGATAAATCAATGCTCAAAGCAGAGATCAGGGAAGACTTGGATATGTTTGCTCTGTTCTTTATTCTGAATCTGCATCTGGCCACTGCATAAGACAGGATAGTGGATTAGAGGGAGCATGGGTCTGACCTGGCATAGCCTGTTAAGCCTGCAATTAAGACATTGAATTCACCCTTTCTGTTGCTTACTGGATTGATAAGTAGAAATTACTTGCATTGTCCTTAATAGAGTAACCAAGCCTAGTTTTCTGTGACTCTCCATCATTGCTACCATGGTTATTTCAATTGCTTTATTCTCAGCAGTGTAAGAGAGGCTGGAGTTGCTTCCTTGCTATATTAAGCAGTAACTCCCAGTAACCAGAAGCAGAGTTGGTGTTTGAAATTCATTGACCAAGTACTTTCCTGGCTTTGTTTTGTCAAACGTTCTGCTGCTGTTACATCATTTTTTGCATCTTTGTGGTACGTCATTAACTAGACAGAAAGGCTGGTTTGTAAACATCAAAGGCTAATCCTGTGGGTGGAATCAAGCACCTACTGCTATTGATTTGTGGACATGGAGAGACTTATTCTGGTTTCCAGCACCAAAGGTTTGCCCTGTATATTGAGCCATGACATCTGTTCTATTTCCACTTTTAACACAGATGTCTTTTGACGTTGACAAAACATTTACTTCCCTGAGCTTCAGTTTCTCCATCCCTGAATGGGATGTTTGGGTTCCTCTACGTCTGTCAGAGCGTAGGGTTCAGCCTAACTCATTGAAGTTCATGACATGCTTTGATGGCCTGGACAGCAGTTGAAGCAAATAAATAAAACCTATATAATGTTATATTCAGTTCTCCGAAACAACAACATTGAGGCAACAGCCAGACCGCTAAGAGGCTGGGAACATCAGGTGATAGCTTTAAACAGCTTGAGTTCTTCATGCTTATGCCTGTATCTTAGATCTTCAAGCACCTACAACTTGCTCTGCCAGACCTGTGCCTCTCTTCATGTGCAAGAACTGATGGTGGTAACAGCAAGGCTATTCTTAAGCACTTTTCTCCCTCACCACAAACTACCTGTCTGTATGCATTATTCATGATGCAGTCTTTAATGCCTGCACTGACTAAACTACAACACTGAATTTCCACAAGAGCTTCACCATGACACAACTGTCAAAATATCTGAGTGCTCTGCAAACTTTAATGATTTTCTATTTGTAGAGCCCTATAACTATTCTTTAATTATTTTTCTTTAATGGATTCCGATGTTCTAATGAGTCTTTACATTTCAGTATGGAGTCCATTGCAAAAATTCAGCCAAAATATTATTTCTTACTATAGGTAGGGTATGTGGTTTTTCCTCTAGAAACCCCTACCTTCTCAGAAGCAGCAAGCCTATTCCAAAAGAAACTCCCCTGACAGATATTTTTGTCTAGCAGACAGGCCCCTGGCATGGACACTTTTGGCTGAGCTGATTACTGTGTGATAAAGTTATAACTGAAGACAGAGCCGTGTACCAAAGTGCTGGGCAACCCACCTGCATGCCTCACCTGCATTGCCTATAGTAAAGCTTGCAGTGGAAGGCTGGAACTAGATCTGGCCTGAAACCAAAATAAGAAATGAAGATTGGAGGTGAAGCCCCTCTAAGGTCCGTGGTCAATGGCTAGAACATACCGTAGCAACAGAGTACACGTTTATACATCAACACATGTTTAAAGAATTGATTCCTTCTGGCAGGCTGCACATGTGAGCTGATGCTGTCAAGGCAAATTGGAAACTCACTGTTGTTTGACAGGTATATTATTCCAGCTGCCCTTGACGTATTTACAAACCAAGGAGCTAAGATTCCCGACGTGATGCAAGTCAGCACTCTGGAGCTGCAAGAGGCCTGTTTTTTTTAGCCCTTCAGAGCTGGCCTCAATTTGTTTGACATTTGAAATGGATGAAGGAGGAGGAAGGAAAAAAATTCTTTGCTTCACAGCCCATTCTGTCAAGGAGACAGACTTAAATTTAAAGTGCTAGGAGTGAAAGAATTGAGGTTAATTTTTCCTGGCTGTGCCAGCAGGGATGGGATTGTGACAATCTCTTGCGTCTTCCACACCTCCATGCTCCTCCATCCAACTCCATTGTGGCACTGATGCACTAGTACAAGCACTCTGGGCAGAACAGGTGTGGAGACATATGGTGGGGAAAGCCTTGCTCCCTGTCTTGGGCTCACCGGTGCCAGCTGGGAGAGGTGGGACACAAGGATCTGCAGGGCCTTGGCTCCTTGAGAGGGGCAAGCAGGGCTGGGAGCAACTCTGACAAGGGCAGTGGACCTACAGTCACTGCTGTCCTGCTGTTCCCTGAATCCCTGGGCTGCACAGCAGGCAAATCCTTCGGTGGGAGCCTGGATTTATGGAATTAGCCTCATCTTTGTCAGGCTCAAGAGCCCTCGTTTCCCATTTCAAGACCTCCAAATTCAGTTCCAAATCTCCCCTGTTTGCTTTATACCTGTTATTTCTGGACATTCTGATTTTGTCATCCATCTGACAGGTTATGTAAATCAGCCTTGGAGAGTCTCTTCCCTAATCTCCCATGAGGGAGGCTAGAACCGTTAGTCCACAGTGTCTCTGATTAGGTGATGTGAATACCTATATTTGTTCCTGCTTCATAGCTGTTCTTCCATGCTTGTTTTCGGACAGTTGAAGCTTAAGGAATTGGTTTTGAACAGTGACTTGGAGCCTGACTGCTTGGGGGAACTTCACTGTACCCTTGAAGAATTACCTAATGTAGTGAGATACAGTTGTCTGGTTACCTAAGTACTTCTTCCTTGCGTTTCCAGAGAGGAATTGCTGAATTCTATCGATGTTTGACAAGACATACTCTTTCCTACACCTCTCCACCCTGTCTTTTCAAAGAACTCCACTAGAGAAGAAGAGGGTATTAAAAGGCTGCTCAGTTAATGATTTTTATCTACATTGAGATAATAAATCCCATCCATACCACAAAACTTCCTGTATACCTGTATTATTCCCTTCTATATACAAAAGCAATTATCCTTGATTGTCTGTCACAAAACACTTCAGAGCAGCTGATGTTTACTCCATCCAGCACAGCCCCGCTTCAGTTACAGGTAGGCAATATATGTCCTGCAACAGTACAAATACTGAGGCTCTTCACTCTGTTTCTTTTCTGGCATGGGTGTGTATCCCTCTCTTCCCACTCCTTCCTGAAAGGCAGAGAAAAGCCTTAGTATTCTAAGGGGTTTTTTTTGTACCCAGAGAGCTCCCTGCAGGGCCAGGTGTTTGGATTCACCAAGCACTTTGTAGTGGATTTGCCTCCTGGGGTAAGGATCTTCAGGATGCTGCAGCAGACAGTAAGTCATTCTGTCTGTACAGACTTGACATGAGGCTAGGGGGTTCCCTGTTGTTCAGGATGCTTTGAACCTGCTTGTTCATGATGTGAATCAGGCTCTGTGCACTGTACATATATGGCAGTGTCTTTGTGATAGGAGACATGCTCTGGCATATGTTTATCTGTGTGCTTTTACTGAAGGTGATTTTCCTATATAAAGCGTGTTTGCATGCACAGGAACCCTCCTCACAGTGGTGAGAGACAGAGTCCTTGGAGAATATGGGATGATTAAATGACGCATTCACTTGTATATTCCTGGAGAATTGAAACAGGAATCAGCTCTGACTTTATGGCACATTCAGTTCATGCCTCCTGTCTTCAAACTCACATGCAAAATTCGACAGGTGTCAGGCTATAGAAAACTACTGAGACAGCGTGGGAAGAGCAGAGACTGTCCTGTCCTGAGAGGTGAGGCACAAATAGACCTGGAAAGAATATCTGAAAATGAACTCTCATTTTGTGGTGTCAGTTGGCAGAGCGAGCGTTGCAGGTACGCCTAATTACAGGTACACACTGCAGGGAGTCCCTGTAAACACCACTGAAGTATATGTTTCTCTCTTCATCTATATCTTGGGAATGTGGGTGTGTTTCTCAAGCTCTCTAGGTGTGCCTCAAAAGCGTGCTTTTTTCCCCCCCACAGCTTTGATTTTTGAGGGCTTGTGATGCTCTTGGGATGGAGGCAGCCTGTCCTGGGATGAAGGTGTTATCATCAATAGTTGTTCACAGATGAGAAGGCAGAAGGGTGCAAGTGACCGGCTCAGAGGGTTCTGGCTGTAGCCCATGTAGGTGGAATCCCCTGCCCTTAAAAGCAAGGGGAAATAAAGAGATAGTGTATGGCTGGCCAACGGAATGAATTGTATCGTTAAAGTGTGTGAAAAGCCGTGCTGTTTTTCAGTGGTGATTAAATGAATATATATATACATGCACGCAGAGACCTGATCTCAACCCTGTAGGCAACACAGTCTGAGATGAGAAACTGAAGTAATATAATACTGTCACTGACGTTACGAATCCATTGTGCCCCTAGGTTTGAGGGTTTTCCTTTACTTGATGACAATTTTTTAATATAGTGTACTGAAATCACTTTGAAGACAAGAACACAGGCAAAAGAGGGGATTTGCCATGCAGAAACCTCTGCAGGTTCATATGTTTTTGTCTCCTGTGGTATCATCTGAAAGCTGATATCTCATAATAACAGGAGGAATACCTCTCCTAAAAGAGCCCTGTGGCTCCAGATTCAAAAGCTGCTAAGTGAAGTGTTTACATGTTTTGTTCAGCCCTATTGGTCTTCCTGAGGAAACACTTATTTAGTGTTTTGTCCAAAAGTAGACAGTTGTGCTGTCAGGTGAAGAGGGGAGCATCTCTGGAAGAATGGGGTACCATGAACGTCTGTCTTTCATCTGGAGTCGATGGGTGTTACAACTGTTCATTACTCCTCAGGGTCAGGTTCTATGGGAACACCTTTGTGCTGTGGATTAGAACCTGAATTGGGAAAGAAGCTCATGCTTTTTTTTTTATCTGACAAAATGTAGGTACTCCTTTTAGACAAGTATAAAAAGTAAGCTGGGGGGACTTCTGGGTTCTCCTGCCTCATCACACTGACCAAAATGTCTGGGGATGTGGGTTAGACAGAGGCACTCGGCTATGGATTCATGGCCTCTGAGGATCTGGAAGGCTACTGAGACTTGAAGCTTTTAAGGGCAGCATAACACCAGAATTTTCTCCTTGGAGCTGGAGATGTTACAGCTGCAACCCCTTTGCTGTCCTCTGCAAGTGAATCCAAGATGCTCATCAAGAGCCTCCTGAGATATTGTCTTGAAAGTATTCACTGGCACCTAAGCGAACTGAAAATACAGGCCGTTCCCTAGGTGGGAAGCAGGCTCTCAGCCTGCCCTCATCAGTGATATTTATTGGAGCTTTTTTAGGCCAACACATAGTTCTTTTCTTTTTTTTCCCTTTCTTCCTGTTTTATAGCTCACCTTTCAATTCTCCTTAGAGAACAGAACAGGCACAAAGGCAGCACAGAAGGGCAAGAGACATCCTTGTCAAAATCCTTGGTGTCAAATATAGCTGCCTGAGAAATTCTTCCTACTGCTGCTTTAAGCTAAATTATGATCGTAAGTTGCTGTCCTCTAATTTTACAATGCAGTGTCCTTCCATCCCCTGCTTCTCCCAACCCTTCCAGGGCCTGATCCTTTCCTCTCAAGTAAGACATCACAGGGAGCAAGTGCCAGGGCTGCAGAGTCTGGTGCTGACAGATCAAACACCCCATAATGAATATGAAACCAGTGACTTCATTAGTCACAGCCCTATGTGTTTTTAAAAAGCTGCCTTAAAGCAGGGAGGCAGTTGGGGAGGAGGGAGTATAGGGGTCACTGTTGATGGAGGAAAGGGGAGAGGTTTGTTTGTGTACAGCTGCCCAGCTCAGCCTTCCTGCTGCAAACGAATCGTGTTGGCTTCGTTTGGTCACTGGACTGTTTTAGAGCATAGCTGGTGGATGCCTTTAAGCTAGAGCTGAGCGCATCCTCTCTTGCTTTCCCTTCTTGCATATCTCTTTAAAAATTCAGGGCAAGTTCTGCCCAAACTTGATTATGTTATGTCCCCCCCCTTACAGAGTCTGAATCAAAAGCTGGATTTGCAAAGAGACTCAGGTGCTGAAAGAAACAGGCCTCTGCTTTCTTTTGCTGCTTTGCACAAGTCTGTTCATGCTGATGTGCACAGGAGAGTGCCCCAGGGCCTGGGATAGCATAGGTATGTGTCTGGGCATGCAATGGGGAGGTGATGCAGTGCAAGATTACTTGGCTTATCCTCTTGTGTGCTTTTGGTGAATACTTGCCGTTGATCCCAAGTCTCAAAGGTGGATTTTGAGACTCAGGTTTGCTTTGCTTCATTTACCTCAATAGTTGCCCCTGCATAGATAGTGTGGGTGCTCTGTGCCAGACCCTGATACTACTTTGTGCCCTCATGGTCGCTGCAGACAGCACGTGAGTATCTGTCAGCAAATGGAGGTGCTGTGCTGCACTGTCTCTATAGACCAACCCACTCTACCCTCTACTTTAGGCTCTGGCATGGGAGTCAGCCCAGCAAATGCACAAGGGATTCTGCAGCTGGGGAAATCTTACTCCTACCACGTACCCTGAGTGGGCAGCCCTAGGAAAAACCAAGGAGTGAATGTGCTGAGGAGATTTTATTCCTTTGTTCGGAGGCTACTGCTGTGAGGGCTCTGAGCACAAGGAAGGGATGACAGGTTGTTGAAGCACATCTTTTTTCTGCATGTGCTGCATTTTGAAAGGAAGGGAGAGAGCTGCGCCACCAGAAGGACCAGGCTGCAAGAGTCTCTGCAAGCGTTGAAAACCTTCTTGGGCACAGGTCTTAGCACTGAGTGGAGTTGTGTCTCTGTCTCTGCAGGCAGAGCAACACTGTCAGGCAGACCAAAGCACCACTGCAGCTTGGATGCCCTGGGATATAGTGGGGACTGACTAGCATTGGCTGTTCCAGTTTGAGATGGTGAGTGCTGTAGGCTGATCAATACTTTAATCAACGTTGCATGCATCACTGTGGCTTTGTTGCTCACCTTAACTGGGAAGAAAAGAATGCAAGAGATTAACTAGAGTACTAGAGCTCCACTTTATGAATAATTAAATGAATGAGGAAGGGAAGGGCTTGGAGTGCAAGTGAGAAACAAGGGTAGAGAAGGGTAAAGGAATGGGAAAAGGGATAAAGCCTTTCAAGCTCAAAAGAAAGACCTTAGCACCAGCTTTCATGTTACACTGTGTGGTGTAGATGCTTCTGCTCTGAGGAAGGGAGCTGGGAAACAGACTTCAGCTCATTGGTGCAAGTTGTGACCAGTGGATTATTTATGCCACCCTCCCACCTTCAGCTGAGATTCCTTTCAAATGATGTTAGAGGTTTGCTCAGAATGCCGGCCGTGACACTGACTGCTGTTGCAGGGAGCTCTTCCTTTGAATTGTAAAGAAAGTCCTGGGAGTATTGTGGCTTTCTACATGCTTTTACTTTTTTCTTTAGATAAAGAGGATTTATCTCTGTCCACAATGTTCCAGCCGGATGAGATCTTACAGGGTATGTGAGGTTTATATGGTCCCAGGGCTTCCGGAAATCAGTCTGACAGACTTCAGATGCCCAGCAGCAGGACTTCTTGAAGTGTGGATAGACACTCTTCAGCTGTTTCTAGACTGTTTAGTGGGTCTGTCTTTGTGGGATGACACTATTTGATTAATTTTCTAGATTCTATTTATTTTTCTTGATTAATTTGAAATTGTGAGTACCACTGATACTGTTGGTTATAGGCAGACTACCTGTAGACCGGCACAAAAAAAAGTGAGATCATCTAAGTCGTTTGAATTACTCACACCTAGTATAGTTTTGTGTTTCCCAGTCAATGTGAGTTAGCTCTAAGTTGCCAGACTGAATCTGAGAGGACCATACTACATACTCCAGACCTATAAACCATCAAATTCCCTTCTTCAAAGCATGTTCAGCTCAATTTTCTTCAATTTTACATCTCTGACTTCTGTGTAGCCCTTTATCAATATGTTTTCCTCTGCCCTGAAAATAAATTTGTCTCCAATTAAGTTCTTATACCTTGGAAATCATCCAGATAAAATTGCTCTGCTTCCTGTTTTACTTCTCAGAGAAGATGAAGATTTCTTTTTAAAAGCCTCATGCAAATGTTCAGCTTTTGCTGCTGTTCAATAAAGTTGATCATATTACTCAGGAAGTATCAATGCAATTTTCCACACCACTAACTTAAAGATTGTATCTCAGTAAATGCATCCATTCCTTTTCTCTCATTTGTTGTGAACAAACAAAAGAAGAAGAAAATATCTGATGTTATCTCTCTAACAAATGTATTAGTATCTTATATAAATCGCTGAAAGTCTGTCCAGAATAGACACCACCAATGCATTTCTGCAAGTCCCTATTCCATCTGTGTCTCAGCTAGAGTAGTGATTGCAGAGCTAGGGAATGTCTTTCCACTCCATTACATTTGCCAGTGAAATATGTGAGAATTACTTCTGATGTTAGTAGGAAGCCATCAGGACGTAAAACACAGAAAATGAAATATTAACTTTCCTATCCAACCCAGTAATGGCTGTTATGTTTTGTATTATAATACATTAAGGTGAAGTTCCTGAATAAGAAATAAATAAATAAAAATCCCAGGCTCCTATCTAGGCAGTATTGCACATAAATGACACACTGATGATAAAACTGGAAAGTTGGTGAGAAAATATAATATATTCACAGTTTAGATGACAGTGAATATAAAGACAGACTGAGCTTAAGTGGAAGTTGCAAAATATCCCTGAGAAGTCTTATTCCCTCCAGATTGCTACAAGTTGTACTGGTAAGTATAAATTTGGAACAGAAGAAAAGCAAAACGTTATGGATTCATGAACTAAGAACACCTCTGTGTAATGCCATTTAGTTCACTGAGTTTACAGGAAGCCTTAATATTTGTTATTATTCTTAGTAGCCTCCTCTTGCTAGGCTCCCTGGCTCAATAGGGTGGATGGGCACACAGGTATCTCCAAATACATGAGACTTGGGAGAGTGTGTGCCCCAGATGAGCCAGGATGCTTGGGTTTCCTTCACTCTTGTGACAATCATTTTGCTTTTTGTTTAGGGGCAGAATGCCTCTTACCATGCCTGTTGTGGTAGGATCTGCTCTGAGCTGGAACCTACAGACAATAAAAGCATCTTGAGAGACCAAGAATCCAGACTTCAGACAGGGTAGATCAGTAACGCTTTCATTCACTGCTTTTCCTTCACTATCTTTTCACTTTATGTGCATCTCCACCAAAGAACTCTCTTCAGTACTTAAAAGGAAAGATAATTAGGAAATAACCCTCTAATCCCTTTCTTGCTCTGACCCTCCAAAAGCTAAGTATACCTTCAACATAATGATGCTCACTTCAGTGGTGTTCAGTGGAAAGGATAAATGGTGGGTCATTATCTTTAATTGCTTCATTTTGCTACCTAGTCTTAAGTTATTTGTTTGGTTAGCAAGGACCTAGTCTCTGGTTTTGGGGTTCTTTGGTACTATAGCAATTATCTTGGTAGAGAACTTACCTGTTTTCTGTCTCTGAAACACAAGGTTTGAAGCCAGACTGGCAAAGATATTGTGGTTATCTGATTTGAAGGGGAATTGTGTGCTTGAGTGCCTTTAAGTAAATAGTTCTTACTGTAGGTCTGCTAATTAAACAGCCTGGCTATTTTGAGGGCTGGGGAGGAGAAAGAGGTAATAAACACAATGCAGCTGATAATATTTAGGATTGAAAATTATTTTCATTTAGTGGGGTACCAGGTGTTCTAAGCTAGCTAAATGAAAAATTATGTACAAATGAAAGGCAGTTGATAACATCAGAGGGCATATCTTTTTCTTGGTTTCTAGGATTGGAGCTTTGTCTTAGAGCAGAAGTATAAAGCACATTTCTATTGAGAAGTTGGAAACTAGATTGGCTACTTTAGTGAAAGTATTCTTAGCAGGGATTTCTCTCCATGAATGCACCAGACCTAGTATTTTTTCCTGTTTTAGTTATTATACAGTAACTAAATCTCTGGAAAGGTTGCATTTCACACAACCTCCAGGTGACAGAAGACACTATGCTACATTTTCACTTTAGAAAGATATTTCTGCATATTTCAATAAGATACTTAGTATCACCTTCTGTGAGACTCATCTTCAAGTATGGTTCTTAGAATTTGGTAGCTCTGCAGAAGTTACAGATCATGTGGGACTTGAGAAGTAGAAATCCTGTGTCACAGAACTATCACCTATTGCTACCCTGTCTCCTGGGAGTCTAATTACCTCCATCTTCTGCTTTCAGTAGTGGAGGGGCTTGCTAGGAAGTTTGTGGTATAGGTGAAGTGAGGAGGTGGGAAACACCTTCTAGCTAGTTCATTCTGTTTTGTTATGAATTCAGAATAGCTCACAGCATGCTCTCTGGAGCATTACCATTGTCTCTGGTCTCCCTGCTGGAAGAAGGGATGAACACGGGTAGTAAATTACACAGCTCTGATGGAGCACCAAAGTACACTTGCTACCAGTTGTTCTTTTTGTCTCTGGCCAGACAGTAAACAATCTCAGATCATGGCATTAATGGTACGATACGCAGCTGTCTCTCCACTGGAGTTAAGGAAACTTGCTGCTTTGGCATTTCATCTAAGTGCTCTTGACAGACAGTCCTTTGAAAATTGTGAGTATCTGCTGCTGCAAGCTAGTCTAGGAGCTCTCTGCCTTGTAGTCTGGTGGGAGGGAAGGAAAGACCCAGTCCCTGCTTTATACATAACGTGAAAGATCCTGCTTTCCTGGGCCACAAACCAGAAAATAATGCAAGTAGTCCCTAGTAAACAGTTGCATGAGAGAATAGGGGGGGTATTTCAGACAGCAGAAGACTGACAAGTGGAAAGGAAAAGGTTTTTCTGAAAGTTAGTAAAGGGCACCTTACTGGCTTTTTGCACTTTAGCAAGGCAACCTGTTTTGCTGGTGTACCCTGCCCTGTGCAAGTATTCTGCTTCCATGGGACTCTAATCTGAAAATAAATGATGTAAGGGTGCCACTCAATTTGTTCTGCTGTATTTCAGCCTGCCTGAATACTCATCCTGCCTCTGTCTTGGATGATACACATAAAGCATGCTGAGATTTGCCACATGGCACACAGGCATCATGACTATTCAGCCATGCATGCAGCCCAGTGAGCCTGTGGTCCCCAGTGTGCTATGGCATCCCTCAGGTGACCTTTCTGCATATGTGGCTGCCCAACACAAGGGCAAACATAGCTTCTTGTGGAGAAACTGTCCTCACCTTGTTGAGCTGGGTTCTTGGGTTAGAGTAATTAACAGCAATAGGTGGAGGAATGGCAGATAAAAGAATTTGTCTAGATCTACCGTTCCTCTTTTTAGGTATCAGTATTTTTCCTCTCTCCTCCATAACCCAGTCTGTAAATACTGGAAGGGAAAGGATCTTAGTGCTATTATACAGTAGCAGTAATAAAACACTTGGATTGTTCCAGCCACCTTCTAAATCCCAGTCCCTACAGGTACAGAACAATTTTCACTGATGTTCTGATTAAAGGGAAAGCATGGATCTTCAAATCAAGGATAGTGCTCTTCCTAGCTACAACCCACCTCTGTTTTCCTCCACAAATACTTTGCTTCAATTATGCCTTTCTCAACAATCTAATCTTACTGTTACGTGTCAGTTGGGCATCAGAACAACTGCTGAGTGCTCCTTAGCCCATTTGAGGACAAAGCAAGGAGCAGGCAGGGCTACAATTTACATGTCAGTCTGAATAGACTTGCCTACAGGGCACAGTGACCTGTTCAGTATTTATATTGCCAAGTATCTGCTTTTACAATCCCTCGATCAGAACACAGAAGGACTATGTATCTAACCAATGAACTATGGATTCCTCTTCCATCTAAGCAGGCTGTTGAAATGATGGAGTTTTCTTTTAGTGTGTGATGTGACTTGCTGCTCTCCTTCTCTCATAGCTGTTGAGGGCTATGGTGGGCTGACCTTGGCCAGCTGCCCCCCGAGCTGCTCTCACTCCCCTGTCAGGGGTGCTATGGCAGCTGTGTGCTGGGTCCTGGATGGATGGCAGTGGGTGGATCCGTCTGCACCTCAATGAGCAACCGAGCAATGAGATAGTCTTTGAGGTGAAGGCAGAGACCAACTGGTGCAGGTGTCTGCTGACTCTGAGGGTAAGGTATGAGAATTTCGGGGGGGAAGTAGACAGTTAATCTTGGGAAAGCTCAGACTAATGAAGAGAGCCCCAGTGCAGGGGCAGTTGGGTCTGTGATGTCTCTCCCTTTCAGAGCAGCGTTCTGTAGTACCCAGCCAGGCGCTGAGAAATTAGTCTGCTAAAAGCAGCTGTGAAGACTCTCTTTAAACTGAGAGCGTCATCTGTAATTTCATTTGATGCCTTTCTAGGGCATGCTTTCTATGCAGTATGCTATGAAATTAATTTTTATTTGGAGGCTTCTAGTGGGGAACAGTAAGACACAAATATAGGAAAGTGCAGACAACAGGTACATTACAAACCTCCGTGCAAGGCAGTGCAGGGTCTACCAGATTTGTCAATGACCAAAGCCTTCTGGGTAATGAGCACCACACAGCGATAGCTCTGAGAAATAGTACGCTTCAGAAGAAAGCAATCAGTGTATAATAAATAGGAAACTATTTCACACGCATTTTATCTGCTGTTAAGGACACAAGCAAGAAGAGATAAGTATCTCTATTAATAACGATTAGTCCACTCCAAATCTGGAAAAAAAAAAAAAAATATAGTTTGGGGTGCTCATTTCCTCAAAGGGGAGAATTCTGTCTTGAAATCATTGCATCTGTAAGTATTGGGTCACAATTGGCAAGTGGTAATTTATAATAAAACTTGGAGGTCTGACTGAAAGCAAATTGCAAAGATAGGCCTGGGATGGAGTTGTGGCAAACAATTGCTGAATGTGAGAAGCTTTGGTGTCCTTTTCCACTCTTGTGATACCAGCTGCATCATATCTGTTTTGGTTTCTTTACAGGCAGGTGGCTCTGACCAAAACCAAGTGAAGCACAGATGAAGGAGGGACATTTGTCACTATCTGGAATGATTAATATATCAGGCATAACTAACAGTAATGGAGACAGCCTAGATCCACCTGGGAGGTGTGGTGTGTGATGCAGAGGGTGCCAAATGGTCTTAGGGGGGAGGAACCACAGCTTTCCTCTTTCCCTTGAATTACTCAGTCAGGTTAACATTGGGGAGAGAGGGGAACGCTGCAGGGACAACTCTGGCAAGGGTAAGGGGGAGAACAGATCGCTTCTGTGGGAGACTTTCTATAAATGAGACCAGGAACTGTCAGAAAAAGTTTAGGCAGGTGTTTTGGGCAGAGCACCCTGTTTCCAGGTGCTTACCTGGCTTGAGTGGAGTGAGAAGATGGTTGCAAAGCGAAGTGCAGAGTGACTTCCTATTTTTTTCCAGCATCGTCTTCTCATTTGGATTATAGCTTCTCTTCAGAACTATTTGAGAAAGGGGATACAGGGGAAGGAGAAGAGGAAGGAAAACTGGGTGCTCGTGTGTTTTGCATGATCTGAAATTCAAGGTGCCTTTAAAAGCTCTGCAATTTCCAGGCAGCCCCAGAAGTGCTGTTAGGCTGAGCAAGGCAGTGCCATGGCAGGGAGGCAACACTGACATACTGTTCTAGAAAGCAAACTATTAGCAGAGGCCTCTTAATCTCTGCAGTGAGTGAAACACACTCTGACTGATTGCTTCCTCAGAGAAAACTTAATATCTTCTCAGAGGTGAGAGTATTTTGTCTGTATTGGGATTCTTGGGGCATCTGGGAGTTGTCAGAAAAATAAGCTGATAATCCAACAACAGTGGCAAGGGAGAAGTGAAGGCAATGAACTGTCTTGTATCTCAAAGCAAGATGGACTCTCGTCTGGTTGGGAAATGGAGCAAGAAGGGACCAATAGCACTGTAGTGTGCTCTACTGCTTGGAGTGCACAGGTGTGGAGAAATGGGAAAAGTGGATTACAGAAGGAAAAGATCAGGAAGAAGCAGAAATCCCCTATGATTGAGGGTATATGGCTCTTTCCCTTTGGGTCCATTTAAAGAAGCCTCTGTGCCCTGCGCTATCGTATCTGGCCTCCAGATTGCTTTCAGCTTCTGAAAAATCTCTGTACTTTTACACTGACTGCAGGTGCCTTTAGCTTGTGAAACCTTGTCCTTGGTTGCTGTGGACCAGGTTTCTAAGCTTTGCTTTTGCTGAATGGTACCACATCTCACACAGCATACCGTTAGCTTCAGGGTGGCTCTTGGAAATGCACCAGGCAAAGGTTTGCTAGCTGGCTGTGTAATAAGGTAAAAAGAAGGATTTTGCTAAAATGAATTTGAGGGAAATACTCATGACTCCTTCAGGAAGTGTGGAATTGCACAGTTCCTCGACTGTAATGAGGGGTCTGCTTGCTCTTCTGGATATGTCTTCCTTGCCAACAATGTCCCTGGGCATCTAATAACTATTTATAGAGAAGACTCAAAGACAAACAAGGCGATGTGTTTGGAGGCAGATCTGATACAAGGCTGCCTTCTTAAAAATGGCCATCGACTTATTCCCTCTTTGGGTCTAAAATTACTATGTAAATGCCTTCTCCACACCCTCAGTGCCTGCCTGCTACGTCTCTGAAATGTGATTCAGAAGTGACAGAGATAGAGATCTATAGTTTTAGCAGCAGCAGTGCAGTGAGAAGGGATCCAAAGGAAACAGCTCTAGTTTTCAGCCCAGAATCCTTGAAATAGCAAGAGATCATTGATTTGTGAAAGGCTGCTGCTAGAGTCAGGGCATGGGAGCCAGGGTGAGCACAGCAGCGAATGCTGCTGATTATGTGCTAACATGTTATCAGCTCTGAATTTTGAGTAGGCTTGTGGTGCACTTAACAAGAGTTTGACTTCACTCCTTTTTTTCCACTCCATGCTTTATGTGGAATTATTGATTCCATTTGCTAGAGAATTCTTTCCTTAAATATTTTTTACATAATGTGTATTGTACACGTTTATAATGGCTTTTGCAATCCTTGTCTTTCAGCAGCACCAATAAAGCAATTTGGTTTAAATTGAATTGAAGTCAGTGAAGGAGTGAATGAAAATTTAGAAAAAGAAAAGTGTAGGTTTCTATTGGGGGGGGGGGGGGGGGGGCGGGAAGGAAAGCAAAGGAGAAAATGTGCAAGCTAGGGAGAGAGATATTTTTCTGAAGGGGAGGGAAAGATGGAAAAAAAGCAGGGAGAGGAGACAAAAATCCAAAAGTGGGGAAATGTTAGCGGTGACTCACGTCTGTCAAGAATCCAGCAGGCTGGGATCAGTCTTTAGAACAGGATACACAGACATGATGCTGTTGGGAACACAAAAGTCCTGTCTGTGTTTCTGTCAAAGACAATGGCAGTTTTGCCTTTGAATTTCACAGTAAGATTATAGGATGGAATTTCCCAGTTAACCAGTATGGAAACAGAGCACCAGCTTGCTGATTTTTTTTTTTTTTTTCAGCCTTTCAGAGAAGAGGGGAAGGAGGGCATGGTGGGAGATGACAATTTTCTCATGTTCTGAGCAAACAGGGAAATGAGAGCACCCTTTCCATCCAGATGCTGTGTGGTGTGTGTCACCAGGTATTAAGGCACCTCTTCTTTCGTGCATAGTATGCTTCCTACAGGGCCCTGCGTGAGGTGCATAAGGTCTATGGGACCACAGAAGTGATTCCAAGCCAGAGGAAACTGATGGCTATGTCCACATTGCTATTCTGTGATCCAAAAGACTTGTGTCTATGCTTTCACATAGGATACAACTCCGTCTCGGGATAGGTCAGGCCAAGAGTGCTTTAGACTACTCTGTTCAATTTATTTGCTTTCATTGTCTGTCCCTTTTATATTTTTTATCATTTTACAGGGATCTTATTGTGGATTTGATCTGATTTTTTTCTGTCTAATTGACAGGGATTCAATTATCCCCCTGAATGACTGTCACTTACTCGGCAACAGAAATTGTCAGGCATCTTTTCCGGTGAGGAAATGAATGTTAAGTTTCCATCCTCCTCTTCCCCCTCCCCCAATATCTTCAGTTTGTTTCCACTTGGGTTTGTTTTATTGTGGATTCAATTTGAAAACAGTAAAATAAACCAAGGAAACTTCACATAATGAGACAGCAGGAAAGGCTGAGCTGCAGTGCAGCTTATTTTAATAGACTCCCTTTAGCAAGGGCTACTGCTGTCTGAGCTGTACCCTGAGCCCTCAGACTGGGGCCATGTCATTCTCTTCTGGGTCTTTTCTTGAAGATCATTGGAAGACACTGTCACTACCAGGGAAGGAGGTCTTTGAGACTCACCTTTTCAGTGCACCAGGAGCACCTAAACCAGCCAGAAGCTATTTGTATCTTGGCCGTAGCTAATGTGCAGCTTTGGAAATGAAAAGCACATTGAGAGAAAGAATTGCTAGAAGGCATCTCTCATCCAGGCCTTCCTAGTCCAGTGTACCTTGAAGCCTGTGTCTGCCTGCTTTACCTGCCTGCCAGAGTGGGGGCCCTGGAGACCAGTGTCTTTCTCCCTGTGGGCATCGGGAGAGGAGGCAGATGAGACAGATGCAAAGAGGCTGGGAATTGCCACAGTTCCCTCCATTTACCTCCTAGAGGGCAATGAGCACAGCTAATGGCATCTTGATATTTAAAAACAGGCAGGGGTTGAAGCATCTCGATTTGTATTAGGTCTCTGACATTTCAGAGAGCTGTTGTTGAATAACTGCTCAGGCGATTAGCTGATGGGGTCTAAGCACCTCCAGCTATGCTAAGATCATTGCCCAAGCTAACTAGTCTAATGACAGCTGGGGCATGTCTGTCTGAGCTGTTTGTCTGAGCAAGGCAGTGCTAGTAATCTCCTTGACCCTCAGCTGTCACCAGAAAAGCTTTTGTTCCTTGCCCTGTAGTAGTGGAAATGGAGGAGGTGTCTTGCCAGCTGCTACTTCCACCATGCTGAATTCACACAAGCTAAGACCAGCTTCCCCAAGGTGGCAGCCCACCCCAGCATGGCTTGCAAAGGGATATCTTTGTTTCTCAATGCTGTTGAAAAGGCTTTATTTCAGGAGTTATTTGAGTCTTTGAAAAGGAGAGAGGGGTGGCTTGCAGGCAAAAGAATGAGCACTGAAATCTGTGCAAGGGCCTTGGCTTCAGTGCTCCCGACATTTCCATATGCCTCGTAATTAAATTGTAAGTAAAAGTAAGGAGCTGACTGCTTCACTAATAGCAGCAAAAGGAGGCAATCATGTAACTTCCATCTGTCTGCAAATATAGTTTACGGTGGAAATGCATTAGCAACCTGGAGCTGTGTGCCAGGCTCAATTAGACTAAACAGGATCAAAGGGCACCCTGGGTAATAAATATCCTTGTAGAATCAAGCCGGAGTCTTTCTATTTATTGCTAGAGGAGATAATAATCATTAGTGAGCCGAAGTGAAATCCAGCAACCAAAGAAAGCTCAGCTTCGGAAGAGGGTGGCATTATATTAGAGGGTAAGAAAACATGTCCCCTTTCCCTAGGGTTATAGGCAGGCTGGTGTTAGTACCTAGATTGCTTTTTATATTCCACTGGAGTCTGGGAAAGGACTATAGCCCATATATCGATTGTGGGACCGTAATGGGAGAGAGGTGGCAAAGGTAATTGGGGAAGTGTTTAAAATGTACACTAGGTAATTGAAAGCTGATATCAAATTCTAGTTCAGGCACAGAAAAACCTCTCTTCTAATGAGGCATAAGGTGAAAGGAGATTGACTCTGACTTGTGTTGCTACTCCCAGAGAATTGCTTTGCTTTACTGTTTTTAGGTGCCTCTGTGTGTGTGCATACATGCTCAAACTTTTATTACTGTGCTCACAGATAACATTACCAAATCAGCAGCAAAGCTTTTGTGACACATTGCCTATAGAAACATACAATACCAATTGTGTCTGGTTGTAGCCTTGTAAAAAAAAAAAAGAAACAAAACCCCCCAAAAAACCCACCTGAACTAAATCCTCTTCTGCTTCAACAGCAGATAAAGAGGAAATCAAAATATTTTGGTTTCAAGGCTTGCCTTTCATCGAATTTTTTCCTGCTCTTGAAAAAAAACTGAAACAAGAAAAACTACCTGAAGGAAAGGAGTATTTTCTCAAGATAAGCCCGTTATGCTACCTGAATGGGGATTCAAGGATCCAGTTACTCAGGCAATGTTTTCTTGCTGTTGTAATAGTTACTAAAGGAAGCACGTTGCTGTGATATTTCACTGCCTTTTTCTAGCTTCATTCTTCCCTAGGACTGAATTTTTGAAATAGCTCAGTGACTGTATTAAGGCAGCTAATCAAATGACCCTATTTTCAGCAGCTTTTTCTCTCAAGTGTGAATGAGGCTTTTTCAAGATGGCTTAGGTGATGACAGGGCATAACTGGTCTTGCCCCAAAAAGTCATATGGCAGTAAATCTCTTGTATTGGGGCATCCTGATGTTGTGAAGACATGAAGTGTCATGTTAACTATTTTAGACAACTATGTGATGTGATCACATCAGCTCTGCTCTCTGTATGGATTCCTGCATTGCTTGACTGAAGCCACACAGAATAGTAGAGAAATGCAGTGCCAGTATGGAAAAGTGCAGCTCTGTGGAAAGTGCCCAATAAATTGAAGGTGTCAGCATGTCTTTTGGGGAGCACCTGCTTATGTTGACCACAAGATACTGTCCACTGCTGCATCTCTCTTTTTTTTTTTTCTTTTTTTAAGGCCCACTTTGGGCAGGTTACACACCAAACTGTGTGCCAGGCAAGAGACGTTGCTAGTTCTCTTCTTTCCTCTCCCTTTCTTACTTCTAAGGCCAGCATTCTGAAAAGACAATAAAGCAAACCACAAGCTTTGCAGTCAGTAAGTGAGCACCAAACTGTTCCTTCTTGATGTGCTTTCCTGCAGAATCTTCCTCCTCTGCCCATCTGTCTGCTTATGCCATTTGGCTGGAGATGGGCTCTTTGCTGTGTTAGCAATGTGCTGGGGATAACAACACCCAAACGTTGATTTAGTGCTTTGGGATGTGACCATAATGTCATAAAGTGTTGATATATAGAAACTTTTGCTAAAGGGCAAGTGAAAACTGCTTCTGAGTGCACTAAGCAGTGCCATCTCATTGACTCAACACACTTCTGTCTGACAGTCTGTTGTCTTACAACTTCCATATTTAACCTTTTTTGTAGTGGGTAGCATATTTATTGTTTGTATAATGCCTTTTTCCAAGACTCATTACATTCTGCTCAATGCAAATAATTACATTGAGAGTAACACTGAAAACACTTAAGATGTATACAGTTTATACTGTATAAAAATATTTACCTGCTGTTTCTACTTTCTGTAAATGTTATTGTTCTTCTTGCTGCTTGTATTTTTCCATTGTTTCCATGGTGTTATTACTCTATTGTAGCTCTGCCTGTCAAGGTTGAGGACACTTGCATACTGGCTTGTTGATTGCCAGCTACCAGGGAAGAAGGAAGTAAATTTTTTCTCCCTGTGCAACCACTAGTATATTGTATTTTCTCTTACATATAGTTCAAAGTATTCCAGTTTTAAAAGTACAATTCAATAATTCCTTTCCTTGGGGGTAAAACATTGCTGGTTATCCTAAAATAATTTATTTTCTAGTGTGGTTCTGCAAAAGTTGTGTTTTCTGTCAGAACTTTCACCTTCCACTGCACCATCTTGTGTACCTAGCATGTCCCATGTTTACAGGGAGGAAGGGATTACTTGGTAAGGGCAGGGGAAGGGTTGTCCTTCAGTGATGCTCCAGCTCCACACTGTACAGAGAAACAAAATGTGACTCTTCAGATCTGCTCTGGGAATTCTCTTGTAGTGTGTTTCCCCCCTCCAAAACAGACCTAAAGAAAGGACATCCCCATGTGCAGTATTTATCTTCCTCTCTCTTCCACTTGTCTCTTGCCAGCTACTGTGCTCAGGTTTAGAGGAGGTGGGTCTGTATTTTATGGCTAGTAACACACTTCATGGATATTATATGCCTTGTTTGGCTTGAGCCCAGCCAAGTAGCAGTCTCCCGGGCCAGAAATAGAGAGTCTAAAAGGCTGGTAAAGCCAGGATACTCCCATGCTCTCACCTCTGCTACCACTGACCTGTGAGATCAGGGATGACTTGGGCTGTTGTCCCCAGGCTCTGTGCCGCCTTTCCCCCCTGGCTGCTGGGAGCAGGACCCACACCCTGAGGAGCAGTCTAGTTTGTTGTACATGCCTGCAAAGCTCAGCACAGAGTGACTGATCCCAGCCAGGGCCTGAATGTGCTTCTTCTGTATGGATGACAACAATAAATAATTAATAAAGCTGGGGCCAACCCATCCTGTCTTCTGCTCTCAGGATTTGGAAAGTATGTCAGGCTTTACAACCACCTGGCTAAGGGTTCTAACAAATGCCAAAAGGCTCAGCGATCTAAAAGCTCATTCATGGTTAGTTCAAAAGGAAAGAAAATATTAAATTTTAATGGTAAGCTTTGTTTTATACATCAGTCTGGAAAAAAAAAAAAATCCACCTACCTGGTTATTTTTTTGCTCTCTGGTTCAGTATTCAACTTTGAGTGTGTTTTGTTGTGAATGCATTGGGATAAAACTTTGCAGACTTTTTTCCAAATGTCTGATGTGGGTCTATCAATACCAGATGTGAGTTCATGTTCATGATCACTTGGAAATTGATTTGGGAATCAGCACATAGTGACTGTTTATCTAATGGCTGTAAATTTTAATCATTTCCATATTTTGTTGTCCTTGTTAGTTTTTTTTTTATTTAGTTGGAGTTTCCTTTTTAGCTGAAACAGTGAGACAGAGTATCCTTGCTTTATGTCAAGGGAGAACTTATTAAAAGGAATGTAATTATGGGAAGACAGGCAGTATCTAAAAGAAAAAAAATAAGCCAAAGCCCCAAATCCCAATCTGATTGAAATGATGGCCCAGGGCAGGATTTCTAGGTAAGATAAAAAATAAACCCAACTTCGTCAAATGTTTTTCCTCCTCGTGATTACGTAGTTTCTCTGGGTCTTTTGCCGAGTGGTGAATAATCTCAAAAATACTGCAAATGCTGCCTGCATTTTTTTCTACCTTCTCACAAAAGCTGTGAGCTCTAATGGGTTTAGGAGATGTTTTGTTCTTAATCTGTTAATGAGAGTAGTTTCCTTTTAGCTTTTATGCTAGCCTGCATGATTATTGTCCCAGCTGTGGAGGCAGTTAGGTGGTCAGAGTTTTGGGTTTTCTCCTGGGACCTCCAGACTGAAGCACTTCTGCCTATTGGTTGCCTTATGCCCCTCTCTGAAGAATTTGGAAATGTCTGACTTTGTTGTTAGCTGATTGTATTTGTTCAAGAACAGCAGCCAGAGCCAAGTTATACCAGATAGTAAAAAGCCCAACAACAAACCTCAGTCTTTGGTCAAAGCCCTTAGTCTGAAATGGTGATGGTTCTGGTTTAATTGTGAGTTTTAGAGCAATACTTTGTCCTGTCAGCTAGTTTTCCTTCTTGCTGCCCTCAGTTAAGGTACCTCTGTTCAGCAACAGCCTCGAGTAGAATTAGCTGAACTAGCTGTACATATACTGCAACATGGGATGCAGAAAGACTACAGGACTGCTGGGGCTATTAGGTATATGATCGGGGAGAGGCAATGACGAACTCCCATTGACTAGGTTGCTATTACAATCTCCTCTAGTTTAAAGCTGATGGGTATGGCTGCACTGGCTGCAAATGCTCTGTGGGCTCTTCAGTAGGCAGTGGTGCTATGTTGTGGTTGGAGAAAGTAGAGGTTTCTGGCTTCATGTGGGTGTGTTTGGCTGTCCTGACGTTTACAGAGATGGAGATGACTCCTTCACGGACTGGAGGAAATAGAAAGGCTGTGACTAGGAAAGGTGATCATTGTTTCACAGATGACCATCAGAAAAGGGCATAAATAACTTTGCCTTGAGATGTTATGAAGCTAAATTGACCCCAGATATCTCCTTTAGCTCCCTATTGAGGGCAACTTTTTGCTTTATCTCTGCCTGGGTGTTTTTTTTTTCTGTATTGAGAGTAACATTCATTTTTCTATCTCTGAGGACATGTCTGATCCTTGTACTCTCATAATAAGAACTGATTTAAGGAGTGGGGGAGGCTGAATATTTTCCTCTGCTGGAAAATATGATTTGTGTTTACTGGAACTATTCATGAGCTTATGCCACATTGGACTAATAGTTTTCAGCAGAAAGTAAAAATTTTACTCAACCCCAGATATTATTATTACATATATAGGGGTCAAAAAACATGAGGAGGGGCCCGATTATTTCCATGAGAAACAATGTATTTTCCATAGGCACGAAAAGAACATTTTTTAGACATTTCAGTTTTGGCTAGCATATTAAAAAAATTACTTTGCACAGAGCTCAAATTCTAGTGTTCTTTGCTTCCATATGATAATGTATTTTAGCTTCAGTTTGGGAGAATTCAGACTTTAAACTAGCTGTGAGGTGAACAGCAGTCCTTGCAGTGACAGTCCTAGGCATCAGGATGGCAGGTGAGCTCTGCCAATCTCTGGCTCCTGTTGGGAAGTTCTTACCGTGACCTTCTGTGTAACCTCCACGGGCTTGTTCGGGGTGGTGCTGCCAGCCTGCCTCCGAAGGTGTGCACGCTGCTGCAGCTCCTGCTTCCACTGCTGGCAGGAGGTGTTTTGTGCACAAAGCCTGACCCTGGGAATCAGCTGGCAACTGGCTCGACTGCAAAGTCCCCGAGTGCCAATGGGCAAGTCCGTTCATCCTTCTGTGTTTCTTTCTGATTTTGCAAAGCAGCAGGTCACGACCCCTGTTTCACCCTCCCTTATTGCCATCTATTTTTGGAGGCTCTTGAAACAAATCCTTCCCTGACACTCAGCACAAGTAGGGTTTTCTGACTTTAGCCAGGGTCCTGTTGTGGCTGCTGTATAATAGTAATAATGCCAGAAAGAAAGGGCATGGGGAGAAAGACTTGTGGGGGGAGGTAGTGGGGTGCAAACAGGGAAGTATAACTGGAGGACTGCTACCCTGTCTGACCCCAGAAGACTGTGCCTCTCGAGGCAGATCACAGTAGATCAGTATTGCTTGCCAGCTCTGTCAGCAAGCCTGAGCCGCCAGGGTGCTATTTATGAAGCCTGATATATGCTTAGGCTGCTCTGCTCAGTGAGTTGCTGAGACATGGATTCCTGACAGGCACACAGCAGAAGGAAAATTAGTAATGGGTAAAGTGAATTAAACATAATAAAAAATAAGTGTCCAGCCAAAGCATTCCTTTATTATACGAAAAGCTTTTCAGCTTGGGGAATATTCTAGGTGGAGAAATGTTACATGATGCAGGAGGCAGGCCCTGGTTTGGAGAGGCGAGCTCTTAGGATTGTCTGTTACTGGGCTGGTAGCACTGATGCTGAACAAATTGGGCCCCGTGGCAGCATAGAGACCACAGGGCCACTCTGGGCACCAGGCTCAGGCACTCAACCACTCGTCGCTATTTGGGAAGTCAAGGTTGTCTCAGCAAGAAGAAATGAGAATAATTTTGAGGTGAAACTGAGGAATGCTCCCATCGTGCAGTGATGATACCTAATTGGATTCTGCTTCTCCATAAAGCCAAAGAGGAAAGTAGTGAGGAAGGCTGAGTACTTGTGGTTATTCAGTAAGCTGAGAGGGGAGCTCATGGGAGGTGCTGCAGGGGAGACTGACTGGCTCAGGATGCTGTGAGATGGAGCCTTGACACATCCCTTTGCTGGGCAATGCACACCAGAGCCCTTATGGTTGTTCGTGTTCCTTTATCCTCCTGCCTTTGAGAGAGACAGTTTCTCTCCCCTAAAGCTGTCCTGCTTGCAAAAGACTGCTCTGCCTCTGTGTGGTTGCCTTCCTTCCATTTACACCTAAACAGGACCTGCTTCAAATTCTCCTTTTCCTCTGGATGGCATGGCACAGAAATTTGGCTCCCTGGGTCTGTCCTGCTCCTGCCACTGACTCATATGCTGTTCTTGACCAAGGCATTTCTCTCTGTTTTTTTTTCTTAAGTGGCAGGGTCCTCCCCAGAGACAGCTATAGAGTGTCTCCAGGGCTTTGGGGGCTTGATCTTGTCAATGTTCTTTTAGCAAGGCCTGACCTTTCGAGTTATGGGTTTGAAGAGATGAGCCCTCTTGAGAGACGGCTTGAATAATGCAAGCTACAGTTTGCCTCAGTGATGGCTGTTGTGAAGGGAATCATTCTTCCCTCCTACGTAAGTATGCACTCTCACACCACCTACTTGTAGCCTATAATTTTGTACTTATCTTAGTTGTACTTTGGCTGAGAATTATAGCACAATAGAGCTTTATTTTGTATAGCATATTTTATACAAATACTATCCTCTTACCACTTTTCAAAGGCAAATAAGAATGAGGCAATGCTGAGTATGAATTAGGGGAAGCAGTGGTTTTGAGGTGCTGACCAGTGAATACATTTGAGACTGGCAATGAAGCATGGGAAAACCAGTGCATTTAAGTTCGAAGATAAGGTTTTTAAAATGAGCAGGACAGCTGTGGAGGCATGATGGGATGTGAGAGTGACTGCTCAGAAAAGCAGGTGAAACTGTGTGCCTGCAGCTGGGTGGAAGGGCTTTAAGGATGGAAGAAGATAGCACTCCTTTAATAGGGAGCAGTGAGAAAACTGGAACAGAAACAACATTTGAGTTGGTGCAAGCCAGTCTGCTGAAGAATGGTAGACTCTTACTAGCTGCATGTCTGGTGCTTTTCTAGAGTGTTCTGGAGCACAGTAATGCTGAAACTTGTTTAAGTGTGTTTTCCATTTCTCAGTGACAACTCTGATACAGAATTTCCTTCTAAAATGGACTGTGTACACCGCTCCTGTCCTAAAGGATGACTATGAAAATAATTGTCATGTGCCTTGTACTGCTGGCAGTTGAAAAGTGAAGGAGGTCTGGGCTTCAAGCGCAGGAATTGTCACTGCAGTGACATGTGGATCTGGCTCTCCTGTGCAAGGGCAAACTCAGGCTTGCTAAGATCTGACCTGACTCAAACATCATTGAGCCCATCACTGTAAAACTGTTTCAGTGAAGCCCCAGCACATGCCCTGTGAAGCCACCTTTTTACAGAGCAGGTACTTTGCTTTCCAAGGCTGTTTGGTAGCACTGTCTTGGCTGGGACCCAGGTGTCCCGGTGCCAATGCTTTGATCTCATGCAAACATGCTGTCTCTACTGGAGAGGTGTGGGGAAATGTGTGAAGGGCCATGCTGGATTCATACTGAAGCCAGTGGCATTGCCCCAGGGATGAATCTGTCCCCATGAGATTGCTCTATGTATCTGAGTGAGGCACAGCCAAGTGGCAGTGTACAAATGTAAAATAATGAGGTAGCAGCTGAGAGTGTCTGGAGCAAGCGGAGAGGAATGAAGATGGATGACTGTAGCTAAGAGACAATTTGAAAAGGGATAAATACAGGCAACAAGTTATTCACCACAGCAATTTGTAAAGAGTGCTAAAAACCTTCAGACAGGATTGTTTCACATCACCTCTTTTTCTATTTGCAGCCTGACAGTTCTTGTGTAAATGGTACTGATTGATGGCTGCAAACCAGTCCCCTTAATCTGTTCCTGTGGTATTGATTAGCTTAACTCTTACAAAGCCTGGTGCTGGTGGGGCCTGTCATGGCTGGTTGAAAGGCAGCACCCCCATAGGCATGGAAAGCTGGGTGATGAACTGGGAACTGGATCCTGGCTGCAGAGGGATACTGGGAAAGAGCCAGCAGTGCTGAGCAGATTCCATGAGTCAGAGGAGACTTACTGAATAGGAAGTGACCAGCTGTGGTTAGGAACTAATGGCCTGAAACATGAAGAAAGGTAAGGAGGAGACGGAATCTCTTCCCATGAACCAAAATGGCTATGCGCAGTTTCAATGGACACCGGCTACAGTTCAAGAGTACATCCCCAGCCTGAAAAACCAGTAGAAGCTAGGAAAAAGCAATAGGAAACACAAGCCTGTTTTGCAGGCTCTGCATGCTGCCTCTCACTGAACAGCTACCTTGGGAGCGTAGGATGCCCCAGGTCCAACTCTTGGATCTGCGTGAACTCTTACATCACTTGATCTTTTTGTGCCTTAATTTCTCTTGTGTTGGATAAAGCATGGTAACACACCCTGACATTCAGAATACACTTGTTCAAGTATTAGACTTGTGTAATGAAAGGGAGGCAGGCAACCTTCAGAGCAGGGAAGTGAACTGTGACAGTGGGGACAATGCAATTGCCTGTTCTAGGAGCTGCCTATAGCATCAAGGTTAGTCTCGTGACAAATTACTTTTGGATCTTTAATACAAATGCACAAGGATCTTGGGGTCTGCGAGGGAGTCTGTTTTTTGCCTTGCCACCTATAAAAATGGCCTCCTTCCAGTAGCAAGCCCTTCTCTGTTCAGTCCACCACGTGAGCCAGTTTTGATTCAAAGAGCAGAGCACCACCTACTGAGCTGGGAGCTCTTCATCTCGGTAGCACTGCTTCTTTGTGACTATAACCTGGACTGACCTTCCTGCATCGTATCCTAGGACTGATAGGATCACAGTGAGCACCAGTACAGCTGTAGCAGCTGGGAAAAAGGGAAAGAAAAAAACCTCTTGAAGACAGAATTAGTTTCATCTAGCTTTTTTTTTCTTAAGGAAGGAGGGGGAATTGTTGTGAGCAGCAAGAATAGGCAGGAGCTTTGCAAAAGAAAGATATAGAGAAACTGAAATAGGTATTCAATTGGAAGCCTTTGAAACAAGCTAGGTTAGAAGAGGTACTACCATACTGCAGGGTTAACAGGAAACAGGCAACTGGGGTGGTGGGGGGCAGGAAACAACCAAGGCAGACAAGGCTTCAGCCCTGTTGCTTTTCAAATCATAGTACTTAGTGTTAAAAATGTGATAAATCTTTATATTACAAAAGTGCCTTGGGCCATGCTGTACATGCATGATCATGGGGATATGGATATTGGAAACAGACTTGCTGTGAGTCAGCCCGTACTGGCTGTCCACCTTCCACTGGCACTTCCCTGTATTCTTTATGATCTGTATTGACTCAAAATGGAACATTCATTCAGTGCATTTGGTATCCATTCCCTGCAAAGTAAGAGCTGGTGCATTTTGCCAGAATGAAATCGCCATAGCCCGTCCGCATCTTTCAAACAGTGGCTAGATATGAATAGGGTTCTCGTGGACTGACCCTTGCTGTTCAATACTCTCCCTATTTCAGCAGAGAGCATCTCTGGAGAATGGATTTGCAATCATATTTAAGACTGGAGGCATATTGGCCAAACAGAGGTGACAATCTTCCTCCCTGTGTTGGGAGGATAGCCATTTTCAATCCAGCCTCTATCGGCAGCAATGAATTCACTTCAGCAAAAGAGGTTATTTGGCTGGAAACAATAAAACAGACTACACTACCTTCAGTGAAATTGCAGAATTGTTTCCCAAGTACTTAATTGACCTTGTTCTCTAGAATCATATGTAGAATGGGTTATTACACTCTTGAATGAGCAGATCCAGCCCCTGGTATTCCAAGGTTTGCTTTCAGCATGTAGACTTGCAGAATTCCTTCTGCTGTCATTTCCAACAAGATGAGATGATTTGGGACATGAAGGTCACTATCAGTTAGGTCAGGTTGCTCTTTGCTAGAAATGTGACTTGCTACAAGCATCTGGCTGTGACTCAGCATTCCAGATAAATATGTCCCTTCCCTCTCTCCTGCAATCAGCATGCAGTATCTGATACTTTAAGGGGCCAGGTACCCGGTTGTATATCGGGCCTTTTCATCAGATGACCTCCCTTTTCCTTGATAGGAAAATGCAAGCAGTTCTTGAACAGCCTCTGAATATAGAGGCTATGTTGTGCTCTAAATCTCAGGGCTGGCTAGCTTCAACTGCAAGCTCGATATCAGAGTCTTCCACTTGAAAAATCAGCACTTCTTCAGCAGGAACTGCTATGGTTTGGATGTTTAAGCCCAGTCTCTGACAGGTCTTGAAAAAAAATCAGCAGCATTGCAGAATTTTCTGACCGAAAACTGGTCAAAAGCATCCCTACACCAGAGAATTTCTTCAGAAACCTGTAAATTTGGTTTCCATGTTAAACCTTGAGATGAATTGGACTGTGGAGTCTTCCCAGCTAAACTGATCAATTTGTGTGCATTGCAGGCCTTGTCTTGGCTATAAAACGGCCCCTTGTGGAAAGTTCCTCCTTCATTCAAGTTCTAGGGGGTCAGGTCCTTACTCCATCTGAACTCTTGTGGTTCTTCAGTTAACGCTGATCTGCAGCCACAACTCTATCTGGATCCCACCTCTTTCTTAGACAACAAATGTCCAAACATCCTCTTTGAATAGTATCAGGGCTGGGGTTAGCATTCATGTGATACTGTACTGCTCCAGACACTCTGTCCCAGTGGTATTTCCTGCCTATAGGCTGTGCAAGGAAGAGCCATGAGGTTTTGTGGGTCCAGGGGGTTACTCCTGGGACATATCTGGAATGTGGTATGGCACATAGAAACTACAGTTCTGAGGTTCACTATTTCCACCAAATAACTTAAATAGGCTTTATACAGCATTTCAATTTAGGAGTGGAAGATTTCTAGCTCCCCTGCTGGGATCACTCATGAATATTAAATTAAATAAAGACTGAGTAAGAATTGTCCCTCAAGTTGTCTCTCTAGTTCCTCTGTCTTCAGAATATGCTTCTGATGTTGTTACCCTGTGGAAGAGACCTATGGGAAACTAGTGTTGTAGTGTAAAGACACACACATACCCCCACTAACTCTGCTGGTACCCAGAGAAAACGTTCCTCTGTGGAGGCTGGGGATGAGACTGCCCTGATGCTGTGAGCCTTGGAAAGGAACGTTGTGCATTGGGGAAGGGAGAAGTCTCTGATCTCCTGGGGACTCTGTCAGTTTCTGTCTGTATATAAATATATACAAATTTTGGGTTGTTTCTTTTCCATGCCCCTGGAAACTTCCCAGAAATCCTTCAAAGTATTTGTGAAGATTCTGGGGGGACCAAAAGTACTGAACGTAAGTGGAGGTAGATTTATTGAATACAAGGAAATTGAGGTGGGGAAAGGACAAAACCACATGGTAGCTGTTTGCTTTGCTGTCAGGTCTTCTGTACTGCCAGGGCTTGGATTGTGCAGCCAAAGGTGGTTATCCACTGCTTGCATAGTGAGTCTGGCATGCTGCAGGACAGGGGCATTGGTTAAGTGTGGATCTAAAGCTTCTTTCAAAACAATAGACTTGTATTGGCCCCAGAAGGCCAAGGCTGTGTCTGGCACGGCCCTTTCTGCAAGTATGGAATTACTAGCATGGATAATAAGCAGTGTGGATGAGAAGGTGGGAGGAACATCCTTCTCATAAGCAGGCAGCTGACTTGAGACATCATACCCTATGCCTCCTCCATAACAACTTTGGATTACAAATCACTCAGCATTTCCTGCCCCTCTATGCCTTTTAGGGTGAAAATTTAGAATCTGATCCACTTTCTCCAAATCACCTTTTGGCTTCATTTATTTCATTGTTGCTCTTTGGAAACCGTATTTTCCTTTTCTTACCCCTATGTTGTTTTAGCTCTGTTGTTTGATTCCTCTTCATATCAGTGCTATTAATTACATGATCTTATTAACAAGCTCTTAGGCCCCAAGCACTGAAAATTATCTTTGCTCTTATGAGGACTCCTTAGCATCAGGTGACAGGAACCCTCGTTGCTGCCCTTGCCTGGAATGTCTGTTACAAATGTCCTTTCATATATCCGACATTCACATGCTGTCCATCCCCTTTCTCTTTTTCTTCTTTCCCTTCTAACCTTGTGTCCTAATCCAGAAAAAAAAAAAAAATGCTAGGACTGATACAACTGTGCACCCTTTTGAGCCTGAAGCCGAAGACTTGCTCTGTGAAGACCCGTTTTATCCTGGAGAGGTATGTTTTGATTATCTTTACGGAAAAACTGCATGTACCCCTTGTTTATGTTTTGGCTTTTGCCAGAAATCTTTGCCTGCCTGATAGAGGAGAAAGGGTAATAGTAGAGAGAGAGGCAGACACGGGAGAGAAGTTGTCTGTCTGGAGGAGAAGACACTGTGGAAACAAATAATGTGAGTGTTGAGGTCTGTCACAGCAAGCAAATTCACCTTGGGTTTAAATGGTTGTTGTGCTGACTCAAAGGGGGGCGTTGGCTACAAACGTGTTAATGTCATAATTAAAATGTGGTGTTGGGCTGAGTGCTGCACAGCAGCTCAAGACCCTCAGCTAAGCAACTGCACTCCTAGAACTCTGAAGGTAATTCTCCCTTTGACACCAACAGTCTCTTAATTTCAGGTGCCATCTGCATGTTGGCAGGAGACGGACATTTTCTGTGCTGAGAAATCTCAATGAGGTGGACAAACAGAGTGAGAAAATAAGGGTTATTCTGCTTGTTTTCCAGAACAATGAAGTGACATGTCATAGTCACAGAGGGAATTTGTGCTAGAGACAAAAGCACAGATCTCTGGTGCCCCCATGCAGTCAGTGCTTTAGCCCTATGATAATTTCTGGTAACAGTGAAAGCAAATGTTACTCCTTAGTACCTGATGACAGATAACTTCCCTCAACTTGTCCTTTGTAATCTCAAGGGAAAGTAAATTTTCCTCTGTCAGATTCCTAAGCAGGGAGCTCAAATTTTCAAAAAGCTGCTCCTATGTCCTGCAGCACCATGGTGTTGAGGGACAGGGTGTTTCAAGGGCTCCCAAGACAAACTTATCCTTCAAAGACTTTACCAAGCAGCAGCTTGTTTGGAGTTAGGGGCTGGCAGAAGCTTGAAGAGGGATTTTAATGGAAGCTGCTTGTTTCTCCTTAAGCAGCAGCTGCTCAAATTTCTGCGACAGTGAAGTGTCAGATCATTTAGGACTCCAGCATGATGCTGGTCTCCATCACAATCTCTGCCTGATCTACTGATTTCCCTCCTTCCCCTTATGGATTCTAACAGCCAGAGCCAGCAGCAGTTTCAGCCAGCTGATGCTGGTGCTGTTGTCTTTGCAGGGCAGGCATTGCTTTTTGTTTTTGTTTGCTCTTTCTTGTTTGCGCACAATTTCAGCTACAGCAATGTCTCCTGTTGGAATTTTTTTTATTGACTTGGACAGATTCATATTGCGTTAGTGATGCAGCAGTAGTGAAGCTGCAGCAATTCAGAATTCAAAGGCAAGTGTATTGAGACTTTCTGAATAGCTGTGTGCAGTCATTTCCAACAAAGAATGGACTGGGCCAGGATGGATAGATGTGGAGGGCTCTGGGAGGGAGGGGATGTGGGAACAAGGTGAGGCGGATGAACAAGTGGAGAGCTACTATTATAAAACATCAAGCACTTTTTAAATATAGCAGCCAGCAAAGGCAGTGCAAGCCAACAGTGGAATGAGCAGGTGCATCTTTCTTCTATCCCTGAGTAAAGAACTTGTCTGTGTCTGCTTGCTGGGGTCCTCTGCCGGTGGTTTTCCATCAACCACCAGCTCTTGTCTAGATGTAATGCCCTGGGTCCTGGCAAGGGAAAGACCACTGAAGATTTCTTGCAAGAATTTCCCTAGCCCAGGTTTGACTGACAGGTCCAGTGAGGTGAAATCTCATCTCCTTGATATTAAACTTAACCTTTATGGATTTCATTTTAAACAGCTATGGAATTACACTGCTTGTCCTTTAATCATAGGAGGTTTTAAGGTAACATTTTTTGTTTAATGCTGCAGTCCACTCAGATTTACTGGTGATGGGAGGGAGAGGGCATGGGAGGCAGGTAGGAAAAAAGAAAGCCCATCTCCAGCCCTGATGCAGCTCTTAAGAGAAAGTTGGTGGAGGCAGCACTCAGTGACAACAGCAGAGGGTTTCAACAGCATCCTGGTGGACGTCTGCATTAATTTGGGCTAGGAGAATACGGAATATTCCTTTTGGGTCTGGAATTTCTATCTGTTTTGGGAAAGGAAATGTCTGTTTCTTCCCTACTCAGCTCCAGTTGATTTCCATGTTTCCCTGTTGGTGAGGGGAGACTAAGATATCAGTCTCCTGCTCTAGGCGTATGAAAAACCTGAGGGGAGTAAAGCAGGCCTAATAGAGGTTGGTCCAGAATAACATGCCATAGTTGTGCGTTCTCTCCTTCCTGTTCAGGGCCAAATATTAGCACACCTCCTTTCAAAGTCCTCTCGTGCTATAGTGCGTGAAACTGCCCCTAGCAACTTTAGCAAATCAGCAGCCGCACCGCATATGCACACACATTCACAAGTGTAGGCAAAGAATTGGACAAATCCTCCTCCAATTTTACAGCCTCAGGAAAATCCAACAAAAGCATTACTCCCCTCTGAGTAGCATTGGAATGTTCCCACTTCCTGTGTTGGAGCCTGTTATCTTTAATTAACACTCCCACATTCTCTTTCTCTAGTTCCCAGACTTATTAATATTTCTTGGATCTCATTAATGTTTTTATTTTTCCTTCACAAATTAACATTTTCTTTCCAAGTCAGACTTTTTAACAGATATGAGTCTAACTTATTCTTGCAAAAAAAGACGTTCTAAGCAAATTTAAAAAAAAAAGGGGGGGGGGGGGGGGGGGTGGAAGTGGGAAGGGGCACTGTGAAACTACTCCAGAAGTGGCTGTAGCAACTCAAGCATGAGGCACTCATCTCCCTCATCAATTCTCAGCTTTTTGCACAAATTGACTGAAAAGGGAGCAATATTGCTGGCCTCTGAAGTGGGGACGAAGTTGTCTCCCTGCACCACCAGCCCCACTGTAAGTCAGAGGAGCATCTGTCACTGCATCCTAACCTGGCTGTGTTCCCCACTCTGCATTTTGAGGACAAGGTAGAAGCTGACAGAGTTAAGTATGCGTCCACTTGCAGCACAGAAATAAGTGATGTATTATTAGAGACTTAAATCTTTAAATACCACATCTATAAACAGCTTCAAGGTGAACCGGTGGTAGGGCAGAGTGAGCTGGCCAGTTCCACTGGTTGTGTCCTGTCCTCAGCCAACCCTCAAGGTCTCTGAGGTGAGGGCTGTCTCCCGAGAACTGGTGCGGGGGCTCTCTCCTGTGTGACTGTGCCTCCAACTGCGAATAAATGAACATGTAAAACATGCAGCTGAATGAGATGGAAGTGATTTCGCTGAAGATCGTTTGCAGTATACAGCAGTGCAGGGAACAAGCTCCCTGGGCTCAGTGCCTGCACTGTAAGAATAATTTTCAATTTTTGTGTGCTGGGGACATGCTCTGATTGAGGAGGAAGGATCAGGAAGGGAGCTCCTTGGCACTGGAAGAGGCATGAATCCACTTGGATACCTGGCTGGATGCTGAACAGGCAGCTGATGCAAAAGGGAATTGTAAGAACACCAGTCCCCTCTCTAGTGACCCAATGCCAGTTAGGGCTCAGTGCATGGGAGTTCAGGCAATGGGGCCCATAGGTGCCACCGCTACTGGTGGGGAAAATTCCTGAAGTGAATGCCAGGTTCTGATGAGATCTCTACTGAGAGGCTTTATCACCTGCCAAGAAATGCTCCTGTCCTGCTGTTTCCGTTTTGCTACCAGGGTGATGTCTATGGCTTCTGTTTGTTCCCTCCTTCAGCTGTAGACTCAGTGCTCCCAAGGGCAATGTCTAAAATGCATTGCCAGCTTTGGTTCCGCATCTGAGCAGATGCGTCAGGCCACCAAGTGATCACCACATGACTGAGATCAGAATTGCACTCAGCTCTTCTGCAGCTAAACCTTTGAAAGGCAAACAAACAAAGCAATGAAAAGAAGGCTGCTGTTTGAGATGCTGGGAGAGGAGATCCAGAAAAAAGTTCATTGGAGGAGTTTTTCAGAATCCGGAAAGGCTGATACATTTTATTGTTTAGTCTGGGGCTGCTGAAGAGAGGTTTTATCTCCAAAACAGGCATCTGTCATGGATGAGATTGAGAGAGTTCACAAAAGAATCGGCGGGGGGGCGGTATGACAGGACCAGACATAATGCAGAGAGTTCAGAGCGGGTATGTGTCTGCTTAAGCTCCATGGGCCTGGATTTAATGATAATCACTGACCTAGCATTTCTTCCAGTGGCTGCTATTTATCTGCTGAATTCCTTCACAAGCACATTAGGGTAATCAGGGTGGTAGTCAGCCTGGCTTCCCTTTCACGATCTGCACCATGCAGAGTTTAATGGTAGGGCCTGTTGTTCCTGCTGTTTTCCTCAGGCTAACTTTACCTAAACTTCCAGTTCAGCTGCAGGAAGAGGAGCTATGACCTCCAGAAATAAAAGCATGAGCTCTTATGATGTGAGCTAGAGGCAGGCCCTGCAGATGTCAACACAACAACTTACCCTCTGGGGTCAGGTATAGCCGGGGAACTTCCAAGATGCACTCAGGCTGTTACACAGCTACAGATATACACTGCAGATAGCTACAGAAAGCCCTTCATTTCAGCACTTCCCCCTCCTGCTCCTTCTTCTCATGCCTGACCCCTCTCTACCTCTTAGCACCTCCATCTCGCACCTAGAGGAGCCTGGGAGCAGTAGTGTGCAGCTGTCTCCACTGTCACTAATGCAGATACTGAAGGCAAGAGCCATGTCAAGATGTTTCTAAGGGTCTTCAGAGCTGCAGATGGCCTACAGCATCACTTTGTCACTCGGGGCTCTCAGCATTTTTGAAGTGCGGTGTCCTTGCCTTTCAAGCATTAATTTGCTAATGAAGTGAGTTGTGAACTGCCCCACCATGCTTAGTGCTGCTTGGTGCAGTACAACAAAGTAAAGCTGTACCTGGGGAAAGTGCTGCTCCTTCAGATAGAGGATGCTGCCTTGTCACCGTGACTTGCTGCATTCGGCTGGCAACGAACGTGCTCTCCCTGAGAGCTGGTGGCTTGTGATGCATCACCCTGTGCATAGTACAGCTCTAACAGTGGGAAAGTTGAGCTCAACCATGCTGGTGCATAAGCTTCTGCCAGTCTGCACTGCACATGTTAGATACAGCCCTTATGATGCCAGCGCCCTTCAGTTCTGCTCCTGAAATGCCTAAACCCTGTAGACACACTCCTGCTGTGAGCTGGAAGCCTACAGTTCAGTCTTGTACAAATGCACCCTTGTACCGGTTAACAGAGAGCCTGAGCTGTGCAGCATATTTGAACCTCAGCATGATGCCAGCTACCAACTGCAAGCAAAGAGAAGTGTCCAAGGGGATTTGCAGCTGTGGTAGGTCTGCAGAGCAAAGTCATCTGCTGTGCTCAACAGAGTGAAGAGCATAAAGAGGAAAACAATTTAGTGTCCTCCACACTTCTCCCCAGCATTATCCTGTTGTTGGATGTTGCCAGTGATCTACTATGGCATTCCAGGTAGATTCCTGTGAAGAAATCCTGTCAGGGAGAGGCTGGTGAAGGAGCACCACTGGGCTGATTCAAAAACCTTGATGACATTTCAGTATGTGGTATAACTTAGGTGTAGTAAGAAATAAAATCATATATTAAAAAAAACCCTGCCTGGCCAGATGAGAGGTGAATGCCTGAGCAGACAGAAAACAAGCTAAGGTATTAGGCTGGAATCAATAGCCATGGCAGCTCAAGGAGGAAGATATGGGATTCATTATAGGAAGGATAAAGCAGACACTACCCAAGTTAGCCTATAGTGCATGTAGGAGAATTAAGGACTTTAACTTTCCAAGTGCTGACAACAGAAAGCAGGATTTGTAATAGGTAAAGTCAACTTGTGTAACTCTGTAAAGGCTTAGAGAAAGGGTTAGAAAAAATTTTATTCTTCCACTGGGCAACTTTCTCCACAATTTCTTCTGTTCTATCCTCTGTAATGTAAGGAACAGTGTTGGAAAGTAACTCAGCTCTTTTTTTTTTTTTTTTTTTTGTGGCCCAACAGTATGATCCATGCCTGATCCTGCTATGACCCCTCTGCTGAGTTCTGGATAATAGGAATACTGCTTATGTCTGTAAATGTTTTGCATTTAAGGTTTTACATGCCATTTATTGGCCAGCACTTCAGGGTGTAGCAGTTGAATAAGTACAGAAGAATGGATCCTCTTTCTTCCTTGTTGGCTTTCTTGCTGAGGCATGGGGAGGGTGTTTTACTGCTTGTTATTGGATGCAAGGATCACTGGTGCACAGAAAGAGCATTTTAGGTGTTGATATTAGATCTGACTACAATATGAGAAACTGAGTATTGCCCTAGCCTGATTGGGCATCGTGTGGCACTGAGATGATGACTGGTGTGGAGCTGGTTTCACTGGGGCCCTGGATCACAGGTAAAAACTGACTCTATTTTAGAAAATGCATCCTTTTGCCTCGCACCCAGGTGAACCAGCCCACACCCTCAATCGCTGGTCAGGAGTGAGGATGTTACTCTGCTCAGTTGGTGGCACTTTGATCTCTGAGAAACAAGGAGTGTGTTTTTTGCTGAGCAGGAGAGTTTTTGATGGGCTCAGAGTTTCACATCTGGTGGGGGAAAGGGCACACATGCCAAAATGGCACAATGATGATACCTTTCCTAATGTAAAGAAAATGCTTTGGATCAGGTGGTTTTTTTTTTTAAATCCATATGGTTTTGAATATTTCCCCTTCCACAGGTAGATCTGCTGAGCAGTGTGAAGGCCTTTAGCATCTGCTGTGCTTAATCCCCTAATAGCCTCCCATTTGGGTAAAAATGCTATTTTACAGCTCCTTATCTCCAAAGAGGTGGGAGAGCACAGGTGACAAAGGATTAGGTGGAGCAGAAGGAAGGTAATAAATGTGGCAGTGTAGCTGGACAGGTAATAAAGTGCACTTGAAAAGACAGGAGGAAAAAAAGGTAATGTTAATCTGCTTCTATCTGGGCTGAGAGATCTGAACAGACTTATCAATTGAAAGCAGAGCCAGCCTCTTCTCTAATCACTAGCGCTCTCTATGCACCTACCCGAAGAGGATGGGGGGAGCTTATCTCCCTTCTCTCCTCCTTCTCAAATAATAAATTAAGGAGAGTGGGCCCCATGTTTTCCCTAAAGTGGTGCATGTCCAGACTCCCCAGTCCGCAGAAGAGGGTAGCTCAGAGTGAGGAAGATGGATGGTGACTTTATACAGAGGCTCTACCTAAGGGGTATGTCAGAATGATGAATATTCCCAAGACTTTTTTTTAACTGACTCTGAAGAAAGTAGTGGAGAAACTCCCTCAGGCATGGCCATGGGTCAGGGAGAGGAGAAGATAGTGCAGGGACACTGGGACAAAGATTGACTTCTCTGTGAGGAGAGAATCAAAGAAAGGGAGTTTAACTAAAAAGCTTTCTTTTCCCCTCCTCCTTCCAAAGGGACATTTGTTACATTGGAGGGATGCCCGTGTGTCAGAGGTAGAGTAGCATGATTTTAAAAGAGGGAAATGTATTGCTGAGCCATCCTTGGCTGCACTTGTAGCCATCCTTGTCCCACCCCACATTAGTGTGGTAACTGGAATGAAGTGGGAACAGCTGGATCCAACAATATTTAGATGACCATGGTAAAAAGGTGATATCCTGCAGTTCATCTTATTTTTCAGCTTTCATTTTGGATCTTCGCCTTTGTGGGCATCCCACGTGTGACTTCAGAGTGATGGATGCTCAGGCCCATGTCTGCCTGTGGCATGGCTGGTGTGTGTCCGTGCACAGAAGGATGCTGTGCTGTCCCGCAAGCAGCACTGTTGCATGAATAAAAATGCAGAGATGGTTCTGGTCCTTCCCCTCTCCCTGCACGGACATTCACACCAGCAGAGGCTTGAATCCAAAGTCTTTGCCTGCATTTACTGGCTTGGCAAGAAAACTGGGGGAGATTCTCAAAGGCTATCCTCTTTTAGGCTGTTCAGGAGGCTTAGGCAGGGACATAACTGAAGTGTTATGGGCAGCAGGGAATGAGGCTCCGGGGCTCTGCTGCAAGAACGGATCCCAGCCAAGCAGAGACAGTCTAATGAGCTTTTGTGCAGGCGAGCCATATTCTTTCAACTGAAGAGCACCTGGTTGGGTTTTTTTTTGCCCTGCCACATTATCTGTGCAATTTCTTCATCGCTCTTGTGTGGCAAGTGTTCTCCGTCCTAGGGACAGAGGTGATGTAGCAGCCTCAGCTAATCCCCTGGTTAAATACTTTATTCTTCCAACCAAGCAGAACAGAGGGGAACAGGGCATATGTATTTTTGGGCAGAACACAGAAATCCTCCTATTTTCCTGTGAAGGAGGAGGAATGAATGGGTGAGCAGACAGGAGAGCCCTGTAAGACCCATTGCTTCTGTGGGATAGATTATACTACTCCTCTTAGGGCAAAATCCTCTGCAAGCACAGGCAGCAACAACTCCCTTTGCTCATGTTAAGCCTCAGGCTTCTGAAATTCTCCTTTGGCCTTTTCATTTCACAGTGGCTGAGGATGACATTTCCAAAGCAGCCTATGGAAATCAGGTGGCCACTTCCCAATGGGAGGTGGACCTCAGCTCAGAGAACACTTTAATGAGCTATTGGCTTTCTGTGCCTCTCCCCAGGTATAATTGTGACTGTTGAAAATCTGACCTGATCTCCTCAGTGCTCTTCTACCCCATCTTTACATCCTCAACCCTTCAATTGTGCCATCAGAGGGGCTTTGGGGATCTTTTGTCCCATGCCATGAGAAGGCAGGGCTTCGTGCATTGACACCAGTGTGGAAAGAGACAGCATTGTGCTATGGGTTGCCTGTGGTTTCATGGAGATGGCAAGACCCAGGGAGTCTGGGAGGTAGGATGTGGGAATGGGAACCTTGACTGGCTTCTGCTGTGTCTCTTCCCTCACCTGGACAAGGATGATGAATTTCTTTCTGCATTGATTCCTTTTGGATACATTAAGATTTCTAGATGAATTGTATCGTGCCATAGTTAGCCACAGTGAGGCTGTAAGTTCACTGGGTTAGCAAGCATATGCTTGTTCTAGGAGTGTAAAGCATCTAACACAAGGTCTGGGATCACGATTTTGTACCCCTGTGACACAAATGCCAGACAGAATTAATAATGAACAAACTGAGTCCTGATAGATACTGAGAAGAGGGAAGCAGCTGTTGTTTGTTTGTTTGTTTGTTTCTTAACGGCTTTCAGGAACAGGAGGCCATAAACAGTTAAATTTCTCTTGACAGCTGGGGAATGCTTTGGATGCCGAACAGTCAGTGCTGTGGGTTCTCCAACACCTTTGCATATTTCCCCTGCGGAAGCTGATGTTCTGCTGTCCGTTGCTTTCCTGCTTTTGTCAGAGAAACAATACAGATGACACCTTGATGATTACTCACATTTTCAAATTCTGTCCAACAGCAATGACTGTCGCCTTTTGTAACACCACTTTGGGCTCCCACTGTATTGCTTTGTGGCTTGCCTGTGTCTCCTCTAATGATTGAGTCCACGCTTGTGATTTCTTACAGTTTTGGCTCCTTGGGAGAGGATTTTTGTAGCTGGTCAGGTAATTTCTGATCTGTGAATGCAATCATACAGCTAAAATGAGAGCTGCTTAAGAAGTCAGGAAAAAGCTTGGGATCAATGTGATGTGCAGCATCTTTTCCCTCAGGGATGTTGAGTGCTTCCATATGATGGTTATCAGTGAATAAATGAGTTGAGGAGGTCAGCCCAGTCTTGCTAGAAGAATGGCTTTTTCCAATTCATGCCATGATTTAATTAGGCCTGTGAAACTGGAACAAGGCAGTGTTTCTTAGTGGATGTATATTTGACAAATAAATATTATGGAAGCTGGTTTCAGGTTGACTGAAATGATTCATACACTAGTGCTAAGTTTGGCAAATTGTTTCAGCTGGGGGAAAGAAAGGGAGAGAATTTGGCCTTTGCTAAGTCAAGTGGTACCAATACCCAGTAAGGGCTGACTCTGTTCCTTTATGCCATGGTAAATTCGGGGTGCAGCAACAGACAATCATGAAAATTACTGTATGTTAGATCACAATCCAGAAGTAAGAACTGCTTAAAATAAGATTAATTCATCTTCAAAATTACTGTTGTGATTACAGGTCACAAGTCTGCGTGTTTTCAGTACAGAGTTAAGCACTTGGGAAATATTTCAACCTCATTCTGCAAATGTCTTCTCCAGCCAGTCATTGTGCTCTCCATATACCAGCTCACTGCAAACTAAATGCCTAGTTACCGTGAGTGGAAGCCACCTTGTGCCTCCCCCTGCTTTTTGGAAATGCCAGATAAGATGGTTCAAGGTCCACAGCTACTTAACTCCCCCCAAAAAAGGAGAGGTTTAGCCATGTGCTGTAATGTGGCTTTCATATGCAGCGGGAAATGGGGATTGCCTGTCTTCAAACCAAGGTTCTCATCTGTCCTCAGTCTTCAAGACACTGTCCTGAGTAGGCTCCTCCTTTGACATTTCTGTTCTGAAAATTCTGTTCTGCTTCTTCTTCCATCACCTGTCTCCCTTCCTCTTGGTTTTCTGAGTATGGTCACCCAATTTCTGACTCCTGTGAGCAGCTGGGGCTTCTGGAAATGAATTGAAGTGTCTTCATTTTGAAGAGAAGTGATGCATTGCACCAGCCAGCTGCCCTTCCTCAGCTGCTCCCTTCTATTAGATGCACATGCTCACACACACGCCCTGTGTATGCACGCACACACACACCTTGACAGATGGCGATGCTCTGAGGAACTGCTTCAGTTTTTGCTCTTTTCTATAATCCATGGCTGGAGTGCCAAATACCTTAACACTGCTACTGCTCCATAGATCACCCTAAATGTTGAAGTCCAGTGCAGTTAATAACACTCTTGAAATGCTATCAATCAGCAGAGGAAAAACATCTAACAGCAAACTCCTTAGTGCCCAATGTACCTGCTTGTGTCAGAGACAAATGGGGCTGCAAAGCTTTGCAGGGTGATGGGTTTTTTAATTCCTTTCTCCCTAAACCCTTCATCAGAGCTTTTCTGACCAAGGCAGCATACTTGGTGCTTCTAGGCTTGGTGGGCTGGCCTTTCTTCTGCCTGCCCTGGGCTTGTCTTCTCTGCTCTAAACCAATTAGATGATCTGCTTTATCAGATGAGGGGTGGGACTGTGTGCTGGCAGGAGGGATGTGATGGAGAGTATGTGTGCCTTGGTGCTGCTGCTGCTGATTGTGTGTCTGAGGCATGTTGCTTGGCCGGGAGCTCTGATTCAGGACCTCTGAGGGAGGGCTCTTGGGGACCCCAAGTGGATTTGCCTTAGGTGTTTTGGCAGCATCGTCTGGTAGGATGCCTCCAGGAAGACCTGCAGCGGACATGAAGCAGAGAATCTGTGATGTGACTCATGCATTCATGTAGCCTGCTGCCAGGTGTTGGCAAGTGTGTGTATGGGCTGCTGGGCTGTTTTTAAGGCAGGGAATGGTGCCTCATTGCTCTTAAACTCATTTCCCCCAAATAAATACTTTCACCTGCTCTGTGCTTGTCTCCTACCTTTAGGCAGCAGGCGCTGCATGTGGAGGCGCTTTCTGTCTTGAGATACATACAGTGCCTAGCACAGAAGTGCTTCTAAATTTGAAGAAACTTCTGGGCACACCTACTCAGAAGGGCTGCTGTCTCGTAGCCTTGTTCCTGTTTGCAGCTCTTCCCTGTACTGACATAATTTCTCAGCTGGGTAGCTGTATATTCTTTCATCTGTAACAGCCACTATGGTCTCAGATATTGAATGCTATGATATACAATTGTCATGAACCAGAGAAATGATGTAACACGTGGTAGGTAACATTATCTCCCTCCCTGTGCAACCTTTCTTCGATGCATTATCTCTGTGAAAAAGCTCCTGCTGTGGCAGCCATCATGTTGTGGGTAATGGTGTAGTGGATGGGGAAACCGTGGCCCTGCCAGGATGCCACTCTGCCAGGCACTGCACTCAGACACTGTAATGAGAGAGATCAACATGAGAACAATACAAAACCAAAACAGAAAGGAATCTTGTTCAGTACAAATTCAGAAGCAGAAATTGTCTAGTCCTGGTTTTCCTTAGAGAGGATGCTAACCAGAGTTTCATTGCTTACCAGTTCTTAGATGTGCCGTACTCTATATGAACACAAATGTAAAGACCACATATTTGTCCCAGAGGGTGCAAATAGTATCCTGCTCTTAGGTCTTCCAAATCTGTCTGAGTCAGCAGAGTGGCTGTTTCCTAGGCAAAAGTCAGGGTAGTTACTTCAGGTATAATACAAAGGATTAAGTTTTTTCTGAAGTCAGACTGAAGCCACTTGCTGATTTTTCCAGCTCAGTTAACTAGGAAAGTTATCAAGAGTAATCCATCTGCTAATACACACATTGGCTATGTTTGGGTTTTTTCTGTGAAGAGACCCCTCTGTAAATACACACCTATACACTATTTCTCTTTCTCCTATCCAGCTTCACCTGCATCCACCGCTCCAGTCAAAGGAGGATTACCATGCCCTATCCCTTCCTACATGCTTCTAGAGGATGTTTTTCTCCTTTCCTTAAACCTCATGTCTGAGGCTATGTCCGGCCAGATGGAATGTGTGCAAGGGAACAAACAGTTTGGTTCTTACTGTGCTTGAGTAAACAAGTGTCAAGCAGATTGTGGTGGGAAGTGATATATTAACCAGGTGACCCACACAGTAACAACCTGTTGCACTCCCCTCTCAGCACGTAATACCTGCCACGCAGACCTGCATTTTTCTTGAGGTAGGCGCAGGGGCCAGAGAAGTCCAGGACAGCTATACGTTTTTTGCTGGAGAATGCTTGCAAAAAATGCTGCAGGTAAAAAGAAAGCAGGTGGTAACATAAACCTCAGCTCTTACCTTCTGGACAGGATCCTGCTGCAGTGTCAGAGATCCTGGTGCTTGTGTCCATCCTTTCCCCACACATATTGCTTTGCTGCCAACTCCCTTCATAGCTGTAACACCCTGCTTTGCTTACTCCGTCATGGATTAATAGCATATTAACACTGCCTCATAGCAGTATATGTGGGATAGCTCTGAGTCCACCCTGGATTATTAGAAACAGATTTTAATAGCCACATCACTTCTCTCCTCTTGGCTGCTGTAATGTTCATGGGATGTATTGTTCATTCACCTTAAACAGCTGTGTATAGAAGACCTCCAATCTCTTTAAGTACTTGCTATTGAAAGTCAACAGTACCCTGGTGATACAGAACTGGATCCAGAGATCGTTGTGTGTAGTATTAATAATTACACAGTTAGGCCACTTAATTAAGAACTGTCTGTGCCTGGTAGCAAGAAGGCTTTGCACGGTATCGGAATGTGTACAGGATGATCAAAAAATCTATATCAAACATCAAAAGAATCCCTCTGGATATATTGAAGTGGATGTAGTCCCCATACCAAATGCATAGCTCAGACTTCTCAAGGAGGTCGGGAAGGAACATTATCTTATCCTTTCCTATCCCTATCCTTTGCTCTTCCAGTGCAATGTTACATGCTGTTGGACAAAGGTATGTGCAGTATCAGCTTAGCAGGCTCTTCTGGCACCAGCTAGACAGACTGTGTAACATCTAAGTTGGTTTGTTTCTTTCTAAATATGAAAAAGAGAACGGGGTACTGAAGGACAATTGTGATAGAGACAGTTCTTTTGAGTCTCGTCTTTCAGTGTTTGCTCATGTTGATGCTAAGTGTTAGTTTCAATTAGAACAAATATCAGACTGGGAAATTAAATCCAAACCAGCTTCCTTGGATCCCCAAAGCTCTTCCAAGTTTTTTGGCCCCACAGCTGGTCTCCTGTAGGAAGGGCTGCAGTTCTTCACCTGTCTTTGTTCTGCTCTGGGAACTGACCTCTTAATCTGATGCTGAAGTATCCTGAAGTGAGCATACCATAATACTCTGGACACAAGTCCGTGTCCATAGCCCTCCTTTTTTTTTTTTTTTTCTTTCTCTCCCTGCCCCCCCCCCCCCCCCCCCCCCTGCTGTCTCAGGTACTTGGCTGGCCTTGACTCTTGATCCTCTGCTGTGCTGATAAATGAGTGTCAATCACATTTGGGAACAACTTTTCTGTAACCATGCTGGTTCTGAAACCATTTGGCCCTAGAGAATTCAAGCCTAAACTAAGGCACAAACAGTCTGGCTAATGCTCTAGCCCCTGTTTTTGTGGGTGACACTGCTGCAGACCCATCTTAACTTCCCATCTTGGCAAGATGTTCTGCTTTGACAGTTTTAAACTGAAAAATAGCCTAGAAAAAGGTAGGAAATACCGGAAACCTCATTTCTTGCTTTCCCTTTTCCCTCCTTAGTTGACACCTCTAAACCCTGCTGGCCTAAGGTCCAGGATCACGTAAATCTCCATCAGCTCTCTGCACTACGCCTCTATTTTTCCCTGGTCAAACACATGAAAACCACTGTTGGTTGACTATTGAGTTCAGCTTTTAGCAAACAGGCACGCATTTGATGGCTCCTTTGTCTTTCCAAAGGCAGCAGCAGGGAAGTGGCTGAGCAACTGATGTACTTGTCTATGTCGTTATGAAGTAACCATAAATAAAGCAGATAATAAAAGCAGTCTTTTTTACTCTCTCTTTTCGAATAGTGACAGGAGCTTCCTGGAAAATTACCTTTTTCCCTTTTTCCCTTTTTTTAGAGTACAAGTTAAAAGGGTTTTGTATTTCTTGACATCTAATAAACAACCACTTTCCCCTCATTTTCCATCCACTGAAGTAGAGGTAATGAATGCATTTTATCACTGTCTCTCAAGAGAAGACAAAGAATCAAGGTTCTAAAGCTTTAGATTTTCATAGATGGAAGTAGCACTGGAATAGAGGCAGGCATCTTCTTCCATTCCCACAATCTGGCTGCTGTAGGGAAGATACACATGGCAATTGTAATCTTCTATCCAACAGAAGAGAAACCTTTTGAGAATGACTAAAATTGGTCCGTGCTATATTGTTCTGCGTTAAAATGGGATGCAGTGAAAAAGTGCCTTTGAGATTTCCCTGTAACACAGATGATGACAAATATGTAAGTAAATTCTTCAAGATCCAAAAAGTGCTGTCTTGATAACCAATTAGGCTATCGGAAATGTGCACTAGAGAGTAGAAAGGGGGCAGATTCAGAGAGGGAAAGTGGGCATAGCTTTGACACAACTTCCCTGACTTCACCTTAGAGAAGTTTCTTAGTCCTTGTGTGCTGCTGCTCCGCATCTGCAAAACAGAAATTCTGCTTCATGTATCGTATTAAAAAAGATGATATTCCCTGCATACATTCCCAAAATTGATCATTTCTCAGGTAATGATCTTTCAATAGACAGTCACTCAGGCTGCATCTTGTTGAGGCTGTTTTATTAATACTGAATGGGGTGACAAACCAGGATGTAGTTCAGGGAGGAGGAGGAATCTGCAGTGCACACTAAACCCCCTTTCCCTGCCTGCAGCTTCCACCTCCCTTGGGAAATTCTTATCTGTGGAAACAGAAGAATAGGAGCTCTCGCCGCTAAGAAGGGTGAAGCAATTCTGAAGCGAAGGTTACTTTCTTTTCCTAAATGGAAATGTGTTTGAGCTAAGAAAAATGATTTCTGGCAGCTCAGTTTAAGAAAAAAAGTAAAGGCAGAGATAAAGGGACTGGGTGAAAAGTGAGCATTCGGTATTACTGAAGGTCTGGAGAAACCATAATCAATGAATACAAAGTTCAACCTCATTTCTTTCCTGAGGGCTTGTTGAATGAGGCTATTGAGGATTCCTCCTGTAGCTTACAGACACAGAGGTTCTGCCCTGCAATCAAGAAGTAGCAAGCATCTTTCTCCCCAACCACACAGACACATGCTGTGAGCTTTTAGTGCTTTACTAAAGGTTTCTGGCTGACATTCAGTGTAGCATCAAAAGCAGACATGGCTATAAATCACACTGTCACTTTGCTGCTAGCTAGTTGCCAGGTCCCACCCCAGAAATGGTTGTGTTCCTGTGGTGGAAGAGGTGATTCTTTAATCAGCAGCTTAAAGGTATTTAAGATTCTGTAATGCAGTGCCCCACAGGCCAATTTCTGCTGTGGAGGCAGCTTTTCTAATTTAGCTTCTGTATCCACCCACCCCTCAGCCTACTGGGATGGTAACAAAGGCCACTAAATGTAAAGCAAGTGTTTTCAGTACCCATCACTTTTTTTTTGCTTGGGAATAGGTTGGCGAGCAGAGACAGTGAGGGCTAACGTGCAGAAGGCTGTCTTCACAATTTCACGAGGGAAATAGTCCTCTGAAAAGCCACGCTGTCTCTGAAGTCACTGGTGGAGGAGAGGAGGTAGATAAAAGTCTTGCTTAGATTGTCAGTGTGGTGGAGCAGGGACTTTTTTAGTGCTTTGTACAATTTATGTCTGTATAACAAGACACAGTGGAGATGTGTAATGCTGATGTCAGGTGAACAGCTGGAGCTACTTCACGTTCTCATGTTCTCTGGACTTTGCAAAGGAACTTAGTGATGAAAAATAGCAAATTAGTGACAGGAAGCATTATACGTGGTTTATTGTTACTATTTCTGTCAAAAATTAGACAACCAAGCTGGGGCCTGCAACACAGGTGCTGTGCCATAGGAGGAAAAAGTCTGTTCCTTTTCTAGTGGTGGTGTTCTCCCTCATAACACCTTGAATCTAATCTGTGCAGAAGGCTGCTGGGATCTCCTCTCGTTTTCACACCCTTCTTGTGCCCAAGCAACAGGAGGCAGGTGGCACTTCTACTGATGACTGACACATTCAGAGAATGGAGTGACAGATCACAAATACATCGGTGGGAAGCTGGATTGATCTTTCAAGGCCAAGGGTGTGTTTCCTACCTAGGAGCAAAATTGTTTCTATGTACAAGCATATCATAAGAGACAGGCACAGCAAGGAGAGGAACGACCCCCAGCCCTGCCAGCTGGGAGTTTATCAGGACCTATTTAGCATCGTGCATCCTTCCAAGTGCCAGTGTGAGAATAGAAAAGTGATGACAAAAGAGAAAACAAGCCACTAAGAAGTGTTAGGGGCTGAAAGGCTGTGCAGGGATCTGCCACTTATCTATACTCCTTTCTCCAGGATATTCCGTACTGCTGTGTACTTAGAGATTAGAATGTTTCTTTGTGGTTGCAATGTTAACTGAATGATTCAATGACTTGACCTCCAAATAAGAGTCCATTCGCAAGAGAAGGGACCTCATTGCTGCTGTCAGGGAACCACAGATCCTGCAGGTGAGAGCTGTGGTTTAGGATAAATAGGAGTTTAGTGGGAATTGGGGGATTAAAAAGGGATGGTGGAGGCTAGGAGATTAGATCTTAATGATCAGTGGTTTGATGCCAGGCTGGGCCCTGTCTTGCAGAGTTATTTCAATGACGAGAGGCTATTATGTGTTTGGCCAGAGGTGTTGAGGGGTGGGTTTGGTCCCAGAACTCAGATGTGTTACTTGGGGTTAAGGAGAGGGAATAATAACGGAGGCAGAGGATGGAGAGGGGTCTGTGAAGTTCATACCTCTCCTATCTCTTTCTGCTTGTGCTGTGACAAACCAAAGTGGTAGGGATGGGGACCTCTGCAGGAAAGAGACAACCGCCATACTTGAGTCATGTGTGGTTTAATATCTGGCCCTGACACTAGTCACTGAGATTTGGTTTTGAGACTCCGGCTCTGAATGAGCTGAGGGGTGGGCAGAGCCAGCAGTGGAGCCTTCTAGATGTTCTTTTTCCTTTGTACGTGCTCAAGCCTTGATCACTACGATTGGTTATGTTCCACCAGCGTGCCAGGCTCTTGTCGACACCAGCTCTCCATCACGCTAGCCCTGTGTCCAAACAGGCCTAAACACCTCATGATTGAGGGGCAGCACAGGCAAGAGCAATGCTGATTTTTCTCACAGAAGTAGCACATGGGCCATGGGGGATTAAGTGACTTACCTGGGATCTTGTGGGACTTTATAGTAGAGCTGGGAACTAAGCCTAGACTTTGTGCTTTCCCTCTAGTACCTCGTACCTCTACCTCTCACTGTTTCTGAGAAAGTATGAGAGTCAAGTGCACAGACTGACCTGGTGAGACACCAGTCATAGAGCATCCTGTCACATAGCTGTACTGGTGCAGGCACAAAACCAAGCCCATCAAATCCCTCCTTGTGTTTGAAAACAAACTTGACCTCAATTCATGTGTCAGCCTTGTTGCTGAAGGGGATGGTAGGAAAAGGATCAGTTTTCAAGCCCAGCTTCCTCTGCTGACACCGTAGCTTTTTTTTTAAAATGGAATGGTTAAATGCGTCTTTTTAAATAACCTCTCCAGGCTCCTGGGAGGGACAGGGCTGTGGCAGTTTAGCCCCCCTTTCTGGCTTTGCAACATTCTAGCTACATTGCAATGACATTTGTCAGGCCAGTGTCGCTCAGGGCGTAGCTGTGACTCCAATGCTCCTTTTCTGGTTAGTCTCTCAATACTGCCACGAGCTGCAGCTCCTTCAAGACATTGGCCTATGGCCTGGTAGGACAAAATTGATGTGTCAAGCCAAATAAGTTCAGAGGCCCTCATGCTGAATAACTGTGGAGTGACCTTGGAAGCCACTGTGGGGAAGGTGAGAGGGGGTGGGAACTCATTTCTGCCTGACAAAGCAAGTTTTTTAGAATGAAAACACTTTTTCTTTTTAAATGCTCCTCAGCAAGTTGAAAGTACAAGGAGGAATGTAGATGTAGATGTCTGACTTCATATTGCCTTCTCCTTTGTTTCTTCTTAAAAATCCTCTTTGCAGTGTTGTGTTTGTATATTTAACTATTGCCTTGATAGAATAAACTACGCTAGCTTTTCTGTTAATGTTGTAACCTGAAAAAGCAGCATCTTTGTTGAAAGTGATAAATGGAGAAGGAATAAACATGATCTCCAAGTACTTTTTTTCTTTCAGCTGTGGTCTTCATCACTGGAATATTCTTGTTAATACATCGCACTGCAGGAATTGTGTGGAAGGTAATGGATTCAGAGCTGATGCCTCTGATGGTTGGTTTCCTTTAGGAGGTGGCAACAGGAGTGTGTGGAATAGCCCGTGGCTTGGAAATTATAGCTTGTCTTGGCACTGCAGGGCAGGTCTCTATACTTCCATCAACTTCTATAACCAGCTAGGGAGACTTTCAGTTCTGTATAGTTATTTGATTGCCTCTTCAATCTTCAGAGGAGACCATCAGAAGTAAAAGAAATTCTGAAGCTGTATAATCTTGAGTAAGCTCCATCTGTCATATCTGGCCTCTTACTGTTTTAACACCACTAATGATTCCAGGCAAATGCTGTTGAATTTATCTGTTGTCTAATTAGCCAATAACTTCCAATCTATTTCATTGTAAAAAAGCAATAAACAGGTTCCACCCACTTAGCTATTGCTAAGTTAGCATCTGTCAGGAGATGGGATATCGAGTTCAGAAGGTAAGAGATTGAGCAAAGCCACGTTGCTATCCAAAGGACTTCTGATGCTAGAAACTGGGAAATTTTCACTACAATTTGGAGAAATAGCAGGGGGAGAGCACTAGCTAGGAGGGAGAATGGGAAAAAGAGAGCAAGAGGCACTTTTAGGCTGTCCGGCTAAACAGGCAGACTCTCAGGACCCTTATGACCTCCTCCCACTACTAAGCAGAACTATTTGGTGGGTTTATTTCTGCTCCCTGCTTGCAATGCTCCTGTTCCCCAGAGCATTTGTCAGATACTCATTACCTGGAGTCTGAGATTGTGATGAGCACATCACACTACCTACATTATGCCTTGTCCCCTCAATCGAGTTTTCTCTAATGCTCTCTTTTATTGGCAATAGATGATGAAGTTACGTCATGCTGTCAAACTGGGGTCTACTTGCCTGGTTAACTATTGCTGTCCTCCATTCTCCAGCCTTTGCTCCACCCTGTATTGAGCCAACAACTTTCACAATTGCCATTTGTAAAGGCAGATAAACTGCTGGCTAACCTTTTTAGGAATGCGTGTGATGTTAAGTCTCGTTGGCTGCATTTGCTGCAAGCTAAGAGCATGCATGGCTGACACAGTAACACATTAAGCTGTAGCGATGTAACTACAACTTCCAGCTCTGTTTTGACCTGTAAGGTGTGGCTACTGATCTCCTTGAAATGCCCTTGAAAAAAAGGCACTTGTGTTCCCGGCTAAAGCAGAGGCAAGAAGTGTTCAACAGGTGTGCTCTGCTGTACAGGTTTTGGTCAAGTCATCTCATTCCTTTGTTGCTTCGTGTTCCCAAGGCCGACTGCCACTGGGCAGCTGGAAAGGCACTTTCAGGTACACAGCTAAGTGAGGCTGCAAAATGCTAACAAGATATTGTTATTAACTCTGATACTTCATGAGTGTGTGGGAAGACAGGGGTGTGTGTTTAGCTGCTGCTGCTTTGCTATTGTTGGCTGAGGTTGTGATACTTCCTGATTGTACACCTATATCTATAAACAAATACACTCTGCTATGGTAAATACTGTATCTCATCTAATCAACATCAACAATGGGGAGATAATTATTGTAGTTGAAAGCTGTGGAGTGTAACTCCCTCAGTTGATGGTTTTGGAGGGGTTCATCGTCATGCTAAAGGACAGAGCACAGGTTTTGTTAGAGGCCTGCAAATGTGGCTCTGGCTTACACGACCATGAATTAAGATTGGTTTTCTGAAGCAGAACCGGTGTGAAAGCTCTGAGTATTCATCTCCTTTCTGGAAGTAAAATAGTACAGTGTCCGCAGATTAAGTAGCTGCCTGAAGAACAGCTTTAGCTGTGAGTAGAGAGTAAATGTATTTTCCTAGTTTATCTGCTGAATATTAATGTTTTATCCCTGGAGCAGCAGGGTTTAGCACAAGATCTTTCTGCAGGAGTACTATTTGAGTATATTGTAATACAGCTGATAGCCCAAGCATGAATGAAGAAACTTGTCAGAGGTTTTCCTTAGAGTTTTGATGAAAATAAGCAGAGGCATAAAATGTTTTGGAAAACACTCAGAAGAGTTGCTTCCCAGCAGGTAAACCACTGAAACTGAAAGCTGCAGATAGGTGAGCACTAAAGGAAGGGGACAGGTCAGTGTTTTGAGGAGATGCAAGGGCAGCTTGCTAGCTATCTTTCCACACCTGCAGAATAGCTAAATTTTGTCAAGGGAGCAGAAGCTATGCCCTTAGCCCGAAGTGGGGATATACCTTTCCCACTGTCTGCATTCAGCTCCTCTTGTTTAGCGTGATCTGGAGGAATCATTACAATGCAACAGCCCAAGTTGCCTAAGCACACCCCCGCAGTGCCTCAAGACAAGCGTGATCTCAGGGAAATGCTACGCTCACCGGCTCTGTGCTGTGGATCTACAGCCTCATGGACACAGTGGGGGTGGAGGCAGTGGTGTTCCTCTGTGGATGCTGGTGCCTTTGGCTTATAAAGGCAATATATGGAAATGTAGCACAAAACTTAGGCCCTCAGCACTTTTTTAATCCTTTTCCGTAACACAGGAGTCATTCTTTATGTGTTATATAATCAAATTCCTCCGGGTTTATCTAGCACTTGCAGACCTTCATCACCCTTACCTAGGAGCAGAGGGAGATATCCCAGTGACTCGTAACACCAACCATGTCCTATTGTTCCCATTTGTTTGCTGAGCATGAGGGTGGAGAAGGCATAAATATTAAAATATACCTATTATATAGCCAGGCCTCCATTGATAAATGATGTATAAAATCAATTTACAACCTAGGAATAAAAAGCATCCATGAAGCAGTTGCTAGCTCCAGGTACTAGGAAATTATTCCTCCATAACTTGCTCTGACTGGAACTCATTACATACTCTGTCCGTAGAATGATTTTGTTGTTAAAAACTGTGTCACTCAGAGCTTATTTATTCCCTCTCCTTGCAAAGACTTTTGGAGTGCTTGCTGCCTGTGAAGCAACGAGATACATTGCTGTTCGGGGCTAGTGTAGCACTGCCAGTCTTGCATGCCTCAGTGCCTCAGCAGCATTTAGGTTGCAGGAGACATTGCTCTGATAGGGCAGGATGAAGAAAATGGAGAACCATTGACATCTCAGATCCCGAAGTGCTAGCAGCTCCATATTTAACTTATCAGGTGAATAATCCCACTTTTTTTCTGAAGGATTATGCTGAAATTTAACCACTTGTTTGCCTGCTCTGCTGGATCACACTGACAAAAGGGAAGCCATCTCCTACCAAAGTATAGTCTGGAAATAACACTGCTTTTCCGATTCGAAGCTTTTGTCTGGGTGGCTGCTTTTCTGTGGGGTTTGGGGGAGCACTTTTAATTTTAAGAAGGACCAACAGCAACATAGGAGACTTCAGGAGTCTGAAATAAAGGCATCTTCCTCCTCCCTCATTACACAGCTAAGCTGAGGTTAGATTTGGCAGCTTCCATCAATGTTCCGGTTATGCAGTACAGGGACAAAAAGAATCAAAATAATTTGGTACTCATAATTGAAAGATCATTTATGTCACCAGCTTTACACTATCTCAATACTGAGATTTTGGACACGGTTTTGTGTGTCAGTACCTAAATGATCCAAAAAGGAAGACTTTCCTGTCTGAAGGCATACTTGATATCTAGCTGTTTTGTACACATGGCTCTACTCTGGTCCCAGAGATAACCAAAATGGAGGCACTGAAAGTTACTTAGGAACCAAGGTGTTAATTTAAATTCTTGCCCCTTTACTGGAACATCTACGTGGATGAATACAGACAGACATGAGCTCATTCTGCCCTTGTTCTGATCTGTCTGGATGTAAGCCAGCTCTGGTGTCCGGAAGCTGTATAGCTACATTAGCTAATAAGGCCTTGCGAAAGACGAGGTATATACGTTTGAGCATGGCACATGTCTATGTGGTTATATAGCTTCTGGCCTGGCTGGACACGAAAACCCTTTGCAGTCCTTACTCTGAAACATTCTGTCAAATCCTTCTGAGATTTGCAAGATTTAAAGAGGCAAGCCAGATGGCAAGAGAAGCAGCAGTCTAAGGTCTAACCTGTGTTACAGAGAGGAATGGCTGATCAGGTATTTCGGCAAGAACAAATCTGAGGATAAAAATAGAATTAATGTGAGTCAGCATAGTGTCCTCTGAGGTAGGTCTCATCAAACAAAACCGTTGTCTTTTTTGATGGGTGTGCAGATCTGGCTGATGGGGCAACAGTGTTGGTAGCATATCCTTAGTTTCCTCTGAGGCATTTGACTTGGTATCACCTGACATTTTGATTAAGAAAAACTCTCATGAGGTGGAATTAATAGGGTGACTGCTAGATGGATGAGAGCGTGGCTCGGCAACAGAGCTCAAAATGCAGTAGTTTAAGGCACAGTATCAAGGAAGAAGGTTGTTTCAAGCAGGTTCCCCAGGGATGGATTATTTCGGTCTACAGCAATTCAATACTTTTATTAATGTTTTAGCTGATCATCCATGTCCTTTGCTGGGTTAGATTGCAGATGAGGTAAAGATTTGTGGTCTTGGAAATAATGTATTTATTGTTATAGAGTAAGGCAAACTGCTTGGTTAAGTGGTTGCAGTCCAGCAGATTGTACTGTAGCAGCTCAAAGCACCCAATGCATCTAGGAGCTAAGATTCCAGGATTTTGGGAGCTCAGTAGTTTGCCAGAGATAGACCTTCCTGCCCCGCTGGGATAGTGTTTTAGCTACTCTGCAGTGCTGCTTCTACCAAATAGTTGTTGCTCAATAATCCAGCGTTAAAGACTCCCAATATAACAAGGAATGTAATTACACCCTGGTTTGAAAGGATCCTACTTGTAGTAAGACTAATCCCAATCTAAACTGGCACAAACAAGGAGAGAATCCAGTCCCCTGAAGGAGATTTCTTCAAAGTGCAGACTGTTTCTGTGGCCAGCGGTTCAAAATATCGGCACCTCTGCAGCCTCTGGAAGAAGCAACAGAGTCTGTGGCATTCTTTAGGGTCATTGTTGTGAATAGGCCATGCCTGGGTTAGCAGAATTCAGTCTGGTGGCTTTGCAAAGAATGTTTTACCAGCCATCCAGCCAGCGGCAAAATTAGTCTCTCTTGCGTCTTGATTCATTGGTTTACTAAAAAACCAACCAAACAAAAAACCCCCCAAACCCACAAACCACCACCACCCCCCCTTGGTTAAATGCAGCAATAAAGTTCAGTGAATTAAAATCAATGCAGGCTCCTCATCTCTGTGCTCTAGCTCCAGGGATGCTTTTTGGAGCCCTAAGCAGAAGTTGTTCAGCCAAGTAAGTACCGTTGTGCTCTGATAGACCTTTTGAGTAGCCAAAGAAACATGGGCAGGAGAGAAGGACTGAAAGCACAGATGAATCTACAGCTTATCAGCCCTGGAGCAGTCCATCACCAGCCTGTCATACTGTGACAGAAGCATCTTTTTGGGCTAAATCTGTCCTGTTTCTCTGCTCATTGAGGACCTCTGTGCACAGTTGGAGGGTTAATAACACAAGTGAACTAAATTAAAATCTAGTCTCATTGAGGAGCGCAACAGGACCTTAAAGCTCCTCTGTCACTGATGTTCTTTTTCAAGAGGCACAACGCATGGAGACCCTCCACACTCCTTTTTCTTTTTCTACTGAGGCAAGGGTTCATGCCATTCACCTTGTTAAAAAGCCATTATGCTGTAAAACAATATCTCTCTTAATAACTATATTAATTTTAAATGCCAGAGATATAGTAATAAAATTTCCTTGTAGGTTGTTACAACCATAGAGCCCTTTATCTGGCATGCTAGCAGGCTTCAGACTTTTCCCCAGCCCCTTCCTCTACTGGTACTGGTGATAACTGTAACGTAATATTTTACAGCGAGCACCAAGTTTGAAAAGGTCAATGGCTGACGTTATTCATGGAAAGGGGGAAGGAGGAGGAGGGAGAGAGATCTCCCAGCTTATTACTGTGTAAAGTTCCTTCAATTCTGTTGAGGGGCTTTGGCACCTCCTGGAAGGAAACAGGGGAGTGGGATTTTCGTGCAGTGCCAGCTACTCAGGAAAGGGTGATTTCAAAGTCAGCCTAACTTTTTCTTTTCAGAGCATCTTCTAAATTTCCAAGTTTCCCATGTGTTTGGATTTGCAAGAATCTCTAGGCTGGGTGGTACTTGTTGAACTGCTCTTGATTGCCTAAACTGTATGGAAAACTGTTCCCCAATGGATTTCACTCCTGCTCTTGAGAGTTTTTTCCAGTGCTGCTCTCCTATTATATAATGCTCCCTAATGCCCAATCTAAATCAGTCTTGCTGCTCTTGAAGACCACTTGAGCCATACTGAGTGGACACAGAGTGTGTGACCCTCCCTGCACGGCCTTCTTAGTTCCAGTGGCTGCAAGCCAGACAAAATGGAAAAGAAAGGATTTACGCAGGAATGTTGGGTCCACCAGCAGAGACAGTGAAAGAATTACTGCCTAGTATTGGTGCTGTTCTGGTAGAAGCCAAAAAAAGAGGTGTGCTTACACTGAAATGACTCCTCCTCTTTGCCAATTTACCACATTACTGTTTCCGGAAAACTTGTTTAGTTTTTCAAGGCAGAGTATACAACTAAGTCCCTCAGTTTCCTTTTAAAGAGGAAGATGGTGAGGGCTGGTTTTTATCGGTCGGGATATCAAAGCAGTTGTGAGCAAATGTGGCTCAACTCCAGTGCTAAAGCACCTTGTCAGCTAGCTGTGCCTGTCCCAGCAGGCACCAGGGCTGACATGGTGGGCCATGATTGCTAAGGGAGATGCCCCCACCACCTGCAGTGTGTTGAGACAGCTTGGGGTGTCTGGATGTGGCCAGGAGGAGACTTGCAGCTGTCTCTTTTGGTGCCAAGGGAATAAATAGTTAAAACGCTGCAGGCACCACATCCAGATGGGCAGCCCATGTGCACTCCAGTTGTGTTCAGTTGGGAGGTAGGGGAAGAGTCAGACCTGAAATCAGCCCAAGCATATGCCATGATTTCAGCCGGGAACACCATGAGTCTTAATAACCACTCAGACTTCCCTGGGCTGTACATGTTACGGGACTAACAGCAAATGCTGTTCGTTTGATAGCTCAGATTTGCTAACCTTGATTTTTTCAAAGCTGGTCTTCAGCCAAAACAGTGGGTGATCCAAAGTTCGGTTAAATTTTCTGCAGATTTTTAAAAGCAAAAAGGACATTAGGGTCAAGTACTCTAGCCTTCTGTACAGCCATGGCAGGAAACATATATTGATAATCCCCATCTAGCTTGTAATTTTTCCTCAAGTAAAATGAGTTTTGAGTTTGTTTGTATTAATTTGTTGTGTTTGGTGGAGATGGGCAGATTTCACTGAAGACACAGAGGGACATAATCCACTCCATTTCCTAGGCCAGCTGACCCAATGGCTTATTACATTTTCTGCTGGGGAAAAAAATAATGTCCTACTTCCATCCTGGATTTCTTTAGCTTCAGCTTTAAACCACTAGTTTTGTTATGCCTTTGTTAGATGAAAGAGACATTTACTGTTTCAGAAGTGGGTTAGAAAGACCAACAAACCTGTTTGGTCTGTCAACAGGCAAACAAAACCTAGCTTTGGTTTGAAATTCAGCATCCCTGAGGCTTTATCGCTCTTTGAATGACTGTGGTCTAGACTCTAACCCCACCACTACATCCTTGTAGGTGTTTACAAAATTGGGGGCTCCCTGTACCTTTTCTTTTTGTGTGTGTGTAGGCAGTGGTGTTATTCAGCTGCCAATATTTACACAGCTAACAAAAGGGTGGGTCAACAGGGGAAAACAGGTGTTTTTCACTGTTGTCTCCCCCTTAGAAGCACCTGTGAGAAGTGATGCTGCAGTGCTGGGATTTCTGGTGTTTATGAGCACCCTGTCAGTTGCTCATCCTCAGAAAGTGAAGTTAATTGGAAGGCTTCAAAGTAGACTGACAGCAGGAGTATAATAGATAGTACCATTTTTTGACCTGGCACAGCCTACAGGTATTCACAGCTTTGCTATGAATTGCTCACTCAAGTGCCTTTTGCTGACATCTTCCACATTTCACCTTCTATACTCAATTCTTAACTGCCAATTTGCTGCTTGCTGAAAGACCAAAAGAGAAGGGCAGAAGCCACCTAATCAAGGATGTAAGGTTGTCGAGATTCCTTGAAAATTCAAGCTGTCTCTGTTTAGGTCAGCTTGTTTTATTACTAGGAGCGGTTTGGTAGGTGAAGAGTGAGATGTGATCTGAAGTTTCAGATGACTGCTGCTCAGGAAAATTCAGATGTCTACCATTGAGTATCCCTTCACATGGCACAGTGACATTCAAATGACAATCAGCAGTGACGTGAACTGTCTGACATACATCGCTGATGTATGATTGTAATCAGAGCAGTGGGGCAGGCAGAAAAAAACCTCAGGGTGAAATAACAGTGCTCAGTCACAAACACGAGTGATTTGTGGTCAGCATTGTGTTCGGTTGCAAGTGCTTGTTGCATCAGCCCTGCAAACAGTGCCTATGTCTTAAATGTTGTGCAGACATCTTAACCTGACATGTTTGCGCAGTTGCTCATCTTCTGCCTGCCTTAAGACTAGCCTGGACTGTCAACTGACAGAGAAAAATTGTTTTGCAAATACTTTTATCAAGGAGTGTCTCCCTAGATCTTCTTACCTGACTTTGTTCAAGTGTTCAGGCTCATGTCAGCTTCAGAATCTGGCTGATGCTTATGACCCAAATCCATTGCAGGTCTGCAACAACATTATGTGCGTTGGTGGTAAGGAAAGCAAAACACTTAAGCATTCATGATTCCCTCAGTTAAGTTACAGACAGGTGTATCTCCCGGTTTCTGACTCTGAAAGACAGATATGAAATAAAAAATGAAGAATACTGGGAAAAGACCAGACCAGTAATCAGCTGTGAGATAGCTGTTTATTCTCTAATACATGGACTTTTATTAAGGAAGTCAATTGAATTGTATCAAATTCCATAGGTTTTTCCAGAGGGTTTGACAGTTTTTTATTTTCAAAAACATTCACTTCTCATCCTGAATGCCTGTGTTTGCGTGGCAATCAATTATTTTCTTCTTTCCATTTCTTCCCTCCTTCCCTATCGTATTTCAATAATTTTATATGTGTACCTGAAAATTCAGATAATGCTTATTAAAAATGATGAGTGTTCGGTTCCTTCTTGTCATGATAGAATAGAGGCAGCCTTTCAAATGACGGGTCAAATGAACGGAAAGAAGGGCTGTGTTACTGTGTGTGCTCTGGATGCCCTCCTGTGCCATCAGTGCCAGACAGGCATCTCCTAGGGGTGTCTGGCCAGCCAGGCTGATGTGGTGCGGAAGCTGGTCTGCTCCACCATAAGCAGTATCTTTTTGGCTTGTGGGCCTGTGTGGCAGGTTTAATCCACTTAGTGCTGACAGCATGTCTTCTGACAGAGTCACTGGCCACCCAGACCTTCTAGGCAGCAGTTGGTCTCTGCCTGCCTCCTTTGTGTTACAAAATGGAGATCATAACTGCTTGAAATTATGCTCTGTTTTTTCTTTGTGTGACAAGGAGATGTGTCAATGGCTGACTTTACTCTCCCATTTGGAGCGCTGCTGGGTCTTGTCCTCTGCTATGGGAAATGCTGAACTGATGAATGAACCTTTCAGCATCAGTTCTCCCTATCTATTTGGGTGAGAAACTCTCCGGAATGGCTCTGGTGTTCCAGCTAGGGCAAAGAAGCTCTTACACTGCCTGTTTCGCCACTGTCTTAGAGCTATAGACCTAGCCATTTCCTCTTGGTGCAGGAGGCAGCCAGAAGTATTAAAGGACAGGATGGGTAAGTCGAGGAGTTTTGGTTAGTTTTCTACTTTTCTTTTTATATGAATGCTGTCAACTTTATTGCTAGCCTGAGAGATTGCCATCTCCCGACTACTCACGAGCTTGGCATGCTATCTGTGTGCTCTGTCCCAGCCACAAAACCAGCTCTGCAATGAGGAGGAGTCTTATGGAAAGAATGAGGGCTTTTTGTCCCCACACCAGAGCTGCTAGTCCTTGGCATAGCCCCTAATGTCATCTGTGATGGAGGCAGACTTTCCAGATGAGTGTGCTTGCCCACTGGGGACTAGCCCAACCCAAGAAAATCATGCTGCAAATGCTATCAAGCAGCCATTGCACAGTAGAACCTCTGGTGTGTATTCAAATTAATAGCCTCAAAGCCAAAGTCTATAAATCAGCCAGCATTTGAACGATTTAGCCCTCCTCTCCGCAGATTGAATAGTCTCAGTGGTTGCATCTTTCTGCCAGCCTCTTAAAATCCAGGGTCTGGAACTTCACTGGAACACGGTTGCAATCATAACTGGCGAAAAAGTCGTGTAGGCTCGTTTTCCAAATCTTTTTCACCACTGGATGCATCATTCCAGTACTGAACTAAAGCAAAAGAATTCTGAATCTCCTTTCTGTTAACTTCCTCTACCTGTATACCAATAATATGACTGAAATGACAGTTTAGCAGTTATTCCAGTTGCCCTTCCTTGTACCCTTTCTAAATGCACCGTTTCCCTTGTGATACGGAGACAAGGAGAAAGCTGAGGGGAGTTACGATAGAGGTTTACAAAATCATGAGGATAGTAGATAAAGTGAGCAGTTATTCATCAATTCCCACAGTAGCAGAACTAGTGGGGCACTCATAGAAAACAAATCAGTTTAAAGTAGATAAAAGCAAAGCATTTTATATGCGGTGGGTAGAATTCTTTCTAGTAGAAAACTTTCTATAATTTCAGCCTAAGGCAGAATGCTGGTCTAAATGGATTCTCCTTTGGTGGATCACCTCCCTTGGCCTGCTCCCTAGGCAAAATGCAAGTAACGGAGGGAACAGCATGATTATGTCCCTTCAGCGCCCAAAGAGCTGTTGAATCCCACAGACTGGGCAAGTAAAGGGGAGCAATGGTTATTACAATGGGGTCACTTCCCCACCCTGTCAGTGAGATTGTGATAACTTGGCAGCCTTTTCCCTAGCTGTGGTGCTGGAGTGCAGTGTGCGTCCCCTCTGCGTGTGCTGTCTCTTTTCATATGGACAGAGAAGCAAGGATAACTTTTTGTATTTGATTCATAGCAGGCTGTCTAGGCAGACCTTTCTAATATGAAAGCTTCAGTTTATTTGTATGCATTAAGGCTACTTGGTCTAAAAGTTATTATTTTTGTTGGTAGGGAAGGGAAAAGTGATAGAAGGGCTCTTTAGCATTATGGTGATGGGGAAATTGTAATGCAATATGAAAAGGGTTAAGCTTTTTCTGCTCTGGAGTACGAGAAGTGGTAATGAAGCCAAGCTGACAGCCTCTTCAGGAAAGTAGGAGGAATCAGTTTTGGGCTTTTTTCTTTTTTTTTTAAAAAAAATAAAAAAAAAATAAAAAAAAAATAAAAAAAAATCATCCTCACCAACCCCTGCCTCAAAAAAACCCACAAATCCCACAAAAACAGCTTTGTGGCTTTTGGGAAGAGGAGAGTCCTTTGAAGGTAACATCAAGGAGCGAAGCAGGAAGACACATACTGCACACCCATTTGGCACTGCTGGCCCAGGTCAGCCAGAACTGGGGGCATTTCCAGCCCTTGGGGCTAACTTGGCTCTGCTCTTTTTTTGCTTTCTCAGGCTGCTAGGTGGTGGACAGGTGGGAGCTGAACCAGTATGGCATAAGCTGAGCCATGCTTCCCAGTTTTGTGAAACCCATAGGCAGCTGTAAGGGCTTGAAAGCAGAAGGCTCAAACTTGCACTGAGGAGCAATGGTCACCTGCAGTGTCCTGCCTCTCAGCCAGCAGCCCCCAACAAGAGGCAGCCTGGGTGAGCTGCTGCCTGGGAGCAGATGAGATCTTTAACAAAGCTCAGGGGAATGGGAAAGGTGTCGTCCAGCTCTTGTATCTACTGACTTTTGCAGGAGCGGGTTCTTTCTCCTAGCTAAGGGCAGGAGGGTTATTTCTGTGAATGGTGTCTTGTGAGGTAGAAAAACACACCGCTAAACTGAAAGTCAGTTTATATTTTTCAATTTGAGAGTTATTTAGACTTTGTGTGTCCTTTGCAAGACACAGAAATCCTCAGTATAAGGTTTAATGGCTCAAGGGCTAAGAGAAGAGGTAAATAATTCTTGTGTTTGATATAGAGATGGCTTTCTCCTTGTTTGTCAGATATGATAGATGTCACCCACTGGTTGCCTATTGTTATTCTGTTGTTGCTTGTCACAGTCACACCTTCCTTTGAATTCTATTCCTCTCTTTTTTTTCCTCTTTCTTTCTCTCCTGGCACCGGGCTTGCAAGTAATTTATGTATGACAATATGAGACTAATTCTGTTATTATGTCAAAGGGAAATTGAATCTGGGGCTTTAGAGCTGCATCTGGGAGAAATCTTCAAATGAATCTGGAGTGCAGGAAAACTCCGTGTTCGATTCATTCGCTTGTCACACTGCCTGCCAGATTAAGTCATTATGAAGGGCAGAGAGGCAGAAATGAGGAAAAAAAACCACAGGAGTTAGACTGAGAAATTAAATGAAAAAGAGGAGAGGACAGAAGAATGAAGGCCAAAAATAAAAGGAACAAACTGAAATGACAATCACAGTAAACTAAGATATTGGCAAATCATCCAGCTAAACATTCGAGCATGTGCTTAACATTAAGTGAAGGAAAAATGTAGCTGACTCAAAGGTTTAAACGATTCCTAAATGCCCAACCAGTGTAGGGAACATACTGTCCAACTCTGACATGTATGGAGAGAGGTATAGCCCTGCAGAGCCATCCTTCAATGTGACAGAGCTGTCTGCGCCTCAGGAGGCAAAGTAAGTGAACAAGTCTTAACTGGGATCTTGAATGGTGCTATGCCAGTTGGATTTTGCTGTATCAGTGCAAATGGGAGCAGGAATGCAGGGATTGATAGCACAAAGACAGAGCAGTTAGGAGATCCTCCATGTCTTTTACCAGGTCAGTTGTGCTACATTCAAACAACAAGTTAAAGGAAAAAAACTCATCAATAGTATTGCATTCCCAGTGAGCTGGACTTTATCTCTGATGTGCCTGGACTGTAGCAGGAAATAACATCTTCACTTCATGTGTTACAGAATGCTAGAATTAATGTAGTTCTATTCCCTCCTTCATATTGCTCAGGCATAACTTGCACAGAAGTGTGTGCATGCTTAATTACAATGAGTTTGTTTATGGCACTGTTTGCACAACTTTGCCCCCAGCTATTGTAGAGAGTTCTGCTAATCCTGTGTGTACAAGGACTGGCAGCTTCACCGCCCTCCCACACCTCTCCCATTCAGCAGCATCTATCACTTCAGTTCCTGATGCTGCTTTACTATTAATTGGCTTGTGTAATCTCTGAGATTGTTATTTATTAATAGATTGTTCTGAGTGTAGCAAAGTTCATTATTTAAAGCAGGAGAATGAGAGGGATCCAGAGGAACAGATGGATGTATGGAAGTATCAGAAGAAGGACTAGTTAAAATTCTAGGCATGTGCTGAGCCTTGGCAAAAGATGGAAAACAGAATCAATCATCATTATCTAGGAGAAAAGCCATCAGTCTGTGTTTAAAATAAGCACTTTGTGTATTAAGCCCACGATGCCAAACTTCCAAGAATTTTGACTGGTAGCTGCAGACCCTGAGGTTAAACAAATGACTGGGGAGCACTGCTGGGTGCACAAAACAGCAGAGGAAAAGGGAAGAAGATACATAAGTTTGAAAATAGGAGAGTTGTTTTTAATGTCCAGACAGTTCTGACTGGCTGCAGACAACAGTATTCATTTATGGCTGTATTGGTTCAAGTCACTCATGAAATGGTGGTGCTGTTTAAGACTAGTGTAAGCCTTTCAGATGCTATCTAAGGACTGCTTTGTGCATCAGCTATAGAAAGCAGGCTTGGAAAAGACCCCTAATATTTATCCTAATAAAGGAACTTCCCCGTTGGAATGATTTGATTTCCCACTAGACTGCTCAGTGACTTTGCAAGGTGGATTCTCAGTGGAAACTGATAATTGCTTGTAAGTGCTGTGAAGGTGTCAACACCAAATAAGGGAAGTGTCAAATAGAAAGAAGGGTATATTTGGGAGCTACAAGGGATTGAGTCAGCCAAGCCGTAAAGATGGGTAAAATGAGTCATAGCAAGGCAAAGTTACTGTCACACTGAGTTGATGACAAAAATAAGACTGGAATTTGAAATCCTAGGCCATTCTCTACACCCTAGTTCATGTTGTGTTTTCCTTTGCTTAGGTAAATTGTTCTTGTACTTGCAAACACAAAAGCTTCCACACAAATAAAATAATATTAAACGTAATATCTCTGTTGGACCCCTGCATGTGGAAGCGAAGGTCAGTTCCATTCTGAACTGTTGCTAAAATGACTCTAATTGCATCCAATTTCCCATATGTGAATTTATCTGCCATTAGCAGGCCCTGAAATACTGAACTACAATAGTCAAGCCAGCAAGCACTGCTGCTCTGAGCTACATCTCAGTAATTGGTTAATAGTAAAGCTGTTTTGTAATAGGTAAACAGATCTTTTTTTTTTTTTTCCTAAACCTAAAGCTTAATCATGGCTGTTCCTCTGGACAAGGTTATTTCTGGCTGTGTTCTGGATGCACTTTTATTTTGAACCCATGACGTGTTCCTGGGGCCAATGCAACATAATGCACGGTCACAATCTGCTTTCTTTTCTCCTTGCTTGGTGCTTGCCTTAACTCCAAAGTGTGCATCTGGGCTGTATTGACATGGGAGGGTTTACTGTAGGTTAGTTAACCCATGTACAGAGAAACAAAACACAGACCAAATTTGTTTAGTTTTCTAAAGACCTTTTTCTGAAAAACTTTCTTCAGCTTTCTTCTAAACTTTGAGATTTCCTGGCATGTAACCTGTTAGGCAGTAACACCTCTCCCTCCCCCAGTAAGCACTTCTCCCTTGGAGCCATTTACAGGTTTTTAAACTCTCCCTATCTCCTAATGCTGCTCTTCTATGCATTGAGAGGGCAACTGAAGATCTAATAATGTACAGTTTCACTTCTCTTCCCCTCCCTCCCCATCTCTTATTGAGCATAGACAGATTGTTCTTAACCTACATGTCCCCTTCATACCTGGATTCTTTTTTAATACCTGAAATGTCAGAAAGGGAGGAAATGAATAATGCTTTGTGTTCTCAACATCTGCATCTTTTACAAGAAATGGGCGGGGGAGAAGCTTTGTGAGAGTTTTTGTAAAGATCCTTCCAGAATTTCTGTAAGAATTAACATGATGGATTCAAGACTGTCAGATCCATCAATGGTTTTGTGAGATCTTTTGCAGAGCACAGCAACAGAAAATGATAGCCGGACATATGGGAGATGAATCCTGAAACAATTAATTTGATGTTTTCTTTTAGTCCTTGCTTGGGGCAAAAGTGCCACTGCTTTTGTCTGGTACTGACTTCAGGGGTTGCTCTTGCTTGGGACGGGGCAACAGAGAAATAACTATTGGATACATAGAGGGTATTCCTAACACCCCATTTTGCCACTGATGTTCTAAACAGTCTTCCTCATTCCATAACTAGATGACAAGTAATGAAAGCTCAGTTCTGGGAGCTGTCATACTTTCTCTAGCAAAGGCTAGTTTTAATTTGTTCTGGTGACAGTGTAAAAAGCTCCCAAAAGATGAACACTAATCTGTCTTCCATATTAAGTCTTATCCCAGTATCTGAGAGTCAATAAATTACTTTAAAATCACAAAAATGTGCCACTCTAGCTCAAAATATGCACTAGCTTAACCATACTTTGAGATGATATTGTTGCCTGTACCATGGGTCTTCCTCTGCCACCTAGCCCTCCCCAGCCAGGCCAACACAGGTCGTAAATAGTTGTTGTTGGCAAGGATAATACATGAGAAAGCAAATAAGTAGGTGTACATGGAGCTTTACATTTCACAAGTTGTCTTCTCATATCTTGTGTGCCCCTGCTTGGACGTATGACTCCTTGTAAATGACTGGGTATAGGCTGAATAGGAAACAGGAACAGGGGGTGGTACAGTTTGTGAAGTGATGTATCCTTAAAAACCTAATGTTGAGGCTGTGGCCAAGCTAGAAAGAAAGCTCAGATCTGTGCTCTGGGAGGAGGTAGTTTTTCAGAGTTAGTTTCCATGGAGGTGGAAGAAAGCGGAGTGAATGGTGCATGAGCTGGAGATGAACTCTTCCTCATGATCAGTTTGCCTCGCCTAAGCAGAATTGGGAGCAGTTTCCTCAAGGCTTCTTTTGCCCATCAGAAGAGCCATCCTACAAGGGAGAAAGTAGTATCTACAAATGCTGTCAATCCATCATAAAGGTAGTGGATCAGCCGAAGTTCTCACATGTCCTTAGCTCTCACAAACCATCTGGACCTTGGCCCTGAGAGACAGGACACTTGCTTCTCTTTAACCTCCTCAATTTGAGTGGGACTGGTGGGGGTGATGGATGGTAAGTTTAGAAAACTAAGTCTGAGAGATCAATAGAAGAATATACGACCAATGCATCATGTAAGCTTTTCTTGTCTGTGCAGCACTAAATCAAAAATAATGAATGGCAGGCTTTTCAACCTTGGCACTCCCAGTCTTCCCCAGTGGAACAGCATCCAGTGACTGATAAGGATTATACTGCTTTCTAGCATATTTCCTTTGCTTTCCTAATAATTTTGGCACTGAATCATGATGCTCTGGTTTTTAATATCTTTTCCTTCCTCTAGTGCTACCTACCTCTTTCCCGATGTAATTTCCATCTTGCAGGCACATTGCCCATCTTGCATTCCCCTTGCTCATAGTGTATTCAGGCAATCTATTGCAGGCTGGGTTCCTCTGGAGCTTACACTGGTTTGTTTATTTCTTGATTTCTGAATGAGTTACCACTCCTGGTGGCTGTGTTCTAGCCACATGAACAGTCAGGTATATCAGGAGCTTTGAATTCCTCTCTGGTTGTGAGCTGACTACTGCTGGTGCTTGTCAGACCCGAGGCTTCTCTGTGGAATGGGAATGCATGAGCAGATGTACAGAGGATGCTGAGGTGGCACCACTCTGGCAGCCCAGGCTGTGCAGAACTGCTGCCCTAAGGTCAGCAAATGTCATCTGATGTTTCTTGAGAGCTAAGGCTTTTGGGTCACAGCAGGAATTCACAGGCGAGGTACCGAGACTGACTGCCCTCTTCCATCATCCTCTCATGTCTTTGCAAGGTCAGTTACACCATGAAAAGCAAGTGCCTTATTGCATTGTATATTTGTAATAAATGTTCTCGGTAGCAGCTGAAGTGACACTGATCTAAGAGCTGAAATTTTCCTGGATTGGAGCTCGCTGGTTGCTCCAGTGGGAATATTTCCAACCCCTCTGCACAGCTCACTTGGCCCAGCTGCAGATGATGACTGTGTGCTTTTGTTCTTGTGCTCTTGATGTAAATTAGCTGTAAGTTTTGCACAGTCAGTAGACTTATGCCACTGCAACAAAAGTATACAAGGACACAGTTAGAACATCAGCTTGCCAAGAAGCTTGTGAAGTTACTCTTAAAGATGATATAGATGAACCTGTTTTACTTGATGCAGAAGCTATATTGGGCCTGAAGTGGCCAGTAGCAAACAGCTGAGGGGTGTAGACAGCTACAACCGCTTTGCAAATATCAGAGTATGTATCGCAGAAAGCTGGTCCAGGTTTCTGTAAAGCCTTGAGAACCATATGGGAAATTTGTATTGCATGTCTGCAATTACATCATGACTGCCCTGAAAGCAACAACAAAATTCTCACAGGCTTCTGGAAGGACAGAATTGAACAGTATGTTAGGACACATGTGCTCCAAAAAAATTTATTACAGGATGGGGACAATGAGAAAGGAAAAACCTAATTCGAAATCGTGACAGCAGCACATCCCTTGAGAGAATGCTGAAAACACACATCCAAAAATAAACTCCAGTGAGAGAAACAATAATAGAGAGAATTGCATCTTGATCTGGCTCTGAATGAGAGCTTCTAGAACGAAATAGGAGAGGCAGAAGATTTGTCTTATCTATCAAGTCAATTGATTGTTGTATCCAGAGCTTGGCTCAGTAATAAATGAGAATGCCACTCATCTGTTTTTTCTGGTCTATTTAGAATATTTTTAGAACTCTTTTTGAAAAATATTCTGATTAATCTCTTGAATTTTCCTTTGCTCACTGAGACTTAAAGCAACATCGGATTTAATTATACTGTGACTGGAAGGGATGTAATGAAGGCAGATACAAATCCTTCTGACAGCTTAGAGCGGCAGTGAGAGTATTTATCCATCTAGGAACTGAAATGACGAGCGCTGTATTAGTGCCTGAGCCTTTTGCAAGCAAAAATGGGATTTAGCTGCCAGCATGGGTAAAGCAGAGGAACCGAGGTGGTGTGAAAACCCTGCGAAGATGTGATGGCAAAACTATTCCAGTCAGGCCTGATGTGACTTGCCAGAAGTCACACACAAAGCCAGTGGTACCCAGAACTTAGATCCCTGAATCCTAGCTTAGGGATTCAAACCCTCCCCCTCATGTTCTCCAAGCAATCTAGGAATGGGCTTCTCAGAGCGATAAAATAAGCTTCACAGAGGCCAATAAAATTTCAAGGACTAGACTGTTTGGGATGCTGAATTTAGGGCTGGTGTTTGCATCGAGTGGGACGGATGCCTGAGCAGATGCTACCTTCCCTCCCCACATACACTCAGCAGCCTCTTGCCTCTGCATGCTGCCACCTCTCAGCACCCCCCTGTGAATGTCTGTGCGGGTAGCTGGTGCCTTATGGTCCCTTTAGTGCATCTCCTGGAGTGCCTTGCAGCCAGAAGATGATAAATATTTGTTAAGCTGCACCTGCTTGCTTGAATAATTTCCCATGAAAGGAGGCCACTTACCAGTAATTCATTACCAAACCTTTGTTAGCATAAACAAGGCTGTGAGAAGTAAGCACAGATTTCCCTGTTCCTTACTGTTTATCGGTTGTGGTTTCTATTAAGAGTTACCAGTACATCTTCTCCTCTCTCACTTTCCCACATTTCAGCTCTGCAGTGTAATCTTGTCATGTTGTGGACATTTATATCTGTTTTCTTGGCTTGTTTTTATGCTGTAGTCTAAAGAGAAAAAAACAAAACAGAGCTTCCTCATTTGGAGGAAAGCAAATGGGCAGACTGCAGTCTGATCACGATGGCCTGGCAGAAGGCACAGAGATATTGCTCAGCATTTTCTCCCTGAGCTCTGTAATGTCAGTTCCTCCCACCCGATGCCACTTGCCGAGCCGTGGAGAAGGTCAGACCCTTTGGTGCCATGAGCTAGCGACATTAACTTGGATGGTGACTTCTAGAAAATGCTTTTTGCAGCTGGGCCACTGGGTAAGAGTGTCTTTCTCTGTAACTTCCAGATCTATTCCTTTTGGTCTGTTACTGTCAGAAACCTTTGAGACTTTCTGTGTCCCCCCTTTTTTTTTTCCATGGCTGCTGGCCATTTAGGGTAAAAAAGTGTGGCCTGAGAGTTAGAATCTGGCAAATCTATGCTAACAACACAAACTAGAAGTTCCCGCCAGTGGTTTTGAGGTTCTCTCACTATGAAGTGTAAATAATAGATAGGGAGGAAGGCATTTTCTGTTTCATGCTTGAATTTCTCTCGCATCAATTAGTTTCCATTAGTATTATCTGCAGAAGAATCGAGCTTTGAAATGCTTTGGCCCAAAATTGACAGAAGTTCTGGGGACCCAAGGGCAGGAATTTACAAGGAAAACTGCTGGTGCCTTCTACAGTGAACTTAGTCATATAATAAATTTTATGCATCTTTAGAAGCCCTTTATTTTTTTTCATTTTTGTCAAAGTTGATCTCTAGTAAAAACTCTCTGCAAGTTGAGCTGAAAAGCCATTGGCTTGTAGATTTTATGAGTGAATATAGAAGAGGGAAATTATGATTATTGTCCACTCAGATCTCTTATCACCTCTGGCTGTAGTCTTTCAAAGCTGCAGTAGGTTTGTCCCTGACTGACTCTTATCCCTGAGATATTCACGGAGGTTATTTCACTTCTGTTGCAACAGGCTTATTGGCACGTCCCCTGCAGTCATTAGCTTGGACATAAGCAGTGTCTAAGCTATGATCTGGCTCTGAGTTCTAGCTCACTGAAGTAATTCCTGAGATCTCCTGTATGGAGCCTGTAGCATCCACTGGGAACCTCCTGTCACACCATACACCAGCAAGGATGTCAGGAGAATCAGCAGGAAAAACTAATCTTTGCTTTTTTTTGTTTGTTTTCTTTCTGGTTTCTGATTCTGACTTAAACCTATAGCAAGAACACAAGATGCTACTTGCTACCTAGGGCTGAGGATTTTCCATACCAAAAGTGGTTTTCTGTATCTTGCTATATACCTCTGTAGACCTTAAAGAACAAAGCCATTCTTGCTTTTACTGTCTTTGTGGGTTGTATTTTTTCCTTGTGCAACATATTATTTTAGGTACCTGAAGGTTCTGCTCTCTAGTCATGGCAGTGAGTGATTTTAATAGAGAGATTTTTAAATTAATGTTGCTGTAAACCTTTCCTAGAGAAAGCAGTGTGTGTGGAAAACAACAAACCTATCTAATGCAGTGATTCACTTTCACTTGCTCATGAACTACCTCAGTGCTTGTAAACCAAAGAACCAATATTTTGTAAATAACGAACACTGAGGTAAGCTGGCAATACACTAGGGTCATAAGAATGCGTTTTTTTGTAATGGCTGAGAAGGTCTTTTGATGTCAAGTAGAAGTACTTCAGTTTCTAGGGAATGGGATCCCATCTGACTAATGTGGAGTCAAGAAGTGAGCTGGGAGGTACTAATTGCTTACCTCAGCAGGGAAAGTCTTGTGGTTTTGGCTCTGATTGTCCCAAGTTCAGTGTCAAGTAAAGAACAGAGCTGCAGCTCTATAACAGATAGGATAGGGGGAGGGTTGCTTTTTGTCATCATATTGTTTTTATCTAATATTGTGCTCAAGTGATGTGACTCTAGCCCCTGACTGGTCAGGTGCTGCTGTGGCTGCGCTGACAACTTGGGGAGCAAGGGGTCACTTTGGGGTGTCCCCATCACAGAAAGAGAAGTGTGGCTTCTAACAGTACCTTGTAGAGGAAGTGTTGGCTGCCCATCCTTCCTTGGGAAGGACGGAAAGAAACAGTGGACCTTAATTAAGAGCTGGAGAAGTTGATGAACATGAGCCTCCTTGATGGTAGGATGAGATTAATTTTTTGTCTGGACTATTTCAAGTCATTTTGGTGTGTGGAAGGAACTATATTTACCCCAGTTTTGACCTGTTAAACTTGCTCCTGAGATGCTTGGAGATTTGGGACAATTGTCTGTCCCTGTCACGCACCTGCTGTCTTAGGCTTGGGGGTGTCTGCAAAGCAGATGTAACTTTCGTGATCAGAAAGATAGGTCCAGAAAGTCATCCATGACCATGATGGCACCGGGGATTGTTGCAGAGAAAAGACTGCCCTTCCAATTGCAGATCCAGAGATACAGCACTAAAAGGAAAAACTTAAGTAGGGAGGAAGCAGAGAGGTTTTTTTCAGTGCTATTTTCAGTCAAAGACCTAGATCTAATCCTTGTCCTCCCCTGAAACTCTACATGACCTTAAGCCAATCACTGTTTCACACTCTAAACAGGGCTTGATTATGTTGATCACTTGAAGTCTCAGGATGAAAAATGCTATGTGAGAGCTAAGCATTAATATAACTTTTAATCAAATGCAGTCAGGGACACTTTACTGCAACCTTTGCCAGGGTCCTTTGGGAGAGAAACCTGCTCTGTGTCCCATTCCTGGTCACCTCCGCCTGCCTGGGATAACAAAGGGCCTGTTTTCTGTGTGCAGCTGAATGCTGCTCAGGATGAGGGAACACAAATACACTACTCTTGTGAGGCCTGAAATCAGGTGAATCCCTGGCACCAGCAGACTTAAGCTTGAAATATACACATAGTAATATGGATGAAATCAACATATGCCTTCCATGAGGCAAGATGTCTTCAGTGACCTTTTGGAGAACAAGCTTGACAGCATTTGGGGTAATTGTGTCCCAGTCTAGCAGGAGAAGAAAGGTCTTGCAATGAGCGTGGATCACCCAGCTGCTTTTGCTTTGGCCCAACACCGAACTGAATACAATTCAAAGGAAACCGCACATTGGATGTAGAGAAGGATTAAGAGTAGTGCCTGCAGAATTGTGTGATAACATAATGCATTTTGTTCTCTTTGAGCTATTCACTGCAGGGAATCCAGAAGATTAGGCATTATGCTGGCATATTCTAAACTCACCGGGAGACACAGCGTGTCTCTTCAGACTTGCCAAGCCATTGTCAAGCAGTTTGGTTGTGAAAACGAGCACTGTCAACACTGCTGACTGAACTCTTGGGCTGCAAGAGATCGGTTTTTCAGGATGGTGAGAGTGGCATTTGTACTCTGTTGGGATGAACATGGGAAGTTGGATTCCCACAGCTGACTGACCACCAGCCATTCACAAGAGTCTCGGTTTTCCTCCCTAGAGAATGGAGCCATAAATTTTCTCCTGTGTGTGAAAATCTTAGGATGAAATAGGGAAGCACAAATCAATGGTTATGGTGAAGGATATAGAGCAATATAATTGATATTCTCATTTCTCAAGCAAAATGATTTAGTGTTTTGTTTTTCAAAGAGCATTGAGATTTACAAACTTGCAAGGCCTGGCTCTCTTCTGGTGTAAATTGACATTGCTATTTCAGTCTACATCAGCTGTGATTCTGGGCCATGGCTGGATTTCTGTAGCTTATTAACAGGCTTCTGTTGACTGTTACCATTTGCATTAAGCAAGAATTTCTGTCTAGTAGTCTACCTATCTTGAAAGCCATTCTTCACCTGAGGCTGTGTTTGATAAAACCGATTAGCAAAAGGAAGGCAGGCAGGAAGAAATGTGTTCATGGTGAAAAGGGCAGTACATCAAGCTGAAATGCGGGAGAAATGCTGAGTTCACAGAACGTATCAGGAGTTATTAACCTTTGCATAAAAACTGTACTGCACGAAGGTAGGAAATTTGCCTAAGTTGAACTTCAGCATCTCTGAAACTGGTACAGGGGGAAAATACTGCAGCATCACTGATATTTTTGGTTTTTTCCCCTCTTACTTGACAGTTTCATCCAACCATTTCAAAACACCTTTGCCTTAATGAATTAATCCATTCAAGAATATTTGGCCTGGTCAAATCTTTATCAGGTGATGTGTTACAGGTGAATCAGATCAGGGTGTATCTGCACCCATGAGGAAACAATCAGGTTTGGTAACCTCACAACAAATCATTTCAATGCTGGAGTTACTCATGCTCTTCCATCCTTCTAAAAACCAATGGATATATCAGTTCTCTCATGGAAACGCCATTGTGAAACCAGAACTTAATCTGCTATTTTGAGACATGCACAATGGAAAGTTTGGATCCTTTTGAAATTAAATGTTTTGGCTTTGGATGTGTTTAAATTATATGGTTTTGCCTTTCAAAAAATAATGTTGTTTGCCTTCCTACATCTTCCCCTGAAGCTGCATTATTTGGTTAAATAAAATAAGATAAACACACTTTTGTGAAGGAACATGCTTCCTGAATCTCCTGAAAATTAAATAACAGCTTAACAGTAAAAGGTTGGTTGATGTATTGTTTGACATCTAGGATGTAGGCAGAGCTACCTAGGTGTGGCGTGTCTGGCTAAATCATTTTCTGTCACTTTTCAGAATATACTGTTACCAAAGGTTGCATGCTCAGTAAACTGAAGCATAATTACTCAGCATCACCATCTAGACAGCGTAGTTAGAACTAAGCCTCTATGTTCTTGCCAGTAAATGGTATAACGTTGTAATTTTGATGGGTATCCTTTCTGGTTTTAGTGTTATTTACTTTCTGAAGTAGCCCCTATTTATAATACATGCTCTATTGCCACATCTGCTTTGTCCATATGGGAAAGAACTTTCAATTTTTACTCCCCTTCCATATGGAGTAAGAGGCATTTTTTTATGGTGAATGTGGGCAGATTAGAATGGGGATAAATAATAGGAAACTTTTTTAGTGACAACCACCCTACAAATGAAATGTTCTGGCCTGTTCCAGAGCTGGCCTTCTCCCGAAGGGAACAGTGATCTACATCTCTGAAGTATTTGAATATTACCAATAACAATGCATGCTGCAGAATTGTACATTGTAATACTTGTTGTCGTGCATTTTTATGTGTTGTCACAAGAATTAATGATGCCATGATGAATGCTAAGCTTTGTTCTGTTGCTCCAGGAAAATGCCTCTGTATTTGGCTAGAGTACATTATAGGATTATTTTTTGTTACTGAGGTAAAGTCCTGCGGGCCAAGATTTCCTTTCAGACAGCCCACTACTGCCACTGTTGCAAGTTGCCTGGAATCCTTCTGTGAGTAATGAAACGTTTTCGTGTTTTAATCAGATGCAATTTTGCAAACGGTTTTTATGATTTAGCAAGTCCATTAAAAATGACATTTGTTCTGCTCTGACACTCGTAAGGAGCTCCACAGAGCATAAACACTGGAAATTACTTGTTGGGGAAGAAGATATTAAAATTCCCCAGCCCTTGTGTGCTTGCCTGAGAAATTCTGTTACCTTGTGCAGTGCCAGCTTGGAGATGAGCCACTTGATATGTCTCTGAGTTTTTCTCTGTGCACTGACTTAAGGCAGCTCCAGTCTGCTGCAGAGACAAAACAGATATATTTATCATGGTGTGCCTCTCATGCTTTCCAGAACTATATCTTAAGGCTGAAGAAGAGGCTAAATTTAACTGGATGGGGCACTTGACCATTCAGAGCAGAAGAGTTAGTAAATGCAATGAATCTTATTCAAGCCATGTCATGTAAAACAGCATGTGTACCAACTGGTCCTTTCCATTATCCCCTACATTTATTAACTGAATTCATTCTAGTTCTATATTAAACTCTTCCAAGATTTGCACAATGCTTAAACCAGATCCTGTTCGTATTTCTGTTAAGTCCAGAGCAGTTTTAGAATGAAGATGGAGATTGGTCCCCTGCCCCTTGTTCTCAATCTACCTCCATTTCCCAGAGAAATTACTGGGTTCCTGGAGTTCAGCACATTTCTGTCCCTCCAGAGATCCTCTTGAGGAAGACTACCTGCCCCATCATGCTTGAATATCATCTTGGCACTAAGAATGACTATTGCAGGAGCCCTATCTCTTTGATGTGAAGTTAACGTCAGCATTTCAGCTGTAATACACAGCCTGCAGATTGACAGCTTTCAGGAAGCATTCTTTTCAGGCTTGCTACAGTTCTTTTCCCTTGTCCTATTCACAGTGGTATGAAGTTCCTCTTAGTGGGAAAGAACTTTCCAGCACTAGCTGGAAACGTATCAAATTGTCTGGGTGGGGTTTTTTTTCCCAGCTGTCATTTTTGTTCTAGTTTTTGTGCATTTTTGAAAATATTTTTTGCATATATATTACGGATTATGCCCTTTCTGGGCATGGAAGACTACTCAGGAGTTACAGCTGTCACAACGGGCTTTGCCAGAAAGGGGACAGAGTGGGTTTCAGATAGTTAAGCTTTCAGTGATTCCTCTGAAGTCTATTCCAACCTTGCATTTGAGCCCAAATGGACTTCCTTTTTTTTTTTCCTTTTTTTTTTTTTTTTTTTTTCCCTGCAACCACCAACCACATGCTGAGCCCTTGATGCTGTTTCAGACTTTTTATAACTTGAAACAGTAGCTGATTTTACTTTAATAAACTGGAAAACTTCCGATCAAGGACTATCCAATACGAGTAGGGTGTACCTCAGGGGAAACCTTCTATGTAGGGTACATTAGTTACTACTCAGAAAACTACTACGCTAGTAATTAGCTAGAGCAACCTGTTCTTATCCACCTGCACAATATGTCCCCTGCTGGTCCCAGCTCTGCATGGACATTCCATTTCCATTCAGTCCTGAATCAGGCATTGATTTAATGTCCCCCAGTCAGCTAAGCATGCCAACTGGCAGTAACTTTTTGCAGACATACTCTGTTCAGTCTAAACTTTGTGAAGTCCAGCATTTCATCCTATCTATAGCTCCCTGTCTTCCCTTTTCCATTGTACAGCTCAGGGATTAAGGTTTTTCATTGTAGCATGTGGGATTTAGTGTCAAATCTTTCTGAATGTGAAAAATAGCTGGAAGTCAGATTTTCCATGTTAGTTTCTAACTGTCAGACTAGAGAGTAGTCCTCATTTTCTCCTCTTGAATGTTTAACTATACTCACCATTAAAAAAAAAAAGAAGACTAACTGCTGATTGTGTGAAGGCTTGGTGGTCAGTAAAAGTATTACTGGAAATGGGCAAGAAAGATTCTTTCTTGTGCAGAGGGAAGTGCTGGTCATATCCACAGATCATACTGGACTGATGACAGTCTGGTAATGAGGCTGGCATTAAGGGATGGGCATGATTTTTTGGGCAGCTCTGTGTCCTTCAGGGATGAATCTCATGCAGGTGCTAGGAGATCTTCAGGGGAGAACTTGGTAGCATCTGTGGAAGTAGGAAGCACAGGGAAGAGACAGATGAGTATGTAGCCCACTGGTTTATGTTACCAAGATACAGGCAAATACACAGCTGGGGGGAAACCTGACTGGCTGGAAACCTTGACCTTGGGCTCTGTGGAGGGGGAAGGTGATGAAAAACTACTCAACCTAATGTGAGACTTTGCAAAGAGAACATTTGCCTTGACTGGGGACCAGGGAGAGGCTGCAGGTTCTGACTGAAGGGAGGGGGGGGAAGTCTGGAATCTGATTGCATTTGAGATGCAAGGCAAACTCCAAGGTCTTGTACAGCTTTCTCGCACTGTGATATGTCAGCAGATCACGTGGAGGAAAAACTGCCCTAGCAACAGAAGTGAGGCTGGATTTAAACTCACTTCCAGAGCAAGTTCTCTATGACTCCTCCCACCCTGCCAAGGGCTTCTGCACTTTGCAGTTCTCCCCAGGATCACAAGCAGAAGAATTACTACTTGTTATGTTACCCATTGCCACCAAGGAAATGTACATGATGCACTACCTACCTCTAAGGCAGTGTCACCAGAAACTTGGTATTGCTATTACAACTGGTTACGTGCTGCACTTCATAGCAGCAAACAGCAGGATGTGCCTGTGATACCTGCAGTCTTCATTTGTAATCCTAGAAGCTTTAGATAAGCATCAAGAGCTAGATCCTTGGGCTGTGCAAATTGGCTCCATTTTGCCACTGAAGTCAGTAGAGCTATTCTCTGTGAAAATACTTGAGAGAAATCTCACTTATCTGCTCCCTAGGGCTGTATTAGGTGAGCATCACACAATCTTTAATGTATTTCTCCACCCTACAAAGACAAGAGAGTACTATTATCTCTAATTTTCCGGATGGGAAGCTAGAGTGCCAGGCTGGGTTTGGGCAGCTTGCAATGTGCGTGCCGTAAGTCTCATCAGACTGTCCACAGCCTGAGGCACAGAAATCTCCCTGCAAATCTTGTCTGGCTGTAGACCAGGCTCTGATCCTCGAAGACATTTAGGTGCCTAATTTCTACTGAGGCATTTAGAAGCTTAATCCTTTTAAAGAGGTGGTTCAAAGTGACTAGCTGAAATATCTCATTGGGTTCTGTATCAAAGCAGGGAGCTGAGCCTGGAAGTCAGGATTAGCAGGCTAAATGCAACCCTTCTTCTCTTCTTTCCGTTACTAGAGATTTCCCTGAATCAAATGACCAGCCTCTCTGCAATCCCAGCTTCCAAGCCTGATGGTGGTGATGGGTTCCAATTGTTTAGAAAGGACCTTTCTTTCTCCCTTTCAGAAACTGAAAGCAAAACCAGCACAGACAGGCCGCCAGTATTTCCACGACAAAGGCTTCCCCTCTCCTCAGATTTAAACTGTTGCCACAACTAGGCAAGTGAAAAAAGCAGATTGAAAGGCAAAGCTGTGTGATGCTTGATGTCTTGTAATGTGTTAACAAGCCCCAAATTTACACTGTCAGTAAGAAACCCCAAGAAGAGAGGAAGTAATTCTAAGCAGGGGAGTGTCTGCCATCCTGCTGCTCTGGCTTTCACTTCTAATTTTGGCAAACAAAGTAAACATGGAAACAACAGTGTTTGTGCAAATTGCTCTTAAGAGAAAATATGGACTTATTTTGAACCTCTTTTGAATTTATGTTTTAGGCTGTGATTGCACAACAAAAGGAAAATATTTTATTGAGAACAAGGCTGCAAAGGAATTGCTGCTTGCTCACAAAATAAATGTATGGTTATCTTCTCATCTCCTATCAGTTTTGATTTGAATTAATCTGCCACTTGAGTGTTCAGATTCCTTGGGTTCCTAAGAAAAGATACACTAATGTTTTAACGTGAACTGTCTATGTTCTACTCTAGAGCTGCCACTGTTCTGGAACTGCAGATCCATGTTGGGGTACTGTGGGGCTGCTGGTGCCCAGTATGGCCCCCCTGGGAGTGAACCAGGCTGGGCTGAGAAACACATCTCGTACTTAGAACAAGAGTCGTTTGTCCTCTGCATTAATCTGAGTTTTCTGCTCTATTTTTTTTTTCAGTCACTGTGGAAGCATTTATTGGGGTGTTTGCAGGTTAGGACATTGATGCACTTTATTGCCACTGCAGGAATATGGTGCGTGTAGAGGTGCTTTCTGATTCCTGCAATCTTTGCTGCCATTGTTCCTAGAAGAAATTGGAAAGGGAAAGAAACTGGAGGAGGTATAGCAGGACCATCCAGTTTGCAGTGCCACAAATGAAACATTATGAAAAATGCCTGCCATCTGAGAGAATTTATTATCAAGGAGATGTCAATCATTGGTAGAAAAGTAAGGGGGAGAGGGAAGAGGAAAATTAAAAAAAAAAAAAGGCAGAACACAAGTAATTTCATGAAACTCTTATTTTAAGTAATGTTTGCTAAATTGCTTGTTTTTTCTCTTAAGCTTTGAAGAAAAAAACATTGTTCTTTTTTTTTTTCTTATCTTTGATTCTCAGTTCTTGAGCATGTTAACACTTTTAGTTAAGGGAGCAGAGAGATGCACCTGAAACGATTGGTAGATGTTTGGGATCCCAAAGCCACAGCAGTCATTGTTACACCCCGCAGTCATGTTTGACTGCCCCCAAGCTAACGGACCTGTGGAGTTGTGCCTGGAAGGGAAGACAAATATTCAGGTCTTACCTTTAATACAAAAGTCTATGAACAGAGATGACATTTCCTCTGTGTTCTCTGCACGTTCAGCTCTTCCTTGTATTAATGTAAATAGAAAAAGACCTTGGATTTGGGAGAGTGCTGACCTCGCTACCTGCCCTTGCTCTTTTTCAGTGCTTATTTTGAGCACTGAAATGGCTTGGTTTGAACGTCAGGAGTGCAATAACACCCTTTGATATTAATCATCACAGGTGCATGGGAAATAAAGAGAGAGAGAAGGCATCAGAGTAAAATAAAAATGTAAACTAAGTTTGCACACATTTTGGCTTGTCTGAGGTTATTAAGGCTAACATCCAGTGCTGTCCTGCATGTTATCTTCATGCAAATCTTAACCTACTTTCCCCTGCTTTCAAGCTTTCCTGCCCTCACTAGGAAATTTTGTGGTGGGTTTGTGCCTTCACTGCTGCACTTTAATCGATTTTCTTTTACTTGTGCCCCACTGCCCTCTGTGGGGGCGGAGCAGGATTCGTAATTGCGTTTCACAAAGTGCCCTGTTGACAACTGTTTACTTAAAACCAGGAAGCAAAACCTGCTTTCTAGTGGCTTTCTCCTTTTCTTGCAGAACATTCAGATGCATGTTGTCTTTTGTAAACTTTCTCTATTTCCCTCAATTTCCATTTGTCTCTTTTTAAACAAAGAGCAGCAGTGCAACTTCTAGGGCCTTCGCAGTTTGCAGATGTACTAGTGTTTATGTTTTTTGGTGGGGTTTTTTTGTTTTGTTTTTGTGGGGTTTTTTTTTTTTAATTTGCAAAGGTTTGCAATTCCTGCAGTTTGTTTTGAGGTTCTTGACTCAAAGGTCTTGGAACAGATCTTAATGGGCAAACATTACAGAGCATTCCGGCTGCAAAACTCTGCAAAGCCACATTTTTATGGCAATGGAAGACCATCAGTTGGCCCTTGCTGGAAAAACTGAGGCCAGGTCATGTAATATTGTATATCGTTTTTGTTAGAGGGTCCATAAACCTTTAATATGCTCTCTAAATGAGACAGAAAACTCTAATTAAATGGGCCTTAGGACAGAGAAGTTTTCCACAGCTTTTAATTTTGTTTATAAGCATTTTGTAGAGGAGGAACTGCATCAGACAAATATTTATTTCCTAACTAATTGGTCTGTTCTGGCAATATCAGCATTGGAGTTCACTGTAGCTAAAGGTAAAAAGAAAGAGCCTTTAGGCTGCACTAAATGATGACAGAGACTTTCCTTGTCACTGGGATAGGCAGGAACTGGAGAAAGCCACAGTGGAGACGTGACTTTTTTTAGTTCTGGATGCATTTGTCATGTCTCAGGATTTGGCCCTGTCCACATACTGGTTACAAATTCTGCACAAGTGTCTTGGTTTGAAAGACAGGTGTCTGTGGAGGAAGGCAGGAGCCTCCCTTGAAATGGAAAGTGCAACCCCCTTCCCTCCAAATTATTATAATTTTGAAATTAACAGGCCTTCAGGCAAAGATATGGGGAATAGGAATAACAGTTCTTTACTAATATATATATATATATAACACAAGGCAGGGAAAAAAAACAAACAACCCACTGGTTTACACGGACAGAGTCAGAAATACAACCTGACACCCTGTTAGGGTGGCAGTAGCAGTCCGATAAGATGCTGGCTGCAGTCCTCCTGAAGCGATGGATGTAGTTCTGTGGAAGCAGCGATCAGGTAAAAGAGTCTGGTCTTCCTCCGAAGGTCCAGCGGTAGGTAGGTAGCTCTTGTCCTCTGGAACTCCAGTGGGGGGAAAAGCTCCTCTGGGAATCCAGTGGAAGAAGGCTGCTAGGGTGTTCAAAATCTCCGTTTCTATTTGGCATGGACTGCTTGGCTCCTTCCCCCCCCTCCCCGGGCGGAGCATCTCACCATGGGATGGGGAGTCGTGAGGCAGTTCCTTGATGGGCCATGAACAGGAGATAGCCCAGGAGCGAGTTATCGATGGGTCGGGCGATAAGGCATTGTTGTGCCCATGAACAGGAGATAGTCCAGAGGGGGGAGGCAGGGAGCACCGCCCCACCTGGTCTCAACAGCTCCTGAAGATGGTAATAGAATACTTTTTTTTCCTTTTGGCACATTTTACACTGTAACCCAGGACAACAAGTTAAGTTGTAAAAAGCCCAGGTCCACTATGGCTGGTTATGTGCTATGGCAGCCCTCTCTATCCAGGTCTTTACTTCCAGATAATTCAGGAAGGATTAACTTTGCTCTGTCTGCAGAGTGCAAGATAAGCAGGAGAGCTTCAAGATAAGCAGGGGAGCTTCCCACCTCTCCCAGTCTGCCCAGGGGCTGCTTAGAGACCATTCTTGCTGTTTGCATGAATGGTCCCTTTTCCCAAAACCAAATAGAGAATGCTATTTTTAACCAAAATGGATAACTAGATTGCTCAGCTGATGCAAGGGGAGAGAGGTGGAGGAAGAGTCAGAACAGCTACAAGTGGCACAGAAGGAGAGGGAACTTTCTTGTCTCCATTTTTTTTTATGTTCGTTCTTAAAATGATTGCAGTATTTTCAGGATCTCTGGACTGTCACTGAGTATTGATGGGTTTGTCCTTGTCTTGAAGGCCTTCTGCAATTTATCTCCTCTTAACCTTTGCTCTCTCTTCTTTCCCCAGCCTGTACAACTAACTTTGTTCTGCATTACTCTTTTCCATGCCTTCATCCAAATGTTTTTCATAAGAAATTCCTCTGACTGTCTCTACTACTTTTGTAACTTTTTTTAAATAGCTCTTCCTTATAATTGTTTTCCAGGAGATGATGGGATCCTCTTGAAGATACAGGGAGCTGAATAAAATATGTTCTACAAAGGAAAACGAGCAGAAAATATGGTGCTAAATGAAGAGGTATTCAGCACTAGTCTGTTACGGGACTGCTTTTTCTCCGTGGCTGTAGATGGTGTCTGTTTTACAGCTGTGCTAAAGCCTGCATCAGATGGCTCTCATAGGTTGCTGATTGCCTTTTCTTTATTCAGATTGCTGGGCACAGAGTATGTCTCAAACAACAGTTTCATCTGTAAAGCTCCAGGCATTCTGGGAATGGACAAGAGACACAAACTCATCTGCTTTTGCATTCTGAAATATCAGTGGCAACAGTGAGGTCAGTTTTTCACATTGTTGTATTTATCAGTGGGCTTTTGGGGTGGGGATCTGGAGATCTTTCTCACAAACTCCTGAGAAATGCAATAAAGCAGAAGGGAGAGAAGGTGGACAGAGGTGACTCCTACTTCATGTTCTTATTTGCAAGACTGGTAAGGCACGAAGGAAATCTTGAAACGAGATGTTGTGATTGCTTTTTCAAAGCTCTGTAAAGCTTGAGTCCCATATAGGAGATCGTAAGGAGGTTAGATTGGTTCTTTTATTTAATCCAATCAAATTCATTCTGGGTCTTGATTTTTTTAGCACAGTATAAAAAGTCTTTGATGACTCTGATACAATTAGTTTTTTACCTAATTGCTTTTCCATAAGGTTTTCACCTGATAATTCAGATATTGTTACAGCTACTGAAACCCGATAATTCTTCTACACTGAAATCTGCCTATATTTATTATTACTTGTGCTATGGGAACAACTTTAGGCTCAGAGTGAGATCGGGTCCTCATTAATGTCTATTGTCGCAGGCAAACCATAAGAGACATTCAGAAAACTTGGCCAAGAGAAGGGAGGTGAAGGGAGGAGAAAGAACATCAGGATCTCTTACAAGGCCACTCCAAAACTCAAGCAGAGTCTGAGACAGGACACTGCTTTCTGCTGCAATCCTGAAAATGGCAGCTAGCATTTCATACTAAGCACTACACAGTAAGCACGTCTGGTTTGGATGTTTTTAAGTGTCTTCACATGTGAAACTGTCCTAGGCTTTCCACAACCTGGTGAGGAGAGAATTTCTTCTCAGGTTGCTGTGTAGTTAATGGTGGCTCACGGAAAGATAGTCAGTCTTCTGCAGATCCTTAGAAAGGTCATTAAAGACTTTGATAACTAAACAGAAGGATTTTGAACTAGTTGTTCAGCAAATACCTTCCATAACTCTTGCACTGCAGCTAAAGTTTCTCCTGGGAACCTTGAAAGTCATAGAGGGTCCTGTGTAAACATAATTACTGACACGCATGTCCCTGGGAAGGTTGGGATCTTCATTACAATGAGCACCTCTGCAAGAATAATCATGGTAATGCTTAGGGTTTACGGCCGGGGTCTTGGGACACAAAGCAGGAAGCATAATGCAGAGGACAAGATGCTGGAGCTAAAAGGTTTGAGCACAGCTCATTGTTCAACGCACCACACATATATGTAGCTTTGCGTAAGGCTTAAAGGCTGTCTTTAAATCGTGTAATGTGTTCCTATAGTATTGTGGCCAGCAGTTTTTCTTCTCTCCTGGCTTTTCATGTAAGATATTACTTAGACCTGTGGATTACTCTTCAGAATACTGTAGCTTTGTCTCTTGACCAGTTGCAGGGAATAAAAATTTTCTGAAGACAGACTTGCCTCAGATTTTTTTTTTTCTTTGCACAATGCCTTTTTTTTTGAGTGTTGGAAGGATAAAATCTACTTGGGGAAGTTATGAACAGTCAGGACAGATTTACCAAGATTAGGTCATTCTTGATCAGCTGTACAGCCCTCTATAAGAAGTAGTTGCCTATGTGGATGAGGCAATATAGTCTGCCATGATATTAATAAAGCTTTTGACAATGTCTCCCAAGACTTCCTTATTTGGAAACTAAGAAAGTAGCGCTAAACAGATTTTAGGGTGAAAACTGTCTGGAATAGCAAGAGGAAATGGTCACAATTTGTGAATGGGTAGGGTCAGATTGAACACTCAGGAGAACTTTTCTAGCAGGGCAGTGCAAGACTGAAAAGTGCTCCTTTGAGATGCAGTCCGCTGGAGGTTTGTGAGAGAGAAAAAGCCACAGCTGACCTGCTCTTTTGATGGTGATTGTCCTGCTCTGAGCAATAGGATGGATTAGGTGGTGTCTGGAGATCTTTTCCAACTTTATCTGACTGAGATGGGACAGGGGTTGCATTTAGCAGAAGTTAAAGATAACTTATTGGTAGACAAGACACCCTTAGGTTCTTTTTTCCCTCCCATCTTGCTGCTTCTGTCTGAATGATTCAGGAGGCTTCTTTACCTAGAGGTGGACCAGCGCTGTGTGTAAAGGCTGATCAAGACTCCTGCAGAAATCATGAAGTAAAGTAATACAGAGCCCCCAAAAAAGGGGACACTAAGTCTCCATCCAAATCCTAATAAAGACAATAAATTCACTTTCCCTCAGCTTCAGCACGGCAGCTGACAGGCACCATGGGCGTCTGCAGTGGTGCAAGGAGGAGGAGAGATGGGCACTCAGGGAGCTTCTCTGGTGGTACAGTTATTATATGCTCAGTTACTGATCACAGATTTCTCTGAATCCCATGGCTTATCAGTAATTTTCCCTTGCTCTTACAGTTTAACAGCCAGCGTCTCTTTATTCGTGTCACTGTGTCGCTTCTCTCTGGGAAGCTGTTGATCACCAGTTCCTCTGGAAGATGGAGAGGGTTCAGTCTCACTGTGGCCTCTTGTGTGCTTTGCCTCCCTGCTGAGCTGCCATCCAGAAAACTATTAGGACAAAATATGAATGCTCCAGGGAATCTTTCTTACCCCTGTGTAACACGAATCAGCTCTCTGTGGGCCTGGCTTAGGTACCTGAAAAGCAACCTTCATCTTAAAAATGACATCAGCAAAGGAAAGATGCTGTCAGGAGAACTGATGTTTACAGGGTCACCTTTGTCAGTCAAGGGCACAAGGCCAGGCAGAGAGGGAGCATGTCCTTACGCAGATGTCTGCAAGGCCGAATTTTGAATGAGTGCAACCTGGCAAATCACCACTAAATGAATGCAAATTGCTCTAGATTAATTTAAATATCTGGAACTAAGTTAGCCTGTACCAGCCAGTGCTTTAGCCCACCTGATTTGATGCTGAACAAACCTCAAATGGGGAGTGAGGGGTTTATAATGAGACGTCATAAAATCCCCTAGAGGAATATGATTTATTTTTTCACAAGGAAGTTTTTAACCGTCCTATAGAATCTTACAATGGAGAATTTCCTGAGCTTAGATACATGTCTGGAGCAATCCTGAGAGGTGATCTCTGTTCTTTAAGTGTTATTTTTTCTACCTTAATCAAGGACTGACTGTGTTTAAGGTACTCAGGATAACTGACAACCTCTAACTGATAGCCCTCTGCTCATCCACGAGGTGAAGTTGTTACAAGGCAAAACAGCAGTCGGATGCCTTTTTGGCTGCATCTTCATTTCCTTGAGCAATGCGTGGAGCCTGGCAGCAAAGTTCAAAGAGAAGCGTGGGGAGGGGCTGGAGGAGGGAAGAGGTAGTCGAATTCCATTTGGAGGAGGTGGGTTGTGTGGGAAGAGGAGGGAGAAGAAAGCAAGCCAGCCCTAACCCAGGCAGGAAGGAATGGCTTTGTCATTAGGCTGGAACTGGTCCAGAGCAATGTACACATTTAGATAAAACTAATGCGACAGCTGCGGGTTTCTAGACATGAACTGGTCTGGCCAGATTTAATAAGAAATGCAATACGTAGTGTGAAGCTAATATAATTTCAGCCTATGAAAGAGACACCCAACCTATGTAGGCCTGAAGGATAAATGTGTAAAACTATTACAGCTGTCTACAGCATTGCGTGTGCTGCTCATGCTCTGACAGACACAGTTATTTATTGTTTGTCTTGCACTAGCACCTAGAGGCTTCCACTGAGATCTGGGTCCTCGTGCAGGGAGAAATACTGTCATGAAACATTTATTGTCTGCCCAACAAAGGGGGCTGGCAGTAGCTGAGCGACCTGGCACAGCTCAGCTCTCCCCGGCAGCCTCTGATGCTGCCAGCCACAAAGGAGGCTTGAGATGCCCCCAGCCTGGCACCGTGGTCCCTGTCCACACTGCTTGGGCAGAGACGCTCCCTGGGGTAGACTTCTGGCACTCGGTGCTTTAATGGGGGTGCAGTCAGTGTTCGTGAGGGGAGGCAGAACCTGCTGCACCTGGGCCTGCAGCTCAGCTCTCACGACGCACCCAGAGGAAACTGAGTAGGCTATTGCCACAATAAGGGTCAGTGATGGGGGTGGAGGGGATGTGTACTGGAGAGAAAAATGCTGTGACCGGCTGTTAGCCTGAGACCTCAGGCTTAGGCAGGGAGTCAGATGGGGGCAGTAATTACAGAGACCTTGAGCCACAACTGTACATTTTGGTCACAAGAAATAGCAACAGAAGACGCTCTCCTATTCAGTGTCGGTGATTTGCGCAGGCTCTCAGACCTGTCTTAGAAATCAAAAGTGAAGCCGTCAAAACGCCTGTCTCTGTGTGTAACCCTGCTGGATTTCCCAAAATGAATTTTTAATTTTTAGCCTCCTTCCACAGTGTCCACCATAATATTCACCCCCAAAAGATTTTTCCATGCGGCATAGTAAAGAATGAGTAGCACAAGGCTGGAGGGGAGGCCTCATGTTGCTGAGACTTTAACAAATTATACTACAGAACATTAACTGGTATGCCATGAAGTATTATCATAATTAATTACAACTAAACTGCAGTTGTCAAATAAATGAACAAAGTACATTTCATGATGCATTATCCCTGCTCTTTCATTGTTTGTCCTCTTGCTTGTTACTCTAAAAATAGTCAGTCATTTGCAGTTGGGCTTTTTGTTATTAGAGTGAAAGTTCTGCTGCAACCATGGAGTTGTAGGGAGTCTTGTGTTTGCATGTGTCTAAAATGAATGTCCTAACAAATATGAAATTATTAATGAAAAAAGCTCAAATGACAGTAACATTGAAGTCAGGGTAACTATTCTTTGGCCTTTATGCAATAATGGAAAAAACCAAAGCGTTAAAATGTTGGTGAGACAGACTTGTGCTATGTTATGTCCACTTTTGTCAGAGGTAAAAAAAATTTTAAACAAATTGTGGGAAATGTGTGGATGGTATGTAAGGAAGGCCAAGAATAAAATAGGCCCCTTGGGGGATATGAGACCTTTCTCCAGATAAAGGAGACAAGTTCTTTGCAGATAATGAGTAGAATGACCTTCCCAAGGCCTTCTGAGCATGATCTTCAGCTTCCAAATATTGGCAAAGCTTCACTGAAGAGGCTGAGATTCATCTGACTTACTCCAGTTAGAGCTTACCCAGCAATTGTAAATAGCTGAGGAAAAAGTTATGCCTTGTTTTAGTCAATTTGGTGGAAATAATCAGACAGTTAAGTCCCATTCCATGGGTGCGATTTGAGTTCACCTTGTTAAAAATGGCCTCATTAGCTTCTAAAGCAAAAATTGATTGTCTGAGCAGAAGGTGGTTGTGCACAGAAATTTCATGCTAGATGCGTGAAAACCTTGGTTTTGAGTATGTGTGTGCCCATGTGAATGTACACAGAGCTAGCAGGCATGCACAAATAGTGGATGTGCTTTCACAAAGTGTTGCCTTAGCGTGTAATAGACGGCTACGTGGCTATATGTGCCATTGTACACATTTGACTAGAAATATCTGGCCCATGGCAGAATGAAAGGAGATGGTGACAAAAACGCCAGTAAGATCCACTGGAGCTACTACAAGAGTGGGATTTGTGTGTGTGCTAGCTGAAAACGTGATCCTGAGTCTCAGGGCCTGCAAAACTTGTTCCAGAACCTAGTCCTGCCTAATGCTCTAACTACTCTCATAGTAACATACTGTGTCAGGAAAAAGGAGTGAAATATTTAGTGCTATTCTCATTTCCAGGACAGTAAATACCTGCAGCTGAACAAAGCCTCTCTCTGATCTCTGACACTGATATAACTTCTCAGACACGTCTAGAGATGAGCCAGAGGTCGGTGAGTGATGCCTTGCCCCTCTTGAGGAAGGAGCAAGGAGACTAGGCTGGTTCTCTGTTGCTTACAGTCTCTAGGTGGGCACTGTAATCTTCTGCAAGGCAGATGCTCCTGTCAGTTGTGTTGTTTTCTTGCCAAGATGCATGTTACCTTTGGGAGCCCTTAGGGGTCCGTTTACCAGAGGTAATTAATTAAATTAACAGCCTTTTGTAGGCACACTGGAGGTTCACGTAACAAGTGTGCTTTGAAACAAGATGCTGGATTTCAACAGTCCTTGGTAAACGATGTGCAGATTAAAACTCTTGGCCACATCTTTCACTGGTATTAATCAGAAAACCGTCAAATTGTGCCAATTTACCCTATGCGAGGACCCAGCTCCTTTTATCTTTTCTCTTCTCTTTCATGTTTGTGCTCTCTCTCCACGAGGTGTAGAAAATCTGTTTTTTCATGCATACCAAAGACTCAAATCTAACCATTCCCTGTCAGCATGCTTGCACATTGATTGTTCATCATCTTTCATATAATAGAATTAGGTGTCATTAAAATAATCTCTTCCCCCATGAACCAGACTTGTTCAATCTCCTACTGTCTCCCCAATTTGCCCCTTGTTCTAATTAAAGAATTATAACACTTGCATTCATTCTCTCCTCCTTGGAACATAAGGAGGAGAAAGATGGGAAGGATCAGTTGCTGCGAATATCACTTGCTACTTTAAATAGAAAACTGGTGCCAACCTTTTGAATACCCTTTTGTTTTAGCAATGATGGTCCTGTTGGGGCATATTTATCCATGGCCTTCCATGCCACTTCACTGGGGTCACGGATCATAGCTTTGGAGCAAGACAATGTATTCAGCAGAAAGGTCAATCAGCTGGTAGAAGCTATTTCCTTTTCTGTTCAGCTGAAGGTAAAAGAAAGTGAGTTGGTCTGCATTACAATGAACTCCATGCTGAGAGCTGTTTCAGCAATTGCTACCATGCTACAGAAAACTGCCTTTTTCATTCTCTGAGTTGTTGTGAAATGCATATGGGCACAACCAGACAGAATAAAATAAGGACTTTGTGAAAACTTCTAGTGACACAAGGGAAAACTTCATGCAAACCTTTGCTTTAGGGTTTTTGGGAGCTACTTGAGTACTGCGTTAGGGCAAATTTTCTTTTCATTCACCTTCATTCCTCTGAGTGGCTGAAGTGGGGAAAGAAGGAAGTAATAGTGCATTTTTCTTCTTGCTGTAATTATCCATGAAGAAATACGCTTACCTGACGGCGTGGACTTGATTCTCTCATTCTCCTAGCACTTTGATTTTGGGCTTCCTGCACTCAGGCTCACAGCCGGACAAGAGGATTATGGTAGTATTCAGAGAACAGCAGCAGCTGACTGGGACTCAGTAGTTTTTAACCACTGACCAGCTCCACTGGGGAGTCACGACTAACTGCTTGTCCCAGCTGGCTAAACTGAAAAGGGTCCTAGGTAGGGCAAAGTCAGCTGTGGAGTAGTTTGAGCAATTTTTAGCATGTAATGTGGGCTTCTGCTGTGGAAATGGTTCAAACATGTGCTAGAACTGACTGACTCTAAAATATAGTAAAGCCAGGGTTTGAACTTTTCAGTTGGGCTGTGGTTATCTTGGACGGTATCAGGATGGTGCAGGCTTTGGTTGTTTTGGTTTTTGGTTTGGGTTTTTTTTTTGAGATGTTACTTATTTACCGCAAGATAGCAAATCATTGCTGGCATTTTAAAACAAATCAGTGAGAAAGGTACACTTCTCCAGATCTTGTCCTTAAGTTCTGGTTTCATTTGTTTCCACAATCACCTTCCTCTTTTTCTCCTATCTAGCATCTTTTCTGCAGGCATCTCAAAGTTCAGCTACCTGTATTCTATACTTCCTGTATTATTAATGGATTGCAGCAGTCCCAAAATGTCCCTGAGACAAACAGGGACTGATTGCGTGAGACATTTGTGGGAACTCCTAATAAAATATGGTCCTCAAGACTTTACTGGCTAATGAGAAAGAGTTGAGGGCGAGATCTTATCTGCTGTATTGTTGTCACTCTCCAGGTGCGTAATGGTGTGAAACTTCCATTAATTAGGGAATGTGTGGCAGACTGAGGATGGAATCTTGAGCTTCACTATCCCAGCTTGGTATGTTTAACATCCAACCATCAGACACTCACCAGTTTCAGCACTTTATTTCCTCTTAGACAGGTGTTCAGGTACACTATATCATTAAGGATACTGAGATAACAGGAATTTGTCTCTCAGTACGCTGCCAGCCTGCATCAAGTCCAGTATTATACTTGGATCTTCTTACACTATGCATCCCCTGATAAGCAACAGACAGAGCTACTGTGGCTGCTTTCTTGTGCCTGCATGGTGCTTGCTGATTATACTAAAATCCCCATGATCTTCTCTGCCCATCTTGCATATCAAAGGTCCAAAAATGCAGGACACACTGCTGACTCAAAATGAGAGCCATGGGAAAACTAATGATGTGGGATCAATTTCTTTGGCATTAGTGACGTTTCTGTATCGCCTCACAGCTGGGTGACTCTGCCTTTGTGATATAAATAATCTGCCACAATAAAAATGAAAGAAAGCCAGATTTGCTGGGAAAAGACTTAGGATACAAACTACATTGCAGTTTAATGGACAGGAACAGTTCAGGAAACATAAGAAGGAGCTCTGTGTTTGATGAACAGGATGGAGAACCAGGACTCCTGGGTTCTCTTCCCAGCTTTGGCAGACAGCGAGCTGCTGAGCCAGGGCAATAGTTTAAAAATTTTGGACTCTCAATTCCTCCCAAACTTTCTGCATGTCTTTAAAAAAAATAATTTAACTCTCTAAAGTAGAAAAAATTGCAGAACTTGAGTGTTGTGATTTTTCAAAGCCAGTAAATGCCTTTTAAATGAAGCATTAAAGTTGGGATGTTGTTTCTAGGCCTCCTCCAGATGCTCTGTCTCAACTGCTTTTAAAATGCAGGTGGCATGTTGGTTGAAAAAAACCCAAACAAACATTTGAGGTGACCATGCACATATGAGAGAGCTTTATTTTAGCAGTAGGGTGGAAGGCCTGAGGGAAAGCCAAGACTGTCAAAGATCAAGACACCAGTAGACAGGGCATGTTGTCAATGCAGAGGTTAACGTTGTGGAGGAAAGCTGTGTCTTGGGAGAAGTAAATTCCCACCTTCAAGGCTTTTCCCTGAAGTTAGTCACTGAGCTGCAAACATATAGGAGCACAGTTGAAGCAGGTTTTTGATACTCCAAGGGCTAGGAGCCACAAGCTTGATGTTATTCAGGATGACTATTGTGTTTTTGGCTTCTCTGCAAGCTCACTAAGTCCAGATGTACTACAGCTGAGACCCTGAACGCCCTTTGGCTTTGGACTTTTCCTCAACAGCCTGAAAGGTGCACAGCAGCTAGACCTTTCTCTGCTAACGTCTGCTAATATTAGCTAGGAAAATGTGGGACTGGAACTGGTTGAGGATGGGTTTGTTATTATCTGTATGACTTCTTTCCCTGCTTCCCTTGCCACGCTGCCATAAGGCTTGATGGAAGGCTAGAAAATACGTCTGGGCTCTGCCTGCCATAGGATTCATTTATTTTCATAAAGGAGTCAAATTTTCATCTACAAACCATTAATGTTTCAGGACAATGGCAAAGCCCAGAGTGGGGGAGGAGAGCTCCCTCAGTGTCAAGGCTCTTTTCATAGTTAAAAGTTCACCACAGAAAATTTGATGCTTAATAAATTGGAGCCTTCTCTGCTTTAAATCATTTTTACAGCAATTGTGGAAGAAAATATAATTATTACAAACTAGTCATTTGTTACTGAGAAATCTCATTAAATCGACTTCATGCTGTAAGGTTTGTGGGGGGATGGGAGGGTAGAAGAAGCAAAGACCTGACAGAGGGGTGGGTGAGAAGTCTCTTAATTACAGATTGATTATTTCTTGTGATTGAATGTAGAACATAATCAGCTCATCTTTTCTAGTGGGGCAGATGGGAGTTGCAGGGACCTTTCTGGTTTCCTTGACCTGCTAGCATGGCATGCTAATGGCTTGGGGATGCAGGGAATAGACAGCACCACGGGAGAACTTGCAGAAGCACATTTAGATGAAGTGATGGATCAGGGCTGCTTTTCTCCCCTGGGAATCAGTCTGGCCAGCAATCTAATGCAATGTTGTCTCATCATCGTGTCTTCATTTCACACTGAACTAATCCCGTAGCTGTGGTACACCACAACCAGTCTACTTTGCAGCTGAACAGGGAAGATGCTTGGATAACCATATCCAAGCTAGCTTTGAGTCAGCTGGCTCAGATACTGCCTGAAGTATCCGGGATTGCCTGAGAAGTTGGGAAAGCAATAATCTTGTTCATTTATGCCAAGCCGCTTGCTAACATGGAACTGCTTAAATCTCACCTACACTCTAATCGCAGCCATGCTCGCAGCAGTACGTGTGTAGGTATGTGCATATGCAGATTAAACAAATACACAGGATGGCAATACTCTGAAATGGGGGTTTGACTTAAGGTGGAGCCTCTCAACAGAAAAGCAACTGCCATGTAAATTAAGGCTTTGCAATCATTTCTGAGAAAGATACCTGCAAGCACAATGTGCAAAAATCACAGGGGGAAATGATTGCTGCTAAGGGGGATGTGATTTTTTTTTTTTTAAAAGTTCTTTCAAGGAGAAGAATATTGTGTGTTTTGACATCAAAATGGAGCAATTGTTTTTGTAAAATGATTTTTCTCTAGCTTTAGACCTTTTTAGTGATTTCTCATCTTGGATCCTTAAAGAAAAAAATTGCTGAAATATGACAAATTGATAGACCATAATGATCTAATTGTGTGTGATGTACTTCTGAGAAAGAACATAAAGAGCAAGGATCTCTACCAGGATTTTAAGAAAATGATTCCTGGACATGTCTTTTTATCAGCATTAAGAACAATAACTAACACATATCTAGTGTATCTTCCTCCATGAAGATCATAAAACTTTTTGCAATCCTGGGTAAAGAAGGTTATTGAAGTATTGGAGTATTTATTTAATGGTAAAACCACATATTAGGGAAACAAAATTTTTTGTCCCATTTCCAACACATGCTTAGAATCTCAGGCAACAAAGCCCCAATAAAAAATTAATAGAGGCTAAAGCACTTAGCCAGCCCCAAGGGAGACATTGTCTTTCATTCATGGGTTAACAACACATTTTGCTTAATTATGAACAGAAAAAAAAAAAAATAGGAAAAAAAAAAGGTAATTGTAGTGACAAAAACAAAGCCTTGGTAGTTCTGATTTTTTCTTTTAGATATTTTGTTGACTGAAACTGTTTCCTTAACTTACTCCAATTTTTGCAGTTACTTCCTGCTGTTTTAAAACTGTTCCTTTTCTGTTTCTGGCTACATTTCACACGAAAACCGAAATGTCACCCAGCTTTGGAATTGAACTTTTTGCCTCATTTTACATCTGAAGTAACTGAAATAGACAAGTGATTTGCCCAACATCACACAAAAAGGAGCATGTGAAATTAGAGGGAAAAAAAAAACAGTTCTGGATTCTGGTCAAAACTGAAGAGGAGGGTGTATTTCAAGGATTTGCATTATCTTAGGGACACATGTGATTTTACTGAAAGTTATCTGAGAAATGCTTCTGTCTGTTGAAATGTTCTTGCCAGTTGTTCAAGAGATGATGATCAACCATGAGGTTTGGGTGGGCTGGTCTTTTGTAGTGGGGGGCTACATTGTGGTGTTGAAAGCAGAGATGTGGGATTTAGCACTCTTATTTAGAAAGTGAAATAGGCCTTTCGGGCATATGAAAATATACCTTTTTATGAGTCATTGCAAACATGAGATTATAAGTTTTTTCTATGGGTGATGGCTTTTTGCCTTGTCATGTTCAGATGGGGGGATCCTACAGCTGACAAAGGAAATGGGTCACTCACTTGCTTACGCATCCATCAGAGAACCAGCAATGGGAGAGCGGTAAATTTGCACATAACTGGATAGCTGTAGCTATGTCCTTTCAACAACTTTACTCTGTACAACTCCATTCCTGGAGGCAGGGGAAAGCTGCTTCTCAGAGCAGTTAGGGCTGCAGTGAGCCAGGTCTTTCTCTGTGCTGCCAAATCTTGCAAATCTCCTCTCACCAAAATCAACAGCTTCCAGTCTTGGCCTGGCCTCATGCCACGTGGATAGCTTGCAGGATCCTGCCTGATTTCATGCAGGACTCAGCACAGGGCAATCTGTTGAATGACAGGGGGGTCTGAATTACTTCCAAGCACCAGAATGTGGGCTGAGTAAGCAGCTCCTAAACATTAGAACTATTTCAGTGGTCAATTCAGGCCATGAAATCCAGATAGAAAGCCGGGGGGAATCTTAGAGGCTCTTCATACCCATAAGGAAAGGGAAAGGCTACAGTCCTTATTTCACTGAATGACCAAATAAAAAAGCTTTATCTTTGTAAATGTGAAATTAGCAAATCAAGAAAGAACAAAAATCTTTCTTGGAAGACAGTTTGGAGAGCACCAGCCTTTCCAATAGTACACTGGACACAAAAGCTCATCTGGATGGCAGTATTCATACAGACTAAACAGTATGGTGTACCAAAAAAGAAATATAAAAGGTCCCACCGCCCCCCAAAATAATTGGCATGCACTTTGTGTTTCATGCACCAGCACTGATGCTACAGCTATGATAGCAGGGGGATGTGTGTCAAAGCAGTCATGTTTGTGTGCTCTGATCCACGTACTGCTCTGTCTGATGTTCGAGTTTCATCTCAGCTGTGACAATCCTATCTGATCATTAATAATACAATAATGAAATAGTGACTGGAGAGACACTTGGATAATCATCTGAGCAAAGGCTCATTAGTGCTGCAGAACAATCACTGCCATGTAATAACAGATCCCAGGAAATTTCAATTAAAGCTGGAACTCTGTTGCAATTTCATCTTATTTCCAGCCAGCCAGTGGATGGTGTAATTGCAATCAACCAATGCAACACAAGCTCCTCTAACTCAAATCTTCCCATGGGGTGGGTGGTGGGCTGCCTGTCTGGATTCTGGGTTTTCCTGCATTTCATTTCACTTCTACCTTTACAGGGCAAACAGAAGTGGATGTTCTTCCCTGCAACGTCATACCTTCTTCTACTGCGATGATGATCTGACTAAATTTGGATGTTGCACTTAAGGAAAGCTCTTCCAATACTCTGATGCTCTGTAGAGGTGCTACATGTGAAAGAGTGGACAGATATCTGTCATTATATAGTGTTAGAGTTGGGGGACAGAGGCATATGTAAGATTTCTAGTGAGAGCCAGGTTTGCTGCGTGCTGAAGTCCAGAATTTGGCCCAAACAATTATTTTAGTGTTTTGTGCTTGGGGAGGCCATAGATTTTAAACTCTGTCTTTTGATTCTTTCCATCGTGCTCAACCACAGAGTGCAGAAGCAGTGGTTGCCTGTGCTTCCTCCATCAGAGCGCTGTTCTTTCACTTGGCCTTATATTGTTCTGGCAGCACTTGGGTTCCACAGGGTGGGATGCCAGCCTGCCTGGCTGCCCTGCAGTCCACCTAGGATTTCATGCTTTGTCCTTGAGCAGGGTAGCTGTGCGTCCTCACTGATATAAAGCAGAGGTCCCAAAACCTTTTGTCCATTCAGACCTGTGGTGTTTTGTGCGGATATTAGCTGGCAAAACTCCAACGTGAGTAATTGCATCTTGCTATCTAATTAAGTTTTGTCTGTGCTTTCAAATGGATGTTGTATTCTCATTCATTTCCTGGCCTAATGCCTTTTACCTCGTCCTTGTGTGCTGTTTTAACCTGTTGCCATGTTCCACCCTGGGAAATAGATGATGTGACCTAGGTGTGTGCATATGTTTATACACTGCCTGAAGAGTGGGTTTAGTGGTGAGGACCACAGTTATTGTCCACAGGCAGCAGCTAGATCGAAGTTCATGAGGGCTGAATGCAAAGAGCTGTGATAACTTATGAAAGCACAGTTTTCTCTCTTCTGCTGTGACAGCCCATGACACTGCAGCTCTGTCTCCCTCCAGGAGTGGTCAGTACTGTCACCTCTACAGCAGTCCCTCTGCCTTCAGCTCAGGTCTCTGTGCCACAGGGGTACTATTTTTAAAAGTCCCTTGTCTTCATGGGGCACACTGCCAGACTGTGTACTGGCTGCCACAATGTCACTCAGTGCTCTGGAAGAAAAGGAGTGTGAAGGCAGTTGCATGAGAAACACTGACTGTCTGACCCAGGGAGTGAGACCATGATTCATGGTTGAATTGGTAGCTGTAGGAGATTCGCAGCAAACTTGGGGAGGAGGGGAAATCTCAGAAATCATAAATATTTAGTTTGACTTGCAGAGATGATAATTTTATGCAAACAAAATGTGCTTTCTTTCTAGAGGTCTACTTAGCAGTCACCTATGGAGGCAGTGACTATGAACATTTGGAATAGGAAGTGGCTTTTGTTTCAATGGTTTATCAAAAACATTTTTTAAACTTGCATTTTCCTGTAAGCAGAAAGACCTTAGTGGCACAGAACAACAGGTCAGTGTGCATGCAGCAGGCGGCAATATTTAACTTTGATCTTCTACACTTTAGCTTTTATCTGGAGATCCATAAAATTAAGTCTCTTGTCATCATTGCTCCCTGCTCTCCATGATCGGCAGAACAGTTGTTTACATCCTCTGTCCTTTCCTTCAGTATTTGCTAGCATCCGTTTTTGAGATGAGCAACGGGCTAGATTGACCCACAGCCTGACCCAACCCAATCATTTTCATATTGTTATGGAACTGGTGGAGGGGTCAGCTAAAGCACAACTGAGGAAGAGAATTTACTCAGGGTTCCCCTGCCTATGTATGTTAGAGATGAAGCTGAATTCCAGATCTCCTGGAACTCAAAAGGCTAAGGCAGCCACAGGGAGCACTCAAAACTGGCATTTGTAGGGACTCAGAGGACTGTTATAGAGGAATGTTTACATAAAGGTGAGCAGTACATTTACTAAATTCTTGCTATGTGCTCAAGAAGAAAATATTTTTTTTGTCCTCCTTCCCTAACCTCAATCCTTGCCAAGGTCCCTCGGGGAAAATAACTTCCCAACCACAACTATCTCAATCAGCTGCACTCTCATAACCCAGAGGGAAATTCCATTCCAACTTCAGATTTCTGCATGTTTCATCTCTGAGGCACTGGACTCTTCCCAGCTGTTTCCACCCACATCTCTTACAACCTGTAGTGTTGCACGTTAATTCTCGCAAATGTTGGTCTCAACTGGTTGTAGACCTTTTAGTGGATGCAGAACCCACCAATTCCCTGTTTCCATCAGCTCTGCCAAGGTGTTGAGAGACTCTGGCTCACTCCCACCCATTGCTGTCCAAAAAGCTGTAGAGGTGTGAGGAGATGGGAATGTGTGATAACGGAGAAAGAAACATACTTCAGGGAAGGGAAGGAACAGCCTGTGTTGGATGGAAGAAAGAGCATTCCAGAAAGTGTGCTGGCAATAAGAAAAGGAGCTTCTGGCATAGCAGAATCATTGAGGCAGGGAGCGGGTGCCAGGGATGTGTTGGGGAGGGAGACTGCATTGGCTGAGGAGACCCAGACTCTGCCCTGGATCACCTTGGCATAGCTGGTGAGGCAGGACTGCTTCCCCCACTCTTTATGCTGTATCTCTCCACTTCCCGTGCTAGGTGAAGTGGTGTGCATTCAACCTGGCTGCTGAATTGTATCTCCCTCTAACAGGTTTCTCCTCTTACGTTTTGGCAGTGCTTATAGTGCCTGTCATGTCAATAAAGTATTTTCCAAATTTGAATTTATATGAACATTTGTGCAGGTTTGTCCATGTGTAAGAGCATCTGCATGTGAAATGTATTTATTTTGAGAGGGATGTGCAAGTGTTCACCAATACCCAGGAGTTATGAACAAGTTGGTACACCCATGCCCTGATACTAATCTTGTTCTGTTGATCCTCCTATTGACTTGTACAGCACCCAGCCTCCCCTAAAAACTTGATGACTGAGCTAAGCAGCAGTGGCTGATTAGCAGCATTGAGATTAGGGGAGGTTGAACTGATTACATTGGCGAGCATTGGATCAGCCTCTTTAGATTTGGCAAATGGGAGCCATACAAGAATTTGTTGCTTTTGCTGCTAGAGCTATGCTACAGGCGTATCTTGACTGGGACAGGCATTTAGACTGAGCTTAGTCTGTTGACAACCTGTTGTGGCAACCACTAGCTGTTTGCTCCCTGAAGTCTCTTGAATGCTTAAGGCTGTGCACTGGTTGGTCTGGCTGCGGCTCCATCCCCACATATGTCAGGCTTTTGTCTTGCTTTCTAATATTTGTCTTGTACTCAGTTGTTTCTCTAGTTAGCTGTAGTTTTTCTCTCTTTCTCTTTGATCTTGCCGTGGTCTGCTGAGACTGTCAATAAGCTTAATGAAGAAAATATGCTTTTTTTGGCTTTGAGATTTTCCTTTCCTTTCTACAAAACTGGGGGGGGGGGGGGGGGCAGAGGAGAGAACTAACATCATCATTTTAAGTGTTTTACTTGTCATTTTTTTCTGGCTGCAGATGGCTGATCCTTGGTCTCAGCCACATCACAGATTAATGGCATATCCGGGATGGGGCTCTGCTTTGCTCAGAACCCAGCAATGAACTTGAAAGCTCATACCCTGCATGGAAATAGGTCAAATCCAGACTTGTTTCTAGAACATGAAGGCGTTGAGTTAACGAAATTTACGCCAGGGATAGATCTGTCTCAGCCATATGTCCCAGAGCTAACTTGTTTCTCTCCCACCTTTTGAGACTGCTAATGAAGCAATATCCCCTGCAGAGAAAACAGTATGTTAAAATAGGATTGTTATATCCCAAGAGAATGGGCGTTAGCAGCAGAACAGAAGGAGAGAGAAAGATAATGGAAATCAATATGCGTCAGGACCTGATCTATGCTATTAAAATCAATAGGAGTTTTTCAGGGCTGAGAAATTTGAAGTCCAGAACACATGCAGTCAAGTTTTCAAAGTATCTAAATTCAAGAGTTTTTCTTGTGTTGCATTTTGTAGCTTCTAAATTTTCTCTGACGTATCCTAATTTATTTTGATTAACCACTGCAGAAGCTTGGGAAACTCCCTCCCCTTGGTTACCAGAGCATCCCGGCTGCCTGAATCCCATGAGCCTGCTGGGGAGAGGAGCGGGAGCAGATCTGTCTTTAGACTTGGCTGTGGGCTGGGGAGTAGAGTGAGGGGTAATAAAGGATAAGGAAGTTGACTGCTTCTCAAAGGCAGGCACCATGCTTGTTAACTCCAAGATCATCCTGTCCTAATCATTATAATTAGTGATTTGATGAGGATCTGTTGACGTGTTCCTCAAGGCAGAGTAGTGAGGAGATTTGCCCAAGCCATGAAGCTACTAGTGGTCTGCTACAAACACAATGTTTTCTACATCAGGTAGGGCAGGGCAAAGGTAAAGGCATGACTGATAGTTGATAACTTGGTATGCCTGGACATTAGTGTCTGGTTACATCTGGAAAAAATGCAGCATTTCACCAGCTTGCAAGTCAAATCTACATTAAAATCTTAATGATGATAAGGGTGAAGGAGGTGCTTGTATCCTTACCCAGAGGTATCACCACTGAAATCATTGCTGATGTGCAGTGTACTTTCTGTGCTTTTAGAGTTTAACGGGAGCTTTACTATGGCTACAATGAACTTTGTGACTCTCAGCTCCTGATGTAATTCAGTCAAAAGGGAACCAACAGGGAGGTGGGGAAAAAAAGACGTAAATCCTTAAATTCCATATAAAAATAGATAAAAGCAACTGGCTTAAGGGATTTTTATTGAGCCTTATTTAAGAAATTTTTTTCTAAAGGAGAAGAGAAGGAATTTAGCACATGAAAACTCTATTACCTTTCTCATCAAAAGGTCATAAATTTTAGTTTAGGTCCAGATCAGAGCCAGATTCAAAAGGTCACCAGCAGGGGGGAAATAACCTGAAAAGGAGAGGTGGGAAGGAAGGCCAGGTGTACAGCGTCCCCAGCATCCTCTAATCACATTTCCCTCTGCTTGCCAGTTATCAAACAGAAGCGATCATTTGAAATAATACTTCCATTAAGATACCTTCAGTGGCTGTCAAATTTGCTGTAAGAGGATTGTACTTATTACACAGTGGTAAGATTTTTATATTCATAAAATTCCTTTGCAGCAAGCAAAATAAAAAGAGGTAGGAAGAAAACATGCCTCTTTCATGCCCTGGAATGGGGCTGGGCAAGCAATTAAAATTCTGTACTGTGTTAGCCTTCAGCGAAGGACACAGGTGTGAACAGGCTGTTTCTCTACTTCTTTTAAGTACTGTTTCCTACCTAGTTTGGGCATAGCTGGACGTGAGAGGCAAAATTCTGAAATGGTAAGAAAAGAATATGATGGTGTCAGGGATGTGTGAAGCTGGAGTGCTTGGGGTACTGAGGGCTAGTCATGCCCCTTGGGGCTGGCAGCCATCCAAGGCAGTGGTACCTGTTTGGCCAGGAGAGTGAGGGCTATGGTAGCTAATGTGAGGGATGATCTAGGGAATTGTTTCTTTGCTTTTTTTTTTTTTTTTTTTTTTTTTTTTGAGGTCTGATATCTTCTTGCCAAGGCTACAGGGTCTGGACAGGAGCTCTGCCCAGCTCCAGCCATTGGCCTGGGGGACAAGCAGGCTCCTGTTCCTTGGTGTAGGTAATGGACCAGTGAGAGCAGCAGCTTTGTTTCAGACAATGGAGAGACAAGAACTACTTTCTGGGAGGAGAGCTATAGCCATCAGTTGCTCCCCCACCTCTCAGCTTGCTCTAGTGCCATCTTCTGCTCATTCCCTCACTGATCCTTTCTTCATCCCCACATTTTCAGTGACTACCTTCATTCTTGTTTGTAGTTTCAGATGTGCAGTCTTCATCCTGACTTTAGGTGTTGGGCTCTAACTTCAAGGCTTGCTCACTTGCACTCTTGTCCTGTACAACTGTATCTCTCTGACTATATATGAGACAAGTTGTCCTTATCACAGGTTAGGGAGATGTTCTCACTGATGTTTTGAGATCCTTCAAAGAAAGATTCTGAAAGTGTTCTGTGTTTTTATTGTTATGAGCATAATTGTGCAAATCAAAACCCTGAGCATGCACTGAAAAGATGAAAAGCTCTGAAGATGAAAAGCATTATACAAAGGGGCTAAGCATTTCTACTACAGATCACTGAAGATGACTTTTCTGTGTGAATAACTGTTTCCCTAGGAGTCCAGCCTGAGAGTTGCACCTCTGCCACTTTGGACAGAGACAGAAATCACCTCTCCCTTCCTCTTGCTTATATTGTTTCAGTTTGAATCTGTCAACAGATGAGTGTTAACAGCCTACACGGGCAGGAGTTTTATTTAACATAATGCCTTTTTCTCATCATCACCATTTTTCATTTAATCTTTCAAAGTCGTAATTATCTAATATTAATGTTCTCATCGTTATAACGTTCACACGAAGACAGTGGGTTTTTGTCCGCAGAGACAAAGATCTCTGAAATTAATATTATACTTGTTCAGGATTGATTTCAGCTTTATAGTTGCCCTCAGCCAGAGGGACCCATCTGTTTAAAGATATCTGATACTAATTACCCAAAGAGCCATTATTCAGCTGTAGGATTGAGTGAAGTTGTCCTTCATACGTCATACACACCTACATATCATTTCAGGCTTCATTGTTTTTATGTGTCTTAAAAACATTAAGAGATATTTGAATCCATTCAAGAAGGGGAAGGAGAGTGTGACTGGGAACTGAGATACCCAGAAATGGCATCCATTTTTCTTGCAACGAGATATTTGGGAAAATGTGTGCCAATCTTGTTTCCACCTTCCTTCAGAGCTCTAACAGAAGGTGGTGGCCAGATTTGGAGATGGGTGACAACATATTAAAGAAAAAGGCTATGGCCTGTGAAACGTTGGATATGCAGGGTGAAGTTGCCTTCCTGGTGTAGATGGTTTGTTAACTACAGAGCTGTACTCCACGGGCTATGGAGAAAGCTGGCTGCTGGATCTGAACTTATGAACTGATGTAAGGATATAAGCTGGTGTAGGGAGGGGGAAGCAGACTGTGAGGTTTCTTTACTCTTTACTTTCTTCTGATATAAGTTGAAAATCCTTCCTAGGGAAAAGCAAAATCAAAGGCTGCCCCCCTCCCCCCCCCTAATAAAAAAAAAACCAACAAAAACAGACAAAACAAACAACAACAAAAAAACACCAGAAAAAGTTGACTCCTGGCTAAATTTGACTCCAAATTGATGTTTCATATCTCCCTAAATTGCTTGCATTTCTCCATATGGTGCTAGCCCACGCGCTTTCTATGCTAACTGGGTGTGACGCATTGCTGGGAAATGTGAAACACGACAGTGGCAGGTAGACGATACAGGTCCATAAAGACCCGGGTTTATTGATTTGCAGCAGAATGTAGTGCTGCTGTTGCTGGGGAATAGCTAGCTTGGCTACAATGAACCTCTTTGATAGGAATATAGACATGTATTAATGGAGATAAGACAAATCTTCTCTTTTTTGGGTTTGATTCATTAGAAGACAAACACTTTTCATAAAATTTCATTGGATACGCCATAAAAATATAGGTAATAAACGTCACCTCTTTTACATGAAATAGTGAATTATTTACTGGAAACGATGACTTGAAAGCTGAGTCTATTTAAAACCTTCTGACATACTTAGCTCATCTGTCCTAAGCATTTCAGAGTTTTTGTTTGAAAAGAGCGGCATTAGGAAAGAGCCAGCTTTGTGCCAAATATTAGAATAGGGCCTGTGTATAGCTGTGGTCATGGGCTGATGCGAGCTGAAGCAGCACAGAACCCTGGCAGCTCCACATCTTATGAATTCTCTGCTAGAATTACAGGAAAGTGAATTTTAACCTCTCTGTCTAAAAATGGACGGCAGGACAGAATGCTTTGGAGTGTTTTTTTCTCTTTTTCGTCTTCTGCTGCTTCTATGAGAAATTTTTTTTTTTTTTTTTTTTGGATGGCTTTACTGAAGTTGTTCTGCACATACATGAGATTAGGTGTGCCCACAGCCATTTTTAGAACATGTAAAAACATGGTTGGAAAGAATTTTTTACTGTCAAAAATAGTTGGTTGTGAAAACTTTCCTGTACATTACCAGTGCTTGACTCCCCCAGAATGTAAGAAACCTCTTTTCTTCTGTTTATTCTCTGTTGATGAAAAAGTATTTTACTCCAGGAGAATATCTTTGATTGAAAAAAATCAACCTCCACGTTCTTTCTCGCACATAATCTCTGTTCTTTCTTACTCTCAAGGTCCTGCAATAGCTTGCATTCACCAAAGTCAGTAGAGTTATGTAGGATTAAAGCAAAGGGGAGTAGAGTCAGAAATTTTGCAAGGAGAGGTGTGTCTGGGGATGCTCAGATGCTCTGTTTTAGGAACAGCTTATGCAAGTGCTCAGAAACATGCACCGATAGTTGTCCCGTGAACTTCAGTAGGACTGTTTATCATGCTGCCTTGGTTCATTTGCTAGCACAGACAGACCTGTGATTTTTGTAGGCTGCTGGAATGCTCTGCACTCGGAATTCCTTGGCTCCCAACAACCTTCTTTGCTGTATTCCCTTCTAAATGCTGTTGCCAGTATCCTGTGCTGATCATGTCATGCACCCAAATATCCATCTCCTTGCAATTCCCCAGCACAGCAGGGTCAACAATTGAAGTCCTTTATTCTTATCCCTGACACAGCCCAATAGCGGAAGTAATTGGAGGCTCCTACAGGCCACTTGGAAGTTTGAAATGGCTGCTGGTTCCATTAATTTTCTTCATATGTCATCAAGACAGGTGCAGAATGAGCCTAATTAAGCTCAGAGATTCAGAAAAAGGAAGGAAGGAGCTGAATTTTTTTTTTTTTCTGCTGAAAGGAATTTGTTACCTGCAGCACCTGTCTGATAGGTTTAGAGGGGAGAAAGATGAGAAATCCTGGACAATTGGAAATTCCTTGCTAAGGACAGGAGGGAAAGAAGTTGAAACCAGCAATGTTGAAGTCCCTCATGCCTGAAACTCCCACTAGGGTGACAGAGCTGCTTCTGAATTTGCAGCCAATTTTACTGCAGATAAGGTGGGAAAGCAGCAGACAGCTCCTGTGGCCCCAATGGACTGAAATGAGCCATAGGAGATTAGAAAGGTCACAGCTGCTGTTTTCCTTGGTGTTAGGCTGGGTTGCAGTTTCAGGGCCCTGGCTGTCTGAACGGGGATGATGATGTTCATGCCTAGCTACTTTAAAACCCAAAGTAAAATGATGGGATTTTGCGTTTTTTCATGCACAACTCATCACATCCCAGGTCTTCAGAGTTTTCTGCAGACCCAACTAGTTTTAAAGAAACCCTTTCTTCTTCTCCCATTGCAGGAAGGAAGGGAAAGACAACTGGCTATCCCAAAGTTTCATCAAAAAGGTCCCTTTCCAGGGCTGATTTTTGTGGCATTGCATGAGAGGACTTAGGAGAGAGAGAGCCCAAAGCTGAGAGGAAAATCCAGGAGTGTCTAGACTTTCCCTCTGCTTGGACTACTGACAGATAAAGATTTGTCTTGCTCTTGGGATCTATGTTATCTCTAAACCAGGACTGTAAATGACCCAGCCTGATATTTAGGGACATTTTTTTGTACTTTAGTATATAATCTTAAGTATAACATGACCATGGAAGAGGATGCTTTTTCATCTGAAATGATCTTTTTAAGGGCATTTTTCTGTCTCCCTTTTACTCCTCTCCACCTCCTGTCTGTAGTTTTTATTCATTTTCAGGGCTTCTCATGAAAGTATAATGTAGTGTCTTGTTCAGACTCCACCTTGAGGGTAGCCAGGCTGTGCAGGTTGTGTTTGTTGCCCTCCTTGCCTCCGTCCCTCTTTCAAAGCTTCATCATTCTGGAGGTGGAGAAAAACCTTCTCATTCTCAACCTAAATATATTAATGGAAAACTTATATCTACTTATTCTCACTTACGTACAGCCATGCCTGTTTTAAATTAGTTTGCATTTTGATCATACTTACCACCTGTGCGTGGTTTGAGGTTTTTCTTTTTTTGGGGTGTGTGTGTATATATATATATATATGTGTATATATATATATGTATATATATATATATATATACACACACACCCTGCTCCTTGTTTGGTCCTTTTAGGCTGAGTGGAAGGCTCTTTCTTAGGTTGAATGGGCAGTGTTCTGAGTCTGCATGCAATGAAGTGGGCAGGATTTGAAGCAGGGGAATGGGAACAGGGAAAAATTATGTTCTCAGAGGAGAAATCTTGTTGTGGAGGCAAATGCTCTGCTGGTCTATTGCTAGCTACTCTGTGGACTAGGCAGCAATGATACAGTTTTGGAGGTAAATCCAAACAGCTGAGACAAGCCCAGGTTCCAAGGAGAAGCAAGATTGAGATTTTCTCATAACACTGTGAAGAAACCCAGGCAGACTAAAACTGAGCCGGACCTTGCTTTACCTCTTCCTTTCTCCTCATACTTCTTCTGGCATGGAAGAAATAGGATGCAGGCCAAGTTAGGGCAAGCTCGAAATGAGAGCTTTGAGGCCTGGATAAAAGCTAGCCAGCTCCAGCTTTAAAGAGCAATAGCTGGATGAAGCTGTTCCAGGAAGTAACTCCACTGTCTTAACCAAGAATTCCCTGTGGGGCAGGGTCTCAGTTTAAAGCCCTAGTTGTTTACATTCACTTACAAGCTTAAGAATGCAGACAACCAGTTTTAAATACATTATTAACTGTCAGTTTTTAAGAACCACAAAGCATGCTCAGCCTGTATTGTCCTGGAGGAGACACCCTCTGCCGTTACAGAGATGGAAAACACTGATCTTGCAGCACAGGCGGAGGCGCTCCTAGGGTGTTGCTCCCCCCATGGCAGTTACGAGGACAGGGTCTCCTGTCTTGTTGGAGAGGTCTCCCATCCTGTAGTAAACTCTTCTTCGTGCACACTAACAGAATTACCTCTACCCAGCAGTCCTTGTATGACCAAATCATTGTGTGAACTGAAGCTTTCAAAAAGAGATGTTGCTGTGCAAAGAGGTCATGGGTTTTGATCAATCAAAGAGGAGTAACATCATTAGAGAAAGATAATTTTTTGCAGCTCCATGAGCAGCATGGATGTGTTGGAATAGCGCTCTCAGATCCCAGTTTCTGTGGGAGCAGCTGTTCCCATTTCTCTGTTAGTTCAGAGCTTGTGTGTGTGTAACAGCCCTGAAAGAACAGCAGCAGCATCTGTGAACAGCCTGGCCACCACAGGAGAGAACTATAGGATGCTTTCATATGAGTCCTTAATTAATGAATACATACAGAGAAGTAGCAAGTTAAAGTGCCCACCCTAGCATTTTGTCTGAATCTGTCAAGTCCAATGAAACTCTCTCGCAATCCAGTCATTCAGTGTGAATTCTTCTCTCTCTTTCGTTGAAGAGTTTTTCAAGACATAGTTGATACAAAATCATTGGTTAGCATAGAGATTCTCATAGTCCCTGTGCTGTCATCAAAGCAGAATATTATTCTAATCCTAAGGAGCCACCAGAATGCAATTTGAAATCCTGATGTTGTACAAGAGAAGTCCCTAAAGCTACAGCTAACCTTCCCTGTTGGAGTATGTAGCCACGCATCCTCAGTCCCTCGTCATCCAAACTAGAGCAATTGCAGCTCTTCTGTGGCCTACACTGCCATTTATTTGTGGTGGAGATCAGACTGTGGGAAATGGAGGTAGCATACCTCCCTGCCACCCCACAGAGGTGGGTGGTACATGCTTGGGCTGCACACTACAATCAGAAATTAGAAAACACCTCGGGATCCCTCATCTAGAAGTATAGTCAAATCCTATAGTCGCAGTCTGGGAGTCTGAAAAGCTAGGAAAGGCAGTACAGTCTTTGTCCTATTTTTATACTCTTCCCCAGATATCAGTCAGTGACCACCACTAGAGACCAGGAGTGGGATAGATGGATGTTTGTCTTTTCTAGAAGAGCTGCTCTTATGTTGTTTGTTGATGACATTAGCACAACCAGTCAACAGTAACCTTTGGGCAGATAAAAACCTTGCTCAAGCAGCTGTCTGGGAAAAAGCAACCACTGAGGTGTTGCTAAATGCTTTTATTTCCTTCTCCTTAGTTGTTTGAAGATTCTTGTCAACTGCAAGAATGAGGAAGGGGGAAAAGTTTAATTTTCACTAAGGTGATGTTCAGTATCTGGGTCCCAGTACGTCTTACCAGCACAGATGTTCCTCTGTTGTTCTCCCTCTCTTGAATGACTTTCAGAATTAAATTGGGAATTGGGTGATTCACAGCATTTAGAGCCTATTTTGTGAGGAAACGAGCAGGACTTTTCCAGGGCTGTGTGGTTTAAATTCGCACCCTTGTATTTACACTTAGGTAGTGCAGTGCACTAGCCACTGCCAAATGTCTCTCTTTTCATCAGTGCCTGGCTTGCAGCCTTCGAGTGGCTGCTGTCAATCATCCCAATCTCTCACCAAGTCTATGAATCCCCACCCACCTGCGTGCATGCACACTTCCCCCTGCCCCCCGCCCCCCCACCAATGGATGCTTTGCTTGATGAAGTTTTGCTTTACTGCTGCAGTATTTAGCTCCGTTATTTTGTTTTGTTGCTCTCCAAATCTCACTGTGCACTGTGAGTTGCAGAATAGAGGCAGGGGGGAAGAAACAGCTTACCTGCATAGAAGGGCAGTGGCAAAGGCTTTGGTGTGAATACAGGTCAGCGGGGCTCCCTATGCTACATTTCTGTACCCCAAGCTTAGCAAGCAGGCTTAATTCAATAGCTTCACCCATGAAATAAGTTACAGGAGGCTCTAACACATGCAGACCAGCATTTCACAGATGCTTGTTTCTATCAACACTCAGCCCAAATCTGTCGGTCAATCTCCCTTGGGTTTGGGTATGATCTCAAAGTGCAAATGCTGAAGCCCCATCTTCAGAGACCTTCCCTCCCAATAAATCTGTGAGACTTTTTTCCTCCCTTTGCTAGAAGTGACTGTGTACCCTTCTTACCTTTGCATGGGTTAAAGCAGTAGGTTGCTTGTGTAAGAAACAGGGCATACAGCACCAGACACATCTGCTCTTAACACCTTCAGCCCTACCTTTTAATTTAGATGTTCAGGGTAAGGGCAACAGAAGCTTTCCCTTCTGAGTTTGTGGTATGGCTAAGCCATTTAGGAATGTTTGCTGGCAGTGTGACGCCTTCCAGACAGACATCATGTTCAAAGATGCCAGATGAACTTTTGGTGGCCACATATGGGATCAGAGACAAGAAATGTCATCAGGGACAGACCTTTTCTTCTCCCCCACCAAGGTGCTAAATTAAAAGTCTTGTTGTTCAAACCTGAGAGGTAACAGCAGGTCAGCCCTGGTCTCTGCTGAGGCAGTCTATTCTGGGCAAAGGGGGGACTGGTTCTGCTGAGCTGACTTTGGCTTTGCCCTTTTCACGTTGAATTTAGCTCAGCAGGGTTTTACATTTTTGTCGCTTTTAGAGGGGCTTGTCTTAGAGACCTTTGTCAAAACCTCCCTCCATAGTCTCTAGGGGACTGTGCATCCACAGATCATGTATGATGGCAGGTAATTGCCAGGAGGAATGGAGGGAGAATCTCAGAAATTGGGTAAAAAAAAAAAAAAGTGGGAGAGTGGGTTTCCCCAGCCACAGCTGTCTAATCTGGAGATTGAGCCAGATTAGTTTCTTTCTGTTGTGCTTGAAAGGCACCAAAGCATTTTGGCCACATGGGCTATCCAGTCAGAGAAGAGATCATATTTTTGTAGTGCATGTCCTGAGTCGGTAAAAGGCTCTGGACAGTTAGGAAGAGTACAGCACAAGCAAGGCAAGCATGCAAGCCAGACGTGCAAAGAATTGCTTTAATTTTGTTTCAGCATTTCGAAAGGGAGTGGAGGAAGGGAGATATGTTCCAATTTTTTTGAATTTTCTAAGCAAAATCAGATTGAAAAAACCATCACAGGATGGATTCCCTCCTGTAGCCAGCTCTAGTGAGGTACTATTTGTTCTGCAGATTACTTTTTGCAGGTCTCAGCCCGTGTTCTTGTTGTTTCAGCTAAAAAAGGACCTAACAGATGGGTTCATGAATACATTTAGCTCAGACATGAGAAGGTTTTTATAAGCAGTGATATAACAGGAACAGATTAAAAAAAAAATTCCCCTTTTTTAGGTGGAACTTGGTCAGCTTTCAAAACTGAAATGGTTCGCTTCAGTGTTGATATTTGTATTTTATTTAATCAGGTGAAGAATTAGGATTTAAATCATCTCACAATGAAACATCAGAGGCTAAAACTGCCAAACCAAGACCATCTCATCATTGTCAATAATCTTTTACACCCCCTGGCCAAAATTAGCACAATTTCACAACATATTTTGATTTTGAAAGAATGACGTTTTCAAATGAAAAACAGTTCCATTCAAGTCCTCATTCATTTTATTCTAAACAAATTTTTGGTGTCAGTTTCATCCACTTTGCTTTCTGTGAATACTCCATGATTGCAACTTTCTGCAACATGTTTATTGGCAACATGATATTCAAAAATATTCTCTACTGATAAATTTTGGCCTAAAGCTTGTCAGTTATGAGTGTCTGGGAAGTGTATTTGGAGCAGTTTTGATTCTTGTCTGTGGTTACATGGCATATTTTAAATCCCTGATTGGATAAGCATAAATCACTGCATCAGATTTCCTGTATAAATGTTTATGATTATGAAACTCAGAATTTGTTTTTCAGTGATATATCCACTTAAAACATGATGTCTAAGAAACTTTTTCCCAGCAATTCATTTACTATGATTCTTACAAAAAAAAAAAGCAAACGTGAAAAGCCTCTGGGCCCTTCTTATCTTCAGAGCTTTTATCAATTTTCTTTCATTGCCTACATTTGTTTGTTACTTATGCCCATTGTACTTGATTTAAATTGAGATCACAAGTGCTTTTTAGCAGCATTTATCTTACTGTGTGTATACACAATTCCTAGCACAATAGGACCCTAATCTGGATAGCATTTTCTGGCATGACAATAAATAATGACAATGGTGAAATAATATTACATCATTATTGTAGCGGATGTGTTGGTGACTGCTCATCTAATATCTCAAGACAAGAGGCATTAGGCTTATTGACTGGGTCTTCTCACTGTGACTTAACTTGAAGAAGGTGCCTCCTCAAGTTTTGCTTTAAAAAATGGTCTTTAATTTATTATAATTACTCATTTTTCTGACAGAAAGATAGATAAGATTCTACCACTTAACTGTAAGGCTGATTTTTATTTTTGTTTCTTCATTCAAGAATGGAATTAGGGATATTTTTTCCTTTCTCACTGTCACCAGACTCAGATGATCGCTATTTTAGTCTGGGACTTGCAACAGCAAAACCCAGTGCTGCAGTTTCTGAGGACAGAAAGTGTCATTCCCAGTAAGGCCAGCAATGAAATTATATGAGGGCATTCCCTTCCATCAACAAACTGCTGTGGACAGGAACAAGTGCCTCTGAAATCAAAGCCAGTCTTTGGGCCAGCTTTTCTGAGCTTTGTACCAAGTTTCTTCTGCTTAAGTATAGCCTCAGGTATGAGTCTATATCCTCTTTAAATCTTTTATCCTGAAGAGCTAAAGATGCATTTTCTGCCTCTGTGAATGCTTCCTCTTTGGGGGCAATCCTAAATTCTCTGAGTCTGTAATACTTCATACTTGTGAGTTCCACTGCCTAATTGCACTGCATGTGAAAAGAGTATTTCCTTTTATCAGTTTTAAATGAATAGCCTTTTCATTTAATTGGATTCCTGCATTATAAAAAGTAAAACCAAAAGCCTCCAGCTGACCTTCTCTGTGTCATTTATTACCTTACATGCCTCTATCATGTCACCTTTTATTCAACTCCTCCTCAAACTAATCTAGTCTTAATACTTTTAATCTCTTCTAACACAGAAGCCTTTGCAATCTTCACATCTTTTTCCATATGGGCCTTAGATTCTCAGACCTGCAGTACAGCCCCGATGTCCTAAGCAACCTGTTAACATTGAAAACCAGGGAAGGCATCTAATGAAATGTATATAGTCATGCGATGAATTATTCCAGCTTTCTGGATCACTGTGATGATGTAGATGGTCTTTCCACTACTCTTACAATCCAATACACTAAATCTTATTAATAAGCATCTCCGCAATTGAAATCAATGATGCGTGGCATTACCTAACATAAACGAAGACTTGAGAGTGACCTATGGCCACAGATCAGCTAACAGTGAGCTATCAAACTTATAGGTGCTTATGTATTGGAAATAAAGGTCTATATACAACTTTGCTCCAGCGCTTTGAAAGTTTAATACTAGCCAAGTGTGTTACCAGAGCGTAGTCTAAAGGTCAAGCTTAATCTGTCCCCAAACATTTCTACTTTGGGTGGATGCCTTGCTCTTATTTCCAAACTAATAAATCCAATTGCTCTTTCTCTTCCCCTTCCCCACCCACAAATTCTTAATGGTACTAGTAAATGCAAAGATTTATGGAATGAATTTGTGACCGGGTTTTTTGGCAGGAATGTTCTTGTCACAGTACCTCAAAACAGCTTTCAGAGTGCTCCCTGTTCTCTTGCATGGTTCCCAGTGGTGTTGCGTTAGAGGTCCTTCTAGTTTAGACTGAAATATACTGTCCTCGATGCATGTTTCAGGCTGGATGAGAACCCACTGTATGAAGTTACTCCAAATTTAACCATTCCCATTGAAGTCAATGGAGTTATTCCAGATTTCTAGTGAGATAATTGGTATTTAAGCCTGGCTATTTTCCCAGAGAAATAGCCTCAGAGGATCAAGTCATTTGTCTACCAGAGCAGTGCCTACCTCCCACAATAAATGGCTCCAGATGCTAGAGAGAGTTACCAGTGGATAAGTAGAACTGTTTTATGTTCTGTGTTTAGAACTACTCCCTGTGAGTAGAACTCATAGGGAAAGCTTCTTCCAAACATACGCCAATTAGAGGCTGGCCTGAGCACTGAAATGTAAGGGTTTATATCCCTTAAAAAAAGTGGGAACAAAAACCGATTACTGAGTTTTACCCTTTGTCTTTAAGTCATCTTTCTTGAGGCTTAGCACTAATTGCATAGCATTTAATTGTCTTGTATTTTATTTGTAATGCTTTTTCCCCACCGATCAATACAGTAATTCAGATAAAAGATTGGGAATCAGATCCTGCGCTACAGAAAATTTATCATTATGCTATTGATTTCTGTGGCATCATGCCTGGCTTTAGCAATGAAATTCTTGTCCATATTAGGAAAAAAAAATATACTAATATGAAATGGAATAAATGAGAAGAGTAGGAATTGCACAATGGATTTAAGTAGCAGTTAATACATTTTTTGTGTCGCCTTTCTGATCCAAATGGGAAATGTTGCATCGTAGGAGTAATCAGCTTTTGGCATCCCCTCAAGACTCCTAATACAATAGCAAAACAGAGCCTTCAGGACTATTCATGGCTCTTAATCATCTAACCATGGGCATAACTATAAATATATGTGTGTGAAAATGGTATGTGTATGTCTCTATATATGATGTATGCATCACTATTAAATCCCCAGTGAAACACCAGGAGACTGCCCTTATTGCTTTGGTCATTAATTACATGTAAGTCGATTGCATCAATCATCTCCCTGTGCATCCAGCTGAGGCCAGTTTGTAGCTCTTTACATGGTGATGGCAAGAAGAATAGGAAAACAGTTAACCAAGAAAGCCTGTGATTACTTTGCTTGGCACTATGCAAAGGCATACTTTGCTTATGTGCCTGTTCCATTGGTAGCTCCATAGTTCTGGCATGTGCATGTGTTCATATCCTCTCCAGGACCCTGTCCTCACTCATGCATACCAATCTATACTGACTCAAAGACTTTGAATCAATGCTTGCAGTCGTGCCTAATATCTGTTCCAGTTTTCCAGGAACGCTCCTGAAATCATAGTCATTTCATGCAAGGAACCAATTAATGGCAGAGCTTTGACTTTAACCCTGTCACGTGTATCCTCCCTGCTTTCTGCTAATGTGTGAGCATGCACACACTCCTAGGATTTTATAGAATGTCTATGCAGATACACACAGTGCAGAAGCCTGACTTTACATTCCCCCTAAACACGGGCCTAACCTGGAATCAGATCTTTGCGCTGCCACAGATGACTGATAAGGCCTTGATCATGTCATCTAGTGTCTTCAGGTCTTTGTTTCCCAGTGATAACACAAAGTCCTGTTTCCTTAAGCTCCTTAAGGAAAAGGGTCTTTTCCTTATCCCTTTGTAATGTGATTCAATAGAAAGAGGCCATAGGTTTAGCTGGAATTTGCAGATGTCAAAAATGTGTGCCAAGCTTTATGTTTGCCTGAGGTCCTCTGCCTGCTGGGGTCTCAAAGCTGCTCTCTCAGCCAGAGCACACAGACCCAGCCCAGTTGTGGAGCTGGATACTGAAAGGCTTTGAGGTCCCTTTGGCTTCTACTCCCCTGTTGAAACCACTATGAAAGAATTATTATATTGTGATTTTAAAAGGAAATTGAAAATTCCCTCTTTACTGCTTTCTAAATGAACCTTATAATTTCTTCCCTGTCTGTTAGTGACACTATTCAATTCTCTCCCTGTCAAAATGTACTGGTGAAGTGCAGGAGTGCAGTCAGTGGCAGGAAGGATTTATCACCCTGTCTCCTGTGAGCGACCAGACACCTGCCTGCAATCTCCTGTCATGCAGGGCTGGGTACAACTCATTTGCCAGACTGAAGAGCAGCCTGGGATGTCTTGCCGTTGCCTTCCCACTTGCTCTGTAATATCCCTTGCTTGGGGCTTGCTATGGCTCAGCCCAGTGCCGATCTGCACATCCTGTTGAAATTGGGTCCTCAGAGCCTTTGCTTTCTTCCTTCTCCTAGAAAGGACTTTATTAAACTGCAAGTCAGACTTGGAAAACCTAGTTCATTACAGTATTCATCTCTCTGATGGTTGAATTACAGAATTAGGAAAGCATTTAATAGTTTTCTGTCTTTCTCTGCTGTGGAATGGGTTCCTCTTTCATATCTGTTCGTACATTTCTGAGGTAGTCTGATTATTCTTGTGAACAGAATGAGCATCAGTTGAACATGCCACCTGGATATGACCAACATAAATTTTCAGCTTATGCTAATATAGCACAGGACGCTGGATTAGAAGCAATCATTTGGCTCATCAGATGTAGATCCTGCAAATATTCCATAACAGATGTATCCACAAGCATCTTGAAAGTCTCCTGCCTATGCATGAGTCTTGGAAACATTTCCCTAGAATGCGCACATGCTAGGATAATATATTTAAAACAAGACCAAAAGCTCCCAAGCTAAAGTAACCTGAGGGAAGAAAGCGAAATAGATCAAGGACATAAAAAATATCCTGAGTCACTGAAATAGCGGGGAATTTGTTAGGCAACAAACAATCCTATGAATCTTGCACATGGGGTTTGAACATTGGGGGTTTCTTGCCTTTCTCTGATGCCCTTATTATCAGTCATTTCTAAGAATGCAGCATGGGACTGGCTGGAAAGCAAGTGTGTTGTGGCATTTAGCTATCTGCAGTTATTAAGGAATGTAGAAGTGAGCCCTGCAGCCTTGGCTGCCTTAACCTTGACTTTCCTTCTTATTTCTTCTGTGTTGTTTTTCTGAGACACGAGCACTATTGAATTCAGTGGAAGAGAAGGGGTAATTGGTCCCTTGGTCTCTGGCGTGATGTGCACTGTGACACACGAGCTGGGAAAACTTCTGAGTTGCGTGTGCTGTGCTGAACACTGCCGGCATGGCATTTGCTGCAGGGCTTGGCTTCATCAGTGGAAGGCACAGTGGGAAGGGTGGCAGCCGCCTGTGTCTCTCAACTCTTGAGGTTAACAGCATGATTAAAATATTGAGAAAGCTAGTGTCATCGAAGTGAAATATTGTGCCCCTGCCAACATAAATCCCTGTGCAGCTCCTAGTGTTATCTGACAGGTTCCTCCAGAGATCACAGTCCCCATCTCTGCAGGGGAAGTCACTCACCAGGGCAGCAAATGGAGCTAGTCAGGTTCATTTGCTGCTCCCTCTGCCTGGTTATGCCCTGCTGTAGTTCACTTGGCATCTGCCGAGTGAGTCCTGAGAAAGGGGAGAGGTCTCCATCTGTTTTGCTTGCTGGTGTCAAAGGTGTGCAGGTCTGACTTGCACCAGAGGCTGGAGAGGAGGCTCATCTGCCCCCCCAGACCATCTCTTCTGCCATAAGCTCTCTGCTTCCCTATTGCACCAGAGAAAAGAGATACCTAGAGTTGGCTATACAAAATCCCTGTCTGTCTCCCTGTGACACCATCTGCCAGGGTAAAGCAAGAATCATGGGATGAGGGTGGAGAGGTTTTCTGAATCATGAATGATTTTCTCAGGATCCAGGTCCCCTTCTCCTCTACTCAGTCTTTACATATGTGTGTGAAATCAGCGCTTCCTTAGTTATTCATGCGTCCTTTCTTTGTCACAAGCAGTGAAAGTGTTAAAGCAAGCCTGAGAACTGGAGTAGTCCCCAAAGTACACTTGTAGCTTTGATAAGGCAGGGATTTAAATTAAAAAAGAAGAGAGAGAGAGAGAGAAGTGGGGAGAAGATCTGAACACAGAGATTTTGGGCACATTTATACCTCAGTACTATTGGAGTTGATGATGATGTTGTAATGGGATCACTGTTGTACATTAGATAAATATCTTACTTGTATAGTGATTTTGTTTAGGAGCTTCAGGTATAGTTCAATTCTTCTGGTGCTAAGAGAGGAATAAGGTCTCCGTAGAAAGATGTTCATCTCCTCAGACACTTTAAATTAAATGTGCCAGGATGCAGAGTGAATACAGACAGAAAAGAGGTAAGGAGCAAGGGTAGTTTATCATGATGAGATACAGATGCAGCCCACAGGTAAAGCTACTGCTTCACTGGTTCCTTTGCAAGGGATGTTTCTGGAGAGCTGTGAAGGGGAACGAGGATTCGGCTTTGTGCGCACTTGCAGGTTGCTTCTCTGGACCATGAGAAAGTTCCAAAATGCTGAACAAATTATATAATAAGCATCTTAGCGCTTGGCAGCCCCGTGTCTTTGGAAGACACATCAATAACTCAGCAGCCAAGAGGTAGAGGGAGGACACGAAATAAGTAAACCAAAACAGCTGCTTGTGCCAGGCTGGCTGGGGAATTAACTTCACACCAGCACTTCTGTTTTAATCTGTAATTAAAATTGCAATTGAAAACAGGGTTTCTGGAGGATGGTGGATCCTGCAGTATTCATCACAGACTCTTTGGAACCAGCACATTCAGTGCTTATCAAATCTCTGCCAGTGTTTCACCACCACTGGCACACAAAAAATTACAAACATCTTTGTTCCAAAACCCCAGTCCAGGGATTTAGCCAACTGGCAGAACTGAGCAGCAGTGTGGCTTGGCCATAGGGGTGTGGAGCACAAACAGAAGCAGGTGCTTGGATGAGCGGGATGGAGGTGGAAGTAATGGCAGCACAGCTAAGCTTGCTTTTGTGGAAGGGCTCCTGACCTCGCCTGGCATAAGCTGGAGGCAAATCAGGCCTGGAGTTTAAGTGCTCCTGAGGTCTCATCTCCATGGCAAAGGTATTTGCTGAACAGAGTGGGAAATGGGGCTGGCAGAAGGATGAGGTGGGGGAAGGAGCAGGGCTGCCTATCTTACCTGTTACTAGAGTCATGGCTTTTAGTAGCTGTTCAGAGGGAGGAGAAGCTTAGCCTTGGCCTCTACATGCTGGTCACCAATGCTGCTTTGTTTAGCTGAACTCTTCTGATCTTTCCCTCCTTCTTGGAGTAGTTTTTCTTCTCCCTCTTTCTTCCCTTCTACTATTCCCTGCTTAGGCAGCAGTGGCAGTCACTGAAAAGAAAGACAGGTTTAAGTGCCTGAGGCTCTGTGAAGCCTCTAAACTTCCTAATGTTGTCAAGACATGGGAAGTGAGAGCTGACAGGGTCTGTCAGGGTGAGATACACCCCTTGTGACAGGCGGTGCCTCTAGTCCTCTTCTTTGGGAAAGTGGAGGGAGTGAGTGGCAGGCTTGACACAGTGCCTGACATTGCCCAGCCCATAGGCGTCTCCTCTTAGGAGCGACAGGAAACCAGGGATGGCCCCTTGGGGTGTGGAGGGAGGCAGAACCTAGCAGCAGAGCCTCTGGCTGGCTGCTTTCCTCGCTTACCTTGAACAGCAAGCCCACGAGTCCCTGCATTTGCTGGCCCTTGCGCTTATGTGTCCAGGTGAGATCTCTAGAGGCAGCAGCTCCTTAACTGGCGAGGGCAACAGGCAAGGCTTGAGAGAGCTAGCAGGTGAGACCAAGTGGCTCACCTGGGTGAAGAGCCATGAGCCTGCAGGTTGTGAGCCAGCCTGAGCGCAGAGGGACTCACATTCCTATTCTTGCACCTTTGGGTTAACTCAGACTTGGATTTTGGAAAGCAACCCTACTTTTCCAGGGAGTTTATGGCACTAGTGATAAACTAGTCACTTTCTACCAGAAAAAAAAATGATCTCTCCCAGGAAATCTCCCCTTCCTCTCTGTCTTCCCAGAAAAATACTTCCAGCCTTCAACACTTAATGCTAGTGCTACCTTGAGAGCAGGGTGTGCAGGTGCTACTCTTGGCAGTAATAGACAGCTGAGAGGGTTTGTTAAGGACCTAGGACCTCTGTGGATTAAGCTCGAGATTTAAAAAATGATGTAACTTTGCTCATACAGAAATTGCAGCCTATTCTGGGTGGGAAGTACGTTTTCATAAGTGTAGCCTTTTCAGGTCTGTGAGTCTACTGTTCTCATAGCCACTCCAGTACTTTTTATCTAACGATCTTAAAATGTCTGTGTTTTGGTTAATCAAAGCTTATTTTGCAAAGGTACAGAGAGAGAACTCGGCTGTGAGCTACCTTCAGCAAGACACTATCTGACTGGAGGGGGCTCCAGGTAACCTGACTGAAAATCCACTTGGCTAGATAACATTCTGAATCTCAAATAGGGTGCAGAAACTGGGGAAACACATTGCATCACATAAAATAAAGACAGAAATCACTACGGTGGTGTTTCTTTGGTCCCCATGCAGAGTTTTGGGGAGGGAAACACAAGGTGTTGAATCTTAGGATGAAGAGAGGGACACTCATAGCAGGGTAGGACAGGAAGGGCTCAGTTGATCTCACTGCAGTCCCAAGTCACAGTGCAATGTAAATTAAGCCCAAGAGTTTCTGCAGAAAATGTAGGAACAAAATAGGAATCCAAGTGGTGCAGTTCTTACTGCTGCAATAAGAAAGTGTTACTGCTGACCCTGAGGTGGGCAAGAGCTAGTGTTTCAACAGAGTCTAATTGCAGCTGAATATACTTCTAGGGGCTCTTCTCCTCTGCCTTCTCCAGCTCCAAGCCGCAATCTCAGTTTAACGAACTGTGTCTCAGTATATAGCTATCCTTTCCTGTCTGAAAGTATCTTAATTGGTTGTGAATAATGCTGTATTAACTCTCCTGGCTGTATTAACTCTCCTGGCTGGATCAAAAGGCTCTTGCATGCCTCTCCCACATCCCATCTCCATGGAAGGTCTTGTTATCATGTTTCTAAGCAGCAAATACGGACAAGTAATTTGCATATAAATAACGTGCCAGTACAGAAAGGCAGCAAGAAGCACCTGGTAGCTGCTTCTTTTATTACTCCAAAAAGAAGCAAGGTACAAGCAGGACACTGCTGTGGGCAGCTCTGCTGCATCCCAGATTCACCCCAGAAGCCACCCTGACCCCGTAAACACAAGAGTTTGGTGACAGCTGGTTGTGGCCTCCCAGTGAGAGGGTGGGAGCAAAGGCGCAGCCACTGTCCCTCCCTGAGAAAGGGCGCTCTCAGATTCTCCTTCCCTGGCCCTGCTGCCAGAGCCAGAGCGGCACTTCTTATTTATGGAATTGGGATTAACAGGAATTCAGTAACCTGATTGAGAAGGGCTGTTCCGCTACTGCAGGTGTGCCATCCTGTCAAAGACTTGACCCCCATGACTGTAGACTCAGGGACTGATTCCTGGGGCTGGGAGGCTTTGATACAGGAGAGAGAAGGATGTGAGACAAGAAGTGCCTTGTCCACAGTGTGGACACTGAGGAGGGTGACCTTGGCAGGCCTGGGAGAGAAGGAGAAATTCAGGAGGGTCTGGGATGGGGGACAGAGCAGGAAATCAGTATGGTCCTGGAGAGGGATAAACAGATAATGGGGAGAGGCAAGAAGCATCAGGGTTGCTGGCTCAAAGTGGGTATTGATGCTGGAACAGGATGGCGAGGAATCAAAGGGGAGATAAAACACGTTTGCAAGGTGCGTGAGGCTTGCTTCATTTGATGCGCACCCTTTCCTTGTAAGTAAGGATAATGAAACAGAAAAAATTAATATAATGTCAGCCAGGGGCTGGAGGGTGTGTCCCAGCAAGAATAAATAAAACCCAGGCTAACCTGGCTAAATGTTCAAACACATTCCTGCCCAGATTTGACATGTGCACACACACATAAAAATCTATGACAAAAACAAAGGCATTAAAGAGAATGTGATGAACTAGTGAAGTAAAGAGTTGCTTGCAGATAGGAGAGAGGGCCGAAGCACAGCAGAAGCAGGGAACATAGCATGTGCCTTGTCCCAAGCAAAACTTGGTGTTTGAGCAGCTGACCTCAGGAGAAGATGAAGCACACATAAGAAGTGTCCCTTCATCTCTGCTGGTTTAAAAAGTAGCTGGGGGAGGTTACTGGGTGACTAGCACACACACCTCTGTGCAAGAGCCATCTCCACTGGCGGAGCTGAACCTTGCCCTTTAAGTTTGTGATGCTATTTAGGGGGCAAGCCAAGTTCTCCTGTTCACCTGACTAGCTCTCCCTGTTTCTGAACAGTTTGAGTCTAGCCCTTCTTAAATGGCATTGATTTTCTAGCTATGCTCTAGCCCTTTGTCCTCTGAGAACAGTTACATTCAGGGAGGTGAGGGGACTTGGCCAGTCATGCAAGAGACGCTGTCATGTCCTGGAAGAGCGCCCAGGCTTTCTCAGCCCATCAGTGGCTCATGCAGCCCCCAGAGCAGGGGCAGCTTTCACCTGGCTAAAGCCCTGCAACCAGTGTCAGAGCTTTACTGCCTGTGGTCTCAAGGCCATTCCTTAATGCCAAGGAAAAGAGGTGAAAGTCAAAGAGGATATGAGATCTAGAGAAAGCTAGTATGTTAACTGACCTTCAAGGTTTGCTCTTGAACATTTCTAACTGTTATCCAGATGGGACTCGTTCCAAGTGGATGTTTGTGTAAATCCTGAGGGGCATTAGCAGCTCTAGATCAGCATTTTAATCTTCATTCAATTTCTATTTTCTTGGAGGGCCTCTGGGGACCATCTCAGAGCTTTTAGAAGAAACAGTAATGGGAGATTTTTTTTTTTTTTTTAAAAAAAAAAAAGGCAAAGACTGAAGGGACTGGTTGTGCAGACTAGGAGATGCTGACCCCCGGAAGGGGGACTTTAACAGAAGTTTTCTCAGCAATGCAGTTGTTAGCAGGGTGGCTGATAGCTACTATCAGAGCGATGATCATGCTGTAAGAACCTGCCTAGCAACCCGAAGTGCAGATGCAGCTTTTTGAGACAAATCCCCCCTGCCAGCTCCTGCATTCAGCAGTACTGAAGAAAGGAAACTCCATGCCTTCAGAAGCAAACCCCAGGTTTTCCCAAATTGGCAGGAAACGACTCATTCCACAAATACAGTCTCAGAATATGTGTACAGGACTCAAGTTCTCATCCAGGTATGGCTGTGGGAGCACTAGAAAATCACTTAATTAGAGTTGTGTGGGGAAGTGTTTTCGAGATCTCAGATACTCCGCTTGTGCCATGTTTGTTTCAAGCCCTTTCAAGTGTGAAGAAATGCCAGCGCTTGCCGTCTGTAAGCAAGGCCTCTGGTCTGTGCTAATCATTCACAGTCCACCTAGAAAGGCTGTCCTGGGACAGCAACACGCAGATTCTGCTCTGTCTGCTCCATCCAGCCAAGCAGCAATAGGCTCAGTTTGATAACCTTCCCCGTCAGAGCAGTACTGTACAGATAATTAAACAGCCAAACATTGACTGACAGGCAGCTGGGGCAGCATTTACCTGGTGTTCAGTGGGAAGGTTGTAGCTTTTGGATATGTTTTTCAAACAGCCTGAAGAGCAGATACTTAAGCTAGAGTCTCTCTCTGGTATTTGGCCTTAACAAAAGGCTGGCTTTCTTTGGCAATGCCCAAGAATTCTCCTCTATCTATTTCTATTTTACATAGTACAGGGAAAAATAGATAGAAAATGACAGAAGAAAAAAACAAAAGCAAAAATAAGCTACTGTCCTTGGTTTTGTTCTGTTACTGGATCCCTTTGGCTGTGTTGTTTTACAGTGGCTGACATTGTCTCATGGGCGTAATCATATTGATTACATTAATACTATTCTATGGGATTAGCAGTGTTGTTCTGATGTTTGGGAAAATAAAAGCAAAGAAGGTCTGATATAGACATGGGGTAACTGAATAGAAGGTGCTCATAAATAAAACCCACAGCTTTAGGTATTAGTTTGTCTTGTTCTCTAGAGGGGAGCAGGGGGCCGGTGGAAGTAAAGAGACACTGCAAATGTCGAGGTCTGTGAAACAGAGCAAGTCAACATGATTCCCTTCCATTTCTCCACCTTCGCTCCCCTTCCTGTGTGCTTGCTTTCATCTTACTGTATACAAATTTCAGCATATCCCTATCCCTACCCTGGTGCTTCTGTTCCACCAGGGAATTTTCTCATCGGCATTGTAAAATGACTCATTAGGAAGGAAGCAGGCAGAGCAGGCTTTGCTGAGACAGAACCTAAGGGTGTGACATCGGCTTTTCTTTTGCTCTTCCTCAACTCAGATGTGCTAGTTCCATCAATAAGATTTTGCTTGAATTGACCTAGTATATTCATCTTTCAGATAGAGGGAGATTTGTATTATTAATACTCTTTGTGCTGCACATTGAATTGAATGACCCTAAAGGCAGTCTGTCCTGTTGCCCCAACACAGAAAGACCCAGGCTAATAAATAAGTATCAGCTTCCTCTTCCCATTTTGTCTCCCTCTTTGTAGATGTCAGACACTGAGCTTATATTTTCAAACATGCTGTTGCATGTAAAGAAGTTGTTTATACTGCCGTGTATAGGTGGATTAAAAAAGCTTGATCTGTTGGTCTGGTGGGAGTAAATGCTTCTCTTAGAAGATGCCAAGGAAACTTGGTCCACTTTTCTCCTTCTGTCTTTCCTCTGCACTGGACTGAAAGAGATGTTTTCATCAGATCTCAGTTCCTTGATACTTTTTTTTCTTTTCTTAGAGCTTCACCTCCACGAATCATGTGTTTATCTTCTAAAATCAAGAAGAAAAACTCTCTAGCTCCCCCCTTGCACTTCCATTAAAAATTCTAAAAGCCATGTAGCCTGAGAGAATAGCTTTTCTAAAGACATGAAAAAGAATTGCTGATTTATTTATTATTTATAGTTCTCATTATATTTTAACTCCAGGGGGTGGCAAATATAGGATAGACTCTTTCAAACAACTTGTGGGCCCTCCAGTGGTGCTCACCATGTCTCTGTGCCAAAGAACGTAGTAAAAAAAGCAGTCCAAGCAGCAATGTGAAGCAAGGACAGATAGGTTAGGCAGTTCTTGTACAATGTGTGTCTTGATGGTCTGAGTGTAGCGTGTACTAGCGCCAGTTTGGGCAGGACAGCTGGGGATTTTCTGTAATGGTTTTGGTGAGATGGGAGCACTGGGAGCTGGCACAGCACCAGCCTAGCAGTATCGGTCCCCAGTGGATGAAGGATTGCAGGAAGCAAAAATTTTCCTCTAGGCATGCAAGGGCAGTGCTCTGAAACATTCAAACTCTCCAGCTTTTCCCCCTCATCCTGCTCCTGTGCATCCATTAAACTCTTCTGGGAAGCAATGTGCAAGTGGGTCTCAGATGGCAAATTGGCCCTGGAGAGCAGCAGTTTGCCAGTGTGTTAAGAGGCAGAAAAATGGCCTCACAAAGTATGAGGCTCTGTGAGCAGGGGGAGAGGGGAGTAATTTGGAAATGCACTTGGATTTCTGTTGCTATTCTGATCCCATGGGCTATGGTCACTGATGTTTGCTGCTGATAGACAAAAAGGGTGTGGGCAGAGAAATCCAGACAGACCTTGGGCCCAAGACCGGTAAATTAGTGGGACTCGTGTGTGAGTGTGATGTGTTCAGAGTAGCTGATAGCAGAGGCACATGCTTTAAAGCAGTTTCAGCCCTGCAGGATTTACATCCTTTCTCACGCCTCCTTGCAGCGTCTTTGCTGTTCCCTTGCCCCATCTCATGGCCCACATGCTCCCCACGTGACACTAAAGGTGTTTTCCAAAGCTGACAATTTAAATCATGCACCTGAAATGGGTGCTAATGAGGCTCAGAGTTGGTCTGTTCGGTATACATCTGAGAAGCTGGTATAACTCCAGCAACTGAAAAAACAAAGCTATGAAATGCAAAAGTGCAGTGCTTGAGGCTTGCAAAATACTGGTGCTTCATAGGAAGTCTGTCAGAGCCACCACAGACAGAGCTCTCTTGCTGCCCCACACAGGTTGATGGAGCTCCTGTTCCTTGGTAACAGAGCTCTCTCACCATTATATCACACAGTGGGGACCTGCCATGGACCTCTAGGGTGCTGATGTAGGCTAAAACACAAAAGCAGAAGAAACAAAGGGCTGAGACCAATGTTGCTGCTGTAAAGGTGCAATATTGGCCTGCTATGGGACAGAGCTAGGTACGTAGTGCAATGACCAAGATTTGCTGCCTTATCGGCTGTCTCAAATTCCAGGAAAACAAGCTGTAACTTTAAAGCAACTCGGGGGGGAAAACTGCTGTGGCTTACTCCCCCCACTTCTGCCCCCCCAGTGATATCGCTGTGTGTCAGATCTGGGGAGGGACATGACATGCTTCAGTCTGTTTTCACCTCTCTCTTCTTTTCTTCTGCTATCCTGCTGAGCGAGCAAGGACAGAGGAACTCATAAATAAAGCTGTGGATTTAAGTCAGGACTGAAATCTTATTTGAAAGGATTTGGCCTCTATTTCATTTTTTTGTTCAATGTATTTTTATTAATAACTGTGTTCAATCAGAACTGCAACTCGTCACCTCCTGTGCCTGGAAGGATCTTTTCTCAATGTAATTTGTCAGCTGGATTCCTTCCCGGTCGTGCTCCTGGTTTTTCTCACCACATTCTGAATCCCCCTGTTTTTCATCAAAAGCAGACACTTCCTATTGCTGGGACACGGGGACACTTCAATCATCAGTTTTGTCCCAGATGCACACAGGCACACACACACACGTATATATATATATGAATACATACTTCTCCCTCTTTTCTTCTTTTTTTTTTTATTTTTTTGCTTTCTTCTGGTCTCAACTTTTGATTGAGTTTCCTGTGACTCTCTGACAGTGTAAGACATGAAATTACAGTCCCATTATCTACTTTACAGAAATCGTTTGTGAGTGTTTTCTACATGGACAATTCCACGCTACTACAGCTGTAGTAACACTTGGCAGCAGGAGGATGCATTGGTAGTTTTTGTTTTATCTCCTGGCCAGCAGGGACTGGGAGAGTATAGACCTTCATCTCCTGGTACCCAGAGTTCGGAAATATTCCTTTTCTGCTCCTTGATATGTAGAGGGGAGGAGACCACCCTGGCTTTGTGGTGCACCCAGCTTCATTTTAAAAGTTGATAAGAAAGAACAGGAGCTGACCTGAGATATGGAGCTCTTAGCAGGAGTGATGGATTGAAACTGAGCTAGTGTTTGGAGCTACAGGCTAAGGGGGAAAAGTCAAAACACGGTGATTACTGCTGTTCTTTACTGTGCAATAGGAAGGTTGTTAGGAGGAGGGCAGTATAAAACTGTGTCTAGAATACATGCCCCAGACCTTGTTATCCTGTGCTTAAACCCGCTCATTCCTAGGGTCCTGTTTAGGCATCAGCAAGACATATGGTACTGCTGTCATGGTGCTGATGGCAATATAAATATAGACCTGAAGATATGTAGGGCTGACTAGTAACCTGTTGACTTGATTTCCAACCCCCAATCCTTGAAGCTTCCGCTATTTATGGGTTTTAGGGGGTTTGTGATGATTGCAGACAGGGAGCTTTAAGAATTGGCAGTTTTCTGCTGATTGCGATTCCGTATCAAAACTTTGATTAAACTTTTTCAAAATCCTACTCGTTAGCATAATTTGGGTGGATTTATTCTGTGTCTCAGCAATATGTCTGATTATTTATGGGAGCTAACGGCCGACTACAATTAACTTTGATGAATGTAAAGCTTTCTGGAAGAAGGAGAAAAATATTCCCTCTCTTTGCTATAATTTATAATGCAAGTTAGTTTAGTTTGTGGGTACAAATAAATAGAACTAGGTCATAAAACATCCTGACTCAAGGCAATGGGAGAATCTTTGCATTATGCCGTCAGGTGGTGTAAACTGCAGTAACTTCAACAGAATTCGAAGAATTGCACAGACTTGATGCAATCTGGTTATTAGGCCTTTATCTTTAACCTGTTCATTTCTGCTCAGTAGAGGCTGTGGTCTCTGGAAAGGCTTTGCCTTGGGAAGCAGCCCTCTGTCCAAGCTAAATGAGAAATCATCTTAATCTCAAAAGTGAGAAATGCTGCGCCTGAACGCAGTGCAGCCTTGAAACGCAAAAATACCCAGAGAGGTTTGTTGCTGAAATTCTGTGGGAAGGGGAAAGATAGCTTCTCCTGAAAGCTCAGTGCAGCACACCACCAAACCCCGAGTACCACTCCATCTCCTCTGATGGGATGTGGTTATGCTTGTCCAACCAGCAACAAGGCTGCACAGGCTTTCAGGTTCAGCTGCCTTATTCAACCCCACTGCATCTACACCTGCCTTCTGAGCAGTGGGCTTATTTATTGGTAGAGAGAATCTAGACAGTTCTGCTGGCGTAGCCACCTGCTGCAAGGTCTGGCTGCAAATCCACAGCTGGCTTGCAAGGGTTAGGGCAGCAGATCACTTCTCTAGATCTGTAAGGGTGGGCAATTGTGTAGCTGCACTAGCAAGTGCTGAGGCCCAGTGCTTGCACCAGGTAGTGGCGTGGCTCAAGTTTGATTGCCTGATGGAAACTCGCTCTGCATCCTGAGCAGCTCCACAGTCTTGTAAGAAACAACGTAGCACGTCATGTTTGGCATGACAATTCATGCTGTTGTCTTGTTTCTGCTACTGACCTGAGGGTAAAGATCTTGCATGGAACATTTTATCAGCTGTAGTAGGTGTTCTTTCTTTATTAATTCTGTTTGGAATCAATAATTAATGCTGCTGACTCCTTTATGATTCCCCTCCATGTGAAAGGAGTATGGAGACAGGCTAGCATTTCATATCTTTACCATCAGAAGAGCTTTGTGTTCCTTGAAGACCCCTGTAGTCCCAAAGTATATAAGGGTTCTCATACTATGAAACTTCTTTTCTTGTTTAGGGTCAGCCACATACCAGTTTAAGTAGACTGGCAAGGTATATAATTGGACATATAATTCCCATTACAGAGAAAATGCAGTAAATCGAGCAAGGGTCTCCCCATCGCTCCCTGGTCAGGGACAGCGTAATAGAGAGACTCGTTGGGCAGAAAGTCAGTTTTAGTTTGGTAGCACAACTAGCAACAGAGAGGATTTTTCTGCCAACAACCATCTCCCGGCTGCTTAGCATTTTCTGATCAAGCCTCTACAACCTTTTTGCAGAGATGACCAAATTACAGGTTTGGTACTGGGCAGCCTAAAACTCACATGCCCTCAGCAATTACAGGGTTGTTGGCCCCCGTGACATCCTGCTGCTAACAAAGCAGGACAGGTTTTCTGCTAACCACTAACCTAAAGGTGGAAAGGCTTTGTGGTCACTTGTCTGCCCCTTAAGCCAACGCACACCCCTGCAGCATCTCTTACTTAAAAATCAAAGTGATTTGGATTCTGCATTTTTGAAAACAAATAGGTCAAGACTAGGAAGCCAGAATTTCTTTAGCTTCTAGCTAATGTCTTTAGCCATTTAGCTTTCCTCAGGTCAGTCCACAGCACATCAGGGTTCTCTCTTGGCTGCTTTTCTGACTAATGCATTAACGAATAGGAAAGAAATCCTAAGCTTGTAAGTTTATTTCTGTACCAGACAAAATGCCTGGATGGGATCTTTGTGCCAGCAGTAGAGCCCTATCTCAGCCATACTAGTGGCTGTTGACCGTGCTGTGGGTAAAGAGAGACTTTCAACAAGTTGGCAGGGTATCGGATAAAGGCTCGGTTAATACCACACATCTCAATAGCCCCTTTCATGCAAGAATGGCAAATGGATTTTGCACACAGTGTTGAAGAAAGCTTGCTTCTATCCCTCAGATGTAGATGTTATCATCCTTTCACGTGGCAGGGAAACAGAGGCAATGAGTTAGAATAAAATTTTCCCAGCTCCCATCTTTTCAGATTGTTTCATTTTTGTGCTATCTTCTCACAGCTGCTTCCCTGGCTTCTTTCCCCTCCTCTTCCACTTTGCCCTTAATCAAAACCAAGTCATCTAACTTGAAAGAATATGTTTTTACTTTTGAATCTGAGAAGGTGCAACAGCAATAAGACTGATCCTAATACTGAGACAGCTGCCAGGAAGGTAGATCTATCTGCTGGATTTCGTGGAGAGGAGAGCTTGCGTTTCTTCTAAGGGCTTGTTGAGGAGTTTTTCTCTCTCTTATTCATTACACTTATAACATGCTTTGGGGAAAATCCCTCAAAGCTCTTTGCTAAGCATTAGTGTCAGTTGGTGTGGTCCTTGCATCTCAACCTGCTGCTGGTCTGGGAACTTACAGATTTATGACCACATCCCTGCTAACATGCTTAAAGCTGTAACAATTGGCCAACACCCAGCTCACAAATCCAGCTGAGAAGCTGTCAAGCCAAATGCCTTGCATCGATTACTGGTGTCTCTGTGGCTGCGTCTCAAAGACTGCTCTTCCCGAGCATGTCTTGGCTCCTCTGCAAGCCCATCATTTATCCGAGCCGTGAAGCAACAGCCACATTTGCTCCAGTTTTGCTTCAAGGTTGCTTGCTTCTTCTTGCACAGACATAGGAGATGACTCACGTATGAACTGATCCTCTTCCCCTTGGCTTTGTCCCGCATGTGGAGACAGCAGCTCACTGAAGTTCTCAACATGCAGATTACCCATGCCCCTGCAAAACCTTTGGCAACTCCTCTTGCCTCTGTTGTCCTTGCCATTTGTCACTGACATTTCCACTTGCATCTACAGATTTTGCCAATGCTATTTTTTCTTTCGGTGCCCAGTAACTTCTCTTTGGATTGCATTGTAATTGCCTTTTTCCTAGTTCATGTGAAAGATTTTTCAAATGGAGCTATTAATTCAATGAGCTGGTCAGCCTTTGCCCCACATTTGGGCCCTTGCACAGAGGCCCCATAGTATCACTTGCAGTAGCAATGCCTTGGCCATCCTCAGCCTTTGCAAATAGGTTCCTCCTCACTTGAGTATTCAGTTCTCTTTGGTTTTGTCTTATCCACCACTAAAGGCGTAAATGGGATTATACTGTAGCCCTCCAGATAGTCACAGACCAAAACCATGAAAACAGTGGAGCTATCTGCCAGCATAAGTGAATGTGGAATTCAGAGTCTAATTAGATGGGGAGACTGGGAACAAATATGCAAATACCAAGACTGCTATTGTAAAAAATATTTTTAGATATTTGTACTGCAGGATTTCTTGATTTGCTGCTGAGACTCTGAGGTTTATCTTTATGGTCTCTTAGGAAAGAAAAAAAAAAAAAACATGCAAAGCAAACCACTGGTTGTCTGGTTTTGTTTTTCAAATATGCTGAAAAGGGGGAAGGCAGGTAAGAATCACTCTATTATGAGGAATATGAGGGAAAGAAAAAAAAGTACTCAAAGATGATCAGCAGTCTGATGTCTCTGGACACTGTGCAGCTGCACATAAACACGGTGTGGCTACTTAATGTCTGAAAGATATGTAATACGAATAGATCCAACAAGGATGCTCCCCACCCTCCTGCTACAGAAACCGAGCAATGAGACACACCTTCTTTTTTTTTTTTTTTTTTTTTTTTTAGTTAGAACTAGAAATGCCTGTCAAGAACAGTTTAATGAGTGCTGCTTAAAAATATGGAGCAAGGAATTATAGACAAGATGGGTACAGGTTCATTCTGTGTCCCTAAGGACTTTGTGTGGGTCCTGGTACTGTATGTCCAGATACATGGACATCTTCAGAATGCCACAGAAATGCACAGCCTTTTCTGGTGGAGACATGGCACCTGGAAAGACTTACAGGCTAGACCCACACAGGTATTTAGGCAGTGTTTGAACAGCGGCCCCTTAGTGATGTGCTCAGGGTGACCCAGAGCACATCCTGCTCTGCAGCCCTTAGCTGAGAGTCTAAATTGCTGCAGGAGGCTGCAATGAGGTGTGGTAGCCTCAGCCCAGCTGGGGATCTGGCCACTGCACCAAGTTTACATGGGGCTTGGGACTTTAAAAGCTGCTGACACAACAGCCCCGGGCAGGAACTTGTGTTCTGTGGCAGGTAACAGTTTGTAACATGCTGATTGGCAGAAATAAAGGAAACTGGTATTACTGGTAATGCAATTGCCATTTAAGATCACCTAAACAACCTGTGAAAAAGAAGTTGCCTAGAGGAGAGTCTGGCCTTTGAGTAAAAGCTGAAGGAAATTACTGTGGTACCTCAGGGGAGACTCTAAAGAGAACTGATTTAAGATGGGTCAGAATAGTTCTTAGTACAAATCGCCCTGTGTAATTTCTTGTCTGCAAAGTGCCAGCCTATCTCCACTCTCAAATCCCTACATCTCCAAGAACCTTTCCTCCCATGATCTCTTTTCATCCTCCTTTCCTGAACTCTTAACCCACCTGCTTTAAATAGAAAGCATCTTTCCCTTCTGCTATGAAACACAGACTTACAGTTATCCTTAAAGAGGAAACAGCCACTTGCACAAAAGTGAGTTTCTACATTGCTTGAGCTCCAGCTCTATCTTTTCAGACCACCAAGGACCTGCTTCCAGACAGGAAAATGCTTAGGAGCTGAACTGCATCTCACAAGCAAAGTTGTAAATGCTCTGAAAAGAGACGAAAAAGAGAAAAGACAGTAACATCATTTGAGCTAGAAACTTGATTTGCCCCATGACCATGTTTTCTCTGTGTCATAATTCTTAGCAATTAATATTGATTAAATTAAAAGGCGATTCCATCTGGAAGCCACAAACTAGCCATAATCATGTTGACCAGTATTAGTTTACTGATGCTAGCTTTATCTCACTGAGCTTAGTCTGATCAACTGTAAGGCAACCCCTTACAGTACTAAATGCAAAAGCTTCACTTGTGTTGCTAGTTTGGAAAGCTGGTAAGCAGCTATCTATTTTGGGGTTCTGTGTTCTTAAAGTCTGGTCATTGTTTCTCTCATCTTAACTCCTGTCCTCTCTCATCTTAACTCCTGTCCCTGCTCGACAATGACTTGGAGCTCTCAGGGCTGCTCAGAGGAGGATATTGCTTGTCATTTCTGTGAAGGGAAAACCATCTCCCACTAAGATGTCTGTAGTGTGCTACAGTAATTTAGGAGTGTTTCTGGAATTCTTTGATTTGAAACCACAAAATTTCTGGTATTATCATACCAGACATTATCATTGTCTCTGGAGAATGAAGGATGTCCCCTTTAATTGCACAGGTATCATTAGGAAGCACTCCGAAGCAGCTCGCTCACATTTGGAGTTCAAGCAGAGTTCGTAACCTGTCCTGGATTAGCGGCCAGTAGGAGGGCAGCTTGCCACAGCTTGTTATGACCTTTTCTTGGTCATGTTGAGGTCTCTGTGCTCTCAGGGACAGGAGATTCACCTTCTGCTTGCTAGGACATTTCATATGAGGTGAGTCAGGCAGTTACTTCCTAGATGACTGCTAGTCTTGTTTCTAGTGAGCACAATATGAATGGAGCCAGCCCACACGAAGCCTTGCTTACTGATTCTGAATGAGATCTGGCTATGGGGCAGAGCCAATCCAAACCATTTCCAGTATCAACAAGTTTGTCTGCTTAGACACATCCAGCTGGTGCTTGCTGTAATACTGCATCTCCTGGCCCACAGTACTGTAAACTGCAAAACTGATGCTGGGGCATTATCCATGACAGCTAGAATTTTCTTTAATTCTACACAGAAGTTTGTGAGAACCAAAATAAATGAGATGTGCACTGGATGAAATGGAGGCGTGAAGCCAAGAAGGCAATCCCTGCGCCCACATTTCATTTTCAAAACACAGTTGTGATTGCAGATGTATCACTTCCTATCTCCCCTGCACTGTATAGGCAGGGACCTCAACATGGGTAAACTATGACAGAACTTCTCTATCTTTGTCAATCTCAAGATCCCCTGGTTTTTACGGGGAGGGGGGGGGGGAGAAGGAAATCCACAGACCCTCTTGTGTGGCACCGCCTCAGCAGCTTTGACTTTTGACCATATAAAAATTACGCTAGCCTTTTGAATGTACACTTACTTCATCTTTGCTCTGTTGCTGCAGTGTGTGGAGGTTTTTCTCTTTGGTGTTCAAGACTGCTTCCTGTGGTTTGGGCGAACCACAGGCTCAGTGCTGCGCTGGGTAACTCACCCTAGCATGATCTGGTTGGCAGCAGAGACAGAAGAGCCCAGCTTCTGTGGTGTTAACCACGGAGCCATGCCCTCTCCCTTTGTGAGAGGCCTTGCCATTGCTACTGTTTCAGAAGCTAATCTCTTGACCCTTGGCAGCTGTGACTGCAGGTCTGTGAAGTCCTGTCTCTCTTCTGCCCATTGCTCTTACAAGAACTGGGTGGCTGGGTTCCACCTCTGAGCTCTGCCTGTCATTTGAAATGGTGCTTGCCAGAGGGCTGGAGGGGCAGGGATGCGGCTTCTCCTCCTTACCATGGCTGCAGCAGCAAGGAGAAAGGCAGTGGGTGGAGTGGGAGCCTCGAAGACATTTTGCAATTAAGCGGTGTAATTTAGTCTTTGCTCAATGTTTTGATTTTGCCCAGCTGTGTCTGTGTGCATTTAGATTAATCCTGTTAGCTGGCGGGAGCAGGGCTGCCTGCTGTTTATCAAGAGTGCTTGTGTGATTTCTACTTGATATGCGGTTGTCTTGGAGAGGAACTTTACAGCCTCGCTTCTTGCTGTGGCTGGGCTCTTTCAGACAGACCTATCTGGGAGTTGGAAGGGAGAGCTGCTGAGGCAGGCTGCTGTTTTCCTTGAGACTGGCTGAAACAGGAGGGAAAAGGGCCAGTGCCTTAGTCACCCAGAGGGCACAAACTGGTGGATATCGCATTCCATCAGAGTAGAAACTGGCCAATTTACGTGTGTAGGTTTGTGCTACTGCCTGGCTGGCACTGCAACTACTCCACACTGTGTTTTAGTCCCTTGCAATGAGCAGAAAAGGAGAAATTCTTCTTCACTCTAAGTGACAGAAGTGTCTTAGGAATTGAAGAGCCTGGACTCTACCCTCCCTTTGCCAATGAAACTATGGCCTACATATTGAAAGTAATTGCTCCTTTAACAAATCAACACTCATTAGCCAAGCCTCTGTGACTGCACACACTTCTAGGCTATACTACGAAAAGAAAAGATACTACCTTAAAAAAACTCCTAATAATTAGCATAACTAAGTTGACTGGCCATAGCTACCAGCATATGATAAAAAGTGATGCCCTATGTTCTGAACAGCCATAATAATGAAGCATCATAATATAGCACACAGCTTTGAACTCCTACATGGCCTGTTCAGGATGGAATGTCTTGTCGAGTCTTACTGCAAACTGCAGAGTTTGATCCTGTGGTAACAGAGATGGGCGCCCAGAATTGCTGTCCTAGGTCAGAGATATGAGCTCTGCATTTTTATTTATGCAAAGAGATTTGTGAACCTTGTTCATGTATTTCATTAGTTTAAGTCAGTCCCCTGTCCTAGACCTTTTTTTAATTCTACATATTTCAGTGAAACTTTCTGCATTAGATGTGATGGAAATGGAGCATCTAGAGAGGTTCAAATGGGGATTAATCATTTATCTGGGTAATGAAAACAGAAAGTTATTATGTCAGTTACGAAGGGCAAAAGTCTCTTATGCCTACTGAACATGAGAGTATGCTGGGAAGAGATTTTTATTCTTGATTCTTTCCCTCTCCTTCCTGTGCAGCTGTTCTTTCAGCAGAAGCTAATGGATTTGGGAATATTCAGTCATTACATCTCCCTGAAATTATTTTTCTTAAAAGTACATTAAACAATAAATGTTTCACCCGGGAGAATTTTCTCATACTATTTTTTTTCCCCCCCCAGAAAATACGTTCTTCTGTTTAGGTTCCTCTACTTCTTTGATCGTGTGTATTATTCCATCTTTCCATCATCTCGTAAGCATTGCACACAAAATATTAACCTTATTAACCATATTCTGTGTATCAGTGTCTACACCATTTTCCCATGGTGAGTTTATGTATCAATTCAAAATGCATGTTGCAGGTGTCCAGCTGCCCCCCTCCAATACTGCCTTGCCAACCCCCTAATTTTGATTAAGAGGTGACCTTTCAGCCTGTATATTCTTGTCCCAATAAATGTGCTACGCTGGAACAAAGAGTGGAGGAAATTTCTACATCTGTCATGTCCTCTACCTTCGTTGGCAAGGCGGAGGTTGCCAGTGATGCCTGCAGTCTTTTCAGATAGAGGGTGGAGCTGTGCTGTGACCGTGTGTTCCCTGCACTAATAACACCTTTAATCTGCCAAGTTGTTTTCAAATGTGCTAAGATGTCTCAGAAGTATTTTTATGAGACTAGGCTGTAGAACTTTTTGCTGCCACATACTCCTGAGCTAAGGGACAAGTGGATTCAAAATGGGATTAGATATGTTTGAGGAAAATAATCCTCTCCTGGCTGGAGATTAGAGCTCAAGTTCCTGCCTTGCTACAAACTCCTTTCTTGACCTTAAGCAAATCTCACCTTCTCTGCACTTCTGTTCCCTGTGGTCATAAATGGGGATTCGCATTTGCTATAAGTGTTGGGAAAATGAATGCACCAGAGATCCTGATGCTGATGCTCAGCTGTTAGACTAATAGGGGAGCCACATCAGATATGTAGTTAATAGGATCTAAAATTCCAGAAGTAGTATTAATTGAGGACATAAGCTAAGTACTAACTGATGGGGTCATGAGGAAATAGCTCTCCCTAAACACAGCTTATCCCACATCTGTCTACTGGCATCTTCCATGGAAGCATCTGGTACTGTCACGTGCGTTACTAAACCAGATGGACCTGCTCTGCAATTCACTCTAACATTGTCTTTGTTCTTGCATCTCCTGACTGATTTCCCCCTAAAAGTTTCCATTTTCCATTTGCTCTGTGTCAGTGGGGATTGATTACTACAGAGCAGAATCTATACCCTATCCATGTGGAAATCTGATATGTACAACAGGCTTGACTGGGACCGAGACTTTTTTTTTTTCCTAATAAAATTGGAAATTGTAAATGAATATTGCTGACCGGTGTTTGGACTTTGGTGATTTAGCTAGAATGGAGTATGATGAATGAGAGAGAGGAAGAACTACAGAAAATTTGTTTCTTTATCTTGGAAGCACATGGGCAGTACAAAAAGTTCAAGGTCATAAATCTATATCACTGGCCTACGTCTGTCTACACTAAATGTGTATCTCGGCTCCCTCTTGCCTGTTCCTTACCAGGTTACCACTGCAAGCCCAGTCATGTGTGTTTGCTAGCCCAGCCAGGTAGCTACTTTTGTAGCCATCAGATGCCTGGGAAGTGAGCTGGGTGGAGAGTGTTTTGTGGACACTGATCGGTTCCCACTGCTTACAGAACCAAACACGACGCCGAACAGATATATCTTGCTGATCACTGCTGCCAAGGTTTGGTAATGGGCTGGGACAAGGAGCCAGATGCCCTCAGTGACAATCCTCGGCCCCAGTAGAGCCAAAACCTGACTGATCAGAGCCACAGCAAAAAACAGAGGAGTGGAGAATTCGGCATATGCTTCTGCTGTTGTGAAGGGAGACAGAATATAGAGGCAGGTCTGATAAAGCGGAGTCAGGCTGGGAGACCTGGGGCACGGCTGTTCCAGCTGCCAGCTCCGCACAGGTCCTGATGTGCCTTCGACACTCACGGCATCAGCCAGCTGAGTATCTTGCCAGGGACAGCTGACTGGTGTATTTTAATTAGAGTGAGAGTAAATGACATCGGACTACGAAAACCCGACTTTTTCACAATGGCTTGGGGAAAATGGAAAGACTTGCAATTTCAATTTAAGGTTTAGTTAGATAATGCCTGTTGGTGCCAGTAGATTACAGAGTGGATATTAAATCCTCTGGGATTTGCAATGGGAAAGTACTCACAGAATCCCTAAGTAGGCAAGAGAGCACAGCTATGGAGCTATCGTCCCCTGGAGGTCCTGAGCGGCAAGAGAAAACGTGAAGTAAATCTTTTCTTTGAAGGAGGCTCCACGTAAAGAGCACACATATGCAGGCTGTGGCCTTTAAAGGTTTCCCCGTTAAGAAGCTTTCCTGCTTCTGACAGCAACCAAATGGCATGTGGAAAGGTCTGTCAAACTGCTGGAGCAGGAAAAAGTAAGGCTGGTCTCCTCAGTGCTAATGCTCTTGCTGTGGGGTTTGAGACTGGTCTCTCAAGAATCCCACAAAAAGACTTTCTGTTCGTGTCCCTGTAAAACCAAGACAGCTGTCCTGTGGAACCCGAGCTGCAGAGACCCAAAAGCAGTTCACAAGCAACTCGGTTGCTGAACTATTTGACAAAATCAGTGTAAGTTGGTGCTGCTGATGCAGGGGTTGATGAGCAGATCCTGACGGCGGCGAAGCAGACTCTTCCTGGTGACTCAGGATCTGTTGGCCCATTTAGCCTACTCCAACTTTAGCAGGACTCGAGGGCACCTAGGAGTCGTCAAGTTCTTCCTAGAGCTTGTCAAAGTTGGACTAATCAGGTTTAGGGTGCCAGCCGTAGGAAGATTGTCCAACACTGCAATCCAAGGGAAACTGGCTAACACTATTGTAAAGCACCTGGTATGTCAGGCCTTATCAGAGTCAACAAACAGTCCAAGGTAGAGTTGGACAGAATCTGCTTTAAGTTCTCCTTGAAACATATCCAAGAGCACAGAGTTCCGTATCAGCAGTATCAGGGAAGCTGCTGCCTTTGGTCTGTGCCTCTGTCTCCTGATGAGTGAACTGCAGGCTCTCAGGGAGAAAACTTCAAAAACTCTTATTTACAAAACACTGAAGATCCTGTAGTAATAAGTGATAGAAAAGCCAAAAAGTTTATGTTTCATTACTCTAATATGCAGGAAGCTTTGTCTGACAGTGCATCGCAACTATTCTAGGACTAGATACATGACTGATGGAAGTGTGTGACATTACTAGTTTAAGCGCACTAAAACATACAAATTAATTACCACAACTAACCATGCATGTTTTATCTGGCTTAAATGGTGTTTTTTCCCCAGGTTAAGGGAAATACTAACCTGTAAGGGGTTTCCTTACAATTCCTTCTGTTTAGAAGAATTATTTAAAAAATTCTTTCTCTTGAGTTAATTGAGAGTCATTCAAAAATCCAAGTAAAAAAAAAAAAAATAGAGGGGGGGGGGAAAGTAGAGGGAAAAACTGGGGTAAAAAGAACATATTGAACCAGTTTTGTACTTCTCATTGTTATTTTTTGGGGTAGTGTCTGAATGACTGTGCTGTGAGACATGGCCCTTGCTTGTGCCAGGCAAAAGAGTGTTTTCTCCTTGTCTCTCTGTAAGCTGTGGTGAGCTGGTCCAGGAGAGCTGAAGATGACAGAGCTTTTTCTTGTACACGTTGAGGTAGCAGAATTACCGGTTGTACTGTACCATATCTGCAGTGTTATGTATTTCCTATCTGTTTCCAGCCGCAGTCCCATGTGTGGCAGATCTGCATACTTAACTTTACATGTAGTAAATGATCTCTTGGAGGCAGGTCCTAAACTAGCCCCCAGGATTATGAAATATTCAAGGCGGAATTTGGCCTTGGCTGAGGGTCTGAAACTGGTGTCACTGTGCCCCTTGGCTCCAAGCGTGGTCTGGAGGAAATGCTCTGTTGTGCTGCATAATTTCAAGGTCTGTAGCCTGAAGAGTGAAAATCTAACGATCAGATTCTTGGCAATGAAAATTCAGAAGCTATCATAGCCTTTGATTGAACATCCCAATGGTTTTATTAAGAACGCGCCCCTGTATTTTATGCTTGATAATTACCAAATTCAAGCACTTTATTTCTGTTATCTTTGTGCAAGAGAGTGGCAAATTTATGTCATTAGAATATTGCTAAAATTTAAAGGTTCACAAGCAATTAGATTTCATTATTCTTGTTTATGCCCCTGAAGAATTGTTCATTTTAAAACTTTACAGTTAATAAGTACAAAGATAAAACAGTGGCCTGTCTTGCTCCGGCGACAGAAGTCAAGTGATTGAGTGAGCTGAATGAATGATTAGAGAAGATCAGCTCTTGGAGCCACTTGCTTCGATCCTTGGCTGACTGTTGGAGCCAATGTACATCCAAGAGGAGGGTCTGTCCCCACGTTATTTCCGTTTCCCTTGGGCTGCCACCCACCACGCGCCGTTCAGGAGCCGAGGATTACCCGCATAGCAGCAAACCTCGGCACCAACTCGCTCCCATTTGTGTGACGGTCACTTTCGCTCCTTCTTTATTTTTAGTTTACCGAGAGGCCGCCGCTACAGCCAGCCAGCTCTGCAGCCATCCCCCCCGCGCCGGCGTCCCGCCACGGCGGCCGCCTCCCGCCGGCGGCGCCGAAGCGCGGCGCCGCGCTGACCCCTGCCGGCCGCCCCGGCCCCGGCCCCGCGGCACCCGGGCGAGACCCCCGAGGTGGCTCGGCCCGCGGTCGGGCTCGGGGTGAAGAGCCGTGGGGTCCGTGGGGAGAGGCTGGGGGTGCTCTGCCGGGCAGCGGGGGTGGGTGTGTGTGTGCGTGTGTGATTACAGATCAAGTCTGTGCTGAGAAACTGGCCCAGAAACCAGCCCCGAACGCCTAAACTTTAAGGAAGCTGCACATGGCTGGGGCTGAAAGAGGCAGACGATGGCTCTTGGTTTCACCGGCATCCACGCCCTCCGAAAAGGTTCTCACGGCTGCGCGCTTCCCTCTGCGTCCCCCAACTGTAAATTTTGTCACCGAGCCTCGCTCTGACAGCCCTGCTTCGGGTGTCCGGGTGGCCTCTGCCCTTCTGCAGCTGCTGGCTGGACCAGAGAGACCCGTCACCCCCGCCCCTTCTCCCAGGGATCTCCTTGGGATGGAGAGCTGATGCCTGACCCCAGATCCAACCCCTCCTGTCTGCCTGAGCAGAGGGAGACGAGCGGTTCTGGGCTGGCTGTCCTCGCTCTGCGAGCTGGGTGTGCAGCGGCACTGAGCTCAGACCGCACTTTTAGGCTGTGAAGTTCATTATGGCGTGTCTGGGGCTACTCTGACTAGATTCCCTAAGCAGGTGCAACGCAGCCCTGCAGCGGCAAGGTTCATTAATCCATCTCCACACTGCCGGCGCAGCCAGTCCTGCTCACTGCCCCTGACTACTCAGGTGATGAGCTCCTTTTTTTTTTTTTTTTTTGTTCTAGTGTCACAGAGTCCAGGAAGGCAGAGTGCATTTGTAACTTGCTCTTCTCATGCTTAAATGGTGGAACTGAGATGTTTGCAGCAATTTCAGGACAGGAAGAAGATTTCTCTTTGATTGCTTTTTAATCACAGTAATAACAGTAAAGGAGGCAGTGAGTGGAATTGATGGGAAAGAGCTGAGATCTGTTCTCTGGTAACTCCCGTGTGGGGTAAACAAGGCGGATTTACTGGCTTCTCAAGTGAATTGGTAGTATCCCCGCTCTTCAGGAATGACTGCCGGCAATGTCTGGGCAAAAATAGCTGGTATCCGGTACCCGGGAGAAGAAATATTCCAGGCATCCTCTGGAAAGCTCCTGCCTTAGTGTATCTAGGGTAAATGAATAAACCTTGCCTGCTTCTGTTCGTATCTCCGCAGATTCGCATGTACAATTGCCCTTTTAAGCGACTGTCAGGGCTACATCTACACGTCTGGCTTGAGTCCGCATCTTTAGCATCCCATGGGATGATATAGGCAAGAAATTTGAGCCGTACAGAACCAGAGGCCTATATTCCCAGAAGGGTTCAAGTGGGTGGAGGGTCCCAGTGGTGCCCAGTACCAACCTCCTGGGGAGACTCGGGTCGAGGCTGGGGCAAAACAGTGCCTCAGCTCAGCCATTCTCCTCGCAGCCTGCTCTCTCCCAAGCTGATTTTGGTCTGTGCATATGTGAGCAAGCACTTTCCTCCAGTGGGAACTAGTGGGGTTTAACTCTGGCAGGGAAGAGGAGCTGAAATGATGAACAACAACAGGCTGAGGGGTTTTTAGAAATGCCCTTGCAGGCAAAGACTTGCATGGCACGAGTGTTTGGGAACTGACCTAGCTGGGCATATCTGCAGGGTAGTCTCAAGGTATCATACTAGAAGTGCATCCATCAGTCTGGCTTTGACCTTCAAGTATTTGGGAATTTTCTCTGAGCTGACACGACCCTGACTCAAAATATCCAGAAAGCAGTGAAAACAAAGCCTCTAGAAGCTGGGAAAATGAGTTTTCCAAAGCCTTTGCTTGTATAAAGAATATTTTGAAGAGACTTAACCTCACTGAGACTCTTATAAGCATACAAACACCAAAGACAGAAAGAGACCTCATCCCCAGGGTTTTTGGTCAGACATGGAGCTTTCTCCTTTATTTCTGCAGTATGTGTTGCACACGTGAAGGGCCTCGTTTACATCAGCGCAGTCGTGTCCTGTCTGAGGAGGTGGAATTCCTCTTGCTTTGCTGATCAAGACAAACATGATAAAAACAGTTCATGCACAATACATCTCGAAGCCGTGCTGTTAGTTCCCCAGGACTGTGAGGTACAGCGGGGCCAGAGCTGTGCCCCGTCCTGCACTCCTCCAGCAGGGCTGGAAGGGGAGGCCCAGCATCCTCCCAGGCTAACGTAAACGGGGAGCAGCTCTGCTCCTGTTGTCAGAGTGTGCCGGTGTGAAGTTGTGTGTGCAAGGTCTGAGTAAGGCCCTGGAAGTGAGGAAAGGAAGGGGAGCAAACAGGCTGGGAGCCATGGGGGCTGTAGAGGTGGGGTAGGGCAGAGCTGGCAGGGAGGGGACAGTGGGAGGAAAGGGACACTCACTTCCTCAGGCCGGTCCTTTGTGTCATGGGCAAGGGGCAGTGCAGATCCTGGCTGACACCACAGCAGGCCTTCTTTAGGGCAGGAAAGAAGGCAAGGGGTTTAATATCTAAGTTTTGGAGGAGGAGGGATCATGCCTACATTTTCAAGAACAGAAAGGAGGTGGTGAAAACTTTTACTGGAACATAAGGGACCCAAGTGATTACTGGACACCTGCTCAGGGGTGAAACAAACAGTGAGGTCTGGGGTGGGCTTATTTTATCCGTTCACACACATACTCAAACCCCTCAGTGTATTTCTTAGCAACTCTATCCCAGTTTTCCTTTCTTCATATCCTTCCCTACCATGCTATCCTCTTTCCTTCTGGTCATGAAGGGAAAAAAATTAATTATAAGTGCCATTTCAACTATTCTGTCAGCCTCAGAAGTTTTGTCTGAGGTGTCAGATTAAAAAGTAGTGAGTATCTTTGCACAGGGATTAGCAAAAAAGTAATCTTCAGGGAGTGAGAGGTGTGACCTCTCTCAGCAAGGTGTTGCAAGCATTTCGGTGTAGGGAAGAAGCCATTCCAAAAACTGCTTGAACAGAGCAAACCATGAAAAACAGCTGTTAGGTCTTGGTTCTCTGTTCTGTAGCTGCTTATCACTGTTTGAGGGCTCTGATCCTGCGATGGGCCATCTGCTCCCTTGACTGGCCTGGGGAGGTTTTTGCATAGCATGGACCTAGCCTTTCAGCTTTGTCTAAGGGGAAGGAAAATAATCTTAAGTGAGATTGTGGAAAGGTTAACCATCCCTGACTGGTTTGCAAGTCGGGTGCTGACGTGATTCGTCTATCCAGGGGACAAATGAAAAATATTATCCTGAGCAAAAAGCTATGGTACTAATTCTCATCGCCCATTGCAGAAAAAAAAATATCTAAACCACATATATAAAAATCAATTTTGGCTTAGAGGAATTAAAAAAAAATACCACAAAACAAAACAAAAAAGCACCCAGCACCTATGGCATCTAATCAATCATATTAATAGGAAGGATTTTCTTTTTATTTCTTAATTTGAAAAGGTGTCTGGAGGGGTACTTTAATGGGATAGAAAGCCTCTCTGCCCTCCACCAGTAGCTGGCCTTGGGCTGTAGCAGCTCTGAATAGGTCCTGTGGGCTGGCGTTTTGGAAGGCAGCAGGAATAGAGCTGAGCTGACCAAGGGCCCCGAGGAAGCATGCTGCCACCAGCATGGGCTGGGGGGAGCGTACAGGGGTCTAGGAGAGGTGGCAGCGCTGGACCTGGTCTCAGCGAGAGCTATATGTCCCCATCCGAGGCAGGTGACAGGGTAGAGAGGCATGGGAAGAGCTTTAGCCTGTCACTGCTCCCAGTGGTGGCTGGGGCCTCTCCATTCCGGGAAGGCCTTTGGCATCCCCTGGGTTGGCACCTTCACCAGGACTTAACAGCTACGGTCATATAAACACACTCGGGACAATGGGGTAACTGGTATAACAGAGTCAGGGGGGAGTGCTACCCAAGCATGCATGCTTCCCAGGAGAAGCAGAGAGCTCACTCTGCAGAAGCAAAGGGAAGGAATAAGGAGTGACAGCAGAGGATGGGGTTATGTTGTTAAGGCCTGCAGAGCTTTCAAGGTGATTAGGTGATTTGGAAGAAGTCCTTGTTTCCTCTAGTAAAGGCTATTCCCTTCTGCACCTTCCCTCTCCCTGGCAGAGATTAGAGCAGTAAGGTTAATATAGTAGCAGGTACATCCATGAAAATCCGCAGCTGAGTCTTCACTCCAAGTGCTGCCAGCTCGTCCCTAAATCTTCAGGAATCAAGGTGCCTCGTTGGAAGTGGCTCCATTGCCTTTGTTGACGTAAAAGGGGCGGTAATGTGACTGCAACGGAGAATTTGGGGCATGTGAGTTTGACCTACCTTCTTTTTTTGACCGCCTGTACTTCACCCTCCTAGGTAGCCCAACCATACATATCTTAACATACTTCTATCTTAACACCTTCAGTCTTTCCTCTCGCAGAGCAACACTGCCTCATTTCACTACTGGAGGTGCTGGAGTGATCAAATGCAAATGGTGTTGCTTTTTGATTTATACATATGCTTTGCATGGGCCTCATTCCTGAGCCAAACAAGTCTGTGCATCATATAAAATCTCAGACTATGACTCATGGTTTGATGAGAGGTTTCTGGGAGAAGAGGAATGTCACCTTTATTTTTATGCTTCTGTCAGTGTCTTTTAATTGCTTGCTAACCTGAGAACTCATGGGAGTTTTCACACTTAAAGCCATGCACAGTTACGTGAGCGATCAACTAAATCGCATGGTATTTGTGCTCGCTGGCTGGCAAGCCAAAACTCCTGTGCGTGGAAATTCTCACACAATGCTGTATTGTTTATTCGTGCCTCCACATGTTGCAGAGCCCAGTACTAAATGTGTGCGTAAACAGAAGTGTAAGCGGAGAGACAGGGGCAGAGCCTAAAGGAATTGCCATTTTTTGCCTCTCCAGCTCTGTTTACTGCAGTCCCTAGCCATATTTCTTCTCACCAGGACCTATCCCTGGAATTTAATACTTATCTGCACCACTACAAATAAGAAACACGTGGCAAAGTTGTGCTGTTGGCTTGGGTTGATTGCAAAACACAAAAGCCAATTTATTGACTGTGATAGCTGGTTGCACTTTTCAAGGTAAAATCTCTAGCCTGGACAAGAATATGCTTACAGCAATGAAGCAGTGACCAAGGCAGTCAGGGGCAACTGTGGTTTTGTAATGTCTGATCTGACTCAGGTTTGATCCACTGCCCAGATGTCACTTACAGAAGGTGGGAGAGACCTCACAGGAACATGCTGGTACGCTTTAGTGCAGCGCACTTGTTAATATCAGGCATGGCAGGAGGCTGGAAGCATGGGCAGAGCAAACCCAACCTATCTTGCTGCTCAGTGCCAGCTCCCAATACCTTCTGCTCAATGGTCCCTTTTGTTGAAATTCTTTTCATTTTATGGCTTTAATTTCCAATATAATTAAGAGGTGGAAGAGGGGGGATTCATTTTAAAGAACTCCCTGGGGATTAAAAAGACTTTCTTTCTTAAACAGTATAGTCCTTTGTGAAAATTCATATTTACAGAGCTTTTAGAATGTATATTACTTAAATACATATTTAAGACTATGTTAAAAGCTAGATTACAGGCCCAGTAGACCGTAAAAGCTCCTGCAGAGCTACTGCAGTCCAGAGCATGTATTTCTGTTTCGGGACTTTTTAATGCTTATATTTGTCAACTTAATTGTTAGGTTCAGGGCTATCTGGTGAATATAGGCTATAAAAATAAAATAGCCCCTACAAGTGTATGCATGAGAGAGAAAGGGAGACAGAAGAAGACTGGTGGCTTCATGTGGGAGAAGTTACCCAGGCTTTCTCTATGGGGATTAAGAAAAGCTTGGGTTGTGTTCCTGGACCACAGCATGCTGATTTCCATGCAGTGGGGTGCTTATTGCTAAGGCAGCAATACTCACATTCACCAGCGCCCGGAGCTAACAGAGGCTTCACTTTCCTAACCAGACTTCCCCAGTATAACACCACCATTAGGGAGGATAGGGTGGTATCTAAAATCACTGGGAAGTCTCCATCTGAGCACACACATGATGATGTAGATGATCTTTTAGGAAGGTGGTGATCAAACACAAGACAGAGACAATACTGCAAAACTTTGCTGTTCTGAAGAGGTACGTTTTGCTGTAGCACATTCAGAGACTCAAGGCTGGATTTTCTGAAAGTGATACAGTCTGCCAAGGAACATCCCTTTCACTGGCATTCATCTCCTGGTGGGGCCCTGAAAATTTAGCAGAGATATACAGCTGCCTTTCTTTAGGCAGCCACTTTCTAACTGTTGTGTATTTCCTCTGTTTTATTTCTTCAGTGTGGGAATGCTCTCAATTCTTGACCCTCTGCTTCTTACAAGTCTTATTTCCAGGGAACAGTAAATGATCTTTCATAAACGTATAATCAGAATTCAAAAAATAGATTTCATCTGTGGAGACGGGGGCAAAAACTTGATGATCTTAATTCAGATCATGCAAGGTCTTAATGCAGCACAGTGTGAACGGATGTTAAGAAAAATAGATGACTTAGTGTTTCTGTAGTTATTCATTAACTGTTTGTTAACCTTGTACATTTAAGATTACGAGACCTAAAATACCACTGTCCTCTGCCCCTTACAATGCACTGTTACCTGTTTTGTGCTAACAGTTCAAAATGACTGATTTACAGATGTTCTAATGATTTATGATCATAGTCTGACCCCTTATCTTTGATACTGTATCTGTCCACTGTAGGATGTAATTGGCAAGAAACTTGTATATGGTTGTCTTTGTTGTAATTTACATAATCTGGGCTTTCTAGATGTCACAGACTACTAAGAGTGTGTGATATCCCTGCAGGGAGGAAAAGTACTACAGACAGCAGCACAGTGCTATAGTATTTGTACAGCGTCTAGAAGCCTGGATCAAATTTTAGACCAGGGCAAAATCTTTTCAAAATGTCATTTTGAAGCATTGATTATTCCTACAACCCAGAGCTGTGAAAGCGGGGAGTGGGTTAATCCGCATCCCTCTGTGGATGCAGTTAACCACAGAAAAAAATAATAGAAGCTGTTGACTTGAAGCTTTTACTTTCCCATCTCCGAAGGACCCAAGCCCTATTCTCTGAAGTCTCAGGTACCCCTAGAACAGATAGTTCTCTAGCTGAAGCTGTGCACATGCTTTCACACCAGGGGTATATTTCTTACCAATACAGACTGCTTAGAGGATTTCCATGTCTGTGGCGTCACCTTTGCGGACTGATGTCTCACTATTGAAGGATAAGCTGTGACAACATAAAACAGCCTGTTATAGATCAGTCCCTGCCACCATCCCCATCTCCCCTTGCGAGCATCAAGATGAGTAGCAGGACTGGGAGTGCCACGTAATTAGTATTGCATTGCTCAACATTGAAATGCAGCCATTTCTGGGGTGGGACAAAACAACAGCCATCAGACAGATGCCTATTCCACCACCCAATGGGTTAGGAAAAGGGAGTAAAGAAGGTCTGTCTAATTAAAATGTCTGAGGAATGCAGAGAGGTGGAATGCAATCAGCCCAATTAAATTTAGGCCAAGTCCTGAACTAAGCATTCTGACTCTTGCAAAGAACACTATAGGCTATTTAAATAGTGCAAAGAGCCGAGGCCTGGGTTTCATGTCAGAAATTAATGACTACTTCTGGCAGCCTGATATGCCCTAACCCCCTTCTACCATACCAGCTCCATTCTGATTCAAAAATAATACCAGCCCTGCTGAATCACAACCAGTTTCAGTGCTGTCAGGCAACGGCCTTTCCCCATCATTTCTCATTCACAAATTAATCAGACCTGACTCTGCTTGGCAGGTGCTGATGCTCTTGGATTCCACCTCTGATGCTCTTGAACTAGTGGGTAGTGAAAAGAGGATTATGAGACAGTGAATGGGGGATTCTGGTTCAGATGAAGGAGGACAGGCAGCTACTACGTTTGTCTTTTTTAACGGTTGTGCTCAGTGACTATTATTCTTTCAGGATGATAGCTGTATTAACACTCTGATGAAGCTAGAGGGATAAATGGCGTAAACATAATTTCCTAGTATCCTTCTCTCCCTGTTCCCTACGCCTGTAAATAATCTAAAATTCTCTTCTCTACCTATTGCAAACAAAATTTAAAACCCTTTCAACTATTCACTAGATACAAGTTTTAAATACTTTTTAACGCTTTTTAATAAACTCTTGTTGCCCTGGTTCAGCAGAGTAAGTTGCCTATGTGAACATGTGTGATTGACAGCCAGGGCAGGGGATATGGGCCAGGTGTAGGACTGCTCCAGGCCTTCTCCGGGAGAGCAAGAACAGGAATAAATGTCTTATCACGTAAAATAGCGGCAGAAGGAAGGGGGAAAAACTAAATGCCTAGTACCGGTCTTAGTGAAGAGGCTCCCATCAGACTGTTTGCTGAAGTCACCAGGCGGATTCTGTCCCACCGAGGAGAACTGAAAAGGCAGCTTAGTACCATTGCCTACTGGAAGATAGAAGAGGTTGTGTTATTCCATGGTGTTGCATGCTGCAGTGGGGAAGCCTAAGCATTTGAAAACACACCCTGTAAATTTACCTTCAACTAATTTGGGGGGAAATGGAAACTAATAACTTTGTCCCTTTTCTCTTAGTAAGAAAAGGCAGTTGAGAGCAGCCACTTGTGGGGTCCCGGTGTACAGTGTGTGAGTGTGAAGAGATCCCAATGCTTCAGGCAGGCAGGGAAGAGCCTTTCTCTTGAGAGACCCAGAGTGCAGGTGTGACTGAAGAGCAGCAGCTTCCTTGCAGGTAAACTGCATCTCCAGAGACTGGAGTAACGAGGCAAAACTATATAACTGCTGAAGCTCCCTTGCCTCTAAGCAGTTGAGGCTTTATTCAAAGCCCATTGCAATTAAACCTAGGCTTCCCCTCCCGGCCTCCTTGGGGTCAGGCCCGGGCTGCCAGAATGAATCTGAGAGGACGAGAGGGAGGCAGCCCTGCCTGTGGCGTGAAAAGCAGGAATGACTTAGGTGTGGCCATGAGTCACCAGAGCTTCCCCAGGTAGAGTGGCCGTGGATGCTTGTAGGCTTCCTCTGAATGAAAGGAAAAGCAGGACCTTCTGAGCGTGAATGAAGCAAAGTAAGAAAATTTAGGTGAGAAAAAAGAAGGTGGGGATCTGGGAAGAAAAGGCATGACTTGCTGCTGATGGTTCTCAGTACACGAGCTCAAAGCATCCCCTCTCCATTTTGCTGGGCGCTGTACAGACAGTGAACATCAGGCAGGCTTTGTGTTTGAGAACTTAAGAGCTAAGCAAAAGGTGCATGTGTGATGGAGAAGAGCAGCCTTGTGCTCCTGAGACTCGCTGAGGGTATTTGGAGCCTGCCCCTGGTTCTGCCACAACCTCCACAGATTGCCTTGGATGATGTTGGCCCTCCTGTCACTTGCAGGTGGCTGGGTATCTCAGGATCTTTGCAAATTGGCGGCTATGCTCTCCATCTTCTTTCACTGTCTAAACAATGAGGACCAGGGATGCCTTTCCCTCATGTATACATAGCACCTAGAGCAGTGAGACCCTGGATTTGGGTTGTACGCAGATGGTGCTGATAATCCAGCTAAGAGATGGTTCTGTGAGACAGTGATTGACAGGTGACAGGACAGCTGAGAGGGGAAGCAGAAAAGATTGGTTAGCCAGCTAGAAAGCTGTGGCACGGGGGGTTAGATCCTTTCAAACTGAAGTAGGAATTACCCGTACCAAGTGTTTCCTCAGTTGCTTGGAAGGAGGAAAATTCCCATGATCGTGGGTTGAAACTGGCTGTAAAACAAGAGCATCCAGTTCAGCAGTCGGCTCCTGATGAGCTGGCTCAAAGGCCTGTGCCTGGCATTGCTCTATGAAACAGTCCCCACCAATTTAGAAGCAGTCCCAAACCAGAAATCTGGGTCCAGAGAGCAGGGGAAAGCCTGGTCTTTTTTCTCTGGGTCCAAGGGAATGGTGAATAGACTTCTTATTTAGAGAACAAAGCGCTCTCACTGCCACAGAGCTGTATTTAGCTGCATTAAATTGCCAACTCGGGTTTGTTTACTCAACATGACTTTTCTGCAGAGAGATCTGCAGGCAGAGACTTGGATTTAGAGTTCAAGAGACACAAGTAGAGGAACGTTTCTTGCTCAAGCACACGTTGTCTCAGCCACTGTGACAGGCAAGTGCTCCAGGGTTTCACTAGGACATCACGCTGTGATGCACACTAGTGCTGTTATACCCCTTTTGTGAGACATTGGACTCCCAGAGGAGTGAAAAAGATGAATACTTTGAGCTGTTGTGCTGCCATCCTGTGGACTGCTTTTCTGCTTAAGCAGTGTTTCTATTTCAGCAGTTCTCTCTCCCCCTTTGTGTGCCTGAGTCCCTTCTACTCTTCGTTGAAAGACTTCCAAGATGGTCTTTCCAACCTCCTCCTGGCTTTGGCCAAACTGTTTGCAACATCAGGAGAAGAAAGCTCAGTGCAAGAGGACAGAAGGGAGCGTCGAGTAGTTGAACAGATTGTTCCTCTTTTAGGCAGCATTTGAAACCTTTTATGTCTCCCCTCTGCCTCATTATGTCATCCCTGCAGGCAGATACTCTGTAATATGGTCTTTAATGACAAGAGCAGTGGAAGGCTCCTTGAATTTATGCAGGGCTTAAAAACCTATAGGTTCACCTCAAATCTAAGCAGTTTCTTAGCATGGGCCACTGCAATTATCACAGAGCACTACTTGGGCAGCATTCCTCAGTGCAGCAAACAGACTTGCCACTGTGGCCTCAGGCAGAATTTGCAGTGATCCAACCTAGCAAGAAAAAGGGTGTGTTACAAAACTATCATGAGATATTAAAGGATTCTGTGCATATTATGCAATGCAAAGGGTGGTCCTCTTTTTTTTTCCCTCCCATTTTCTGGAATTCCTTAGACCAGATGCAATCAGAGGCAGTGCTGGACTTCTATATGACACATGGATAGAGCATAGAAAGCTCTAGAGGGTTAAATGATTATGGGTATATTGCATTATTCATCGGATAATCCTTTGCAAGCCAGCATGCAAGCTAAGTGGGTCATGTCTCCTGTTTTGCCTACTGATTCATTCTGTTCCCAAAGTCCCCATCAGTGTGGTTTCAGCAGCTGGTTCCTTTCTATCATGCTTTAGCCCTAGCCCTCATGGAGAATCCAGTGCTGTTCAATCCCCATTTCAACAGAGACTCTGTATGCAATCATGTGTTTAGTTTTTTTGGACAAATTAACTTCATTTATAGAAAATATAGAATGAGTAGCTTTGGAAGGCAACATGTCCGTGCTCTCAGGAAAACGTAGATGTGCAGGCGGAACAAATGCTCCCCCAGTATTTGCGTATTCAAAAGTCCATGGCAGGAAGCAGTGAGCCACTGAAATGCAAGCCACTGTACAACCCTCACACTGCTCTGTGGCTGACTGCATCCAGCAAGTGTCCCCACTGGCTCCAATAAACAGCATTCAATAAGAAACCCTGTATCTAGAAGTCTGTGTTGATCCCTCCTGTCTCTTGGCACATCCTTCAGGAGGTTGGGATGCTGGATCCCAGCTGGGAGCCAGGGAGCCCCTGCTCCCAGGTCTCAGCAACTGATCCTCCAGAGAGGAGCAGAGGGAAGTCCAGGCACTTTGGTTCAGAGCGGTGAGCAGCCAGGCTATGCCATGCTATGGCACTGCTGCAAATGGCTTTTCTCTTCCTTTTGCCAGGTCAGGTTTCAGCCCTATCCCAGACCCACGTGGGAGCGGTGATGGCTGAATGGCATTGTCCGCTGTGTTCCTCCCATCACCACCACCCCCTCTCCTCCTCCTTAAATGCATGTTGGGCCATTTCCACCTGACCCAGAAGCCCCGCATGTTGGGTAGAGGTGGGTTCAGCCCATGCAATTTTAGAACTAACTTTTGACCATCCCTTAAGGTTCAAGACAGTTTTGGATGCAGGGCTGAGTCTGTGGCCCCTCCTCAACATCGGCAGCTCCTCTTAGCAGAACATGTGTTTCCCCGACAGTGCAGGGCCTGTAAAGCCCTGAAGCAGCTGGGGCAGAACAGCAGCTACAACCATCTGGGCAGTGTTTGGAGACAGGCTCCGTCCAAAACAAACCTACCGCTGGCAAAATGCCCCTCCGCAACCTCTGATGAAGAGGCTGCCCCCTAACTTGGGAGGCCTGCAGGAAGCAGTCCTGCTAAAGGCTTGCAGAAGGGAAGGTCGCCTCTGCCCCTGGTGTCTGCTCTGAACAGCATCCTCACCCCCACGGCGCCAGGCGCGGGCTGATAACAGAGAAGGGCAAAATGGAAACCCAGACAAAGGGCTCAGTGTTGGGATCCGAGTTATCCCCGTAAAACCCTAATGACAGAGCAGGCAACATCACGCTTCACATATGCCTTCAGGGGAGTGTCACTGCTAATTGCTGGCATATCCCTTCAACCTGCCTGCCATCTGGCTTTGCAGAACAGCAGCTGGAAACACCTGGCAAATCTAGGCAGGGCCTTGCTCTCTAGGGACCAGAGGAAATTTGGTTACTTATGTTGTGCTACCCTTTCTGGTTTTTGTTTCTACAGGCATTGCCTTGCCTAACTTTTAGCACACTCTGCTTCTCACTCTGGAGGTCCTGACATGAGTTTAGAAACAGACAACTGCCATTTTACAACTGAATGTGTTGAAAACAGCCATTCACTCCAAAAACTCATCCTGTAGCGTTCATGTAACAATTGGGACATAAGCAAATCACCATGGTTCTTGTTGTCAGTGTTAGAGCTCAGAAAGGAACTCCAGACTCCTGCTTTTTTAGGACACGTTCCTCACTTCTCACTTCTTCTATCTTTTCCCTGCAGGAAAAAAGTATGTTTTCTGGTGAAAATAAAATCCTAATGCAGAGCAAGCGTAGTGTCGCTTTCACACTTGATAGCAAAGTGGGCTAAGCTTCTGGTGGAGAATAACGCTGACTTCAACGTAGTAACACATGTTAAAACTCCCCTATATTCACAAACTACACTTTGAAAGATTTCAGTTGCTCCAGCTCTCCTCCATAGAGTTGAGGATCTTTGCTGCCTTGTTTGAGATGAAAAGGCAAAAACTTCTCAAAGCTCTGTAGGCTAGAGAGAAGACCCAGCATAAACAAATGCAGAGGGATGGATCTTGTCGAGGGAACAGCAGGAAATAGGACGGAGAGCAAATTTTTGGAGAAATCATTAATGAAGTTCCTTTCCTATGCTGTGTTTGGAGGAAGCCTGACCACCATTAGTATGCCATACCTTTGGGAGACAGGAACATGGAAAATCTCTTCAAGTTGTCAGGCTGATTCCACTCATAGTTGTTCATCATGTACCGGTGGTCACCTGAAGAAACAGAGCAGGGCGTGAGCTGGAGGAGGCGGTTTAGTGACCTTGAGAGGGTTGGGAGGAAGGGGAAGGAGGTAACAGGTTGAAATTGCTTCCTCGAGTGCTGCAGGAGGGATGGTTCTACTGTTCGAAAACACGTTCCTTTTTTTTTTTTTTTTTTTTTTTTTTTTTTAATTCCTCTGTGGGACTCTCTGGCTGGGAAGTAAAGCAGTGCTGTATCTGTCCAGAGGTCCAGCCTGGGATAAAAGAGAAAGCTACCTCAGTGGCATAGCACAGCTGAAGCATTCAGCCATTCAATAGATACTCTATCTCCTGAAAATCCATCGGGAGACTTGAGGGTTGAGGCATTTTCCTACCAAAATACTGTCATGTGGCTAAAAGCGTATCCCACTTCAAAAGCAGTGGTTTGGGTTTGGCTTCTTTTGTGTGTTTAACCTGTGCACATGCTGGCTTTCAACCAGCAGATCTTGAACTGCAAGTATTAAAAAGCTCAAGAAAGTTAGTGTTGGGAGGGTTCAATGAGTTGGTTTATTCAGTTTTTAAAGGAAGATGCTAAACCTGAGTTGCAAACAGCTGTAGCTTCTTGGGCTCTTGGACGAGGGTGTTTGGTTCAGGCTTCATGCAAAGTGGATGAAACCTGCCGTTTTGTCAGGTATTACACAGCTGGTTTTTGGTTTTCCAACGCTGAACCACAGGAAATAATGCTCTATCAGTACAGTTGCTCATAAAAATACGTTCTTTTAATGCCTCAAGTGTTACATAAACCTGTTGTTCTCTGCAAGGGGGTAAATTTGGTTCCCATGTTTAAATAGTTCCATTCTTTGATTCTTAAGTCACTGAACAAACTCCTATGTTATTTCTCCAATTTATTTCTGTCTTATTTAAAATCCCTGGATGCTCTCTGATTATTTTCCTCCTTGCCACACTACTAAGTAGGTACCTGTTATGACAACTGAAAAAAAGTGGATTCCCTTTGGAGTCTGCTATTAAGCAGGTTTCATTCCATTAATATAATATTTCTTCCTGGGAAGTTTTTTACAGTAGAAGATCAAGCCGGTTGCAAATGAATTTGTTGCCATGACTCAGGGGGAGTCTGAGTTAATTAAATCCATTAAGTAATTGTGGAGTTATTTCCTTGCAGTCACTAGATGCAGCGTGCTGTCCTCTTTCAAGTGTAACTGTGTTTGAAAAACTGAGAGCTCTGAAGTTTCTGAGACTCACCTCAAATAGCATTTCCCAACTTGAGTGGATACCACTGTTCTTCTCACTAGGCCGACTCCAAGCTGTGTCCATTAAGTTCCTGCTATAGTTTCTGAAAGTGCCCAGATTTCCGGCAGTGGTTAATTGTTGCTCTGCTCAGAAATGTTTTGCACTTGATTCCCATGAATTTCAAGTACCATTGAGGACTTCTGGCACTATTAACATGGAGGGGACCCTAATTAAAAGTGATCAAGTGATCAAGAAGTCCTTATCCAGAGCTGCTAGAACTGGCCAAGTTGGGTTGTACAAATGGCCAAGTGAAATGTTTTTGCTTCAGGATTGGCAAAAAAAAGGCTCAGCAGATGGAAGGTGACTTCCTAAATTGTAACAACTTGAATACAAAGTGCTTTTATTTTATCTAGTTTTCAGAAGTGCTGTGAGCAGTCAAGCATCCAAAACCCCTTTGGTATTATGCCATCTAGAGTTTGGGAATTCTGCAAATCTCCGGGTGAACAAAGAAAAAAGAAAAATGTACAAACATGATTTTTGGATCTGAGCTGCCTGTTATCTACTTTTATTAAGTTATAGCCAAATTTCTCAGCAAACCTTAGCACATGGAGAGTTGAGAATCTGACCAGGTATGTTGCAGTGTTAAATGCTGGAAGAGAAGCAATTTCAATTTCTGATACTACTTTAAGGGTAGGGGGAGTTTAAAAATCTGGCTCTAACTATGTATCGTGAGCACTTTGAATGTGATTCCTGACTTTTCTGAAAGGCTGGTTCTCTGGACCAGAAGTATCTGCTTCATCTAATTCATGTCTAATGGAGATAAACATTAATGAACTGTTTGTCGTGCAGGCTCCTTGGGGCCAGGGACTTACTCTTTCTCTCCATAATGTAGGAAGGCAGCAGGCTGTCACTTGATGAATACTAGTGATTCTTATTACAGATCTAAATGTACTCTGGTCCCATGTCACCTTCATTCTTACTGCTGAAGACTGTGAATGCCAGTCTGATTCTGAAAAGCATTAGCATGTTGACCAGTAACGGAACCCATGTTGTCCTGACCTCTGTGCATATTTTCAACTTTGGGCTGCTTTTTGCCTGGGTTTTTGGTTTTGGGGTTTTTTTGGTTGTTTCATCCCGCCTCCTTTATCATGTTATCTTGTAACATGGCTCTGTCTTTTCTGGAAGGAAGCTGGAGTGATTTGCATGGCTGTTGCCCAGGAAAAACGTGCTGTATTAATGTGGGAGGAATGTCTAGTGAGCCCTGTGAATTTGAATGAAGTAACAGTGGTCTTGCAGATCTGCAGCAGAGTTCCTCAGCTGCTTGTGTTGTATGAACTGGACTTGAGATTATTCCTGCATCTTTTCAAGTCACATGTCCTCCTGAACAGCAGAGTGTAATTTATCCTTATGTTACCTCTGCAGCTTCTTGACCTTTATTGTACTGGTATCTAGGGTTCCGCAATCATTAATAGATTATATCCTTATAGCAGCCTGGTGAGATAACTATTAATTCTGATCCCTATGATTCTTAGTGCAAGAGGTCATTTCATGAGATTAGGTAACTTGCCCAAGCTTACAAAAGATGTTTGTGGGAGAGCTGGGAAGTGAACCTCAGTTGTGAAGTCCCATTCTAGTGCTGTGTCCTCCTAATCTAATGTGTGAGCTTGATGCAATACAAGTCCTTTCTGCAGAGCTAATTGCAAGACACAGAAAGTAAGTGGGTTCTAAAACTTAGAAGATTCCTCTCTGGTCGCATAAAAAGGATGACCCATCCTTAAACATCACTGAAGTGTGGGGACCATTTGACTCTGCATGTCTCTTGAACAGTCTGGCTCAGGGCGGGTGGGAAACAAAGTTCTCCCTAATGAAACATGCAGAGAAGTATGATCAGAGAGAGTTATGTCTGTTCAAGTTGTAGCTTAACCTGAAGACCAAAATGGAGACGTTTTTACTTGGAAAATCTGTTATTAGATTTTCAGTGACAGGTGCTTGCAGGGTATTTCATGTTCCAGCCAGACAAGCAGTGGCTGAAACGGGCTGTTGTAAAATGGTATGTCATACCAGCACAGCACATGTGCTAACCGAGCTGTACAAACAGGCTAATGACAGGATTTCAAAATTGCCATACTGGGGTGGCTACATTCACATTTCTGCCACTGCCTTCTCAATTTACCTAGGGAGCCACCGAGTTGCCTTAGTGTATCTGTGCAGTCTTCCACGTAGGAACTGCCATGCTAAACTTGCAGAGGCTTGTTGGAGCTTGGCAGAAGGCATAGTGTCACTGCTGGCCTCTTGCAGGAGGGAAGGGTCACCATTCTCAAACCCAGAGAGAAGGGTTGCTCTGAAGTCCCACATGGGAGGTGGCTGAACCAATTAAACACTGCAAAGCCGTAATGCGAGACAGCACTCGGAAGCAGAGCTGGTTTGGACCCCTGAGTCCCCTACACACGACTTCAAATCCCTGGCAGTTCAACTGGTTCCATCCCCACATAGGTCTGGTAGGATAGCTCTAATACTCCAGAACGAATTACAGCTACAGGTAGTGTTTCTCCCACTTTCCCTCAGTCCTTGCTTACTTTCTCCTCTGTGAGAGCACACTCATCACACTTCGTCTCCTCTGACTCTGCACTAGGCTTTGACGAGGGAGGGAGAGAGGGAAGGGGCAGATCTTGGATACTATACCATTCTCCATGTGGTTCCTCTCTATGAAGTTGCGGCCAAGGTCTGCCTTGCAAATCTTCTCCACGTGCCTCATGCAGACGTTTAGGAGGTCATCTCTCAGGAGTCCCATAGATGGGCTCATGCTCTCCCCTTCAAGCAGCACACTGTATGTTGGGAGAGATGGAGGGGGGACGTAATTCCGCATCAAAGCCCCAAACTCCTGCCAAAAAGAAGGGAGGAAAGGTTACTGAAGAACATGAGATGGAGGCTAGATCCTACAGAACTGACTAATGTTACGCTTCAAATAGTGTTAAGTGCAAAGGATAACAGTGAAGATGGGGGGGCAGACAAACGTTCAGCCTGTGAGCTGTAGCCATCTACAAAAACTCAGGAGCTGGCACATCTAAGTTCATTCTTCACCTACCAGAGCAGAGACAGCTTCAAATGTCAGGGTCGGTTCCTGCCATACATGTGCATCGAACTGGAGAAGATTAACACACCTTATAGCAACTTGGGATTTGTCTTTAGGACAAATCCTGTCCTTGTAGGAAAAAAAGAAAGGAAAATGAGATCTCAGTTACCTGCAGGAAGAGCACAGAGTCACTGATCTGATGGATCTGCTCCCTGTTCTCCTTGTCCTCCCGCAGAAGCTTTGCCCTCTCTTCCAGCTCATCCACAATTTCTTTCACGTTCTCTGATGCAATCTTTTCCCTCTGGTCCAGGGCAGCCTTCACTTCATCCCTCTGCCTCTCCAGGTCACGGATCAGCTCTTTGAAATGCTGGTCCACTGTGGCTTTCTCATTGGTGGTGTAGTTCTGCAGAGGGAAGGGGCAGAGAGAGGATGCAGCGGGAAAGATGCAGGAGAAATAAAATATTAAACTTCTCAGAGAGTCATTTTGCTAATAGAGGGCTGCAGAGCAGGATATGTTCAAGCTTTCTCAGCATTTAGACTGTGATTATGGAGACTCTAGGTGTGTAAGTCTTAGCACCAGAAAAGCTATGCCAAGAATAGTGATACTTGTTCTTGCAATAATTCTATGTATGTAGTGAAAAGGGCATGCCGTCTTCCTGATTATAAGAGCATATCTTTTATGTGCTGTACTCTTAGGTGGTATTTAAAAACATGGTTTAACCTTCTAAATCATGGTTCTGGCTCCTCAAGAATTTGAGGACCAAATTCAAAGGATGAATGGTGCTGAAACACTTACAACCCTGACCTCTAGGTCCCTCTGAAATATTCCTCAGAAGGACTGTGGATGTAACTATATTCAGAGTTAAAATTTCTAGGTCAGATTTCCAATAATAATAATAATAGTAATAATAGTAATAATAGTAAAGCAGACAAAAAGCAGAACTGGCAAACCATTGTGCCTGTACCACATAAAAGGGAGAAGAATGGCTTTGCCTATTAATATTATGCAAATTTTCTGGGGTGTCTCCAAATAGTGTTCGCTACTCTATGCAGTTAGGGTATAAATGAAAAAAAATTACACCATTTCTATATTCTAACCTTTAGTGTGGTGAAAGAATTATAAAGAAGCCCCATATCAGTGTGAAAATAAGCTGTTCCAGTATAAATAAGATGTTTGTTGGTGTAACTGCATCTGTTCTTGTTGCCTTATCCTTGTTTGGGCAATCCAGAGCCCTTCAGGAGATAATTTTTGTGTGTGGTCTAGCAGGAAAAAAAGCAGCACACCTTTGTCTCCGAATCAGCCTGGCTACTGGTGACTGAAGAACTATAAGGGACTCAAAGCAGGGAGGTGCCTTGGATCATTTTGTAACAAGGCTGTGCTGCCTCTTCTTGATCTCCTGCAGGGTATGTTGCAAGATGACTTCAGTAGGAGTTGTTGTTTCCAAGATTTGGCATGATTGAGTTTTGGAGAGTGATGAGATAGAGACTGGGTAAGGGATGGAGTGAGTAAGGGCTGGATATGTCAGAGAAATTGAGAGGGATGTGAGAGACTGGAATAGAAAGGAAAGTGACAAGTATAGGATAAACAGAGAAGTGAACTTAGAATATCCCATACGCACCTTGATACGGTCCCTCTCTTTCTGCCACTTATCCATTTCATCTTCTACCTCGATGATCTTCAGCTGCAGTTGCTCTTTCTGCAGTGAAAGCTCAGCCTGTAAGAAGAGGGGGAATCTCATAAACAGGGACTGAGGGTGGCCTACTTCTAAGAGGCGCTGTGCTTCCACTTATGCATTTGGCCCTGAACAATTATAGCTGGGAGGTACAGGTTCCTGGCACTGCTTGAAATGGAGATCATGTGCTGACACTGGACAAGATCCCAGAGCTTTTGGCTGGGTCAAGAGATTCAGCTCCCTCAGCAAAGAGAGCAGCAGAAGCACCCACCTACTAGGCTACCGTCATGGTGCCGCTTTTAATCACATTAGAGTCATTAGCTGGAGGGGGAAGAGGCCTGTTTCAAAATTCAGCTGTGTATGCAGTGAAGGGCCCATCCCAGGGTGTGCCTCTGCAGCAATAACAGTTTTCATGTAATTATGGAATGACGTTTGACGAGTGTTGCAAGAAGAGGACGATGCCTCCGGCAGGAATTCTGTTTAGACAGGATTGTGGATTAATTTGCTCTGAATTGAGAGCTTTCATGTTATGATGAAGCTGGGGAATGCTTGGAAAAAATAAAAAACACAAAAGGAGGAGGAAGGAGGTGTAGTCAACCATGCTTGGCTTAGATCAGCAACTTCACCAGGATTCATTTGCATTTCGTTTTGCACTGGCTTCCCAGAGAAGCTCAGACCAGACAATTGCATGCAAGGCAGTTCACAGAGCTGGAGCCCACGGAGGGCCAGGCAGCTACGCACTGGTGTGGCATGCTGGTGGGTGTGCATGCCGTGTCTCTGGATCAGACCAGGACCTGGCTGTTTAGTAATGCCTTGCGCCGTTAACTCTGGGCAACCCCTCCCTCGGTCGTTCATATTCACCGCGTCCCTGCCCAACAGATCATGACAAAGCCTTTGTTTACGCATTTCAAGATCTTTCTGTGTTTTATGTGTGTACAGGTTGGTCACACCACAACTGTAACTACAGGCAATCTGGCTGTGGGACACTTTTCCCCAGAGCTGTTTAGAACTACACAGTTGGCAGGAATTACCTGTATTCCACAACTGAGCTATGTTGTGTTAGAAAAGTTCTGAAAACCTGCTGTTCACGTGGGATCCTTGGGCAAATGGTTGTATTACCCCAAAGCACTTACATTTAGGCCAACAGTTACAGGCAGGGGAGATGAAGGGTGCATAAATCCACTCCCACAGCATCTAACACAGTGAGGTTTCCCTGCTGTTAAAACACGAGGTGTCGTTCCCACTGCTCTGCCGCCCATCCAAAAACATAGTACAGCATGAGAACCTGGATCTTCTCTTGTGATCATAGTTGCCCTCAGGGTGGGAGTTTAAAAGTTTACAATTCTCCATTCAGGGAGCACAGAACAGTATCACACAATGAAGAGCTGGCACAAGCTGGCAACCAGCTCAGGCCAAGGAAATCAGCCCATCAGGGGTTTTCTCTTGGTGCCAGTCACCATAGAGTTAGAACATCCTCTTGAGTTTGAATCAAGCACAGCTGCATCTGAGAGCCATTGACTCTAGCTGTTCCAATTTAGAAAACCTCTATTTATAGAGGGAAAACAATTTGATAGTTGTTTTATTGCCTTATAAAGCAGAAGAAAGGGAGGAACAAAAAAGGCAAATGCACTCAAAGGTATCTCAATACTAGAAGAGCTTCATCCTCACATTGTCATTGTAGTTGTCCTTGTTGGTTGAGAGTTAGGAGAGCATTGGCCCTCTCTAAATATTATCCATACACCCTGACAGGCTTCAATAGTCAAATGAATGTGGTCATGAGCTGAAGCTCATTATTCTACAGGGGTTCAGAGCAGACACGGAAGGGTTTTGCAGTATAGGATCATCAGGGAACCATATTGATATCAAGATGAGAAAATTCACTTTACTACTGATCAAGAGAGTAAAGGCATGAGCTTGATCCTATAATTTTCACATTTTCGAGACAGTGTCTTGGAGGCATGCATGCTTTTTTCCATTCTCATGTGCACTGTAAGATGTCTTCTGCATCAAGACACAAAGGTGTGCAACCATCTTTGCACCGCAGGGAAATGCGATGAGATAAAAGCATTTTAGGTCCATTGCACTGCAGTAACCAATGTGAGAAATTACACTATCATACAAGTTGTTTCCTTGAGCCACAGAGCTATATTCACATGGCATTAATTGTTAGCAAAGTTAAAAGCACATCTCCTGAGCAATGGGAGGTCGTTTCCCTCCTTCTCCCTAATTATCAGGATGTTCTTATGAGAGAAATGTGCATGAAATCATACAGAAAAAGACTGGAGGGTTTTTTTTTTTGAGGAGAGCAGACCTTTCACAGCCACGTAGACACTCCCAAACACAAGGGATTTGAAAAGAAAGGTAACAGGAAAACATTTCAGGTGATGGCTGGAAGGTGGTGATAACAATATTATACTTTTATAGTACTTTTTAATTAAGTTGGGTCTCAAAGGAATTTTGCAAACTATTACTTGCTCAAATGTCATAGCTAACTCTTAACAGCTTGTTGCAGCTGTAATATCCCTTCACCCAGAAGTTAGTTTGGGTGCCTCTGGGATGGGATGTAACAACTATTTAAGAGCTGACCCATGCTACAATTTAGAGCAAGAATTATGATTTGCAAATGGAAATTACAAAGATAGTTCCAATAGCCAGTATGCAAATACCACAGTCATCCAGGTTTGGCACGGGTTAAAACGCCCATACTGAGGGCAAAAGGAAACACTAGTACAGACACCAGCAAGGGCATGGGAGGTGGACAGGGGTGTTTCATTGTATGAGAGTACAAACATTAAAACTAGTCTTACCGCAGGAAAAAATGTTAAAAATAGGTCCAGGGAAACTACAGAATAGTACAAGAACTGGTGACGTGGGCAGAAGGAGGAGGATTCGGTAGGGGTGCTCTGGAGATGGACCACGACATAAGGGGTTCAGCATAGGTTATTTCATGATGTTTCAAGGACCTGTTCAATCTGGGACTGGCTGGAAGATTGCTTTATCTGTCCACGTATGTCCTGAGTTACATTTACGGTAGGGTGGTTACGGGTACTGGGGACAGTCAACTTCTCAGCTTCATTTCCTATGAAGAAACTTCTCTCCTAGCTTTCTCCACGTTTCTCAGATTTTCCAGGGTCAACAATCCCTGATCCCCTTATGTGATGGACCAGCCAGAACAAATCTATTGGGGGAGACCTGGGGTTCACAAGGTCCTAGTGAAAGATAATATACCAGCCACACCCATTGTGGGGAGAGTCCCCACAGTGCAGAAATAACACTAATAGTGAAGAAGATCTAGGAAATACAAGTTTAGACCATTCGGTTTGAGTACAGCAAGTTGAGAAATGCTGGTACTGAGAGCCTTTGAGCTAAGAGAGGAACCCCTATTAGACTCTTAAGTTAATTAGGACAATCAAGAGGCCTAAGTGAAAGTTCAGGGTGTACACCTAAACATCCACAACTGAACCCAGCCCTTGTGCTGTAAAGGACCTAGAGATGTGAGATTATGAGTCTTGCATCATGATGCAACTCATTTTTGCAAGGCAGCAATACAAGCATCATCATGTCTTAATGCTCTGGGAACCCAATCCCTGAATCAGGGAACACCCCTGTGTCACCAGCCTGGGAGAGCTATGCTAATTACCTGACAGCAACAACCAAATGCAATAATGAAGCTAGAGAAGAAGCGTTTAAACTAGTTGTCCTAGTACAGGGCCTGTATTGGAAATGACATGGCTGACAAAGCAGCAAATTGTTTGAGACATTATTTCTGGTGGTTTGGCCATTGTGTTTTTCTACCTAAGATTTGTTAAGCAGAGGTGGGTGTCAGTCTGCTACAACCTCTAGAGACCCTGCTAGCATCCTGCAAAAATGCCACTAGTCACTAGATGATCTGACACCAGAAAAGACTCTGCTTTGCATACTTTGAAGAGAATGCCTTACTTGCAAAGTGGTGGATTTTGCCTGGGTTCTGCCCTCACTGCAGAGGCATTAATGCAGAATGCAGGCAAACAGGCAAATCTATTCTAAATCACAATTTGCAGCAGGTCAGCTTCCTCAGCCTTCAAACTAGGAAGAACATCTTGCAGGTAACTGTACCATCTCTGTGGAAAGAGCATCTATTTTAAGCTATGTCCGCAGAGCAACCACAAATAGTGTAGATAAGGTCTCACAGCCACGTTCTGCCCTAACCTTGCCCCAGTGACAAAGGCCCAAAATCCTTTCACTGGCATTTTGATACACTCTTCTTTGCTCTCTATTCAGACTGTGAAGGCAATACAGAGAGGTCTCTGGCTGAAATCCCCCTGGATCCATCTCTGTGGACAGCTGACTTCAAAGCCTAGTTCAGACTCTATGAAGTCTCCCCTTTTAAAAAGTCACTTTGTTGAAATGAGGAACACCCAGCTCCCATTTCTGCACGGCAGTTCTCTGCTGCCTCTTTAAACCTGCTGTACAATGTGAACTTTTCTTTAAAGGTAAAGAATTAAAGAAAAAAATCAAAGTGCTTTTTGCTAGAACTGACCTGACATGCTGAGTACTAAGGCTGGCGCTGGATAGTTACACCAGGTTATTTACAGCTCTGTGACTGGCAGGCATATATGAAGTTGTCTCATTTTGAGAATAGGCCTGTAAAACAGGTTTTGAATGAAGGATCCCCTTTCAAAATGAAGGATGCTGTTTGAAAGGGGGGCTCTAGCTCTGCTGATAAATCAAGCTGGCCAGAGGGTTTTATTTGACGGTACAAGCTGCTATTGACAATTCTCACTTTTCATCTGTATGTGGAAAAAGCCTCACAGACTTTTTCTTGGTTGTTTCTTGTACTGATTCTTGTTGGGGTGTTACTTTTCCTTTAAATCTGTAGCAGGAAACTAATGCAAAGTGGATCTGGGGAAGGCATTAAAGGTTTGCTGGGTAAAATACGCAAATACCACTGGGTGGAAGCTCAGAAAAAAAGTCTCTGTCTTCCCTGTCGAGTTGTCTCTGTCTGACCCCCTATGCCTTTCACTCTTGTCTGCTCAGCAGCATACGAGGAAAAGGGGGATGCGTGACTATCACCCCAGGCTCCTGAAAAGTGGAAGATGCTGCTGTGCTCCCTCTCTGTCTCACAGACAGACAGATATCGTGCTATCCACTGCTTGCCTAAATGCTAATCAGTAGGTGTCTGTATACTGGCTTGTTTGCATTCCTCTTCTCTTACGCTGTACTGTCTCTGTCTGCATTGTGGAGCAAGCAGAGTTACCTAATTCTACATAAGGATCTTAAGCTCTCCCTTGCCTTCCTGACACTAAAGTACAGCACCTCTCTTCCCTACAGGCCTATAGCAAAGACAAACCTGTGAAAGAGACTGTAACCTGCATTAATACTGCAATATGAAAGGAATAGTTATACCTAAACCAAGCATATTACACCTTATTAAGTGACAGTTTTGTGCTACCAAATTGCTGAGCACCCAGACTGACAGTCAGGCTTAAGTGCATCACAGCATAGAACCCCCCGCCTAGTTCTCCTGGGATCCTCGTCAGGTTTGGAGTTGCAGTATAGCCAGGGACTGGGAAATTCTTGCAGATAAACCAGTTGTTCCTTGACAACCAACACTGTGTTTGAAAGGGTCTGTCTGGATACAGTTGTATTCCGGTCACCAGTCCAGTGGCATAGTTAGCAAATCTGGAGAAAGTAAAGCTACCCTGAAGCTGCTTGGATGCCAAGCTGTGAAAACGGGGCAGGGATGGGGATGACCTGATGTGGATTTTTTGCTTATTCTTTCCACAAAGGCCAGCAGCAGCAGCCACACTTTGACACCCTTCCAATTTGTGGTCACATTCCAGCTCGGCTGATCTGCAAGACTTGAAAAGAATAGGTGATACGCATAAGGGACTTGGAAATGTTCATTCCTCTTTGTGGTTCCTGCTAAGGCTCCACCTATGGTGAATAAATCAGGGCTAGGAATAAACATTTGTAAGCAACAGCTATCCTGTTAATTGTTTTTGTCTGAGTGAATACTCACTCAAGTTACAACATGATCAAAACTTGTTGTCAGGAGAAACTTGTATGATTCATATTGATAAAACCCTAAGTCCTAGGCTTAGCAGTCGCAGAAACAGCACAGGACAGTACAGGAACTAACACATGCAGCTAACAAGAGTGGCGCAAGGACTCTGAGAAAGAAATCGAACAACATTTAATTAAATCTTAGGTAAAGTCTTCTCTGCCCAGCTATGGTTGCCTCTTTGAAAGCAAGGTGTTCTAGGTCCATCCAACCACAGGAAGATGGCTCTGACTAGCTTTGATTCCTCAGGGAGCAACTTGCTAACCGCTTTTCAGTAGAAACAGCTAAGAGGAACTGGACAATCTGGCAGACACTAGACACAGCGTTATTGAGAGTTAGGCATATGCTATGTTCAGAGCTGACACCAAAACCACAAGCACAAGCAATTATGAAACAAAGAGCAGGCTAGCAAGCCTTGCAGGAATTTCTTTAACAAAGACTGGCTGAGATATGGAAGAAACCTTGTCTGGTTTCAGCAAGGCTGCAAGTTGGAGATGACATTGAAAGAAAAGACCAAAAATTTGCACAGGGAGACAGAGATAAGCTCTAGATAAGATGCTTTTTCAGCCTGATGAGATAAATCTTCCTAGCACCTCAGAAAGAGTTAAACTGTTCTTCCAAGTTAAGGGTAACTCAAGAATTTCCAGCGTTGGGTACCTGTATTTGCATGTTCACCACATCAGAGCACTGGCTTGGGCTGTGCCTAAGAGTAGGATTTAGCAGATCTTAGTGCCCTTTCAGTTTCTGACACAGACTAGCTATGTGACTCTAGGCAAATTGTTTTACGTTATCGTTTCATGGGTCTCCTTTCTGTAATCTCTCCTGCCTGCTTAGATCAGAAGGTCTCTAGGCCAAGACATGCTCCTGCTATGGGGATGTACAGCATCGAACATGGTGAGACCCTGATCTTTACTAGAGCTAGTGGAATAATCATGCATCCACCCAGAAAGCAAACAGCATGAGACTTTAAGCAAACAAGCACGGAAAACTTTTCATTAGAGTGAGCACTGTTCCACATACTAGCCTCATCTCCTTAGATGTCCATCCTCTAAACCTATTGTAGTAAGGTTTCAGGGGAAATGACAATGTTTTGTGTTTGCACCAGGGTTTTTTCTTCATCTAAGCTTCAAAAGAGTCTTCCTATAGGTGTGGCTTGACACTATTATATCCGTAACAGCAAAGAAAAAACCCATAATCTCACTCTAAGTAGCTGAGATGGCAATTTTCAATGGTAACCTAGCAGTCACTAGTAACTTTGGCAGCCACTGATCTGGCTACCTGTATTCTGGAGGTCCTGAACTTGAGCAATGCCCCACCTTTCTGCCTGTGGGTAACACTACACAAACACTGTCAAAACTTGAGACAGTTTTTTTTAAAACTTAGCATGTAAGGCTTTGATTCAGCTTCTGCTGAAAGTCAGTGGTGCAACCAGGGGTGGAAACCAGGTTCTTCACCCCCCACAATCCAGTCTGCCTGCTACACAACACTAGTGCTATGATCTGAGAACCTCAATCCCATTGCAGCAGGACCCCGGCAGTATCGATTCTCCACTAAGCACTTCCCATCCACCACCCCTAAACCCCAGAATTACACTGTAGACATGATTTGAGGAGAGACTTTAGGCTGGAGAGAAAAAGCTGTGGTGTAATATTGAGGTGCGTGGGAAAACTGATGGGAACGAGCAATAAAAAGAGTATTACCTCTTTTCCCGCTTTCTCGATCTCCACTGTCACTGTGCTGTGGTTCTTGTGCTCCTGGAACATGCAGAGGTAGCAGATGCACATCTGGTCTGTCTGACAGAACAGCTCCATGGTCTTCCCATGCACAGGGCATTTTCTTGCTTCAAAGTCCCTGATGGGGTCCAGGAGCTGGTGGTCTCGGAAAGCTGCTCCCTCCAGATGGGGCTTGAGGTGCAGCTCACAGAAGGAAGCCTGGCACACCAAGCAGGACTTCACGGCCTTTTGCTTGTTATCTATGCAGGAATCACACAGAACATCCTCCAGCTTCACCCTGGGCCGTGACCCAGCTGCTCTGTCAGGCTTGTTGAAGGTAGATCTTCTCAGGTCCCCTGTCTCCACCAGAGGGAGGGAAGTTTTCTTCAGGTCCCCCATCTGCCCCCCAGAGAACAACGACTTCCTCCCTTCCCCTTCACTAGGCAGGAAGCTCTTTTTGGAATCCAAGGAGAAGAGGGGCTTCCTGAGATCACCTTTCTCTGCAAAGGAGAGGGGTGGTCTCCTCATGTCTCCTATCTGTCCACTGGCATATTGCATCTTCTTTGAATCTGCCGAATCCATGCTGAAGTAGGTCGATCTCTTCTCATCGGATGACTCCACAAACTGAATGATGGGCCTCTTCCAGTCACTCCCAGAGAAGAGGGAGCTCTTGATTTGCCCTGTCTCCAAAGAAGCGCTACCAGTGCCCTTCATAGCTTCCTTCTCACCTCCGCCAGGGTTTGTGGTCTTCTTCACTTCTTCTTCTTTTTTGGGGGCAGATGGACTCTTCACATCCTCCGGTTTCCCGGTGGTACCATTTGTCCTTGCTGCACTCCCCGTTTCCATCGTCTAAACAGGGTGAATTGGTTTCACTGCTTGGTCTTTCCTCCAGTTCCTGTCTCTCAGCCCTCTACAAATTGGATATGTCTGCCTGGTCGTTGTCTCAGCAAGGAATGACGGTGGAATGAAGTAAAGTTTCTGCCCAAGTGACGCACCTGGAGCTCCTAAAAGGAGGAGGAGAACGCCTGGATTATGCTACGTAGACACAGGGAGAAAGAAAGAAAGAAACAGACGTTACCAGGGATCAGAAGCTACAGCTGTGCAGTTAATTATACAAGGCAGTCCACACCCAGACACATTCTTGTCTAACCAGGTTTGGGAGGAAGGGCTGTTTATATACATAGAAATGCTTTTTTTAAAAAAATCATTTTCATTAAGATGTAGCAACCAGTTCGACCGCTTGTTTCAAAAATAATTTTGCTCAGTGTTGCCAGGAGCTGAGGTTACCTCCTTGCAGAGATGGGCAGGGTCAGAGAGACCATGAGATGCTGAAGATGGGTTTGTTAACTGGGTCATACACATGCACAAAAATAATTATGGTTGTAATTAAAATGAACGCCTAGAATAAAGCATTCTTAAACTGAGTTCCCCTGAGGGCTTACTGTATTCAGTAGGACAGGGAAGGGAAACGCATGGATAATACTGGGTCTAAAAGACCCTATTATCTTTATTTTTATTTTGATGTTGGGTTTGTGCAAGGTCCATCCATCTAGACCTGGAAATAGCCCAACCATGTATCAGAAGAACACAGCTGACCTGAAGTAAAAATTGGCTAGTCCTGTGTTTCCCACAGGCTGTGCAATCTCCACTAATGCGACTAGTAGAATAAAACCCCATTGCCTATTTCATTGCAAGTTCTCACTGAGATAAAGGTTCAGGTGTATCTTATATAGCTCTTCCCATAAATGTCCACTAAACTGAGAGACGTACTCTAACATACCTGGAAGAGGAAATATTTTACAGCTAGATGGCCAAAATATTTCTTGCAAGAAAAAAGGAACCGAGAAAGAATTTTAAAAATAGATCTGTCTCCACCAGCTGTATTCCTGGGAAATGTTCAACTTGTGGGAATCACAGAAGGTTTCGGAAGGAAAATGCTCTTTATAAGCACTGGTGAATTCCATCAGCTTCAAAAGAAGACTGTTGATCTTCCGCTCATATCGTATCAATGTAGCATAGAATATGCTCTGAATTTCAGTGAGATTGCTCTGAGATTAATGCCCAGGGTATAAATTAACCATGCCTAAGATTTGTGCCTAATTTAATTTTTGCAGAATGCGATGGTGGTGTTGATGGAGAATGTGATTTTTAGCCTGTAATAATTTCTCACCAGAAATCTGTAACAAAACCCTAGTAGGAAGCATCCTAAGTAGTGGAGGAAAAATCCAGGTCTGCATTTTGCAGCTCTTTTTTAGGTGTGGAGGAAACAGAGGTGCAGCCCAAACCAGGAACAGCATACATTTTGGATCTGATATGAGCATGAGATAGCCAGGAAGCATCTGTCTTACAGATACGGTTTCTAAGGGCTTTGTCTGTGCAAAATGAGAGAAAAGGAAATAGAAAATTTTTTTTCTTTTCAACTGAAATGCACTTGGGATACAGCCCCTCTTGCTTGCCTGTGTGTCATTATGGCTCTCTATAGATGAGACATTATTCTGTATACAGTATTTTTTTGGATAATAGTTGTTAGGAAGGGCTGCACCTTTTGCAGTAATTTCTAATGGACAGGTTTTTTATTAATAGGACCATAGTCTTTTGTGAGTCAGTCATTCTCTGGCATAGGAAAGGGCAATGCTATTTAAAAAAAAAAAAAAAAATCATAAAAGAAAGAGATTGGCTGACATATATGTATTTCTTTCCCCCTGGCTTCCTGGGCTGAGCTGATATTTATAACATCAACAGTCCTATAGACCTCCAAGTAATTAAAAATACTGGAGGGTGGAAGCGCCTGTTCTCACGTGTACAAGAAAGACTCAGCAGAGCTTTTCCAAGCTAGTACTAATACTTAAGAAACAAAAAACATCTATATGAAGAGGTCTAACTTGGAAAAAGGCGGCCTTGGTTTCTCTTGTTTTCCTGACGCTTTGTAAAGATTTTGGAGGGTAGTTAAGGCAGTCAAAAGATTAAGGACTGAATTTTTTCATCTTAGTTTTACTGAGGCGAATCCAGGGTAAATGAGTTTAATGAGTTATTCTAGGCAGACTCCAGAGTATCTCGCACAGGAGGAGGTTTGTTATTGATTCTTCTGTCCATGCAGAGGCACGTACAAGACTGGCATCCTCCAATAAGTCAGGTTAGGGTGTGCTTTGCCTGACCTACCCTGATGCCAGCCATGGCTTTATCTCCTCCATTTGCAGTACTGGTGAAGCATGGCCATACTTGAGAAGGAAGACATTGTAACGTCTATCATCTAATGTTGCTCTAATCAGACTCAGATGGGCTGTTGTCAGCCCTTGTGACAGTTTGTATATTCCATAAAGCTGCAGGTTCTGCTTTGGCTTTTGAGTAGCTTGAGTGGCATCTGTCCTTGCTGCTTTATTTTGGAGAATCCTCGGCTTAAATGCTCTGTGTCAGACAGAAAGAGGGAGGTCATGTGCACAGACACACATACAGACTAATGGAGCCTGGATTTCTTGAAGAAGAACCTGTTTGCCTGTAGTCTGGGCTGAACCTCCCTCAAGTCTGCAGGAAGAAAGGAAGGATGTCACTGATGTGCACATAAGGAACATTCCTGCTGTCGCCAGTCGCTTCTGCGTAAGGCTGCTTTCACTGCTCCCCTTTCAACCTCATGTCTCTCTCGCAGCATCCCACATGCCTGGCATTACTGCCTTGGGCATGTCCTGCTTGCAGATACCTGTGGAACCACGGCAGGCCCACGTGTGACCACCAAGAGCGAAACGCATCGCCTCTGCTGCCATGCGTCCTGGGACTGTAGCTTTGCTCTGTCGCCAAAGGGCAAGCCCACTCTTTTCCCCGTCATCTCTCTGCACCCCATCACATCGCATGATGTCTGTTTCATGCCAAAAAATTGTTTGCAGGTGGAGCCCACCTCTGTCTTGTTATTTCTGGCCTCTCCTGGGAAATCTACTGTTCACACCTGTCTGAAACTTGAGGTGTGCGTGGTCTTATTGGCGCTCATAACCACTGCCAATGCTGATTAATTCTTCCTGGGAATCACAGGGACTACTAGAGTTAAAGGGTAGTTTGATAGACAGTTTGTGATTCAGTTCCTAACCATATTTAGAAGACTTGTGTGCGCACATGTATTTCAGGCAATTTAGAAGCCAAAGTAAAGTACAGCCTGGACGTCTCTTTGTTGCAGGCCCTATGTTTGCACCTCCCAGAGGGTGGCTCCTGATTTCTATAGCATGAGTTCACACTTGTGTAAGTATCATCTGTGATTTTTGCACCAGCTATCCCTACATTTTCTGCAGAGGACAACTGTCTCCTATCTAGTGCACTGCGTCAAGCCGATCGCACAATATGCCCATGTCTGTGCCTCTGACTCAGAGTATACACCCACATTTGGCATCTGCAGAGCCTTTCATCTGAAAAACTCGGAGCATTTTTCAAAGGTTCACAAATTAAACTTGACAACACCTTTGCAAAATAGGTCTGGGTTGCTAATCCCATGTAGCAATTAGGGAAACTGAGGCATGTACTGTGGAACTGACTGAAATTTTTCAGTGAAAATGAAACTTTTTTCCTGAAATTGCTGTGCAGCCTTTTTGCTTGCTCATTCTCTAATTTTTCATGATTGCAACTCCTCTAAATCTTTGATTTTTTAAAAAATATTTCATCATGCTTTTGTTCTTGTTTTGAACTTCATTTTTTGGATTGTATCTGCACTAGTAAGTTTGGGTAGTTTATGGCTTGTTGTGCTAAAGTGTTTCCACTGTACAATGTGTTGCACAAAAATCTTCATGGGTAGGTACCTAAAAAAAAATTTCCCCAGGATGGAAAAAGTGAAAAAATTGGGTCCATTTCAAACTATATAGAATAGAAACAGTTAAGCGAACCTCAGGGCACTCCTTTAGACAGGCTCCAGAGCAGAGTTTCAAACACCAATGACTGATGAAGTCATGGAGAGTCACAGAGAATTAGATCAACCAGCCCATGATTCACTGGCCCCAGTTCTCACAGCAACTCCAACCAAACTGGGAGCAGGGAACCTGTCTGCTAATTGCCTACTCTGTGTCCTACCCACTAATCCACACGCCCTTTCACATCCTACATATTTTCAGTCCTTTATCACTTCTTACACCTTTACATAAAATAAATCTACAGCCCAGAAAATGTTACGCTGAAATGCGTGCAGGCTATTCCTGCTGCAAGAAAGCACAGGAAATCAATCCATCAAGCTTGTAGACACCATTGAGCAATGACCATGCATTAACCAGCTCCCAGTGTAACAGCAGAGCAGGCAGAACGAGTTCAAGGCTTCGTGTTGCTTTCACACGTATCAGATTCAGTCAGCAATGCATCGAGATGGATCAGTAGAGCTATCCTGGTATAGAGCACATGGGGAAAAAACAACAATGCTGCAGGTGTGCTTAAAGCAGATCTACAGATACTCTCAGAGCTGTGACTTATAAAAGATAGACTCAATTTATATGGCATAAACTGAAGTTCAGATATTTGTGATGGTTTGGGCTCACCGCCTCCATGTGATAATCAGCTGTGTGTCTCAGTGTAGGTGACGAAGGGAAGCAAAACTGAACTAGGAGGATCCAGTTATTTGGGGGATGCTGAACTGAGAGCTCAATGAAGATGGTCAGGACCTGGCTTCAGATACGAGGGCTCGGCTTTTTAGGGTAGTGTGAGCATCTGAATAGCTCCTCCAGGGTACCACGGCAGGCCAAATACAAGGTTCCCTTAACCAATACAAAGGGCTTAAATCAGGCCTGCAGGCTATGAGATGGACCATGGGGAATCTTAATTATTGGAACAAGTTACAGGCAGGTTATAAATGCCCATTGTGTAACAACGATACTCAGTGAGCATGCAGAAGGAGGGTGATTCACTGGAGAGGGTGTGTGATGGGACAAGGGCATTAACTGGAGGATATGTGCTGCCTGGGGGAGGACCCCTTTCTAGTGGTTATGCTGAGTCTTCGACTTTGAAAAGGCTGAAGGGGAAAATGACTACTCAGCATTAAATTCATGTGGAGGACAGGAAAGGGAATACCAGCTAAAGAGGGAAATCTATTTGAATTAAAGGATAGTGCTAGTGTAAGAACAAATAGGGTAAATTTGTTCATTAAAAAATATAGGCTAGAAATTAGAAGATGATTTCTAGACATTACAGGAGCAGAGTTCAGGGATGGCCTTTGAAATAAGTCTTGGGCACCAGGATCCAAACTGGATTCAAGATGAGCTTGCTACAGTCATCAACACATTGCATAACTGTATGGATGATACTGCCTGCCTTCAGTGTGCTTACAAGACTTGTTGCACCATGTTCATATTGTTTTTAATTAATTAAGCCTGTGTTTCAAGGCTTCTGCTGGCTGCCTGCAGAGGCCAGGAAGGATTTTTTTTTCCCCCCTCTTTGATGATTAACTTGGTTTCTGTGTCATTGGTTTTCAGTTTTTGTTTTCTTTTCCACCTCCTTTTCATGCACTGCAGATTGGCATAACCTGAGGTGGGGAAGTTGGGTGGAGCTGGTTGCACCTCTCAGGTGTCTGCTCAGCACTAAAATACAATCTCCAAATTTGGGATAGGAAGGAATATTCCTTAGTTGGATTGGCAAGGACCAATAGAGCTTTTTTTACCTTCTGCTGTAGGATGGCATATTCTCTTTTGGCTTCTTGGGAGCGTGGTCACTGGCATCTCAGTAACTGTGCAGATGTGATTTCGTGGATGGTTCCACGTGTGAACTTGGGAGATTGTGATTCTGTTCTTCTCCAAGCTGTTTATAATCTTCTAAAATGCTTTGGGATCTTTGGGAACAAAGCATGCTACAAGAGATAGATATTATTCATGTGAAATTGACAGTTTGTATAATCTTACAGTTTTGAGGGCTGTAGAAGAAGTAATAAAGCATTCCCTGCTTAGCAGCTGGCAGGACTGAATTTATTGGTATCTGGAGAGCTGCAACAGATTGTACTCCTTCCAGAAAAAGATTTGGTCCTGGGGTATGGGTGCTAGCATGAGTCTATAGCCCCCAGGATCTTTTTGCATACTTTTCCATAAGGATGCTCTTTTTTCTCTGATTCTTTGAAATTTTAGCATAATTTTCTATTGTCCCCAGCAACAGGAATTACTTTGTTAGGTCTAGTTCTCTATGGGTTTGCATCGCAGCTAAAAATGCCTTGCAACAACCTCTGCAAAGCAGGAGAATGCCATCTCCATCTTATGCCTCAGGAAACTAAGGTCTGGCAAAGTTGAAAAACATTGGTTTTCCAGCAGGCCAAAGGCAGAGACTGGAAATCCCCGAACAGTGACCTTTTTGTCCCTGCTTAAAAACTTGTTTCCCCTCTAGAGTTTATATTACTGATCCATGAGATACAATTCCAGTAGCTGAGCCACTGAGGTTTCTGGTACAGTGTGTCAGCAGGTGGGAAAGGCTGCTAGGGCACATCAGGGGAAGAGCTCCTTTACAGTCCTTTTCTCCCTGAGCAGAGGGACCATTTTGCTCCCTCTGAGGAGCTGTGCTGATTACACCTGTCATACAGCTGTATCTGGGGTCCTAGACTGGGAGAGAGGTGCTGTGGGATGGAGCCTAGGCTGGGAAAGTGTTGAGGGCATCACTGGTAAAAGTTTTATTTGTGATGGGAGAGACTTGTGCCACATTCAGGCTTGACATCCAGAGGCTCTGTGCTAATGGAGCTGGAAGAAGCTCTGCGTTTGGTGATGGGTGATAAAAGGTAGTTATAAGAAACATCACGACTCATTCCTCCTTAGTCTCTCTCTAAAAAGACTTCTCCTTCTCTGCAGTCCCATGGTTCCCTGTCCCCCCTCTCCAAGCATCTGTGTTCTCCCAGGCTGGCAGCTCTTCCCCAGCTTTGCTCTCAGTGCAGAGTCTCTGCCTTCACGAGATCAAAGTCCCAGCTCCCTGGTGAGGTCTGGGGGTGAAAGCAAGTGAAGCTGATGGGATGAGGTGTGACTCTCAGTGCTGAGCGTGGAGGAGGCAGGTGGAAAGAGGGGAAACATGGATGGATAGAGAAGAGCAAAACAAGGACAAGCAGGGAAAGGAGAAAAAGCACGGAGAGCTATTAATAAGGTCTCCCTAATACACGAACTGTTCTGAAATCCTCTGTATTTGGCAATATGAGGCCAAGCTTTCCTCCAGGCAGTGGTTGTTTCTAGCAAGGGTAGCATAGAGAACTGTGCGTAGAGAAGCACTCCTTGCCCTGGCCTGCCCTGCAGACAGAAACCCTGGCTCTGTCCCTCCCAAGGCATCCAGGCCTGTGTGGCCATTGAGCAGCGCAGCATGGTGGGAGGGAGAGCGGCATGGGGCAACCTCTGCCCCAAGAGCACACTGCATGTGGGGCTGAGGATGGGGTAGATGCTTCCTCCCCTTATGCTGTGCTTGTTCATGGTCCAGGTGATGGCAATCTTGCAGGCTTGTGGGATTAGCTCTACCCCTGATCAGCAATTTTCCTTGCTAAGAGCAAGTGCTCTCTCCCCCAAACCTTTCTTTGCCTCCTGTAAGAGCCTCAGTGTCTCAAGTCAGATCTCTGCAGAAGGCTCAGCCTCCTGAGACAGGCCCCCTGCAGGGAAGGTGCTTAGGGGTACTGGGAGCCATCACCCACCCAGGGCGGCAGGGCTGGTCTGAGCAGTCCCACTCGTGTGGATGAACCCCAGCAGGCAAGGTCTCAGCTGCCTGTGGCTTCTGCCAGAAAACTCCATCGGAGGTTTTGCCCGCGCAAGGGCTGCTGCTCCTCTGTCACACCAGGAGACAGCCCAGCGCTTGGGGAGCTGCAGCCTGACCTCACTGGGCTTCCCTGCCTGCTGGGGAGGCTTTAGGGGAGGTGGTGGGTGGGCCCTCCTCTGTGTCATTGCTGGGTTCCTGGAAATTGGGAGTGCAGTTCGGGGGAAGCCTGAGGAATGAGGCCACCACGCACAGTAAATGACTGTGAGCTCAGCTCTTGTCTGGTTGTTCAGGGGAATTCTCATTCTGAAGAGCCCCTGGGAAGTTAAATGGGAAAACATGTTGAAACAAGGGCGCTTATTCACTGTGTGACTGAGCAAGACAAACATCCAGCATGTGTGTGCGTGCGCGCATGTGTGTCTCTTGATTTACTCCCCTCTTCTCTTCCTCTATAAATACAGAACAAAAAAATAGGACAGCAAAAGAAAAATGAGATAGAGGTGAAGGGGGAGAGACCAAGAAGAGGGAAAACATTGGGAAAAGAAGGGAGAAGGACAAAAAAGAAATCAGAACAATTCTGGGAGAGAAATATAAAACTTAGATAAGAGAATGAACTTGGGGCCTGAGCCTCCTTTACTCACTGCCATAAATAACTTGACAGAAGCCAAGGCGGGGTGAGGGTCAGGACCAGACCTTGAGGAGGGTTAGCATCCACCACTCTTACTCATCCAGAGCAGTGCTGTGCTGCGTGCCTTGTCTGGACTTGCTTGTTCTTGGTCAGCATTATCCCTCTGCAGCTGAATCCCACCCTTTGGTTTTAGGGTGGTGGCAACTACCTGGGAAAAAACTGTGTCATGCCATCCCCTTCTCCAGGTGAAAACAGCAGGATCAGCAAGCTGCAGGGAAGGCCAGCAAGGCTGCATTTCTCCAGGCAGCAGTGCAGAGACTGTATTTTCGTTGCTGGCATTCAGATGGAGATGGAAGCAGGGGCAGGCAGTCCTTGGCACAGCTTGTCTCCCTGGGTCCCTTGTCTGCACCTGTCAGGGGCCTGCTCAGTGTTTGGGGCTTGGGAAGGGATCTGCAATTCAATGGGAGCATGTGGACACTGGCCCTGGCTTGCACAAATGGGAGTGAAATTTGGCATCCAAGGGGAGCAGTATCTGATGGAAAATGTTTGATGTTTGCCTTGGAAAGGATCTGGGGACAGGCCGATCGCTGCAGCTCTTACGTCACTGGCACTGAGCTCACAGCCCTTCAGCACCTGTTTATACCTTCTTCCAAGCCCCGCTGTTAAATGGCAGGAGCTCAGACTTCATCTCTCATCCTGCTATGTCAGCTCTCTGTCCTGGTTCCTGCCTCTCTCCAGATGCATCCTCACTGCTCTGGGCAGCCCAGTGGGTCGCCTGCACCCTGAATCCCCCTCACAGCCTTGCTGTAACCAGCCTTCATCTTCCTGCCAACTGCATTGGGGCCTCTTTGTTTCACTCCTACATGATCTGATGGCAGAAAAAGCTGTTCCTCTCTCCACCCCCACCCAGCAAAACAAACCTCTGAAAGGTTCTCCAGCTCAAGAAACCCCTGTAGCAGGACCTCAGTCAGTTAGGGGAGATAATGGGCTTCTTGGTGGCACAGGTATGGCCACCCGCTGCATCTTCGCCCACGGGTGCCTGCCTGTCCATCTCATCCTCTCACCTACCTCCCCAGGGCAGGGCTTCCTCTCTGGCTAGCATGTGGAGCTCTCCTCTGGACTTGGTGGCAGCTCTGTCACCGCAGTAGCAGCTGTATGTGGTGAGTTAAGTGCCCATAATAAGGTGCAGGGTAGCAGACTGAACACTGGCAGCAGCAGCAAGGGGCACAGCCTCAGGCCAGGCATCTGCCACACTCCCTGTGTGCCAGCCAGCACTGTCACTACGACTGCCTGCTGGCCCTAGAGAACAGGATGGCTGGTCAGGTTGGAGAACTCTTTTGCAGCTGCATGTGAGCTTTGGAAAGTGCCCAGCACCCAGAGGGCCCAAAAGCTCATGCATTCCTGCCTCCCCACCTCGCTACCTCCTGGCAGAGCCTGCTTCTCCAGCAGTGAGATGCTGGCAGAGAGGTAGGATTTGGCCTCTTCGTTGGTGGTATAGTTGTGAAAGAGGGTAAAATAATGGGGGAGATTCCCAGGCAGCTCTGAGCCGTGTGCTGGCACTGCAGCTCCGTGGGGTGCAAGAATGCCAGAAAGTGGAGAAGGGATGTTGCTTGTTGTGCATGGGCAGGGAACACCTGGAGCTTGGGCAACTCAGGGAGCTGTCCCTGCCGCTCCGGTTGGCTCCATGCATGCGCTAGCTGCTGGCCTTTATTACATTAATTGCATTTAAGTTTGAGGCTCCATCAAGTCCAAACGCAGCCTAAAGTAGCGTCATGGGGCTGGCTGGCACCCAGGAAGGAAAGCCAAGGGGGTGGAGGAAGATTGGGTGAGAAAGCTGCAGGCCTGGGGGAGCTGCAGCTCTCTTCTGGTACAGGGAAGGGCGCGCTTGCCCTTACCTCACACTCCCTGACTCTCTCCGTGTGCCCTAGCAGCAATGATCCTGCCCTCTGGGCTGCCTGTGACAGCCTCTCAGGGTGAGGTCCCCTCAGGGGAACATATTGCCGCCCAGTGCCACCTCTGCTACTACAGGGGAGGGAGGGAGCAGCAGAGGTCTGCCCTCACCCACTTGCTTGTACCTCTCCTGGAGATCCGAGCCCCGTGGCCGCAGGAAGAGGAGAGAGGCGGTGTGTACGTGTGGACACACACGAAGGACACCTTCACTCCTGCTGAGGAGAGCACATGCTGCTCACCATCCAGTTGAAGAACAGCTGATTTGTAAAAGGGAGTTTCTAATGGATGAAGAAGGTTTGCTGGACATCGCTGGAAGGTCTCTAACCTGGTGGGCTGTGGCGCTCAGCTTTTCCTGGACTCAGTGTCCATATTTTGCCTATACAGCAAGGGAAAATGAAACAGTGAGTGGAGAGGTCCCTCCCAGCGCCCTTTCTGTGACTTTTTTATAGAGCAGGGCTCTCTGAACATCCCAGTGGTGGGGGGGAGGACCCCTAGGCTAGCTGGTGCAGCCCTACTGGCCCCCCAAATCCCCCCTCCCCTATGCCACATCTGCAAGCTTTCCCTAGCATCCACTGGCCCATCCCCGTGCCCTGCACCATACTGGGGAGATGTGGAAGAAGTCCAGCTTGGGCATACACAGGAGGTGCTTATTCCTCCTCGCTGACCTTCTGCACCCATATGCTCATAATAATCTGCTACAGAGCCCACTTGTGCAAGGATGCTGGCTAGGAGGATGCTACAGGTGCTGAGCCCCACTTTCCCCCTCCGTGCTACGGGACCGCGCGATTTCCTTGGGGCTGGGGCTTGGGTGCGAACCCTAAAGATGGAGAAGGGGAGTTCGGGGAGAGAGGAGCTCCCGGCAGCCCTCGGCCCTGCCTCTGCCGCCGCGGGGCGAGCGGTGGGGCGAGCATCTTTAGGGCAGCAGGCGGGGAGGGGGCTGCGGGGCGAGGGCACCCCGGGGGGCGAGGGCACCCCGGCACGACTGGCCAGCCGCTAGGTGTCCTCCGTAGCCCGCACACGGGTGTCGGGAGCCCCGCGGGGAAAGGGGCCTCCGAAAACGTGGCCCTGCTGGAAAATCCCTCCCGGCCGGGACGGGCCAGCCCCCCTCCACCCGCCTGTCCCGGCGGGGGTCGGAGGGAGTGCCTGGGGCTGAGCAGGGGCAGGGGGGTGTGATCGCAAGCCCACGGCTTTGGTGGGAAGATGGATGCCTGGACCTGCCCAGGGCTGCATCCCCGGTTTCCCAGGACCCAGTTTGACAGCACCTTCTCTTCTCCTCCCTGCTGGAATGCCCCAGATGCTGGGAAGGGATAGTTGTGTTTACAGCAGGGAAAACACCTCCTCTTCCTTCCTGGGGGAGAAACACATGATCCTGGAAATCCCAGCTCTCCCAGTCCTGCTTTTCTGTCCTAGAAAGACCTTCTTCCTAAGCAGCCTGAAATAAATGCTCGAGAGTAAATGCTATTGCCTCTGTAGGGAGCCAGCAGGGTATTTCCCAGACACCTTGCAGAATACAACTAGCAGCTTCCCCATCAACATATTCCCCCCCTCATTCAAGTCAGCTAGTTCCTGCACTATCTTATCAGCACACTCATTATACCCTCAGAAACACAGTGTAAACATCTCCAGCAAACTGCTCTTGATGACAATTTCCTTGCCAAATAAGCCACTTCCCTGCTTGAGTGATGGCTATGAGAGAGGGGTTTTGTAACTGCTGCTGTTTGAACAAGTGAGAAGTAAATACAGGTCCTTTTCTGGGAGCACACACGTGCACCTGCTCTGCAGGCAGAGGTAGGAAGGTGTCTGTGGGAACTGCTCATTAAAATACTGGCAGCTCACCACTACTGCTTTGTTCAGTTTCTAACCTGGAATTTGGCTGAGGGAGGAAGATAACACTGGCAGAAGCTGCCAAGGGAACTGTTATAGTCCAGGCTGTCAGATATTTGGTTTTACATCTTATTCCAAAAGGTGGCACCTCCACTGGCACAGCATCTCTCATCAAGTGCGTCAGGGTACTGACACAGGCTGTGTTGGGAAAAGACTGGTTGTCCTGGGAAATGACAAAATGGCAATGGTGCTGCTAGGCACCAAAGAGCGGAGTACTGCTGTGCTAAGCAGCAGGAAGATGACAGAGCACTCACCAGCTTCAGCCCCTGCCTGTCTCTGGTTTCATTACCTGCCACGGCTGCTGTGGGATTTAGAGCAGTCCTCGGGCTGCTCTACTTCACAACATGTAATGCAGCTGGATGCAGACAGGCTGGGACCTGTTGGGGATTTCATGTGCTTCCTGTGCTTCTCTTCAGCATTTTAGCCTAAGAAAGCCGTTTCAGCTTTCCCTGATGTTTACTCCTCCACTGAGTGACCCAGCCTGCCCCATCTGAGCCTGTACAATCTGGCTGGAGCTGAGCCTTTGGCTGCGTTGCTCTCCTATTCAAAGAAAGAAAGAGGGAGGATGGGGAGAAGGGGAAAAAAACAGAAACTAAATTAGTCTCCCAGCTGGTAGCAGAGCTTCCGTGCAGCGATTCCAGAAGTCTGTCCAATTTCTTCTCCCATTACGAGGCTTTGTTGCAGACCCTTGCAGCTTGCTTTAAGAGCAGCGTTCCTCCCCGTGAGCACTGTGCTAATTCCTCCTGAGATCTGAGCTGGGATAGCTTTCTCAGATGGGCACATTCCCACTCTGCTCTGCCTGTGTCTCTTTTCTCTCAACTCATATTTCACAAAGATATGGTTTTTCTTCCCTTCCCCGTGTAAATAACACCACATATGGCCACAAACGGTGTGTCCAGCCAGCAGGACTCCTCCTGACAGGAGCCAGTGCTAAACTAAGCAAACAGTACCATTCAGCAGCCTGGCCTGATGCCCACCTTATCAGGCTGAAGTAATGCTTTGAAGATCACGGAGGGGGCAGAAACATCAGGAGGTGAAAGGGAAGGTTTTTAGAGAGGAACTCAAATACAGATTAAAGAGAGAGAAAATAAAATCCCCTTGGCGTTCTGCATTGATTGTTTTGGTTTGTTTCTTGCAGTGATGTAATGAGACTGAAGCAAATTTCTGTACTGCTTCACGACCCCTGGCACGTGTTAGAGCGAGGTACTGGTGCATAGCATGCTTTGTATTATTGCCCTGTGTTTCCCTATTCACTCTTTGCACTTATGTATCCAGCAGTTGCTCCTGTGGAGACTGAGAGGAAGATTTAACAGAAACTAAGATCTAAGCATAGACCCTTGTTTTTTAACTCTGTTTTTTGAGGAAATAGAAGTAAAAGGGAAGGTAAAGCCTTGTCTATTCTGTGCTGAATCCTAGTTTCAGTGAATCCCTAGTTCAGGGAACTACATTTCATCACCATTTGCAGTGTGCCCTGCTTTCCAGGCAGAGGATGTATTGCACCATGCAATGCAACATCTGTCTGATGAGGTGCAGAAACATTAGGCTAGCTGGAAACCTTGCCCTGAGATGAGATCTGAAATAATTATGATTCCCTGAAGGAATATGTGGTAGAAGGGGCAATACAGTGCTTTATAGCAAGAATCCTCCAAGTACTAACATGCTATAAAAGGAATCTATTAGACTTAAGATCGGTGGGGAAAGAAAGATGGGCTAGTCCTGGTGTTGTGAGGGGGCTGTGCTGTAGATTTCCAGGGTCAGACTAGGATGTGGACAGAGTTTCCTGCGTAATTATTTGCCTGATACAGACTAGGAAAGTGTGTTCTTACTCGGGAAGTGGAAGTCTCTTATTTAGCATGAAAAATCAATGTCACTAATAACAGTAGGGAATATAGTCTGGCATGTGACAGCAGGTGAATTTCTTCATCAGCATTCAGTGGACCAGTGAGGAAAGGTATTGCTCTGGACTGGGTTTTGATAAGCGATGAGGGCACCGTATTGAGAAAGTAACCTTGGATTCAGAGATTAACTGCTGATTCAATTAAAATTAAATGGAAAGACAAACAAAGCCTGCAAATAAGGTTCTTGATTTCAAACAGGCAAATCCTTGTTGGCTGAGAGAAATCCACAGGAATGAAAATTGGCCTCAGGAGCTCAGAGGAGGCTTGCAATTTTTCTAAATCAAAAAAACCCCAAGTTCAAAATGTTTGAGAGGTGGGGGGTGCTGACACCTTCCAAGGAAGGCTTCCCGTTCTAGCCAGATGAATAACCACCTCAAAAGGATGCTAACAGTAATCAGAATGCCTGCAAGGGATGTAGAAACAGGCCAGAGCTGCAAAGAAAGCAGCAGCTTAGAGGTTGGCATCTGGAGGAATCAATGAGAGTTGTCAAAAGCTGAGCTAACTAACCTCGCAATGGGCGTTAAAATAACCAGCCCTAAGTTCTTCGGGTGCAGAACTAAAAAAGCAAAGAAGGAAGGAAGAAATGGTGATGTTCTGCAATCAGCATAGGGTAGAGATTAAGGCATATCTAAATATTGCCTCAGAAGGACTTAGTCATCAGTGGGGAAAAGGGCTAATGAAGGCAACGGTATTCAAAGGGAAATTGCCAAGTTGCTGGTAGAAACAAAATTCAGAGTTTGCTTTCTGGTGGGGGGTATGTAGGGAAATACTTTCTCCCCTCTGCTTCTAGAGGAGTGGAGGAAATCACAGATCCTTCATCAGGGTTTTTGACAAGTCTGTAGCATCTCAGCATTATCACAGGCCCAAAGCACCTAATTCAATACCTACAATTAAAAAGGGGATGGGGTTGGGACAGATTATTGTAGATGACTACAGAAATGCTACCTCATTCCGCTGCAGGATGTCAGAGCAAAGCAGGAGAGGTGTTAAGGCTACATATAAATTGAAAATGAAATTAGTTGTGGCCACCTAGGAGGGATAAGTTGTTTTTCTAACTAGTTGTTTTTCTTTTCTAGAATAATTCAACTTGTAGATAGAGCCTGAGGAGGAAAAAAAAAAAAAAACACAACAAACACCAAAACACAAAACAAAAAACTCTCTATCTTGCTTTAGGATGAAGCTTGAGCTATTTCAAGGAAGGGAGCGCATGATAGTATTTTTCTTAATACTACTCTAGCCGATCCCTTCCCATTCCTGGAGGAGGAGACAGGGCTTCTGAGAAGTACTGCTGCCTATCAGCTTACGTGTACGCCTGTGCTGGGAGCGGTGGCCACGGAGGTGCTTTACCCTGCAGTTCAATTGCGCAGGTTCCCAGCTGAGTCACTGCGGAGTTCGCTGCGCTGCCCAATTCTTCAGCGGTGCCCCGTGGCTGCCTTGTCCCAGGCAGGGTGGGGAGGTCAGGCTCATGGCAGCAATGCCCTTCAGTGGCTGAAGGTTTACCCTAACTGCACAGTGAAGAGGCAGTTTGGAGCAGAGTCTGGTGTCTGGGTTCTCCTCTTGGCTCTTCTGCCGTTGGGCTGTGCGGCCATGGACATGCTGTGACCCCGTCTCTGAGATTACAGTGCAAAGACAAATAAGGCTGGAGAGATGTCAGGCATCACTCCTGTTATTTCTGACCCTAGCATATTCAGGTCTCCTCCTCCGCTTCGTTGCACACACACACACACACACACACATGCACTCACACACTCTCTCTTTCTCGCTGCCCTAATAGCTCACAGTAACCCAAGTCTGTCCTTCCCCTTTTCCTTACTTTCTCTCTTGCTCAGGCACACTGCTGAGTAGGCCAAAAGTAAGTGTTGCTTCAGGAGGGAGCCCCGTGTGCTCTCGGCAGTGACACAGGAGGAGAGGAGCCGGCTGGCAAGGAAAGGAGTCTAAGAGAGGGAGAGGTGGCAGGAAAAGGGAGAAGGTACGATGAAAGGAGGAGAGAAAAAGTTAAGAAGAGGAGAGATAAAATATTTCTTGTTCTGATTTGTGGGAAATCTCTCTGTTGTCTATTAGGAAATTTGTCCTGCTTTTGTAGCAACTGCGGCCTCAAGCTACAGCCTGGAAGCAGAGGAAGATGAAAGAAGAGGGCCCAAGCCTTGCTAAACCAGCGGGATGTGAAGCCCGCAGTACTAACTGGCTGTCAGCACTTTCTTACTGGTCCCTGCCACTTCCCTGGCAATAGTTCTAAACCCAGCAGCAGGGTGAGCTTGCAAGAGAAGGGGCTGCAGAGAAGCTGCAAGGAAGGCAATAGAGAAGGGAAGGAGGAAAAGGGAGATGGGGGAATGTGAGAGGAACTGCGCTGCTAGCAGTTTCCTGCAAGCCCCGCAGGCACCTCAGGGTCCAGTAGTGGCCGGGGGCTGCAGAGGACTCCCTCAGGGCCCTTCTTTGCCAGCCAGGAGTTTCTCCAGGGCTGCCTGGTACAGACGAAATCTTCCTCTTACTGCCTGGCTGTCAGGGAGCAGTTCAAGTCCAGTGCCTGGCTCGCCTCTCGGCATGGGAGGAGCAGATGGGAAGATATTCTAGCTCAGTTGGAAGAGTCTGTTCTGAGTTTAGGGGGATTTGTTCTTTCTTTTTTTTAGAACCACAGTAAAAGTCTCTAATACTAACCTGGGCTGCTCATAATTCTTCTCCAAATCTTGCACTAAGCAGGCCCACTCCTGCTCCGACTCAAGGTAGGAGATGTTCAAAGTGTTCCTGCAGGGCAGGGGAGAGGGTTGGCAGCTGGTTGTTTCATCACCTCTTTCAAAGCTGTTTCTTGACCTTGCAGCTCTGCACCCTCTCCTGTCCACCCCAGACTATGGCCTCTGCCTTCCTCGCACCCCCACAAGTCACTTCCTCCGTGTGAGTTTATGGATGTTTTGTGTGGGAGAGCACATCTCCTTCTCTTCAGATGCTCTAGATGGACCCTTATGCCCTCCAGCAATGCCAAAGAATGACTAGGTCAGTCCTACCCATCCTCAGAGGGGCTGTGAATATTCACTCCCAGCGCAGAGACAAAGCATTCCCTAAACACCAGGCACAAACACAAGGTATTATACCTGCCGACAAGTCTCACCTGCCAGGATTAATCATTACACCAAATGTAATACTGCCACTGAAACTGCATTGGCTATATGAAAACCTGAATGACTTCAGTGACAAGCTAAGCAAGAGCTGTCCTGCCCTTCACCGTCCTGCCCTCAAGCAGTCCCTTGCAGCCTCAGGAGGAAGGTGTTGGTTATCACATGGTGCATTTAATGCTTACGTGGCAGCAAGGCAGTAGTACCTCTGCTACCCGTGTCAAGGGTTGCCTCTCCCCCACGCCTCCAGTGTTTGCCAGCCTTGCTTGGGACCTGAGCTTTATATCGTCACCAGCGCATACCATTGCAGAGTGACCTGGCCAGGGAGGGCCCAGCAGCCGGCTGCAGAGCTGTGACAGCCTGAGTGCATGCCTGCCACGTCTGCCCTGGGTGGAAGAAGCAGCTCTTGTAGCTCCTCCATCCCCTGCCTCCCTGCCACTGTTCTGTAAGGGTCTAGGCATGGGAAGACTGCCTGGCATCTTCCACTGTCTTGCTTCAGAGCTGGTGGCTTTGGTGGAGGGGGGAAGGCTTTGCTCAAAGGCAGGGCTACGTGTATTTGGAGCTCAGGTTTTGAACGGGGGCCCCTTTTTCTGACCCCACCTCCTTTCCTATTTTACAAGAAGCTGGCCTCTTTCAACTGACAGCAGGGCTTTCCTGCCAGGCTTGTTAGCTTTAGCTGGAACAATTTCCTTTGAACTCAGCTTGAATTAATGTCTCCATGGCAATAGGATCAGGGCTTTGTCTCTTGCAACCTGCCCTTCACCCTCAACTAAAGGTTCTACCAGGAGATGGGAAGGGAACAGTGTGCCACACTGGCCAACACTGCCACCTCTTCCTGGGGAAAAGCAGAGGCATTTGCTGGGAGGACAAGGCAAGGATGATTCTACTGTCTGTAACCTCCCTTGGGGAGGATTGGGGAAGCTGCAGCAGATGCTAGCAGGTCCTCAGTTTAAATTAGCTTGCTGTATAAAGTGCTGGTGAGTGTGTGTGTTGGGGGTAAAAGGAAAGCAGCTTGTTGCACTTCGCCACAAACAAGCACAGTTCCCCTGGGACTGGATTTCTCTGGTGAGCTAATGCAGTGGAAGGAAAACAGTGCTCTTGCTTTATCCAAACCCAGCATTTTCCTTTCTGCCCCACACTGTCACCCTGTCTCTCACACAGCCACCCAGTTCCCCACCTCCATCTCTGCCCTGTCTGCTCCTTCATCTCCAGGGCTTGGGAATCTGCTTCTGCTGAAGGAGGTTGGCTGGCTGGCTCTCCCATCTTCTCACCAGGTTATGCGATGTGCATAGCACTTCCTACCATAATACCTCCTTTCCCCTGCCGTATGAAAAAGCCACATGCAAGTCAACAACTATCTGGCTGTTTGCTCATCAGACACTCTTCCTTATTCCTCCCCTAGTTCCCTCAGAAGGAAGATCCCCCTCTTCAGGCTGTTATGAAACTTGACCTTTCCAGTTATGCTAACTACGCATCACCCCCAGCCCAGGCAACCCAGGCACAGATAAAGGGCCACTTTATTCCCTCCCTGTCTCACTCCTACTCCGAGCCCTGGCCCACGTGGGTCCGTCTGTTTGGCAGTAGTGGGCTCTCACTAACAATATGGGTTTTTTCCTCTTCTAGAGTGAGAGGCTGGTTTTGCAGCCAAGTCTGTAGGTGGGAAAAAAAAGAGGCCTTTTCCTTTGAATGCTGGGTAAATTCTTTGGGAGCTGCCTGAGGGAAATTAAATCTCATTTCTTCTTTTTGGGAGCAAAACAGGGGGAGATGTAAACACTGCAGCAACCACTTCCCTTTCTCCTGCTCCTCCTCTTCGTTCAGTTCCCTGCTCCCCGCTCCTGACATCATGAGATGGGCTGCAGGTATCTGGGCAAGACAGGGAAGCCCCAGATGGATGTTGTGTGTCCAGAGCGGTTTTGCTGGGCTTTACACTGAAGTTCAGGTCATTGCAGCCCCAAGAGGCTCAGGGAGCAGAACAAGGTCCTCTCCAGCATGACATGCAGGGGTTAGTGGGGGTTCAGCAGGGTGCACAGGGAAAGGAGTGCAGGGGCAACACCACAAGGCGCAGAGCTCTTGGCTCAGGCTTTGCGAGGCAGTTGTGCTTGTTTGATTTCCTTTTTCTACCTCCTCCTTCCCCCACAGCGCTTTTTCTCCCTCCTCCAACAGAGTTACTGCAGCTGGATCACAGCAGGCAGTTTTCATTCTCTGTTAATGAGAAACTCCTGCACTTTGTCCCTTGAAACAGAGCCATGTTCGCCACGTGATTGTAGGGAAGGGCTCCAGCTGAGGTCACAGTGAGAAAGAGAGGCAAAGGGATAAGCTAGCTCCCCTTGTGCACACGGTTCCTATGCCAGGGGCTGAGCTGGGTGGTGGAAAGGCATCAGCTGAAAGCCAGTTGCTGGGGGAATCAAAGCCTGTGTCTGGCCTCACCCTGCTGACCCCACGCTGACTCAGTGGGCTGTCTGGATCTCTTCATACCAGGGAATGGGAATTCATCCCCCTACACTTCCCACCTCCCCCATCTCCATCCTCAGCTGTGATTAGCACGCAAGAGGCTACATGCACGTACCAGCCTCCACACTCCCGTAACTGTGAATCATAAACCAGTGGGATGGTTTCCTGGAGCTGGGGAACAGGGGTCATTCCTCATCTGCTGGTACAACTGGGCTGTCCTCTTCCCATAGGAGTAGCTTTTGGTCAGGACCAGGGGAACCCCCAGTGTTGATCAGCTGGGAGAGATCCCCAGCTGCATCCTGGGGCAGCTAGCAGGAGTGTCTCTGAGAAGAAAGGACAGAGCTCTTTTCCACAACCCAGGCTTTGCTGATAATGTTGCCACAAACCTTCTCGGCATCACCAGGGCTGCAACTTTCCCCATTAATCGATCCCCCTGTTGGAAAAGGCTTTTCTGAGCATGCTTACAGGGTGTGGGGCCCCTCTGTGTACCTCATCAGAGTACAGCATGGGCTTCGTGAGCTTCTGCTCTCTTGCCTCTGCTTTTAACAGGCAGAGCACAAAGTGCCAGGCTCTACCTAGCTCCTGCTGTGATTAGTGCCTCTTATCTCAAGCAAAAGATATCTCTTTTCTCTCTAATACAGACAAGACTGCCCTGACCCTTTTGTGGCTCCATCCCAGTCAGGGATTCTTGTTTTCTTGCAATCCTGCCGCAAGAGCTGTGGAGCGAATATAATGTGATTTCTCCTGCAGTGCTGAGAGCTGCTCAATTAATTCTGGGCTGCAGACTTCCTTGCAGCAGCGTCCCACAAACAGCGTGATGTATTCTCTCAGGCCTGGCACTCACAGCGACTTGCGGGCTGCCCAGCCTGGAAGTGGTTGGCAGGGCAGCTGCAAGCAGGACCATCTTGTTTTGTCCTTAGCCAAGCTCTGAGTTTCATGCCACAGTGCCTTGGGCACACAAAGGAGACTTCCTACTCTTCCCAGCGGTAGCTCTTGTTTTACTCCAGCTCTCGTGTCCCCTTTCTATTTTCTTTCACGCTTCCCTGCTTCCATGAAGCACTGTCTAATAGGTTGGGCTCTGGTTTTACTCCACAGCATGACTGAAAGACACATCTCAAAGTCCAGAGTAACAGCTTGAGCCAAGCCTCTTTGGATTTTAGGGTATTCAAAATCCAAAGCCCAGTTCTTTCATGAGGGAGGGCTGGGAGCTCTGGGATTTGGGAACAGGTAGCTTCTCAAAAGGTGCTGCTGATTTCTCCCACATGCCACAGAAAGGGAAGGCAGAAGAATCTTGCCTTTGATGCACTGGAGGGAAGAAAAAACTTCCCAGCTCTGAAGGCTTCTCAGCTTTTGCATTCCTGCTTTCCCCACCTCCTTAATGGGGGGGGGGGGGAATAGAGGGAGGCAAAACAACAGGAAACTCTCAGACAGCTGTGATTTTTCACCAGAATCTGAGAAACTGTCTGAGCTTGGCAGCTGCATTTAGGGCTGGGTCATTAAAATGACACAGCAGCTCAGTTGGGCTGTAGGGAAGGAGAGCTTCCCACCATGGGGGGGCCTTTGGAAGCAGGGGTGGGGGAAGCCCCTTCTCTGAAATAATTGGGGAAGAGACAAGAATGGAAAAAGACCTTGGAAAGACTGACTAGGTATATGGAAAATATTCCTCTAAAGTCCTGGTACTGTGCCCAGCTGCTGAGTTGCCATGGTTTTTAGCCATCAGTCTGGGAGCAGGACAGAGGCGTGTAAAGGGTTACCTGGAAGAGTTATGTTTCCTTTGCTGGCCTTGTGCTTCTCATGCTTTATCAGTCCCCCAGCAGCTCAGGAACAGAGGCCAGGCAAGGAAGAGGATTTTTTTTTTTTTTTCCCTCCATCCCCCAAACGCCACATCAGCAGCAAGCTGCAGGATGACCTCAATGAGGAACAGATTGTCCCCTGGCCTGCCTCCATCTCTCTGCTTACAGGGACATCAGGCAGGAGGACCTTGAGCTAGGAAGACAGAGATGAAGGAGGGTGAACTGTTTACAGGAGCCACACGTCGGGATAATGGCACCCGGGAGCTGGAGCCAAAGCAGCAGCAGGGTTTGGGAGCTGCAGGGGGGACTGCAGGAACTGGCACAGGGGAGATTCTCTAGTTTGATGGCTTGTTGGCAGCACCCAGCAAAGATTTACAAGTGTTAGCCAAGAGCTGTGATCAATTGGTGAAGCTAGCTCTATGACCTGGACCTGAACCAGCTCTACTCCTCTCTCTCCTCCACTGAAGCCTGGGGTGACTGCCGCTGGTTTTGCTTCAGAAAGCTGGGTGGGGACGTGACACCCCTCCCGGGCACTGCAGGCCCATCGCCACAGCCCTGCTGCACAGGAGCTTGCAGCCTTCCCTGAGGAGGAAGGAAAGGTAACATTCACCTTCATCTGCCTTCCCAAGCAGGCGTGGAGCAGCCCCTCACCCCTGTGTAAGGTGGAGCAGCCTCTGCATTGCTCTAACTTACACTCAACTGTCGTGTCCTCCCCAGACTCAGAGGTGAACGGTGTGGCTCCAGGAGGGAGCATGGCAGCTCTGTCCCTTGCCGTGCTGGGATGGAGGCAGGGCGGCTGTAGAGCCTTTTCACTACAAGAAGCACAGGCTGAGCAGGCAGAAGATGTCACCCAAAGGAGGTCCCAACCCTTTTAAAGGTGAGCAACACCACTGCAAGACTCCTTGTGTAGCCAAGTTTAAGTTCCCTTTTTTTGACTGTATCACTCCCCTCTGAGTTCGAGGTGCCTGTGCTACTCTGATTCTCAGAGCCAGCCACCACCCCAGGTTCTTCACAGGAATAGACTCCTGCCTTGGACCTTGTAAATAGTCCACTCTGGATTCATCAAGCCTAGCTTTTGAGTTTTGGTTTCATTCCTTGACAGGCTATGAAGTTTCTCTCCTTTAACCTTGTGTTGTTAAATCCATCTCTCCAGGTTGGATAATCATTTCATCACTTACTACATTTATTGCAGCAAGACCTAGGCTTCTCAGGTGAGTGCTAGGATCTCACTGGCCAGGTGCTGTCAACAGGCAGCACAAAGACAGAGACTCAACCCCAGAAGTACTCAACCATGAGTAAAATCTTGTTTGTCCTTCCTCAAATGTCATCGCAACCCCATCTTCTACCTTGCTGTAATAACTAGCTATGTTCCCTATCCTAAATCAGTCCCCATCATTTTTCAAAGTGTGCTAGGTTATCATACCCTTTTTTTTAATGTCTGTACATGTGGTGCACAATGCACCACAGTGCTTTACACTGTGTTTCAGGCTGGTCTGGACAGCGCTCATCCTCCTGTAGCCACCAGAAAAGTTTTAGTAGCAGTATAGAGTGAGTGTTTCGTGGCCTCAGGGCTTTTGTTTGCTGATTGTATCACCATGATTATTTCAGTGTCTGTATTCAATACTGATTTGCAACCACCTCAGCAAAAGAACAGGATGAGAAACAGCCTGGTCGTGAATCTCCACTAAGTCCCAGGGCTGGATCCAGCTTGCATTTGCACTATGTGAAATCCCCAGAGCCAGACCCTGGCCCTTGTGTTCACAGGGACTAGCACTGTCCCTCACATCTGATGTCAGGGTAGGACTAGTTGCAGAGGTGAAATATTTCTCAGTGTAAAATTATACAAATCTAGCAGAGAATGGTAACTCTAGTGGCCTGTATGATCTACTCCATCACGACAGACTGTAGCTGAGGCTTATTGCTGTTTTCCGATAATTGGAAGGGTTACTGACAGCCAAAGGAAAGCAGGAAGCATTGATGTGCAGCTGTGGGAACCAGGGCTCTCAGGAGTTCATTTTGGGTTTGGTGTGTAACTTCTAGCCGTTAGTCACCAGACCTATTTTCAATTTCCACCTCATTCTTTAATTCCAAGTGTCACATCTCATTCCTTCCAGCTTGGGATAAATCAGGCTTGAATTTCAGTGATGCTGAATGTCTGCCCACCTCCTTGATTGCAGGTAACGAGCTCTGTGAGGTTTTGCTGGGGACACCTTAAAACAGAGGTGTTGTACAAACAGCTCTGCTAAGGGTGGCTTGTTCAGTCACTCTCCCCTGGTCATCCCCAGCTGTTTAACCCAGGGGTCAGACCCCCCACATGGCTTTGATGAGAAGAATGTCATATCATAATAGTTTACAAGATTGCATGAGATTAGGTGATGCAGAATGCAATGCATCTGTCCATACATGAAGTGAATAGATATTTTGGTTAACCTGGGGGTTTTTTTAAAGCTATTTGATTCAGTGGGCCAGTCAGTCCAACAGACTGCCTAATTTTGCATTCATGTTCCAGGAAGGCAGAGGAAAAATTTCCAGCTAAATCTGCAAGAAAAATATTTGCATTTTCCTCCAGGCTGATTTCTAACCTAAATTGTTGGGGTTGGGGGTTTGGGGAGGGGATTGCTGCTTTTCAGTAAGTTTCCACAAAATAGATATTTTCCTTTACTCTGGAAAAATGAAATTCAGACCACTGCAGATGCTCAAATACCAAATGACTTCCAAGCACGAGAAAATTTTGAAATCCTAACTATAAAACATATGGCATTTTGCTTTGGAATAAGATTGGAAGGGAAAAGCTTAATTGTAAAGCTGAACTGAGGATGTTTTATCACTCAGAATGAAAAGAAAGCTTTCTTTTAGCTAAAGGAAGACAGAATTTTCAACAGATCTGGCTATTTCCTGAAATTAATTTTTTTCCAGAGACAAGCAACAGCCTTATTAGTTATTTGTATTGTGGTCATATTAGGTCAGTTATTAAATCACAAGTGAAACCCAGAAGATCCTTAGGCATTTATTTTATGTGAAAGGGGATGAAAATGGAAACTACCAATGAGATGTTTCTAGTTTAAGAGAAAAATATTAACCACTATCTCCCTCTGCAAACACAAAAGACTTGGGACAGTTTTGCATTTAAACATGGGAGGTGAAGGGGGAAGGAGGGGTTCATTGCTCATAACTGAAGTGGAAAAAATCCCAAATAGTTAATTTTCTTTTTCTTGCTTCACTGTATACAGGAAAGTCTGAAGTGGAAATGAGCCTCCCTGGGAAGAAATTTCAGACAGGACTGTGCTGGCCGACTCTGCTCTTGTCCTCTTGTCCGCTGGGGAGGAAGACCCCTCTGGAGGTCTGGGGAGAGGGGGAAGCCACTAACCGCTCGACAGCTCGTCCTTCCCACTGCACTAAGAGCTCCCAAGTGTCAGCCCCATCGCTGCTGGCACTGTGCACCCAGCATCGCCGCGTGGCAAAGTATGGCTAAAATGTGCCTAACCTTTTGCTTTGGGCTTAAATTGATTCCGACCTCTCTTAACTGTTTTGAGAGCCGACCCCCAACACGGGGCTGACTCTCCCAGCCTGCATTGCTGTGTCAGGTCTGATAGAGTCGGATGAGTGCGTTCAGCCGTGCAGGGGATTACGCTCGTTCCCACGAACTGCTTAGCTGAGTATCCCCCAAAGCTCCCAGGGCCTTGGGCTGGAAGTCTCTGGGGTTCCCCTGAGCAGCACTGTTGTCACCTTCACCACATTACGTTTACCCCAAGCAAACATCCCCATTTTGCTTTCTTGCCATTCATGTAACATCGGTCAGAAGCGACTGTGACTCAGTGTTGTACTCAGAGCAGCTTACCTGACCCCTTCTGCAACTGGAGATTGCCCTGAAGCACAGCACTTAATTAACCTTGGTTTATTCTTTGTAGCTGCAGGTGTTTTTATTGCTCATAAACCTATCCTGGTCCCTCTCTTCAGCTATTCTCACCTTCTGTGGGCCGTGACTCTTTTTTAAATGTCCATTTTATAAATCACTTGAATTAGTTTTATATCATTCTGTTATATTTATATCACCTGATTTAGGTTTCAGATTGCTTCCATTACATCGTATATATTGCTTTGATTTTATTTATGGTGTTTCTAGTGCATTTGCATTGCTTTCCTTAGACGGATATAATTTTGGCTGGATTTACAGTGTATTTCTTCAGTTAGATTTATATCACTTTAATTAGATTTATATCCCTTTAGAATTTGAGGGCTTCACTTAGATTTATAATATTTCTTTTACTAGGCTTGTCTTGCATAGGAGATTCACATCCTTTTTGTTTCAAAAGATAGTGCTTAACTCAACCCTGATGTTGCTTTATCTAGACCTTGGTCAGATTCACAATTAGATATATGAGGCAAAAAATCACCACCTGTTTTTTTGCCCCCCTAATTTCTACTGGGATCATTCCAGCATAAACTGTGCTGATTTAAATGAACCTCTTCCAAGTCAGCACCAGCAGAAATGTAGTGAAGATCATCTCACTTAACTGGGTTCCTCAGAACACCTAGTGGGAGTCCAGTTAGTGAGAGGCCACTTTTATTCCTTTTTTTTTCCTTTCTTTCCTGTACACTAAATATCACACCATCATAGGGAAGCTGAGTGCACTCTCCCAGCATGGCAGGGGACCAGCGCTGTACCCTCCCAGGATGCAAGACTCCAGGATCAGTGTCCAGTTGGGTGTCATAGGCTCCAAACTAGGCTTTCCCTGTCCAAGCAAGTGCCCTAATTGTGAAGCAACTGGGCGTTGAGGGAGCAGCAGTATTTCCTTCTCCACTTTCCTTTTTCCAGGCAAATACCCCAATATCTTAAGGAGAGCTCAGAGCTGTCAATCCCAGGCCTAGTGGCATCTCGCTCCTCAGCATTTCCTACTTGCTAGTGTCCCCAAGACCATAATTTGCAGGGGGAGCGGGAACACAGGGTGAGGCCATGCCCCCTTGCTTCTTGTTTTGAGCTGAGGCCTTGCAGGACATGAAATTCCAGTGCCAAGAGCTGGTCCCTCAACACCCTGGCCAAGACCACAGCAGGGGGAAAGCAGCAGTGCTCCAAAAAGCCGCTCTTCTAGTTAACAGCCATAGAGAACCTGGCTTGGTATTTCCTACCCAGCTCTGATCACATCAGCGTAAGAAATCATCTAGAAGGGATCTAAATCCATGTGCTTCAGGGCGAAAGCCAGCCTCTGATTGAGATGGGTCAGTAGTTGTCCCTGAGGGCTGTTATTTCAGATGTTCACGGCAGGCTATTTGCCTGCTTTTCTGGAAACATGTGATTCAGGGCTCTGTCGGAGGGCAGGACAGTGGGCCAAGTGCACCACTGCTCCCAGACCTTACCCAGTTTTATCTCTAAACCTGCTGAAGGCCTGAGCTGATGGACTTTAATCTCTACTAAGGTCTTCAGCCATCAGTACTCTGTTTGGCAGCGGTGGCTGCACTCACTCAGAGGTCTCACATAGAGACAAAACCAACCTCCTGAATCTCTTCTTTCCCAAAACATGACACTGGAGCTTACTGTGTGTCCAGGAATATTAAAAGCTTATGAGGCATGCCACTCATACAGCTGTAGCATTTGAGTACCTGGGGCTTGGCAACGTGAGATACCTGCCAACCAAAGAACAGCCTGTCAGCAGTGCAGAGGATTGCACATACTCTCCATCCCTGGAAATGGCAGGAAGGTTTCCCTTCTACTCACCGATTACTGCAGGGCAGCTTTCATGGGACTGTTTCAGAAGACTTTTGCAGTGGGTTTGAATGGGATTCCTGTATTTGTGCAGCATTTGGGACCCCATGTCAAACAGGCCAAGAGCTGGGTTCAGCAGAGGAAAAGAAAAAAGTTTTTCACCCACTGACGCCTTTCTGCTGCCCTGTCTTTGTCTCTCTCTGACCTCCCTCTGTGAACAGGACAAACCCTATGAGGCATGAAGCAGCGAGGGAGGCGAGGAATGTGCAGAAGGCCTACTGTTTGATAGTTGAATCCAGATGTTAAGGGAAGGAGCAGAATTGTGCGAGTGGGACAGAAAAAAGCTGGAGCAGAAGAAAGTAAGGGGCACAAAGCCTGCCCTGCCAGTCAAACACAAAAGGGATGCGAATTTGACTCTGCAGGTACAACTTCCGTTCTGCGCCCAGCAGAGGACAGAAGCTGGACCAGAAGGGAAGCCCTGCCCAAATCTTCAGTGTTAAGAGAAGGGCTGACCCACAAAAACTACAAAATACTACTCTCCTATTCCAGTGTGATGTATTTTGGCCCACACCAAGAGGCACCTTCTGCAGAAGGCATCCACAGCCAATGCTTAGTTGTGAGCCTGCTTCACAGAAGCAGTATTACTCATGTATGGAGCTGTAGGACAGTGTTGGCCACAAGCAAGATTTTCCAGGCATTTCCTCGTAGCTCCCAAATCTACACCATCAGCATGAACTCTGAGGTCTCTCCTTCAGACAGCCCAGACTTTTCCATGTGATCCTTCCAGCTCTCATGGCCTTTCTAAGGAAGGGCAGCCCATATCTTGACTACTGTCAGTGGATGGTCCCCACTGGCTCCCACAGTCCAGGATTTCTCTCTTAGGGCCTCAGATACCCTGTGAGGGATCCTCATCTGTATTGCGTGGCGTGGCTTCAAGGGTACTATTTTTGTGGCATTTCACTGTTCCACCCTGGCTGTGAACCAGGTCACACAGATCTCAGCAGGAGCAGGCTCACGCTTTTGAGTCTCTTCCCACGAATTTACCCAGAAGAAAAGGGGCAGAACCCCTCCTGCACATGCCAAGAACCACTCCAACTGCTCTCCTCCCCCCTTCCTCTGCCTTTCTCATCCTCCCTGCAGCTGCATCCAGCCTCTGCATAAATGAGCATGGTATCTCAATTAATGTGCATCTAATCGGGACATCAGCATCTCTGGAAGAGAGTCTGCATCGACTATAGAGGTTGAGCACTCAGTTAACCTCCCAGAGCTCTGCCACTGGGGCCTGTTCATTTAATTACACCCAAGCTGCTGTACTCCTCAACCTTTTAATTGCCCAGGACAGAGAATAGGGTGGTAAACAGGTCAGAGATAGAAGATGGTAGGCATTGTTATAGAATAGTAAAGCTGTTTTTAAACACTATTCAGAAGGTTGTTTTATTGTAATTGTTGAGAAAAGGAGGGCATTCGGGAGGGGCAGCAGGGAACACTCAAAAGGGATGCTGAATAGTTTTTAATTAATGAAAAATGACTTCTATAACAGGAAGATCTCTACTGAACACCACAATACAAACCCTTTCCCAGAGCTTCAGATCAAGCCATAGGTCCTCTGTAGTAGTATTCATGATAACAGCTGGCATTCAGTCAACAAGCTGGGGGACTGGGAGAGTAAAAAAAAAAAATCCAATTAACTCTCCCAGAGCCCTATTAGTTCTGCAGTTCTGTGAACAATAGTAAAAAGCTGGTTTTTATGTGTTCAGATCCCCAAAATAGCTGCCCTGATTGAATTCTTCAAAAAGCACTGATGATTCTTTCATGTAGATTTAAAAGTAGAGTTTGGCATGAAAATGAAGCATGGAAGATTAAAGAGATCAAGGCAGAACATTTGGGTCTGATCCCTGACCTCAGTTACACCAACTTGAGTTGAGATTAACACCAGTGTAAATAAGATGAGAAACTTGAGGACTGAACAGGCAGCAAAAGCTTGTTCTTGGTTGATTTTCATTTTGAAGACTTAGATCTCCCAGGCTGTTCTGGACAACTGCTGGGTGGGTTTTCAGAGCACAACCAAAACTCTGTTTTTCCTTCCCCTTGCCTTCACATCACTGCCCTGAACTCTGTCCGTGCCACCAGTTAGCCGAAGTGCTGGAAGGAAAGGTCTGCCTGGCTTTCAGTGTGTGCGCACAGAGCTCTCCTCAATCCAGCAAGGGAAATAAACCTGATGAGGCCAGGGCAGGGGATGGAAAGCCTTGGTAAACCACAGGCAAGCTGCCCGGGGAAGGCTGGGAGAAAGGATGGCTCTCAGGATCTGCTAGCTGGATTAGCAGTCTGATCAGGGCACAAGGCCTGAGGCTGCGGTGACAGGATGTTTCCTGGGGTTCTGCTCAGCTGCGCAGCTTCCAAGATGAGCTAGCTGTGCAGTGTTTTCCCTGCTGAAAGTGCTGCAGGAAGGACCTGCAGAATTGTCAGTGTGCTGTGAGTAGCTCCCAGAGAAATGCATTGCCCCAGGAGCACAGAGAGGCCTTCTCAAGCCCCTGTTCTACCTCCATCCAAAAGCACATCATGCTTCACAGCTTCAGCAGGGTCAAGATCCTGCATCTTCCCACTGCAGTTTGTGGGCATCTCCGGGCTATTGTAAGTGAGTGAAATCTAGTCTTAAACCTCTTGCATATGCACACCAGCTTTGATGCTTGCTCCATCCTTCTTCTCCATGCCTTAACCAAGCAAGTGCAAGGGTGTTGTGTACAGTTCATTAGACACAGCCCAATAAATCACCTTGAATGAAATATGGCTTGACATCAGTGCTTTGTTTGAGGTTTGGCTTGGAAAAGACTTGATGTCAGGTCCCTGAGCACACCAGCACTAATTGTCCCAGCAGTTAGGTATGGAACAGACCTTCTGAGCGTGTCCTGCCTGGATGCGTGCCTTCCCTGACAACCGGGGCTTCCTAGCTGCTTGGTGGCTTCTGCACTGAATTTCCGTTCAACAGAGTGCGCGATGCTACAGAAAAAGGCAACCTGAAATGGTGAACAAGAAGCCTTTTTGAAGAAGCAGAGTCAGTTTGGAGGACCTAGAGCTTTTTGGGAACCAGTGTGATTCTTGATTTAGCAGTCAGTCTGATGGGAGCCATGCTGGCAGTGATAAAGCTTGTTTCTGCAGCAGCAGAGTTGTGTGGGACTAATATCAGCTGAGAGCTGGAAGAGGTGTGGCGCTGCGCCTGCATGGAAGCCCCCTATAGCCCTCCAGTCACCCGACACAGGCAGAGCTTGCTCTCTCCCTGCCATAGAGGATGGCCGCCGTGTCTCTTGCCTCCCTGGAGGCAAGAGATGCAGAGGAGATGCTGGCAGCAGAGCAGTTCTCAGCAAGCTGCTCTTCCCCACTGCCCAGCCTCACACAGCCCAGCTCCCCGCTGAGTTACCAAGAGCGTTTCTTAGAATAAACAGCTCATTCACAGCAAATATAGTCTCTCTTTGATGTATTGGTGGTACTGTTGTGGTGTTTTAAATACCTTGGTTTCATGCTCATAATAAGAAAAATGCCCGCAAAGCCTTACTGTAAGCTGATGAGAAAGTAGCAGTAATTATTGCTCTCTCCTCTATGGGAGGGTAAATTTCAGATGCTAATGGCCTCTAGAGTATTGACTGATTACTCACATTGGGGTGAAAGAGCAAGGGGAAAAGGCCTTCGTTCTCTTTTGTTCCTAAATGCTCCTGTGTTCAGGTGTGGGGGCAGAATGCATCCTAGACTGCATAAGAGATAGTTGAAGTAGTCTGATTTTGGACTAAGAGGGGAAAGGATTTGGGCAGGGGTACGACATGGACAGGGCAGATATTTTCCTGGAATGGAGGAAGGGAGAGGACAGGGCAGGTATTTATGCATCATCCAGCTGGACAGCATGCACGTAACAGCAAGTGGGCGGCAAGAGGTGAAGACAGGGTGGCTGCAGACTTTTTTGTTTGCCTGGTAAATTTGCATGCAGAGAAGGCCGGGCTTTTGCAAGCAGTTTACCCACAGAGCCTTGTGTGGGATGCTATAGGACTTTTCATGCTCTCTGCTTCTGTTTTTCCTTTGCCTGCTAAGGCTCTAAGCTTTTACAGCAAGGGCTGTCTTAGAGTCCTGGTCTTCACTGGCATTGATCCCTTCCTGGTTTTCCAAGGTGCTCATGAGACACTGGGCTTCTGTAAATGAAGGTTTGAGGTGAGGAAGAGGGAACGAAGATCTGTAGCTTGGCCAAATATTAGTGGTTTTCCCCAGGGATGGCAAAAGATGCATCTAAAGCACCAAGGCAAATCCCATGTCAGATTGTAATCCCTTGCTCCCCATGCACTGCCCTGCTGGAACTTCACAACAAAGCATAGCGGAGAGTGTTGTCCTTTAAAAGCATATTTTTTCCTCAACCTTGTTCTCAAACATGACCAAGGTATTTTATGGAAGTTTCCTCTCAGTAAAAAGACTGCAGCACAGACACATACCAGGAACTCTTGGCCCAGACCTTTAACATTCAGTAAAACTAAATGCAAGTCAGTAACTAATCCTGCAATGAGACACTGAACTGTAAGGCATGTTTCAACTTTCCTATAGTTCAGAAAAGAGATTACATGTATGAAGAGCTGTCCCATATTAGCAAACGGCAGAGGTAGAAGAGGCTGACTGACACCAGTAAAGAACTGGTTTGGCTTTGCAGACCTGTCCCAAAGTCTTTGAGCTGTATGTACTCTTCTCCAGCTACCCTTAATGGCCAGTAATTCTCCACCCACCACTAACCTGTTGAAGTGTGTCTTGCTGGGATGCTGACCAGCAGTGTCTGTCCCTTTCGCTCGTCAGCTTTCAGTCTCTTTCAAATCTCAGCAAAGTTCTCCTCTCCTGTGCTCCCTGGTTACTTTTCTGTTATCTGCTATTAAAGAGCTACTTGCTCTTTAATTCTGTTGCTGCCAGTGTTTTGAACCCTCTCCCCACCTTCCAGTACTTCTTGTCCGTATGTCCATTCATTTTGGGACTGGGATCGAATCTACCACTCCCAGGTCAGATTCAAGGTTCAGTTGTGCCTCACTCAAATTGCAATCTACAGGACTACAGCATTCCCGGCAAGGAGCTAGGCCTCAGAAAGAGCTCTCCAAGACAGTCTGCTTTCTGGTTTCCTTTGCTCTAGGAGGTACCAGGAGAAAAATGATACCACTTAGTCCAAGCCAACTTCGCTAGCTTGGCAACACAGTGAAAGATGGTCCTGAATTACCTCTCACACCCCAGGATCCAGGTACACAGTGGGCACTGCTGAAACCTGCATCTGGGAGAGCGTGTTCCCGCAGACATGTGGAGCTGCAGAAAGCGGAGCCTTATGTCCCTTTATCCTCCAGCACAGACACCATGTAGTGCTCTGGTGCTGGGGACTCAGCTGCAAGCTGATGCACCTGAAGCAACCCTAGTGCAACAGGGAACCGGATTCCAGATTTGGGCGGAGGAGCAAGTATGGCCATTTGGTCTGGAAGTCTTCCAAGGGTTATTTGTGCCCACTGACCTCACGGCACTATTCCTTCCAGCCCCTGCCGGGGTCCTCCTGTCTTTTTTGCATCACCTTCTCTGAGTAAATACACTGTGAGTGGGGCCTTCTCCTTTGCAGCTTTTGTCATGAGGAGCCGTTTCGACCTTGTGGGTCCTCCCTCTCTTTTTGCATCTGAGCTGAGCCATTTATTTTCTCCCTCATTTACACCTCTTAACTTTTTCTTCTCCTCTGCTTGTATTTTTATCGCTGCTGTCATCCTGAAAAGTATTTCAAGGAGACAAATAGGCTGCGAAAGTTTAGGGTTAAAACTGGTGGTAGGTCCCACAAAAAGCATTACTTGGACAAGAGGGATCTCTTTGCCCGGAAGCATGGATTCAAATGCTTGTTTCTATTTATTTCTGTGCTTCTCCTTGCAAATCTCTTTCTCTAAGGCGCTGATCCTGCTGCCACAGTGACCTTTGTGTTTGCAGAGAGACCTTTTGAAATCAAAGGGGCCCTTCACAAGCATCTGCCCATCTGGAAGTGATTGCGGAACTGGGGGGGTGAAGGGCAGATTGGGAGCCTTTTGACTATGAACTGCAGAGTCTGAAGTGACCTGGGTCTACATGCCCGTGAAAGAAAATCTGAAGTGGCCCGTGTTACATCCTCGGGGGCCGGGAATACATCCAGCCTGCCTCACAATGGACGCCTAACTGCGTGAGCCTGAGCAATCATGTAAATGTCGCTTGATTCACAACAACCACACGTTTAGAGGTTGAGAGCCGGAGGAGAGCCGGGCTTTGCCGTCAACGCTGCCCTCCCTTCTCCCTCCCAGCTGCGCTTTGTAGATAGTTGCGTGTCCCCAAGGCAGAAAAAACCCCAAAGCCACGCCAAGCCCCGAAGCTGGCAGGAGGCGACGTCTCCCGCCACCCTCCCGCCGCTCCCGCAACGCAGCCGACGGCAAGGGAGCGGGCTGCCCGCGGGCACGCCGCTTCGCCCCGCGCCCGCCCGGCGCTGGCCCTTTAACGGCGGGGCGGCGCGCTGCCTCCGTAGGGCCGGTCCCTGGGCCGGGGGAAGGAAGTGACGGGCGGGGGGCGAGGGAAGAGCCCGCCGAGGGCTTGAATGAAAAGGGCGAGCGGGCGGCGCGCCGGGACACCCCAGCGGCGCCGGGGCCGGGGGCGCGGCGGGCCGCCTTCCCACGCCGCCGCGCCGCGCCGCTCCGCACCGCTCCGCGCCCCCCGCCCCATGCCGGCGCTGCCCTGAGCCCGCGGCGGGCGGGCGGTCAGGCGGGCGCGGGGGGATGCGCGGCCCGCGGCGCCGGCTGCCGGCGCTGCCCGCGCTGCTCTGGCTGGCGCTGGCCCCGCTACCCGGCGCGCCCGGCCCCGCGGCGCGGGCAGAGCTGCGGGTGCGGGTGCGGCTGCCCGGCGGGCAGGTGACGGAGGAGAGCCTGCAGGCCGACAGCGGCTCTGACTGCATCAGCCTGGAGCTGCGCACGGCCGACGGCGCCCTTGTCACCCTCACCGCCGACTTCAGACAGGTAGGGCTGGGGCTGGGGCTGGGGCTGTCGCCCCCCAGCGCCGGGCATCCCCGGCCAGCCCGGGAGGGCGCGTCCCAGGGATGCAGGGGGGTGTCCGCGCTCGCTCGCTCGCAGGGTTGCGCCGCTTTCCCCGCGGAGGACGGGCGCGCTGAAAGCCTGGCCCCTCCCGTGGTCCCCCGGCCCCGAGGAGGGCGGGGGGGGGGGGGGGGGGGGGGGGGGAGATAAGCCACGGCGTGTTTTGCGGGTCCGGACTCCCGCGGTGCCTCCCGGCTGAGCTCGAGGAGATCGAAGAGTGCAGCATGGGAACTCTGGCCCTTCACACCTCGCGGGTCGTCAAACGGGCTTGGCGAGGGTTCGGGTCGGGACTCTGGCGTGTGGTTTTGGTGACAGCCGTACACGGGGTTCTTCCGGACCTGGCACCGACTTGGAGCCTGGGGAAACCTTGCCTGAAGGTCCAGGAGCCAGGACTGTTTCTGAGGACTGGAGGGCCCTTTTGGATGTGTTAGGGAACAGTCCATCTGCCCTCAAGCACTGTTGGGGTCTTTGCAGCCTCTGCAGAGCAATTCTCACACGTATGGCTCCACGCCATCCAGGCAGGCTGCTGTTCCCTAGTGATGTTACACCTGTAACCTGGGCTGCCTCTGTGGTGAAAATAGGTGGTAAAGATCCTAGCGGGATGGGTGGCAAAGCCTTCCCCACACCCAGCCGACCCTAGCAACTCTGCTTCTCTTTGCTGAGCTGCGAGTAGCATGGTTTTGCATGGCAGACTCGGCAGCAGCTGGGCATGGAGCAGGGTCAGGGCAGCGGAATCTCTGTGCGGTGGGGAGAGCTCAGGTTCCTGCTTTCTGGGTGGGAGTGTTCATGCTCTGCTGTATCTTGAGGACATCTCTCTCCATGATGCGTGTGGGGTACAGTTAGTTCCTTAGGTGGACTCCTGCTGTCTTTGAGAGCACATGTATGCGCTTGTGGTGTGGGAAGTGTTTGTCCAACAGCTGTCTGTGGGCCTGACAGCCTTTCCTTCCAGCCCAGCGTGTGAGAGGTGGCCTCTCTCCAGGGAGGTGATACTTGTTGAGCTGAAGCCCAAGATCCCACGCTTCTCAGCAGGCAGTGGTAGCTTCTGGGCCAGCATCGCGTTCTTTGGAGCATGCCAAGCCTGGCTGGAGGCAGCAAACTTCCTATTGCGCAGGGAAGAGCTGTTTGCTGCCACATGAGTGGCACGGCTGTCCAGGTAGCACGGCAGCATTATCTTGTTCCAGCCCTCTGTTCAGACTGTTTGCTCGGGTGGACTTTGGTTTGCAGCAGGAGGAAGCTCAGACCCATGAGATAGGAAGGTGTTGTGTCCCAACCTGTTGTGAACCTTGGAGCCTTCTGCCAGGGATTGTTCTGCTGTCTCTTTCTCTTTCAGCTATGCTCTTTGGTCCCAGTCTCCTTGCAAGCATCTCAGGTGGTCCTCTTTTACCTGGAGAGTGCAGGGTCAAGCCCACCTTTTTCTGAGATGCTAGTAGAAGCCATGATGATTTTGGATGTGATGGCATGCTCAGTGTACTGTAGCACACATGCAGGGAAGCATTCCCATAAAAAAAAATTCCAAGAAGACTCAGCACACCAGGAAAGTTACGGGAGGGAAGGAGGACTGCGGGACTCTTAAGGCTGCAGTTTGCAAACTGGCCAAGGGAAATCCAAGCTCATTACAGATCATCGAGGTAGACACTTTGGGAACCTGAGATGAGGACTTCTGGTGTCCTGAGCTGTTGCTGGTTTCGGCATTTTTTGCTTGTTTCATCTCTTCTTGAGGGGAGCTTGCTCTCAAATCTCGTCTACAAACCCAACAGAGCATGCGTTAGCTCTTCTCTTGCTCTCATCCTTATAGCTGAGCTGCTTCTGGGTACAGGTTCCATGAAGGTATCATGACTTTAGTATGTTAAATTCTTAGCTCCATGCATCCCCTTAGCTCCTGCTGGAAGTACACAGGCGATGGTCCCTGGAAGGCTCTGCAAGCATCGGACTTGCTGAAGTCCATTCCTAAACTTCCGTTTTAGAACAGTTGGGTACCGGCTCTCTCTGGTTCATGGCTTTGCTGGAAAATGGCTGAAAAAAGCCAGAAAAACATAAAGGACTGAGGAGATTACTTTGTGGTGCAGTGAGTAATGATGTGAGCAGGCAGCTGCCTGGCCAGGCTTCCCCTTCTGACCTGTTCTGGCTGCATGCAGGCATTTCTCTGTTCTGCTCTGGTGCTCATCTCTCTCTCTAACATTACACAACTTCTCTCCAGAGAGAGGGTCTTGAGGCTCTTGGCCTTGGTAAAAGCAGCTGAGGTGGTTAGTCTGGCTTTCCTAAGCTAGGTTGTGTGGTCATGCTGTGGCCAGGATGCTGGAGTTCTGCACAAATGATTTTTCCACTTCTTTGGCTTAAACTGCAGGGGGTTAGTCCAAAGGCAGACTGGTTTGTTTTTTTTCCTTTGCTGACAAGAAGTTGCTGCTAGACCAGGGGCTGGAGAAGAAAGCAATCAACAGAAGATCACAGTTCATTTCTCTGCGATGACACTGGTGGAAGCTGGGTGGGACTTGAGCAGTGGTTAGGTCTTCCGTAGAGGTGGGATTTTCATTTCTCTTCCACCCCTGCCTCCCCTCCAGAGCTGAACCTGGTGAGTCTCGTCCTTAGAGCACAGCGGGGTTTTTTCCCTCGTTCTTTAGTGGGAGTCCAAACTGGAACTTGGTGTTTTCTGAGAAGTGCAGTAGTGAAAACCGTTCCTTTTATTGCATTTTAAAAGAATGCGATGCAAACACTTCTTCTTTTCCTGCATAGTACTGACAGGCATAAAATGTATTGCAAAAAAAAGTGAAGGGTGACAGCAACCCTAAATGTTGTGTCTAATTTGAGTAGCGTGATCTTGCCAGTTGTTAAACAGCAGCCTGAGAACAAAGTGGGTGGTTTTATTCGAAGGTCAGCACAAAGATATAGAAAAGTTTCTTTTTCCTTTTGATTGCTGGAAAAGTTGTGTTGGAAGCACAAGGGAGAAGGCATGGGTAATGGTATTTTAACGCTTGCACTGCCAGTCTATTCAATTCCCTTGTTAGTAAAGCTGATATTACGTGATATTCTGGGGTGGCATTTTGAGAATTTCCTTGTGCCTGTGGTCCATCATGATAGGAGCAAAATGGCCAGGAGATACAGGAAAGCACCTGTCCAAAGATGATATCTTTGTCTCTTCTCTGAAGAGATACCGAAAATATATAAGGAGGATCATTCAGCACCCTCTGGGAGGAGGGCAGGAGGGATGGGGTGGGCTCATTAAAACACGGTGGTGTTTGTTACCCTGAGCTGTAGGGAGGTACCTAAAAATGCAGTCTCTTGAACGGATCATGCAAGTGTGGGTCGATGGTAGCTATACCGCAGGCCAAGGCAGTGCGATGGCTGCTGAGCTGAGCACAGGGCTGGAGGGCTGAACTCCAGCCTTGCAGCCAGAGCTGCCCTTTGCTCACTCCACGGCTCTGGGGAGATCACTTGTTAGGTAGGATCCAGTTTCAAAATTGGCTTCTGACAGTTACTTTTAGGCATTGTTCAGGTTGTGGGTGCTGAGGTAGTGGATGCTTAGCTACAGGATGTTTTTCCAGGCATCTCCGAGCATTGTGGGGGTTTCTGGCTGCTCAGAGCTTGTAAGAATCAGGGTCAAACCTTATTGCTCCTAAATATATGCGCTTTTTTCCCCCGCTCCTGGTACCTCCTTAATTTGCCTTTATAGATAGCTGAGTATAAGAGACAATGCACCGAAGTGTCTTCATTCTAGCCATTTCCAGTAGGAGAGGGGTTAAAAAACATAATCTCCACCCAGTCAGGGTAGCTCAGCTGCCTGGACCCCCAGTGCGGATGCAATAACACATGCTCTATGTTATACAAGCACGATGACTTTCTGGCCAGCTGTAGCTGTTCCCCTGGGGCAGTGTGGGCAGGGCCCTGACCACAGCAAGGGCTGCTGATGGGGTAAGGAGTTGGGCCCAGGAGTGCCAGTGTTACCCAGTGCCCCAAGCAGCTCGTCTCCTTTGTGTGTACCCCCGACTCTGAGCAGGCATGCGACAGCAAAGACAAAAGTGAGTCCCACAGAAGCACTCATGTCCTTGGGGGAGAGAAATTTGGCAGGAAATATTGAATGGGTTGCGGGGAGGAAGGCATTGAAATAATTTATTTCCCTGGGAACTGCTTTGCTCCACTCAACATGAAGTCAAGATACTGGGCTCAGATCTAGACCACACAGGCTTGTAAGTCTCTACTGGATAAACCCTAGAAATGGAGGTTGAATTGTTCTCGCACCCAAGATGACAGTCCCTGGAGGAGCTGGCTGAGGACAGTGCAAGGAGGGCAGAAGTTCAATGCTTTCCGTGCTCCTTCTTGCAGGCTAGTCTTTGCTGGAAGTCCCTTTGGTCGGTGCAGGCAGCCTGGGCTATTGGGAGCTCGGTGCGCTGATTTCCTTTTTGACTTGAGGAAAGAGGAGCTGCTCTCCCCTTGTGGTGAAAGGCCAGGCTGCGGTTACTTCCCGTGCCATGGTTAGAGCACGGCTGCAGAACTGGTTGTTCTGTGTTAGCACGAAGCGTTTGTCGTCCAAACCTAAACAATAGCTGTAACTGTACCCGCCACATGAGTGCGGGTCAGGGCCAAGGATTCTCAACGCCCCCATGATGAGTTCATCCGGAGAGTCCCCGCATTGCAAAGGCAATGTTCTGCTGGGACTTGTTCCTTGCTGGGAAATTTTGCAGGAACCCAGAATTAAAGGTGCCGTTTGTTGCCTTGGCCGGGTACCCGCCTTGGCACTGATTCACCCTGCTGCTGCTGGTGGGAAAGAGGTGAGGTGGCTGGGGAGGGAAAAGCTCTCTCTGAGTAGGGAAAACTTCAGTGGCTCTTTCCATGTGAGAAGCATGACATATTTTTGATGTGACAAGCTTCAGTTCTTGCTTCACCTGAGGTTGCATAGCTGGGGCAGGGAGAGCCAGGAGGCTAGGGAAAGCCAAGCAAGAACAGCCGAGCAGAGAGGTGAAGTAGGGCTGGGGAAAAGAAGAGACTGGCTTCTTGCTCAGGAGGGAGTTCTCTCTGCGGGTACATGTCTACCAGAAAATGGGCCAGCCTGCAGTGCAGTTCTAGCCTGGCTCTGAAATCCACAGCAAGGGTTGCTCAGAGCCAGGTAAAGGTGGGATTTCTATCTTCAGAACAATGCATGCCATAGGAACCAGCTCCTTGAACAAACAGCTTGATTAAAACCGTTTGTTGGCTCACTGGCTATTTCAGTGCTGGCATACCTGGACCATTCCTGTGTTTCCCAGTGCCATCTCCCTCGGTATCAACAAATGTGCTGGAAATCCCTAACATCTGGAGTTCAGGCAGCACCAGAGCCTTCTTCCCGTCAGAGCTGCTTCCTTTAGATGCTGTGGAGTGAGACCGAGCTGGGAGAGGGACGTGGGCCAGAAGCACTGGAGATGCCAGGAGGAGGAGGAGGAGAAGAGGAAGAAATTACTGCCTCTCTGGGGGACCCAAGCCCGGCATGTGGAGGGGTTGCAGGCATTTGAGGGTGGCAGCTCGGGGCAGTCGCTCTCACAGGCAGCAGTGTCAGCAGGGCTGTTGGAACGGCTGACTTAGATAAACATCAGGCTTTGCTGTTCAGTGTACCTGTCCAGGCAGCCAGGCACAGAGCCTCTCTGATTCAGCTGGAAGGGGCTGCGGTGGGCAGGTGGGGAGCAAAGGGCTGGCTGGGTGTGTGCCCAAGGGCAGGAGTGGGCAGACACAAGGGAGATCAGCTGTTCCTTGCTGAGAAAGGAGAATCTGGGGTGGAGGAAAGGATGGGACATGCAGTGGGATACCACCCAGTTGATCTTTGCTGTCTTCTCCCTTGCTTTTTACTCATGCAGCTCTACCTCCCCCACTGCAAGGCCAGCTTTCCCTACCTTTCTCTCCTTCTGTCCCCTAACAATGAGATCTTTCAATGATGGTTTTTGCAGGGATCTTTACCAGAGATTATGTGGACTCATCAACCTATAAATCAGTAAGCACACAGAGATAGGCAGATAAATATTTAGATTAGCTGAGCAGCAGCCCTGGGTCACTTGCTTGGTGGTGTGATGGGAGCAAGGCTGGAGCTGGAGGCAGTACAATAAGGTGCTTTGAGGGCAATACAGCAGTGGCTGGTGATCCTGTGCACTCTGAGCTTGCTCCTCGTGTCTGCCTTGGGTTGGAGGGGGGAGTAGATGCTTGCCTCGATGGCTGAGAGGTGTTTCTTTGCTCCACTGGTGCATTGTCATGACACAAATTTGGTCCTTCCTCTCCTGTCTGCCAGGAACTCAGAAACACTTAAAACAAATACTTAAAACCTTTGTCCGAATTCATCACTCGTCAGGGTCACTGAATCCAGGAGCCCTTTGTATGCTTGGAAGTGGTGCCTTGGACCTGAGCCCATTTGGGAGGCTGCTTATCTCTGCCAGGACTCTGCACAGGCAGCTGGGCTCTGGAGGCAGAGCGAGGGACCCGCAGCTGTATGGGATCGGCTGGGAGCTCTGGGCTGTTTCCTGGGAGTAGTGGGAGCTATGAATCTCTCATACGCATCAGCCATGAGGAGGAGAGAGAGTTGGGTGTCTGAGGGCTAATTCTTAAATAGGTGGATCAGAAGGATTAATCAGTTACTCAGCATGTTCTCATTTTACAAATTTGCCTCCAACCTGGGGAGTACTGCACTGTTTTTGATCTCTTGCCTGTAGAGGTTTTTGGCCCAAGAGCAAAACATGGCTATCCCTGTTTGCTTTTTCCAGACTGAATGCTGATTGTTCAAAGTAACTTAAAATTAAATCCACAGCTGAAGAGTATGCCAGGGTCAGCTACTAGTTTTAGTCTTTGGGCCTTGCACAGTGTGGGAGCTCACAGCAGAAGAGCTCAGCTGGAATGCAGCTGGACTAAATGTAGTTGGGAACATGGGTCATTCCAGTGGTGCCAGTGTCTCAGTGGGAATTCTCCCCATTAAAGCTGTCAAAAAAATTATGATCAGATAGTAATTTCACAAGCATTTTTGATATCTCTTTCTTCACAAAATTCCTTCGTGTCCTGCTCTTGTGATGAGGTTTCAGTCAACAAATGCACCCAGCAAAATCCTTTCTCCTGTCCTGGGGAGGGAAACACATCCCAGGTTGCAGCTGTTCTTTCAGCTGTCCACATGTGTACTGAATTGCATACCCTTTTCTGGACATGGAAGAGAAGGCGAGGAATAAATAGTGGGCTGTATGAGCTAGTCTGCAGAAAAACTCAGCGTGGACGCTGCTTAGAGCTTGTAGAAAAGAGAAAGGCTCCCTTCTTCTTGGGACAGAGAGAGGTTTGGAAGAAGCCGAGCTTATGAGCCACACAGCAGGAATAGCTCAGGAGGAGAGGGATGATCTTAGCAGCTTGGCATAGTTTCTACTTGCTGGTCCCTAGCCACCAGTATCTGTCCAGTTCTCTGTGGAGAGGCCGTTGTTAAAAGCGATGGCTGCAGGTGGGTGCCAAAGGCAATAATTGCTCTTCATACTGAGCAGGAAGCGCCATTCTGATCCATCTGCTTAGGCCTTGTAGTAGCAATGGTCTGACACCGGGACAGGGAATGGCAGATTCCTGCAGAGCGTACAGATGCCCCTGAAGCCAGAAGCCAGATTAATTGATACCTGTGTAGAAATCAGTGTTGATTTATGCCAGAGCAGGTTGTAGGGAGGTTTTGCTATTGAACAAGGTATTTTGTGAGTCTATGTGAAGGTAACTATGGCTGGTTTCCAGGCTGGTTTTAGAGATGGACTACAGTCCATGTCAGAAGCTCTATATATAAAACGTCAAAATTATTGACCTGGGCAGAAAAGGTCAGCTGCAGCTGATCATAATGGATTCCTTCTGGCTTTAACAGTTTGACTTCCATTTGTGTTCCACATGCTGTCGGGTTCAGAAATGAATAATTTGTTCTCCGGGATACCAGTTGCTCAGAAGCAAGTGTGGAAGGCATCAGAGGAAATTTGGGACTGCTCACTCTAAGTAATGCATGGAGATAATGGCTATGTGGTATTTGTTTAACAAAACAAAACAAGACTCTTTGGAAGAGAGGGAGGCTTGCCTCTCTTCTTGGAAAAGGACGGAAACACCCAGCTGTTGTTTGAGGAAGCCATGGATGTGGGATGTGACCTGGCAGCAATCTGTCCTTGCCACAGTGGGATTGCGAAAACCCTTACTTCTTTACAGACACCAGTTATTATGCTGTAGGCTTTTGGGTGGGATTGAACCTGGGACTACACCCCTGTGCTCAGGTAGCAAAAGTATGAGACCTTTGACTTTGTTCTTTTGGCTGGAGCCTACCTCTTTGACTCTGACTTCTCGGTTCACCGTACTGATGCCAAACATCTGTGACTCTCGCTCTGTTTATTTATCTCTTTGTCAGGAGGTGAAGATCTTCCGTGCCTTAATCCTAGGGGAGCTGGAGAGGGGCCAGAGCCAGTTCCAAGCGCTCTGCTTCGTCACACGGCTTCACCGCAACGAGATCATCCCCAGCGAGTCTATGGCAAAGCTGCGGCAGGTAAGAGGCACTCTGTAGCTGGCTGCAGTGCCAGCTCCATCCCCCAGTCCGTCTGGGTTTCTTAGAGCTGTCCTGCCTGGATGCCCTTCCCAGGCAGCTGCCCGAGTGTTTGGCTATTAGACCCACCTTTGACCACCCCTCCTGCTTGGGGGACTCTGTATTAAACGAAGTTCATCAGTAGTATTGATCCTGTTCTGCTAATATACTAGAAGGAAGCATGATTTAGTTCAGTCTAGTCTGTGTCAAAGGGTAGGTGGATGGCTAGAGCAATCACCATGAAAATCCCTGCCCCACATTGCCCAACGAAACAAGTACTGATTTGGAACCATTCATCATGACAAAGCATTGAAAAACAATCAGAGGTACATCAGAATAGTAGTAAACTATCATCAGTTTCAGCATCAGCAAGAAGTTTAAGTGCCTTCCATCCAGATAGGATGCAGGTGCATTTACAGAGGAACATCCATTTGCACATCATCTTATGTTGCCGTGAAATCACAACACACTATAAGGAATAATTTGTTGCAACCAGGATTCAAGTTTTCATTATTTTATCCTCTGCAGAAAAATCCCAGGACGGTGCGGCAGGCTGAGGAGGTGCGGGGCCTGGAGCACCTCAGCATGGATGTAGCTGTCAACTTCAGCAAGGGGGCCCAGCTGAGCTCTCACATCCACAATGTCTGTGCAGAGGCCAAAGAAGCAATTTACACTCGAGAAGAAGATGTCAAATTTTGGCTGGAGAAAGGTAAGTTTCCTTCGGTTTCGTTGGAACTGCTCCTGTCAGCAATTTGGCACTCTGCTGTGATCTCTTCTGCCAGGTTTCTGGTGATCACAGATCATTTTGGCTTATCTTTCCCTATCCTTGCCATGGATAAGGCATGTGTATCGCTTGCTTGCATGTCACATTGCACTAGTCTATTTGTTAGCATACCTGACTTCTTTTGGGGGTGCTCTCCTACTGAACCTAAGTAGGCAGGTATTTTCAAGGTAGCCTTTCACCTGGTTCATCACCCAAAAGAAATATCTTCTTTGCACACTTTTTGCATCTTTTGGCTTATTTTCCCCAGGGCCCTTTCTTCTCCCGTGGTTCCTATTCAGACTCTTGTCCAAACAGCCCCTGGAAATGCACTCTGTCTAACCTCGTTCTCCTCGACTGTCCTGGAGACTGTGCAGAGAGAGCAACGCTTGCTTTGATGGCTCTCTCCTTTGGCTTTGCATTTCAGCAGTGCCCTGAGCAACGTGTCTGCTTTCTCCCGCAGGGGTGGATGGCTCCATGTTCGAGGTCCTGCCACAGACATCTGATCTCCCTGACCTGCAGCGTTGCAAGCTGTGTGCAGACCGCTGGAAACCTTGCATTTGCAGCTACTCACTGAGCATCGAGTGGTACCCGTGCATGCTGAAGTACTGCAAGAGTCGTGATGCTGGGGGCAAGGTTTCTTCTTACAAATGTGGCATCCGCAGCTGCCAGAAGGGCTACACTTTCGATTACTACGTGCCGCAGAAGCAGCTGTGTCTCTGGGATGAGGAGACCTAGCACAGCCATGCCAGACCTTTTCAAGGGGCAGCTCATCTGCCTCCTGCCACCATCTATGATGCTAAGGGCCTCCTGGAGCTGGCTGCTCCGAAGAAGGAGTATGGTTCACAGTGGTGCCTTGTACCAGGAGAGCTCTGTGTGTGTGCCTTTCCGTCTGGCCCCCTGTGACTCCCTCCCCACCTGATGCTGCCTCATACTGTGATAAGCGGGCTCAGCTCATGGCATGTTGATGCTCTCCTGCCAGCTGCCGGGAGATTTGGCTTCCTGGAAGAAGCAGGAGATACATGTTTCTGGGGTGAAACACTGGGAGGAGTGTGTCTTGCCCTGCTCTGGAGTTAGCAGATGTGAAAGGGGGCAGTTCTGATCAGTTGTTTAGCCTCAAGCATCCTGATGAGTGGGCAGGGCAGGGAGAGAAATGGTCTTGATGACCTGGGTTGTCAGACTTCTCTACCACCTAAGAAGCCCCTTCACTGACTTCAATTCCTCCTGGTGACGCAACAGAATTTCCCAATGGGAAAGCAGCTGATTTATGGGACCACATACCCTGAATAAGGAAGGTACAAAGCCTACCCAAAGCAAGAGCCTGCCTGTAGCTTTTTCTAGTGTCTGACTGGCTGTTATATCCTTCCTGTGGCTAGAAGATAGGATGGGGGGATATATCCCAGCAGTGACTTTTGCCCCTGAAGGGCTGGTAATTAGGGATCTAATTAATCCCTGTTTAGACTAGCGTAGGCCCAACTTTCTGCGTTGGTCCTGTGACTCTCCCACTAAGAAAGAAACACCTAGAGACTTACAACTACCATCATAACATTGTGGTTGCAAGGGGGGAGGCTGATCCCAGGTGGGTTCACACTGTCGTTTTGAAGAAGACAACATTCTACATCTACGTCCAGTTTTACGTCCTGCTCTGCCAGCTATTCACAAGAAGCTCGTAGATAATTGTACTGCTTTGCTGTGCCTTGGTTTCACCTATATGTAAAACAGGGACAACGCTGAAGCTGACCTTGGCCCTGGTATATATCTGAAGGTCATCAGACAAAAAGCACTGCAGGAGTGCTGCCTGGTTCCTGTGTCCTCTTCTGCTGAAGTTAGAACAAGCAGGGAGGGAGAAGGGAGGCTTTTGGGGTCATTGTGAACCCCTGTACCTCCTGGTGAAAAGCCTTCACAATGTGCCTTTTTGCCTAAAATAGAAGAATTTTTGACAAAAAAAGATAATTTGGTCACAATTATTTTTGTATTGATTGCTTAAGGGGGGAGAAAGGAAAGGTATTTTAATATTACAACATGAAGTAAAACACACTTGAAATGATTTTTTTTAAAACAAATTATTTATCATTTGTAAGGTAAAATAAACTGATTTTTTTAAAGCATCCCTGGCCAAAAAGATTCTTTGTGCGTGATAATTTCTGTGTGATCCAGTTGTTCGAGTTCTTGATTAAGAGTTGTTACCTTATGGGTAAGCCTCAAGCCTGCACCTAGGACAATGAAGACCCATGGATGGGGGGGAACATCGTGCTGTTCGGCATGACCAGAGCACTTAACAATGTGGTCCTGCATCTTGAGCATACTGTCCACCCAGCCGCTCAGTATGGAGACAGCTTTGACTCCTCTCAAGCCACTCTGGAAGTTTTGAGCCTGAGTTTTGGTGAAGTAAAAGACCAGCAGTAGGGTCAGGTCCTGGAGTTAGGCAGGCTGATGCCTGCTCTTCTCCGAGTGATGGTGGGGTCCCATGAGGGGATATTATGCAGATGTGGCTGGAGGCTTGTCTGGGTCCAGCAGCCTCAATAAAGTATTCTTTGTCTATTCTGCTGCAGCTATAGCTGAAGGGAGATGAGGGTGGCAGAGTTTTGGCCAGCTCAGAGCTCTTAGCTCGGTGGCTGCTCGAGGGAGAAATGTGGAGTGCTGATTCCCCCTAGTGTGGTGAATGTAAAGACGGGACAAGGACTTTTGCAACCTCAGCACTTCTCTGCTTGAGCCACCAAAGCACCTCGTCTCCTTACTGTGATTTCTGAGGAAGCTGAAATTTCTTCTTCTTTTTCATTTACATGGTCAGCATTTTCAGGGGTGTGTCTCTGCTGCCTCGGCTCCTGCTGCAGCAGGATACTGTGGGACTTTGTCCCTGCTTGATGGAGTTAAATCCAGCTGTGGGGCGAGGTGGGCTGTGAGCAGAGTGGGAGAGAATCACAGGGCGGCTGTGTGCCCTTCTGCTGGGAGCCCTGCGTAGCCCATTTCCACTGTTACCTCCTGTACAGGGCTGCTGGGAGGGGATATGAGCTTGCTCTGGGAGCATTGGGTCATATCCTGGGGAGCTCGAATGTGCTTATTTTGTAGTGGTGAGGCTCCGGGGTGCCTGGATCGCAGCGGCACCTCAGCCCTCCCCGGTCCTTTGGGCAGTGCTGAGCTGAGGTGCCAGGCCACCTCGGGCAAGCAGCCTGGTGCACAGCAGTACCAAACCATTGCCTCGGCTCTGTGGGGAGACGGAGGGGCCTTTCATGAGCTGACCCGTGTTCAGCAGTGCGGGTCGGAGGGTGTTTGGAGCTGCTGTGTGCAGCAGGGCCAGCGCTGGGCCGTGGGAACTGCGGGAGCTGCAGGTGAATGAAGGACGTGAGCTGTAAATGACTACGGGTGGTACACGCTGAGCTCAGCTCCATACCCATAGCTGGAGTTTTCTGCGCTCCGCCGGCCTCGAAGGGCTCCGAAGGGTCGGCCAGCAGTGCCGAGGGGCTCGGGAATCGCGGGGGAGCCCTGGCGGCGCCGGCGGGTGGGGGGTCCTGCCCAGGGATGAGGGTCCTGCCCGGGGATGGGGGTCCTGCCCGGGGCAGCCCGGCTTGCGGTGCAGCTTTCCCGGCCTCCACAAGTGGGTGCTGGCGGAGCACGGCTCTGCTCTGCGGAGGTGAAGGGTGCCCGGGCGGGGAGGCTGGCGGCAGGGACGGGGCGCAGCTCCGGGGGGCAGGGGGGCGTGTGGTCCATGCCCCAGCTCGCAGCTCTCCACCTCGGTCCCTGCTAGACCTTGCTGCCTCCCCAGCCTTGCTAGAAGAGAGCTGCACTGCAGTGCATTCACCCTTCCGAAGAAAACCCCTTCTTCTTGGTGCACTTCAGTAACATCCCAGAAAAGCGGCCGTTGCAGGTGGAGACAAGGGGACCTTCCTGGCACGGAGAGGCACAGTTGGCCAGAAGAACTGGTATAAATCCTTGCTGCTAGAAAAAAACAGTGGGGGATTTTGTAACACCTTTCTGCAGTTTGTGCTTTCAGGGCCCATCCAAAAGCCATACTCTATAAATTGCTATCTGTGGAGCTTATCTTCCTCCAAGAGGGGAGTAAACATTGGTGGCAGGAATGGAGGAATACATGCATACAGCGAAGATAGGTGCATATGGATCCTTCATTGATGGCCATGGAAAAAAAAAAAGAGCAGCATATCTGCTGGCATCTAGAAGTGGTCGTCTCAGGACAGAGTTAAAGCAAATTTGCCTTTGCCTTGAGAAGATGGACTCATTTCCACAGCAGAAAGGAGTGTTGATGCTGTGATCCCTCCCCTATTTTTTCTCTTTCTGGGTAGCAGACATATTTTGAGTAGCTTAATAAGGAGGCTGTCTTCTCTCTTGCTTGCACAGCACATCACTGCAGCTAAGGGTACCCAGCTGAAGGGCTTTGCTCCCGCAGCTGTTTGGGGAACAAAGCACCTAAATAGTGTCCCACTGACCACAAAATAATAGAAAAAGCAGATCCCACCAGCTGCAGAGAATGACTGGTGGCTGGAGGATTCCTGGCTGTGTTTCGCAGCGCCTGCAGGGCCAGGAGAGGGCACTGCGGCCCTGCCCGTGGCCGGGACAGCATCCCCGGCCAGAGGATGCCCGGGATTCCACCAGCTGGAGGTGCCACCGGAGAGGACCTGCCTCCCAGGGGCTACGGGACAGGCTGCTCGGCTCTGGAGCTAAGGGAAAAGCACCAGGAAGCAAAAAGACCGGTGCCAAGTGAAACTTCCCCTTGGTGGGGGTGCTCTGGTGTGTGGGGGAAGGAGAGCTCTTGTGGTCCACAGCCTTTCCACCACCTTTCTCCTGTACCCCAGAGGCCCTTCAAACTGGCTGGAAGCCACCAGCAAATCCATGTTTGACGCAGTGAAGCCATCTGATCACGTCAGGCTTCAAGATGGGGAAAACCCAGATGTGGGGGTCATGCCGAAAACACTAGAAAACAGACCAGCAGCTGCCCAGGAATGCCCCGAGGATCAGGGCCTGAATGGCTGGGGCTCTGCCACCGGCTCGGGTTCGGTGGCAGGAGTCCAGCCCCTCCAGCAGCTCGAAACAAGCTGCCTGCGCAAACCACCCCATGTCACCTTTCTGCTTCCTGGAGCAGCGCTAAACGCAGCCTGCAGAAATCTCCCCTCGCACCCTGTCCTGCAAATGTTAATCTGACCTGGGAACTTCCCCTCCTCCCTGCTTTCCCCCTTCCATCTCTCCCCCACTTCCCTCCACTTTTTCTTTGTTAGAGTTTCATTTAACACATCCACCCTTTCCTCCTAGCGTGTTGCCTTCTCCTGAGGATGTCCTCTCTGACCACGCAAGCCAAGGGCAGGCACTCCAGCCCTATAACGTTGGACTGGGTTGGAGGTGAGGCTGGAGAGCCTGCCTGCCCGCCCACCCATCTCTTCAGAGAAACCTGTCTTTCCAGGGAGGGAGAGCAGTATGTGGGAAAGCCGAGAGCCCTGGAACGTGAATTAGCCAGGGAGAGATGAATGTGTGATAGCTTGTACCTGGCAGCTACCAATTGAGCATGTTAACGCTTTCAGGAGGGGTTAGAGCAGCGTTGGAGCTCAGGCATCTAACGCAGGTGTCCTGCTACCCCGGGATGTGGTAGGGGTCATCAAGGTGATGCATGGCATGGACAGGGAGAAACCACAGTGCCTGGCTCCATCAGCGTGACTCTTGGTTCCCGTCACTGCAGAGGGCGTAGGCTGAGGATCTGGCCTCTGGCAGCTTGCTACCAAAGAAGTCAACATTAGGGGATTTTTTTCCCTTGGCTTCCCTGGAAGTCAGTTAAATACCGCAGCTTTAAACAACATGGAGGAAAGAAGAGGCTCCTGACACAGGAGCAGAGCACAAATCAGGAAAGGGGAGTCTCCATGTGCTGACCCTAACCCTGCCCCATGCCTTTAGCCAAGTCAGGTTACCTTTCTGCTCTTAACTTTCTTTTTTTCTGCTGATTGTTTCACACAGCATCATTCAGGTTCAGCCCAGACCTAGGGGATGCAAAGACTCAACCGCACAGGCTGCTCTCATCGCTCCAGGGTTTATCAGAGTTGCCTGAAATGAAGTGAAAGGGCTGCTTACTGGAAGGGCTGTTCCCACAACTCCGACGCCTTCCCTTCTGAGTGCTGGAGGCTGCTGCCCAGCCTGGCTCCATGCCTTGGCCTCTCTTACCCATGCACTGCAAGGGACAGAGCCACAAGCCCATCCACAAGGGGACAACTCAGTCCTGGGGCTGACGTCAGAGCCCCCCTCAAAGCCCCTCGCTTGCAGCCCAGCAAGCAGGTGCTGAGGGGTGTATCTGTGCAGCTAAGGGCGGGCAAACCACCTTCCTTCCTCCCTCCTTCCCACCCCACCCTACGCCCTGGTAGCGCTGCAGGGATTCATCCATTCCCGAGTTACTAATATGCAAATGGGTGCTTTTGCATGGGCCGGGCGCCAGGCTGCTGGGTGTCAGGGCACCCGAGGGAGCCGGAGGTGGGGCGAGGCGTGGCGCGGCGCCGCATGCTCACCTGGCCCTGCATGGCAACAGGCAATGGAGCTCTAGGTCCCTTCGGGAGCGGACCCACGCCCGGTTTGAGAGGCAGCGGGTGGCAGAGGAGGGAGGGCAAACTGGCAGCCCCTGGCAACCTGGGGCTGACGGCAGGAGGCTGGGCGCACCGCGGATTTCCCTCCACCAGCAGGATGGTGAACCTGGAGTCTGTGCACGCAGGTAAAGAGCAATTGAGGAAGGATCGGGCTGGAGCTCACCACGTAGCCGAAACCGTGGACTTGGGCAGGAAATGGGATTGCTCTGATTCCTGTGATCTTTCCTCCCTCCTTTCCCTCTTCTTTTCTCCTGCTGGAGTCGGCTATCACAGCCAGCACCTGGTTAAATGCCCACAGTCCAACCTGGGGATGGATGCTGCCCTGATCCTATTTAGGGGGCTGCCAAGCCATGCCCACAATGTGGGCGCATCACTCACGCTGCCAGCCCTAACGTGGGTTGGGGAGCAGAGCGCAGCGGTCTCTTGGGTACCTCGAAAATGGGCATGTAGTGACTGACTTGTGGGTCCAGTCATTGGGATAAAGCTGGGAGGTGTGAAAGGGGATAAATTCACAGAGGGATGCGGCAAGGGTGGAGGGGCATGTGTGTGCACAAGTGTGACAGCAAGATGGGACGTGGTTTGGAAGGAGAAAAGTTAATGACAAAGAGGGAAAAGGAGGGAGAAATGAATGAAGAGGGAGCTGTAGGAGGCTGGGTTGAGTGAGGAATGAATGAACAGGGGGACTCGGAAAGAGAGAGGCTCATTCCAGGGGTCTGATCCAGAGGTACAGCTTAGGTAGTCTCACATCTTCTCTAAGCAGACCTCCCCTCTGCAATTAGCTGGGGAACAAGAGCAATCACTGCCAAATCTCTCAGAGCTGTGCTGAGCTCTGGCTCACCCCACAGAGTGAGCTTAGATTCTACCCTCAGCTCAAGCCCCTATGCTCAAGGGGAAGGATGGCATCCCTGGGCATGCCGGAGCTGAGGGTGATGCTGGAGTAGGAGCAGAGCAGTGACAGCAGTGAAGATCAGATCCTGATAGCCCCTTCTGTGGCAGGGGCAGGCAGCAGGGTGTTGGGGGTACGGGAGCCGTGTGCCCTGCTGGTGACCTGTGCAGGACAAAACAGTGCGTGTTATCTGCAGGTTTGGAGGGGAAGGGGCAGATACGTCCATCGGTCTGTCCCAGGCTTGTTCCCTTTACATATCTAGTGGCACGCTGCAGCGAAGCTCAGGGGTTTGGTGGTCCTGCTGTGTGGAGGGGACCTAGGGATCCACAGCCAGTGCTTGTAACCCTCAACAGGCCCTGCCTGCACATGGGCTTGCAGGCAGGCCTGCAGGGCAAGGCAGATCCTGTGGCAGTGCCATCCGTGTCAGCCTACAACAGGCCAGCAGAGATGGTGGAAGCTCTACTCTACGGCTGTGTGGCAATCTCCCCATGGCTCTGGGATGCCAGAAGCCCCTCCGTGGCCAGTTGGCACCCTGCCGAGCAGGCTGGCTCCCTGTGCCAGCCACGGGGAGGGCAGCTGGGGAGCACCCGGCGCGGCTCAGCCGGCCACGAGGAGAGGCTGCAGCAGGCGTGAGGCTCGTGGTCTTGGCTCAGCCTGTGAGCCTGACTAGTCTGAGCACCTGCAATGGGTGTGCTTGTGTGTGGTGTCTCTCGGGGACGCATCCCCCGCAGGCTCCTATCCACCCATCTGCTTTGCTTGTGGGCGACTCTTTCTTCATGAGAAGATTCCCAAAATCGATACCGTGCCCTCTGTCAAAGCCAGTGGCATCGGTCCCAGAGTGGATTTGGCCAGGAGCTGCACAGAGCTGGGTGCGCACTGAACTTCCATTCTACCAAATCATCCCACCCTGCTGTCCGTCAGGAGGACCTAAGGTTTAATTAGGCTTTTCGCAGGGAGGGAGGCCAGCCTGGGCCCAACCACTGTCCTGTGCCAGAGCCCCACTCTGGTGGGAGGGTGTTTCTTCACCCTTGTGCAAAGGCAGTTCAGTATGTTCAGTCTTGGGGTCCCTGAAGAGCATGCAGTAAGCTGCTTGCAGAGGTGTGCTCCGTTCCTTCCCTGGCCATGCAGAGAAGACACAGCTTGCAAGGAGAAGGTGGGCTGCTTGGGCTCCACTCACCCTCCTCCCTGCCGAGAGGGTTTCCCTGCAGCAGCACGTTCCCTGGCGTGTACCACCGCCTCCTCCCCAGGCATTTGGGTATTTCACCTCCAGAGGGGCTCCGGCAGGCACCTAAAGTGCTGAAAATTCAATAGTCTCTAGGTAATGTTCTCAGCCAAAATGAGTTCCCCCCACCCCCACCACTGGCTTTTGTTTTTCCTTTTAAAGTCATCAGGCTGGTTTACCCTAGTGCCCATGTCTGAACAACTACTAGGAATAAGGGCTTGGGAAAGCTTTATTTGCTGACACCATTTGTTTCAGCAAAAATATAGATGCAGATATATCCCCAGAGAAGTGTCTGCACTGGTATAGTTTCTTTGGTCTGGGTGAACAAACCAGACTACCCCTACTCCAGGTATGTTTGCTAGCTGAGGTATAGCAGCACACTTTTAATATGGCCCAGGCCACAGTGGCGGCTCCTAATAGGTCTGTGGTTAGGAGTTAGGCAGTCCTAAGTTGCATTATTTTTCCCAGAGAATTTTCTACTAGCCTGCTTCTTCTCTGTATATTGCCAACCTGACAAAGCTGTACAGCAGGAGCCTGCATTTAGTTGGACTCCAAATCTCACAGCCTGTCTTGTCTTGAGATTTTTTTTCAGGTGGAGGGGAGGGTCAAATCCAGATACATCACTCCGTCCTGGTTTGTAGTGGAAGATTCTTGGGTGTCAATAAAAAGGTGTTGCCTTTATCTTGGCTACACTTATATTAGAAAGTAATTCCTCTGTATATCTGCTCCTTGTTCTTAAGGATCCCTTGGAGGATGGCTGGTGCTGCACTGCTGTCCATAGGTGTACAAAAGCTGGCCAGCCCCAAACCACTCAGATCAGTAAGCTTTGATCAAAAGGGTCTTCTTTTTTCTCCTGGGTTTTTGAAGGGTTTTTTTCTGTTTGTTTGTTTGTTTGTTTTCTTTTTTTTTTTTTTTTCCCACAAGGTATTTAAACTGTAATAACTAGCGTACATTTATGATGAGAATTTGAATCTTTGTAAAAATAAAATTCTTTTTCTCTGTGTATGAGAAAATCACATCTCCTGACTCCAGAAGAATAGTATGTGATAGGTAACCAAGTCACAGCTGCGATTCATCCTTTCCCCCCTGCCACCCCAGGTTATAAATGGCAGAGGGGCGGAGGGTTCACTCCAGCAAGAGGGAGAGAGCTTCTCGTGGTTTGCCTTTGTGTCGGCCCTTCTTCAGCTCTGTCTCTTGCTCTGTGCCCATAAGGGGCTCCTTGGTCTCGGGGATTAGATAATTTTCTTTCACTAACATGCGTTCATTCATTATTTGTGTGCTCACAATGAAATCTGCATTACTTTTTTTGCAAACTTGCAGACTTTCTCACCAAAGCAAGCACCAAACTTCTGCACAGTTTACAGGTTTTCTTACTCTATTTTATGAGAACTCAGCTTTTTTTTTTTAAGATACTTTTTGGCAGCAAGCAAAACTTTGTGCTTTGTAGATTGCCTAAGTTAGGGTCCCTTGGCAGTATTACAAGACAAGAAGATGTTTATAGCTGATGATAATTACTCTTCCTGAAGTAGAAACGCTTAGAAGCCCCACTAAATGTTCATGTCTTAATTGCAGCGGGTTTATTTGAAGGGAAGGAAAAAAATCCCACAACTCTTTTTCTCTCTCCTTTTTCCCCTCACTCCTTAATACAATTTAAAGAAAGGAAGTTTCTGAAGTATGTAAATGTTTCTGCACTCTGTCTCTGGTATAAAATCTTGTCATTTTTATATTCCTTTATTCATTTGATGAAGAAAAAGCTTCAGGCTTTAGCAAAGTTACTCAGTTTTGGCCAAAAAGCAGATAATTTGCCATTTGCACGCCGGAAGTTTGAATGGGGGAGAAGAAAACCTGAACAAACAAAAAGGCCTGCCTGCTTTAGTGTGAGTAATAGAGGGAAATTGGTATAAAAAACTATAGGGTTCTTCTCAGCCTTTTGGCTGTTTGGAAATAATACAAGACATATGTATAGGAAAGAGGAAAAGGTTTGCATGATGCCTTTAAGAAGGCTTCCACCTGCCTTTTCTACCCCAGCAAAACCACAGCAAACACTGGCCCAGCTTCCACGCTGTTGTTGTTACCCGATGCAAATCGGATGACTTCTGTGGTAGGGATTGGCTGCAGGAAGCACATGCAAATCAGTTGGTTCTTTATAAAAAATTATTATCTTTTTTTTTTTTTTTTTCCCCCAACTAGCCTGGAAAGAGTTAAAATTCCCATGCAAAGGGTAGAAGAGCATGAGGGGGTGTCCATCTGAATTTGAATAGATATTCTTCCTTCTTTCACTGGTGTGTACTTTGCCTCTTTTCAGGAGGAGATGGGCAATCCAGTGTAAAGTTGACTATTCCCACCTTTTCTTTCAGCTGTCCCCGAAGGAGAACGCGGCCCCGGGTGTGGTGGCAGCCATCACTTCAAGGGTAAATGACAAATTTATTGGCATTGATAAGGATGGGGGGAAATACGCAGGAGCTTGATGGCAAAGCACTCTTCTTGCTCCTGGGTTGGGGTCAGTGTTTTGGAGCAAGGCAGCTTCTTCGTGCTTTGTGAGGGGTGTGAGCATGTGCATGTGGGAAAGAGCAGGGTAAATAGTTTGCAAATAGGGATCAGGCAGATTGAGAGAAGCAAGCCGGGTTTGCAAGGGAGTGAGAGGAGAAGAGAGACTTCACTTCCCTCTCTGAGAGCACCTTGCTCTGGACCCAGGTCCTCCCTGCATGCACCTTGTACAGCACCAAGCACTGTACATCTCCAGGGACAAGAAAAGGATGTGGGAGAGGAGGGGAAAGCTGGGAGGGATCCCCTGACTCTACAGGTGTGTTGGAGGACGGTGTCAAGCTGAGAGACACACCAGCTGGTTTAGGAAGACTGCATAAAACTCGGGGAGAGGCCACCGAGGTTGTGAGGGCTCCTGGTGGTTAAACAGCCCCTCATCCTCTGTGTGGGAGAGGAGCAATGTGACAGGTGAGAACACAGCAGCAAATTGGGGAGAGGCAAAGGAATGAGGGAGATGCAAAGAGCAACAGGAGGGAAAGTGCATCCTTGGAGCTGATGAATATTCTAGTGACTGTATGTTGAGGAACCAGAAATTTGAAAGTCTGATGGTTTATTATAATTACACATTCATTTGTGCTGTTTAGTGGAAGCCACATGTGCCTGTTGCCTGGGACTGTGACCTGTTATTAAAATCAGTTGTGTGTCCTTTTCCAGAGATCAAGATGAGCGGTGATGCGGCAGATTCCACAGATACTCGGCACGAACCTGACCAGGTAGAGCCAGGTAAGGAGGGTCGGGGACGTGGGGAGCAAGGGAGTGAGCCTGAGGAGGGAGGGGAAAGAAAAGGGGGGCATGGATGCTGGAAGTTTCTGTCCATGCTTTGCTTGACTCCTGTTGCTGCTACATTGCGCTCTTCCAACCAGCCTGGCTGTTGATCAAGAATGTGCTCTGGGCTAGGATTGCATGCGTACCTTGCTCAGCATGCAAGATCCTTCTGTAACAGCAGGAACCAGTGTGTGTCTCAGTAATGTCCTCTGTGGTTTTAACATGGAAATATGCTCACGTCTTGCCAAAGGACTAATGCCATTGAAATAGCCTTGGTCCGCTCAGTTTAGCACAAACAGCTCTTCGATTTACACGGGGTTAATGTCGGGAACATTTCCTTACACAAAACTCCCTGGTGACTAAGCCTTTTTTGGCCATGTATATGTAGAAAGATGTGAGGGACTTTGGGAATAATCAAATCCAGCTAGGTAGTTCTAGCATAAATTTATCGCTCTTCATCTTGAAGCATGATTGAGTTTCTCATCTTCACTACTCCCACCTGACGGCTGCTCAGATTCTCACTTCTCCATGGCTAGAAGCCCCAGTTTTCCTTGAATATGGAAAGCTGAAGAACAAGGTGATCCTTTGAAGATGATAGCACTGGTGTTAGCACTGATTTCTGCCAGGTTACCTACCAACTTCTGCACTGCCACAAGGTGTGATATACACCAGAAAAATCAGTTTTGTGTTTGCTGGCATCACTTCTGGCTGCCACTGCCAGCGGTAGGCTTTGAATGCAAGACCTCTAGTCTGTGATTTCACAAAGGTCAGATTCCTTTTTAGGCAAACAAACAGCAATAAGGAATATTTTTAGCACCCACTAGGTATTAAAAAAATAAAGATTATTAGAAACCGTGAGGCTCATCTATAGACTCAGAAATAAACACCTTTTAAAACCAAAACTGGTAGAGACAATGTAGAAGAGTCATTGTTCTTTGAGTAATGAAGAGCCCTAAGCTTGCGGGGGGTGGGGAGGAATGTGTAACAGTAGATTAAAACTTTACGTGGAATGATTTTACTGTTTCTCTTTTACTTCTGTCATTTGAGAGGACTTAGAAAAAATGAGATTTTGGTAAAATCAGAGAGAACTCTAGGCATGTTTTAATGGGATTAAAACTACCCCTTTATTTACAGTTTACACTGGGGACTAGAAATCCTCTGTGCTCTTAGCTATTAAGATGGGTTATTCGACATAATCTAACGTAGAGATAAAATCTGGTTCTGTTCGTGTCCATGAACTCTGATTGACTTCTGCCAGGTCAGCTTCTGCTCAGGGCTTTTAGATGACCCCAGGTTGTTTTTAGAGATAAATGTTTCCAAGCCACCTAGCAACAAACGTGTCCCCAGCTTCCCGAACTCTTTTAAAAAGCCCTGGTAGTTGTTACAGGGCCTTAAATTGGGAATCAGACTCTCGCGAAATATTTTGTGCATATTGGCACACGAGCAGATGGATAGCATAGTTGAATCAAGATTAGGGAAGGCTGTATTGAGAGTCGGTATTTGGTTTTGGTATTGGCTGTTACTAAATGTAGCGGGAGACTCTGGCTGCTGGTGTTGTAGTCAATAGCGTTAAATACACGAGAAGCTGGCACCACAGTTGATTGATTGGATAAAATACTGGTTTTCAGTTTAAGCTTCCCAGACAGCTATTAGTGTTAGCTGTAGCACCTCTTTCTAGTGGTAATTGAGAAAAGAAAGCAGAGAAGTGAAGTCTATTTGTTTTAAAATAACAAAAATGTTTGCAGCAGCATTAGCTCTGCTCTAGGAGCCTTCAAATCAAGCAGGGAAATCAGAACAAGTAAATCTCCTTCATTTGCAAAAGAGTGCCACTTCCCTGCCGACTGATACAAGGAACCTGTTTACATTATTCTTTTTTCTAATGCAGTCCCCGTGGCTGGTTGATCTGTTCAGGATCTTCAGAGATCACCACGTCAGACTTAGCTGTGATGAGAGACACTGCAGAGAATTAGGAGCTTCTTGTAGGACTCCAGCAAACAGCCACAACCCCTCCTGCGGGGTGCCTGCTCCCTTGCAGGACTCTCAGAGAAGAGGGGAGCCAGGGCAGGTCCACACACTGTTGCTCAGCTGTATATGTTGTACTTCAGGTGGTGTAACATCAACCCTGCTGGCAGTCGTGACCAGCCAAGCCCATGGAGGGTCTGCCTCGATGCTTTACCTAAAACCTCTGTGCATCTTTGCCATTTTTTTTTTTTTCTCTTTCCGACGATTATGTTTATAAACAACAAAGTTCTTTGTACTGAACTTCCCTGGAAGTTTTTATTTTCCCTTATACACAGTGTTAAAGGAATATTTACTGCAACACCTAATAGTTTAGTGTTTTGTTTACTAGCTTCAAGTGGGAAAATCTGTTTTCCAATGACTCATTAATTGAAGACCCTAATGAATTGGGCCAATCCACTCAGCTCCCCAGGAATCTTGCTACCCCCAAAGGAGAGGGCAGTTACCAAACTAACAGTATTATAGCTTATAAAGAGTGGAAATCCTTCTAGGTGCGTATTTACAAAGGCCTTTCATCACCAAAAGATGCAGACTGGATCCAAGAAGAATTAAAAAAAAAACAAAACTGGAGAGAGTTGGGTGCCAAAATGCTTTTGTAAACCAAGCCCTTGATCTACAACTGGTGCCTAAAGATCTGATGGGAAGTGTCAGTAGCAGAAGCATAATCTCATCCTTTCATATCTCCACCAGTTCCAGGCTTAGAGGGGAAAAAAGGGTAATATGGGGCATTGTTTTACTTTGAACACGCTTAAAATAATTGCAGAGCTTTTTCTTTTTTGATAAAATTTTTCATAGCAGGTTAGGAAAGCTAAGCTTTTTTTTTTTTTGTCATCCACACCATTTTTTTTAGAAAATCCTTCAAAGCTTTTTAGTAAGATGTAGTGAAATTTTGCCATTTTACAAAAAGCTATGGTTAAAAAAAAATATAATTCTAAGGAATATCGTCTACCCTTCTGAGTCCTGTGAATCCTAAGGCTTCCTTTGCTTTAGCTCTGCCTTTTTTTGTCGCAGTGTGTGTGTGAGGGTGAAGAGGGGAGTAGGCACGAGTTTCTCCCACAAGGGCCGGGAGTTGGACTGCCTTCCCCTGTCGCCCAGGAGTTGTGTAGGGCAGCCCCAGCCCAAGCACTGGGTCATCCCTCCAGTCTGAGGGTCCTCTTCACCCTTTCCTGTGTGATGCCAGCGTGGTTTAACGCTTGGCGTGCGGCGGCTGTGGCTGGGCTCGCAGGCAGTCCCACTGACTCCATGGGGGGTAATGACAAGCGTGAGTTTTATGCTTGGCTGTAAGCTCTTTTCATCTTCTTAAACTGATGAAAGCCATGCCAGCAAGTTCTGGTTGATTTTTTTTATGGGAACTGTGGGGGCTTGGCACTGCAGAGTGTCGCCCCTGGTCTTCAAGCCGAGAGGCAGAGATCTCCCCCTTCTTGTGGTTTATCTAAGCCCTCTGTATCTGATACAACAAAATGCTGAGGTGGGACTTGCCTCTGTCTGTCTGTTTGTTTGTGTCAGACACTTGTTCCCCGTTTTATCTGCTTGATCAAAACAGGTTACACCAAGCAAAGCTACTTCCCTTTGATTTCATCTGTTGAGGCTATGGGGGGGAAGCCAAAGCTTTAACAAAAGGGCGATAGGGAAGCTCTTCAAACATAACCATTGGTAACTGAATAGCTGCAGGCGCTCCGAACATCTTCCCTCCCCACCCTGTAACACGGGGAACTGGCCAGCCTGCCAGGAGCCCAGGGCGGGGTGCTCGATGGGCATCCCAGCACATGGGGAGAGGAGCTGGGGTGTGTACATGTGGGTGCAATATAGGACAGCCCTACAGCATTATCGCTGCCTTGGGAGCAGCTGGTGTTGCTCCCTGGGACACCGGTGGTTGGCTGACCCGGCAGCTTTGCCCAGCTGTGTTGGGTCTGGGATCTGGAAGAGTAGCAGCCAGGTAGAGGAGTGCGGTTTCACGGGGAGGGCGCATGGAGCCAGAATGCTGGTCTCTTGGCCTGCTTCTGACTGTGGTGGCAATGGTAGCAGGGTTATCTAACCCTCACAGCTTGGGTAACCTATCTGAGAGCATTAGGAAGCAATAAAGCAGATATCTTCTCTCTGAGGGTAAGAAAGACCCTTCCCTTTAAACCCCAAGAAAATGAAAGCGGTGAGGAGCTATGATGCATCTGGTCCTATGGTCTTGTAAAGTGTCCCTTTTGAGGAGACACTGCTGTGAATGTAATTCTTTTCCCCCTGCATCCTCAACTTCAGCCAGCTTGTGCCTGTGGAAGGATGTCAGCATGAGACAGCTTCCTCCGCTACTGCCGCAAGACACCTAAGGTCCCCTGGCAGTGGAGGAGAGAAAGCAAAGGCATCTCTGAAACTAGACACCAAAACTTCTGCTCAAGCAAAAAAAAACTCCTCCCCCTACCCCAGCTTTATGTCGGTGCATTTTGCATTAAATCAATATCGGGGCAAATAGAAAAACAGAGACAACGTCTCTGCCTCTCGGCCGCACACTCGCTGTACAAACGTAATTAAGTGTCTCTGTTCCTCAGCTCCGAAGCGAGGGTCCCCATCTCTCCTCCCACCTTTTTGCCAGGGTGTAGGCTCTTTGATGCAGTTGCTGCTCTCCTCAGGGATGGGTACAGCTCTGGAGCCCTGATCTCTGCTGGGCTCTGAGAAGGCTGGTTTTTATTGTATTCCAATAGCAGGTGTCAGGGTAGGGTCTCTCGTAAACGTGGTGGCTCATGGTGGCATAGGGTATGGAGTCTCTGACCTCTGGGTTTGCTTCTAACTCAGGCAAAATGGAATGTTCACAAGCGAGGGTTGTCAGACTGAGCAGGGCAATGGCTTGTGTGAGACGAGTTGGTGGGTGCTCCGGCTGTGCTGTTTGGTGCACAGGGGCGCTCGTTGTTGCTCTTAGCAGGCAAGCTTTTTTTTTTTTTTTTTCCTTTTGTTGTTACCTCTTTATATTGGGCTGAAAACAGACTGCCAGGCCAAAGTCTTTTGAGGAAACTTGGCCTTCTCTGGCCCCACACTGAGCCTAGTCCTTGGCTACACCTTTGCTCTCCAAGGCTAGCTCTCTCTCGTGAAACTTCCCTCAAAGCCTCCAGGATTTCTCTTGTCTCTTCCCCCTGCAGCCATGCACAGCCTCAGGACAAGTCCCGGATAAATGAAAGCAGCAGCAGTCGGGCTGGAAACAGCTGGTTGCTATGGCAATTGGGCCTGCTCGGGATTTGCATAAGGCTGATGATTTTCATAGCACAGCCACATTTAAGGCAAGCAGGAGAAATTTCCATATTCCCAGCTCCGAGTCAGTTGGGGCGTGGGGGAGGCCAGGAGGGGGATATTTGAAATTCAAATGAAGGTGATTAGGGTTTGAGGTTGGTTTTTTTTTTTTTCTTAAACATCCCATTATGGAAGAGGATAAAAAAGGATGGGGAGGGGAAAGGGGAACAAAAGGCTGGTTTGACTTGAATTAGAGGGGCAAAGGAAGAGCTGGTCTGATCTGCCTCTTGCCTCTGGTCTAAGAGAAGAGACTTGCCCTCTCCCAGCACCTGCAGGTGAAATGTTTTCCGTGGGAACAACTGCTGCCCTCGGGTTTCCTTCTGGAAACTGCCTGAGTCTCCCACACTCGTGGTCCTGCTTTCTCCCCCCTCTCCCTGCCCCACACGAAGGGTATATTTCACTCAGAGCTGCAGTGGGACTAGAAGACGGCATTTCTTTGAGGCATTGCTGACAAAGGAAAGGTGTTTTTATAACCCAGGGGTTTCCACCCAAATGAAACACTTGAGTCTTCAGTGAAAGTTTTCCCTGAAGTCTGTAGCTGTCTGTCTGAGTCAGCACAGATACACTTCTCTTGCTAACCAGCCTTAACCTTCCCATGGAGATGCTCCGATGCCCCGGTTTGGTCTGTTTGTATCTTTAGAGCAAGCAGTTAAGATGAAAACTGCATCTCTCTCTGGCTGCCTCGAAAACTCCCCATCCTGTTCACACTTTCACCTGCTCCTTTTAAAAAGCACTTCTTAAGGAAGGCTTGGGAATGGCAAGCGTCCCAGCAGGGCACATAAGGATCCAGGGAACTGACTTCAGTTTCTGCTCCCCAGTGCCACTGAACACAGCTGGAGGGAATCAGGGGTAGCCACTAAAATGGAGAGAAGGTGATTTAAATGAGCTCCTACCACCCAGGACTTTTCCTGCTAGTTCTGGAGAAGTTGCTGGTCTGACTGCTGGGAACAGTAGCATGAGGGCTATGACTTGGTATTTGTTTGAGTGTCCAAAGTGAACTGAAATCCTGAGGAGTATTACCTTCTTTGCTTAATAGAACCACATCCCTCTCAGTGCAGGTGAGCATTTTGCTTCATTTACAGTGTGTGGATCAAGTATTGTTTATAGTTATAATTGTTGCCACTCTTCTGTACCTGCTCTTGGGTAATCTTTTAACTTCACATGTTGTTTGAGGTGAGAGCTTTGATTCTTGTCTCAGTTAATGTGTACAAGTTAATTTCTCAACTTCTAGAAAACATACATTGAAAGGCATTCTGTATCTGGCCTGTTTTGTCAATCTCTAATGGCATTGTGCTTTATCAACTGGAGTGCTAAAATCTTCAGGATAGGTGAGATTAATCTTAATTTTAGATATTCAATACTCTGAGGCTGAAGTCTGACCTACTCACCCCGGGCTGCTTGTACAGTCAATGATGAAAATAGGCATCTCCAGAAGGTGATTCATCTCTCTGCCATCTATCTCAGGGGTGAGATGAATTGCCCTCTGGAAGTGCCTGCTTCCTCTCCGTGGCTGTAAAGGGAGCCTAGAGCAATTGGCTCAGAATTAGACACCTAAAAGTTAGACATCTAAGCCCAGGCAGCTGAATCCCCTGCCTGGTGTCTGCCTGGCACTGTTCCTCCATTGCTGTTCAGCTGTACTGAATTTCCCTCCCAATTGTATGCAGCAGAAAACTGATTCCCTATGGGAATTCCCCAACACCTGTTAAAGATTGAAATCACCTTCTCATTCCCTGTCCCTTCTGTGCAGCTGAGATCAAACTGTGAGGTGAATTAGGTGTGCAGTTTGGTGGGAAGGGGGATAAGGTTAACCTTCTGTTTGGGGACCTGTTTTTGTCGTTGGGTGGAAAGCCACAGGTGGCTGTCACTCCCAGTAAGTGACATCCGCACGTTGCTGCATGTGTTTGCCTCGCAAAAATGAAGGCACACTGCAATCTTGATTTTACTTTTCTCCCATTATGTTGCTTTTATCCTCAAGTGCTGGACTGGCTTGGTGGTTTCCGGTGGGAATCATGTCTGTTCTGATAGAGCGCTAGTCTTCGGTTTTCGGAGCAAACGCCACGTTCCAGGCGGGGGGAACAGCAGCGGGTGGGGGGAAGCTGTCCGGAACTGTTCTGCTGCTCCCATCCCCAGAGAAACCTCCCCAGGCAAACTCGCACCAGATCTGATGCCAGTGCTATGCAAAACAGCTGCCAGGTGAACCAAGGAGAGCAGCACAGTCCTTGTCTGCCGTGCTATGGGGAGCCAGCTGAGCTTATCGCTGCCTTTTTCCCCCTGTCCAGAACACCCATAAAGAGGGGAATCAAGGCTTGTTTGATGGAGAAGCTCCCAGCAACTGTGGTGCAAGGGGCTCAAAGCAATCTTTCTCCATGTAAATACCAGGGCTTCCCCAGTTTCATGCAATTTAAGGAGGGGAGGATTGCGTCTAGCAGATGCTGGAGACTTTGGATCCCATTGTGTCTGGCTGGTGTAGCAAGAGGGAAGTTGTTGGCTGACGTGAAGCTCCGTTAAAATTAGTGGAGTTCTGGCACTTTACAGCAGCTGAGAATCTGCTGCCACTTACACTTTTCTTTCTTTTTATCTCCTGGAGCTAGAAAAGATTAAATCTTAAGTGCAGATCCTCGTTGTTTGAACATCCCGTTCCTTTAAGGAGAGAAATGACTACTGCAGTGTGAGTGCTGATGTTGATAGAAACTGTGAGGAAACAGAGTCTATTTTCAAAATATTTGTAGGAAAGTTACAGACTTAACTGAAAGAGGAGAGTTGTTGCACCTATCACACCCAAACCTTGGCTTGCAGCTGGAATCATTTTGATTTTGCTTAAACACAAGCTTTTACTGAAATAGAAAAAGACAAGATTTGTTTGCAAATAAATCTGTGCACAAACACTTACTGGTCCTGCTGAAAGGTTGAAGAGATTTGTGTATCCAGCTCCATTTACATAACCACTGGGAGTAGAAGTCACCTCACCCAGTTTTAAATATCTCGCTATTGGACATCTAAGTCTGAACTAGTTGCCCCTGGGTCCCTTTGTAGTCAATAAAGAGAAATAGTCATCTCCAGAGGGCCATTCATCTCAACTTAAGATAGGCGTCTAAGATAAGTCAGATGAATGGCCTCTGGAGGTGCCTATTTCTCCTTGCTGTCTACCAAGACAGCCTGGGGCAGTTATCTCAGACTTAGACACCCAAGCTACGACTGAGTTAATGTCAATCTCCACGCATATTTGCAGTATGCTCCACTGTCACAAAATACCTGGCTGAGGAGCTCCTGAACACCCCTGTCGATCTGGGGTGAGATGTGCAAGAAAGTAGAGGGCAGGACTTGGAGGAAGCTGTGTCTGGCCTTGTAGGAGAGGAAGGGAAAAAGAAAGGTAGAAGTCTGTCAGTTGCATGTGCTTGTGAAGAACCGAAAAAGTAAGAGATGGGAAGCTTGGAAGAGGAGTAAAGAATATGCTGGAGAACTTGGGCCTGGTGGGGTAGTGATGTGGACTGAAAAGGCTCCATTCCAGCTGTACATCTCAAGTTCCAGGTTTTGGGGTGTATGATAGTGACTCAGAACCATCATCATTGGGACCTAGGGATTTCCCTCAAGGTCTTTGAGTCTTGCATCATCAACATGCTGCACTTGAACATGAGCAAAACTCTCGTATCCAAGAAACTAGAATACTACCTTTTCCTTCCTGTTCTATTTTAGCAACTGAGAACTTTATTTCCTCCTTCTCTCCTCCTTGTCTTTCTTCCCTTTAGCTACTGCCTTTAGATTGCATCAACCCCCCGTGGGTTTCAAAGGTAGAAACTGCAGGCCTTGAAGATCCTCACACAGTCCTGCTCAGGTGTGTGGATAGTGATTGCGATCATCTATTAACACTATCAGCATTCCCATCGTTATATGTGCAGTTGTTGGCTCTTGGGGCGTAGATCTGGAACGCAATGAACGAACAAATTCCTCGGGCGGGAGCAGCTGGAGAGAGGTGGTCAGGGAGCAGATGGTTACAGCTAGAGACATGGGAGCATGGAAGCGCGTGGCAAGTTGGAGGTTTTAGCAGAATAGGGAATTACATGGAAGAAGATAGAGACCTGAGACTGGAAAGAGAAAAAGCTTTGAGAAGCAGGTCAGGAGGAAGACAGGAAGCAAGGGCAGGCTCTAGCACAGCAGAAATGCAGATGGGCTGGGGGACAAGGTGCAGAGCTGGATCTAGGTTGACTTGCAGATGGTGAGAAGATAGAGGAGAATTCAGAGCTGGGGGGCAACAGCTTTTTCTGCTGTGAAATTGTGCTCTGGTATTGTTTGATAGCGAAGACCTACAGCTCAGCCTAACAAGAGTAACAAAGGCAGCTCAGTTTCCACAGTCAATGCTGTTAACATGTTGCAGATTAAATCTCTAGAGCTGTTTCTAGATAGCAGAGACAAGGTGCCATGAAATTGTTATCATTGACTCTAAAATATTTTGCCATCTATGAATAATAGTACCAAGCGTGCTCCCCCTGTGGATCTCAAAGAACAATGCTGATTCACCTGGGAATATTACCTGTATGGTGCAAGCTGAAAAACTGTGTACTAGGTTAGGGCAGAGGTTTGTTCAGTTGAAGAAAGCAAGTCAATGGGAGAGTTGGATTTGCACTCCTGCCTCCACAGCCTGCCTTAAGTGCTTTCCAATTGTTTTGCAAAAGACACACGAACTACTGAAAAATATGATGTGTTGAAGCTTGATCAGATCACAGGGCATGGGCTATGCTTTATGGGGAAAGTTATACTGAAAAAAAACCCCACAAAAAAACAACAGGAGGAGGCAGCCCTGGGGGCTTGTGCTGGTGGGATGTGAACAATTTAACACTATTTATCACCCAACTCAGTTGGACTGGAAGAGAAAGACTTAGGGGATGGATTGCAAAGGGAAAGGAAGGGGTTTCTTGGGGTTGCCTTTGCAACTAAAGAGGCTTCGTGGAATCCCTTAAAGCATTCATATCTGTGTAGCGTACAACCTTTCCTCTGTGATGTTCTTGATGAATTTGGCAGGTGTGATGGGGGGGGGGGGGGGGATGTTTATCATCAAAGGGGAATGAGTGAGGGCCTGTGCGGTACCTTCAGGCTGAAACCTGTCTGATTTTTCCCCCTGTGCCTGCCAATCTCTTTTGGAATCAAGGAGACGCCTCTTGAGCACAACCCCACGGCACCCTCTGTTCCTTTAGATATCCCGTAATTACTCAGTGCCACATGGGTTCCTGAAGATCCTTGGTTAACAGCCTCGGCCACCTGTTTGCTAGCCTCTCCCACAGTTAGTTCTTGCTTTTTATGTACAGTGCCTTGGTCCTGGATTTCCCTGGAGACTTGTAAAGTCCTCCAGCTCACCTCTTCTGGAATCTCCCTTGCAGTCAATGAGCTTTCCCCACCCTTACTGCTTGGCAAGGCATCTCCTAGGCAGAAGCACTTCTGTTATACTTCAGCAAAGGCTGATAACACCAAATGTTGCAAAAGCTTCCATTGCTGCATTTACATTGACTCCATCTTCCTCCTCCTCTTCTTGCTCTTACAGTAAACTGAGGTGGGCTAGCTACATGTCTTTGGTTGTGTGTGTTCTAAGTTCTGGAAAGTTTACATAGATGCTGACTGTCATTCTCATGCTGAGATATTTTTCTGCTTGTTTCATTGTAGGAAATGAACAGAATGGGCTGGACTTTAACAGGCAGGTAAGATGCTCCCTGGGTTACCAGGTATTCTCCTGCTTTCTTGAATTACTGTTTTTTAATTGTTCATCTTACTGAGTCCCAGGCAGCTACTGCTAAGAGATAACTGTTAGGTCAGAAGCTATCATTAAAGACACCACATAGATTCTTCCCAACTCCCCTTGTGGGATAGAATGACAGATTAAACTTCTGATTTCCAGGCCTTCCAATTTCATAGAAGTTCAGTTAATTATAGAGTTTCTTTAAATCACCGTTTGCTTGAGGCTTTTTATTTTTTTTCCACTGTCACTCAGAAACAAAAGGGACCTCAGTTACACGGGCAAATGTGCAAATCCCGCCCCAAAGCCCCATACATTTCTACTGCTTGTGACACTGGCGCCGAAAGCACTGCGGTATGCAAGTCTAAGAGCACTGGGCTGACTCACAGGAGTATCAGCAAGGACTGAAGATGAGGTGGTTTGAGGTCTTGGAGTGCATAGGTCAAGACCAGGCCTGCCTACAACAGCAGATTCCTCTTTGCAAGACAGTGGGGAAAGGGACAGCAGATAAAAGCAAGTGCTTCTTGTAGGGCAAGCAAGCCCTAATTGCAAATGAACATGTGAGGGACCGTTGCCTTTGCTGTGTTCGCTGTCATCCTCCTGTTTCATGCAGCTAAAGATAACCACTGTCTCACTGAGTGCCTGGAGATTTTCATATGTGGCTCTAAGAAATCCCTGAATCTCACAGCAGAATTGCAAGAGGAGGAAGGTGACAGCTCTCCAGAGCATATAGATCCTGAATCTGTGCAGACATATGAGAAAATGCTCTCTGAACCCAAACTAAGGACTCCTGTGGCCATCAATGGAGCTGGACTGAGACCTTCTAAAGAAAAAGAAGAGATCTAGAGAGATAACCCACTGATCTGCTGCAGGAGTCCAGGGGCTGGCTGGGGAGATGAAGCAAGGAAAGCAAAAGGGGCTGTAAGGCCACAGGCAGTCACTATCATTTGAAGCAGATGCTGGCACTCCTAACAGTACAGTGACCTACCTGCTTCCAACCATGCATTCTGTGGTTCAAGCTTTGCAATCCTTTGCAAAGGCTTCCTGCTAGCAGCAGGTGGGCAGCTGAAGCTTCTCGCCATGACTTCGCTGTCCTTCAAGCTTGCCTTGGTGGCTCTCGTCTGACAGATGTCAGCGAGCTGCTGTTTGTTTAGCTTGGCTGCTCTAGTTTTGGGTGCACCGTAACTTCCTATCAAAGGTGTCTTAACATGTTCAGCCATCTTCCAGGTTTTTGGAATACCCAGCTAAAAACAAAAAGTCTTATGTCTCCAGCTCTGTGGATTGCAAAACCCAAAGCACAGGCTTTTTACACGCCAGGAGAAGAATCCAATCTGCTTATAGCTAGTGATAAAAGAAAATTCCCTCAAGACAGAAATAAGCTATGAAAGTAAAAGATCGTTACACGTTGCAAACTTTTCCTATGGCAACACCACAAAGATGTTAGAACTGGAAGCTGGGCTGAGGTTAATCAAGGAAACGCTATTGACTGCGGTGAAGCAGTGCTGATTTACACCCACTGATGATTTGACCCATTATCTTTAAGGTCCTAGTCCTCTGCATGCCACGGAATCAGCCGATGCTGGTAAAGTTGTGGGGGCAGACAGCCTTGCAGTTAGTAGGATTTGGGCCAGAGTCTTCTTGACAGAAACATCCTCCTCCCAAAAAGAGACTGTGGAGGCATTCACTTCCCACTTCTGTTTTTCCTCTTCCACCAAAGGGGTACCGCAAAACCCCTTTCATTTGTGCCAGCGTATCTGTTTGTGTAACTGAGTAGCAAACCTGACTGGGGACTTATCAAGGTTTAAGAAGCAAAAGCCTGTGAACAAGTTCATTTTAATGTTGGTTGGGTTTTTTTTTGTTTTTTCTTTTTGTAATCTGATCCGATTCCCCAGAACATAGGTGGTGTCTGCAGAAGGGGTTTTGCAGTGATGTCAGGGATGGGGTTGTAAGAGTCCATGTGAGTGGACACAGGCATGTGCAAATGGCTCTTTGTCTCCCTCTCTTGGCCTTCTCAAGGCCATGTGTATGCTTGAGCCGTTATTGTTATTAATTTAGATGAGCATGAGCCAAAATGCACACGGGTTATACACTCACGTTTCAGGTTGACCTCAGCTATTGGTGAATTCATCTTCAATTCAGCAAAGAGATTTCAAATTATGAGAAAAAGGAAGAAGGGAGATATGAAAATATCAAAGTGTTTTCATGTAAAATCAGATGCTGAGCTCTTTCATTAGGGGTGGAGGTTGGTGGGATTTTAATTTTGGTTTGGGGTTTGAGGTTGGTTTTGGGTGGCTTTTTTTTTTTTTTTTTTGTTTTGTTACCTTGCAATTCAAGTTTTCAAACTGAAGCCAGAGAAGTATGGTTTGAAACCCAACTCCAAACTGAATGCAAGAGCTGCTGAGCTCTCTTTGACTTTATTTGGAGTGCTGGGCGCTAATCACTTTGAAGATCATAAATCTCACATCATTTAAGCCTCTCCCCCAGTCTTTGTAGATGGCCTACATTTCAGGTCTGTTTCCCTCCCATGTTATGCTCCAGGCGGGAAGAGAAGGGTGGAGTGACCTGGTTAGACCCCTTTACTTGCCTACAAATTCCCTGCTGTGGCTGCTCTCACCCTGAAAATGGGGAGGAGGGAAACTCTTGTGGAGTTTGAGGTTTTCTTGCAGTTTGTGGGTCAGCCCTGCGCTTTATGAGAAAGCTGCCTTCTGATCCCTCAACCTATTTGGCAAACGTTTCTCTCCCCCCCCCCAAACTCTCCTCCCACCTGGATGCAACAGTAATTTGTATGTGAATGAGCGGGAAAAGGGTGTGTATGGAAAAAGAAGCATCTTCTGCCTTGCCTATCTGGTTTGGCTTTTTATTTAGTGAGTCTAATGCTGGTTGTTTCCTGTTTATATCAAGGGAAATGCAAAGAGACAGTAATAAACTTTCACCTTCGGTGCTGGCAACCTGGATAGGGACATCTGCTTCTTGATGGTTTGGGATAATGTCCAGAACATTTCAGGGACAGAACTGAGTAACTCTGCAAATGTGGCTTCAGAGTCTTGCCATGAAAGGGCATTGAGTGGGACCAGGAGAAGGTCTAGCTGGAAGTGCTGAAATCAGAACTTTAACTCACTGTGATGTGGTGATCCTCACTAGGCGATGCTGCTGTGGTCTTACCAGGTCTTGTTTGGGTTATTTCCCCATTGGTATACACAGTGTTCAGCCTTTAAGGAAGTACTGCATTGTTTGTTTTTGTAGATGGCTCTGAAGAGAGCTGTTCTAGAGAGCCAGGTAGCTCACCCTGTGTCTGGAGTTAATCCCTGAGATAATATTGCCTTCTGGAATACACACATGGACCTAGGGCTGATGATTTTGGGAGACGACAGGGCTTGTGTGCATGGTGTGAGTGTTGTAGCCCAGCACATAGTGCTGTGCATCTATCTACAGTTGGAGGAGGAAAAAACACAGATGCTGAATCACTGATTTCTTTTCAATTAGGAAAAGGATGTGTAGCACCCTGTCATCTGTTGATCCTCGCAGCAATGCAGTCTCTGAGTGCTCAGATCTCCTCTCCTTACAGAGGAGGGAATGAGAGATCCTCTCCAAGCTCCTTCATGGTCTCAAGCACTGAGCTGTACTCCAGTGCTGGGAAAGAATATGTCTCTTGAAATGCAACTGAAAGGTTATGTGTGACCAGTGCAGGAAAGGCTTAGCAGGATCTGAATGTGATTTGTATCCACATATGTCATGCAGTTTCATTCCAGCAAAAGGCTAACCCTTGCAGACAGGCTGTCATTTGTTTAATGATAATGACAGGTTTGATATTCGTATCAGTGTAAAGATGATCCTGCCGTCAGACTTTGCAATATTTAAGGCAGAGAAGCAGGCACTATAGTGTGTTTGAGCGTCCCAGGGCTCAACACAGCTTGAGTTTTCCTGTTGGTTCTTTACTCCTATTACTTTATTTTCTCTGCTTTACATCAATCAGGGGATGTAATAAGGATATATATCTCTTTCCAACAGGCTTCCTAGAAATAGGATCTTGGGATGGATTTACCTGGGAAAAGGAGATAGCTTGGAGATGTATTGCTTCAGAGCACAAAGGGAAGCATCTAGAACAAAACAAGGAAATAAGATATGCAATTGAAATGGCTTCGTATTTCATTTGCACATTGGGTTATAGACATTGCCATTTTGACTCTCGCACATGACTGGAAGGGACACATTTCAAAACCCCTCCCTTCCAGTGGTCAGTCAGTATTAAATAATTGAGCTGCTTAAGATTCCCAGTCAGTAGGACCTGAGTAGACTTTTTTTGGCCAATAGTGTGTCTGCTAGTATATCAACAAAGAGCAGCGAGGGATTGAGTCCATTGAAAAATTCCTCCCTTCCAAAACCAAGTGAAGCCTCGTGTGTGTTACTGCCCTGCTCTTTGCAAGAAGTGCCAAGTTCCTCCCTTGGGACTTCCTTACCTAACTCATCTCCCTGTGCTGTTCGTATCTGACAGAGTAATTGTCCAAGGGAACTTCAATTTTTGAGGGTTTATGTGGGGTTTTCAACAGTTATTTTGAGGTCATAATCTGAGCTATCTCAGGTCTTCACAGCTAATGTCCTTCAGACACATGATATAAGAAATTAAAGTGGGCAAGCGGCATCTGAGATCTAAAATCACTGTGGCTCTTTTTCAGTGCCATTAATAACACTCTGACCTTGTTTGGTACTTTCCACCCACATGTCTGAAGGTACTTTGCTAATGCACTTAGCACCCAGGTGCCTCTGGAAGGTAGGGAGGTGTTTAACTCTGTCCCTTACAGATGAGGCAGACACAGACTGACTACCTGGCTTTTCCCAAAGATGCTGAGCACCGTGATTGCACCTGAAATCAGTGGATGCTTTATAGGACAGTTGCCTGTGGACACTGAGGTGTATTGTAATCCAGGGACCTGCTCCCTGTCAGAGCTGGGATACGGACTCCAATTCTCTGATTCATAGTCTTGTGCTCAACCACAGACAAGTTCTTCCTCCCTTCCATCCTTTTGAAGATGGAAAGAAGGGCCTAACTTGCTAGGTAGTTTGTTATTAATATCTGGGATGCAAAACTCCCTGCAGATTTAATTTTGCTCAATCAGGGCTTCCTTCCCCCCAGGGATCTCTCTTACAGTTTTTCATTCCACTTCGTGTTCCCACCTCCCCCTAATCTCATGTGTTCCCTGTATGTCATTTCTGTTCCTGCTTGGCTTTTCCCTGTGGGTAGTTCAGGTTTCAGTCTGCCCTCCAGATTTCCATCCCAGTCCTGTTTTGCCCTCCTCTCAAGGAGAGGTTCGCATCCTGCTTCCTTCTCCCCTCTGGGGACCAATTCAGATTTCACTCTCTTCTTCTCCACATTGCCCCAGGGTATCAGCCTAAGTCTTGCATCTGCTTTTCATCTCTTGAGCCTTCACTAACTGGAAATCAGCCTGGCTGTCCGTATCTGCCTTGACTGACACAGGATCTAAGCTGAACACTACCTTGGCCTTTCCCTTTTGAAGTTTCCTTGCTCTGTCCTAGGGATAGACTGATTGCATAAATTTGTATGTGTGCACTCGTTCTTCATTGAAATGCAGCCCTTTGGGAAAACATCAGAGAAAGCCCTGGCTTGAGGGAAAGTCCTCTCATTCTATATGTGGCACTGTTTTGCTTAGGACAGATATGTAGAGGAACCCCTTCTTCCAGCTAGTTTTGTTCTGGCACCTTGCAGAGGCCCTCAGATGAGATTGCTGGGAATGAACTCCAAAACAGGCCAGTGAGTCTCTGGGGAAGGTTATGAGGGAAAGGAGTATAGAAGTAGGAGGAAGGATTTGGCCTTTCAAAATTTTTTTCTCAAGAGGTGGACTGAAATCACTGAATTAATTTTATGTTTGCCTATAACAGTTGACAACAACCCAGCATCACTTCAGATACTGGATTGTATCTGTTCCTTAAGATTCAGCTGCAGTCCATTCACAAACTCCTGCTTTCCAGGCTTCTAAAGAGCAACCTATATTTATAAGGTATTTCCTACACTTGTTGCCTTGGTCCACTGGCAATATACCTTGTACAGTTGTTTCAAAGCTGTCTTAGAGGTGAAGGAGAGACAGACAGGTCTTCTCTTCGTGCAAATGCCCTGTTCTAACTGGGGTCCTATAATCCTTCGTGAAATAATTTCTAGGCTCGCAAGGAACAAGCCCTAGTTTCATGAACCTGTCTAAATGGACATAACAATTGTTTCCACAATAGAAACTAAGCTCAAGGCATGGTTGTCACTGTCAAACCACTATTTAAGTTGCCCGGCACCTTTTTAAGTGGTGAGTTGCACGAACTACTGTGCATGGATATGACTCTTCTGCCTACTGGAGAATGGCTCATTGGTCACAAGGAGAGCACTCTGAATGTTTGAAGGCCTTTCATCTGGTGAGCTCCAAGAATTCAATCAAAAGCCTGCACCACCCAGCAAGGGTGGGGCCCTACACCAATTTTTGCAGAACGGCAAGTCGTAGCATAAAAAGGTGAAGGCGATGGAGTTTCAAGCAAGGCCTCTAATTTTGGAAACCTGACATCAGAGTGCACTTTCTCTCTTCCCAGAGGTGCTGATCCCTCAGCGCTCCATGTGGGCTTAACTGGGGCTGCTCAGCCCCTCAGGAGTCGGATGTTTGGTTTAGGCTAGCAAGAAACCCTCTTGCCCTGCTTCCCCAACACATAGAAGTTGTCCAGAGCCACTGAGTTGAGAGCAGAGAACTGGCTCTGAGCCCTCTCTTCCCCTCAATCACTAGGCTTCATTCCCTCCACCCAAAGTGAAAAACTACGTCTTACTCTCTAGCAAAGTTGATCTTTCTCACTCTCCCTTTCTTTTTTAATTATACTACTTGTGTGTATTTAATGCAATCCCTCTAGCTGCTCTTCTCGTGTCCCGGTTCCCTGGGGCGTGGCAACTGGTGCCAAAACTACTGTGAACCAATCGGAGAAACCTGCAGAGCTGGGCTGGAGCCAGCCCCAGTCACAGGAGCCGTCTGATTCCAAGTAATCCCTTTCCAACACGGAATGTGGTGGAAAGTGCCTTGCTACCAAGGGCTACCTCTGCCACACCTTGCGAGGTGGACACTGCTCTGCCCTCCTTGTGGACGACTGATCTGGGGACATCAGTACTGTACGGCAGGGAGGCAGTGCCAGGTATTTAGATGGTTTGTGACTGGTTGGCAGCCAGAGGGCACAGAGAATCCGGAACAATCACAGTTTGCTCCCCCTAGACAAGAGATCCACAGAAAGGGGAAATTTTTAATGCAGGGAATTTGGAGAACAGCTCCAGCCCCGCAAAAGCCCAATAAGGCAACTTTGCTGCTGACTTCAACAGGAACATGATTAGGCTCCAGGGAACCTGTGTAAACATGCAAGAGGGCATGGGAGAAGCCATGAAGCCTGGTGTGTGTGAAATCGGATTGATAAGGGGCAGGGATGCAGCCCAGGGTGGGAGCAGAGAAGATAAGCACAAAGGTGTAGGCAGAGGTGGAGTTTTGGAGAGCTTTGGAAGTTGGGCAAGTGAAATTGAGAGAGATGCAGGGAGCAGTGCTGCAATGCATGAGAAGGTTGGGGCAGAAGGGCAGGACCTCTGGGCTAAAGATGGCTAGGGAGGAGGATGCAGGGAGAGTCCTGGAATGGAGACATGAGCGAAATCAGAGCCTTAATGGTGGTGAAATTATTTTCCGTGCCTTTTTTGGAGGTTTTCACCATTCTGACCAAGAAAATGGCACCTTCCCCTTCCCTTTTTTTTAAATGCTTCCAATTTGGCATGTCCACAGGCCTTGGCAGAGAAGGTACCACGTGCCTGAGTACCAATAGTAAGAGTGAAGATGCTGTAAGCAGTTGCTTTTCAGTATCTTTTTCCCAGTTCTGTGCTCCATGAACTCAGATCACCTTCCCGAAAGAACTAGCTAGCTTCTGTGCTCCTGAGGCTCTTGCAGAGGCTGCAGTCTCTCATGTGGAGAGCAGCCCCTCATCAGGATGTGCCTACCTGAGCAGGCACCAATACGAGTGTGGCCATTCAGGGCAGGTGCTCTTCCCACCTCTGGTTTTGGTTCTCCACTCCCTCGCCCAGCGCCTGCTTTTGAAGCCTGCTGTGCTACACGTGACCATTTTGAGGGGAGAGGTGACTTCTTTCTTTTTCCTGTTCTCTGCTTAAAATAAAAAATGCTAGGGAAATACTGTATCAGAAAGCCCGTGAATGCAAACCTGAGTGCGGTTCTGTTTGTTTTCTTTTGGGAAGCATGTAGCTTGGTTACTCTGTAAGTTTTGATTTCCCACCCCCACTTTTACTACAGCTAAGGCACAACTATTAGCTTCCCAAGCTGAAGCTTAGAGGATAAAGCATATCAGACCAGGCCTCAACTAATAAACTTAAAGGCCTTATATAGCTGTGATGCAGGTGTGTTGAGGTTAGGGATTACATTTTAATTTTTCAGAGTGCTGCCATTGCTGAGTTTTAGGATATAGTCTGTTAGACATTCAGCATGGGATTAACTTCCCTTTTGTCATGCTGACAGCTTCTGAAAAATCCCACCCTTCAGTGTGAAAGGATATCAAATGTTATAGGGTGAATATCATTGCATTGACATAAGGGTTTTCTGCTTTCTTCCTGGTTGTCTGTTAAGCCTTGCCGTACGTGCAGGATGGTACATGTGGAAATAGTAATTGCAAGCCCATTATGATTATTGCTATAATTTTTTATTAGTGTGTTTTTTATTTTATGGTGCCCACGTGTGCAGGTAATTCACAGAGAAGTACGCTTACGCCATTGGAAGGTGGGAAGGCTTAGTGAACTGCAATAGCCTTGTATCCAGATACCTGTTTCTGTCCTAAAAATTCCTCCCTTGACTTCAGGCAAATCACTTTGGGGCAGCTTCAGACAGACCTGTTGTATTGAATAGCGCTTTGTGAGTGATGCAGCCCTGGAAGAACCATGCTGTTCGTTTTCAGTGAGGGGCAATTGGTTCAGACCCTCTTAAGTCTGTGTGGACCCGATCCTCTTCTACCCAGTGAAGTAGCCTTACCACTCTATGGAGCGAGGGAGGGATATGAGTAAGTCAAACTCTTAAACTGTTGTGAGTTGCTGACTATGAGATAAGCCAGATACGAAGGCAGATAAATATGTTTCAAAGCGGTTACCGTCTAAATAGAAACTACACAACAAATATGATTGTCTTCTATCTTACAATAGTGACCGTGGTTCCTGCCTGATAACTGGTACTGGAGAAGGCTGGCATGGCTTTAACGGCCTCGCTCTGACAGGGTATGGAGATCTCTTAGCTAGCTTTGGGGAAACCATCTCTGGGTGCTGAATCAGTCTGTGGGTCCTACCTTTGCGAAGGGGATGACGGAGAGGTTCTTAACATTACATCAGAAGTGCTCATCAAAAGGAGGTGGCTTGGGACTGCATTCAGGCTGCCTGCTTGGGTGTCTAATAGATGAGGAAGACCAATTCAGATTACCAGTGAGCAGTGACCCTAAACTGGGCTTATATGAGGAGGGCTGCAGCCAGAGTCCTGCCCAATCGATGCGATTTGACTGTCAGTCCATTGAATCAAATGTGGGTTGGCCGGTCTGTCGGAAGGGTATGGCCTTCCATGCAGTGAAATCAAGGCTGCTAGGGTGAATCTTTCCAACCTCCTCATGTAAGGCTGGCTTTTTACAGCTTTGCTGTATGTCTGCAGGATGTTTTCACGAGATGAATGTTTGCCAAAAGTTCACAGATCAGTTACAAAACAGATGTACTTTTTTTTTTCTCCCCTTCTTCCTACTGGTAAGGAAGAGTTTGTGCAGTAATTGCAGGCAGGTTGGGAGATGTTTTCTTCATAATTCTCCTTCTTATGAAATGTTTATGAAACACCTTCCACAAATCGGTTACGCAAGCAAGCTGAAGAGCTTTGATCATTTTCCATCGCCCTCAATATGTTTCTTAGTTTGTTTTGCTTTTTGTTTTTGTTTTTAGGCCAGAGATAGGTAAGAAACAATCCATCCTTGGCCAGGCCCAGCAGACGTGCTAGCCAACTAATGAGAGGACTCTCTTTCCATCCAGTCACCCTTCCTGTGTTTTTCACTCTGATTGCTTGGGGGCAGCTGACCCTATTTTAAGGCTGTGAAAACACCCACTTGAGATTTGCAAGTGTGATTCCTTTCCTATCTTGGAGAAGCCCCAGGTAGCTCTACGTACCGGTGCCGCCACCTGCCGTTACCTCCTCCGGAGGAGCTGGAAGCTGCTCCCAGCCCTGCCCAGAGACTCCCCTCGAGCCCAAGGGGAAGAAGGTGCCTGGAGATTCACAGCTGTCAACCCAGGCTCCACACCTCTCCCTAGCCGACGGTGAGGGGGATGCATTTGCAGTGCATTACTTGGTCCCGCTGCTTTATAAGATCATTTTTCCTTAGACAGTGTTATTTCCCCAAATCATATTCAATGGGAAGAAACTTAGGTTATCTCCCAATGACTTCTTGTTCCCTGTTCCTCATCTGGCCTGATCGTCATGTAAAACCAAGGTCCTGAGGAACCACAGTGGGATCTGGTCCTGGTTTTAACTAAATCACTGTTGCTCACTTGCAATGTTTTAGCAGGGTTCTCATCAAATACCTACATGAGGCAGTTCTGTGATAAATTCAAGCTTTTTTGGTTCCTTAAAGAAAACTTTCCTCATATTTGTAGAAAATGCCTGCAAATGTGAGTCAGATGCACTGGGAAAGGAGAAGTCAACTCCTGCCCTTGTTTTATTAATTTGAAATTTACATTATTTTAAGGGAGTCTCATGATATTGAGTGGCCTCGCCCACAATGTGTGTGGTTTTTTGGGGTTTTCGGTTTTGGTTTTTTTAATGTACAGTTGGTAATACTGCCGGTTTAGCCAGGGAAAAAATGAAGGTGCAGGATTTGCATGAACCATCCCAGAAGTTTTGGATATACCTTGAACTCCTGCTAATGAACAATTAGCCAGCTGCAGGCCTGTTGGGGAGAGGAAGAGGAGGGAGAGGTAAATTTGAGCCCAAATCCAATGAAAATAGGTGCAGGGGAGAAGGATTTGTCAAGAACACCCAGGTTCCCGCCCACTGCGCAGGAGGGAGCCAGAGAATTCCAGGGATGGGGGAAGGAGCAGTGGGAGATGTTGTTGTTTTTAAATCGGGAACCGGTCCTTTGCCAAACCCACCTCTCGTTCTCACATTGTGCGATGCCGGGATGCAGCTACACACCCCTTTCACCCTGGAACGCTTCCAAATCATTCCGCTTGGCAGCTGTAAAAATTGATTTCAGTTTGGAAATGGCTTGTGCTTCTTCAACACTCCACTCCTATTGGGATCAAGTGCCTTATTCTCCAAGACGCAGATAACTTTTCTTTTGGGACTGTTCAGACTTGGACGACTGCGTTGCATGAGGCAGACACACATGAATTGCAAGCCGGGGTAATTTATTTATTTTTTCTTTTTGGCTCGGATGACTTCTTTTTAATGCACCCTCAGAAAGAAAAACGTGCATAAAACCATTTGCCTGCAGTGACTGGATGGCTCAGGGGTAACGGTGTGTTCTCCTGAGCGTTTTGTCTAATATTTAGCAACTTAGACACTATCCGCGTTGATAGTGATCAAGAAGATCTTTCCATCTGATTTTTTTCACCAGGCTAAGAGGAATGATCATGCCAACCTGAAAGGTAGGAAAGAACTGGAATTCATAGCATGTATAACTCTTGTTGCAAGGAGCTAGTATTATTGCAAAACTAGTTTCGGCAGTGTCCAGAGCTATAGCTGTAACGAAAGGAGATGTTGTAATTCTCTTCCCTCTGTGTAGTACCATCCAAAATGCGGAGGTTAATGTTACAGGGCCAGCTCCCTGCACTGCAGCTGCAAGCCTCTTGCGATCACATTTTCTCCTTTGCTCCTGCTCCTGTGGAGATTTGTGTGTTTGTTTGCTTTAGTAACATTGAAATAAAACCTCCCTCCACCAAAAATACTCGCTTGGGCCATTGTTTCTAAAAGCTGGATTTCTTGTCCCCCTCTGCTGGTAGGAGGTTGTATGACCTGAAGTCCACATCAGCACTGCAAAACCCTCCAAACGTGACCCTGCTCGTCTTCTGGGGGATGTTGGTTTGGGAGTAATTGGATGTGAGATGGTGAGGTTCAGCCCTAGTAGTAAGGGTGAATCTGCAATGCTGAGCCGGTGGACAGGGTTTTCAAGACTTGTCTTTTCTGGTGTCCTCCTGGGTTTTCCAACTTGTGGAAACGTCAGCCTTTTTTGCACTGGAAAGACTTAGATGAGGAATGGGACTCATGATGTGAGCCTTGTTCCAGGCATTCTCACGCTCAGAAAAAATCTGAGTCTAAGTTTGGAAATTGTTTGCTTGGATCTTTTCTTAGAGAAAATGTGTTACAAGAGCTTTATGTGACTTTTCTGTCTCCTGTGCGTGGCATCTGCACGTAGACACTCCTCAGACAGCTTTCAGGAATTAACCTAAAAACTTGTAAAATCTTCCCAACCGGGTTCCCCTCTCTCCTGTCACAGTCAGCCTTACCAAAGGATTTCAGCTAGTATAAAGTGATGTAACAGTTTTTTGTTTGTTTAGTTGGTTGGGTTATTTTGTGGTTTGTTTTTTTTTTTTTTTCTTTTTCTGATGTAGCGATGTTAGAAATTAACATGGAGACTATGGAATAAATCAGAAACAAGGATTCAGTGCTGGTCCCTGGGTAAATTCTTGTCTTAAGAATGTGATCTCAGAAATCATTGGGTTTTTGTAGGCAGGAATCTTTCTTCAACATTAAAATGGGTCAAATTGACCACTGGACAAAGGGCTGACACCTGTGAAGTTTTCCAGTTCTTTTCCTACAGCTCATTCTAGCTAAGGAAGCAGATTTTTCCTTGCCAGACCAGTACAGTTTCTTGTTGCTTTCTGTAGAAGCTGAGCAAATACATTCAGTGCCTGGGGTGCTGCATTTTCAAGTTTGGAAGATTACACTGTTTTTTGAGGTCTTTTACTTCATGACCTTTCCTTTCCCATCCCCTTGTACTGTTCTCTGCTACCTACAGAGCAAAATGAGAGGCTATCTACAGGAAACCCCACCATCGGGTTATAAGTCACAATCTATAGAGGAGAATTGCTTCATATCTTCCTTATAACTCCACAAAATGCCTCCATGTTTTGTCTGAGTAAAGCACTCACATGCTTTAAACCTTGCTAAGTCACTGGAACTTGCTTACTTCCTAGTGTTTTAATTAATACATTTTAATTGAGCAAACTGCAAGTCTTCCCTTGGCTTGGCAGAGCAGGAAAACTATGTCCATGTTATAAACTGAAAAGCAGAAGTGGGGAATGACCATGCCTTTCTGCAAAGCCGGGAATGGAAGCAGTGAGTCCTGATCTCTAACTTTTCTCTGAAAGGAGCCTCTTCCCGACCCCTTCCAGGCTCTCAGACTCCTAGCCGCCCCACACCTCCTGCTTCCCCTTGTCTCTGCTCCATAATGCAACAATTACTTTGCTCTTTTTCAGATTAAAACTGAAGACCTCAGTGACTCCTTGCAATCTACAATCCCTCCTAGGTCAGGTCACCTTGTGCAGGGATCATCGATGATGCCCGGAGGCCAAATCACAGGGGTAAGTGACTTTGCTGCTTCAGGGATTCAGAGGACTGAAATGGCACTGGTTGGTGAACCTTCGGAGAAGAGGCTGTTTTTGAGACACTTGCCAAATTATGTATGCCTTTTGACAGTGGCAAAAGGAGACTTGAGGGTATGATGCACATTAAGTTAGAAAAGTGTTGGAAAAAGTCAATTTCCTCCCCAGCCTTTCTTTTCTGCAGAAAGTTTTACATGGGTTCAAAGGTAGACTGGACACAAACTTGGAAGAGATTTCCTTTGAGTGTTTACTAAGTAGGCAAACCAAACCATGCGCAGGGAATTCCTTGAGTTGAAAACAATGGGAGGCTGAGACAACACCAAGGGGAAGTGTTAGATATGCTTGTTCTGGTCTTCCTCTTTCATGAACATTTGGTTAATGCTATTGTTGGAGATAGGATTCTAGGCTAGTTTAACACTTGATCCAAACCAGTATAGCCATCCTTGAATATGTTGCCTCAAACTGATTTACCACAGAGAAGAAATTAATTCCTTGAGGGATTTTTTTTTTTTCCCTGAGGTAAAAAATTTAAGTTTAACGTTTAACTCTTGTTAAATTCCTAGTGGGAGTTAGATGCCAGAAGGCCACACAGCTGCTCAGCAATCTCTTCCCTCTTTTTTTTTTTTTTTTTTTTTTTTTTTTTTTTTTTTTTTTTTTTGTGGGGGGCGGTATTTGGATCCCTTGCACAATTCAGGGGCTGTTCAATTTTCCCAAAGCTTCAAAACACTTATTGAGAAGCTCAAAGACCTCATCTTATTGAGTAATGGGTTCCTTTAAAAATGTACCTTTAAATAGAGTTGGTCTCATTGGGGCATTTGTGTGTGTGTGTGTCTGTCCGTCTGTCTATCCCAAGCAAATGCAAACTCTTATGCCCTAATCCCGGCAAAGGACCTGGGGCTGGGACCCCAGAAATGTGAAAGAACGCTAGGATATAATCCTCTTCTCTCATTACCTGTTGCCTGCTCTGCTCAATGTGGAGTGGGGAATTCCTGACAGCTACACACCAATCTGTGGGATCTGGTCACTGTGTCCGTTGCAACGCGTTTGCTGTTGGTGCAGAGAATCAGGCACTGTTGGGCATTGCTTCTTTCCTATACAGCTGGCTGGCAAATCAGCCTTCTGTGGAAAGTAGGCTCTAAGTATTTGTGAGATGGGACAGTCAGCTGCACTTTCCTGTGTAATTTTAGGGAGTTCGCTCTTTGAAAATATATTATCTGGAAGAAACTGAAATCCAAGAGGTTTCACTGTTACCTCTAACAGACAGGTTTTGGTCGCCAGTACCTCAAAAATGTAATTTTCAAGAATTAGCTTTTTCAGATAAAAGTACACAGTTCTCCATGTGGATGTCTGTGTGTGCACAGGTTTCTTCTTATACAGCTGAAAACTTCAGATTCTGGAGTACCTCTGGATCTGTAGCTCTCCAGTGTGCGACTTACAGAAATCTGGTGTGTTGGCAGTTAAATGAAAAGTGTCAATAGGGTCAAGGACAGTATAAAAGAGCAGGGAAGCTTTATAGAAGAGGTCACGCTGTGTGAAGAGCAGACATCTCTGAGTTTTGTTGCTCCTTTTCTTTTTCCCATAGGATATGAGCTCTCTTCACACCCTACAGCAGCTTGTATTGCTTCCTGGTCATATGCAGTCAGTTCCCCAGTTTCTTCTCTCTCAGTCTCAGGCTGGGCAACAAGGTAAGAGCAATAAAAGCTGAAAGGGACACTGTTATAAGCAGATACATATCTAGGAAAAGTCTCCCTTCTCATGACTGTTGCTTTTAATCTGGTCTGTTACGTTTTCCAGCATGATGGTGTCTGGTCCCTTGCTATGTTACCAGATGCATTTTCCCCACTCTTCCCCCTGTGCTGTTTCCCACACCTGGGATGATCCTGCTTGTAGAAGGGGTCAGTTTTGGAGATGCTCCTGGCACCTGTGGCTTCTGTGCGCCAAGAGTGCCACCTTGGGGCCAGTCTTGGCAGGCTGGGTAAGGATCCCACCTCTGAAATCCAGGACAGATTCAGGTTGGCTTTCAGCAAAATAACAAGGAGCCTGCTCCTTGGGGAGCAGTTGCAGCCTGCCTGGGCTCCCAGTCTCGCTGGGTTAGCACTCTTCATTTCTTCCAGAAAACTGATGAGAGGTTGAGTTGATCCCTCTAAGTACCTCAAAGGGAAAGCAAATCCAGGGAAGGAGCTGAGCTGCTCTGGTGGAAGGACGATGCTGGCACGAGAACAAACAGGTCTAACCTAGCCAGGAGCAACCTGGGGATGAGAGCTGAGAGGTTTGGAGTTGCCAGTGGTTGTTCCCAGATCTTGCTCCCAGCCATGGGGCAGGAGCGGACAGGAGGTCTAACTACTTCTGAAATACAGTGTAATCAGCTCTGTGAAAGGGGAGAAAGGACTGAGGACTGAACTCAGTTCTTGAGAAAGTCCCTGTGTTTCCATTTCTACCACTGATATTTTTTATGGCATTTCTCCAAAAATGGGGATACAGGCATGCTATTGATGAAGTTTTATGCTGCTTGTGGATTGACAAACGCAGGCTTTGATCCATAACCTGACAGATGCAAAGGGACTTGGGTCCTTTGCTCACATTCTTGATTTATTCCAGCACAGAGGCCCCCCCTGTAAGAACTCTAATTCAGAATTCAAACATTAAAATCTCTGAAGCTTGAACCCACTGGTACATATGTTCCAAAAGAAAACCTGTATTGTAGGCAAGTAGGGTACCTATTTCTCATTGACGATAGATAAACTCTTCTCTCTGCCAAATGATGCTGAGTGATGTATAAAGAAACTACTTGATGTATATTTACCAATAATCTAGAACTTAGTTTGTTTCAAATGGCAGGGTCAGGATAATCCATTGCTTACTGCCTGCTTTTATTCATGTATAACAGGAAACATATTATACTGCAAACCAGAACTTGCTTCCTTTTATAGAGTTGGAGTTTCTTCTGTTAATTGACTTCCTTTGGCAGCTATAACTCTTCCAACAGATGGCCACTTGTTTGGCCATGACCCTTTTTGGTTCCAGACTTGATAAAGACTGGATATTCTGGCCAGTAGCTGGCTTTTTGTGCAAGAGCACTTCCATTTGAATAGATGACTGCCAAGTTTTGATGCTCCTGTGTCATGTGCATACATAGCAACTGGGGAGTGAAAGTGAAGGCACAGACTGGTTTTGTGGAATTAGTTGTTTGGAGGTGGAGCGTTCTTCATAACGAAGAGGTGCACGAAACATTCCTTAAGTTGTCCCTTGGGCTGTCATGGGAACACCCTCAGTGTTTCCTGACTACATCAGTTCATGGGTTTCATGGCCAAAGGGACTTGGCTGTGGGCTTAACCTTTCCAAGGGCACATGCATATTGGTTTGGTTTTCATGATTTAAAGCTGTTTTTAAGCCAGGTAAGTTCCCAGGTCTGGTTCATTATGCCCTGATGTGATTCATTGTGCAGCCCTTCAAACAGCTAATGCTGGCACACTTGAATAAGGGGGTGAGAGCTCTGTACTGTAAAGGTGGAAACAAGCAGCCAGGTAGATGCTGGGAATACTGTCAGCCAAAATATTGCTGTTGAAGTTTCCATCTTATGAAAACACAGCCTCAGTCTCATCAGCTGTCAGACCGGTGACTCCTGAATCCAGTCCATAATTTTCATTTGAGCTACGGCTTAGCTTTCGCAAAGGTGTTCAATCATGATTTTAAAGACTCCAAATGACAGAGCATCCACCATGTCCCTAGGCAAGCCATTCCAGTGATTAATTACCTTCACTGTTAAAAATGTGCACCTCATTACCAGCCTGCATTTGAAATTCAAAGTTGTTCCAGCATTAGAGAAGGCTTATTGAAATACCAATCTAAATAAATAAACGGGATCCTGCACATTCAGATCTAAATTAAAAAAGGAAAGACAGAAAGAGGGAGAGAGGGGAGAGGAGATGATTTTTTTTCCTTTTTTTTATAGCAGAAGTCCATAAATTTCTATAGTTTTCCCTATAATTGTCAGTTACAATCAATAGAATATATTGACTGTTTCAAGAAAGGTTATAAATCCTCACTAAATTCTATAGGCTTCACCCACAACAGACTTGAAGAACCTAACTAAATTTCTAGGGAACTACAGTGCTTCGGTTGCTACTTAATCCTTTAGGACGTTCCCTGTAAGAGATACAGGCTTGTACTTGGCAGTTTGTCAACTAAACAATTACGCAGTCTCCATAAATACTAGTTTTTGTTAGTTTTATAGATTTCTTTTCTTTTTTTCCTTTCATCATTTTGTGTCAGTTTATATATTCCAAAAGAAATTCAATTTATTTGAAATACAGTAGGGTAGAAAAGAAAGGGTCAGATGACTTGAAAATGACACTTCAAAATGAAATGTACAGTAGAAAGCAGAGTGGGTAGGCTCAGGAGATTAACTGTAGGATCAGGTTTTTTTAAACAAGATCAAGTGGATGAAAGTTGGAGTCAGAAAAGTTTCTATTTGAAATAAGATGCACTTTTTTTTTTTACAGTCACGATGATTAAGCACTAGGAGAGATCACCACTGAGGATGTAGTAAATTCTCTGCTGCCTGGCATCTAAAATCAAAGTTAGATGTCTGTGTAAAATGTCTGTGCCCTAGTTCAGCCTTAGGTTACTGAGCCAGTCGCTGGGATCAGTGGATGAGATATTTTACCTATGTCATTGTTGTAATAATCCCTTTCAGACTAAAAAGCCATGGAAATAATCTTTCCTTTCTCATAACCAACTCAGCCATCCACATTTGCAACGGCTGAAATTCTCATATTTTGAACAAGAGCTAACTAACTCCATTCAGAGCTTCATGAGCCTTTCCTGTGCAGAGTTCAGCAGCCTAGGTGCTGAGGAAGGAGCTGGTCTGATCACACTCATCTCTTTTTCTCTTCTCAGCTTTGCAGCCCAACATCCTCTCTTTCCCTCAGCAACAGGGCAGCCTTCTCCTCTCCCAACCGGGACCCAGCCTGGCATCACAGGTAACTTGCCTCAACATACAGTCCTACCCTGAGAAGCACCCATCTACAAAAAGTGCTGCTTCATTAAGGGCAAATGGCAGGGAAAATTGTATACTTTTCTATTGTTGTGACTCAACACATATTTTTTGTTGTCTTAACAGGCTGTGGGCCGCTCTGGACTCCCTGGCTCATCAGTTGAACCCCACCTGGACGTACCCCAGCATTTGCAAGTGGCAAAGCACCTAACTCCATCAGGAGCATCTGAGGAACCCAGTGACCTAGAGGAGCTGGAAAAGTTTGCTAAGACTTTCAAACAAAGGCGAATCAAATTGGGGTTCACACAGGTGAGCAGCCTTGTCAGTGGGAAGGGTGGTGTCACTTGCAATGTGGACATGGTGGACTGGGGGAGCGCTTGTGGCAGAGGCACGGATGGAGGAAGGGCTGTATTAGATATAGTTTGGCTTTCTTTGGAGCAGCCCTTTCCAAACACATTAAAAGTTAAAACCTTCCTAATACTTCATTACTATGACCTCTTTATCTGCGACTTCTCCAATATACAAAGGCTCAGGGGTGTGGGACAGATTCCTGTGGGAAGAGAAGTCACTTTCTCTGGAAGGCAGATCATGGAAACAAGGCTGAACCTATCCTGCAAGCAACTTGAGAGGTGGTCTGACAGCAGCAAGCTGTAAGGGGTTTTTCTGAGATCATGTTGTGATTTGGATCTTCTCTGGCAGGGTGACGTTGGACTTGCCATGGGGAAGCTCTATGGCAATGATTTCAGCCAGACCACCATTTCCCGCTTTGAGGCTCTCAACCTGAGCTTTAAGAATATGTGCAAGCTCAAACCCCTGCTGGAGAAGTGGCTGAGTGACGCAGGTAGGTGACATGACATGCAGAAATGCCACCAGTCTTGGCCACAGAGAGGATCCATCCAGGAACCTCCAATAAAAGCCGGGAAAATTAGAGCTGGAGCTAAGATCTCTCAGATCGGTGGCTGGGCTGGTAACAGACTGCTTTCCTCTGTGGATCACACAGCAGGTTGCGTAGCAGCCTAGATATCAAACCACATCTGTCCTTTCTCTCTGGCAACGTGGGTTTCACATCGCAATTTGGGATCTGGGGCAGTTCCTTCCTGCATTGGCTCTGTTGCATGGCCTGGGGCAAATCACATTCAGTCCATTCAGTCCCTCCCTGTCTAAACTGGAAAGAATAGCAAGGGGCTCCCAAAGTGCTCAGAGGTCAGCCCATGAGCAGTAATTGGAAAAGGAACGTATTCAAGGGGAATCCCCAGTAGCAACAGGATTGGGCTGGTGTCCTCTGCTGGCTGCAAAGCACTGTAGGAATGGCATTTGTCTCACGTGCTTCACCCAGCCCTTCAGGAGTTGCATGTTTGACTAATTTATCATGTCAGGAGGTGTCTCAGCTGCATAAGACCTGATCCCAGTGGTGGAAATCAATGTCTTTAACTGTGAAAATAAATCGTTGGAAAATACATGGTCCCCACCAAAGCAGACTAGAAATCAATCTGGGAAAAGGGAAAAAATAGTGTGTTGATTAAAATTTTAGCACTCTTTCTTCCCGATTTGGACAAGATCATTGATGCATTTGGGACTGTTGGAACAATTTTAATAATCATTGGAGGAAGGACCCGCACTGCAGGAACATTTTACGTATTTTAGGAGGTGGCATAGATTCCAGAAAGGATCTAGGAACAAAACCAACTCATCTCCTTGAACATCTCTTTTACCCTCCCTCTTTCCCTAGAATCTGCTCCTTTGGATTCTTCCATGAGCACTCCCAATTCCTACCCCTCGGTGAATGAAATGTTCGGACGGAAAAGAAAGAAGCGAACCAGCATTGAGACCAACATTCGCTCCACGCTGGAGAAAAGATTTCAAGATGTGAGGGCAAAATCTTTCAATGTCTTGTAAACTCCTTCTGTTTGGTTTTTGCTAGGTCATAGTAGCACCGAATCCTCAAAAGAAAGATCTCTGTTTGTTTGTTTGTTTTGGTAGCAGGTTAGAAAATGCTTTGAAGGGGATAACAGGAAAAGTGTCAAAAACAAAGAAACCAGACACAATTATTTCCTTGGTAAATGTTTTAAAGGAATCACAATTTCCTCACCACATCTCCCCATTATCATCCACTGATCAGTACATTAGTCAAAGCTGATCTGCACCCATGTCTTGTCTTTGCGGGTTGCAGGCATGTGTCACGGGAACTGTGTGGCCACAGTGCAGCACGGAAATGGATTCCTTGTTAAGCAGGTCTTGTGAGACCACAGAACTAGTTGCTGCAGATGTTGCTGCTGAATTATTTCAGAAGTGGAGCCTTTTACTTTTTAAGCATGAAGAGTTACAAGACAAATCACTACAGAGAGCAAATAGACCTTTAAATCAGTAGGACTATATTGTGCATTGAAAATTTTTCATCAAAACTGTTTTTGACCAGCCCTCATTTTTCTTGGTTTCTCCCTCGTATCTGATCATATCAAAATTTCCTCCTAAGACTGTTAATAAGAACAAAAGACCATCATTGTCAGATCATTATGGGCACCTCATTTTTAGCTAGTACGAGGCATTCTTTGTAACGGGAAAACTGTCTTGGCATCTGTGCTAGGTATTTTTGACCCTCAAGCCTCCAGCTCAGATCAAAAACCATAGAGCCAAATGCTGTCAATGCACCAGAAAATAAGTGACTTGGAAGAAAGGATAGGCATTATTGTTTTCCTTTATAAACGAGGGATGGAGAAAGAAATAGAAGTGGCTTCTCTGAGATGCTGCAGGTAGGCATACAAACAGCACTCAGAGCTTGTGTGTCCTGTGTAGTGGTAAGAAGACCACCAGTCACTAGCTTCCCCCCAAGCAATGATTTAGGGTGCTGTTAAGATCAAAGAGTATGGTGCCTTATGCAACAACAGGGCCAGGTACTGTGACTCATCCCCCACTGATTCCATGAATCCTGATGTTGAATCAGAGGCACTTTCTGGTTCACAGAACATAATCTCTTACCTCAGTATTTACCCTTTGTCTTCAAAGCAAATTTTCTCCCCTCCCCAGTGTACAGACAATGCCACCCCTGTCCTCTGCCTTTCCAGCAGCAGAAGCCTACATTGATGCTGCAAGTTACAGCCCTTCGGGGCTTTCTTTAACCTCCTGCCCTTTCTCAGCAGAACCCCAAGCCCAGTTCAGAGGAGATATCCTTGATAGCAGAGCAGCTTTCCATGGAAAAGGAGGTGGTTCGGGTCTGGTTCTGCAACCGGCGCCAGAAGGAAAAACGGATCAGCTGCCCAATGCCATCCCCCATCAAATCACCTATCTACAATTCCAGACTGGTGAGAGACTTTGGATTAAGGAGTTCTACATGCCGTCTCAGACAGGAAGCGAAAAGGGTGGGGGAATGCAGCCGCGTTTGCTGGAAAAGGAAACAGGACAGGACATTTCCTTGTACACACAAATCCCTGAGTTGCTGGCAAGCCCACTCCACAGTCCAGTAGGGTGCTACACCTGCGGGAGTGTGCAGAGGCAGTAGGGCTAGCCATGGAGTGTGCATGTACTCAACATCCCAACTTCAATGGAATCTCATGCCTGCGCTTACAGAACATTTATTTTCATTCCACTAATGAAAGCATTAGAAAGAAAACACAAGTTTCCTAGAAGGTACAGGTCAGTTTAATTGCAGGATAATTTATTCAAACCGGGGTGCTATCGCAAAACTTTTCACCCTTAGATGGGTAAATAAAAGTTTTCCAGAGCTAATGGAGGAGGAATCAGCATTTCCTGGAATGAGAATTACATCCACTCATGTCAGTTGTTAACTCTGAAATCTAATGGTAACCATTTACATATCAGCTTACTGTTTCACATCTGTGCAGAAATGCAGAACACACCTCAGTAGTGCTAATTGTCCTTCTCTCATGTCATATATTCACATTTTGGCAAGTGTATTTTTATTGCCCGGAAGGATAGGGAAACTGTTTTAAGAGTAGGTGAAGGCATGTCCTTGTAATCTACTGTCAGTGGCAACTGTGAGTAACAAGCCACTATTGCATTTCTGCTAGTTAATAGTTGCTTAGTTGCTTCCACATATAGAAGTGGCAGGGACCTCCCTACAGAGTTGTTAGTGCTGCCGCACATGTGAGTGGGAGGAAGAGTACATATTCACAAGCACTATTTTATCTTAAAATCTTCCGGGTTTTGGAATTACCCATCAGAAGGCAGGAAAACATCACAAGAAATTTGGTCACTTGTTGCACAACAGATTTTGTCTACAGTCACAGACACAAAATACTTCTTGCAAGCCATGAATTTTTAAAGCAGTAGCTTCAGTGAATAATTGTCCTGTGAATGCGTTGTAGAAGGTATGCCTTTGCTCATCTGAACAACGTGTTGCCTGTAGTTAAAGTATCACAGTTGAACGACAAATGCCTCAGGCTCACTTTGATTGCAGTCACCAAATTAGTAATTGTCACCTGAGAATTCTCAGCCATCAAGAACTCCCCTAAAGGAAAAAAGGATTATTTGTGCCCAAGACCAGAGTGAGATGGGAAGTTTCAGACTGAGAACATCCAGTCTGAAACATCCAAAGGGCAGCGGCTCCTACGAAATGGATCTTGGGACTTCCCGAAAGTTTGGCCTGCATTTGGTAATTTCAGGCTTTTCCATAGCTGATCGATAAATTTAGACCTATGTAGAGAGTATCAGGCACATGTAATACTCATTCTGGTTTCTTTCCATGGCCCTGGATATGGGAATGGCGCTTCTACACTAGAGTATGAACAGAAATATCTGTGGGAGCCTCAGGTGTGGATAAGAAGTCTGCTTGGGAGCCAGCAGACTAAAGGGAGTGTGAAAGTGGTGGCATTTTGTGATCTATACCTTCATAGTGCTAAGTGCTTACTGTTTGCTTCTGTTTCTCTCTAGGTCTCTACCTCAGGGTCCTTGGGGCCCCTCTCTGTCAATCCGGTGCATAGCACCATGCCTGGGACTGGTAAGCCTTGGGAAACCTGCCTCACTCACGATTCCTTCCCTCCTTCCTCTGCTTTTGCTCTCTGACTACTTGGTTTCTAGGTCACATTTGCAGGCCTGTCTTAATAAGACCCTTGGGTTTGGCCAGGGAAAGCATCCCTGTACAACTAGTGTACAAGGGATAAGAACAGCTGAGTCTTTCTCTTGGCTGGAACAAAGACATGGAAAGCCTCCTGGGCCCGGTAACATTCCCAGGATAACCCTAGGCAAATTTTACTGGGGTTTTTAGGTCCGGGAGCCAGGCACACCTAGAAGTCAAACAAGAGGAGTGCTTGGGGGTAGATTACTGCATTTCTTCAGCAGAATGTTTTCAGATCTCCTTCAAGAAGTGCGATTCAGAGTAACAGAAGCCAAGTGCTACAGAGAGAGCAGTGCCGGAGACCCTGCCTTCTCTGGGGCTGGGGCACAGGTTCTGCCTTGCTGCTGCAGGGCAGTCAGTGAATCAGGTGAACCACAGGATGGGTACAAGATATGGTGGAAATGTTTGGGCTTGGGCTGTCCTCGGCAGGAAAAGGAGATCCCAGTCTTATTCTGCTTTCTCTGCTACGCAGTAACATCATCGTGTTCCCCAGGGAACTCCAGCAGGCCCTCATCCCCCGGCAGTGCACTCCATGCTAGCAGCCCCAGCACAGCCCAGAGCAACTCCAAAGCTGCAATGAACTCATCCGGTTTCAACTCTTCAGGGTAAGGCAGCAGGGGCTCACAGCTTGCTCCTTGGAAAGGGCATCGGAGGGCTTGGGAGAAAAGCAATAGGACCTTAGAGAAGAAGGTGCAAGCCCTTAGAGACTCCAGCAATGCGGAGCTACCTGGTGGCACGTTCTTACATGAAGCTTCACATCTAACCTGAAGCTTCTTGGGATATGGCTATTTTTCTGCTTGAAGACAAGTAGTAAATCAAGTTTTGCCTGAAAAACTCTGCTGGTTAAAAAAAGAAAAAAAAGAAAAAAAGAAAAAAAAACAAACAACCACAAAACACCCCAAACCAACCAAAAACATGAATAGAAACACCAGCCATAAGTACTGTCCTAAACTAACTCCTTGCGTGGAGGAAGCAGAGGAAGGCTTATTTTGCTGTTTCTGCTTGGATAACCCCTCCCACAGCCAATTTTCTCTCCTGCAGTGCCACCCAGAGAGCTCTGCTGCACAGTAACTATTCCACTGTGGCAAAGGAAATGAGAATAAAGATTTTCCTCTGCCCTGCCTTTAGATGCTACAAAAGCATTAAGCCACAGGTATGGGCCCAGAGCCCTTCTGGTTATTTCACTGACTATGCCTCTGCCACACTCGGTGCTGCTCTCTCTGCACTTGTAGTTCCTGCTACATCGCATCAAAGATGCTGTGTTAGTAGGAAGGCAACAGAAAGCAGAGGGCGTTACCCATAGCTGCTGGGCTTTCTGAGTCATGGATCATCCGGTGTCATGAATCAGACCTCTTCTTACGTGGAGGAAGTCTAACAGTCAGGTAGTATGCTGAATCACGAGCATAATGGAAGATGTTGCTTAGAAAGACAGGGGGTTTGCTATGAGCTTACTATAAGAGCAAAGGATCATTTGTGGGCTGCCAAGTCGAAGTAAGGTTACAAACAGAATAATAATGATTTTTATTAAAAGGGGAAACTGTTAACAACATGGCAATTGTAGCTCTTATTCCCTGTGTTGCAAACAGATCTTGGTACCGATGGAATCAACCTACCTACCTCCACTGAGATGACTCCTCCATCACATCTAAAAGAAGCTCTGACTTCTAGCTATGGACCAGCTTCTCTAGGAACAATGCTTGGGGCAACATCTGGTGTTCCAGTGCCTTCAAAATGCTGCCAAATGAAGGTCTTGTTTAAGGGAACCCATAGCAGCAGAACTCTCCAGGGACTCAAACTGCAGCTGACCTTCCCCAAGGATTCTCAATGCCAACAGTGACATCATAATACTCTTCCAGGCATTCACTTCAAGAATGGGCCCTTGCTTAGCACTATTAGCATGAAACACTGCCCTCTGCTTGCAAATCTCTGAATTCACACTGGATTGCCTGGCAATCGCTAATCTGGAAGGATTTCTATGTCAGGACCCTCTTTTCCCCTCACTCATTTCAGAGCTTCCCATAAGAAGGGTCTATCATGCTGTTACTATCACGCACACATACCAAAAACCCCCAAACTGAGCCGAGGTTACCCAGTTCATTTCACCAGAGACCTGTGTCTAGATGTGAGCCTTGGTTTTTCAATAGACTGCCAAGGTCAATGGCACTGTGCTTTATCCACTGTCAAACTTGCTTTGCTTTGAGCCATTCTGCTCTGTTTCTAAAGGTGCTTTTTTTCTTTCTTTCTTTTTTTTTTTTTTTTCCTTTTAATTAAGTATTTTAGAGCCTTCATATTTTTTCCTTTTTAAAAAATTGTTGTCTTTTGCAAAATTTGTGTCCAGGTCTTGTTATTGTCACAGCTGGCCTCACTGCCCCACTGGAGGACGTCACTGTTTGAAAACCTTGGGTGAACTTCTGACTCCGTCGAACACAAAAGCAGCTTGTGTTGATTTGATGGGACAAGGATTAGTCTTGACTTTCCCTTCCTTCTTTTATTCATCCTTTGGGTTTTATCTGATACCAAACGAAACCAACCTCTCTGGAGTAGAGGTGTGCATGTGTTCTGGTCTTTCCTGAATTGTAAGTAATGTAGCCTGCCTGTTCTCTGCAGCATGCTCTTCTGTTCCTGGGAGGACAAGTTGTATTGCTCAGGTGTGAATCTTGAGGTTTGTGTGTGCAGATGTTTCTTAATTTCATGAGATGCCAAAGTGTACGAAACTTCACTTTTCATAGCATATCACCAGGGAAATTGTTACTTTGCAACTCTCCACTTGAAAAGAGGTAGATATTTAATTTTGTTAAAGTAGACTTGAGTAATACAAATTCCTGGTCAGGTTGTCTATGGGTACAAGTAATTAATTCAGTGGAACTAGAGAAAATGAGTATCTGGTTCACAGATTGTAAATAGACGTTTTTGAATAGTAGTCCTTTTTTCTGATGGCTTTTTTTTTTTTTTTTTTTAGGTAAATGTGAGTTGTTCTTTTTTTTTTTTTTTTTTTTTTTTTTTTTTAAAGTAAAAATTATCCTTCATCACTTCGGGGGGGAAAAAAATATTGGATCCATTGTTTCTTATCATACTCATCCAGTCCTGTGTGATGAATTATTGCTATAGGGAGTCTGTGGACCTTAAGAGTTTATCAGCTACCTTCACACAAAGTATCGAGCCCTACATGCACATTGTATATAGAACTGCATTTGTTGCTTTGAGTGAGGTTTTGTTATAGAAGCAGACACTGATAATAATGAGAGAGGACTGGAAAAGATAAGTTAACATTTCTTGAAAAGTGGAAATCAAGAAAAATATTTCTTTTTTTAAAATACTAAAATAAATTTTTTTTCAAAATGTTCTAACACAAAAAAGGGAGAAACTGTATTTCTGTTTCCTGGATTTCCTGAATTAAACATGACAGCTTTTTCTATGGTGTGCCTTAATCACAGGATTTTTGATGAAAAACCAAATTCTCCTCCAGCCAAGAGAAGGGTACTACAACAGTATTTTGAAACAACTATGCTATGCCAATTGCATTTAAACTCAGCTGGTTGTTCCCTGGGTCAGCTGCAGGGACGGATCACGCCAACGTGCCCTCCCTGTGCAAACTGACCCCTGCCATTTGCCTCCATGCATTTGCTCATAACGGTGGGCTATCAAAATGAGCTACGGCAAGCTCTGGAGACAGAGAGCAATACCTGCTTGGCTCCCCTCCAGCACTGGCTCTGTCCTGCTGGAAAAGCCTGCACGATTGCTGCCAAACACTAACAGTGGAGATGTCTAGAAAGGAATGCACTCACATATACCCAACCTGGGACTGGTACAGTCTTTATTCACACACAAGATCTTTGTTAATGGATAGAGGATTGTGGTTGATACTATATTTAAGTCTTTTGCCTGATTAATTTCCACTAATTTCATGTAAGCAGATGAGTTAAATAGGCTGGGAGGCTGGTGGGGTGAGACTAAGGGATCTGTACTAAAATGGTGGATGGTAGTGGAAAGAGGAATGAACAAATCAGCAGAAATTTGTTTTGCTTTTTAACTAAAACATGCCAGTGTTTTGTCGGTTTTGTTGGAAAGAAACCTTTCCAGAATCCTGTTTCTCCCTTATCTGGTCCAAAAGATTAGGGAAAAAAGTATACGTTTACATGGAAATTCCAAGTCTGTCATAGTTTTAAAAAAATCAGTTCCAAAACCAAATCATTGACCTGTACTCATGTGCAGATAAATTGTGTGGGAGAAGAATTTTCCTCTCCTGTCCCTGGCTGGGATTGCATGCTAAGATGAGCCAGTGCACATTGACGACTCAATCATACCTGCCATGGCTGAACCCTGCCAGGTGCATTGCTGTGGGCTTGAGCCCTTGGAGAAGAGATGCTGCAAGTCCTAAGGGAGAGGTGTAGGTGGTACCTGGCAAATTCATAACCTCTCCCTCAGGGAGCTGCCTCTACTCTCGGGCTTTTCGCTGAAACACCTCGCTCCAGCTCCTGTGAGGGCTGGCCAACGCTGTGGGAGGAGGATGGAGGATGAGACAAACAATCTGTTTTCATGCCTGAGAAGTGATTTGCATGTGACTGTTCACTGGGTGTGCTGCAACCCTGTGAATAAAGTCAGCAGGATCTGGATTTTGACCAAACAGCAGCCCTGGCCACGGATGAAAAAGAGGGGTGGCTGCCTGTCGCTCTGTAATTACGAAGACCCCTTAAGAAGCTTCTGGCTTTTTGAGCAATAATTTTACAATCCTTGTTCAAAGCCAGTTCTGTATGAAAAAGATGTTCAGGTGGCATGAAGGGATTTTGCTCCAGCCTCTCCCTCCTGAGATATAGACCTTAAAATTAATACTCTACATAATGGAAGTAAGTGCATCACAGGATGGCACACTGCTAAGGCAATGACCCTCCCTCTCTCTCTCTCAGTTTTTTTTCTTCTTCCTATTTTTTTTTTTTTTTTAAATTTTGGCCATTATGAATACTTAAAGGTTAGCAGATAGGAAGAACAAATTTAAACCACTGATCTGCACCTTTGGGACACCCTATCTTATTTTACTTCCTGCACAACCTTTGACAAGTGACTTAATCCCCATTAGGTGATGGTGATGATAATCCTTCCCTTCTTCCAATCCTCAACTTGTGCTAAATAGCATAGTTCACCAACAATGAACTTTACAGCTGATTCTGCTGCCAGCCATCACAGAAGACTTTTATTACACTGACCCCCAGCAAAGCTGTAGCTTCCAGCTCGTTTCTACTGTGAAAAATCTCGTTATTTCGTAGATTGTAAGTAAGTACTTAAAAGCTCAGAAGTAACTATTCTGATTGCCTTTGTAAACCTAGCCTGCAAATTTTACCCAGTAATTCCTGCCTTAATCCTATAGCTAGTAGCTGAGCTGTAACTTGGCTATTGATTTTAGAGTCAGTTGCATTTGCTAAAGGCTCCCAGAGGTTTGTGAACCTCCTTGTCAAAAGAGGTAAAAAATAAAGTTGTGAAAGTCAGCTAATTATTTACAAAAATATATTTACAAGTTGCTGTGCATGTATACACTCTTATAGTATAGAGGTACATTAAGATCAAAATGTGGCTCTTAACTGACAAGGACTATTCCATTTAATTTTCAGAAATTCCTCTAAGTAATTTGCTTCCACAAAAGCAGCACTGCATAAATTTTCGAATATTATTTCTGAGAGCTGGGAGGGAAATTACCAACGTATTAAATGCTGAATAACGGATCTGCACATTAGTATTGCAGCTGAGATCAATCCTCAGCTGTGCCAGGTGTTGTGCAAACACATCGTGAGAGTTGACGTCCACTGAAAAGTTTATAAACACAGTAACAAGCCTCTCAAATTTATTGGTCCCGAGTAGGAAAACAAACACTAGCAGCTTGCTTGTTTCACAAGAAGCTACAGTTGGAAGGGAAAGGTCTTCATCCCCCTGTCTTCTAGGAATACTTCCAGTCTCACACGAGTGATGAAAAATATACAGATCAGGAAATTCCAGCTTTCCAAGACTAAGAGTCACCTCCCAAAGTCATAAATAAACAATGCAGGGAGCAATTGCTCACAAGCAGATGTGCCTCACAGTGTCCATAAGGACTCATGTAATCTCCTTGAACAACCTGATCTGCTACCAAAGCAGCCCTTGTGCCTGAACAGTCTCCACACTCTCTGTCCCTATTCTTCTCTTGAGGAGAAGAGCTCTTCTGCCTCTCCACCTGAAGCATCAGTTATGTGCATCCCAGGTGCGAGTGGAGAGCCAGCTGTCAGCTGACTCGCTGTCCAAACACACCTCCGTGGGGCCCATCGCTATCGCTTGTGAGTATAATGGGTGCAACCCCATTCATCTTCTATTTTATCTGCCGTTTGATGATTCACAAGCTCTCTGGAAAAATAAGTCAGCCCCTACGCAGCTCCAAAATCAAATAAAGGACAAGTTATGCCTTTGGAAGTTATGGTCTGTCTGTAGGTACACCTCTCTCTCCAGTATCTGCTGTTCTCAGCCAGAGATAACTGACCTGGCATCCTCAGAATATAAAATGGACAAATGCTCCCGACTTTCCTCTCTGCATGTAGGAGATGCACATCAAGGTCGCCTTTCTGCTTTTCAGCTGTAGCAACTCCAGAGCTCTTAAGCAAGTGTGCAGACCGGGTAGGAGGTGGGGTACATCCATAATGTTTAGCAGTGCCCAAGTTCAAGCAAGACTGGGAAGGGCTTGAAAATTAACAATTTGCTGTTGGTATTTAATTTCTTTATTTTTTGTTCTTCTCTCTTTCCTTCTCTGCTTTCTGTCTGTGAGGAGAGCGAGTGCAAGCTGGGAGAACAGGGCTCTGTTCCTTGCCCTTCCCAGCTTTTCCTGTGGCCTGAAGGGAGACTTAGAGCATTTCTAAGTGTCCAAAGGATCCCATCAAGTGCCCTCATCATTCCTGATGTTCACAGCCTTGGGACTTACAGTCCTGGTAGAATTAGCATAGATCCTAACACTCCAATACAACGCCTTGAGTAGCTGAGCTTAAATTCAGGCCCACCTTTACAGATGCCAGCAGAGAGCTGCAGTGGGACCCCGTTTCTCCATGCTGGGGTGTCCCTGCCTGCCCAGCCTGTGGGCTTGCTTCAGAGCAGGGGCCAAAATGCTGGTAAAGGAGAGAAAAATCAGGAAGTATTAGCTCAAATATAAGAGCAACCTATAACCTACAATCCAACTAGAAGCATACTTTAACATGTTACCAGAGCTTTTATAGAACAGAGAAACATCCTATGGAGTGCAGCACACACAACAGACCTAAGCGACCATAGCTGAGGCCTCTCGTGGTCTGTTTGATTGGTTTCACTTCCAGCGTAGAGCTCTTTGGCTGTAGGGAAGGTTTGGTTGTGTGGGACTCCCAACCTCCTTTAGACAGTTTTTAAAGCAAGTTGAATGAACAGAAACTACATGGCACTGACACCGAGTTGGCTGTCAGGGCTGGGAGGAAAGCAGGCCCTTTCCTGGTTACTCACTCCTGCCTCTGCCTGGCCCTGGTGCTGGGCCCCAGCTCAGCTCCACGCTCACTCGTCCTGTTCTGCCTGTTCTGTGTCACATCTCCCCGCGCATCCCACACCACTCCCCAGCTCTGGACCCAAGCAGTCCCAAACTTGCTGACCCTTGTCTCAGCCTCCCCTCCACGCGGTCAGCACAGGACACCACCAAGGTGAGGGCATCGTAAGCCCACCTACCCAGCCTCTGTTTTCAAAACCAAGTACAAAACTTGAAAGAGGACACTTCTTAAAAACTCAACAACAACAAGAGGACAAAAGCACCTCCCCTCTTGCCTGATTCAGCTTTATTCTCCACTTTATTCACCTTCATCAGGGAGAAAAACATGCAGCCAAATTAAAGTCTGGGAACACTTTGGGACAGACTCTCACAGTCCTTATTTCTCCCCTTCCCCGCACAGTGTGCCCTCCCCCGTGCCCCGCAGCCGTGCTGCTCGCATCCCTTTTCCCCTCCGCGGTAGGTACGCGGGGCAGCGCAAACGCGGAGGGAGGGGGGGGGGCGGAGGAGCAGGAGCTGCCCAGCGGGGGCTCGGGGCGGGGGGAGCCGCCTCCGGGGGCGCGGAGAGCTGCGGCGGGGCGGGGAGACCCTCCCCGGCAGGAGCTGCCCCGGCCGGAGCCGGGGGCGGGGAGGGAGGGAAGATAAAAGCCTCCCGGTGCGCGGTGGCACCGCCTCCCTCCGCGGGCAGCACCGCAGCCCGGCGGCCCGTCCCGGGCGCTCACAGCCGGAGAGGGGCAGGCGGCAGCGGCGGCCGGGCCGGGGTAAGGAGCGGGCGGGGAGGGGGCGCCTGTTCTGCCCCCAGCCCCGTGCCGCGCTGGGGAAGGGGGGTCCCGGTCCTCCCGGGGGTCCCGGCCCCTCGCCGCTCTGTCCACCGGCATCCGAGAGCGAGCGGCGGCCAGGGAGGGCTGAGGCGCTTTGGGTCGGGGGGTGCTGGGGTCTTGTCTTTCCCCGAGCACGTTAGGGCCGTGGTGACGAGGAGGGGCTTTGCGGGGAGGTGGTGCTACGGCAGGCCTGAGGAGAGCAGTATGGGAAGGGCACAAGGTGTGTTTTGGTGTGGTGGTTTGGTTTGCTTGGTTTGTTTTCCTTGTGTGTCTTTTGGGTTTGGTTCTTTGCTTTGGTTTTTTTTTTTGTTTGTTTGGTTGGGGTTTTTTGGTTTTTTTTTTTCCCTTTGGGATTTCCGTGGATGGGCTGGGGTGGATACTGAGGCAGGTAGTCTGGAGGAACGCCCCTTGCCGTAAGGGCTGCTGTGCTCGTAATGTCCTCGCTCTCTGTTCAGCAGGATGGTTTCCATCGTTCTCGAGGTGACCTGCAGCCTTGTTTCCTGGCTGTTTCTGTATGCCTGCTTCTGCCACTGGAACAAGCAGCGTTCCTATGAGTGGAGCTGTCGCTTGGTCACCCTGCTACATGGGGTGATTGTCACCTGCCTCTCTGGTTATGTTGCTCTCTTCGATGGCCCCTGGCCTCTGACCCATGCAGGTATGTTTGGAGTCACCCTGACACACGTCCTTGTCATGCAGTGCAGACATCCCTGGTTCTGTTACAGGTGGAGTGCAGGGCTGATTCCTTCAGTTGTCTGCTCTCTTATGTGTATGTTTTTGGGACAGGATTTTATTTAACTCCCTTGCTTCTTCTCCAGCCCTTATCATTTCTTACTCTTAATATTTTGTTGGTGTTTTTTATCAGTGTACATATTCAAAGTTTTCAGGCAGGCAGCTTATTGCAGCATTAGGTCTATCAATATGTTGAGAATAGACTAAGTGCTGTTCGCATCTTTAAGGATGTAATAACTCCTGGCATTTGGCTGTGGTGTTTTGTTTGCTGTTTTCTATCATTAAATCTCAAACAGTTTTGCTGGGGGGGGTGTCAAGCTTTCCACCCCTACTTTCTAAAAGAGTGGAGAGAAAAAGAGGAACAGAAGTGTGGCAGAATGGGAGGGTGCGCTAGGCAGGCTGAAGTGTAAAAGGAGAGCAGAACCAGACATCCAAGCTTCCAGGCTGGGACTTGGCCCATAGAATAAGGCTGGAAAGTAAGGAGGAAAGGGGCATACTCACAACCTGTATTGCTCCATGTTGTAGAACAATGCCTCAAATAAGACCCCAGGCTTACGTACGTCTTTCATTTCAGGTTCTCCAAACACATCTCTTCAGATCCATGTGCTGTCCCTGACCTTGGGTTATTTTATCTTTGACCTGGGCTGGTGCCTATATTTCCAGACAGAGGGGGACCTAATGCTGTTCCATCACACGCTGAGCATCTGTGGCATGATCATGGTGCTGGGGCTTGGAAAGTCTGCTACAGAAGTCAATGCTGTTGTATTTGTTAGCGAGATCACCAACCCACTGCTCCAGACCCGCTGGTTTCTGCGGGAAATGGGACGTTACCACACTTTCCTGGGAGAGGTGGTGGATTTCTTCTTTGTGTTCCTCTTCCTGGTGCTGCGAATCGGGGGAGGAGCTTTGATCATGTATGCGATGGTGACATCCCCCGATCCCAGCTGGCTCCTCAAGGCTGGAGGCCTGGCCATGTACGTTGTATCTTTGGGGTTCATGGTTGAAATCTGCCGCTTTGTCAGGAGGAAAATGCTGAAAAAATACTGTTCCTGGAGAAGCCTGAGGATTATGAATGCACCTGTGAAAACTAATGGGCACTTGAGAGCTCATTAATGGGCTGTGGATGACAGTCCCTTGGGCTACAGTCCTGGCTACTGAAGCCTATTCCTGTGAAACCTCCTAAAAGAGATGTGGAATTGACTTTCTGGCATGGGTGCTGCTCTGCTACCCCTGGAGATGAAGGAGCACAGGAAGGCTGATGGAAGAGAAGATTGAGTGGAAATCTGAGGAACCTGTCATGTCTACTGAACTCTGATTCCTTGACTTCTCCAGCAGTGGTACAGCCTCAAGGAGGGAGGCAAGGCCATACCTATTCAGTCTGCAACCAATAATTGCACAGTCTGTATGTTCTGTAGTCATTTTGGAAGTAGAATTATTTTTACAGTGTAAAAATCAAACCTGAAAAATCCCATCTTCCTGCCAGTGGGACTGGGTAGAGGTGTGGCCTAGCAAAGATTTACTGAGCCTCACTCTGCCTTAATCCTGGAGTCAGACAATATGCTTGACTGAAGTACTCTGAAAGCCTCTGAACAAGATTCAGGTGCTTGCAGGGGTATAGTAGAATTGTCCTTTGAGTGTGTGAAGTGATGGTACCTGAGGTGAGGCAATGTTTTACCTCATTGTTTTTAATGATACATTTCTTTTTTTTTTTTTAAATACTTGGAGCAGTATGACTTCACTGGGATTGACTCAGGCCCCTGCAAACAAATCAAGCATTAGACTTGTGCCAATAAACTCTGTAAGCAGGTATTCACCTAGCCTTGGATTGTTTTGGAAAAAAAAACCAACAAACAAACAAAACAACAAACCAACAAATCAGGCATTTTGTGGGTGAGAGGTGATAAGAGCTTTGTCTGAATGCGCTTTCTGTTCTGGGCTCATTGACAAGCCACTTAAGCTGAATGCATGGCTAACAAGTCTAGTATGCAACTGTATTTTCAGGGGTGACAGTAATGTTTAGGCAAATCTCAGTGTAACATGTGCTCCATACCAGCAGGTCTTGGAGTATGGACCAGTTCTCTTGTTTTCTTTACCTCTCAAAATTGTGTTCTGACATTTCCCCTGGGGTTTTAATGTGAATTTCCCTCTGTTTAAGGCTGCAGTTCAGATTTACTGTCCCATAAAAGCCTTGCTTACAGCTGAGAAACAAATGGCCTTGTGTTGCCCTCAGGCTTAGCAAGGCTGGTTGCCTTTCCTTCTGTTCAAAGACCTTGTTCAGAGGAGCTTCTTGATGGAGCTAAAGAGCCCTTGAAACAGCCCATGTGGTTGTTGCTCAAGTGAGGTGTCACTACTAGGAATACAGCTGCTGTGGTGATGCAGCCTTACTAGCTCCTCCATGCCTCTTGTCTCACTAACTTTGGCACTGTTTGGGGCAGACACCTGCCTTGGCTGGTGGTTAGAATAAGGTGTTTGGAGAGATTAAAAATGACATGAAATAGCCTAACTTTTGACATGCCCTCTGAATGCATTGCAGCTGTGAATCCAGGCAACTTAGCAGCCTAGTATGTTTATAGAAACAGGAGCCTTGCATTCCTGGTAGGTTGCCAGCATGGCTCTGAGGGGCCTGGCTGTGAGGTGTGAACTCTGGCAAGAGTCACTGTGCTCTTCCAAAAACTTCTATGAGTGATGAGACTTCTAATAAAGTTATGCCCTTTTTTTTAAAAAAAAAAAAATTGCTGTAATGTTCTTTTATTCTGGGTCTTAAGGAGGCAACTGAAGTTAATACTGAGGAAAACAGGCTTGAGGGTAGTGTAAGCATGCTAAGGCTAGTAGTTGCTGACAAAGTTCTAGCTTATGTCCTCTGTGCAGTTCAGGAAGGAGTGAGCTGGTGGGAGAACAAGCACAGACTGAGCCATGTGCTCTGGGGCTCAGGCTTGAGGTGTGAAGGTCAGATGAAGGTCAGCTGAAGCTCAGATCTGTGGCTAATGTACCCATGACCTGCCTTGCCAATGAGTCATGGTCAATGTCACAGGGAGCTTAACAATGGGCCTTTAAACGGAGGTGTTTGCTCTTGATGGACACAAGGTCACGGGGTGTGGTGGTTTGGTGGCTGGCAGGGTTTTGGCACGGTTTTGGTTAGCGGGGCCAGGTAGCTACAGAGGTGGCTCCTGTAAAAGGCTTGGAGAAGCTCCTCCTGGCTGTAGGCAAGGCCAGAACAAGGGCACCTCTGCCAATAACTATTTAAGAGTGAATGAAGCTGTTGATTGTGTCTCCTTGTTCTGTTTGTGTTGGTGAGCGAAGGGGGATGGGAGAGGGACAACCATGCAGACAGCCAGAGCAGTGAGGAAGGAGAGGGGGAGCTGTGCCGGTGGAAAGATTCCCCTGTGGCCCATGGTGGGGTGTCAGGTTGAGCCCCTGCCAAGCATGGAGATCAGCGGTGGCCCAGAGGTTGGCCTCTAGCCTGCGGAGGGGTCTGAGCCTGAAGCAGACCATGATTCTGCACTGGAGCAGCCTGTGCAGCCCCGGGAGGGACCTGCGCTGGGGCAGCTCTGGGGAGCTGCAGCCCTGTGGGAAGGACTCATGTTGGGGGAGCTGGTGGAGGACTGTCTGCCTGAGGGGGACCCCACGGTGGGGCAGGGGAGAGCTGGGAGGAGCCCTCTCCCTGAGGGGGAAGGAGCAGTGGAGACATCTTGTGTCAGACAGACTGTAACCCCCGTTCCCTGCCCCTGCGCTGCTGGGGGGGAAGAGGGAGGGAGCAGAGGTGAGCCCAGGGAGACCGGGGGGGGGGGGGGGGGGGGGGGGCGGGGAGGTGTGTTGTATTTAAGACATGGTTATATCTCTCATTTTCCTTGATGGTGTGGTTGTTTTGTATTAAATGTGTGTTGTTATCCCCAAGTTGAGTCTGTCTTTTGCCCAGGACCATAACTGGTGAGCGAGCCTTCCCTGTCCTTTGTCTCGATCCTCAAGCCTTTTTGGTTGTGTTTTCTCCTCCACATCCCTCAGGGGATGGGGTGGGGGTGAGTGAGTGGCTGCATGGTGCTTTTGAAGCCAGCTGGGTAGGCTCAAACCATGACACAGGGTAAGTTAAATTCTGGTCATGGCCTATGTTGCGGGTGCCTTTTTTTTCTCTGCAGCACCAATGCCTTTGTTGCTGTGTTTCACCCTAGGAATGATCAATGCAGAGGCTTGAGTTGCAAGGTGGTTTGTCTGTGCTATCTTTGGAGAAGCAAGTGAAAGTGTGAGAAAACCTGTGGTGTTATGAGATGACCTAAGCCCCTGCTGAGTGGCTGTTCCCAGCTGAGAACCTGATACGATGGGCCAGGACTCTGCTGTCTGGAGTGGAAGTGGGTCTGGGCTTGACTTCCCACAAGAAAACTCTCTTCAGCTGAGGGGCTGGAACCCAGTGCACCCCGCTTGCTTGCATGCAAAACAGAACTGGTGGTAGTTACCCTGTGAGATCTGAAGCCAAGGTAGTGCCCTCAGGTGGTTATACATCATGTCTCATCTAAGGATAGTTTTAGTGTTAAACCCTCTAATGTGATGCTAGAAAAGCATCTGGCTCCACCCTCAATATCCATCCCATTGGATTTCTTATTTGCTAACATTTCAACAAATGTGATTTTTAATACAGGTGTCTGACTTTTATCTGTAAAATATCCCTGAGGGCTTTCACAGTCACAAAAAGCAATAATCAGTCTTGGCCTATCACTGAGGAAGGCTGTTGGACTCTTGTGCATTGCTAGTTCTTGTATATTTCCAATTTCTTTTTGGACAAGATGTTTCCCAGTGTTGGCAAGCTAGTATGATCTGTGCCCCTTTCAGTGTTGTAAGCTCTGGTTAGAATAGGTACAGAAAGAAGACAAGGAGAAAGTACGTACTGCTGAGGGAGGGTGTAGCTATACTAAAATGGGTAGTAGTGTGCAAATAACTGTTAGCAGAGGTTCCTGTCCTGAGCTGTTTTGCTGAATGCTATTCATCTGCAGGCAAAATAAGCCAGTGCAACTCAGCCTGCCTATTTAAATGGCTGATTCTGCACAAAGCAAACAAGAAAATGAGCGTATAAGCTGCACCTAACTTCTGGTAAAATCCACTGGGAGATGATTTAACTTGCCACCTTGCATCTCACTGGATGCAAATTTTGCACATTGTGTGATCTAGAACGAAAAACCCTACAACTCCTCTGTGTTCTGCCTCAGGCATTAAGTGGTCCTTCCCCTGTTAGGACTTCCAGAGTGCTCTTCAGTGACCATCTCTGTTATTCTTCCTGGCTGCTCAGTTTCTGTGCTGTGAGTCAACATTTACCGTGTGCTTTCTGTCAACACTCTTCTTTAGCCTAAGCTAAATATTAGAACAACTCCATCTCAGTTGTCGTTGAGGTTATTGGAGGGGGGCTGGTCCCTGGTCCAGCAAAGGTGGAGGAAACCACCTTTGAGATGAGACCTAAGATTTCTCAGACAAGCAAATGCACTATTAGTGCTAGTGAGGATGTAGTGTTGAAATGGATGAAGGATGAACATCTTGTAGCAATAAGAACGTGTGCCTGGCCAGACCTGGAAAAGACAGATACCCAGTTGAAAACAGGCTTGTTACAAGTGCTGTAAGAGGCAGGACGAGCCACTCCCCCATCTGTATTTCGAAAGGTAGCACTTGACAGGATGAAGGGGGGGGGGGGGAAGCCTGTTTCTGGGTGTGAGAGATTGTTTTGATTGCAACTTACAACAAGAGTGTGTTGGTTGGAGGAACATTTTTGTAAGCTACTTCAGGTGTCCTGCATAAGCTCTGGATTTCGCTACTCATGCAGGAGAGAGAAAAGATATGGTTTAGCACTGAATGCTTGTAGTGAGAAGAAATTGCTGGGCTTTGTAACTGCTGCATAAGCACTGGATGAGAGTGTATGTTTAGGGCAGGGCCGTGTGCTTTCCCAACTTGCTGAAGCTGCATGCTCTGCGCTGTGCCTGGGTGATACACCCCGCGGGGTACGTTACCTCGAAGCTGGTGCTATACCGACACAGCTCTGCAAGGTTTGTGGAAGAGTCGGTTCGCATCAGGCGCTGCCTGGGTGTGGGCAAAGCAAGCCGGCGTCTGCCGGCAGCCGTGTGGTCACGCGTGTTTATCTGTCAGACACGGGAGATGATTGAAGCGGGTCGTGGGTGCGTGGGACGGGTTTCCCGTGCCCGCAGGCTAAAGCGATGCTCTTGTGTGCGGCGTGCGTGCCCGCTGCGAACGTGACCGGCCTCTTGTTCTGGGAGCAACAACCTGTGGGGCATCGAACCGAGGCCCTCCCCGCCCGACCGGCGCGCCTGCAGACGGCTTACGGCGGCCGGGGCCAGCCCCGGAGGCCGGCGGCCTCTCGGCTGGGCGCGGGAGGGATGCGCAGCGGGGCCGCGGCGGCGCCGGGGGGGGGCCCGCTGCCCGGCCTCGCCTTCCCGCGGCCCTTGCCGTCCCTCCTCCCCGCCAGCAGGTGCCCCTCGGCCGCCGGCCGATCGCCGCCGCCGCCGCTTCCTCTTCCCGGGCGCCGGGGGGCGGCGGAGGCGCGGCGCCGGGCCGGCGCCAGCAGCCGCGTCCCTCCAGGTGGGTGCGGGGAGCCGGGGAGGCCCCGGGAGGGCTGCGGGAGCCGCGGCGAGGGGAAGGGCCTGGGCCTGCGGCCGCCGGGCGCTCGCCGGCCGTGCCCGCGCCTCGGGGCGCGCAGCTTCCCCCGCGGGCGGCGGCCGGGGCCCGGCCCCGCTGGCCGGGAGGCGCTGGAGGAGAGCGGGGCCGGTTCGTCGCCAGGCCCGCGGGCGGGGGGGGGAGGCCCCGGGGCGGGTGCGGGGGCGGCAGCATCCCGGGGAGGAAGGCTGCTGGCCGCGGGCGGGCTCGGGTCGGCTGGCAGGCTGTGTCCGTGGTGCGGGGCGCGTTGTTCGGTCTCTCTGGGCTCCTCTGTTCTCTCGTTTGTACCAACAAGGAAAAAAAAAAAAAAAAAAGATAACGGTGCTTTGGTGGGGGTGCCCATCTGGTTTTTAATCTCTTCTGGAGAGAGCAGGGCTGTTCTGGACCAGGTTTTTAGGCACATGTAGTTATCGTAGAGCCTGCTTTCGCTTGTGACCCGATTGCAACTGGTGGTACGAATTATTATAACTACGGATGTTTTTAAAGGATATTGACCTTTCCAGTGTGTGGGGACAGGCATAGTTCACAGTTGCAATATGTATTCTCTATGCTAATGACAAATGTTGAGCTCTGATGTACAGCTGGAAGATAGCCGGCTTCTGTCTTTGCAGGGGATGGGGAAACATCTTTTCATGAGTAGGTGTGGAAAACACCTCAAAATGTTTAAAAGGTCATTCCTCTTCCTTCTACACATCACAGTTCTTCCTGCCTTACCTGCGCTGACTCTAAATGTATACCGATTTCAGGTACCAGGGATGTCAATGGAAACCCCTCATCAGAGCAGTGAATCACATCCTCATTTCACTTCCCATGTTCCCAAGGCCTATTATAGCATAATGGTTTTGTTTACCCAGCCTCCTAAGTCATTCCTAGTAATATTTGCAACAGGCCAAACAGGAAGGTTGAGCATTGCAACTCAGACTCCTCATCACATGTAGTCCTTTTGGTGTTCTGAAGCCCTCAGTGAGCCGGTCAGCAGGTACTGGCAGGACCAGTGGTGCTTTTGCTGTTACACAGCTTGGAAACGCACGTATCCCAGAGCGTGACTCGGCTTCTTTTGATGCACTTCCCTGAATGCTCAGGAGTAATGAGACGCATCTTCTATTTCATGGAAAGGTATTATAAATATGAAGGAGGTGTAAATATTAAGAGTATTGTGTATTTGGGGGGCTTTTAGCGAGAAGAGCAGTGTCCTCCACAGATGTTTATGCACTGTAATTTTGTTCTGGCAATATGTCTTTTGCTTGTTTGAGAGATTCTGTATTGCACAGTGAGTGAGGGAAGGTGTGTAAAAGAAATACTGCTGAAAAAAATCTTCATGGGCATAGATTCTAATCCTTTTGCATCAAAAAGATTTGGAGGTCTTGGTAACAGAAAAGGTGAAATGAAGTCTGCAGTTAGGGAAGTTAAGTGGTTCTCACCTTGTCTCACTCCTCTTAGAACTGAAGAGGAGGGAGCATCCAGTGCCTTGCCCAGGGAAAATGTGAGGCAAGCGGGGGGCACTCGTGGAGTGCAGCCAGGGGTAGGAAAGGGACTGGCTGTGGGTACTTGGCTGCTCCCAAAGGTGCTGGGCTGCTTTATCCGATCACCGTTTGCTGCTGCTCTAATCTGACCTTTGTTCTCGCATGCTCATTGAGAAGCTTGACCTATATGTTGTTCCACTGGAAGTTTTCCTGGGGAGGACAAGGGGATTTTACAGTGGTTTTTTTGTTTGTTTGTTTGGTTGGTTGGGTTTTTTTTCCCCCCGAATTGTCCTGGAAATGTGTTAGTGCTGAAAGGTTAAAATTCAGTCGTGGGAGAAGATGGCAATGCCTTTGTGTTTCTCTTGACTGACTTGCAGTTGGCCACTGGTAAGATTGATTAGCAGTGGACCTAGCAAGAGACTGTGTGGTTCTGGGGTTTTCTTGGGTTTTTTTCTTTCAGGAGGGGAGGAATCAAGCTAGCAAACAGCATGACAGGATGAGTAGGTCAGGTGGGGCAACACAAGCAGACCAGTCAGATGCAGATATATAGGCAGGGAACTAAAACGAAGGGGCAGGCATAGCTCTGGATCAAAGCCTTATTGCTTGATGTGGCGCTCCTCAGCCTGTCCTTCAGGCAGTGCAGATGAGCACTAACATATTCCAGCAAATCCTGCATCATAGACTGGTTGGAGAAGTCCTCTGAGGTGTTTTACCAAGTTGTGGTATGTTTTCTGTTCAGCCAGGCTCGGAACTTGCTGCCTTACCAGGTCATTGCTTTCAATGACTCTTCCCACAACTGAGGTGACACTGGTGGGGGTCTGTGTGCTGGTGGCCACATGGTGAATCTGCCCTAATTCTCAATGATACACTTCTTTGATGTAAGCCTTTCCCCAGAGGAACTGCAGTTCCTCTGCATAAAAAAATTTGTCAGGAGCAAGCAATACTATCAGGAAACAGCACTGTAGTGCACTCAGTGCTGAGATGGTTACAGGTGAAATGCTGCACTGGGTTGTGCCAGCACTGCTGAAGGCTAGACCTTCTGATGCATTTTGTCTTTCCGTTCCTGTGACAGGATGCTGTTCCCCCTGCCTCTGCGCGTAGCCTGCAGTCTGCTTGCCTGGCTCTCTCTCTACGCTTGGTTCTGCCATCGCTACAAGCACCGGAGTTATGAATGGAGCTGCAGGCTGGTCACGCTGACCCATGGCATCCTTGCTACCTGTCTTTCTGCTTACATTGGCTTTATTGATGGTCCCTGGCCTTTGAGTCACCCGGGTAAGTAATGAAAGTTGGGGTCCCAAGTCCTCCAATGGGTGGTGGCACAAAGTGGGGTTCTCTTACCACCTCAGTATCCAGCCCACTTGAGGAATGATAACTGTAATGATATCTGAGCTGCTTTGTGGTGGAAAGTACTAGAGCAATGGAGAGACTGGTACTGTAGTTTGCTACTGTAATGGCTCTCCCCAGCTGCAGCCTGGCGGAGTGTGTGATCACGTTGTGTGGCCGTTACGTGTGCGCAGCTGTTAGACTGACAGCTCTAGTGTTGTGACTTGTCTGACTTCTCCAGCTGAGTTGAGTGCAAACTAATACCAGCCTTCCAGTGCTGAAGGTGAATACCCCTTCCCTGTCTTGGATCCTGCCTGCTTGTTGCCTCCGTGCTTTAAAGCTCTGTCGATGTCTTTGTGTTTCAGGATCACCAAACACAACTCTTCAGGTACATGTGCTGTGCCTTAGCTTGAGCTACTTCCTCTTCGACCTTTGTTGGTGTGTGTACTTCCAGACAGAGGGTGCCTTGATGCTGGCCCACCATCTGGTGAGCATCTTGGGCATCACAGCATCACTGGCACTTGGGGAGTCAGCTGCGGAGGTCAATGCCGTCATCTTTGGTAGTGAGATCACTAACCCGCTGCTGCAGGCCCGCTGGTTCCTGAAGGAGATGGGATGTTACCACAGTTTCACAGGCGATGTGGTGGATTTCTTCTTTGTGGTCCTCTTCACTGGGGTGCGGATTGGTGTGGGGGCCTGGCTGATGTACTGTGAGCTTGCTTCTCCCAAACCCAGGTGGTACATTAAGCTGGGTGGTGTCATCATGTACGCTGTCTCCTGGGTTTTCATGGTCAGCATCTGTCGCTTCGCTAGGAGGAAGAGCCTGAAGAAGTACCACGCTTGGAGGAGTCACAGGACTGATGAGTTATGTTTGCAAACTAATGGACATCTGAAAAACCACTGACTGGATGCTGAATAAAGACTTCCTCGAGTTCACAGTCTGGGAAGGAGGGGATTGTCCCTGAAATGCCACTGTCGGGAGAGAAGCCAACACATGTTAGCAATTCTGGAGCCAAATTTATCCCTGGCATAACTCCACTGAAATCCATGGAGCTATGCCATGGATTCGATGGACCTGCAGCGTTTGGCCTGGCAGAGGCTGGCTCAGTGTGTACGTAAGCATATGCTAAATGGTATGAGTGAAAGAAGGGCTGATTTTACAGACTGAACATAACTAGTCCGGCAGTGCAGGTGTAAATAGTAATGTTAGTAGCTAACTCCTCCAGCACTGGTAGAATCTTGGAAGAGAGGAGAAAATAACACTAGATCTTCATACTTAGTGTCCTGTACAGTCTAGACAGCTAGAGTGACTCTTCATACTGTTAGGAAGAAGCGTGTTCTAGTGTTTCATCAGAGTTGGGATTCCTGGCAATTACACCAACTCGTTATGTGACCTTGGGCAAGTCACGTAACTAACTCTGTGCCTAATTTCCCCATCTGTGAATTGGGGGTGATGGAGCTGATCCATCCGTGTTATGCACTTTCAGATCTTTACTTGAGAGGTGCTATATAAATACAAAATGATGGTTGTTACCTGCACTTTGTTCGTTAACCCTATGTTTCCTTTGGGAGAAACGATTTTGGTAGTTGAGCTAGATAGAGTGTGACTCTAGAAAGAATAGAATTTTAGGTAGGTCGTTGTTTCCTACCCTCTCTAATTCCTTTTAATAACTTATTTAATAACATATTGATAACTTATTTTTCAGTAGTGTCCAGAAGCTCTAGTCAGCACTGGCGCCTTGCAGAACTAGGTGCTCTGTGAATACACCCAAAGACACAGCCCTGAATGTGAAATGCTTTTCTGACTTTTTCCCTGTTCTTCATCCCTGACTCTTAAAACTCTGCCCACCCCCTCGAAGAACTGCTTTTAGCTCCTTGAGTGACCGATACTCTCTGTTATGAGAAGCCCCATCAGGACTTGCCAGTAAGTGGTTTTCTGGGTGATGGACCAAACACTGATTTGTCTCCAGAATGGCAAAATTCCCTCTGCTGTGCTTCTTGGCCCAAATGCAGGCATAGTGTGGAGCCAGCCTGAGACCAAATGGCATGCCTTGGGATTGTCAAATACCTTTCCCAAGCTGTAACTAACTTAAAAATAAGAACAGTAAAGGCAGAGTGTTTTACTGCAGCAATCTGCAAACAATCTGTACTTGCCGGTTTTGGCAGTCTAAAGGGCACAGGGGCCAGAACCTGATCTGTAGAGAAGGCTGTGTATTTCTGTTGCCCTTGAAAGTGTCATCCCAGATTCAGATCGGTGTATCTGAACCCAGTCTGCCACAGTGTTTGGGGATAGTGGGGTACTGGAGGTGAATATCTGGAAGCTCTATGGAAAAATGATTGAAAAATGCTTGAAACAAGCATTGATGTTTTTCCCCAGGACCAGAGATACCAGTTTCGACAAGAGTGTTTCCTCAGATCCAAACTGGGATTTCTGGTTGAAGAGTGGCCAACGTGCATCTTCAAAATGCAGTCGCGAAGAGCTACCCAGCTTCAAATCTGTCCTCCGCCCTGTGCAAGCCAGGCTCTCCTTCATCTGAATTGATGCCTTGACCCTTGGGCTTTGAATTTGCTTCTGTCTCCCTGACTGAATCTGGGTCACTTTATAAAAGTGGGCATTTATAGAGTAAGAGAGACTTATTTACAGCCTAACAAAGAAGTGAGAGGCATGGAATCTGCCCCTTTTTTTAAGCAAAAAAGTGTACCTGACTGGGAGAGAAAAAAAGCATTACTTACCTGGTTCTTTTTGCAGGGAAAAACTGTCCCCCAGCTGGCAGCTTCTGGTGTTTATTTCAGTGCTGTTCCTTTGTTATTGCTGTCATTATTATGATCATTTATTTTGAGCCTCAGCACCAGGCCTCCAGTGCAGCTCAGGTGCCAGTTCTGCTGTGAGCCATGCCTGTTGCAGCCAAAGACCTGCAGAGCCTAAAGCACTTCAAATTAGCGGAGCCAACTGGTGGGTGAGCTGGTTGTGAAAAGGAAACTTGACTCATGTAGCACAGCGCAGTGATACGACTGTTGAGCCTTGAAGGGAGGCAAGAAGGGCTAGTTGGGGCTTGCTGGTTCTTTCCCAGCTCTGCTGCTGCTGTCAGGCATGTCAAGGAGCCTTTTTGCCTCAGCTTACCCACTTCATTACGTGGGTACAGTATTACCTACCTCGTGGGGTGTTTTCATTTGTTAACACTAAGCCACCTTTGATGAATGCTCGGTGGTCCGTGTCAAGCTGTTCCGTATAAAGGCAAAATGCTGTTGCTTTGAGGGAAGCACTTCTCACTATGACCCGTCATCAGTACTTTGTCACCTGAACGTGGCACTTCCCAGCATCTGCCTTGCCTCACGAAAGCAGGAGTCCAAGGTGTCTGGTGGTGGTGGTTATGGGTGGGAGTCAAAAGGAGTAAGCTAGACATAAAGTCACATAAAGATCAGCCGTGTTGCTGCTTGTTCAGGTGGACTCCCAGGTTGAAGAAAGGATGTCTAGTGGGTTTTCCCTAGTACGGCTTGCAGTAAATCTGCAGCCAGAAGAGTTTCAGCAGCCAGCCTAACCAGGGAATAAGGGCTTTCCTGAGCAAGTCCTGAAGAAATGTAGGCAAAAAAGCCTGTTCATTTCTGAGTGCAGCTGTTGACTTGCCCACCAGGAAGAGTTTCCTGAGCAGCCCTGATGGTTTAGACTCTGATCTCTGCTGAGGTTTGGTGTGCAGCTTAATGCATGGTTGCAGCCTGTACAGCCCATGCTTGCCCAAGTGAATAAGGATGTCACTTAGTGACTGCAGGTATCTATGAAACACCTTGTGTGAAGATGTTTTGAAAGATAATGCTCTTAATGGCTGAGTGGTCCCCTTCTTTGAACTGGGGGGAAATTTGGTTGGAAGAAGTAGAGCACTGTGATCAATGTTGAGGCTTTAGAAGTTAAACAAGGGCATCAAAAACCAAAAGAACAATTAGGAATGGCTTTATAAGGTAGAGGTAGCAACGATGTCCCAGAGCAGGGCCTCATAGTCTGTCTAGTGGATTCCAGCATAGAATCACAGACCCAGAAGTAGTATAACTTTCAAGCTGTGAAGCACATGGTGGGACCTGTCCTCAGGCTAGTCCGTAGTGGCTAGAGCAAATTGTAAAAGGAAACTGCAGAACTAGTGTGAAATAACTTGTGTTTGAATTACTGTGTAATAGTAACTAATGTTCCACCAGTGAATGGTGTAGATGCTTTGTATTATTATGTTTTATAAAAATAAAGATTATTTAATTCTATGAGGAATTTGTTTTCTGTCCTTGGATGCAGTTCTTAAGTTGTATTGTGTATTGCTGGATGAGTTGGCATTGCCAGTGTAAATGAACAAAGTGATGGTCGGGGTTGTGCTTTTTATGGACTGAGCCAACTGCTTGCTCAGTTTTCACCATTATTGCCTCTTAGACATGTTAACAGGCAGAGAAACCACTCTTCTTTGCAAGGTTGTCATGAGAGGTATGTAGCGGTTTGGCGTTTGCTAATAGGTGCTTTCAGGTTATTGACTGGCTGAACACTGGTGCATTTCTTCCGTAGCGTTTGTTCCCGGGCCTTTCATGCGCCTGTCTTCAGGCAACTCATGGAGCAAAAATGTCTCCTTTGTTTTCCATGCCTTGTATGCTGAAGGAGAAGGTTCTCCTGTGTTTCCACACCATGAACCATGAGCTCTTCTCATTTATAAACTAAACATTGTTGCCTGGGAATTGCTTCACCAGAAAGTCCGATAGGAAGAGAGTATGTTTTAGCATTATTTAATGTTGCCTTGTGTGGGGGTGCTTGCTGCTGTAGAGATGAGCCAAAGTCACCACTGTGCAAAGGTACGGATTTAATCTGGGGTCCGAGTGATGCTAGTTTGTCATCCATGTGCCTGCTGTGGTGTAATTGCTTACTGGAGAGCTGTCTTCATTCAGAGCCAGAGAGAACCTGCAGGGCTGTGCAGCTGCTGGGAGCTGTGTATATCATGTTCTGTTCATGCCCCAGAGGTCCCTGGGCAGGACTGACTGTGCCATTTGATCTGCTGTGGGAAATGTGAGCTGCCAGGAGGATGTTGTGCAGGGCTCAGGTCTGTTTGCACAGGGGCTTCTTTTGCCCTTGACGCAATAGCTTGGCACTGGGAAAGCCACCAATGCACAGAACAGCTTAGTCAAGTGATTTAGAAAGTTGTGCACTCCTTTTCAAAGTTTTGCTTCAAAGGATGCTCCTAAAGCAAGAGGAGAGGAAAAAATTTCTTTCAGCGATTGCAGCAAGAGACCCAGGCACCAAGAACTTCTGTGAACCAGGCACTGTGCAGACCCAGACCTGCACGGCCTGTACTAGCAGCTCTCAAACTGTGTGGCTGAGCCACGCTCAGGAAAGACCTGTAGTGTTGTGTTGGTAAAGAGTCGCTGCTCTGCCTTGCTTATGGTCACAGCATTTTGCCAGAGATCCAGCGTGCCAAAAGTCTGTTTTCTATAAATAGTTCAGCCAATTTAGTTGTTTGGATGTAACCCTTAAATCTACCTCAAAATCCTCCAGGGCTGGGGAGCAGCTGTGTAGTGTTCAGCCCTCTAAAAAGATGCTGCACTGTTTACCCTCTACGAGCAGCCTGGCTGCGTGATGAAGAGGTCTCAGGGACTGCAATAACTTATGCTGGGAGTTTGTTTAACCTCTGAGGTAGTCCAGAAGCAGAGAAGAAAGTACAGCAGCATTCTGAAGCTTTGCTTTAGAGCTGCAAGTGTCTTCCAAGTTTCATGTCGTCAAGGAACAACACGCCAGAATCTAGCCTTAAGCCAGTGGGCAAATGTGCTCTGGCTGTGAAGAGTGAAATCTGTCCCCCTACCCCCAATTAATTTCATTATTTATCTTCCCATTATTTCTTTTAAAGCCATTCCTTTCCTGCTGCCTGTCTTTTCTTCTACTGCTGGCTCTGCAGTAGAGCTTATAAAACTAACCTCCTCTTTCAGTTCTCTGCCCTTTTTTTCTAGCTGAACTCATTTGTATCTAAAGGAAATTGCAATTTTATGATATTCAAGGTTTTATTCCCTTGCAACAGTAGTCCAAGCTCTGATGTAAAAGCATAGCATTATAAGTCTTTGGAGTCTGCTATTAGACTAATACCAGTGCTGTCAGCAGGTCGGTTTCTTGGACAAAAAAAGATAAGAGAAAGTTTTAAGCTTCATAGAAGTTGTGGGTATTTTCCTGATACTTGCAGACTTTGTGTAGCTTGGCTGGAAGTAAAATAACACGTCTGCTGCCATTTCCAAAGAAATCAAATTTGAGAGATGAAAAGAGAATCAGTCAGCATTGGCTTTGTGTTGCATAAGCAATTTCTGGTCAAGGCGCAACTCTTTTGGTTATACCAATACACCAGCACTTTCTTCTTTCCAAGTCAGCATCAATATGTGCTCTAGGAAATGCATGTAAGAGAAGGTGTTAGCTTTTGCTGGCTTCGTCCTGTTTCCCTCAAGTTCCAGGGGGAGTTTGGCAGCCGATAAGTTGGCAAAATAAGAGATCTTTAGAAAATTACTTTAAGAAGGAACTGAACAGATCAAGGTGTATGGAAAAGCTTTTGCAAAGTAAGAACGGTTTATTGGTAGTTCATTTCGTACAGGAAGGAGAAAGTGTCAGTTTCTGTGGCTTCTCAAATGTTACAAAGTACAGGTTTTCATCAATGCTGCTATGATGTTGTTTGAATCGTGTATCACGTCAGAAGGTTAAGATATGTTCAGTGTAACTGATAATACTCAGATGTGGTGAGAAATACTGTTATTCTCCATCTCTTTACCCTAATAAAAAATACCTCTTTTCAATTTTTTTTTTTTTTTTAATCCCCCCTCCAGATGACATTGATTCTAGCAGAGAGCAAGAAGGAAACTCACGACAGAAGGTACAGCAGCTTCGCCTGTCCTTACAAAGGTTGCTTCTGTAGTGATGCTGATATGGAAAGAAAGCTTAGGGCTATAAAAATGCTTACTGTCATGTGGATTATCCAGGTTTAGGAACTGTAATAAGCTGTCACGGTAGAAGCTCTGATAGATTAGGCTATCTGTGTCTCAACAAAGTCAGCGGAGTATTGCATTTGTGTCCAAGCGACTTAAAAGCATAGCCCAGCCCTGTATGCATTTCCAGTGAACTGGATGCAGAACAAGCTGCCTCTCTGTAGGCAGCAAATCATGTGCCTATTTGAAGGTATGAGATGGTAAAAGGCTTTGAAATTGCATAGCCATGTGGAGCACAGCAGAAGTTTGTGGGTTTTTTTCAGATTAGAGTTGCAGCCAGATGACTGTTAGTGGCTATTGGATCGGTCGTATCAGTTTCTGAAACAGGTTGCATCCACGTCACAGTGAAGCTGGTTAGCATCAGCCCAGCACCTGGCTGGAAAATGCAAGGAGATAGACACGTGTCTGGATTCGATTCAGGGTATCATTACTATCTTCAGCTTCCTCAAAAGTAGAATCTTGGCAAATAACGAAATCCTATACACGTTCTCAGCTGGCTCAGAAGAACCTCATGCCAGAGCAGTTCTCTGGGCTCAAAGGATGCTGAACTAAGCAGCAGCTGTTAGTGCTTAGGTGAGTTTGATTGGATGGAATTGCAGGGCGCTACGAAAAATCAGTAGGGCAGGAAGGTTTAAGTTGTGCTAAGCTTGAGAGCAGAGCCAGGCTTACCCCAGTCCTGACACAAGGTCAAGGTGCTATCCATTCTCCAGGAGTCACATGCGCACTTGGGAAATGAGCTGTCTTCTCTGTCGGCCTTGGGAATCGTTTCCCCTGCGCCTTTCCTCTCCAGCTGTGCAAGGCGTAAAGGTTGGCTGCTGCCTTCCAAAAGCAGCCGACTTCTTTTTTTTTCCTTTTTTTTTTTTTGTTTTGTTTGTTTGCCAGAGCAGCAGTTGGCATAGCAATTTATGGTAAGTTTGAATAACAGTCCGAAATACTGGCGCATTCTACCACTGGTTTTAAGTTGATTACTCGTAAGTAGCAAAAGTTAAAGGACTGTTTATCCACTTCATTTTTATGATGGAGGTAAGCAAAACTCAGCAAATAGCCCATCACCTCTGACTTATAGCGCACAGTTTTACAAAGCTATCTATTCTTCACTTGAGGTCTGCGGGAGATCCACTCCGTCCACAGGTGAGTTGTTGACCGAGGGTTCACCCAGCAGGACCTCGCCGTTGAAGTGCCAGTGGGGACCGTTTGGGTGGAGGGGTGCCACACCAGGCTTTGCCAGCAGATGGCGACAGCTCCTCAGCGAGCTCCGGGTGCCAGGCTGGAACCCTGGGTCTCTGCAGGAGGAACCTCGGTGAAACCTTTCCCTACGAGCCTGCCTTCTCAGCAGCCCCGTGTAAAGCACCGCCAAGGATCTGGCCCTTTTGTGCCATCCTTTACTTCAAGGCAAAGTAAGAAGTCATACTTGGTAGGAGTCAACCTTCTTTGCTTCAGGGTCTTCCTTACCTGAGCCCCTTAGCTCTGCTCTGGACTGTAAAAAAATAGATGGTTGGGGACATGGGTGCTTTGCTCTGGAGACATGGACTGATGAGGTTAATACGCAGTTTCCACTTCTGTATGATGGTACTATATGTAAATTCAGGCTAAGTGATGACTTTAGAGCTACTGAAAAAAATTAATTTAATTGGTACTGCACAGTGTAATTGCTTATTGATTTTCCCACCTCAGATTTTACACTGTAAAACTGTCCAGGTGGAAGTACAATGAATAGGCATCTATATTAATCTAAGTATGCAATCAGCATTAGCAGAAAAGAGAAGCAATTATGGCTTCAGAGTCTACTTTGGAAACGTTTTATTAGTGCTTTTTCTTTTTAATTGTTGCAGTAAACATTGGAATGTGAATGCAGCCCATTACAAGCAAGAGTTAATCTACTGAACTGTGTGGCATAAGGGTTTTGTGCTTCCTTTTTGTCGTTGATGTAGTTCTGTGTTATGCTTCTTTTGACAACACCGAGTAAATTTTTGGCAAATGTTAGTCACTGTCACTCCACTGAAGTTTACATACATTTACTGCAGCAGAGGATAAGTTTCCTTCTCGTTGCTATATTTATTATTTTTTTGGGATTTCCTCCAGCTAATTGTCATTATGTTGACATTGCACAATAAAATATAATTAAAGTAATAAACAAACATTGAGCCAAATATGCGAATGCTGGGCCTGCCATGAAAAAGAAGGTCTCCCAGGAGCTTTCCTTTCTCAGGGCACAGTACTTGATGTTCCCTAGGTTAAAGGCAGGGAGGAATTCATTGCATTTTTTCAGATGCAATAGAGATACATAAGAAATATATAATCGATAGATAATAAATAGAGATAGATAGAGGAATTCCGTCACTCCATTACCACTGACCAATGTTCTGCATACAGCTGCAGAACAAGAGGCAGTCGTGGCTGCATGTCTTGCACTGCCCCCTCCCCCTCTTTTTTTTTCCCAAGCCTCTGTCTTCCTCAAAAGGAAACCAAAAGAGGAAGTGTAAATGCCCCGTGTATATATGTCAAGTATCATGTAGAAAATTATTTCATCCCATGCTTCCCCTCTTTGCACTGAACTTCTTCAAAACAACAAATTCTTCAGACTGTCAGTCTCCTGGATTCCTGGTTCATGCTCACTGTGCTCCAAGGAGGAAAAAGCTGTATGTTGTAGAGCAGCAGGGTCCTGAACACAGCTTGAAGCCAAGGTATGGTCCTGTGTTCCTAATGATGTATCTGGTGCTGAGTTTCCAGAGGCCTGTTTTCCAGACTCTTTCCAAGTCCAGTGTCCTGGCTTTGAAGATGTGTTTCAAGGTAAGACTAATTAAAGGGAAGAAGGATGATGTCCAGTATGACTGGGATGAGCTACTAAGATTATTGGTTTGGTCTGTTGGCATTTGGTAGGAAAGACTGATGTTCCACAAGTTCCTCTGTGCTGGGAGGCCAGGTAATAATGCCTACCTTCCCTGGCAGGAGAGCTGTCCTGCTTTCCATTCTACCTCTGTGGTGCTCGTGAGCTGTAATTCCTGGCAACACAAGGCGCAGTAGCGTGGAAAGTTCCTGAACTTTTAGGATATAGATGTTATTCCTATGTGCTTGAGAACAAGAGTGCCTGGCTGGAATCTTTTTTATCCCCTTGTGTTGGCAATGAGATTTTGAGATGAAGTAATGTACCTAGAACTTGGCTTCTGGTCTGTTACAATTTGCTTCATGCTGTTCATGCATTGTCAGAAACAGGCTGTGCTGCTGAAATGCGTGTAGAGTTCAGACAGGCACTTCTCCCTGAAGTCGTGTTGTAGGTGGCACAGGGAGTTACAGCAATGCAGCAGCAAGGATGTGTTTCCATTGAGAGCTGTGGCTGAGGAGCAGGAAATCCACACATGTTGATATTTGAATGTCCAAATATTCTGTACTTAGTAGGTATGGTAATAGACAGTCTGTTGCTCACTTTTTCATATTGGAGGGAGTTTTTTTTTGCGTTAAGAGAAGGGGAGCGGGAACGGGCCCTTGGCTGCAGTGTTTCTGGAAGGCTGAGGTATGTGCAGGGAGGGATTAGTTCTCATTCTGATCTTGGATTTTTGTTGACCTTCACCTGTGAGAAAAATTCCTAATAAACTGTGTTGTGGAAATGCAGGGAACGCAAGATATGATACAGAGCTATGAAAAGTCTGGAGAGTAAACAGGTCAGCTGGTGACTATCTGGGGCCCCAGAGCTGCATGGCTCCTGCCACCTCACTATTTTAATTTGCTTTTTATTTTCTTTCTGTTGTAAGTTTATTCGGTGTCATATTTTCCACACCGCATACCGTGCAAATGGAGGCACGGACACTCCCTGCCCCTAAGAGCTTGTGTGACAAGACAAAACAGAGGAGCGGGCTGGGATGGAGGGGAGGGAGGAGGATGGCTGGAGATGGAGCTCCGGAAGGGATGGGAAACGGAGAGGGAAGCGATACGGCAGGCCAAAGGAGGAGTAACTTAATAAGTTGTGATGGGAAGAGAAGGAAACACCCCGCTGGCCTGGAAAAGGCCGAGGCTGTCGAAGCAAGGGGCCACCGAGTGCGGGGCAGCCCGGCCTGGCACCCGCCTTCCCCCCCACCCCCCCCCCCCGCGGCCGCGGCGGGCGCGGCGGCCCGCTGGGAGCCCTAACGGGGGGGGGGGCGGGGAGGCCAGCGGGGCTGCCGTGTACCTGCCGGAGACGAGCCCCGGGGACCCCCGGGTGGGTGGGGGGAACGGCGGGGCTCGGCCCGAGGGAAGGGGCTGCATGAGGAGCAAAGCCCCGTGCCCGAGCGGGGACAAGGGGGGCGGGAGGGTGAGGAGAAACCCTTTCCCGCCGCCCCCCCCCCCCTGCGCCGAAGGGAAAGGGAGAAAGACCCCCGGCACCCAAACACCGGCACAGAACACCCGGGAAGCGCCGGGACGGCGCGGCGCCCCGCGGGACTGAGGGAGGGAAGGGAGGAGGGGCGGCCTGCTGCCGGCGGAGGGGTCGGGCGGGCGGGCGGAGCGCCGGCGGAAGGATACGGCAGGAGGGGCAGGGGCGGGCGTGAGGCGGCCCGGAGGTACAAGCCCCCCGAACGCGCGGGGGAGGGGGCGGTGGCGGCGGCGCGGGGGAGGGGCGAGCGCGGAGGCGGCCCGGCCCGGCCCGGCTCCGCTCGGCGCAGGCTCCGCCGGGACGCGCCGCTCCCGCCTCGCAGCAGCGCAGCTGGGCCGGAACCGGGCCGGGAGGAGCGGAGCGGAGCGGAGCGGCGGCAGGAGCGGGCCCCGCCTCCAGCGCTCGCTGCGGGACTTTGCCCCGAACCGGGCCGGGACCGAGGCGCGCGTAGGCCGAGACCCGCCGGCTCCGCGGCCGAGCGGACCGAGCCCGCCTGGGGCCTCGCCGGCAGGCCGGGCCGCGGCGCCCTGCTCTAGCTCGGGCCGAAGCGGGACAGGCGGAGCGGTGGGGCATGGACCTGCGGGCCTAAAGGCGGCGGGGCGGCCGCCCTTCCCGACCCCCCTGCGGGCGAGCCGGCGGGCGGGGGGTCGGGGCGGGCCGGCAGCGGGACATGGGCCCCTGCGCGGCGGCCCTCAGGACACCGGCAGCTGGCGGGGCGCGCCGCCCGCCCCCCGCGGGCCAGAGGCCGTAAACAGCGGCGCGGAGGGGGGCACCCCGCGCCCGGCGGGCACCCCCTCCTGCCGAGAGCGAGCCGGGGAGGGGGGTGTGCGTCCCCGGCGGCGTGGGGAGCCCCGAGAGCAGCCGCACGCGCCCCGACGCTCCCCAAGTTTTCCCTGCTGGCCAGCTGCCTGCTCGGACACCGGGGGTTCCCCTCCGCTCTGAAGCTCCGGACCGGTGAGGATTGGTTGCTTCGGAGGATTTTCTTTCTTGGCACGCGTTACTTTTCCCCTCTTTGGGGTTAGGGGAGCATCGAGGGGAACGGCTTGTTTTGTTGATTTTTTTGTTGTGTTGGGAGTTTTTCTTGAACATCCCCCACACCCCACTTCCGTGGTCTGGATATTCTGGGTGACTGCAAGAAGAGTTTTGGAGTTGTTTTGGAATTTTTAATTTTTTTTTTTTTTTTTCCTGCACTTGAACTGAATTTGTTTTCTGTGCATGCCTGTTCTGGAGCAAGGCTGGATCCTGAACCTCAGTGCATGTGCGGGGCAAAGCCTCGTTAATATTCCTGCAGTAATAGTAAAATGTAAATTGGATAAATTGGATAATACGACTTCTTGCCAAAGGCTCCAATGAGTGGCACACAGTCCACAATCACGGACAGGTCAGTATGAAATGAGACTTCTTTTTTTTTAATTTATTTTCTTTTTTTTTTTTCTTTTCTGAAGTCTAGGCTCTTGCCAGAGCTTGTGTACTTTGTGTTCTGACTTCAGTGACAGACGGGATCAGGAGAGCAGGATTGAATGAGAGTTTCTGGGAATCAGTATGTACCTGGGGTGGCTGACTGTCAAGGGAACTGGGTTAACTTTGAAACTGGGATATTTCAAGTCCAACTGCTTTCAAGCCTGCCAGGCTGACTTTGTAAGAACCAGGGATTGTAATTTAGCTTTCAGGACGGACAGGTGCTGAGAGGAACACCAAAAGGAACTGCCTCTGTGAGAAGTTAAAGCAGGAAAAGTGACAGGAGTTTAGGGCACAGCTTCAGCCTGAACTCAAAAACCACGTAGAGGATGCACTTGCTTCTCATGAGGTCAAGCATTGTAGCCTTCCCAAGAGAGGTCAGTTCAGGTGAGAGCAGGAAGGATAGTTGATAAGCAGGAATGTCTGCTGGTGTCTACACTACCTCAGCAGTAATCTGTTCCTTGCTTTAGATACTTGCTCAGGCCTCTGGGCTTCTCTGCAGGTGCTGCCATGTGCATTTCATTAGCAGTCTGGGGGTTCCCTCACTTGTACTGGGATGCTTCAGAAGCAGAAGGAAAAAAAAGTATTGTCAGAAAAAAAAATCACGTAGGAAACCTCTTGCATGCTTTTGAGCCAGAAGTATGGAATATGTGTCTTCAGGTTTTTTTGATGAGAGGAAAAGATAACTTTTTTGACACTTATAAGCCAAAAAAAGCTTCTCTCTTATTATGTATTTTATTATATTCTCCTTTATTTTGCATATTAGTGGTGGTTAGTGTGTGAATGTGTGTGACCAAGGCCTTGCTGCTTAGGCTTTTCATGACCAACGCAAGCAGCTCTGGCACAGGAGGGAAGCCAGGGCTGGTACAGTGGGATGATGCTTTTGGGTGCCTGATACCAGCTTTTGGTCTCCAGGTGTGGGCAGGAAAGAGAGCAAGTGTAGTTCTCACATTTAGGCTTTTTCACGGCTCCACAGGTCTTAGCAGGCAGTGCAGTGCTGGAGCGGTGCAAAAGGGCTCTAGTACAGCTCAGAATCACGTATCGTCTGTGTTTATGACTGTGCTGTTCATGGCGTACTAAGTCTTTGAAAGAAATTGTGTTTATACTAGCAGAGTAGGTGACGAAAGAAAACCCTTAACTTTCTTCTCTTTCGCAGTGCAGGTACATGAGAGATTCTTGAGTTGCAGGACATTTTTCTTCTGTACCAGACAAGAGTGACAGTAAGAAGAAGGTGGCGTTTCAGTGGTTTTGTGAAAATTTTGTCACGTACTTGAAAGCTTTGTCTTATGACAGGTTGCAAGATATCAAAAGGAATGACAGGATTTTCATACCAAGAAGCAGCTGAGTGATGTATGGGAAGAAGCATGAAGACAGGGAATTTAATTCACTTGTTAGTAAAACAAAATACTTTCCGTTATTGAATTGGAACAGCCAAATTGAAAATGTAGTGGAGACAAAAAAGGTCTCATTTCGTTTCTCTTTCAGTCACGTCAAGAGGATATTTCTGTTTGGTGTTCCATTAAGGTTTTGGTTCAAAGGACTTTTAGTGTCAGGCGAGGAGCTGTCTGTACAACCCTGGCAGTTGGAGCTTTCTGGCAGCAGGGTTGTGTGATGGTTGGGGGAATGTGGGGAAGCAGGGCCTGGCCTAGCCACCACTCTTCATCTCTGGCCTGAAGGAACCCCGGCTCCGCGAGTGGGAAGGGAATTCAGTTGTTGTGGCCCATTTATTCCCTGGCTGAACCTTTCAGCAGAGGGCTGCTGCTGGTGGTGGTGGTGGTGCGTGTTCTCACCATGTGGACGTCTGCTTACTCGTGTCTGGAGCAAGGCCGCTCCTTTCCATCTACAGCATTGTTCAGGATCTGGAGGGGGATGGTTTGCCGTCACTGTTGTCCTAGCAGTATGTCGGTGAAAGCTTGCTTTCCCGTTAGGCCCCAGAAGCCCCTGTATGGCCTCTTTAAATCCAGCTCTTAAGCTTGGAATGTAAAGCAGGTGCAATATAAATAAACTCGATGCTTCTAGTGTCATTAGATCTACATGGTATAAACCATATGACATGTTCAGTTCTCTCTGTGTTTATCAGTGACCTTCCTTGATGGGATCGAGTTGGGAACTGCCTTAAAACAGAAAAACCCAGCTTGCATCTGTGCCAAATGATGTTATGTATATTATAGGGTAGCATGGGCCTGCATTTTTCTCCATATTAGCTTTACGTATTTGCATTTTACATAAGTATAGCTGCTTACATCCCTGTTACAGACAGCAAATACTTCCTTCAGTTTAAGGAGGCAATCACACCATGTGTTTTGATAGCTGTCTGACCTTTCCCTTGTCCAGGTTGCGCTTGTCCCATACTTTACATGTTTTATGTCTTTTACATTCTTTTTCATGATGTCATATATGGCATTAAAGTGTATGTAAATTAGAAGGAATGTATGAATGGCCATTTCTAGTGCTGTTCTGTAGCCAGGATGACAAATGATGTTTTCATTAAGCTCCCTCCTTTTTTTTTTTTTTTCTCCGTAACAGTGTTTTCTTCTTTTTCTCAAGAAGGTTCAATGGATTTTACTGTCTGTGACTATACTGAAATACAGTCAAGCCAGTTCATCTGTCATGTGTCTGGTATAATTTTCTCTGTGGACCAAACCCAGTTAATTTTGATAATGGTTATGCTTCATCCCCAAGTTGGATTCTGTTATCCAGCTGTCTCATGAAGCAACATCAATTTCTTGTGTCTTTCTCCTCCACTGTTTTAATAAGTCTGGAGGGAAGCGAGTGCCTGGGGGAATGGGGGAATAGCAGGTGTTAAACAAAAAGACATAACAGATGTTAAGACTTCTGAGAGTGTAGTGAGTGCTCAGCAAAGTTACTGAAGAAGCATCTGACACATGCTGTTCCCAGTCAGCTACTCGGCCTTTTGAGAAACACGTAAAGGGTGCTAGCAGAAAGAAGATTGTCTTATAATGTAGAACTTGAGGTTTAGAAATATATAAGCAAAGAGTGATCCAGGATAGCCGTGGTGCCCGTGTGGCTTCTGATGGTATGAGAGAGTCAGAACTTTAAGCAGTGACATTTACTTCCTCTTCTTTCTTTCAGGATGTTCTTTTACTTTGTCAGCTGCTTCTTTTCATAATCCAGTTGCCCAGTGGACCATATCAAACAAGTCATCTTCAGCCTTATTCTGTGCCACTTTGTTTGTAAACGCTTACACCCTTTTAATTTGATTCTGTCTTAGCTATGCTGTATTTGTTCAGAGGCCTCCTAAGGTGGCATTTATCTTGCTTAACTTAGTAAGTCTTTGAGGTAGACCTCTCTGAGCTGTTTGTCTAGATTGCTTTTATAGTTAGTGGAAGAAAATGGGCAGATCTGGGGGACTGTTTCTTATCCTAAAGTAGGTATCTAAAATTGGGCAGGTGAATGACAAAATGCCTGCTTGTCTTCATCCAGCTCTGGATTTAGGTGAGGTTTGCCATACCTTTTAGGTTGAAAATTGCTATTTTTGTTCTTTGAATTCCTGCCTAGTTACTAATGCTAGGTTGGATTTTTTTTTTGCTGGATGCTGTTTTGGGCTGTCAGTGTGAGGATTTTGGAAGAGGGAGGTTGGACTACTGGGACCGTTTGAGGCCAGCTTTGGGACCTTGCTCTGGGTAGGGGGTGGCTGGGTTAGGGTATGTTAGAGGAGGTGTTTTCTATGAGGTTGCATATGAGCATGCCTGCATTCGCTTGCTTCAGAGCTCTTCTGGCCCGGACGCACTCGGGCAGGCCGGCTGGCGTTGGGCGTTGCTCTGTTCTGCTGTTTGTGGCAGGCGACACATGGCTGAGCGAGATAAGGGTTTTATTCTTTGCAAGGACAGACTGAGGCCAGGATGAAATTTGGCCATTTGCAGGCTCTGGTTGGCCACTAAGGGATGATCAGAACTCTGCTGTATCCTGTTATGACACTGAAGAAACATTTGCATGCGATTTTTTTTTTTTTTTTTTTGTCTCTGTTAACTGTATTTTTTTCTTCCTGTAACCATTCCAAACATGCTGCAGAGTTGAGCAACTGCACAGCTACAGAACTTGCTTTGTGTTTTGTTCTGTTTATTAAAGCACAATAAAAGAGTGGAGGCTCTTGCTGCTTTTGCAGTACCTTGTTGAGGAACCAATGAGTCTTCCTATGCAGTTGCTTGCAAATGAGTTTTATTTATAACAGTGCTGTAGTTTCTGTTGCTATGATTGGAAAATAGGAGAGGTAGAATTTACACATAATTACCCTTGACAGGTTTTAATTGCTGATTTGCTCCTGACCTGGTACTAAAATAGACCCTAATTGTTTCTTATCTGGTTAGATGCACTTTCCCTGTCTTTGACTGTTTATATGTCCCCGTAGTAACTGGGACTTTTTCAGCTGTATGGTGGGACAAAAGCTTTTATTGTTTTCCAGCGGGATAAGGGTAAGAACTTCATAGAAAGCCACGCCCTAGTGTTATTGAGTAGCTAGGTGTTGTTATCATGCATTTATTTAATTAGTAGAGTTTGTAAGATCTGACATTTATGGAAAGTGAGATGCAGCACAACATCTGTTTCTATGGACTAAAGGTGTAATAGTCATCGAGGCAAGTCGTTTTGTGCTTTCCATCATTGTGCCTTCACTGTGTTTGCAAATTAGTAGTTGATATAGTCTGTGCATAAATTAATTTTTTATTTTGCTTTTATTGAAGCTGTCAGAAGAGAGTACTGTCTGTGATGTTTGCTACTGGCTAGGAAGCAAATGCTGCCAGTTCATGCTGCATAGTTTATTAAGGTTTTTACTGGAGACAGAAGTTGAGGTGAGCTTGATTTTCTAGTTTTGAATAGAGCTGTGGGCGTCATGATTATTTGGGTGGAGGCAGGAATGATATTTCATCTGTTAGCCCAATTGTATAATTCTCCCTGTGCACATAACTCCTATTATGGCATTTATTAGTGTTTCGAATGGGTAGATTAGGAATGGTACTGGGTTGTAGGCTACTTCAGTTTTAGACTTTAAAAAATCTTGTCCAGATCCGTAGGAGTCGGAGCACGTTATATTCAGCGGCAAAAAAATTCTTGCCAGAGCTAGTTGTGGAAAGCCTAGAGGATATGAGAGTATTGCATGAAAGGTCTGGAGAAATGGCCAGGTGATAATCTGAACTCTTCAGGTACCGATCCTGTCAGTGTGATGTCCATAGGGGCCTAGGTAAATGTGAAACATACAAACCCTGCTGCAAGGTGGAGGGACCTCTGACTTTTCCAGCCTGATGTAGTCTTCTACAGAGAACTTTTAGACTGACTTATCCCGGTAGTGTTTGAGTGCTGGTAGTGCCTTGATACAACTAATGGCTGTCATGTATGGGTTGTCCTTCTCCGTGTTGCGCCCCTCCCCTTTCTTCCTGTGGACGATTGTTGGCACATTGGAGTGCTTTAAGATCGCAGTTCTGTTTTGTTAATGCCTGCTGCTGTTGCACTTAGAGATGCCTGAGAAGAAACCTGCATCTTGCCTTTGGAGCAGAAGTTGCTGAGGTCACTGGTGAGCTTTGCGGGTGTTCATTCGTAATCCTCTCAGACCAATCTTTATAAAACTGACTTCTGTATGGATGAGCATGACCCATACAGGAGAAGAGCTTCTTGGCCCTTGAGGGTGGCAGCATTGATCACAGTCTTCCTACTGGAAATCAAAGTAGTCTTCTGTTTACTCTCAGAACTATTCTGTCTCATATTGTAAAAGTAGTGATTTAGGCATTGAAGATTATTTGGCAGTCCATCTGAAGGTATTGTAGAGCATTCATGTATTTGCCTGGGGAAAGCGGTGCAGACACCTGTACCAGTTATTTTACATATTTCATGACTATATCGCAAGATCTTTTGATTATTTCAAGAAGTGGGGTCTCCTAGTGAGTTTGTGCCTTAAGCATTTTGTGTGAGTCCTGTTCAGTGAGTAGCTTCAGTGCCTGCTTCTGTTTCTCTGCACAAGAAGCTTTGGAGTAAAATGAACAGGATTTTTGACATTAACTGCCTTCCCCAGTTTTCCCCACAGTTTTTTGGGTAGCATCATTTGCCTCTCATGATTACAACTGTCAACCCCCACCCTGGCCAGCCCAGTGCTTGTAGTGATGCAAAGTGACTCAAAGAGGAGCAGTGTTTGCCTTGGTCTGGAGGCTGAATTCTCCGCTTAAACATCTCTGTGGTCCTTCTGGGTCACTGGGGAAGTATGTTGGCTGTGCTGATTGAAAGATAAGCTTAGGCTCTTGCTTTCAAGGCTTTATCCTCCAGGTTTCACATTGAATACCACTTCCTTCCCTCTGAAAATTAGCAGTAGGAGACTTACTAATGAATCCCGTTTGTATCATCCTTGAGTTTCTAGACTGAATGATCTGAGATCCCAATAAAAATGCTTCTTGTAGCATTCCTAAGGCTCTGCAAATACTCCTCTGCCTAAGCATATTCCCTTCTTTCACTCTAGTCCTGATATTTTTGTCTACTTTGAGATAACTAGATCTTTCTTTTGTGAGAGATGTCAATAGCACTAAGAGAAAATAGACTTGAATGCGTACTTTCTGGTAGGTGATGCTAGGTTCTGTTCTGTGGCCCTGTTCTGGATAATTAATAGGTTTAAAGAATAGAAGTGTTAGTTCATGTCTCAGCTTGATTAAAGTAAGGGTCAGGAGCCTGGATGTAGATAATGTCTTAACATCAGAAGAGAGGGCTCCAAGTAAGGACAGGGGAAGCAGTAACAAAATAATTAGTAAAATGAAAGGGGATGCAAAACGTGCAGTGTTTGATTAAGAATGTACTAGGATAAAATACAAGGCAGGATACATACAAAATAGGAACAGCACACTTAGAAAAAGACAGGAAGAAACAAGGCTTACTCATTTATCTTTTAAAAGAAAACATTTAAAAATAAATATATTAAAAATGACAGGAAAAAGCCATGTCCTTGTGTTTAAACTGTAAGCGTAAGTATAAATAGTAAAAACAAAACAAACAATGTCCAGACTGCGACATTCACAAATTGTCTACTAAACATTGCTTACGCTGTGTTGTTACTCTGCATCCTTTCCTTTAGTATTTTTGGTATTGTCTCTGTTTGACTTCTAAGACCAATGGGCAGGAACCCTTTCTTGCATAGTCGCACCATTTAGTGAAGTCTGATGGTAAATAAGAAATGCTGCTGTTTACATTTGTTGGCAAATGCTTAAATATTATCTACGTGGCTATTTTAAGCTTTGTTTTGACAGCATTGAAACCTCTGGGCTCTGTGATGTCGGTTGGTAAGGTACTTGATTAAATGGCTCTGGCACTGGAAAAGCAAATGAATGGTGTCTTTCCTGAGGCTGAATACGTGAGGTGGAAAAGATCCTAAGGCAGAGCACATGAGTTCCTCTACTTGAAATAATTTGGTTGTAGTCTGTCAGGATCATTGTCATATTAGTTACTTGGATGCTGTCAAATGTCCTGCTGAAGACAGGCAGTGTCCCTTGCAGGACTGGCATGCTAACAGTGCGTGCTGTCCTGAAGTGGCGCTTGGGCCTGAGTTCATTCAAGGGTTCGGAAAAACTAAACCTTTTATGATCCAGGAACAGGGCTATGTAAAAGATGGACTGAACTGTGTGAATGGAGCAAAAGGGCCTCTTTATAAAGAAGAGTGGTTATAAAGTTTCGGTGTTGATGCTAGAAACCTAGGGGTTATGGGAGTTCTTGGCTGCTCTCAGTTGGCGCAAGAAATGTGTGTGCAAGGGCAAGATTCAAACTGCTTTCCATCTGCTCCTGAGCTTTTGAAATATGTATTGGAAGTCTTCAGAGATGTTGGTGGAAATCTTAATGTTATCCAAGTGCTGTTCCTCCTTGAAACCATGGGTAGCAGCACAACTATTCTTGTTTATGTGAGAAGCTGACCTTGAATTTATTTGCAGACTGTGAATCCTGGTTTGTTGTATCTCAGGCAATCATTTTACGAAGAGCTTGGGTGACTTCCCAAGTGAACCAGTAACCTATGAGACGTTAGATACTCTTTTATGGAGTCCTGAGTGAGCTGTAGTGCTGGAAGGGGGTTGGAAAGCTTAGGTGGGACCTGAATTGACCTGAGCAAGCATTTCCCAGTCTGGAGGAGAAGACCCATCTATTTAATAAAGCACTAGACTGATCCGAGACAGGTACAGGATTCTGAGTCCACCACTCCCATAAACATACAAGCTTCAACCTGCAGGCTTACCTAAAGTATCTGATGGCTGCTTGAAAGTCTTTTTACCCTGTTATGATAGTGGCTGTTAGTGTGCCTTATTGGCAGCACATCAGACAAGGCGTCTCTTCTCAGTACTCCTGTGGCACAGAGGCACCATTGCATATTTCTGTTGTGCCCAGATGCAAAAAGACTGTTCTGATGAGTAGGGACTGAGATCAAAGCTACCAGAGAAGTGTCGGAAAAGGGGAAAAGAAGAGAATTGAAGGAGGGAAGCTATAATGAGCAAGGAGAAAAAGGAAATAGGAAAAAGCTGCAGTGTAAGACATGAGAAAGTCAATAGGAAATGAGTGAAAGGGAGAGAAATGGGAGAGGTGGTGGCAACTGCCAGATAGGAGAGAGGTTTCCTGTCTGCCAGTGCATTCTGAAGGCACACGTCATCCATAAAGGACTAAGACCTGCTGGTGTAAGGCAAAAAACCCTGACAAGCCAGGGTTACATCTGCGTTGAGTTTTCTATGGAGGACGGAAGATAGGTGTTTGGTATCTGGGAGTACCTGTCTGTTTCTTGAGGAGGCTGTGCAGATACTGTTTGGGACCGGAAAACTCTTTCAGCCATTGCAATGCCTTCTAAAATTTTGCTATGATTTGATTGACAGCAAGTCCCACGTTGCAGTATTTGAGCGATGATGATAACAAATCCTGTTCTTTTGTAAAGAGGCATTCAAAGTTGGTGCTTGCAAGTAAGAAAATAATGCGGTTTTCTGATCTGTGTCGATAGGATATTTTTTTCTGCCTTATGATCATGTGATGACCCAAATTAGGCAGTGACTTCAGCCAAAAGTAAGCTGTTCTCAATCGTTTCTGGTTTTAAAAGTGATTTTTTTTTTTTTTTTCCCCACTGTTACAGACTGCTGTATAGCCATGTAATCTCATGTAGGTAGGCAGCATCATGTCAACTTTGAGAAAATATTCAGGGAGAACTGTAATAGACAGAATGGGATGAATTTATATGATGCCAACTCCCTAAATGTAAAGGGGGGGGGGGGGGGGGGATGATGGTTTATCAGAAATACTTCTGTGTCAAGGATAAAAGCTCGTAGCTTAGAGATCTCATAATGGTGAACTGCAGCTGGCAATTTGTTCTTGCTGTCTGTTGAGAGACACAAAATGATAGGTTGTGGTTTGCCCTGCGTAGTCCCTGCGGTTTCAGTAGCGGAAGTGGTTCATGTGGGTGCAGATCTGATCTTAGCAAACCAACAAGCTCAATCATTTTGGCTGGTGAAGGTGGTATGGGGATACTGCAGAGAGAGATGTTAGCAATTGTTGTGGGATTTTCTTTGTTGTAAGGATGCGTCAAAGTCTGTAGGGCACTGATAGAACGAACACCTTTGTCGCAGACTGCTTCTCTACCGTTCAGTTACAGTGGAACCTTCAGCAGTAAAAGAAAGTATCTTGTAACAGGTTGGAAATGGTTACATGATCTAAAAGAACTTTGCCCTGTGTCTGGAGTTTCTTCAGTGACGGGTGCCTTGGTGTACGAGTTTGATAATGCTAATGCAATGGTCGGTAAGTATAATGTTGCCAAGCACCGCAGCCCTTGGAGTAGTATTGAAAGCCCCTAGTTTTACACTCAGGTATGGCAGGTCTATGAAGTTGTGTAAAATGTCCCACTTAGATCTTGGAATTTGTTGTGAGAATAAAACCCCATAATACTTAGGGGAAAAAGGGGAGGGGAAAAAAAAAAAAGAAGAGGCAAGCACACTTCTTTGTTCTTCCAGTGTGGAAAGGTGTAGGAATGTTGGTGACAGCTTTAAATGCTAGAGTGTTGTTTACTTTGGATGTTAACCAGTGCAGCTTCAGCTGTATGTATTGCATAGCAAACCTTGACCTCCTCTGCCTTTTCTTTTTAGTAGGCTTATTATCAGGTTTTGCACTCATCAGTGAGACGTTAGCTATGTTTTTTGGTGTCTGCACCTGCTCACCCATGCTTTTGACTCCCCCTCCGTAGGTGAGGGATCTGGCTGCGCTCTGGCCCTGTTAATCCAGATGTGCAGTCCCTGATTTAGGCCAGAAAAACACTGCTTTCCTGGTGGTGTGAAACGTGCTTGCCCAGTTGTGAGATACGGTAATGCTGCCTGGCGAGTGCCAGGCAGAGGGGAAGAGTCGCTGTGTGCTGATCGTGGCTTGTTTTGACAGTTGGCACCAGCCTTGTTGGAGGAGGCTCTTTCTCCCGGCAGAGCTCCTGGGTCACGTGTAAAGCAGAAGCAGATAATTAAGCTTAGCTGGAAGGGGGAGAGGAAGTAGCCTTGCAACAGGTTTGAGTTCTGGGCAGCATGCAAATCTAAATGCTCTTGCTGGAATTCAGCCAGATGGAGAGAACCTGCCTCTTTCCCTCTCCCTTTCTTAATTTTTTTTTTTTTAATTGTTGCGGCTCTGCAGCTACTGGGAGGCAGCTTCCCTGAGCTTTCTTACTCGCTGCAACGACAAGAACATCACAGTAGCTCAGAGTGTGCTGAAAATCTTGCTCCATCTGTTCCTCTTCATATACAGAGAAAATGGCTCCTTCAGATCTATAACATGCTGCTTGGAATATTAATGGGTTTTGGTCAGTTATTGGATCAGCAAATGGCTTCAGAAACTTGCTGAAGCTTACTCCACCAAGATAAGTTGGTTCCTCTGCTTTTATTGGGAAGTGGGAATATATTTTGCCCAAAATAAGTGTTCAGAGTGTATGTAGGGATTTAGTTTTCTTTATTTTTTTTTTTTTTTTTAAATTAAATGTCTTTTAGATCAAAACTGCGATTGGCCCCAGAAGAGTACTTCAACACCTAGGTAAAGAGGAAAAAAAACCCCAAAGAACATAGAAATAATGAGGTGGGGTTGGGTTTTTTTTTTTTTATTTGTTTAAAAAAAAAAAGAAAATATTTGTCATTAATTGTGAGGAAAGGCACAAAGGGACTCTGGACACTTCAAACAAGGACTGTTCTGTTCAGGCACCTTGTTTATTTAAATCCCCATGTGAAATCTCTTCGTCTTCTTCTCAGAGTTGTATTTGGATCAGTTTGCTGCGGTGGTAAATTTGAAATACAGTGATTAGCTGTATGGCAATGAAAAGCCTACTCAAATATCTGGGACCCAAAAATGGAAAGCTTGTTTCCTGTGGGCTTTTAAGAAATACTTTCTCAGTCGCGTGAAAGCTAGCAGCATTCCTGAAGGTGGTTGTATGCTTTGAGAATCCGTGAGCGCTGCATCCTCCCTTTGTCTCCGTTACCTCTCCAGCTGTGTGCTCGCTGCGTATAGATGTCGGGCTGCATGAGTCTGGCACAGGAAGAACAGATCTGTGGGGCAGCGCTTTGTCAGTGACAAATGTTTTGGCTGTCACTGTGACCCCAGGATCTGTTTCTCAATGGCAGTCAACCTGATTCAGTTGCACGATACTGTGCAGGAAGAAAGGCCCAGTAGCAAATGAGTTCTGTCCTGTAAGATTGCGAGCTGCCTGTACTCTCCCCCTTCTCTCTCTTTTCCATTACGTGGAGATGTTTGCTTTAGATTAAAGCACTTCTGTTGGCATCCTGGTGGTTTCCACGCTGCAGTGGGTCTGATTACATATATTGCATTTCAGAACCCCGGGCAGAAAATACCTTGGGAGAAATTGCCTTACTGCAGGCCATTCATAAATTTACAGAAAACTGTATTTCCCTTAATGATTTAATGTGCTGGGTACTGATGTTTTGCTGCTGACCAGTGCTTAATTTTTATGTTTGCAAGTTTCCTGTGTATGTGGTAACTTGAATCATCTCAGTTACTTAAACTCAGCTGTTGGTTATGGTGATAACACAACATTTTGTTTAATCCTGTGAGGATGTTTGTGGACAACTGCTGATGGGTAGTGAACGTGTTCGGTTAATACAGTATAGTGGAAATTGGAGAGGGAGGTCTGTATATTGGCATTTGGAGCATGCTTTGATACAACGTGGAGGGAGTTGTGGTTTCTTGCAAGCATAGATGACTCTCAGATCTAGCTGATAAGAACAACAGGTATGTTGAAGTTTCTGTAGGTAGGCTGCATGCATGCTCTGCTTAAATGGAAATGATAATACTTAATTTTGTATATTTGATGATCGTATGTTACCTGAAAAGCAGCTGCAATTACCATGTTAAAATTCGCCTGGTTTTAGCACTATTGCCCTGCCAGAGGCTAAAGGAGGAAGTGTCTCATGAGGCTACAGCAGTACTCAGCTTGTGAGCAAATATTAAAAAGTTCAGATGAATCAGCTACCAGGCCCCACTAAAGTGCTGGCCTGCCTCTTTGAGGAAATGTGCTGTCGTAATTACACTGGTATAACTAGCTATGTGAATGCTCTTGCTTTGGAATTTCAAAGTAAGAGGCAGATGCGCTGTTGTAGTTAAAATGGCAAACCTTTCTGGCAAGGCCTTAAACCTTCTTTTTCTCCCTGCCCATCTCTTGACCCTTTGCATGGCTTCAGTGGTGTGCTTTAGGCATGGCGATTGCTGTGAAGGGGGAGATGGAGAGCCCTGGAAAAGATTGTTGATTATGCATTGGCTCGAGGGCAAAGGAGAAATTGTCAATAGGACAGACTCTGAAATAAAATTAATTCTAGGGCAGATAACTCAAACTGGTATTTGGCTCATAGACAACGTCTGGAAACATTGTGAACTCTCAATATCTGTGGTTGTACGTTCCTTGTCGCAGTGAAGCGATGAGGGAATGAAAGTATGTTCATAGTGCATTAAAGGCATGGATTTCTGCGTTTTCAGAGGCTGGGGCTATGAATACAGGTATTGCTACCTTGCATTTTGTTTGTTGTGGGGTTGGTTTTTTTTTTCCTACTTTTAGAATTTGGGAGTGGAGGAGGAATACAGTAATGATAAAGCCAGTGCTGCCTTGCTTCTGGGGTCAATATTTTGATGCAGTTCATGTACTTAACTTTTTTTTTTTTTTTTTGGTATGGATTATACTGTAAAGCTGGGGTGGGATGAAATCTGTGGTGAGTTAAGAATGACCTGCACAATCCTTTGGAAAGAATAAGTCAAGCTCTCCTCCTGCCCTGATTCTCAATCTATGGTGAGCAGTGATTGAAGTTTTTTTTTTTAGCCCTGAAATTATTTATTGCTGAGGATTTCCAGCTCTAGAGTGTACCATAACAAGGTATTGAGTGCTAAAACCATGTTATTGTCTTGTGGTTTTATCTCTTCGAATTATGACACAATTTTAGCAACTGTTCAGCAGTTTGCTGTGAATAAAGTAGATTTTGTCTTAGAAAATGGAGTATCTCTGTTCTCTCTTTCCAAACTGTCAACTATGCAATAATTACTTGTCTCTCTCTTCAGTTTAGTATGCTGTTTTGGCATTGATTCAAGTTCAAATTTAGAGAGTGGCTTAAATACCGTATTTTGGAGCTGTTTTGGGGGGCTTTTTTTTTTTTTTCTTTCTTTCTTTCATAGCAGGCTTACTGGAATTGGTTGAACTTAATTCTGTGGCAGGATAAGTAAAAATTTGTTTAGGCTGTTCAGAAGACTCTACACATTTCAGAAATTGTTCATGGTAAAAGATCAAGGAAGGAAACAGTATGACCTTTTAAGTGAAGCTCCATATATCCCATTTTCCTATGCCAGAAGTCAGCCCAGACAATGAGAGACTGAAACAATTAGGATTCTCTTTTGTAAAGGATCTCTCACTTCATGCTTTTACACATAGGTGGTTTTTTTTTGATTGTGTCACAGATTTAGCAGACTTTACAGCTGTCTTTTAATCAATTTCCGTATTTTTACCAGAACTTTCTTACTTTAATTACTGCCTGTGGAAAATAGCCTAGTAGCATGTTTCACATGTGTGTCACAGTAGAAAATGGTGGGTCCTTCTGTAGTTTTTTCTGTGGTTAGCAGATTCTTTGCTTCAGTAAGTTCTAGTATTGGTAAATGCTTGCAATTAACCGTTGTGCTTGAAGTTTTAAAGACTTTAGTGTTTTCTTTTTTGAAGATGATTTTTTAAGCACTGCATTTTGCTTAGGGTTAATGCAGCCATGCATTAAGAACAGACAGATGTGGTTCAGTCTTGTAATGATTGACTCTGTAAAGTAGGTTGCCAGTCTAATCCTAACTTGTGCTGATACGTGCATTTCAGTCAGCTGGCTGGAGCCCACATGGTGGGTTTTGTTCAGAGCAGAGGTAGAGGAATCATATGGTGAATCATTCAGTGAGGTACATAGTAAATTGTGTTGTGTCTCAAGCAATAGACAGGTGTTATATTTTCTTATCCTCTACCCCTGCTTTTGTATTTTCCCATCCTGCTGAGTTTATCAAGTTCTCCTGTATCTAAATAATCCTTGCTTTTTCCTTTGTGTGTAGTACTTCCCTGGAGCTTGGCCTGCGTTTGATTTGATCTGCTCTTGTTTCTTCTATGCCAGTTTTTAATTTGAATTTTGCCTGGCACTGTACAGATGCTGTCCCTTGAGTTTCACATAGTGACTGCTGAAGCTGTGTCTGCCAGTGTAAAGCTGAGGCTATTTCTTAGGGGGTTCTTACCTGGTATCTAGCATCCTAAAAGCATTTGGTGAACTCTTATGTAGCAAAATGCTCTGAAACCCGAAAGCTTGAAGGTCTTTTGGCTTACTTGCATGTGCATTGCTAGCACTCGGTTTTACTTTCCTTTCCAAAGACGTTGTATATGCCAAGTATCTGTGACTTGGTTTCTGTAACGCACAGGGTGCCACACAGACTTCTTTTGCCAATTTTTTAAAAAAGGAACTGTGGTACTGATTTAAGATAAAATGGCTGAGTACTGGTCAAATAATCTGGATAATATTTCTACTTCAGCAAATGTTGATCTACTGTTTTACTGCAAAGATGATTTCCTTTTTCTGTACCTCAGTTTGGTATTTTCAAACTTAGTTCCAGTAATTTAAGGCATGTTTCTAAGGAACTGAAATGATGAAGGGTTTATATATGTGAAGCAGTGGTTTTGTAAAATTACTACTTTGTCTGACGTAAGCTGCTCTTGCTCTCTGTCTACTCTGACTTGCAGAAATTCCTAAGAGGAAGCTTCTGTATCTTTAACTTCCACTGCCTGTTATATAATGCAACATACTCGATTGTTCATCAAGACGTCTTCAGTTTTCCATAAAGCATGTCCAGAGTAGCCAAACAGATGATTTCTTAGTTGTACGCTGCTTGTGAGTTGTTATTTCAGGCCAGTGAAGGTTTATGAAAGAAGGTGATCTATGCTGTGAAGGCAGTGAGGGTGAACTTGCCCATTGCATGTGTGTCAGATCTGCACAGTCCTGCACATGGCAGAAAGGAATCGTCTGTAGGCGACGGAACAAGTGTGCGGTTAACAGCTGCAGGTCAGGCAACGTTTGTGTGCTGCCGCTGTCAGAAACTGTATTGGAGGATCGATATCAGTTCTGTAAAGACACAAGGTCAAAGACCAGGCTATGTCTAAAGCAAAAATAAAATGTATGTGACTTGAACATAATGCAGCAGAGGCGTTGAGGAAAAAAAAAAAAAGGGTATAGTGTATTATAGTTCTCTTGGTGACAAGAAAGAAGTACCATTGTGAATGAAGTGTGAGAGTTCTGACCTTTGTCTTTTTATGAAAAAAACAGCCAAACAACCCAAAACAAAATACATTCGCCATGCTTTCCTCTGCTAAGGTGAAGTTCAGTTCCTCTGTCACCTTTGACTCCTCAGTAGGTACCTACATTCTAAACGGTGGCCTGCTATTTTTGTACTTGAAAACACTGGTGTTTCTCGGATGTGTCTAAAAGATGCAGGTCGTCTAGTGGACTCTGTGTTCTTGCAGTATCTTGCTGAAATGTGTCAGGCTTCTTGCATATCTTCTTGTCTGTACTTTTATATTTACACACTCTTCCTCAAAAAGAACCCCAAAAAGCATAATAGTCTTTTGCTAGTTCCTATTTATTTAAGATGCACGGGATGGATTTTGTTGCTTTATGTAAAAAGACAGGAGAAATTAATGTCCTGAGCCCATCAAATGAAGGGGAGAGGATGAGGGTACAGTCCTCACAACATATGGCTTTATAAAGTATTTAGGTATTCTGATGGGGGAACTGGGCAGCCCTTCTGCCTGTCACTCATGGTTTTAGGGGCTAGGGAAGAGCATTGGCAAGCTGTTTGTATATTGATGTGATGTATTACAATGTTGAGGATTCATTGATTGAAAAAGCATGTATCCATCTATCCCATATCCTGATAGTATCTGATAGAAAATCCTTTTTCAAGAATAGATTTCTTTGTCTGTGCCTCTCTGAACTTCCCAAAAATGGTGACCGAGGTTCAGCCTCTTTGGCTAAGCTGCGACCAGGATGCTTAGTGCTCAGTGTGTGAGGCCTTAGGTTTTCTTAGAAACTCAACCAGCAGTGGTAGTGATGAGAAGCGGAGCTCTTCTTGCTGCTCCGTGGATTTTTTTTTTTTTTCGCAGGGGTGTGGACTCTGTTCCTCGGGGAGCACTTTGCTTCCGCTGTATGGAGCTCTGGGAAGCTGTTCTTTTCCCATGCCTGGCTCCTTATTGGGGTAAAGGTCTGTGAATTCTGCGTAAATATTTACCATATCCCAGCCTAAGCAGCTGAGAGCTGCTAATACTGTTATTGAACATGGAGAAGAGCTTTGCTTATGTTGCTTGCAGGGTGTGTGGTTTGTGTATGGGCAAGAAGTAAAGCATTCCATAATCAACAGAGACGGTAAGGGAGGCAGTAGGGACCAAAATTGCAGTCACTTGACAAAGAATGATAGAACAAAGAGATCTGAAAATTCTAGAAAGTGCAACCTGAAATATACAGGCTTGTAACTTGGAGTGTGAAATTTTAGAAGCACTTATTTAACTTAATTGTCTTATGTTTTATCACACTTCTAAAAGGACAAAGAAATCTGGCTAGATGAGGAGATGTTCTCTACTTACTCTTTTACCATCTTTCCTATGTTCTTAGGAGAGATTTCTTTTGTAATGATGTGGAAAGTGGCATCTCTTTTCCCTGTTTTCTTTCCTTATCTTCCTTTCCTGCTGTTCTCCAGGACAGTAGAAATCCCCGTAGATTTAAAATAGTGATACTACATTTACAGTCCTAGCCGTATCTTAGCTATTTCTGATTTCTTCTAAACACCTGGTTGCACCAGGCTCTTTATTGCTTTTTTTGGTCAAAGATATATATATATTATTGGTGTTTTTGTTTTTTTTTTTTTTTTCCTTCCAAATTGTTTTCTTCTGATGTCCTGGGGCTGAGAGAGTACGGAGGGAAGGAAATCTGGGAAATCAGAGTAGGAAGCAAGACATAAGCTTCCATTCCTGAATCTTTCTTGTTTTTACACTGTTTCCTGGCAGCTGCATTGGTTTGTACTTGAAAGGAATGCATTGTGTTGCATTTTCCCAAAAGCTGTAGATAAAATATAAATAAAAATTAATACTGTAAAGTGATGTAAAATTATGAGTTTATGTGCATGAGCAAAAAAAATGGCAGCCAACGGTTAAGTCTTGCATGACTGATCTGTGTAGTTTTGCAGTGATCATGCTGGATAATAATCCTGTTAAAAAAATCAGTTATTCATATAACCTTCCTCATTGTAAGTAAGAAAGAGAACTTTGTTTCAAGTTGTGATACATACCACCTTTGTGATATCTTGAGTCTGGACGTAACAGCCTTCAAAAAGTGATTGGTGCTTTAGAAAGCTGTTTTTTCAGAAATTCAGTATTTCAGGAAAGCAGCAATCTACAGGACCAGTCCCTTCTATGTTGTTTTTGCTGTGTGAAACAGACCTCAGAGCAAGAAATGAACAAATTCAATGTTGGGCTCAAGAGTTCATTCTCATAATAGTTTTCCAAAAGAGCTGTTGCTGTGCCCTGTGCTTAAATCCTTTTTCTACCTGATACTTTTCCTGATAGACTGAAATTTCATTTGGATTTTTTGAAGTGTTTTTGACTTCATTACAATGAAGAGAAGGCTGCAATATCTATTTCTGAAGCTTTTAAGATTGTTTCATGGTACACACACATTTCTTTTTCCAAGTGTTGATACCAGTAAGAGGTTTTTCATGTTTAAGGGAGTTGAAAATGTCCCTTCTGAAGTAAAGGCATAGCACAGCCTTGAAGCATATTCCTGTTGTACTCCTCCATTTGTTCACTGATGTCAATGGTTTCAAATTAAATATTTTACGTGCAAATTTCAAAACCCAAACATTCTGCTCAGAGGAATTTGAGTTTTGCAAGGATATAATAAATAATACTCTACAATGTGGTATTTATGTGTTCTTATAATTGTAAAGCAACTTACAAATCTTAAACTTGTGGTATTTCCCTGAAGTAGAGTAATACACAGTTTTATTGAAGGGTAGACTAAGGCACGCAGCTAGGGAATGTGAATTTCTGTGGAGGTGAGCAGATCTGGTTCTGACCATCCGTTCCAAGCTCTTCTTGTTGGAGTGCATTGTTTGGACTGCTGCAGTCAGCAAAAGAGTACTCTGTGCAACGAAGGGAATGGGAAACAACAGTCTTTTAGGCAAAATACAGTTTAGTGAACTAAGGCATATTGGCCTGCTCACATTGTTTCATCTGTGTTTCACATAATGATGTGGAGCATTAGGGAAAAGAATTAGGAAATACTTGATCTTAAAATTGTAATCCAGGTTTAAAAATATCTCTTGTTTTGACACCCTCTTTATGCCTTAGCAGTGGCTGTTTGGTGCACGTGATTCTCACTCAGGCACGAATAAACTGGATATGAAGCTCTGCTCTGGGATTTGCAACGACTTTTCCCTCACTCCCTTAACTCTTTGTGATTTCGTGTTTGCTTAAGAAAATGTACTGTTCTTTTTTTTTTTTTTTTTTTTTTCCCCCTGTGCTTTGGGTCGTATACAAGGACTCTGAAAGGAAGGGGTGCTAGCCAGGAAGTATCTGAGCAGCTGGCTATGTACTGGGTTTTTTTGCTTTCCTCTGGTTACCATTTTCTTTTTGAGAGCTGACATTTTCTTTTCTGATTTGTGAAATTCCTAGAAAATGAGGAGCTGGGCAAATGTTTCAAAATACCAACCAATGAAATACAGCTTACTACTATTTAGAAAATGATAATGCATGCCACTGGAAAAGATAGAAGCATGGAAAATACAAGCTCTGGCTGGGAAGTTACTGCATGCTTAGAACCATGGAGCAGATAGATGTAGGGGTAGGAGTTGATTTCTTTGGCTTCCTGTCTGCTGTGTAATTGTAGCCTTGGTGTAGTTGTGGCTTGGAGATTATATGTGGTACCAGCATGCATTGGACTGGGCAGCACAGAAGTTGTGGTGAGTGTAGTCTAAAAAATCTGGTCATGAGAACTGAGGAAATGCAAAAGAAAGTAACTACTCGTAATATATTAAGTGGTTTGCTACAGTTTCATCATTTTAATAGGCCCCATGATTTGGGAAAAAGTGGAATTGAATTAGGAATGGTAATTCAAATAAAATCACCAAAAATTATTTTGATTGAGTTGGGTGGTTTTATGGCAAAGGCTAAAATAGAGATCTTGCTTTCTCTCTCATCCTGCTGTAAGTGGTGGCTTGGATGCTTGTTAATGGAGAGCCAGGCATCACACTGCCTGGGGCACGGTTAGAGCCCTGGGAAGATTTACATTAATCAAACACAAACAGACAGTGTAGCGTGAAGAAATTTCTATCCCGCTAGCAGTGCTCACAAACTTAATTAGGTTATTGGGGCAGAAAAAGAAAACAGCCCCTTCACCCTCCAATCCTTCTTCCCCAGGGCTTGACCAGTCATATAAGCTAGAAGAGCAGTAAGCTCATTGCCCCCCTGTTTTGACCTCCCAGTTTCTTTCCCTGGATGACAGAGAGAGGCATGCTTTCATTCTCGCCCTCTTTTCTGCCCTCTTCTCTTCTAAAACAATACAGAGGCTCTGTTTTTCTGAGGCTGTGTGTGCTTTTCAGGTGTCACGGTGGTGGGGTTTGCCTGAGAACAAAACACGTTACGTGGCATAGGGTGACCCTGTAAAAGGGGTCTCTGAAAATCCCTGAAAGTGGATTGAAGGAAGAATCTCACTGTCCTATGCCAAGCCTTTGTTCACGTGCCTCGTGTGGTGCAATTTCTTTGATCAATGAGCTGATGTAATGACATGCATGCTCATATATAGATTTATATAGACATATACGTGCATACGTACATATACATGAATACAGAACGTACATATCTATGTGTTTATGTATGTGTATATATATATAAAAATACATAGATAGTTATATATTGTTCTGTCCCTCAGGACAGTTGGAAATGCTAAATTTTAAAATCCTAGCTCTCTTCTGCTTTCTTGTTGCATGCGGTCTCTGGGGTGTATGTGGATGCTGTTCTCTGTCTGTCCATTAGCAGCGCAGCTTGGGCCGCGGCTGATAGTGGTTGGGAGGAGGTGGGAAAGAAGAGGTGGAGTTTCTTCCCTTCCCTCAAGTGGTCAGTGAAACGATCAGGCAGATGCCTCTCAAGGATATCGGATAAGCGTAAAATACCCAGAAAGCTTGCAAGAGGGGTAGCTTGTGCTCCTTGGAGAGGACTTGGTCTCAGTGTGCTCCCCCTGGAAATGGGCCTTTGGGATCTCCCTGTTCAGCTGACTTTATCTTGTGAAACAGGTAATATCCGAGAGTCTTTGTTCCTATTCTGTGATGTATGAATACAGTGAAAGATGAGAAAATAGCTTCCTTGAATGCAGAGGAGAGAAAGGATTTTTCCTTTAATATCTGTTGGAAAGGGGTGTGTCTGTGTTTTTCTTGTAGGGTTTGTGGGTTTGTTGGGATTTTTTTCCTCTTTTAATAGCTGTTGTGTGAATGTTAGTTACTCTTTTCTATTTTCATTGTGAAAATGGCCAATTAAATATGCTTGCTGTGAAAATCTGTGCCTCAGTGTCTCAGCTCAAGAACAAAGGTTTTGACAGCTGGGAAAGATGCCTTAGATATAGATGCTGGAGCACTGCCTTTACATTTCCCAATGCTGAGTTACATACCAGTGTGTTAGCAGAACCTTCTCACCAGCTTTTGCAGTCAAGTGAATGTGATTTTTTTCATAAGCTGATGTTTTATGCATGTTGATGTTAAATTAGCTATTGGTGTTAAAGAAACCATCTTTGAGTGCTTTGGGTGCTGTGTTGTGGGTTTTGGTTTTTTTTTTCTTCTGAATACGGTTTTCACTGATTTTTTTTTTAAATTATTTTATTATAAAGTGTTCTAAAAATTAAGCAAATTGCGTAGGGTAGTCACAAGGATGGTCTGAGCGTACTGTTGGTACAGAATTGAGACAGCGTTAATATAGTGACAGCCATCAGAGCATTGAGAGACTTCTTTCCATTTGCAATAGTTTCTGCTAATGTATGAGTGTGAGAATTTGATGTAGAAGGGCTGTGAGATACTAATCACTGCTGGGGGGATTTGGTTTTTAAACACACACACATATATATATATAAAAAAATTAAAAGTATATATGTAAAAAGCCTTTTTTTTTTTTGCGTGGTTGTGCTATAAAATGGTTACTTGCCTTTGTGGACAGATGCTCATTTTCCAGGAAGGCAGCGCTGTAGGTGGCTCTGACACGAAGAGGTAACTGTCTAAAATACGGAGTAACAATCTGCGAGTTATTGCAAGCTCTGTACTCGCCAAAGGCAGTGAGAGTTGGCAGCTCTCAGCATTGTGCCTGTATGAGGAGAAGGTACCAAGAACTGGTGTAAGTGAAGTGGGTGGGGAAACGGCTTAAAACTGATATTGATATTTCTGGTAGCTTGGTTATCTCTATACTGCTGCCACACATCTTGCGGAATATTGCTGCCATCACCTCCTAGCAGCTGGTAGGTTTCCCGAGTAAATGTTTTTCCTTTTCTTGTATTTTTATTTATTTTAAGAGACCCAAGAGAAGAATACTAATACAAACATATTCAGAGGCCTATTAATAGCTATGTATTTAACTCACATGCTGTTCTCGGGATCTTGAGCCATTTTACGAGTACCATGGCTTTGCTACTTTTTTCTCTTCCATTTTATACTAGAAGAAGCAGGGCTTGATGTTGCTGTGAAATCCTAATCCTATGTTCTGCTGCAGTCCTTTACAGTTGGTCTTTCTGGATTTATACTGTAATTTAGATGAGGGGGGAAGATGAAATTCGAAGGACCCAAAGCATGCCACGAATGCCTGTGTAAATTTTTTTCACTTCTCATGCAATGTATGCTATGTGTGTCTTTTGTCTTGTGTTTTATAGGCAAGACGTGCATTTAAGGGGAGAAATAATAGGTTTCCATATCACAGAAGTCTCTTTATTTTTCTTAGACCATGTAAATAACTAAGATAGCTTTAACTTTAGTACATAGCATTGCTAATCTCTTTATAGTTCAGTTTACATCACATACTTTCTTTTTTGTCAATTCTGACAAACTGAGATGTATGGTTGAGAAATTTTGCATGTGTAGTTTTAAAATATGAGCTAATGCTAGGATAGAAACCCTCTTGGGAGGTGTTGAAGCAAGTAAGGTGAAATGTTCAGTTAGTTGCATATTTTTAATTTGGTCTCAAATAGTTTAGATTTCTGTTACCCTTGGCATTTGCATCTATACGAGTACAACTTCACCAGCAGAATTAGATGGCTTGGAAGCTGCAGAGGACTAAGCTAATAATACACTGTGCAGGTTAAGCAACAATGTGGTATGATTTCTTGGTCCTCCCTGTGCTACACCTTTGGTTTGTAAAATTGTGTATCCAGTTTTTCCCTGGTGTAAATTAGGCCACTGGGAGCACTTTGCCTTTGGGTAGTTTAAGACACATTAGCTGTAAATTAGTTTATTGCAGCTGGCAAATATGTAGAAGTTTTGCAAAGGTCGTGAGGGTGGATGTTGTCTGCACGTCCCATGCAGAATGGGTGTAGTTTGGCCAAAGGTTCATGACTGGGTGGGAGAAGGGAAGGCAGGGCTGAAAAAGCTTTTTGGTTGAGTGTCTGCTTAGCTTTGAACTGATAAATTTCTAGTTCTGATAAGCAGGCAAGTCTTGGGTTCCAAGTGTTTGCATTACATTTCTGGACCAGTAAACGCGCATTAACCTTTAAAACAAGGTAACAAAGAATTAAATTTAAATTAAATTAAGGGAAGCTGCCCTTCTTGGAGCTAAGCATTTTAGTCATGCTGACCTTATTTAGCATAGGAGTGACTTAATATAACTTTGCGTTGTACAGTCGGTCAGACAAACTGATAATATATTTTGAATATATAAATCCATTGGTGAAGGTGTGGCTGAGCTGTGAACTTCTGCTCGTGTTTCAAATTGCAGTAACATCTGTATCAAGGTGAATCTCCAGTGAAATATTAAGTCGGGCATGACTTCATAAAGCTGAGGAGCAGAAAAACAACTGAACCTTGTGGTTCTTTAAAACATCTTTTGAAAGATGTGTTGGAGGAATAGTAAATATGTCTTAATGTGAATACTTTCATAGTGGTATGTAGCACCTGAGCTACATTGACTAGTTACAGGCTATAGAGGTGTGGTGTTCCTGTGCCAGCCAACTGTACTCACTTACTCACCAGAAATGTGAACTCTGGGCCAAATATTGGATTGTGGCTCTGAAGCTTGTACATATATTTGCAAAACTTAAAGCTGGGTAATTGGGGTTAGTGTTACGGTATTTTAAAAACTACACGTCCGGTTGTAGTACATTCGCTGTGTTTTTTCTCCTCCCTTTCTAATTGCTGTCTTTTGCTGGTTTTTAAGAACTGTTTCCACACTAGTCTCGTTGCTGGTTCATAACAACCACAAGGTAGGTATGGCATTAATAAGGAACTAGGCTGTGTGGCTAATGAAATGCAAAAACTGCTTGACACGCTAGGGCAACACGAATGTCTCCAAGCCCTTATGCGTGCGTTGGGTGAAAGCAAATCCCATGGCAGTTGATGGCTTTAGGTTGCTGTGGTTGGTCTAGGAAAATAAAATTGTCTGGTGCAGCGCTCTTGTTCCTTTGTCTCTTGCTTTGATTTTTGTGCATCTAACTAGAAAGCTTTTCCAGACGCCGTGTAGGAGGAGTGGTGGTAGGGAGGCGGGGAGTAGGGCTGCTTCCATTGAGCCAGTTCTGTATTGCAATTATTGGCAAGCAAAGCAAACATTTCATTTCCCCGTAATTAGCTCCAGTTTAGGGAGGCAGGTTAATTTTGACTGCCACACCCTGTCTGCGCAAGAAACCTTGTTGCTTTGTTTCATTCTTTCATAGAGGAGCAGTCTGTGGGCAAAGGGATTTCAAATGATTTTCAGAAATGGAAAAGGGAGAAAGGAATTGGAACGCACATGTTCTGCACTTCTTCCCCTCAAAGAGCAGAAGCTCAGGTTGCCAAGATGATGTGAGAACATCAAGAAAAGGGCTGTTTTGGAGGTACTCTGGGATGGCCAAATGGTGCATACTTCAGCTGCTTTTCCTTACTTCAGGGAGTCTTGAGCTCTCTATGCCTGGGACTATTTGTCTATAGCCTACTTAAAAATAAGTAAGTGTAAAAACTGGGTCATAACTTCTGCAATCACAAGGCTTGACCTTTCTCCTCTACCTGGTCAATTCTGTTAAGTGGGTCATGCAATAAAAGCTTGCAACAAATGAACAAATCTGGACATTTCTTCTCTGCAGTACACTGGAGTTTTGCTTAAATTTTTGTTAATGATAACATTTTCTGAAGGTCTCTTTAGGAAAATACTTGGCCTTTTTTGGTATTTGTGGTGTTTAATTAATTAAATTTTTTTCCAGTTCAAAGATGTCAGGTTTTCTTTCCTGGAGGTGGGAGCTGATGGATGTAGTTACTTGTATCCAGTCACCTTGGGAAACTAGTAAGAAGTCACCTGTTATTTGGCAACCTCTGTGCATGGGTTTCTGAACAGAGTTTATTCCTGCTCTGAACTACATTCTGTGGGCAAACCGCATCTCTATTGCTCGAATCTTGCTTTTGGGCTGAATCTGAAAGCATCACTAGGGTAACATGAGCAACCTGGTTCATTTATGTTCTCTTCTACTGCCCCCCTGGCCGGTTTTGTTTATCTGCTTCTACCCCATTGTAGAGATGTTAAACAATAGGTGGCCTTGTCTTAAAAGGCTGTAACTTCAGGCCCTGTAGATGGAAAGCTGATGCTACTGAGCCTTGGAAGTCAGTCAGGAGTGGAAGAACAGTACTGGCTGCTGAAAATGTCTCTGTCCCCTCCCCTTTGTAGAGTTTCTGCAGGGACTAAAAGTTCTTGCAGGGTCCTGGCTTCAGCAGCAGAGCAACACAAAGGCCACATTGAGAATAGCTGCTGGGGAAGCCCTCCTTCCTTGCCTGCTCTGTAAATGCAGTTCTTTCTCCATGAAAAGCCCTGACATCAGCTCTTGGAAAAATCCAAGTGCTTGTGTCATGGAAAATAGCTGAGGCACTTGCTTGGGCTGGGACTGAATGACTGAACTGTGGATGAAACTTCTCTAGAGATGCTTTTCTTCTACCCTTTCCAAACGTTACTGTTCATAGAGAAATATAAACCCTTCCCATCTGAAAGTTTTACAGCAAAAGGGTGCAAAGGAAAGAACTGCAGTTGGCTATAGTATATTCAGAGTACCCTGATTGTTGCTTTGCTTTTTCATTTATTTTTATTTTGTCAGCTTTACAGACACTTGCAAGCTGCTTTTAGAGCTGGTCACATCTCTTTGCAAAGGAGTATTTCCCAGAGAGAGCAATGTTCATTTGGATGGACATATTACCTGTATCATCAGGAAATTCCATGTATGTCCTTGTGTGGAGGCAAAATCCCCATGTTCTTGTAATCTGTGTCATGAAGAAGTTTTGTCTTTGCGTTCTGTTTTTCTTACATCTTTTTACACTGATTTTTTTTTTCTCTTTTCTTGCTCACTTCTCATCCTGCCACCTACTCTTCACCCTTCTTAATGAAACCCTCACCCAAAATAAATCTCTGGTTAACTGCAAGAATGAGAGATATATCTATAGATACAGATATATATATAGATATAGGGAAATATTTTTTTAAAGCTCAAAAAGGAAACATCTCTGTGAGCGAAAGATGCTCTTAATAGCATCAGTGGAATGCTCTTTCCCTGTAGAAATACCTTCCTCTTGGAGTCCTGACCTTCTCTTCTTAAAGACCATCAGAAACCTGCTAGCTTTCCAGACTTGTGAAAAGCCATAACTTTTTTTTTTTTTCTCCTTGATTTCTGTCAAATTTATCTTAACCTAGTTTGCATTAACTGCTTAACTGAGCACTGTCGGTTGCCATGGTGCTGGTCCCTTGCATTGATCCTTATACTGATCCATCAAGAAGCATGTTGACGGGCTGTTCTGGCTACTCTGTGTCTTCTAACCTAAAAGGAAAATTGAAGGGCATGTTGTAGTTATGCACAGAAACATTGGTGGGCCAGAAAAACAATAAACTGAGTTGGAGATACTCACTGGTGCTTTATTAGGGCAAGTCTGATGCTGAAGTTGCTGGGAATGTTTAGAAGGTGGAGAATTGTGTGGAGTAGCTATAAGGGCTCTCCAGTCACTTCACTAAACTTCCTATGTTACTTCTCAGAAGGCAGTGACTAGGCCTGTTCTCAAAGCTGTCAGTAATCTAAAGCTAATAATGCCACAAACAATTCTTCCATGAGTCATTGCGTCAGCTGTGGTTGCTGCCTTGGACTCCTACAAAAATAACACAGAAACTTTTATTGCCTAGCTCGGTTTCGCTTCCTTATGCACTTGCTACAAGTTCCTAAGATCTGTCCATAGGCTCTGACAGCTCCCAGGAATCCACGCCATTGGGGTCCCTTCTTCAGCCTGGCTGTTTCTCTGCACCTTGCGTTACAATCTGTTGTCATCAGTATGCAGTGGGGCTTTTTTGAGGAAGAAAACTGTCGTTTTCTGAGCTTATGTACCGAATTTGATATGGGGAAAAGATGACACTGCATGAAGCTGCTCTTTAAGTGGGGTAATGCTAAGGTAAATAGACTTGATATGTTGAATCAGTGTTGTTCCCAGAATAGCTGATGTGGTTACAGCTGTAGTTTGTGGGCAGTACAGTGAAATGGCAGACTTCTGTCTGCGTTTTTTCTTGGTTGCTAATAGTTGTCCACTTGCTGCATCTGTGTTTCTCTCTATCTGCCTGTCATTTGCTATCTCATCAGTTCCTTTTACTCACTCGCTGTCCCCATGTCTACCCCTTTTTGTTGTGACAGAAGACTGCCTGTAGCTCTACATTAAGGTCACGTTGGTACTGCTTTTGTTCAGGTCATGTCAGCACTCTCCCATAATACCTTTCTCGGGGCTTTTAAGCCCTGCAAAAAACTGCTCTGGTGGATATGTGCATCTGCAAACTGAAAAAACAAACAGACTTTCTTTTTTTGTGTGTGTTGTGTTTGGGTTGGTTTTTTGTTTTTTTTTTTTTTGGTTGGTTGATTTGAGGGTTTTTTGTTTCTTCCCATGTCTTTCAAGATCAAATTCTGGGAATTATCTGCAGAAAGGCATTTAAGACATCCATGCTTACTCTGCTTTCAAGGCACTTACTTAAACATACTAGATTTAGACAAAAAATGTAGCCTTTTTCTGACTGCAGTGGGTGCAGATCTAGTCAGGGTGTTGATAATGAAGCTTAATAAGTACTGAAGGAGTTGTATGCACTAGAAATAGTCATGAAATTGTTCAGTGTCTTTTAACTGTCACTCAAGAACAAACTTCAGTTTCTCCTGGTTTCAGATCTGTTTGGGTATGTACGAGCAAGAGTAGAGTATAATCCACATCAGTCTTCCAGAAGCATAGCTGACAGTTACACAACTCTCTTTTTCACCAAAATCCATGGAGGTGGTGCTGGCAAAAGGCTTTTCATTGACTAATTAATTGGTGAAAACCTCCCTGAAGTAAGATGATATTTTAACCAGATGTAGTTTGGGGTTTTTATTGGGGGGGGGGCAGATGGGACTTTGAGTTAACCTTTGGTTTCCTCTTCTCTTTCCAAGTATATGAAAAAGACAAATGAGTGAACCTGTAGTATTTCTCATCTGTTCTCAGTTTAGAGTGGTTGGGTATTTTTGCTTCTTTTCTTCCAAATTTAGAATTCTGTAAGAGGGTTTGTCTGTAACAAGCAACGTCTTATTTAAATGAAACTAATAAAGCAATGAAGAAGCTTCTGTGCAACTGTTCATCTTCTAATTAACGATTAGTTCTGTCAAGCAAGCAGTTTTTGGCTGTTCCCTTTTGTATGGGTTTCACAACATTTCTTACTCATCTCGGCACAAGTTGTAGTAATTTATACTTGCATCGTGCAAACACACACAAGCTTAATTTCAGGCATGTGAGTAGTCCTGCTGAAGTAAATGGAACTAAAGTTAGGCACATGAATAAATATTTCCAAGGTTGGGGCCCTTGTTTGAATCTAAATATTTTTGTCTTTGATCAGCTTTTGAGATAGCAGATACTTGAATTCTGGTAATATTTTAGTATGAGAGGAAAAAAAACCCCAACATGGTTATCTGAATGCTGTGCTATTTATGGTCAGATGTATTTTCAACCTCCTGGGCTAGAATGGAATGCTTTGTACTGTTGGAAGCTGGGAATCCTTCCTCGCTCTGGTGTGTTTTGACACATGAGGTCTTAAAACTATCTTTTTCTGTCTTGGCTTCAAGGTAGTTATTAGGCTCTGGTCCAGTACTGAATGGTGCACGCATGTGTGAGCTAACTTGAAAAAGTATAATTTTTGATCCATAGTGTTAGCAGTTGTAGGTGTATTTTTCACTTGGCTTTATGGTAAATAGGTTTTCCTAATGCACCATGATTAACAAGTCATACTTTTAGTAATTCGGTGCATTTAAATTACTTAAATTATTTGACCCCCTATTTTAAAAACAAAATGTGACTTGGCTTTTAATTGTTCCTGGTATTTGGGAGAGTGGAACAACTTGTTTGAAAATGTGCTGATGTTCATCAGTTATCAGACAAAATGTCTACAGGGTTTTATCGTGTAGCCTAAACTTGCCAGCTGGATTTGGAATTAAGTCTCCAGCTGTTAACCACACCCTGCTGTGCCTTCAGCTTGCATGGTGTTTACAGCAGTAGGTGAAATACGTTTTGTATGTTATATATAGTGCTGGATGCTATAACATACTGTGCGGGGAGTTTCGGTACGATCAAACTGAATACCATTTCAAAGTGAAGATAAGTTGCACTGAAATACAAACAGTTGTTGGATAAACTCATGGGAGTTCTTCTGTGTTCTTTGATTATACTCCATTTATCCACTTAGACTCTGCTTTCTGCTGTAGTATAGAAGTGACATCATGTTTGGGAACCGAAGAATGTCTTCAGGAAATCGAGAAGTGCTAGGTACTGTTCAGGTAGGAAACTGGGAGAAGAGGAGGAACTTCTATACTGAGTGTTCCCCCACAGTCTGTCTAGCAAGGATGTTAAATCACAGTTGTAGTCTTAGCTTGGCCGACTCCTCCATCTCCAATTTCTGTGATTTCATAACTTGGTGACCTGGAATGATTTCAGGTCTGGGAGGGGAGTTTTTCTGGGGAGGTTGGGGAGCTTCACCTCCAGCCTAGCTGAACAAAGAACACTCCCTCCCTACTCCGTTGGTTTCATGGAATACCTCTGAAGTAAAGCAAGTGCAGGAGAGGACCTGGAGCTCCATCAGCCTCACCACCTCTTATGAACACGCTGCGTGGGCCCAAGAGGCTTTGCTGTGATGGTGACTTGCTGCCTGCCCCACTTCCCCGCCACATCCCTCCCTCCCTCTGTGCTTTGGAGAAGAAAGAAATGCAGGAAGCTGGAGGGCGGCCAAGGGGCTCCAGAGCTTCCGGGCGCTGCTCCTGGTGTGCTCCGCAGCCACGCTCCGCAGCGGCACGCCCGTGGAGGTCAGTGGGGAGGGAGCCCCAGGGGAGCACGGGCTGTGCTTCTGCCATCCCAGGCCTGGGCTCGGGCGTCTCTTCCCGTGGGTATCAGCACCAGTGCGGTGGGGATTCTTCACCATTAGCCAGCCCCTTGCGAGTCCTGACCGTTTGTACTGAAGCGCTGTGCTTGCCACTGTGAGTGCAGTTACGGCCTCCGACTAGGAAGCTGGGGGATTTTGGATCCCACTCAGTGGCACTTCTATGCTCACCGTTAACATTGAAGCACAGAAAAATATCCTGATTATTTCAGTGCCATTTTATATACAAAATATTCACAGTTCTCTTTCTAAGTAATTAATGTCACTGGTCTACATATAATAAGAGAAGATTTTACACAACTTTCTAGACCTCTAAAATAGAACATTTGCACTTCATCCTTGAATAGGAAGGAAATAATTCTGAACCGAAGTGATACAATGATGAACCAACTTCATTTTGTTCAGGAATGGTTCCTTTTGCTGCAGGAGCATATGCCTGGATTCTGGATGCCTGATAAGAAACACTATGGGATAAAGGTTTTCACTTAAGTGCTTCGTTAAAGTATTTGATAGTAGTGTTAGGATTTTTTATGCAACTCAAAAGTTCAAGTGGATTAGATAAAAAATGTGATATAATTCATCTTAAGCATCTTTTTCTGCCTTTGGAGGAACAATGGATTGTCTTTTCATGGATTCCTTTGTCTCCTTTTCTGCTTTTCAGTGAAACACTTGATTACTACTGCATCTGTTTACAACACAGTGTTCAGACAGGGTTAGGTAGGCCTGAGATGACTTTTGTTTTATTTGCTTTGGGATTCGGGTTGTCTGTCTTGCACAAAGTAGTTCTTTATTGGCCAACATTTATATATGGGAGGACTGAATGCTGAAGAGAACTGGCTTTGCAGGTAGAACAGAATGAGGAGAGACTTGGTTAGATATATGTTTCTTGCTTGAATCGGAGTGAATTTCCCAGACTTCTGAGATGAAAATAGTGCTTCCTGAGAGCAGGAGGAAGGAGGACTACCACTTCTTGTGGGGTCTGTGTGCAACCTTATTTCTTCAATTAATTACCTTCCATGCTGCTTTACCCATAGGTTCCTAAGGCTTATGCAATCAAAGGCCCTATCTATCCGCTTAATTTTGAAGCTGTTGTTGTATTTCAACTAAAATGTGATGCTGTTATCTAAGAAAGATGGCGAGTTTCTTGATGTGTATAATTATTTTCAGTAATAGACAATGTTTTAATTTCACTTGCCTAATGTGTCATCAGATGTTCATTTCGGAGTTGCCATATTAGTGCATGCTTGCATAGGGGATTGGCATGTGTGAGCTGGCCAGTTTTGGGTGTATACGCATTTAATGGAGAGGGATTAAGTTGAGTTCTGCTGTGTATCCAGTTATGATTTTCAGGTAATGGGGAGGGAGCTAGTGTAGCTCTAAGACTGTGCTATTTCTGGCTGGGGCACTTTATGTATAGTTATCAAGGAAAAGGGAATAGGTGACGTGGTGCCCTTCCTTTGGAGAAAGGAGCTTAAAACATGAGGTGTGCATTTTGGGCCATCATCTTCATGGTGCTCAAGGAATCTTTTGTTGTAATGCTCTGAAATGTTCTTGGAGAATGGTTTGATTCTGCACATTGTACCAGTTTGGTTCGACAGGGCTATTGCTCACCTCAGTTGAGTCTAAGTTTGGGGGTGGTGTCCTTGGGTCTGTCCTGCTCTGATGTTGTCTTTTTCTACTTAAGCTAAGGTTTTTTGTTTTTTTTTTTTTTTTTTAAAAAAAAAGAGGGAGGGGGGGGGAATTTGGGTTATTTAATGCCCTGTTAACTTTTGTAGTATTAGATTCCTTTGAGTTTCTTCTCTGCCTCCTCCTAACCCTCATCCCATTACTTCTTGGAAAACCTGTATAAATAGGAGAAACTAAATGCAATAAGGAGAACTATTACGTATATGGAGGAAATTATCAGATATGGTAATTGTAGATGTCTTCATTGAGAACAAAAGGTGACTTAAGTTATCTATTCTTTTCTTACACATACACACACATAACTCTAAATGCTTGTATGGCTTTCCAGCCAAAGGATCTAAAAACATTTAACAAGTAGGAATGCAGCTAAACTTAGGAAAAATTCTGAGGAAATAAACTAGTTCTGCTTTATGAAAGTAGAAGTTGGTACCTTAAGCTGGGTGGCATACACTTTGCTCTGTAATTTTTCTGTGGTTATTCAAGGAAAAAAGTCCTGGTTTCATGTGCCACATCTTTTCCTTAGTTAAAAAATGTGTATACGCTTCTTCCTCCCTTTAACTGTGGATTCGCATTGCCTGTTTTATCTGTATGTCCCAGTAATAACATTTGGAACAGTTAATGTAATTTCAACTTAACTTTACTCTGTTGTGCTTGTCTCAAAGATGGCAAGTTTATACAGTTTGAAGAAAATAGATATAGGAGGAGATGTTAGTATGAGTTCCTGTATCAGTGTAGATACCACAGAACCCACACAGGAGGGAGATAACTGGAATGTCTCAGCTATACGAGGTTTCTCAGAGTTTGGACCTTCATTAGGTACCAGGTACTCAGTCCATCAGCAGGACAAAAAGATCAAGCTACATTAATTTATAGTGCATGGAACTAGTTGTTATGAGAGGAAGATGATCCATGAGCTGCTATACTTAAGGAATGACAGACCTACTAGATGCTAGATTTGAGAGCTTCCGATAGATTGTGCTTCTGTTCTTGGTTCTGTTTGAAACCTTAAGCATATTGATAATAATTCTTTACCTAGTTGAATCAACTGTAAATGGGCTAATAATTGGCTGAAGTGAAACAAGAAAAAAGACTTGGTCTCTTGTGAAGACATTGCGGAAGTGTAAAAACTGTATTGAAGCATCAGTGTTGATATTGAACGTAATATTGAGAAACAAAAAAAGTTCATTAAACTTATGTTCTTTCTTCTTTTCAGGTTTCCTCTCAAAAAACCTACAAGGTGAGTTGCTGAATTTTGGCTGTTTATCTGTATTGCAAATTATGATACAAGACTTTCGAAGGAGGAATTCTTTTAAAAGGAAAACAAAAAGTGAACAAACATAGATTGCAGTGCCTGTTACAGATGTGAGGAAATTAATACCCAGATTGCAAAAATATAGTTGGTGGTGTACTTAAAGTGCGTGGCATAGCGTTACCATTTGCATTTCTGTTACATACACTGGCGGATTATCTTACTTGAGATTTGAGATGGTCAGAGAACGTGACGCTATGTTGGTGCCTGATGTACAGACACTTCCTTTGTTGGGGGATATTCTACATCTTTAATTTTTGCATACAAAGGTATTTAAGGTTTGCTGGGAAAGGAGGTAGAGGTAAGATTTCGGGATTTTTTTCAGTTTTATGTAGCTTAACTTTTGTTTTTAAAATAAAATATAGCCTGGTGTTGAGTGATAAAGAGAATGTACTTGCTGTGACTAATTTCGAAGGTTAGTGAGACTGTTTCTAGAACCTTGGATACACTCCCAAAGATTCCGAGGGAGATGATTTTTCCACTTCAATTCAGACTGGGAATAACTTTTTTGGGTGAAATTAATGCGTACATTTTAATCCAAAGTCCTTGTTAGCAAGCAGAACTACCGAAGGTTGTTTCCAAAAGCCTCGCCAGTTTGGCAATGCTTCTGTGGTGTGGTAGTCAGGATCCTCTGCTTTGGTTTGACACAGACACGGCAGCATTCTGAGCAGAGAGTCTCCAGCTGACAAGAAACAGAAGGTTGAACGCTGCAGTAGTACGCACGACTTTGATCCAACAGGTAAAGTCCTAAAACTTCACAGGTGAAAATCGAGACTTCAAATCGAAAAGTACTGGGGATTGGAATAACAATTCTTTTAACGTATCAACAAATGTGTTTTTCAGAGTTGCGTTGTTCTGCGATTGCAAAGCGTTTTTGAAGCGTGCGGGCACTGAAATGAATATGGGCTTGCTTTTAAACACGCTCATCTACAAAGCGGCTGTTAACTGTGCAAGAATAAACCTAGATTAGCGGTATAAGTGAATAATTATAACTACTTCCTCTTTCAGAAAAGTCCGTCTGAAATTTCAGTAGGCAAATACTGTAATTAGTTGCGAGTAGTTCTTTTGGCTATTTTAGTTGAAGTTTGAAACTGGAGATGTTCTAGGCTCAACTACGGCTGGTATTCCTTGTTGGAGTGTTTTTTTGAGCCTTAGTAGATTTTGGGCCATCTCTCTCACTTGTAAGTGAATTTGTACTTTGCAGCGTGATATATTTTAAGATAAATGTCTATTTTTAAAGGATATGCTATCCTATTTTTTAACCTTCCAGAAGGTTAGATTGGGGTCAATTTGGTAAGCCCATCCAGTGCTGTCTTGGAAATTAGGATGCGTGCAGGGATTCTTCATTCTCTCTCTGAAAACACTGACTACTGTGTATGTTCATGAAATGCATGACAGGCTCTTGTCTGAGCCTCCTGGCCCCGTGCAGTGTGCATTTTTCATGTCTCTGCATTCTACTGTTTAGTCCAGTGTTTTCCCTGGGGCTTGTGGAAGACAAGAGAGTTGAATGTCAAGGTGGTAGAACTTGTAGAATGTGTTTTTTGCACAAGACATTTGAAGCTGATGTTTATAAACCATCCTGTTTGTTAATGCTTTCTGCCACTAGCTGCATGACTCCTTCCTAGTGTGCACAAAATAAATTAAAATGACCTTTTAAAGTTGGTTTAAAGAAAATGGGGTAAGGGAGAAAACCTGAGTTAGTGCTTGTCTTCTTTTCCTTTTTCCTTGGGAATAGGTAATGTAAAATTATTTCAGCTTGGGGTAGGTCAGGGGAGGTCTCAGGCTATGAACCTGTTTTGTAGAAGGAATTTGTTTTCTTCAGAAGCCAACTTCAGGAATCCTCTGATCTTAATTTGATGAAAGTCGTTCCAATTTTGAGAGCTGTTACTTGGCACCAGTGTTATGATGCTTGTGACCTGGTCTGATAGATGGATTCTGTACTGTAGCCTTCGTAAAATTCTTTTCTTTTTAAGGGGTGAATTCAGAATGCTGAACCACTAAGTGTGTGTCGATTGCTTACTCTGGAGATAAATATTACCAGAGTTTCTATACTTGGACTGGTTTTTGTCCAGAATATTTTCTGTAGTTCATTGCAGAGAACTTCTTTTACTGTGTCTTAGATTCTGTAATAGATTCTTTGTGGTGTTACCTGTGTCTTCATGCTCGTATTATTCACCCCTTATTCCAAGTGTTTCACCTGTGTTTTGTTCACATCTTATTTGTGTTTTGCACGATTTAACCTAATAAATCAGTCTGTGTTTTTCATGAAGTTTTTTTTCTCATGTTTGGTCTCCATATTTTCTATATCTCTCTCTCCTTTTCTCCTGCTCTCGTGCAGATAGCTCCTCCAGGAAGACAAAGTCTAGTTCGGAGGAGAGTAGATCCGAGACATATGGTAAGCTAAAGCAGCTGCTGCAGCCTTGCACCTTTGCAGTCTGCTCCATGCTTTCTGTCTGTGCACCCAAGGCTTTTATCCTTTACATGATCCGCATGGTTGGCTCTGCAGCAGGGAGTGGGAAACTGGGTTTAAATGTTGCTATCAGCTTGTAGTTTTGTAGTGGCTGGAAACTAACCCGTAGCTGGCAAGCACAGACTGTCACCTGGATTCTCCTGTTGTTATCTATTGATAGTTGGGAAAACTTGCTGGGGCTGCCCTTCCTGGAGATCTTGTGCCACTGGGTGTTTTTGGCGTTGTATGAGGACATAGCTCGTGCTGGACTTCCAGAAGGGTTTTTGTGCTTGCAGAAAAGTCTGTGTCTTGCTCTAACTGTGGGCGTTAATCTGGATGAGCCAGCAATTCATGTTTTTGCATTATTTGTAGAGGATCTCATGTCAGTTCCTTTTCATGTTTCACAGAAGTGGGAAAAATGTATCTGTAAACCATTTTAAAAAATGTGAGAATATAAACTTCACCGCTCTTTGTTCCAAAGAGGAAGTAGCTTCCCTGGTGGTAGTCCTTTATTGTTGCGTGTGACTACTGTGTTGTGGGCTTGTAGACTGGAACAAATTGGCATATAATAGTTTGCAAGAGGAGCAGCTCCACACGTCATTATGTTGTCAGTACACCATGATGGGTGCTATTGGAAAGAATGTCTGCCAAATGCAGCTTGTTTGCTCATCCTCCCTTCTTTAGCTTATATCAGATATGTCAGTCTTTGGTCTGTGACACTCTCTCCATCCTGCCTTTATGTTGATGACTGGTTGAATTTCTGATCTCTAAAGATATTTGCACTCATGTCTTAGAAACTACAAGGTAGTAAGTTTCCACAAGTTGGTGGGTGGCCTTTTGGATCCTACCAGCTTCTTAAGACCCTTGGACCTAGGCTGAATCTGGCCAGTACTGCTACACTTCTAAGTGTGCATGTCCAGCTCTGTCTTGACTCCAGCCATGAGTTGCCTTTTTTTTTTTTTCCTGGGGTTTGTTTTTTTTTTTTTTGATATTTAAATATTTTCTGATTTTTCTCTGAGAAAATTGCTTGCTGCATAACCTGCTGTGGGCTTTTGGACAGATGCAATGACTCTTCCAGTATCAGCTTTATCATTCTACTAGAGTAAAATTGCCAGGTGTTAATGGCTGCAATCCGACTTCTTAAAACACCCGTGTAATACAAAATGATGCTGTCATAGCTCTGATTCTAAGGAACATTAAAAAATAAAAGCAGAAAAAACCTCCAAACCCAAAAAAACCCAACTCTGAAGAATTCCTTCTAAACCAACATAGACGTGTTAGCAAAAGCCCTTTAGTTGTTGCTGTTTAGGGAGGTGTGATCTGTTCCTTCTGTGAAAATGAGATCTCTTAACTTTCCCTGGGATTTTGAATCACAGATTTTTTTATTTGATTTTTTTTTTTTAAATAATAAAAATAATACAAGGGTCATGTTCCTCAGGGTGTGAGACTGTTACTCAGAAACTGTAAACAGGTTTTAAGAGTGCCTTGATTTCCTTCAGTAGAGCTGGAAACCTGTCTTAGGGAGACCTGGCTTGTGTGTCTTCCTCCCATGCTTGGAGAGAATGGACTGGGAAATGGCCTGCCTGAAAAGCATGTTTTGGTATGATGCTTCTGATGGGCTTGTGTTGAAGCCTTGACCAGTTCTTTCCCTTGCCAGGTAGATGCTGGTTAGTGACAGCGCAGTCAGGTTGCTTAGATCACTGTGGACTGAACATGCATTGAGTTTTGCCTAGTGCTGCTTACCCATAATATACTGGAGGTGCTGTGAAACTATTGTAGGTTAATTACAGGAAACATTTGGTATGCTTGATGGAATGTATCTGTGTTTATTCTTCTCCCTCAGTCTGTACAGTGTCCTGGCTTTTCATGTATGGCAGAAAGAAACATGACTTCCTAACATAAGCCTTTACTTCCCCCAAAGTTTCCTGCAGATGCTCTATCCATGTCCAGTATCTCTGGGAGCAGTTCCCACTCATCCTTCCTTTCCAGTGGCCTTTGCTGTGTTGGATCTTGCCCTGCCTTTTGTCTCTACCCTCTGCTTTTCCCAGGTTCTGTAGTATGTGTAGAGAAGTCTACTGTTTGCTTTGGATGGGACTGAACTATTTAAAAACCTATAAGTAGACATACTGTACTGATATTTTTCTCGCTGGTGACTGGATGTTAGCTGACGCTTTATTTGGCTACCCATTGGAGAGTGAATAATAGAAAAGTCTTGAATGACAACAGGAAAAGGTGGTGTGGCTTTCAAGTGTGTGTTTGTTCTTACCTCTTGAAATTCTTAGTTAAGGAGCAAGAGACCAGAATTTCTTGAAGTATATGATTGGCTTGGGGCAGAGGCAGAGTGATTAGGTAGGGAAATTCTTCTGATATACAGAAGTTGATTTATAGTGACATGAAACTAGAGTGCAATATTTTCTTCCAACCATCTTATGTCTGTGTAGTCAACAAAATTTAGATGATCATGAGAGAGATTGAGTGTAGTTTAAGATACGCTGTAATTTACTAAGTAGTGCCATAACCTCCCACAATTCTTGATACCTGTTTCTCAAATTAGAATTCTTGTCTCTTAAATTAACTTAAAATTGAAATTAGCTTTCAGGTTGGTAAGTGAGATATCAGATACTATTCCTTCCCTTTTCCCCATGTCTTGGTTGCTGTCCAAAGATATCTTCCTTTTTATTTAGTAATGATCAGTTTCTGGCCCAAGTGTCAGGCTAGACCGTGTACATACTCTTTCATATGTTCTCTCCAACTTGGGGACAGATTTTTAAATATTTTTGTTTTGAAACCCCGGGTTTTACCCTGGTTGAGATTTTTTTAAAACAAACGTACTCTTCCTGTTTTCTTCCTTGCAGTTCTTGTCAGCCTTGCGTCTGTGTTGTGGCCACCATTTTTCCAGACTCTTGAAAGGATTCTTGGGAGCCCCTCATCACTATCCTTATAATAGCCAGAAAACGGTGGGAGTGAAAGGGGCACTCGACCACAGCAGTTGAATGTGGTGTTGTCATGGGAGCAGATAGTCCTATTTATCATGGTTAAAATACATGGTTTGTTTTCTCTAGAAAGGTTACCAAGCCTTATTTTATGAACAGTATTCAGTGCTGTTGTTACTGACAGTTTTGTCAAGACACTATCTATACACTGCACTAATTTCAAACAATATAGGTTTTTGCACTGACTTTACATGACTTCTGTTCCCAGGTTAGCGGAAGAATCTGAAGAATGCTGCTAATATGGCATTTGGTGTGAAGGTCGTGATGATAATTAGAACTAAAGGAGATTCAGAAATTTCATCCTATGAGAATTTTTTTTTTATAAATCTGATAGTTTTATTTATTTTGTGGAGCAGAGTTTCTGAAAATATTTTATAGAAATAAAGCTTCCCAAATGACGTGAAACATTTGGACATTCTCAAAACCCCAAGGAGTTTGTTTTTGTTTATTGAATGATTCATTTCGAATCACTATATTAAATTGCATTTTCCCATTGTGGCCTCATGCCTCCAGGGAGGTTATAGTTCACAAGTCTCCTCCCATGCCATGTCCCACACAGTTTGATCAGAGGAGAAGCTACATCGTATTATGGGAGATGCAATTCATGTCCCCATTTTCTCTGTGAGTCAGGTTTTTAGAATGAACCCCTGCACTGCTAGGGAAATGAAATTTCCCATTTTATTGAATAACTTCCAAATATTTAGGATGTGTAGAAGGAGGGTAAAAGATCTCTTTACTCGAGAAGCTCTTGGACAATGGAAATGTATTTGGCAAGACTGTTTGAGACAATAGTTTTTACCATGGTGTGTCAGTGACCTTGGGAAGTTGGGACTGTACCCTTCCCTGTTACCCAAAAGGCACAGTTGTAACAGGGCTGGAGAATGTTGCAGAGGGATTTGTGCCACCCATCGAAGCATTGATTGTCTTAGCTTTTCTTGCAATTCCTTTTTTTTTGTGAGACTGGTAATTTCTGACTGCTTTCTTTCCTACTCTTAAAACTCTTTAACTACAGGACATGGTTAGCTGCTTTACTGTACTCTTGGCTTGAGGCTATACCAATGAGTTTGGGGAATTATAATATGCATGAGGATGAAAAAGGATTTTTAAGATTTTATTTTTTTCTCCACAGCATTTTATGAGTCCGCTCAAGATACGAGCGTGTAGTCTGATTTTTTTTTTGTGTGTACTTAAAGCATAGTTACAATGATGTCTCCTTATTTTCATGCTATCAAGATACTGTCATGTGAAAGCGAATGTGGGAATAAAATTATTATTGGTTTGATTTTGAGTACTATCAACGATGAGTTCTGTTGACCTTGTAATCTTTACTAAGCTTAAGCTGGAAAAAGTGAAATATCATAGTGGCATATTTCAAAATGAATGACTTGGTCATTTCCATCCAGAGAATGCTAAGAATTAGAAAACAAAAGTAAAAAAGGTGAATGAAAAGCTGATAGCCGCTTGCTAACATGGGCTCTTCAGTATTGCCCCAGACTCATAGACTTTAATTAAAGTGGGTGAAGTTGATTGAGTTAGTAATTTAATATAGGAGTTCCTGTATGTACTTGTGAAGTTTAAGCATGACAGTAACAGCTATTGAGAACTTTACGTTGCGTGTCATTGGGCTCTCAGTGGTTTGTGGCTTTCCTTTAAGTCCATTCCAGAGTGTCTAATGAGATGTTCAAGGTACAAGACGTGGGTTATGAAAACATTGCTGCTCTAGTCTTAAAATTCCACCACTAAGCAGACTTCAAATTGAATGTATTTTACTTAAAGAACAACAGTGAGCAAATGACAGATTTGGGGGGTTTCTTTGCTAATTTTTCCTCACAGCAGAGTGAAAGAGAGTACTTGAAGGTTGCTCTTTTTAGTCTACTTGGTTCAGACAGGGAGCGCTATCAGAGCTGATCTAGTTCTGCAGGTAATAGTGTTACCTTCAGAAAACTTTCAGATAACTTCATTAAAGTAGCTACAAAGCCGTTGTATATCTCCATCAAGCACGGTATCTCTCAGCTGGCTTATGTAGAGCTCATTCCAGCCTTTTATATTGTGTTAGAAGAAGGGTTAATTGCCTGCTTCTTGTCTGAAGGGAACAAATACAGGGAAAAAGCAATTATGGACTAATTTGGGTTCAAGTTGTCCTAATTTCGGTTGCCTCCCCGTTCTAAAATTAAAAGGTGATCTTGGGTGAAATTGAGACTTGTGGTGTGAAACAGTTTGACTTGGTTATTGTCGGAACTTAAATTATACTCTGTAAGGTTGGTTTATGTTGCATCTCCTACTGCATTGCTGCTGCTTTGGCATCAGGTTCATTCAGAGAGGAAGCTTATCAGTAGGTCCAAGGGTTATTGGTTCTGGAAAAGAAAGAAATTCAGTGGAAGAGCAACGAGGGCTATACTGTGCCTTTAAACAAGGACAGTTCTTATGAGTCAAAAGATTAGTTAGTGTCTTACTCATAAAACCTGTATGTCTGGCAGCAGGGTTTAAAACGAGCTGTTTTTATGAAATAGCATATGTTCTCTTTCCCACACCCCACCCTGGGGCACCATTCTTGTGAAGTGAGACTTAAAGAAGCTTGGTCATATAGAAAAATGGGAGGTACAGAAGGGAGAGGCCTCTTGTTTCACTTAACCGTATAAAGAGGATCTGAAAGGTGGTGTGGTTTTTTTCCTCTTGTCTGCTTTTACCGTGCATCCATTCCATCAACTTACTGTGGGTTGCTGTGTGTAGTGTAATTTGCTTCTACTTTATCAGCAGAAGGGAAGTTACTGGGATATGATACTGTGACCAGATTGCTGCAGAACTGCTGGAATGCAGCCTTTTCCACTGCTCTCACACCCATATTCATATATGCCACACTTGAGGAGAACAGGGCTGACTGGGCAGACGGTATTTTCACTTGAGGTTCCTCATTTCCATTAGAAGTTGCTCCAGAGAAGTGAAAGGAGCTGTAGTAGTGCGAGAGTAATTTAAGACATGGGTATGACTTCACACTCTATTACAATTCATTCCTTAAAAATTATTCCAGAAAAGACAGTCTTGCTGGGACAGTATCTTAACAATTCCCTTTGCTCCCTCCATACTAAATGAAACTGCTGCAGTTTTGGTATCTGATTACGGAGAACTGCAGTTCTTTCTCAAGATTCTGGTGTAAGAATTTTCCCTGATGTGGCTTTAGAAATGAAGAAATGAAGCAGCAAAGCAATCTGTTAGAAATAAGGGTGATGTTTAGTAGCTAGTAGTTTCTGCTGTGTAAATAAAAGAACATCTATGAAGCGTTTTGCAGAGTTCCTAAAGTCACTTTTCAAGGTCTCCATTGTGGTAGGCTTTTTGCAGATGCTCCTAGGAGAGCGCGCTGCAATGAATGTTCCAGGACTGCTGCTTTGTTTTTTGTTTTTCCCCTTATTTTGTTTTCAGGTGAACAATAGGCATTCAAACGTTTCACCATTTCAAAATGCTCTGCCTGCTAAGTACATTTATCGGTGCAACAGTATTTATGTTCACGTTATACTGAGTAATTCTAATACCGGGAAGCAAACCAAGTCACTTTTAATGTCACACAGCAAGGTAAAATTGAAATTTGCATCTCTGGGGTTTTGGCCCTGTAGTTCAGTAGCTCGGTGGGAAGCATGGTCTCGGTTTCAGAAGTCTTGTTCAGTGTAGTAGGTGTGGCTTGTACTTCTTTACTGCTGCTGTTCTGATTCTGTGCGATGTTCTCATCTGGAACAGAAGGTGCCCCAGGAGAGATTTTTGCTGAGAATTGGGAGAACTTTTCCTGATCAATAAATCTGTTCAGTCCAGCCCATGGTTGTTAGTCTGAGGGATTTGTGACTTATTCTTTAGAGTAGCTTGTAGAAGTTGTTTAGTGGTTTTGATGGTATACTGGAAATGACAGCCCTCTGCTGTACTTACGAGAACCATTAATACGAAGGGAAATTGTGCTCACTGGTTTGTGTACGTAGCTGCTCTTCTTAAAAGCTGCTTTTACCTCAAGTTGTGTCTGATGTGCCAGAGCTGTCTGCATCTCTGCTGTTGTATATCTCTGTTTTGTGTAACTGAAACAATAAGCTTGACCTGTCTTGACATTCCTATCTGTTTCTGGACTGATGCCCTGTTTCTGTCTCTCATATATTTTTTCCCTCTGTTGTATTGTACCAGTTTCTTTCAGTGCTCTGTGTGATTATCTAGGAGGATAAGGTTTTGGATTGATGCCTAGCTTGCGTCTCTTTGTATTTCTCTCCTTTTCTTTCTTCTGCCCTTTCCCCACCTTTCTTATGCAGGTCTTGTTCAACGGTGTGTTGTTATCCAACGGGATGAAAACGGATTTGGGCTGACAGTCAGCGGAGACAATCCAGTCTTCGTGCAGTCTGTCAAAGAAGGTAAGCAGACTTGCTAAATGTGCTAGCCGGAGAGCAGCCTAGAGGGTTTTCATGTGAATCAAAGAAACATGTGCATGAGCTGGAGGAGAAAACTCCAAATGCCTTCCTCACAGGTGGGATGGCTGTAGCTTCGGAATAGATGTGCGAGGACAAAGAGTGTTGCACTGTTGGGATGCAGTGAATCACTTCCTCGGTGTCTGATGTATTTGGAAACTGACCTCTTGCATCTGAGAGAAAGTAAATGACTCCTTGAAACGTGGTGGGATTGTGGCTTCATGTATCCGCTGCAAAATGAGAACAGAACTGCTCTAGTCTAGATAATCAAAGATTTTGATAGAGAGAGAGAGGAAGCTTATGTGAGTGCGGGAAGTAGCTCTGACTGGAACTACAGAAGCACTTAAACCGTTTTTGCTTTGAATGGTTCTATTGAAAGTGCAACTGAATGATTTCTTGCCTCTCTAGATGGAGCAGCCATGCGGGCCGGAGTGCAAACAGGTGATAGAATTATCAAGGTAAGGGAATTCACATTATCAGAGAAATGGCTCCTTTGTATTAAATGAGCTCTTTCCCTGAAAGAATGTCATTGCTGTGTCTGCTGTGATACTTGCATCTGCCCGTGGGATAGAGGAATGGCCAAAGTATTCGTGTTCTGGGGATACCAGAACAGTAACCACTGAAGGTCCACTGCTGAATGTTAGTTTTGTTGAGGAGATCACACTCATTTCAGAACTTTATGGGCAAGTTCAGCATCCTACGAGGTTCAAGTATCACACGTACAATAAAAACGGAAGTGGCAGGGGAGAGAAGGAACAGAGAGTTGTTGATATTACCTGTAAGTAAATAGTCTTCTTGGATTACTGTTTTTCCCTTAACTGACCCCAGAACAGTGTTCTTTTAGTCCCAAACTACTAAGAAATCAAGTCAATGACTAAAAAGGCTATCTAAACTATTGCTGCAAAGTTATCGTTGTTGTACAGTAGCTACTGACACAGATAGAGCTGGGAATTCAACTAGGCATTTAAATTAATGAATTAAATTAGCTACCTTATTTTTTTTTCTGCCCGTTCAGAGGTGAATTTTTTTTGTTGTTGTTTGGTTGCTTGGTTTTCTTTCGTATGTGTGTAATTTTCGTTTTGCAGAGCTCTGCTCACCAAGATAAACTGTTAGAAGGATAAGTTGTCTATCTGTTGGTGTCTTGGAAGATATAGTGATGGTGATGGGGGGGAAAGGAAATATTGTTCCTCCTTCTAGTGCTTATTGTGTCGTGTGTCGGTACCTTTCTTTGGAAATCAGCAACTAAACACTATTAACTTTCTCTTCCTCCCTACCCCCAGGTGAATGGCACTCTTGTAACACACTCAAACCATTTGGAGGTGGTAAAGCTGATCAAGTGTAAGTAAAGGCAGGTTACTATTTTTGTCTCCGTGCTACTTTAAAGCATGAAAGGCGTGATTTTAAAGGACCAATGACCAATTCAGCCATCAAGGGACAGATGAGGTCTAACCACGCCCCATGCTGAAAGATGAAGGGTGTGTATGAAACAGTGAAGTGAAATTGGGGTAGTTTTGACATCTCAGAATTGAACTGCTACATGCTTCTGCAGTTTCTCCTTGGCTTGATGTTCAAAGTTACCATCAAACCTTGCCTATGCATCTTCCTGTAGTTTGATTCCACCTTAAATTCCATAGCTGTTCAGGCACTCTTAATGTAGATTGCGAAGGACTGGCTTTTCTAAAAGTGCGTTCTTCGTCGATTTTCTTGTACAAGGAAGAAGGTGGTAGTGGTTCCTTACACCCTAGCACAGTTTATTTTGTGGCATGAGCATATGTATACTGTAAATACAACCTGATAAATGTAACCTGCTGGACTAGAAATAGGATTCTGTGCTTTTCTTAAGGTTGATTATCATGAAAGTTTTTGGATTACCTGAAACAGAGATCTCTAAACCAGAGCTAACAGTGCTCTCGAGTTCTCTGGTTTGAAGAACGAACAGGTGAAGAGTGGTCTGAGTGTTGTTTCTAGGGCAAAATGGCAACCAGAGAAACAGCAACCATAGAAATCTGCAAGTGTGTCTGAAACGTGAATTGTTCTTGTTCTCCCTGCAGCGGGTTCCTATGTAGCTCTCACTGTTCAGGGGCGACCACCGGGGTCGCCCCAGATTCCATTAGCTGATTCTGAAGTGGATCTGTCAGCATTTGGGCATATGTCTCCCATCATGACATCTCCCCATTCGCCTGGCACATCAGGAAATGCAGAAAGGATTACTAGCCCAGTGCTTGTGGGGGTAAGATTTAAAGCTGTCTTTCCAAAGAACAAACATAGCAGTGGAAGAAAAGTAGTCACGTATTTTTTTCCGGAATTGTTTTGTGCTTCTTGCACAAATCACAAATTGGAATTGCAATATTTATCCTGCCACCCAGTGGGCAGTGAATCACATCGAGAAGAACATTTTGTAAGTAAAAATAACGAGTCTCATCTGAGATAATAGAAATACAATTGAGGGGTTATTCACAGGTTGTCTTTGAGGTAAACTCTCGTCATGCAAATTGCAGTGTATCTGGTCCAAGCCAGTCATGCTGTAACTTTTTAATAAAAGTGGATTGTAAGGTGTGCAGATGTGGCAAAGAGGAGTAGGGAAAGCAGATAAGCAAACACTTCTGGTCTGTCTCTTTTTTTTTTTTTTTTTTTTTTTTTTAATGTTGATAGCTATGTTCAAAAGCAGGAAAGAACGCATAGGATAGGATTTAGAAGCTTGAATTGCTTCTTGGAGGGCTTTACAGAGCCTATGTTTAGGAAGTAGATGAAATGTGGCCATATCCATTTTCCTTCTTTTTCATCCCAGCTCCACCAAAAAACCCGACCCTTAATCTCTCCATATTTTCTAGGAGGAGAATAATATTGTCCACAACCAGAAAGTGGAGATTCTGAGAAAGATGCTACAGAAAGAGCAGGAGCGGTTGCAGGTAATGGAATTGCATGAGTTTGAGAGTGGTGGAGGAAAGTATAATACAAATACAAAGATCATTTTTTGAATCGCTACTTAGTAGCATCTTCAACGTGCCCTTGCATAGCCTATGTTTCAGCTTAGCTTTTCTGTATACTGGCCTAACACCGGTCTCTTATTGATCAGCTCTTGAGTTTTTAATCCTGAGAGAGTATGAAAAAATTTGTGCGTGCTTTCTTATCTGTCAGTCTGATGTAATCCTTGGGCAAGTAAGCATCTTTGACTCTTACTCAGAGATTTCAATAAATCTCTATAGAGTGCAGTTGTTTTCATACGGCACAGGAGAGAGAGGAGAGCTATATGAAGTGGACATTCTGTACCATCTACTTGGTACATGTGCTGTTTCTTATTTAAAACGCGTAAAAGGAATGAAGATTAGTAGTAGGTTGCAGTTCCTGAAGATTGAGGAGACACCTAGTGAAAGCTCATAAAATTATTTTTCAGTCTCTCCAAGAAGAGTATAGTCGATCACCCACCCCACGACTGCTCAAGGAGATACAGGAAACGAAGAAGCACATTCCCCAGCTGCAAGAGCAGTTGTCCAAAGCCACAGGCTGTACTCAGGTAACAGAATGTGTCAGGCTTCTCTGTGGTACGTTCTGGGTGAAGATTCTTGGGGAGTGATGGTGTTCTGGGCAGGCAGGAGTTCCCTGCCATGCTCTTCTGTGCTTGTACAGGGAAATTGCACCCTCTACAGTTGAGACTTGTAATTAGGCTCGCAGAGGCTGTCGAGCAGTACAGTGCAATGTTAGTATGTGAAGTGGGCTTTGCAATGGACTTTCAAATCGTCTGTGAAAAACTGCTTTTAAAACAGTAAGTGCAAAATACGATGTGTTAATTAGTCTGTCTGTCAACGCAACTTAAAAGAAACCTGTGAAGTCATTGTTGCAGTGGAGAATGAATAACTGGAAGCTTAAAACCATTTTGCTTTTGAGAAAAAAAAAAGTTAAGTAGGTGGTATTGTTTTTCACCTTTTCCCTCTGCCTATAATGTTTTAAGTCCTGACAACTTGGTGTGATTTTCTGTTGTCTTCTCTTAGAAAAGCAATGCAGCCGTTTCTAGATACATGAAGAAAGTTTTATAAATAATGTGAACTAAATGGGTTTTGAAACAGCTAATATTTAAGGATTGTCTCTTGAAATATTCTACTTGCTCTGTGCTGTCTCCCAACTCACTTTATCTTTTTAGGATGGTGTCTTGTCCTCCAGGTGTGTGACAGATTCGCTGCAGATCAGTGAAGTGGAGGCAGAGAGCGGGGATTGTGTGAGCAAACTGGATTACAGTGGTGACAGCCCCTCCCGCCCAAACAGTGACGTTGCTGATGTGAGTCTTGAACAGCTCCATGACTTTGCTTCTGTACCTTTTGGATTTGGTGTTCTTGTGCAGATTCTTCATGTTGTCCTCTGTAGGATAGATATGTATTCTGTCTCGGGAACACTGTGTATTACTAGAATAGTCTTCTCAGTACACACCAAAAGTATTTCTCTGGGGAAGCACACTATATTGGACTTCGTTAGGGACTGGGAAAGAAATAGTGTGGGTTTGGGGGTTTTGTCCAGGATTAGATTTTCCTGGCACAATCCCTGTAACCAGACAAAGAAAGAGGAATGCCAGCATCGTTCTCAGAACTCAGAGATGCTAATTAGAGCATCTTTTAAGAGTATGGTAATGTTCCATTTGCGGTAGCTGTGACTCCGATCCAGTCAGTGGGCAAGTTGCCATGAAAGTGGGAAGAGCCTTAGTTCTCCCAAATCAGCTTCAATTATTGCCAGCAGTGAAGGCTTTTAGTCTGTTCACTCATTAGTTATCAATCTGTGTGCTTGTATGGTCTCCCTGTTAGAGTGCCTTAGCACCTAATCCTTAATTAAGTCACTGTCTGATTAGTGCAGAGGAATTGAGACTGTGTGCTTGGGTTTTGGCGTAAGTTTGTTGTTTAACTTAAGGATGTCAGAGCTAAATTTGTACTAGCAGTCGGAAGTGAAAGGAAGGTGGGTCAGATGTACCTTCAAAATGTGAAACTACATGACTATTTTGGAACATTTTTCCTCCAACTCCAAATCTCACTAGATGTCACTTGTGTTTATATATAATAAATGCAGAACAAAATTTCTACCTATCTTCTTGATTAACTTAATCCTGCCAGTATTGTGCATGGTATTTTATCACTGAAGGTGATTGACACACCAAGCATTCAAACTTTTCAATCCAAACTGGCCCTGAGAAACTTAAGGATTGGTCGCGATAGGAACCTCTTGAAGTTTTACAAGGAGTCCTGAGTTCTACAGCTAGGGTGAAACAACTCCATGCATCAGTAGAGGCTGGAAACCAACAGGCTGAGTAGTAGCCTAGCTGAAAAGACCTCTTTGTTATTGTGGACACACTGAAGATGAGCCAACAGCACGTGCTTTTTGCAAATAAAGTCAAATCTCTACTTGGCTATATGAGAAATAGGATCGCCAACAGGTGCAGGGAAGTTACTAGCCCCTTCTGCTGGGTACTGGTGAGCCCACACCTGGAACGCTGCGCCCATTGTTGGGAGCCTCCTCTTCAGGGGGAAGGCTGAGAAAAGGGCCAAGTCAGAGAGCTGGCAACATGGGTGCTACATAAACTGTCAGAAGAGGTGGAGAGAGCAAAGAGAAAGCTAAGGACAGGTGCACTAGTAGATTTTACAGCTCTGCCGTTATTCAGTGTCACTGGCTTTCTTACTGAAACTGCTTCTACATTCAATGGGTTTTGGGTTTGGTTTTTTTTTTTTTTTGGAAACTGCATGTAGGTCACACATTTTAATTTGGTTGTTTGTACCTCAGCTGTTTACGAGTTCACTCTGTGAGAAAGGAGAAGTTTTGGCTGTTGTGGCTGAAAAACTTACTGTGCAGTTCTCATTTTCCTGGCTTTTCTGGTACTCACCATGGCTGAACTTCCTTCTTTCCCAGAGTCCTCGCAGTGGCTTGAAGGAGCGGATTTATCCAGATGAGAGCCCAGAAAAGACTGAGGTTCAAGATACTGTGAGTACAAAACATTGTGTCACAACAGCATCTCCTGTAATGGACACATTAAAATCTTGCTGGTTTTCCTCGCTTTCTAGATGGAGCTTGCATAAACTTTGCTTTAGAAAATAAATGTGATTAAAATTGTGCCGGGAAAGTTAATTAGCTGAGTAAATGTTTATGGAGCTTAAGAGCAAGCCTGTTTAGAGGCCAGAAATACATAATCAGCAGTAAAACAGCTGGACCTAAAATAGGTAGAGCAGTTGTATGTATTTTATTCTTTGAGTCCAGCAGTAAATGAAACTATTTTCTTTAGGATATTTAGCCATTACGAGGCTGGCATTATCAGGGATGGCCTCAAGATTAGGTAAAAGTGGAACACAGCAGAAAGTACAGACCTATCTGAACCTATTACTGTCTTCCTTAAGATGACTTCTGAAGTGTTTTTCCCTTCATCTGCTTGACTTTCCAAAGTCATATTTCTCCATTTGTACTAAGATGGTATTTGTCACATGCCACATGCTTAGTGTGTTCATGTCTGTAGATGATGCAGTTGATTTTGAATCATCTGATTTAATGTTTCTGCTTGCAACTTGGGAGAAGCATTTGTAAGGGGATCTCACAACTGCAAACTTGAACAAGGTTGAGTAAAGACACATGAGTTGCCACTGAGTTTTGAGAAGGAGAATAAAAATTATAGTAATATCTCTTGAGTTGGTAAAGAAGGTTTACTGTGGCAAGAGAGTAATAGCACTGTGCGTGTCTTCCTTCTCTTCCCTCGCTCCGCAGGATTCCCAGTCCAGTATTGGAAGTCCTTTACCCCGAGTGGGCCCTCAAATCATTGGAGCAGAGGATGATGACTTTGACACTGAACAGGAGCAGGTGGGAATGGCTTTTAGCCTTAGCCACCACTTTTCCCCCTTGACCAGAATTCTGTTCCTCTGTGCCTAAACTGCGAGTGCTCCATGACTTGATTTTATTGAGTAGTTCTTGTGTGGTGAATTAGGAATTAGAGAATGTGATTCCTGTTATTGCTGATCTTGCCAAATGAAAACATTTGGGGAGTTTGTCACAACGTGCCATCTTCGATTTTTTTGCTTTTAGTCTGTCTCTCTTCTCATAACTTCAAGCTTTCTAGAAGTTAATTTGCCTTATTTAATTTTCTTTTGCTTGTTTAGTTTCTATTAAGGTCTGCATTATTGTCACAGCAGTATAGATGCTGTAGCTTTTGACATATTTGTTCCAAGTTATTCTAGCTGTCCTTTGCTCTGAATTATATTTCATTAATTTGTTCTTGGTGTTCAGGAGAATATTTAAAAGAAGCGTTCCTATTGTAAGCTCTTCCTGGGACATTAAAATGGCATTGCAAAGGTTCTGGAATTGATAACTTTTTATTTTAATTAAACAAATGAGGAGCTAAGCTGTTGGAACAAAAGTGCTTCCTTTTTCTCACAGTAGCTTTCTTGAGTAACTCAGTTTCCATGTATCTCTACAGATTAATGGACAATGCAGCTGTTTCCAAAACATTGAGCTCCTGAAATCTCGCCCAGCTCACCTGGCTGTTCTTCTGCATCATGTGGTATCCCAGTTTGACCCCGCAGCATTGGTAAGCTGTCTGGAATTGTTTCCCTGGCCTAAATTGGTAGTCTTAACCACAGTGTGTCAGGATCTCCTTGTTCTTGTGTAGCGTTGTCAGTGACATGGCTGGATCAGCAAGGAAAGAAATGCGGATGCTGCGCAGGCATGAGAGTAGTTCAGATAAATCAAGAGAAGCACAAAGAGAACTGTCTCCCTTACATTTAGCTGTTTACAAATAAGTATTTAGCTCTTGAGAGCATTTCATTCCATCTAAGGTGGTGGGATTAGTTGTCTGTGGGGAAGGTCTGATCTCTCTGTATCTCTCTCTCTTCCCATCCCCAGCTTCCCCTTCCCTTTTCTGCTGGTTACCAGGGCAGCCTAGCTGAGGTTACCTGAGCAATCTAGATGGCTGAAGGTAGATAGGAAGAGGTTCAATCCAGCAGTGCTGAATTGCTTGAAATATGTGGAAGAAAACTTGGAGTTAGGGGTGTTAGAAGAGTTTTCATGGTATCACTTTCTTCCCCTCCTGTTTCCCACAGTTGTGCTACCTTTACACAGACCTGTACAAGCAGACCAACTCCAAAGAGACTCGGCGTGTCTTCCATGAGTTTCACCAGTTCTTCCTGGACCGAGCTGCAGTAGGTTCCAGTCATTTCTCTCGTTTTCAAGCATATCTAGCAGGTTGACTTTTACTTTTCTCCACTCTCCTGAATTGGAAGAAACTAAGGAGTTAATTATTAAGTGCTCCAAGATAAAAACTACTTTCGTTGAAATGTTACCAATGAATACAGCAAAATGAATGGTGTGTAGCTTCAGATGTCTGGTAACTGAGTAAATTACAGGGAATACATTGTCAGATAGGAGAAATAATTTTTTGATATCTAAGCAAGTTCTAGCTGTTACACATTCCCTTTTAGTTAACAATTGCTGCATGTATTGATGTAACTATTGCAAGGATTGTGAAGTTTTATGTGTCTTCTGCAAAGCCTGAGAAACTTCCTTACTGTCATAAATTGAATTACTAGATAGTGTAGATATTTAGATGAAGCGATCCTTGTGTAGTATAATATACATTCAGGATGAGAGTCTGCCCCCTAATACCATCAGATGTTCCGGTTGTATGATTTTGGCTTTTGAGGGGATTTTCTTGTATGTTTTGTACTGTGTGTTTTATTGGGGTAGCGTTTCTGTGTATATTCTCCCAGCCTTTCTTTTGTTTTGCAGAATCTAAAAGTTCCAGTTCCAGATGAAATTTCCTTAGAACTAGGTAGGGTGCTCGTCTTGTGTATCTATTTCTGCAGTTTCTACTGGCTGAGGCAGTCCAAGCCAGTTTCCAAAATGCGCTTTGTGTTACTTCAAACGTACGGTGTCCTGTGTTACAAGAAGAAACAAATACTGCTTCTGTTTCTTGGGGAGGGCATAATGCGTGCTGTGACAAATGCGTAAGTGGTGGAAAGCATGGGCCACATCGGCATGTACATTTTTTAGTATAATAGTAGGTGTGACCAAAGCTGCTTACGGAAGTTCATGTTATCAGCAAGTGAAAGGCAAATGAGTGCTCTGGATGGGTTAAAGTATACATGTGAGTGACTTTATTCTAAGGTGAAGAGGACTGTTCTCAAAACACTATCTATTAACTTTTCTTTTCTGATTTACAGACAGAAGGCGACCAGACCTCATTCCTGAAGAGCTTCATCGCCAATTTATACAAACTATGCAAGATAAAGTCTGTCCAGAAGTTCAAAGGAATCTGGAAGATTTCAGGTAACAGCAGTTGTCCGTGTGGTTTTCATGTAATTCATACTTGCCCTCAGTCAACATGTACAGTACAGGGGAAGTTCAAACTCGAGGGACATAGTAATTCATCTTGGACTGAATAGGAGGATACTGGAAAGGGCATCTAGGGCCACCCTGTGACCAATCCATGGATGTTTTTTGACACCGTGTTGCAAGTAATCATTGCAAGATCAATTTTAGAGCTTGGATTCTTCGTTCCTTGAAGGTATTTGAGGCAATTTCAGAATACTGTTACTTAGGTGATGTTATATAAATCCTTTTTACTAATTGTGTTTATAATCAGCTTATATATTTTTTTTCTTCTCCTTTTTTCCTTCCCTCTCCCATTTGGGCACGGAGTAATCCCCTTTAGAAAGCTGTCACGGGCATATAGTAGAATTTGATAATTAATATGCCCTTTCATATGGCGTCATAAGAGCTTTGTGCCAACGTGAGACTCTATACCAAGACCAGTGTTCAATAATGGACCTCTTCATGCTTAAAAATGTCTTAATTTAAGAATATGCTTCAAGTATGCAACCTGGAATGCTGCAAAAAGAGTAACTGCCTCTTGATGCTTGCAATGGCTGCCTGTCTTGATAAATACGAACTTTATGCCTCTTAAGGCTCTTAGCTATGTCTTACAGTGAGTGCAAATGTTACTGACAAATGTCGTGACTTCTCCATTTTCATACAGAAACCAATAATGAAACCTGATTGACATTTTGCGTGTCAAGAGGTTGCTTTTCCTGCTACAGGTCAGTGTTCAATTTCAAGTGATCCTTCCTTCTCCCTGTTTTGCAGGCAGAAACGTAGTATGGGATTGACCCTAGCAGAAGGAGAGCTAACCAAGCTGGATGCAGAAAGAGTTCGTGACCGGAATGCAGTGGAGAAGGAAAGAGCATGTGCAGAGCAGATTATTGCTAAAATTGAGGAAGTCTTGTGAGTAGCAGCAAGTATAATTGTGGGGATAAAAAAGGTTCTACCCTGAACCTGGCAACAGCAGAGCACGGAATTAGGAAATAGAAGCAATTTGACCTCACTACATTTACATTGCTTCCCCTGTTTGCTATGGATGTATGTTTGAGTAATGATAGCCAAAAGTAAGCTAACAGTTAGCTAAAGTCCATATGTCTTTTCAAGGAGGCTGCTGTTCAAATAGCAGAGGTAATGCTTCCGTTGTCAGCTTGCGCATTATTAGATCAGAGTCCTTTTTTTTGGATTTGAGAAACCTGTAGCTTTAGAACCTGTTTTCCTTTTAACGTGAGCCGAATCCAGTTTTCCCAGCTGAACCTTCAGTTTTGCTTACTTCCCACCCCCGCCAGGACTTTCTAAGATTCTAAAGGACACTCGGAACACAACCGCTGATGCTCTGGGTGGATGTGACTGGGTGTTAATTGGTTTTTGAGTTGAGTTTTTAAATTCTTTCTTGTTTTTAGGATGACATCGCAGCCTTTGGAAGAAGACAAGAGGTAATGAAAGTTGTGTGGGCTTTGTGAAGCAAGACCCCCCACTGCTGGCTCTGTGTTCTGCTGAGCGGAACAAGACAGCCCTCTGCTGGCTGTACCCACAACTCTCATTTTCTAAATCTCCTGGCATAAATAATTTGAATTCAGAGCCATCAACCTTTTGCTGTCAACCTCTTTTTATTCTGAAGTTTATTGCCTTTGTTTCAGATCTGAAAAGTTACTGTTGCTGAGAGTTCATGTTTCTTCTGGGTTTTTTTGTAGCTGTTGCAATCTGGTCTAACATTTACTTTGTGTATGTGTCTTGCCTTGTTCAGTTTTGTACATAGAACCATCTGAGTAGCTTTTATTATACTCCTTACAGCAAACACACCTTCTACTGTTACTTACTTTTACCATAATTCAAAACTATAACATGACTTAAAATATGTATTTAGTATATCATTTTAGGACCTTCTGTGTAATTCTCAAAATTTTATTTTTATCTCTTAGGCTGGTACATCTTTTGTATACTCCATCTTTTGTTTACAAAAGAACAAATTCCGTTATTGGCTGAGTCTTTCCCATTGTCTGTGATATTAAAAATCTGTTTCATATTAAAAAAAAAAAAAGCCAAATGCTTTTAATCTAAGAATGGTTAATTTCTCAATAGAACCTTTGCATTTGACTTTTTTCATTTTCTTGACAAAATTTATTTTCCCCAATACATTTCTTTTTATCCTCCATCTTCTTTTTTTTTTTCGTTTATACTTGGCAGTTCCACAATGCAGTATGTGATTCTTACTTACATGAAACACCTGGGAGTCAAAGTTAAAGAACCACGGAACCTGGAGCAGAAGCGTGGCCGTATTGGTTTCTTACCAAAGATCAAGGTAGGCCAAAGTGCATTTGTTTAAAGCTACGCAGCATGGATGCTTTGTTAGAATTCAAAACCCACTTTTGCATGACAGATTAGAAATCGGTATGATTTTACAGTCTTCATTGCTGCATCAAGATTACTGGGATTACTGAGCTACACAGAAAACCTCACAGTTGAAATGGGTTCTACATACAGTTTCAGACATGTGAATTAGAAATGAGTTGCCTACTTGCTTCCTTTATCTGTGTGCCTGAATTCTAACTGCTTGTTTTTCACAGTTCTAGGCTTATTAAAACTGTGGGTGAGAAACGTTTCATGTATTACAACCTTGAATCACTTGAGGACCTCGTTAAGGCTGATCAGGCTGTTGTCCTGTGTACTTTAGCTTTCTTCTTGAGAAACTTGTCCAAAACCTCATGCTTCATCATGCAGGAAAGCTACTCTTTCCTACCACCCACACTTTCCCAGTTATATAATGGATTTTTCCACCAAAACTCCCATCTCTGTAGGTGTGTTCAGTCATCTCCCACAGTATGGGGGTGTATCTGGTCACAGTAGCTACTTATTTTCATCAGCATTCCGGCTTCCTTTGAAATGTTAAGGCTGTTACAAGCAGTTCTGCACCGACAGTGCAGGAAGGTCAGATTGAGTGTTCACAACCTTTCTGAAGTGATAGGAGAAGTCGTATTTCTCTCTCCCAGATTACAGTCTGAATGCTTGTGGAACTTTGGAGTCACAAGATGTTGTGCCTTAGGGAAACAAGGTGCTATTGGTTGCTGTAAATTCATCTCTTATCCTAGGGAGGAGAGTGGTTTCTAGCTCCTGCTAAACTAAAAACAGAGTGTGTGACTTTTTGCTTAAGGTATATCTCTTAAGATGCTGTGGCTCCCCGCTGCTAACCCTGTTACACACCATTCATAGTCTGTCTGTAGGCTGTCTTTGCCTCTGATGCTGCAGGCTGTTGACCTCTCAATAACTTGTTTGAAATGAAATGTTCTTGTACCAAACTCCTAAAACTTCAAAGAATTAGTCGATATCTGAGTAAGTAACTGAATTTGAAGAAATGGATGATCTGTTTGCTTTGCTTCTCTTTGTTGTATATTAACTGCAGCAAAGTATCAAGAAAGAGAAAGAAGGAGAGGAAAAAGGAAAGAGAAGAGGCTTTCCTAATATTCTGGGCCCACCAAGGAGACCGAGTCGACATGATAGCAGTGCAAGTATGTCGGACAAGGAAGTACCTGTTCCCTAACTGTTAGTCTAAAAGCCAGATAGAGTGTCTACTGTCTTCTAAAAATCCATACTAAGAAGACTCAGTAAACTTTTTGGTTTTAAAACATGTTTTTGAAGACACACAAATCTAATTTTGTCCTGAAATGCTTCCTCTGTTCATCGCTGAAAACAGGTAAAAGCTCTTTCAGCAATGTAACGACTCTGTGTTTGCTTAGTTGGCAGAGCCATGGAAATGCAAAAGCCCCGCTATCCAAAGCACTTACCTACAGCATCTTCTGTTAGCCCGGAGCCACCAGATTCTAGCAGGACGCGCCAGAGTGGGTCCTCCAGTGATGGAACAGATGCACCGTACCCACCTGCCAACCCAATGTCTCCCTTGGCAATGGGTCCCTTTTCCTCTCCAGAAGGAAGCAAGGACAGCGAAACAGGTGGGATGATACTAGCAAAGAGGAATGATTAAAGATTGTGCAAAGCACAGTTCTGATGCAACAAACTAGACAAATTAGGAAATGTGTTTATGTCATTAGACGTGATCTTCTTTGCCTTAGTCATCTTTTCTGACTTAGTCTCTGGTTCAAATTAGGAAATCTTACCATGGCCAGAAACTGTTGTTAGGTGGGTTCTATCACCGTGGCATTCATTGGGTCATCTAACAAGAAGATACCCAGTCTCAAGTGCCTGCTTTTGTCACTGTCACCTGGAAACATTTGTCACAGATTTTTCTTACCAGCCTAGGAATTCAGTTCCTCCAGCTCAAAGCTGAAATGAGGCTGTGAATCAAGAGTCTATGAAGAGGCTGTGAAGTTCTCTAATGTACCCTTAATTTGGTACGGTTTTTGACATTTTGTACTTATTCTCTGTTTAGGTTTGAAGCAGACTGGAGAAGCTCCACCTACTAATGACTGTGTGGATGGCACACCCCGCACACCTAATAATACCTTTGAATTCCCCTCTCCTTTGGAAAACTTGCAGGAGGAGGAGGGAGAATCAGAGAGGTAACTGTGGTGCCCTGGTTGCCTGAGCCTTGGAAGAGAGTTGATGTGACAATGACCATTGAAGCTTAGTCCATAAAACTGTTGGTGACATCATTTGTGTTAAATGTTATTGGTAGAAGTAGGAAATGCTGATCTGTGTCTGCCACTATGGTAGTGCTGGAAAACTGCTATCAGGAGGGTGAGGCTGACGGACACTGTATTCTAGTTAGGAGGTTAGGCCTTCACTCTGAAGTTATGCTGAATGTTTGAGTGGGGTGAAATTCTTGCGTAAGCTTCCCTAATAATTTCTTTCCTTCTTTGCAGAATGGTTGACATGGGAACACCAAAGCCTTTTCGCAAGTGAGTATGCTTATAAATGTTGGAACTTCACAGAATTTGTTTAGAGTTTAATAGGTTATTAAGTAGAGTACAGTAGTGTTCAGTGTTCTGAGACAGTACAATAGTCTGCATGATCTTTCCTTTTTTTAAATAACTCATATATGAAATGAGACACTGGCATCTGTATATAGGACAGGTGGAGTGATTCATATGCAGATAAACCCTTTGATCTATGAGTGAAGTATAGTGATTGTTGTATCTGCTGATTTGAATTGATGGGTTAGGGTGGTGAGATTTCCACATTTTCTTTTTAAACCTGTGTAGTACTGTTAGCTCTGTGTCTGCAGACAGATGGAGGAAAGAAATTGTAACCTGTCCTTTCACCAACTTGGTATTTGACTTCAAGCAAATTATTTCACCTGTATCATTAAAGGGAGGTTTATGGAAATACTGTGAGAACAGATATTCACGCTCTAATTGTTCTGTAAAGGGCAAAATTAGAAAATGTGCCTGTATATTCAGACATCTAACAGCCTCCAGCTGTTATGGAGAGCATATTCATAATACTTTACAACTGATATACATATACTTAGATTTTCTCTTTCTTTCTTGCATCCCTGCCTAAAACGGGACGTGTCTGACAGATCTTTTCGTGTTAGGTTGGACAGTGTTGGTTTCGCAGATGTCCAAAGTGAAGATGAGCTGTATGATTTTGACATGGACATGGACCCTCCCAACTGGCAGCAGCTTGTGAGCCGAGAAGTGTTGATGGGGCTGAAACCCTACGAAATAAAGCGCCAAGAAGTGATTAATGGTGAGATGGGTATTTTTTCCTAGCTCACCAAACACAAAGTTGAAACCTGTCCTCTGGAGCTCTGAAGTTCTTAAAACTAAGTCTTTCTTCACTGATCCGCTCAAAGTAGCGGCCACCTATTACTTCTGGTTTTCAGAGTTCATGTGTGTGAAAGTTGTACTTGTTACTGAAAAGTATCCTGAGATGAGACTGATCCAGTCCTTAGAGAAGAAATAAACAACATGAAGTGGTTTGACACTGAAAGGCCAGTTTGCAATATTATGTTCTATAGAAGAAGGCAAGATGCACTTGGAAAGCACATGATGCAGATGGGAAGCTACTACCAAACTTCATCTTCAAAGCTTCGTCTCAATTTCAGGTCTTAAAATCCTGCAGAACACTCTGTGTGGCTATATGAGCTACTAAGAGTTCACTCGTTTGGGGCAAATTATGAGCCGTGAATCAGTTAGCTTCTCTGTTCTTTCAAGCATGGAAGTATAGCAGCGCATGGCTCCGTTCTGGAGCAAGCTGGAGTATGGGCCAGCAAGGGGAGTGTTGGTGAAGGAGACTCTTTGTATCTTCATACTTCTGACTTCCGTTTGCTTCACATTTGGATCCACGTTGCCACACCTCTAAGTAGGCAGTTACAATCCTGCTTTCTCCTCTCTCTTCAGAATTGTTTTACACCGAGAGAGCTCACGTCCGCACATTGAAGGTTCTGCATAATGTCTTCTACCAGCGCGTCACCCGGGAAGGGATCCTGAACTCCAGTGACAAACGGAAAATCTTTTCAAATCTGGAGGATATCCTTGGGCTTCATGGTAAGAGCAGCTGAGGTGCCTTTCAGCTTTGTAGTCTCAGCTGGAATTCTGGATACAAATAGCTGAAAAATGTAAGCAAGTGACCCTGAAACAAGAGGTAATGTCACAGAGCGCTTCAGATGAGAAAGAGTACTACAGCTGTTCTTCCTTTTGCACACAGTTTTACCATTTCTGATGTACAAAGATGTTTTGATAAAGGATGCGTGTGTCCAGTGTTTCAGATACTTGCTTTTTCTTATCTGCGCACACAGGCTCTCTTGTGCCGATTCATGGTTTGATAGAAGAAGCAATGCTTTGATGCATGGTATTTGTGGGTCAATATTCAAAACGTTACAACTGTTGTTGAAGACAGTATGAAAACAAATCTGAAAAGATTCATGTCTTGCAGGTGGTTTTGAAGGGCGGCCCTTCTTAATTGTTTAGAGAAAGGAGTGTTCAGAATCAGAACTTCAGCTCTGCCACTGAATATATGTATTGCGTATATAGAATTTTATGCAGGTGGCTTGGAGTGTGTTCTACATTATTCCTGTGTTTTTAAAAGGGCAGTGGTATTGAGCCTCAGAAAAGATAAGACTTGAAGGTTCGTAGGAGTCATTTGAAGACAGGTGAGACAGAACTGCAAAGGATTTATATAACATTTTCTTAGATACTCTGCTAAATATATTATGTTGCAGGACACTTAATTTTTTGTGAAATTATTGCAAATCTAGTCTTTTCCTAAAATAGCTTTTATTTTAAAATAAATGCTGAAAATTTAAGCAAACAATTTTTTTTTTTTCTTAAGTTGCATTGAACGATCAGATGAAAACGGTCCGAAAAAGGAACGAGACTTTTGTTATTGGCCAAATTGGGGAAGACTTGCTTTCCTGGGTAAAATCATTTTTACTTTCTTGTACTTGAAAATAATGTTTCATAGAATGACAGAGCCAGAGGTTAGTGAACATAATTCCCAGCTAATAGGAATTGAAGATCTTAGAGCTGTCATTTCTGTGGAGCCAACACAGAGCTAGAAAGGAAAGAAAACAGGAAGAACTCATGGGATTTTCATTTAGCTAGAGATAAGAGTAATTTAAGGAAGAAAAAATAATTTCCTTATGATGCGTGGGTAGAGTAGAAAGGTGGTTTTAGAGACATAAAGGTGAGTAGGATTTTGAGAAATGTAGTAGCACAATTTGTTTCAGTGACACTGAAATTTAAGTCTTGTGTTGCCTGTGGTTCAGTTAAAAGATAGTTAAAGATACTTGTTTCCAATCCTAGGATTTACATAGCTGAACCTTTTCGAATTTATAGCACTGTTGCAGACTTCCTTTCTGAGATCCAAATGACAGGAGCAGGAGTTATGTAGATTCTTCAAGAAAAAAAACCCAAACACCTCTCTCAGGAATCACCCAGTTTGTTTGTTTTCAAGTCTACTTAATTTAGGGTTGAAGATGGATCTGCTTATTCTTTTCAACGCTTCATGTAGAAGCCTCTTTTGGTGGTTTTTTTTTTATAGCCCACTGTTTGTCTAGTATTCCAGGAAAAAAAAAGGAAGAAAATTAAAATCAGATGTGGCTGGTAAAAAACCACCTCCAACCCTTTCAGTTCTCCTGTGTATTATTGAAAAAGCAAGAAAATACCTGCTAGAGCAAGCTAGACCTTAAGCTAATAGTTATATGCCCTTGCGTAGTGTTGTGGCTAAGTGGCTAAAACAAAAACCCACAGGGTCTCATTCTCCAGAGTGAGTATTTTCAGGAGTTACTGTGCTGTGTCACAGACTGGGTAGCAGGAATGGGAAGAATTGCAGTTGCAGTAACAGACTAACCATCTGTCATCTGCAGCACCTTTCTCAGCCCTGCTCATGGCTATCATTTCCCCTGGCCATGTTTTTATAACCTTCATTTAGGAAATAAGATGTTATGTTATATTCTGGTGTTTAAACACGGGTGTCCCTGAGAAACCAGATGATCATTGGTCTTGGCTTTGCTGACCAACAGTCTAGTAAATAACCCCTTGCCATTCATCTGAGTGGAGGGCTTTTTTCTGCTCTCGTTATGGCTGACAGTGCATACACAGCATTGTATTCTCCCTCGGAATCAGCAGTGCACTTATGGAAGGCGTTGGATGTGCTAGGGCTGGAGGCAGGAGAACTGTAGAGTTTGAGATGTAAAGGGGTTCCTCGGTAGGTTGGGAAGGTGAAACCTTAAAAAGGGGATGGAAATCACTTCTCGTATTTTGCCAGTAATTCCTTTTTTTACCTGGCGAGACCAGTTCTGCCATGTGGCTATATGTCTGTTGAAAGTGGCACATGTTGAACTTGCGTCCGTCTAAATTTGGCTTTCTTGGCTTTCTGGCACAGTTTAGTGGACCAGCAGAGGAGAAGCTGAAACATGCAACTGCCACTTTCTGCAGTAACCAGCCCTTTGCTCTAGAGGTCATCAAGTCACGCCAGAAGAAGGACTCTCGCTTCCAGACTTTTGTGCAGGTGAATTTTATGCAAGGGTTTGAGTTGCCTTGAGGATGTGGCTGGTGGCCAGCGTGTTATAATGAATGGCTGTAGATAAAGTTGTTATAATTAATGACATCATGTCTAACATTGTCTTCAGATTGGGATCATTTCCAATACTGTATTTATCTCTGCTAATCATTTCTGGAGGGAGGAACCTTTAATTCTGGGCAACACAGAATGTTCTGATAGAATGCAGGAAAGCACATGCTGTCTCAGGCAGGAGATTGCATCTCACTTGAAGTGGCTGTTTCCCAAGGTTGAGTACTTCTGTGGGGAAAACTGCTTATAGTAGTGCAATTTCGATGCATGCTGTGGGCAGAAGACAGATTATATACACCTATTCTGCCTGCCAGGAAAGGGGCTTGAGTACATGTGGCATTTGGAGGAGAGAACATTATCTTCATTACCACAGGCTGGGAAGAACTCTGGTAGTACAAGGGTTGAGGTTATATTGGAAAATGTACTGTAGTTTTCCTGTAGTGTGAAGGCCTAAACTGATGTCTTCTCTGGGTGGCAGTGACTGAGATTGATCGGAGATGGTACCAGGCCTCTGTGAAGTAATGAGGGAAGGAAGCCGCTGCTTTTGTGATGAGCCCTTCCTATATGTAATTGCAGATGGAGAGGGGATGTGTTGTCTGAATGATAGATCTTGGCATTTCTTTCCAGTATTTAATTAGTAGAAAGCGAAGTAATAGACGTTTATGTGATGAATAGATGTTAAACGTTCAGGTAATTATAGTCTTAATAAAAATGACAAATGTAGTTATTGTGCTGTTTAAATTTAGGATGCTGAGAGTAATCCACTGTGTCGCCGGTTGCAGCTGAAGGATATCATTCCCACAGAGATGCAGAGGTTGACTAAGTACCCCCTTCTGCTGGATAACATTGCTAAGTACACAGGTAAAGACTTTCCACTGGCATTTGTGCATGCATCTCAGCAGGTTTTCTAGGCAAATGTGGTTTCAAAGCGTATGTTGAAGAACAGTTCCATTTTATGGGTCACTATCGGTTTTCTTTGTGATCTCCCTGCTGCCTTGTGCACAGGAGGGCAGGTTAAAAAAAAAAAAAAAAAGTCTTTGTTTCTAAATTAAATTTATTTTCCATCTTAGGAAAAGAAAATACAAAAAAGGAAAGTCAATGTGGAATAAGTTAATGGCAGTCATCGTTGGGTTGTGGTGTATGTAGAGTGCAATAGAATCACTTAAATGTAGTTTTAAAAAGTTAAGGGAGCAAAACTTAATGCTAGAGTTTTGAAGATAAACCAAGCCACTTTGCTTATGGAAGTCACTGGCAAAACAACTTGATTTGCTATTAGTTTTTGAAGAAGGAAACCAGGAATTCGTGACCGCCTCCTCTCCACACTCTAGTTCGTAGCCTGTTTCTTAATTTTACACTGACTATTAATAACAGTTTTTAATGATTATTACAAACAGACAGGACTGATGAAAGTATTTTCTTATACTTCTGATTGTGTGATAATGTCAATGGCTGAAGTTACTTTCAGAAGAAAAAGGAACGGAGGAAAAAGAGCAGGTGTGGTATAACTCATACTTATTACATGCTCTTGGCAACCGAATGTGTAGGAATTTACTGAGAGGCGAGTTCCATTTGTGTTACTGTTTTGAATAGTCATTAGCATGCTTTGTCTTTCTGTAATTTTCTAGATATATTAACTCATTTCTACTGTCTTGAAGAAGGAAATAACTAGAAAGAATTCAGTCACTTAAGATACTCTATTTGTTTCAGTGAATTGGTTTTCAATAATAAATATAGATGGTAAACATATTTTTTTCTTGAGTTCAAGGCATTAAGATGGCTAAATCAAACTATTAAGAGAAAATCCATATAAGTGAATTCCAGTTTCCATGTAGATGCATTTGAGAGAGAAAAAGAGTAAGAGCTTCAATAATAGAAATGTCTAATTGGTCATTACTAACATAGAAATGTGAAGAATGAAGAATCTAATAAAAACCTATCAAGTTACTCCATTGCTTAAACAAGCTTGGAAGAAAACAAAAAGCAGATAATAGTGAACAAATTGATTTTTTTTTTTTTTTTTTTTTAAGGTCACTTTTTTTTGTTAATGACCAACGGTGTTTGTGTTTTGGTTTTGCTTGTTTTGTGGGTTTTTTTTTTTTTTTTAATCAATCCTCAGGACTATTAGTTCAAAATTCCCGATATCTGGGAAAAATGTGCAGTCTGAGCTACACGCCTAAAATCTGATGCAAAACAAGCTTCATATAAAACTCTCGGATGTTATCAGTATAATGTCAAGTAAGAATTTTGAAGCAGAGTGAATTTGGAAAGAAACACTTTCCTACACAATAGACAGAACAACAAGAATTCAGCAGACAACAGAATGTTATTGTAGTCTTCCTTCCTCATCTGTTGAATCTCTAAAGCACACAGAACGTTTTTACGTTCTTGCAGAGGGTGGAGTTTAGTTAGGATGTGTTACACTGAAAGCTATTTCCAGCATAACAGGCGAAAATATGATTAATAATACCACAAAATGCCTTTTGAGGTTTACTAGCAGATACCTGCTGCAGTGTAATTTCATTACTCATAAAACATATACTGCATTTACAGGTTCACTCTAGTCATAATTAGGAAAGCATGTGATACTCCATTATTTTTGATGTACTTGTTTATTTGCCTGTTAACTAAGTTCTTAGTGTGGCTTGTGGTAGTGAGAATTGATGGGGTTCACCTGTATCTGTGTATGATCAAGAGACATTGGCTGGAAAGATAACTCTCATTTGCTCTTGCTGTAATGCAAGACTGGTTTTTATAATGAGGCTGCCTAAATGTAGCCAGAAGTACTTTTTTTCCTAAGCTGTTAAAATAAATACAGGCTCTTTGGATGGAAAAAGTTACTATGTAATACATGTTTTTTGATATTTTGCATTAGGTTTCTTTGTCTATTTCTCTGTCTTCCAAAATAAATAAATAAAAAGGATTAGGAGAAATGCAGAAGCCAGTAGTCAGTTGCAGAGCCCCGGGACTTTGGCTAGCTGGCTGTGTGTGATCTTAAATATCTACCCTGAGACCCTCTCTGTATTGCAGTGGAGTCTTAGTGAATTTTTTAGCTTTCTCAGAATACTTCTCAGGTTGATGTTTGTGGAGTGAATATTTGCCACAAACCTCTCAAAACAGGGAGAGTAACAAGTGCCGTGCTGCATATGGTGATCATCAGAGGCCGGTGTCTTGTGCAGGGCAGAATGAATTACCTCCTGTCAGAAATCTGTTTTTGTCATTTCACCTTTGAAGCTTTTGTTGATAGGCTGTTCTGCGAATTTAAGTTCTCTTTGTCAAATTTGAGGTCAGCAAACTGCACTAGATTTCTGACTTTTTCAACCTTTATTGGAATGTATTATTACATTTCCTTTTGCTCTTGCAGAACTGCCTGAAGAGAAAGAAAAAGTGAAGAAAGCAGCAGATCATTGTCGTCAGATCCTTAACCACGTGAACCAGGCTGTCAAAGAGTCTGAGAACAAGCAGGTAGGAGGTGAACAGAGTGAGCATCAAGGCTTGGGGAGAATGAAGTTGAAGGGCAACAAGCTGCCCGAGACCTGGAGTCTCTGTACTAGTGGCTTTATATTGTGCTTAAAGATATTTTGTGGCTTAAGTATTCATGTGAGGGGAGGAATCCTGGGCATTTGGGAATGCATGGAAGTATTCATGACTGCCTGCACACTGTCGTTAGTGAGTTTTGCTAATCAGGGTGACCATCTTCATTGTATTTTCTGCAGCATTTGGAAGATTATCAGCGTCGTCTCGACCTGTCCTACTTGAAGCAGTCTGAGGATCCCATGATGGATGAGTTCAGGGTGAGCAGCAACATTAAAGCAATCTCTACGTAAACTGTGATTGCAACCCTGTCGTTCAGTTCGTGGCTCTTTCTACTACAGTCTTCTGATGGACAATCAAATGGCCTTTGGAGATAAACATTTCTGTACAAAAATTAAAACAATTAGTCCCAGAAATTTGAGTTTTGCTACCTTCCTGAAGATCTCTGTGCATGTAACAACTTGGTTCTGCACATAGTAGTGTTGATGAAGCTTGTAAGCTCTTTGCAACAAAACTTAATGGTCTGCAAGCTAATGCACTGTATCACATAAGAGATACTTGATGGACTACGAGTCTTGTTATGGATATATCTCATATGATAGAATGTCTTAGTTGTGCTGTTGCAACTGGAGAGGCTTCACAGTCAATGAGGTGTAGCAATGCAGTTGGCTTTTGAAGAGCTTGTACGCAGGCGGATTTGTATAGGACATCCACAGGTAGCCAAATAAAGCCTTAAGTCCTGTGCTAAAAGCACTGTGTTTCATGGCCCCTGTAAATTCTTGCAGATGTGTTCATGAAGCTGGTTACTTGCTGTCAGCTGCTGTTAAATGGAACGCCAACACCACATCCTCAGAGCAGGACTAACTTTATGAAATTTTCATGTTTCAAGTGAATGATGCGTATCAATAGGCACTTGCAACTTGAAACAAATTTTTTCTTTCTCACGTGCTCCAAATAGGACTCTTCCCCCTTTTCTCCTACATCTTTTCCTCATGATTTGGTACTTTATCCCCAGTTCTTTGTTTTTACCACTTTCTATGCCTGTGTCTTGTATAGATTCTCTGTTGTTTATTTATGACTCTCGTATCTTCCCCAAAGTCAGTGTGTATCCAAAAAATTTTATATGTAGACTTTTCTGTAAAACTGTGTCATGTATGCTTCTTCGAATAAACTTGCAAGCATTTAGTTAGGAAATTAAGAACTTACTGGCAGTTAGGAAATCTTGCTGTCATTGATCGTAGACTCTGAGACTTGGAAGGAATGACTTGTGAAAATTGTCACTTCTACTTGCCTGCAGATCTAAATGTCAGAAGCACTGAAATGACTGAAGAATCCATTGACATTATAAAGTCCATCAGATCATTGGAATGATTTGTATATCAGTATACCATTTGTAGGCACACTTGACTTGCAAATAGCATGCTGAAGCATTAACCGGTTGTAATACTGGAACTGCAGGCTTTATATGGGGTATTGGAAAAATGCCTCCTGGAGATCAGATGACATCCTAATGCCTTAGTAGCTTGACTTGGTAGGAAAATTCTCTACCCTGTGACCCTCAGCATCTGCACAAGAGCAGTGAAAGAGAAAGGGTGATAACAAACACTCTCACAAGATTTATGGTTTACAAGCATAGCCTACTCCTGCTCCACATTTCTTTTTCCCGACTGGGTTTGACTGCTCATCTGCAAACTGGAGTGCCTATCCTACCCTTCCCTCTGACATGCCCATGCTTTACCATTACTTGCTTACACAGAAATTTCATAGTGCTACTTTATTTTTCTTTCCACTGGTGACAGAACTTGGATCTAACGAAGAGAAAAATGCTTCATGAAGGACCTCTAACTTGGAAGGTTAATCGTGACAAAACTATTGGTGAGTCCTGTTCCATCAACTGACTTGCTTGGGTTTGTGTGTGTTTGTTGAGGAGAGAAAGAGAAAGCATTTCTGCAGTTTCCGATTATGATTCTTACTGCCACCTATAATAGTGCCAGTGTGTTTCTCAGAGCTGATTAAATTATTCTTGTCAATTCTGAAATGTGCAGGAGTATCATTAAGGCCGTGCAGGGACACAGCAGTCACTCGTGAGATGATCCAATTCCATCTGTAGCTTTCTCCTGTAGTTTTGATGAGGAAGATTTGCAGGCTTTGCCTAGAATGGCATAGCACTGATTGCTGCCTCTGCATGAGTAATCAAAAATGCAGCCTCTTTCTTTCTGCAGGGGTGTGATAGAACTACGAATCTTTAACTCTTTCTGGGTTCTTCTGCACTCTGTACAGATCTCTACACTCTGCTTCTGGAGGACATTCTGGTGCTGTTGCAGAAACAAGACGACAAACTGGTACTGAAGTGTCACAGTAAAATCTTGGCATCGACGGCTGACAGTAAACACACCTTCAGTCCTATCATCAAATTGAACACCGTTCTGGTTCGTCAGGTGGCAACAGGTCAGCGTAACCAATTGAGAAAGCAAAAGAGGTAGCTAACGATGAAGGTTAGATCAGTTGAGGATAGATTTTTTTTTTGTCTAGAGTTCCAGAGTAGAACATGGAAAAACGCGTAGGCTTAATTCTCGATTGTCCAACATCTTGCTTTGTACGTATGAGCTGTTTAACTTCTTTGCATCGGTAATAGGCACGGCTTGAGTTTTAAATAGACTTCTAAATTAAAGCACTCTGATTGTGTTAGATGAAAGGTACTCTACAAATTATTAGGAGGGAAAAGAGGAGAAATAAATCTGTTTCAAAATGGTTTGGGCAGTAATGGCTCTTTTCTTTCAGGACTAATAGACTAATTTCCTGGATAGGCAAAGATCAATGTTTGTATATTACAGTGTTGGAGGGTTATCTCATGAAAGCTTCTTTCATTGCTTCTGGTTGGGGTTGTGCCCAGTTTTACAAATTTTTGGAAAGCTATGTGGGACAAGGCACCTAGTTAAACTCTTGCCTCCCTGTGTTGCTTCAGATAACAAAGCTTTCTTCGTCATCTCCATGTCAGAAAATGGCGCTCATATTTATGAACTGGTGGCACAGACTGTTTCAGAAAAGAACGTGTAAGTAATTGGTTCAGCTCCATCTGCTACGTGACTTGTACTTGAGAGATCTTTTACATCTGCTTGCCTGTAGCAACTGTGCAGGTGTCCGTGAATTACCTGAGTTCCTAAGCTTAGCTAAAATCATAGCTATGTTGGCCTATGTGGGAAGTATCCAAGGATAGTCTCGCTCTACTTATAAAAAGCGGGGGGAGGGTGTTAATGAGCGTGTGTGTATATGTGTATGTATATATACATACATATGTGTTTAGAAAAACACCCCATACATCCACTCAGTGCCTCTGTTGTTGTTGCTTGCTGTCTGGCTTGCTCCAGACCCTTTTCTGACCTCAAAAAAGCAATTTTGTTTACCCTTGCAAATCTGACTGCCAGATAAGTAGCTGAAATAAACCTGCATCTTCATGCAGAACCAGTTAGCTTTGCAGACTTTGATACTATCATCGTAAGTACCCCGATGAGTGAACTGATCCCCTAGCTAAACACTTTTTTTCCCTCTTTAGTAGAAATGCTTTTCTTCTAAAGTATAAGCAAGGCATAGGCTTATTTTTATGATAAAGAGCAACTGTTTTAATATGTCATATATGAAACTCTTCAGTAATATGTGAAATGTTACTTAATGCTTTCATATATATTTATATATAAAATAACCGCCTCAGCTGACAGCTCCTGCTAAGGTTCTGTCATTCATTTCATTCTGCTGAAGAGTGTAGTGGTGAGGCGAGCATTATGCTGTGGTCTTCGCTTGTGGCTGCAAGGTATTACTGAGGAGCTGAATGTAACAGAATTAAAAAAAAAATAAAAATTCTGCTGATAAGAAAAGCAGTAATAATATTAGCTGCATTTAAAAGGTCTTAATAGAGAAGTAGAAAAATTATGCTTCACATCTTGAGTGTTTTCATTTGATGTTTGTGCTGCAGATGGCAGGACCTTATAGCTCAGATGGCCGGGACGGTAAAAATGGGGAGTACCAGGAGAGTGATTCCATTACCACAGTCCGGACCGGGCGAGTAAGTAAAAGCAGCTGCAGGAAGAAGGACTGGCTTTTCTTTTTCCAGTACCCCTTCTTCTGCTCAAAGATTGTCAGCCAAAGCACGGATTCTCATGCAGCAATTCGGATACATGTGACTAAAATAATGTGTTCCTTTTTCCCTCCTTGCAGAGAAGAGCGTGAAGAAGAGGAGCAGCAGAAGCTGAAAGAGCAGCACGACATTCCTGCCAGTAGTCTACAATGTCCAGGTAAAACAGTGGTCCAGGTAAATGGTGTCAGTAGATTGCTACATGGAGTGCAGATGTGCCAAGCCATATTCCCTGTGGCTTGGGAACCTTTTGGTAGCTTTGACCTTTTTCTGGAAAGGAATGATTTCTTTACAAGTCTTTACAATGACGACTTCTACAAGTCATGTAGAGCAGTGATACTGAGACTCTTGGAAACGCATCTCTTAATATTTCCATCTGTTTTATGAATTGCTTGGAAAGGTTCTTTTTTTGCTCTGGAAAGAGTTGGCCTTTTACCAAGCCCATGCTCAAGAACTGTATTTTTTAGTGTTTTCAGAGATTTCGGTGTGAAGCAAAATTTTCTGTGGTTTATCATCGTATTTGACGTAGTTGTTTAACCTGAATGCATATTTTCTGTTTACTAGATAAAGATTTGGGCCTCGAATCAAACTTAATACTGAATTCTGAGTCGTCTTCGTCCATCATGTCTGAAAAGTCAAAGGTAGAAAGTCTTCTGGCATCAGAAAGACAATTTGATAAAGTGCAGCAGGCAGACTTGGCGCTTAAAGATTCTTCTGCATGCTATGAACACTCAACCACCAGTTTACCTTCAGAATCAGAAGGGCAGTGGGCACTGGATGCGTTAAGGAACTGTAAGTATCTGTGGGCAGTGTCTGGTGGGATGTGATTTGGAGATGGAAATTGTTAGGTCAACCATCGAAATCAATGAGCTAAAATAAAATCTAAGGCCCACTTCTATTAAACATCAGTTCTCTCTGTGCAGTAGATCACAGCATAGCAAAACAAAATGGATCTGACAACAAGGAATTCTAAGTTCTGAATTCATATACTTGCCCTTTCTTTGGCTTTAGGCATCTCGGTTTTTTTTTTTTTTTTGGTGGTTTTCCCATGTACAAAATGATGGTGGTAATGCATTGTTACTTATTGTCCCTGAAGTGCTTTGATGACAAAATCAGATTGCAGAACTTTGTGCGGTGCTGTACAATGCCTTTGCTAGTCAGCAGGTTTTTTAAAAGACAATGCAGTTAGTCTGTGGACTTATTTTCGTAGCACTGGAGCAGAATAGGAGAGGTTGCGTGAGTTGCAGAAGAAGATTTTGCATATTTTTTGGTGAAGTCCTGCAAATGAGATTGGGTATCTGTGAGCTTGACAAAGTCTAGATTCAGGTGTTCTGAGGACTTGGGAGGTAGTTGGATATAATTAGATCAACACTTGTGTGTGTTGAAAAGAAATTTTCCTGATGGACAGATGATTCTGTAAAAATGTTTATAGAAGATTTTTAATCACTTCCTCTGTTCTCTGGTTTACCTCCTTTCAGAGGAAGAATGCAGGGCTATGCAGCCTACTTGATCAGAACTAGCAGTGCGATTCCTAAATATAACTTTCTAAAATTTGAATGAATTCATTCATCCATATATCTCTTCTTGGCAACTCTGAAAGGGACACGAAGTCCTTCAGTTGTACTTTAGGCAAATAGTCTGTATTGCTTCACTGTGGCTTATTTGCTTTTACCAAAATGCAGAGCATTCATATCGTTGGCCTGAATTCCCTCTTCCATCTCTCTATACAAGTAATGACAGTTCTCTGCAATCTAATAGTTTATCTTGGATCTTTGGGTCCATTTATGCTTCTTCTTCATAAAGGTTTCAAAGTCCTTTCCCAATTCTGAATGCTGTATGAATGTTATGAATGTTCTTGATACTTGTTTTCAGAGACCAGTGATAAGACAATCTTAGTCTGTGGAGTGTCTAAAGACAGTGTTAGCGACCTTGCATCTCATGAATATTCAGACTTAAAAGAGCAACACTCTGACAGCAGCAGTGGGTCACTCACGTTTTGACAAGAGCCTTCCACTTAGACGAGTTGACTGTTCTGTTGTATGAAACCATAGCTTTTCTTGGGTGTTACATTATATGGTGAGAATGAACAGTGTTCTTCTGCTCTTGACAGCATCATATTTTTGTTTTGAACAATGTGTCCTTATTATGAAGTGTTTGGTTGGGATAATTTGAGAACTAAAGGAATGTGGGTTGAAGTTCAAACAAGCATAAATTTGCATGAAATTTTAGGAAAAACGTGTCTTCAATTTTTTTGATCTGTCATTTTAAAGTTAAGTGGAGTACTCTCAGTATGCTTGTTTCTCAGGTGGGAATCCCCTAGTATGGCTATAGCTTTTAGTTCATTTGGGGGCGTGGGTAAAACCTGGGCACTCACCTGGACTCCAGCTCACTTGCTGAATAATTTCAGTAGATGATTTCTCTGTTTTTCCCTAAGCAAGATGGAACTTGTAATGGCATGTTTGCCCTTGCTTGTAAGGTAAAATGTGGAGTGTATTTATTTTTATCCCTGTTTTTCCTACCAAGAGCAATAAGAGGGCCAGCTGCTATGAGAGATACCTTTTGGAGAGGGTGACCTTTATGTCTGGTTTAATCCTTGTTGGGGGGGTTATGGTCTGTGAAGCCTTGTGAACGTTATCTCTGCTTGCAGTGGGCTTGCTGAAACAATTGTTGGTACGGCAGCTTGGCTTTTCTGAGAAGGGGACCCTTGAGGACCAGCAGTGCTTTCCCAGGTTTAGGACCATTTCTCAAGAAGCCCAAACGGAGAGTGGAAATGAACCTGGACTACAGCACGCTGACAATAACAAATTTCGCCAGCCTGGAGCAGACAGAACACTTCCAAGAACCAGAACTAATGAGTCCACAGCTAGTTATGGCCTCCGGACTTCAGCTGGATCACCAGCCTCAGGGGATGCCATGCAGCTGATAGCAAGAGACCCCAGATCGAGTAGTAACTTGGCAATAGACCGCATGAGTGTCAATCTGGAGATCTCAACAACAGAGCTGGAAGGGGTGGGTGCTGATGAAAGCGGGGAGCATTTTTTTGATGCTCGAGAAGCTCACAGTGATGAAAATCCATCTGAAAGTGAACTAATGGAAAGGAAGGAGGAAGAGGACGTGCAAATACGGATCTCAGGTGAGCCTATTTCGTTCACTCGTTGAATGACAGTCTGTCCAGATTCAGTATTAGAGACGACTTCTCTTGCTGATATGGTATAGGACATTGGAAGTTAACTATCAGTCCTTGACAGTCATTTTAGCCCTGAAAAGGGCTGTGCAAACATCTGCCTAATGAATTCTCTGTTTTATGAAAGGAGAAGCTGAAATACTCTGGGGTTAATACCCTGTGACAGACTGCAATTACAGAGGCACCGGGCACAAGGCAAGCTCTTGATTATGGTTGCCACTGGACCAGTTGGTCTCTCAACTCACTGTTGGGACCTGTAGGGAAAACATATTCCCTGAAGGCAAAGCACTTCCTTAATCTGTACACACAGAGTCCCCGTTACTCAAGCTATTTGTAGATACTGTGTTGGCTTCTCCTGTTCAAGTTTCAGAAGAGAAACGTGGGGTTTAGCTTTGCACTGTGATTGTCTCCTGGGACCTTACTCCAGTCTAAAGCTCTTAAAAGCTTATTATTTTTGTTATTTCTATTATTGCTACTACATACGGTGTGTTTGGTGGTTACCTGAGTAGCACCTCAAAATGTATCTATTCTAGCCTTCAAGAAGGTTATAGAGCTGTTAACTCAGCAGAAAACTAGCTCTAAGACAGCAGGTGTGAGCACTTCCATGGGACTTTGCACACTTTGTGTTTGGAAGGTCTGTGATTTTGATCGGACAACATGGTGATGCTGCACTAAATTTAGCACACAAGTGCAGGTTTATCTCCTGTGCGTATTGTAGTTGAAGTAGCTACTAGTAGGAGATTCTATGTGACTATTAGTCTCGAAATCTCTTCTCCATAAATACGCTTTTATTTAAAAATTGGACTGCATTAATATGACTAAGCCAGTTTGTGACTGTCTGAATGCTGCCTTCCAACTACATATTGAAAATAATTTTTCTTTCTCTGAATTATTGAGACATTTTAAATTATTAAAACTGAGCCAACAACTTGAAGCATCTAATTTATTTGTGTCCTCTTAATGCTGTTTACTTTCTTAACTGTGCAGGGATGTCAAATTTAGACTGGCCTGTTTTTAGTCAATTCTGACTCCACATGCTGGCTTTGTAATACTGTAGAGAAATTATGTAATATAATCCTACTGCTAGGTGCAGGTTGTGAAAGCATTTCTATCTATAATTGCTTTATCTTTTTAATGTATCGTCAGCAAGCTAAATTTTAAAGCTAACCCATCTAAAAGCATCCTCAGTACTGTGGCTAATAAGTAAGTGGAGGTTAGAAATGTAGCAGTCTGATTTGTTGGGTACCGTTAGTGTAAATGCAGGTGTTTCAGACATTGTAATAGAAAAGATTTTGGAAAAACAGAAAGGTAGGCGATTAGCTCATCCAATAATGTAATTCTCAAACTGCAGTCCAAAACCCAGCCATGTTCTGTGAAGCCCCAGTTCGGAACCAAACTAGTCTGGTCTGATACAATCACTATTCTGTGTAGCGTTCACAAATGCTTTTTCTTATCCATTTTAAAATGTCTCGGGGGATGGGCCTCTCACCACTTATCTTTCTTAAAGTCTGCTTAAACTGTCTGCAGTTCAGTGGTTCTCAGTGATTATTCAGCTGGAGGTGTTAGTAAAAAGCTGTTCTCTTAACAGGAAATTATTTGATCCTTGATGGATATGGAACAGTGCAGGAGAGCTCCACAGATGAGGAGGTATCGTCTCTAGTTCTCCAGTGCACTGCAGGTGGCCGCACCTCTTTGGACTCTGCACAACAGCAGCCACTTTCCCCACGGGACACCCAGTCGGATGGAGGAAGCTCCCCGTTTGCTGAGGAGATGATGGCCTCACGCTGGGGGGGAGTGGAAGAGTCCTGCTCGTTTGTAGCAAGCCCTCACTTCTCTATAGAGTCACGTGTGCAGATGATGCAGTATATTCAGAAGATAGAGGATGACCTCGAAAAGTTAAAGGTATGGTATGTTTCTATTTGCAGTATCAGGGCTTTCATATTCCTTAGGTTTTGGTTTAGAAAAGAGCTTGAAAATAATTTTGAGTGGGAGGAAAGGCGGCCATGCCTTCTTTTTGTGTCTTTGACTCTTCTCTGGAAGCTTTTGAAGCAGAAACCCGGTGCTGTTTTCCTTGCATTAAGTTGAGGGTTACAAGAGGCGAGTAGTTCCGCTAGAGCTAGCGGCTACGTTTATTGCTTTGATTTGAATTTGGAGAGATTCCTGAGGGATAGGACAAAACTGATGCAAGTCTGCAACAGTGGCGTTGTGAAGGGGCCACTGGCCTAAAGAATACAAATTTCTGACATGAAAAGACTTGTCAATTCTGTTGCATACTGCTGCTAATGTCAAATGAAGGTGCTAAGGTGCAGTAGACCAATAACAAGGTTTTCAGCCTCACTGTATTCAAAGTGATGGCGATTCTCTATACATAATAGCCATTGCTGTGGAAGCTTTATAGCATCTTGACGTATGAGACATATCAACATGGGAAGTTAGTAGCCAGCCTTTAATTTAACTGAAATCTGAAAAGGAAGTGGAACATTGCATGCAAATGGAAGGCCTGATAAAGATGCTGATAGAGCGGTTGAGATCCATTGTGGGTCACGGTGCAACATGGGTGATTCCAGTCCACTCACCTGTGGTGAAACGTCTCTTTTCACATTTTCCCATTCCTCTCTGTTCACTTGGTAAGTAGAGAAAGAGCCGTTTGAGTTTTGGGGTTGTTTTTGTTTTTTAGGAGGTTGAGGAAGACTACACCATTCTCCGACGCCAAGGGCTGGCTGGATCAGCCTCCACAGGAGAGCACTCAGGTATGCAAGCAGACTGTCTATAATTGGTAGCGTATTCAGACATTAAACGAAGAGCACAAAGTTGATATTAATGTTTCTCACACACGCAGAGAAGGTTTCACCTACTTCAGCAGCTCTCACAGGGCTGAGACCATGCTGATTCCAGGAAAGGTCAGCTGAATCCATTGAGACTCACATGTGCAGAGGAGCTTGTTTCTTCCTCTGAAAAGGTTGTTTGCAACCTGTCTCACCCCTACCTGCCAAAGACCCGCATCTCAGGATGTACAGCTTCTCTTTCAAAGAAGGCTGGATTGATCTAATGTCCCAAAGGAAGATTTTTGAACGTGTGAAATGATTACAATCTGTCTTTTCTTTCTCTGGGGTGTCTCTGATGCTATGTAAAGTGGTTGCCATGGGTCCCTTAAATTTGCCTTAGGCATCCTAGAGATGTAACGGCTAGAATTACTAACAAACATCTTAAGGTTAAATGCGTGTGCTATCTCTCATGTACACTCTTCCTCTGCTACTACTAGGGTTCAGAAATGTTAGGCATTGATCTCTCATATCTCTCATTGCCCCTCTGCCTCACCACCTTTTTTTTCCCCCTTTTTTTTTTTTCCCTCCTTCAGACAAAAGCTAGTCATGTTTTCAGGAGTGGCTGAAGAATGGATGAAGAGTATCAGGACACAGCACCCGCTGTCTTCCTTGTGGACTCTGAGACAAGAGGGTTTGGACCATCCAAACGTGAACCATACTCTAGCAAAGTGGGCATGGGGTGCTTTTCCTGTGGGGCATCTGCACTATCTTGTCAGTGAGGGAGTCTATTCTATTTTGCTCCTCTCCTTGCTACCAGAAATTCATTTTTCAGAACAGAAAAACCAAACCAAATGTACAGAGCTTTGGGTGTAGGATATAAAAATGTATTTAGACATTAAAAAAAAAAAATCAATGTATTTATTTGACTTCATTCCGTGTATCAAAAGCACATTTTAATTTTTTAATCTGCCTTTTTTTGTTCTATTTTAATTGGGTAGTGACAGTTCTAGCCCTCTGCATACAGTGCACCCAGCCTGCCACTGCTCCTGTACCAAAGGTCAGGTCTGAGGGGAGAGGGTGTGCCTATGTGCAGGTGTATCTTTACTTCACTGGACTGGACTCTGCACTCCCTGCTGGCAATCAAACTGCCACACGAAGAGCTACTTATGAAGGTGTTAGGATGACTTGTGGCTGGAACTACCTGTATTCAGCAAGTGCATGGGAACTGCTCGTGTCACCACATGTGTAACAAGAATTTTCCATGCACTAAATAGCCAGGCACTTGAGATGGGCAAATTTTCTTTTCCCGTCTCCCATGAGGTCTCTCTCTCCTTTGTTGACATGCAAGATTAGACTGGGAGAGGAGAGAGATAGGTTTAAATTTTCTTGACTTTGTTGGCTTTGATCATTGTCTCCTTTGTAAAATGATAAAAATACTTGGACCTGCAGCACTTTTGTAACTCTTCTCTGGATCAAAAAGAAAAAATGCAAACCCAGAAGTGTTTCAAAGATATGGGGCGTGTCTGCCCCTGATTCACTACTGAATGAATAAGGGCTGCCATTCGAGTTAGCCACAGGTACTGCTGATTATAGGGCCAGTAAGTTTTAGTACCTGAAAGTATGTCTTGCTGAGGGCTTGGGATGGGTCTGGGGGTTTTTTTGGGGGTGGGGTTGGGTTGGTTTTTGGTTGGGTGTGTTGGTTTGTTGGGGTTTTTTTTTTTTTTTCAAACTGATTTGTGCCAATGTGTTCTCACTGAAACAGAGATGTGCAAAACAAAGGCGGCTGAAACAGCTCTCTAGTACTTCTTTAGGTCTGTTCTAATGGGTTTTGCTGTTGGATTGTTGAATTCCTTCCAGTCTGGGAACAAGATGGCAAATATCAGGCTACCAGCAGAGCTAACACTAGACAGCCTAAGATGGGTGTGCCTCTGCTCTGAAATTGTTCCTAGGGCAGGCAATTCCTGCTTGGCATAGGGTGGTTTAAGCTGTCTCCAGTATCACAGACACAGTGAGTAGGACTGCTAGTGGAAGCATGTAAGGCGGTCTCTTCTGCACCTTCTTTCCAAGTTTTAAACAATTTAATGAATCCAAACTGAACAGCATGCCAAACCTGTAAATCCCATTAATGCGTCAGAACTGCTCTAGTGTTTGTTTGCATCACTGTGTGCATCATGAAGTGCTGAGAATCTGTCTTTGGTCAGCATAAAGATCATGGTCCCTGCTCCTTTAGAACGAATGTTTTATCTTGGGCCACTGGCAAGAAATCAGATCTGTCCTTTGTCTACTTGCGTAGGAAAAAACCAGTTTTTGTTCTTGTTAGAAATGTACAAGGGATAAGCTCATGTAAACATTGAGAGAGGCTGAGCAGAGATGACTTTGGGCCTGATGGGAAAGTTGGAGCCATGAGCCCTTACAGAGTAGGGAGGAGTTTCTCTTGTTTTAAGAGCCAGTTGCACAAAGTACTGTTTTTCACCAGCGGAGCGTTACACTGCCAACGCAAGCCAAAGTGTTCTCTTCCAGGCTGGCAGGAGCTTCCTCTTCCTTGGAACCCACCAAGGCCTGTCCTGTTGCACCTCTATGAGTATACTGCCAGTATTAGCCGAGCACTTCTCCCCTCCTCACCTTCAGCCATACGGTTCCTTTGGTTATAAACATTTAGAGTTCCTCTGATAAGCCCCCAAACTAGAATGCTGCCTCATGCTGATGTGGCGTTTTTCACCTGATCCTGCCAGAAGGAGAACTGGTCTATAGCCAGACTTGGTGTTTAAGGGCCTTTCTCCCCCCGCCAGCTCCCCTTCATCAGTTGGCGTGATGCTTGCCTGGGTCTACGCGCTTCAGAAACAGGAGCAGTTATTGTGACCATAGCTGTCTAAAAGCTTTCCAGCAGGCTTCTGTGGTTGATGGAAAATTACCACTGAACTCTAATAGAGAGAGCTTAGTCTGACTTTTCAAGAGTATGCTGGAAGAGCAGCAAAGACAGGACCTGTGAAGGCTTGATTGCTTAATGCTCCTTCCATGTGACTCAAGACAAAATCCTTGGTTCTCTGTTTTTCTCCAATTTGCGTGGATTTCAGGGTTCATGGCGAGCAACATACTGCACAAGAAGCATATGGCTGTTTGGATGGACCATGGGGGAGGAACCTGCCCATGCTGCCTCTGACTTTTTCACCTTTGCATAAGCATTTTGTAGCATCATCTGCCACTACGTTGTTTCCTCTCTAATAGATTGTGGCAATAGTGAAAAAGCAGGGAATGCAGAGTATTTATGTTGCCGTGTCATCCTTACATTTCTGCCTCCAGAGCTGCTGGATTGGAATTTTCCTCACCGTCCCCTAATGCTACCTTGGACATAATCTGCGGGGAGGTCAGGTGCAATTGTGTCCCTGTCACCTCTCAAGATGTATAAGGGGAAACATCCGCGCTTTGTGCCAGGCTAATGCCAATGGCAGAGCAGCCTTTGTGCTGGATGAAATAGTCTCCAGAGCAGGAGACTGCAGAGAACTCTAAGGGATGTTAGAGAAGACAAACCGGTTTGAACCCAGTTTTATGGGCAATATAAATGACACACTGTGCTCTGTCCTGTTTGGTTTTTGTTTCAGTTGGCCTTCTTATGCTATGGTGATCATCCTTACAAATAGGGCATTACTCCTCTGGAAAAATAATGGTGAGGTCAGGGTTCCCTTCTCTTCTGAGAGCAGTAACCTGAAATAGTGGGTGATTCCTTTTTCTTCTCTAACACATCTGCTGTATGGTAGACCTCAGGCCATGTCTCGCTGTGCAGGAGCTGGAACTCAAATGCACTATTCAGGATTCTCACTTCCCCACCCCACCCCCCCCCCCCTTTAAGCCATAAGATTACCCTTTTTTAAATTCCGGTTTCCAACGTAAGGAAGCATTTTAATTTGCCCCGGTTGGTGATTGATTGATTGTACGTTCCCTTATTCAGACCGGATAGCAGAGCAGGACAAGGTCCTCTGGTTTGTTTGCCCAAGCCCCTCCTCCCCAATGCTCTTGGTTTTTGTTTGTTTGTTGGGTTTTTTCCTTCCCCAAATAGAAGATGAGCAAGGGTTTCTTATCTTGGGAACGAAGGTGTAGTATAGCAACCATTCTTTTGTATCCTTCTGAGAAGTGATTTCTGCTGTTACAGGATAAAGTGCATGGACAGGCAAAAGAAGTCAGATGGGTTCTTTCTGAAAAGGTGAATTTCCTTCTGTGGACAGGTGGAAAAGCAAATGCTAAGCCAGTGTTTAATCACTCTGGTTTCTTGAGCATACCATGTCTGTAGGGAGGGGAGTTTTCTTTAACATCCTGTAGGTGAAATCAGAAAGAAGGTTGAGGAATGTAAACCTCAAGAGCTAAGAAGTCTAGATGGTTTTGGTCATCTTTCAGACAGCACGATGCCTATTTCCAGTGTTTTCATAAAACCTAGATATTCTGATTTACAGATACTGTCCTTGGTATTAGAAGAAGGGTCTGATGCTTCAGCAGGTGACCGTTGATTATAATCTCAGTGCTTGATGGTATCTGGTGTTGTTTTCTCCTTCTGTTCCCCAAAGAAATCCCTTAATTCCCTCCCGCTCCCCCAAAGGTGCCAACTGACAAGCAGATGTACTGCAAAAGGGATACTGCAGCCAAAACACTGCTGTTTTATTTTGAATTAAGTCTTGTGGAGCTCTCTTCATACTAGAATATTTTTATTTTCTTTGTACAACACACAATCATGTACTCTTAACAGAGATTTACTTTAAAGAGAAGAAAAAAATCTGGAAGTATTCTTTAAAAAATACACAAAAATCTTTATTAATAATCCTGTATTTTTACTGATCATGTTTGAATGTCTAAAAAGACTTTATTGTTCTAATTATCCAGATGTATGTTTGTAAAATAGCTCTTTTATGACTTAGCTGATAAGGTTGTATGTTTCTGGAATTAAATATTGGTCACTTAAAAAAAAAAATCTGTTTTCAGGATCTGGGAAATAGAAAATTTAAGCGTTTCAAATATCATTAAATAAGCTTAAAGGAAATAAGTTTTGTCTGCTGGATTTTTTGGGGGTTGTTTTTCTTTAATTGCCTGGAGCGTTTGGCAGGACAAACTGTCTTGATTGGCAAAGGAAGCTTTCATTTGGTACAAATGACCTTTCAGAATCTGTTGTTGCTCTTGCAAATGCGGGACCCCCAATTTTCCCAGTTAACACAATTCTTATTGATCGGTCGCTCTTCCCTGAGGAGAGAGCAAGAGCCTCCTGCTAGCGGCAGTGGAGAGGCCGTCCTGTGCCGAGCTCTCCGGTGGGCACTGCCTGTGCCCGCTGGCTGGCAAAGTGAGCAAAAATGCTGCTCCTGTCATCTGGTCGAGGTAAAAGGGTCCTGCGCTTCCAAGCACTGACTCCTTCCCCTCCCACTGTGCTGTTTCCTGCTAGTTTTGGAGGAAACATTTGGACCACTTGAGCAGCTTGGGTTCTAGTTGATGAGTTCACTCTAACCGCCCATATCTCATCCCCATCTTAACCTTGTGAATGAGCAGTGCAAGAAATGGGTATTTCTGGACTCAGCATGCTGTCTCTGCTTAAAGAGCCTGCTTCTAGCTCTGTGTCTCGGTTTGTGTGTCTTCTTCAAAGCTCTGTGCCCAAGATGATAATTTAAAAAAGAAAAACACCCACGGGGCGGGGGGCAAAAAAACTTTGTAGTGAATCACAAGAGATTTTAATCAAGTCTTAAAAATTCTGACATTGAAGGCACAGATAACCTCGAACACGTTGACCAGATCTCTGCTGGTTTGAGTGAGTTAGTGAATATTTAGTCTTAAAATCAAATGTGTCTCCTGGAAGAATTGAAATTCCCGATCAGTAAGTAATCAGTGCTTCTGCGCCCATGACGTTCTGGGCTTGTACTTCTTTTCTCCTCTGTGTTGGTGTCAACAGCAGTCTTATGTCAAGGCTATAATCTAACAGGGGTATCTGCGTAAGCTATGTAACATAAGGAATATCGTGCTAAACCAGGGCAAAAGAAAGCCCACTGAGGGCTGAATATTTGCTGAATATTTGCTGAATAACATAACAGCAAAAGAGTGCTTGTTTGGGAGCTGCCTTTTAGAGGATGGTGGTGTTTGGTTCCTTGCCAAATGCGGCCTTTATTGCGCAAGGGAACAATGTCCCATGTCTTCCCTTTAGTGCTGACCAGTGAGGAGGAATTAGCACAAAACATCAACTAGAAGAAAACAAAACAAATCTGCTGCTGAGGACGATACTTCAGGATGTTCCCCACAGTAAGTGATGCCTTGGTTGTGTTTTGCACATCCTGTAGTGCACCTGTGGCCATTCTGTTTGTTTCTGCAATTGCTAGATGTGATTCGAAAGTGGAGTTTTTCCTTTTATAGTGAATTTCCTACTTGGGTGCAACACCCACTGATGCATTCACTGGAATGCTTTTTGTTTGCTGATATGCCACTCTTTGTGTCACTGACAGCAGTTTCGTGAACATGTTAAAAAGTCCAACGAGCTGTCACCATTAATGCTTTGGCTCATCTGATCATGTTTGACAATTAAATCTGAGCAGTGAGTTTTGCTTTCTATTTCAAGTCAGTTTTGCTTTCCCATGTTCCAGCACTTTACCTGCAGTACGGATTGCTTTTAAGTTTCTAGTGTTGGAGTTTTAAATCCAACCAGAGCCATTTTCCAATTAAATTAAATAAGTTGATTTTATTAACTTATAAGCTTATTTTTAAAATGGAATCTGTTTTGACGGTTAGGAAGTGTCAGTATGTAACCTTTCAACATGATACTACAGCTTAGTATCTTGCAAATTTTTACCGTTTGAGTCTTGCTGGACTAATTTTTGCTCTGAAGCATAGCTGCGTTTGCAGTTCCATAAAAGGCTGCAGCTTTATATCATATGTTAGCCAGAGTCCGTTGGGATTAAACGATCGTTTAGTTCTTCATGTATGTCTTGGTTTTAAACTTTATACCTTTTAAGAAGTTTGGTTTCTTCCAGCAAGTTCTTTTTGAGACTGCCTTCTCTGGAGTGTTCACAACGATGGTGGGTATATGTGAAGTGATGTGTGCAGCAGAACGAGACATTTGTTTTTCCTCTCTAGACTACTCTGTTTTACGAAGCTGAAGATGAAACTTCACCCTTGTGCTTGGAAGTCCTCACCTCCTCTTCGCAAGATGTGGGCTAGAGTGCTGATGGGGACAGTCACATAACAGAAGCTGTATTACACTGCTTTGCTTACTAGTGCATGGGAGCACTTGAGGCTCTCAAATGTTTCCATTCTTTTGCTGGATATTTTTCCCTTCACCAGGATCAATAGAAATTTGAAAGTGAAGTGAAATTGAAACTTGCTGTTGAGGGAACTTGCAAATTTTTTAATAGGGAACATCTGTGCTGAGTTTTGTGCCAAGGCCTCTGTTGCATTATCTGCAGAGGGTGCTTTACATGAATCCCTATCATTTAGTGATATTCCTGTCTTTAGCTTTTGACTTCCCTGGAAAGTGATGCAGTCACATTTCTGATAGACAAACAGATAAAAAAAAATGAATAAAAAACAAACACCAAAACGGAAAACAAACTAAATCAGTATATTTCTGAATGTTTAGAGTTTACTTTTTTCTTTTTTTTTTCCCTTCTGCAGTATGTATGTGGAGCTCCTTGAGAGATTACTTTATTATAATTGGTAATCTGAGCTCTATTATGCTTTCCTAATGATGCTGTTCGTGTTTTGCCTATTTAAATGTTATTTTATATATTCCCTTTACTGTGCTGCTGTAAATAAATGATTCAAAATAAACAGCTCAGAGAAATCTGAGCTTTGTGTCTTCTCCTGCAGCCTGTGCCCTTGAATCTCAGCTAGGGATGGGAGAGAACTGTACTGCATCTTTTAAGGCTCTTTCACATACACGATCATGGAATTAATCCCTCCTCGCTGCCTGCCATAGATAGGGAAGGAAGATACAAGAAAGGATTCAAAGAGTCATTTCAGATGGGTTTGTGTCATTTCTGGGTGTTTTTTTAAAGTGTTGTGGTCGTGCAGCATAGCTTCCAGAAACATTGGCGTGTTTGGTCATACTTGTCCGTGAATGTGTCTTAGGTGGGAATGCCTGACGGTTCTAGCTGGGACTGAGGACTTCACTGTGCTACAAACTTTTACAAGACCAATTTCTGGGCCAGAGAGCTTGGAGTCTAAGTGAAGTTGCAGCATGTGTTGGGACCCTGAGATGCAAGCGGTGCTAACTTTGTAATGCATCTCCTGTGCTGTTCACCTCCCAGTTCTTGTGAAGTATCTCTCCTAGTCTTTACCTAGGTCTAGGGGTATACACCTAGAGGTACTTGCCACTGTTGCTCACACACCCATTGATGCCAGGGTCTTTTTGAGCAATTAGGATGGTGGTTCTATCCACCCACCACCCCAGATGGCAAAAGACGACTATTTATTCCATTTTGTTCCAGGAAACGTCTTTTGGCAAGGGTGGCCTTGGTATTTGCTGAAGAATGTCTATAAATGGCACTTTCTTTTTATCAACTAGTCAATGAATGTTGGATTGTTGTTGTTGTTGTTGGTTTTCTTCTCCGAAAATATTTATGAAGGTTGGTGTAAAATGGAAGTTGTCCAGTCCCTGGCATGTATTGTCATTTGTCATTTGGTCTGATTATGGTGAGGGTAAATGTGTCACCAGAGAAATGGACCCAGGCAGGGCTCAGCTCACACAAAATGAAAGCTTGGATGTGTTTGCTTTAAGTGTGATGCAACATTTAGCCGGTAAGCACGAGTGTAATGCTGCGGTATGGGATTGATACCTAGCATATGTCTGTGTTAAAATGTTGGCTTAACAGATCTTCAAAACTTTTTAGACACCTGTTACTTAAAAAGGAGGGTCAGGGTGGCTTCTGAAGGAGAGGCACTTAGGCAGCCAAAAGTTTTGATACAGGTTCCAGCTCTACACTGGAAAGGTTGGAGCAGTGCTGCCCAGACAGCAGGAGATGCAACAGAGTAGGAAGATACGGCTGCTACTGTGCGAGAGGCTTCAGAGCCATTCTGCAGAGCTGGACGTGTTGCAAATTGGTTTCCAGCCCCATTAAATGACTCAACCACTTCTGGGAGAAGTGTGTTCCTTGCTTGAGATGACTGTGCAGATCCCTCCTGCATTTCTCCATATCACAAACCAGAAAACTGACAGGGCTTCCTTCTTCAGTCAGGGAGCGTCCCTTTCTCCCCTTCTTCCTCACCAGATGGGAGATTACAGCTGCAGATCATCAGCTGGGCTTTTGGCAGAATAAAATGCCCAAAATATCTGTGCTGCTTTCTTGCACCAGTTTGTTTGTCTCCAGATGTCTGCAGCTTATTCAGCATGAAGTATTTCCCCTGATCAATATTTTAACCTTCTTGTTGATATTTACTCAGTGCTGCTGAATAAACTGTATTAAGTAGAGCTCCATGGATAGGAGAGTAAATCTGCATTTCTGTCAGCTCTCTGGAGGTTTTGCAATAATTCATATTATCTGAGGTTATTGTTATACTAGGATATTAATGAGCACGTCTTCCTTCCTCATGTCTTTTGAAGCTTCCATTCAGATCCCAATTCTGGTGCTAAAACAATACCTCAGTTCTGAATTAGCATGGAAAGGAGAAAGCTTTGTGTTCACCTCTTGCTAGCTCCAGATTGAAAGAACACTTTGTCTTTAGTTTTATAAAGATTTGTTTGATATAACTCCATTTGTTTCCTTTGACCTTTGTGATGAGGAGGAGGTTAAAGCCTTCTCTGTGGGTCCTCATTGCATTTTTAAATCCTGATGGAGATTTCTGTTCCTCCTCATAGCATCTCCTTTTAAAACTCTGAAGTCTAATTAGACAGCACTGAGCAGAAGAGATGCCTTCCCTTTTCTCCAGCAGTTCTGGTGTTTGTTTACTATTCAACACAAGAACACGATTATAGAACTGCCCGTTTGATGTTCTGCTGTGCATGCCGTTTACCTAGCATTTCACCTCCAAATACTGACTTTTTAATCGTTTTTTTTTTTTCTTCCTTTTTTTTTTTGTAACTTCTGTCCTGGAAGAAACAGGTTCACAATGTTTTGAAAGCCCCTCTGACCCCATTCGTCATCATCATTTTAGTGGATGCATGCAGCAGAAGTCAAATAGCCTCAATTGTATCTTATATTGAACTCATCTTTTTTCCTCTGCAATTTCTTTATTCTGCTATAATAAAACTACCCCTGTCACTGCTGAGCTATTGCTCATCTGTCTCTCTCTGTAAGATGGGCTCTGCATTTGGTCTGGAGTTGGCAAAAAAGAAAATGCTTATGTGAGGTCGGACAGTATCAGTCCACCTCAGAAACAAAAAAAAACCCAAGAAGTATTTCTTCCGTGCTGCTAGTGCTGTTGCAGGTGGCAGCTGTAGCCCACCTGGAATGGCAGTGACTGTGGATGTCCCCACCATCCTAGGCCTGAGCCTTTTGTCTTCTCTGTTTCAATGTCTTAACTCTCAACAGAATTAGTAGTGCTGGAAAATATTGTGCGTTGTGCTGATGAGAAAAATCAGAGCGGGAGGCTCAGGGCTCAGCTCAGAAAAGCATTTGCTGGCTCGAGGCAGCTTGGTACATGGACTGGCCAACCCTGAGAGACGAGTGAGTCCGGGGCATCTACAGTTCTTCGGGAAACTGGGAAGACAAAAGGTGGCTCTGCACCTCTGATCGCTCTTTCCCTGAAGACTGGAGACTTTATAAATTGGTGGAGATTTAAGGACAGACTAATTTGCCCCAAAGTGAGTCACAGCCAGAGCAGAGTCTCCAGAGCTGGAGTTCCCTGAACCCATTACAAAGGTGGGGAAGGTGCAATGCCCATCCTGGGTTCGGTGGATGTGTCTGTCAATGCTGGAGCCCAGAACAGCTAAACTGGCGCCTCCTCCTCTCTGGGCTGTGTCCTTAGTCCTCGGACCAACCTGCTGATGAGATCTCTGAAGTCAGCTGCATTCTTCATTACTCCCTTTTCTGATTTATTTCTCACCTGAAAGTCTCTTAATCTTTTGCTTTCACCACATTTCAAAGAGAGGTGGGTTTGTGGGTTGGTTTTTTTGTTGGTAGGGGTCTTTTTTTGCCTTGCTTTTTAAATGACTGCTTTTGTTTTTCTTTGGTGTGTGAATGGAATACATACAGGAGGAAACATCCTTTGATGGCTGTAATTACAAGGAAGAGAACACCAAAAAGCAAGGAAAACTAAGATGCAAGTAAGATAACCCTTTGCAAATAATCAGTCCACTATTTATTATTGTCTGAAGAGGATAGATCTTGTGAAAGCACAGGGCTGTGACTAAAGGTGGTCTAGGCTTAGTTCTGAGATGTGCTACGCAAGCCTGTGTGACCTTACTGAAATCATGCTATTGCTCTAGCCCTCTGTTTTCCCTTCTCTAAAATGGCAAGGCACCACGCATGCTTTTTTGAACGTTATTTAAATGCTCTGATCTTCCAGGGTTGTCTCACCGTGTATGTAGCACCTGAAAGGGTATGTAATCAATCTCTTTTGGAAGTGTTAGGCACTAACTACATGTGTATATATATGTGTATATATTCATGAGATTAAGCGGTATTTAAGGGAATGGGTTGCCTTCAAAATTGGGAATAAGCAGAAGTGTAAGGATGGAGGCTGTTAATAGGTAAGATATGGCCTAGAAAGGACCTGAGACTGAGTGCCCGGGTGTTGGTTGGAGCCTAACAGTGCCAGCCAGGAATTTCAGTGAACAAGGGCATATCACTGCATTTCAAGCAAAAATGATCACTGTGATCGTGGCAGTAACTATTTAAAGGTTAGTAATGCCAGTGTGGTAGCAGGGTTCCCACATCACGGAGAAACAGGTCTGTAAAGCAAGTTGTCTCTCGCCCAGAGTGCCTGGGAAATCTGCATTCCTGGCTGCAGAACAGTAAACCAAAGAAATGCCAGTGGTGGCCTCCACATTTCTCTCTCATATTGCCTGGATCTTGCAACCATGTGTGCACCTGATGTGAGTGGTCTGGCAGGGGCACATCCTCACCCAGTGAAAAGCTTTGGACCTTCATGTGCATCAGGGCAGGGCGGGATTTATACCACGTAGGGTGTGGAGCAGCCTCTTCAGATGGGACTACTAGTAACCCCCTGAAATTTTGCATCAGGATCGCAGATGTCGTTTCTGACTCTAGCTGTTTTAAATTCACACACGTTTTCTTTTGCATAAAAAAGAAAGCAAACAAACTGTTCCACAAAATGTTCCTTATTTATCTAACTCATCCTACTAACTTCTTTGAGCCATCTAAATATATATATATAATTAGATGGGCTTTTTATGTAACTACCACAAGATACTTATTCCGCTAACCGGTTCCTTCAAAGCTGTTCTTATCTACAAAATTATCTAATTTGGACATGTTCTATTACCAATAGAAAGTTGTTACGAACCTTGAAGAAAAAAATCTGACACATATATAATAGATATATTTTTTATATTTCAATCAAATGAGAAATCTTGCTTTTTGCAATGTCTTTTATCCCTCAGTACTTCATGCATTTGACTGACTCTTTTACAGTGGCACTGTTATTTACTCTTCTGCTGAAATATAGCCACCTATGAAGATAAATGTAGCAGTTGTTTAAATGATTCACAACTCAACTTCACGTCAGTTTGAGATCAGAGCCCCTCTTAGTGTGACTGAGAGGGAGAAGATAATTTAATTGCTTAGATATATAATACACCATGAGGTAAGCAGTGTGATTACGGATGGTGCCTGTTTCCCCCAGATGTTTGGATCTGTAGACGTGAGATTACTCCATGGAACAAACAGCCTGTTGTTTGTGAAAATAGGGAAAGACTGATCCATATGCAGCACTGCAGGCTTTCTTACACCCTGCATGGGCACAGCTAGTAAAGCTCCTGCTGGGGAAAGCATGTTTTGGTCTGGATTGAGCTGGGCCTGCAGCAGTACAACTATTGTTTTGAGCCCCTGTTTTGGACAATTAACTCGTTTTCCAAGACATCTGATTTCCCCCTGTGCCTTGCTGACCTTAGGGAGCATCTTAGCAGTGACTCCCAGAGAAGGAGCTTTCAGGGCTGTCTGGTGCAGCGGGGACCAGTGCTCTGCCCTGAACGGTCCTTTGAGCCCCTGGGACAGATGCTGCCTCTCTGGCTTGCTGAAGTATCAGTGGCTCTTCCCTGTCTTTCTGTGCCCCTGAGTGTAAGCAGGATCCCAAACCTTCTGTAATCTTTGGATTTACAGTCTTACAACAACAATAGTTCCTTCCACAAACAGGATTTTCTAGGTCATCCAACTCCCCTGCTTTTTCAGGCAACTGTGTCAGATAAGCTCATTCATAAAATGACCAAACTCTATTTTCAAACTAGTTGGATGGCTTCCCTCCCCCTCCTCTCCCCACATAACACTTAGTATCAGAAGGCAGTTTCGAAATATCTCTCTTAGGGTTAGAATCCTTTTTATTTCCAAAGCAAACCAGATTTATTTGCAGACAGTTTCTACCACATTTGTTCCCTTGCTGAATTATCTTAAGCACAAAGATTCTGAAAGGTTTTAAATAAAACACAACTATCTTGGAAACTGGAGAGAGCGAATGAAGATGGGAATAATTGGAATCCAGCTATCTTTGCTCAACTTGAGTGGTAAGACTTGCAGCAGGAGAGCCTGGGCTTTTCAAGAGCAGGGGAGGAGGAAAGAAGGTGGTGGAGGGGGGAAAGGGAGAAGGACTGAGCTCAGCTATGCTGTCCTTCGCTCTGTCTTGCAAGATTCATAGGATGGTACCAGTCCTGATGATGCTGTGCTGCTCCCCTGCCTTACGTTGGGCTGGAGGTTTGCCCATCACAGGTGAGGTGAAAGGAAGGCTTCACGCTGCCCGTCTGGACAGCAGGGTCAGGCAGCAGATCTGCCTTCTGCTTTCCGGGTCACTGGTCAACACAGACCAAACTGTCTGGATAGCGGTCTCCTATGGATTGCTCTCTTTCTGGTAGTTCTCACCTGCTGTTGGCTGACAAGGGTGCCCTAACTTCTGTGATCTGCACTGATTTACACCGTGCCAGAGGATGGCTCAGGGAGCTTTTGAGGTGAAGGCCTTGTATTAGCTTTCCAGACCTTAAGTTACCTTTTCAGAGTACAACAGCAAGACTGAGGCTCCAATAATTGCTTGAAGGACTCAGGGCCATGCAGAAATGTACCTGAACTATGCAAAAGATGTCTGAAAGAAAGCGGTATGGGTTGCACAAGTGAACCTCTCCAAAGGCAGGAGATGGCAGGAGCCATCAGGAAGATGCCGTGTCTGGCTCTGGCGGGATCGTGCCTGCAAGGGGCGTACGGAGGAAGACGTGCCTGGCTCAGGTGCGGTCAGTGCTGAGGTAAGGGGTAGGCTCTGTCTATCTCTCACTTGTGGATTTTGCACAGAGGCTGCTCTTGGTCCAGAAGCAATCCCAGCTCTGTCAGCCAGACCCATGTATCTCTGTCCCCCAGACCCCCACTGCCCCCTGCTCTGCCTGTACTCGGACATGAGCAGAAGCACTGCTCCATGCAAGACTGAGCTGCAGCCCAGACAGTCTTGAATCTGGACCCCGAGCGCCACAGTCATAAATTAAAAGCAAACACAGCCCAGACGTAGGGAAATGCTCTTCTATTCTGAGAATAATAAATGTTTGGAATGGCCTGTTGGGCAGGGTCACTGCTGCAAAGGCCCAGGGCTCATTCACAAAGCGATTGACTTGTAGCTGTTGTCCTAAGGGAAATGACATGTAAAAGGGATGAGCTCAAAGCACCCTGTGCCTGTTACCTATGTGTTTTATGAGTAATTTGTCTCTGAAGCAGAGGCGGGGTTTTTTTCTCCTCTGAAGCTGATTCTCTTCCTCCAGCTTATTTCTTCTCAGCAGGAGGGGAAGATGAATTTCTGTCAAATAATAGTTCATTGCTCCTGATGCAAGAGTCCAATTAATTGATGGTTTAAAAGCTTTGCTTTTCTCGCTATTAAAAACAAACAAACAGGAAAACAAAACCGCAGTGTAGCAGAGAAGGCTGGAGCGTTACAGCCTATAGGGACATGATGGCTTAGAACACTGACCGTCTGGTGCTGCATTTCTCGGCCTTGCACTACAGGACAGGACCTGTTTGTCCCACTCCTGCCGGTTTCCCAGTGCTGGATCATGTCTCTTGCTCAGCATGCATTACTGTTCAGGGCACAAGGAGGAGATTAACATTTAATACGAAGATTTTAGGAGCTGTAGGCAATCTCAGGGAGTGTAGAAGGAGAAGATACCTGGGGAGAGTCAGAGCCCTGGCTAATAGCAGGGAGTCCCAAAGCAGTTAAGGATTTAGGATGGGGGGGGGGGGGGGGGGGAGAACGTGTTCCTATCCAAAATCAAAAGTCCCTCCAAGGAGTGCTCGCTGCAGGCTTAGGAAAACTGGTCACTTCGGGAAGCAATAGTTCCACTGCCTCCCTGCTGCCTGCCCTCCCTCCTCAGTCTCCTGCCCTCCCTGCATCGCCGCTCCCTCTGCTGCCTCCATCCTGCCCTCTGCTGCCTCCATCCTGCCTTCTGCCCTCGCTCTATCCCCAGTCTCCTGCCGTTCTGCCTCCCTTCCCCTGCCCTCCTTCCCATCCCCGACCCCCTACCTTCCCTCCATCCCCACTCCCCCACCCTCGCTGCATCCCTCCCTCCCTCCCTCCCCGCATCCCTCCACGCTGCCCTGCCCTCCTTCCCTCCCCGATTCCTTGCCCTCCCTCCGTCCCGGCCCCGCGCTGCCCCCCACGCCCGCGGGGGGGCCCCCCGCGCCCAGCAGCAGCCCCCTCCCGCGGCGCCGTGCCCCGGCAGCCGCCCCCCGCCCCCTGCACTTCCCCCGCCCGCCGCCGGGGGCCCGCCGCCGCCGCTGCCGCCGCTGCCGGAGCGGGGCCGGAGCAGCCGCGGGCAGAGCCGCGCCGCCCAGCCCAGGTAGGAGCCGCCCGGGGGCCGCCGCGGGGGGGAAGGGGGTCGGGCGTCCCCGCGCCCTGCCGCAGGGGGGGAGGGGGCGGCGGTGGCGGGGCCCCGCCGCTCGCAGGCAGCGTGTGTGTCGTGTGTGTCCGTCCCCCCCGGCGGCACCGCTCCCGGGGTCCCCCGCGGGGTGCCCGCCCCGGCCCCCGCGGAGAGCCGCTCGGCCGCCGCTGCAGAGCCGCGGGGCCGGGAGATGCTCGGAGCAGCCTCAGCCGCCGGGAGCGAGGTGCGAAGCGGCGCCCAAACCTGCCAGCCCCTGCGTGGTTGGCGGCAGCACTAATCCCCGTCCGCCCGGTCTTACGGCAGCACTTGCTAGAGGACTTTCCTACCAGCCCTTTGCGGCGGGTGGTTGGCGGCCGCAGCGGTTTTAGCGTAGCAAGAGTTGCGAAATGTCATACTCCAGCTTTCAGGAGAGCTGAAGTTCAAAGAGTGCGGGGAGGAGGGGGACTCTGTATGGCTACAGCTCCTATGGATAACCTGGGAACGGTTCCCGGCATGTCCCCAGTACGTGGAAGTGTGTGGTGGGCAGCTATCTGTATGGGAGGACAGGAGCGGGGCTGGCTGGAATGGATGCTCCCCGCGTACTTGTGTGTTGCTGCGTTCACAGTCTGCGTGCTACAGTCGTAGGCAGTGAGGAAAATGCTGTTTAACAGATATTTTTCTCAGGCTTTGCATTGGAAAGAAAAGGTTCATTGTTCTGGAATGCATTTTGGTGGAGTTGTGCTCGTGAATAATCCGTCTTGAATACATGAGGTACTCATTGTATGCGCAGACGTGCAGGTTTGATGCCGACACAGACGCTCCTTTAATGAATGAGCAGTGTTGATTCTGGGCAGCGGGGGGGAAAACTCCCTGCAGAAACCTCTTCCTAGGCCCAACTTTAGTCGGTTATTTACGCATAAACTCCAGCATAGCCTGCAGCTCTGGCTGGGAGCTCTGCATAGGTGAGAGATGCTGCCAGTGCTACCCAGCTCTCATCATCTATTGGGTTTCTTTCTTTCTTTCTTTCCCAGACTGGCAGGCTTGAGACCTCAAGGTAGTGACCCTCGGGAAAGTTAACCTAACACATGTGAGGTGTACATCGTCTCCCACACGTGCCTCCTTTGCAGCGAGGTGCTGCATGCTGGAGGATCCGGAGCTGCGCCCTGCCTCCCTGGGGGCCTTCCGCTAGCGGGAGATGCTCGCTCTGCCACCGCATCCTGGGCAGCGTTCCTGCTGGAGCGCTGGCGGGCACTGGCTGCCCCACGCCGCGGCAGCGGGAGATTCCCCTGCTTGCCCCCAGCAGGAACCAGTCTCTTTGTCTCTCTGAGGCGAGGCAGCCTTTTCTCCGAGAAGACCTTCAGCAGCTGCGTCCTGGCTGGATGTGAGAGCTGCGGTTAGCCGAGAGCAGAGCCTTCCCTGCTTCCCTGGACCGGGAGCCGAGGGTCTACGGCACCGGAGAGGAGCGAGCATCCCCATGGAGTGGCTGGCGCTCCTGTAGAGCTGCCGGCAGCAGCCAGTGGCTGCTTCTGCAGCCGGTGCCTGGGTGTTGGGACGTGTGTGCTCACAGGTAGGAGGTGGGTGTTAGCTGTGCTCGGTGCTTTTCTGCCATGGCTTGCTTTAGTCTTCATTTCGCATAGGGGTAGAAGCGTGCTCTCCGAAAGCAATCTGCAGCGAGGCTCCCACTGTGCCAAGGCATCTCTGAAGTGTCTTGATGCAAGTCTGCTTTAGTATTTATGCATATTAGGCTGTGTATTTGAAGGGAACCATCTGGGTAGAGAAATAGATGGTACGCGGCTGAACCTTTCCTCGTTGGTTTCCATTTCAGGGTTGGGCGTGATTAGCAAAGTTAGAAGTTGGGAAAGTTGCTGTGTTGCTCTTTCTGGTTTGCAGGTGCTTCGTTCCCCATGTCTGGCATGAATTAACACCCTGAGAGGAGATACCTGTCCTGGGATTCGGGGAAGAGGGAGCTGACAGGCTGTGCTGAGCAGAAAGAGAGCTTTACTGTCAGCACAGCAAAAAAGAATGTTTTTTCTTTTTTTCCTTGAATGGCCCTTGCTCTTAACCCTTTGTGGGCTGGCTCCTGTGGGGACAGAGGCTCTGCTCTTGTTGGTGGGAACAAGGTGCCTGAGGAAGGTGAACCCCAAAATGAAGGGCTGTGGGTGGGGACAGGCTAGTGTGTTTCCAAGAGTGCCTGGGGGAGCTGAGACAGAGCAAGGCTGATAAAAGGTGTCAACATCTCCCTGAGAAAAGTCACCTGGGAAAGGTTGACTCTAAATGGGGGTTTTAGAGCAGCTGCCAGCAGCTCTGAGAGAGACAGAGATAGTGCTGCTGCCTGCAAGTTTCTTGCTGGAGATTTCTTTTGCAAGCTGTGCAAGGAATATAAGCCAAGGAGTCATGCAGGCTGGCAAAGGCCTAAATACCCAGATGCCAAGGAGCATGCACCAATCTGTGGGTGAATGGCAAATGATTCGAGGGAGCTGGTCTTCCGAGAGCTCATCAAAGGAAGAGCAAGGCAGGTATGTGCAGTGCTGCTGCCAAACTATCTGTTCCGAAAGCTAAAGTGTGTCAGGAAATCCCATCTCCACTGTGCGTGTGCGCTCAGGCTGATTTCTTTGCTTGATGGCAAAGCAGCAAGTGAACTTAAAACTCACCCAGGACTTGGGGAAGATTCTCAGCTAGCTGCTGGCCGATTGCAGGATTTCTGGTGGGAAAGCATCTGACTGCAATGTAGGATCTCTGCGTTCTGCCACATCAGCTGCTTTGGCTGTGTTGTTTTGGATTCCTCTTTTTTTCTGGGGGAAGCAGTGGTTTTTGCATGTACGATAGGGCCAGAGGAGACTTGGGAATGGCCTTGGGCCTCTTTGGCTGGAAGAGAAGCTGTGTGGTTTTTATTGGGTGTGCATGCAGAGCAGGTGATGTTTGACCCTGCATGGGGAGCGAGTGCCTGCATGGGTGGGTGGCAGGATGGGCTTTTGTGTCAGTGGAGGAAGAGGAAGGAGGGAAAAGCAGGCGAGAGGAGGAGTGTGGGATGACACGAGTGATGAACGACTGGGAAGAAGCAGATGCAGGCTTAGAATCAGACATTTCTGAGCCCTACGGACAGAGGAGAACTCTCTTGTCCAAGAAACTTCATTTTCTTGGAAGGTTGTTGAAGCTTTATTCTGTATTCAGTCGGGACTAAGCATGTGCAGACGGTCAGTGTCTTGCCCTTTCAAAAGGGTTGCTGATGTTCCTGGGTTGTGGATATTGATTCTTGCTGACTTTAGGGGAAGATCTTCATGTGCTGCACTTGTTAGGGGGAGATTTTATTTATTTTTCATGTCTCTAGACAGCCAGGCAGAAGTCAAGACAAAAGTTTTGCAAGTCTTCCCAGAAATGTTTTCTGCTCTGGGCAAGAAGCTTCCAAGCAGCATATACAAGGCTGAGGTATCTGTTAACAGAAGGAACCTCTTGCTGTGTGTTAATAGGAGGAACACACTGAAATTGTGGTCTACCAAGATGAGACAGCTTGTAGGGTGTCTCTTAGGCTTGCAGGAATGGTATGGAGAAATCTGTGGGATATTAGTGACTCCATGATGAAATCTTTGTATAGGAAAGCAAAACTTAGCTTTCAGCTTTGTACAGAAAAGAGACTGTGGTACTACTGCAGAGTCGTGCCTGTGCACAGGAAACCACAAACTCCAGTTTGTCAGGCTATACCCTCTCAGGGGATCTATTAATGCTGTCGTGGTTCTCTGACAAGAAAAATGGGGGGCTTGGAGAAAGAGAAGAAGTTGTAAAACCTGTGAGGAGGTAATGGAGCAGTTTTAACTATCACCATAATAACTTTTCTTCTGATCTGTGGGACACAGCTTGGAAGGACAATCTGTGGTGTCAATATAACAGTGCTTTTTGTGTTGTTTGTTCTGGTGCCTGTGGAAGACTTCGTGTGCTACAGTAGATAGGGTGGCTGTGGCAGTTAATTTTAATGAAGGTAGAAGAAAATGTAGCGAGGGCCAGCTTGAACAGGGTGATATCCACATTGGTCAACAGTGAATGGCTGATGGGTAGAACAGAGCTGGCAAGCTTCAAGTGGTTCAAAAGCTGTCAAGGCAGTAAACCCAGAAATATTTCCTGTACCTTAAAATGCTCAACTAGTGTCAAAAGGAGCTAATGTAAATAAAGAAGTGAGCATGGGACTCCTCAGGCACTTTTCAGTCGTGTGTCTGCAGATGCCTTGCAAGAGAGATGAGAAAGGAGGCTTAGCTGTGATTTGCACAGCTCTCTTGACACCAGCTTCTCTCTATAGCTATGTCAAATGAGGTGAGCTGGACACGGGACCTGTTGGCTATCATGTCCTCTGCTTTGTTTGCTTATTGCTCTGTCTCTGTGGGAGACCTTGCTGGGGCTGGGAAAAGTCTCCCTGTGTTCCTGGGTGCAGTGTGGCCTAAGGAGCACTGTGTAGGTGGTGTCCAACACGGCTGAGCAACTGCAGGGTGCCAGAACGCCTCCAAGGGCAGCAGGGATGAATGGAGGCTCCCTGAGCCCCAGGAGGTATGAGGAGCCATGGCAGAGAGAGGAGTTGGCTGGGGGAAAAGTGGAGTCGTTTTCCTGTATGAGGGTGTTGAGGAAGTCCCCATTTGCGGTAAATTAGCAAATTTAAATTTGTTTGAAGAGGTAGTGATGAACCAAAGGAAGAAACCTGGGTGCTGTAAGTCAGTAGGACTGAGGATGGTTCATCCAAGGGCCCTGAAGTGAATAAAGTGTGAAACAGCAGCAGGTGTTAACATGAAAGGGATGACTCTTCCTCCTTGCTGGGAAGTTACCAAGACAGGAACCCAAGCGGTCAAAGGGAACTGCCAGATACAAACCAGAAATCAAACCTGAGGAAGAGCTAGGATACTGGGCAGGTGAGTTTTCCTTCTGTTCTGTGCCAGCTGGGAGGGCCTCATAATCACTCAAATATTTGGACAGGTCTAACCTTGAGGGTCAAATCACCATAGCTTGTATGAAGAGGATGAGTGTGCAGTGGGGAAGCCTGCCTTCCTAATGCTACTTGCTGAAAATGTACCAGCGGACCTAATTTATTTGGGTTTTTCATTAGATCCTCCCAAAAGAGACTATTTTAGCAAATAAATAGCAAAATGTGGGCAATAAATAGCTGCAGGGTAAGGGGCAGAGTTCGGTGCTGGCTTTCCTAGTTAAGCTGTTGAAAATAGAAGTGTAATGGAGGAGTGCTGATCGGAGCATAGATAGGTGGTTATGTGAAGGTTCCTCACAGTGAGGCTAGGCTTATTTATTATCTTTAATGATTTGGAAGTGGAAATGGATCAGAGCTGGGCTAGGGAGAGCAAGCGTGCCAACAGAAAGGGTTTGCTTTTGCTGCTAAACGTTTGGAAGAATTAGGAGACAAGGCTGCTGGATTAGAGTGTGCCAGTGGTTCGGCCACTGTAGCAGCAGTCAGGGTGTATCTCAGACTTGAGCATTACAGGCATGTGAAAAAAGGAAAAGCCTGAGTGAATTTTCCCCTAATGATGTAGCCAGGGCACTCTGTGGGATTCTACCAGGGGAGCATGCAGGGGCGTGAAGTGGTCAGTGTGGTTTGTGTGCGCAGATGACCAGGCCCCTTGGCTGTGTGGGCAAGCTGCAGGTGAAGGGGAGCCCCAGGAGATGCTCTGATCTGGCAAACAGTGCTCTCCATCTCGGGCAGCGTGTGGTCCAGGGACTCTGTGGAGAGCAGTGTCTGCAGTGACAGTCAGCTCTTCCCAAAGCCTCTCCTGTCAGATCAGGGATTGCTCTGGCTGGAGCAGGGGCTGTGGGCATCCATACTGTGCCGGCATCCAGCTGGACTGGCTGGCTTTAAAATGAATCGAAGGGAACTTTGCTGAGTCCTGGTGAGCTCCTCCTTGACCATCTGGTGGGACCTTCCCCTGGATTTTCTGAGGGGATAGTTGTCGTGTTGCTGATTTACCAGGGAAGAAGGAGCCAAGACGCAAGCTGTCCATCTACACGGGTGATTTCCTACCCAGATCCACAGTGCCTCTTACCCAGAGACTTGGGAAGTGTTTACAGTGTTTGAAGGGGAGTGTTACTGTTAAGTGCCTGAAGTGCAGCTTCTGAAGAGGCTGTGGTCTCACAGTAGTGGGAGATTAGAGAGCCCAGAAGGTTTGTGTTTCTGCTTGGTTGCAAATCCCTGAGCCAGGTCTCAGGCTCCTGGCAGGGTAACAATATTTATTCTGACCATCCTTTGCATGGAAGTCACTGCCTAACGCAATACCCAAGCAGTGTCTCAACTGAGCACCTGGTGAGCCATCCAGCACAAGGGGATTTTCATCTCTGCTGAGATCTCCTGACTTCAAAGTCTGCCGAATTTATTTACATCCTTCGTGAGGGAAAAAGCCAGGCATGTGCTTTTTTCCTCAGTGTCTCTCTTCCTCCCCGCCTTCCCCACTTGCTTTTCATTTTGTTTATTTGGTTAGCTCAGCATCAGCACAATGATGTGGAAATAAAGCAGAGGAGCTTCATCTTGGCCTTATTGCATATGCATAAATGAGAGAAATAGATCAGACTGGCAATCCCTAGCTAGGCTGCAGTTAATGGAAATTCTTCTGTGACCTTATAAACCCTGCTTTGCAAGGGTTTATAATGAGTCTGCAAAAATTCATTCTGGGCACAAACAAGTCATCTGAGGTCTTAGACCTTGTGAGCACAAAGTAATAATAATACTAATTTCCCACCCACTCAGGCATGTGCTCAGCTCCTTAAAAGATTTCGCTATTTTTAAAAAGCAGATTTTTCCTTTCTGGGACTGTCAGTGTGTGTGTATATGTGTGTGTGTGTGTGTGAGGGGAGAGGAGTATGGCTGGTGGTGAACAGCTCTTTCTGTGCAGCGTAACGCCAGTTCCCCTGCGTCGCCTCCCTTGGGAGAGTCACTGTGGGTCCTTCCCATGGCTCTAGCTGAAGCAGTTTACGTCATTAACATTGCAGACTGATGAACTGTGTGATCGCACCTCAGCTGTTTCAGCAGAAAATCAGCTCTTTCTACATGATTGTGGCTCTGCACCCTCTCTCCCCTTCCTACACGGACATCTGAATCTCATGTCAAAGATAGTCTGGGCCTGATTGGGAGGGGATGGATTGTTAAAAATCCCTGCAATAATTTGTTCAGCCTTAACATTTTTTTTTTAACTTTTTGCTGAAAACCGGAGTTTTTGGATCGATGACAGAAGTTGACATTTTTCTGAAGAACGTGTTGCATTTTGATGCTGAGGGTTTTTTTTAGTGGCTCTCCGGCCCTGCTCAGAGAGAGAGGGATTGCGAGGTTGGTTGTCACTGATGATTGAGTCTGTAGTGGGATTCATGTTGGGCATCAGCCCTGCACTTTCTCTTTGTAGACTATGATGAGGAAGCAAATTGCTGTGTCTGATAGAGTTGCTCTTAATGTGGCTCATCTCGGGTGAAGTGGCAAGGCTGGGAAGTAACCAAGCCACGGGCAGAGCCTGGCTGCAAACGTGCTGGTGCAGTATAGTACTGCTGGTACGCAGTTCACTGAAACCAGTGCTGATCTGCAAACTGTTACGTGTGCCAAAACTGCTATTTTCACCCAAAAAAGGTTGATCAAAATATATTTTACTCTACCCGCACTCATTGTTTGCCCTTGCTGTTTTCTTGTTTGCCGTCTCTGCTTGTTTGCCGTTTTTGCTCTACCTTGTGTGTGATCTGGTAACATCTGGTGTTAAAAGATTGTATGTGTGCACGGACAGCTTTGAAAGCAGGCTATCACATCTCTTTTTAGACTGAAAAATGTTTGGGGCAGAGACTGTGCTAATGTTCACAGAGCATCTGGTCCTCTCCAGGTCCAATTCATCACTGTCTTGCAGTTTGCATTATTGTTCACACCGAGGGAAAGTGGGTGTGAAGCTGGAATAATAATGTTTCACACTTGCTTTGCATTGGTTTTGATATCCAGCAGCATTTAAACTATCAGAAAAGGCATAAAGAAATTGAGTAGTTGGAAGCTGAAAAAGCAGTCTACGAATAACGTGTTAATTACCCTTACTGAGAAAATGACCGCTGTGCTCGATCCTATATCAATGGCAAATTTAAAATCAAGATGGGATTTTTAAATTCTAAGTTTAAGGGTTTAAATCATCATGCAGGGACTAGTGGGTGAGGGCAGCAGCTGAGCTCAGTGCAATGGTTCCCCCAGCTTCAACCTCCTCATGCTGTACACATCTTCCAAATGTCACTGAAGCATGGCTGGGCAATGGTGGTATTTTCCTGAGCCTGCGGAGAGTCCTGAACAATATCACAGAATCACAGGGTGGTAGGAGTCAGAAGGGACCTCTGGAGATCAGCTAGTCCAACCCCCCTGCTAAAGCAGGTTCACCTACAGCAGTATATCTCTGTGGTATAATATGCCTTGCTCATTTAAAAAAGGGTTGGTGAGAATACTCGTCGTTAAGTGTTGGATGTCAGTGTTGTAGTTTCTTTAATGAAACCTAATGGCATAAACATGGTAAGAATTTAATGCTGCATGGTACATCTGAAGTTTCGTGTTTGGGAAACGGGGTCTTTTGGTATCATGGTAGTTGGACCTCCCAACATATCTTTCAGTGATTTGGACTGACATGCCTTTTGTTCTGTTCTTGCTGAGTGTTAAATAAGATTTAGGTCTCCTCAGTCACTATTTAGTTATTGAGGAACATCACAGCTAACACAAGTGCAAACGAAACTGTCTGGATGTTTGTTTATGCAACAGATCATTAGAAAGTCTGTAGGAAAAAAAAAATGTTCTGGTCTGTTAGATAATTAATCTGCATTTTAAGAATTGTCTAAAGACTTATTTGCGAGCTAGTCCATTGAGCTGCTGCTCTTCTAGTCAATAATCCCAATATTTAATAGTCCCTAAGAATGTATTTCCATAATGTGCTGTGAACAGTTGAGAAATCTGCATCTTTTTTGTCTTAAGATGTCAGTGCCTGCACATTTTCTGTGACAAATATTTTTCTGACTGTTGGTGAAAAATCCAGACATATTAGCTTCCAACTGGTAGGGCTGGGGATAGGGAGAGAGAAAGCTTCTTAAAGCAAACCCCTGGGTCCAGCTCCCTTCAAATGCTGAATGAGTTTGCAATTTCCATCTGGCATCAGATGCCAGCGCCGTGGCGTGAGTCTGCAACATCCTGGCAGTGTTGCCCAAAACGTACCTCGTGGATAGCGGGCATGGGGAGAGGGGCTTTGCTGGCTCTCCAAGGCCCAGGCTCCTTGTCCCACGGGCATCAGAGAAGCAGGAGCATGGCTCTGGAAGGAGGATCTGAGGTATGTCTTGAACTCCATCTGAACTAGCGCTGTGTTGTAGGGGTAGCTCTGTTGGAAGGGGCGTGAGATGCTGTAGTCCTTGTGTGATAGATTTATTCTGGCAGGAGCCTAGAGCACAGATATACTGGCAATGCTTGGCTTCGACTGATAGAGCTTGTTTGGCTCCTGGGAGCTGGCTTTGCTGCAGTAGCACAAAGTATGGCTCAGGACCTGCGGCTGTGTCTGGGCAATGAATGCCCTGTTTCTGCCTGGGATCCTGGCAGCGGGCAAGTTCACTCATGGATGGTGGACCAGGTTCTGGTTTTGGGGTGTCTGCAGCATAACCAGCTACCTGTGTCATCTGAGCCAAGGTAACCTGTGTTCCCGTACTGTGACAAATGTGAGGGTTTGCAAAAGAGCGTGAAGTTTAGTCAAGTTATCTTGCAATTATAGCAGAAAAAGGATAAATGTAGAGACAGCTCTTGCAGCACGGCTGGCATGTGATAACTTACTAATCCACATTAACAAGAGCAGGGAGTAAAACCCATACTTCGAGACAGGAACCCCTGGGAGTCAAGGTGAGAAGCTGGAGCTTAATTTCATTATCTTATCAATAACTAGCTGGTCTTGTGCTGTGTTGTGAATTCTCAGGAGTGTTACTGCTATCTTTGGCTGTCTAAGCAAAGAAATAATGAATACAAGTAGGAAGAGCATTGTGTGTAGTCATGGTATCTATACCTTAAAAATGATGTTGGCAAACTGGCGAGAGATAAGAGAAGAGCTACAAGGATGATGTGAGGTCTGTAAAGCGTGCTGGAGAGAGAGGCTGATGCTCAATCCATTTCTTTTAACAAAGAAAAGGTTAAGGAGGGATTTGATTATTGTCTGTAAGTACTTAATCAGAGGAAGAGACTTTTGCTAGCCAAAGGTACAAAGACAGGACATAGTTCTGTGGCTGGAAGCTCAAGCTAGATGAATTCAGATGAGAAAAAGGCATGTTTTATTTTGGTACATCTTTATATTTAAGCACAGGAGCAAATTTACCCAGGACTTGCTACATTTACTGTTTTTAAATTGAAATGATACATCTTGTGGAGTTCCTTTAGGTCAACTGCAGGTTGTGGAGGCTTGGTGTGGGAAAACTCAGCATGAGTCAACAACAAGTAAAACAAGATTTTTAAAAGGATCATTTTTGTCCTTCAAATCTTTCAGTTATGTCATGAAGGTTTTGGTTTTTTCTTTTCTCTCTCTCTTTTTTTTTTTTTCTTTTTTTAGCAGGGGGATGAAAAATCCAGCAGAGTTTTGGGTTGTAGTTTAGAAGGGATTAAGTTGGTGTCAGCTGAGCCCATTTCTAGGTCTTTCCCAGAACCTCAGGCCATAATGCCACAGTGTGCTAAACTGTCACCCTTTCTGAGTTTTTGCTTGTGAGGACCACTCCTTTGTTTGAACAATTAAAAAATCCCCTTTTCCCACAGCTTTGTCCAAAAACTGACCTGCTTCTAGCATAACTTTACAGCTGGGACTTGAAATGTCTTGTCTAGCATTGTTCACTACAGAGGGCAGAAGGTGGCTAGAAATCTGCAGTTGCCTCTGAAGGGCACTCAGGATGAATGGTGTCGTGTATTGACTGTATGAGCTGGGGAAGTTCTGTTCCTTTGGACAATAATGTAGAGCAGAGTCCCAGAGTTTCCTGTGCACTAAATTTCAATACAGTTCTTTCACCCCTGGATCACCTGTCTTCCTTCCCCAACTGATTTCTGCAGCAAGCTTCCTCCCTCTTCCCCCTGCTCTTCCCCTGGTTTTCTTCCATCTGAGAAAGCTGGTGATTGGACATGCTATGGGTGGCTGAAGGGGTTCTACTTTCATCAGACCCACTATCCTCTTACTCTTCCATGTGACACACCAACCTTCAAAGCCTCTGGCCTGTGCCTGCACAGGAGCAAAGGATGCTGCAGCCATGAATCTATGCCACCACCCAAGACATGTTCAGCAAACTCGGGGAGAGAGATTAAGAGGCATCATTACCATTCAGTCGGTGGCTGGCGTGTTAATTAGGGCACACGGCATGCTCGGGAAGGTTACTTTCACCTAATACCTAGCTCCTTGCCAAGCTTAAAGCTGCAAAACAAGGCAGAAATGGGAAAAGGAGCAATGGCAAGAAAATGCAGTGACGCATTGCAGCTTGAAACAAAGCGTGTTTCACAAGCAATTGGGGCAGGGGGGCGGCCGAACCTGCACCTCCAGGCTGTTGAGCCAGTGCCCTCTTGTAGGATTGTGCTGCCTCCCCCTTCTAGATGGAGGGTGTTGCCGTGTGGTTGTCCCGCAGCCTTGCCTTGCCTCCTTCCACCTCTTTGACTCGGCTCTTTGTAGAATTGAAGGTATTTCCTTTCAGATGGTGGCATCTGACTTTTTTTCTTTCAATGTTTGATGTTGATGCATTGAAGAAAATTAAATTAGGGCTGTATCGGTATGATTACCATTTGCAAAAACATGTTTTGCTTAAGTTAGTAATATTATAACTCTTAATTGAGTGTTCATTGATTGTCTGTCACTACCTTGATGTAATCTGTTATTCTCCTTTCAGGCAGGCGGCCTACCGCTGTTTAAATGGTATAGCTGCTCTTGCACCAGTTAACTGTCCTGACTGTTCATTTTTTCTCCTCCAGTTGTTCCATTTTACCAGCAGTATAATTAGCATCATCTCCTCTTTGGAGTGATCTCAGCCTGCATGCCATCCTTGTTCTCTCCCAAGTACCTTTAATGCACCTAATACTTCAGGATTTTTAAGTGGCCTGAGACAAGAATTTAAGCAGGGGATGCATTTGAACTCGGTCCAAGAGCTCTCTGGACTGTGTGGATTTAGGGTCCAAGTTTCCGCAGGAGTTGCTTCATTCGTAGAGGTTCTTTGTTGCTGAAGGTTCAGTTATGGAAGTGAATAGTGTTTTACGGGAATGGAGTGGTGGGAGGTGGAGAAAAACCAAAACATAGCTCTCTTATGGCATCTTTCACATAAATGGCTCCATGGTCAGGTAATCATGGAGCCCAGTCAGTTTGGGGTAACTGGTATGTAGCAATGAGTCTATGGGCGTGCTCATGTAATGCTTTTCACTGGAGACTTGTCAAAGCCTTTTCCAGCACTTCAGTGAAGCTCTTCAGACTCCCTGGGGAGGCTGGGAGTGCACAGAAGTGGAAAGAGTCCTGAGCAGGATCCGCACGCTGGTGAGCGAAGGCAAGGGCTGGTGCAGCAGCTTGGCTGAGCCCTTGCGCAGCGCGTTGGCAGCGGGGCCAGGCAGATGCAGCAGGCAGGAGAGCAGGAGGGTTTGACGTAGCACCCCGATCCGTAAGTCCTTGAGCCCTCCGAGCACTTCTGTAACACAAGACAGGGAGCTGGCAGCACGTTCCAGTAATCCCCTGCACTAAATGGTGCTCCTCTTCTGTATCCACTGTGTGATCCAACATGTCCAAAGTAATTGCAATTTTGCTCAAAGAATGAGACTCATGGCATAATATGGTGTGGTTTTGCATATTCAATTATTCTTCTCTGTCAGATTTTGCAGGAAAGCTTTAAGATCTGTAGTGGTCTTTCCTGAAGCCATGGACTGGTCTTTAAGATCTTTCTGCTGTGTGTTTGGTGGACTCGAGCACTTTTGAAAGATTAATTAACCCTAGGTGAGAGACTATGATTTAAGATTTATATAGGGGGGAGGGAAATTAATATTCTTTCTGCCATGCTGAGTATGTTTAAACTTCTGCTTTCAGCTTGTCTGACTTAGAATATCTTCTAACTAGTACAAATGATAGAACAATTTATTTTAGATGATGAGTTATGAGAATATTGCTCATATACCCAGAACACGACATTTTCAGTCACATCTTCATTGCATTGGTAAGAAAAAAAGATGATTTTTGTGTCTTAGTGTGTTTATACTTTGGAGACTGAGTCAATTTTCATATTGTCTAAGAATTCACTCTGTAGCTCTTGGGTCTCTGTGAGTATCATCATGTCAAGAAGAAAATGCTGCAGGGTTTATTCCAGCTGTTACAAAGTTGGGAGGATAGAATGAGTTAAGAGATATCTGCAGATGGCATTCAGGAAAAGGAGAATGACTTAATAAAGGTGTGGTGTAAAAATATGTAAGTTAGAGCCCAGTAAGTTCTATGGAAAAGCTGTCATGGGGAAGCAAATTTGTCCTCAAATACTTCTTTTGGTTTAGCCTGCTTTAATTTCATGAGTATAGTCATGCAGACAAAAATTAGAGGGACTGGGGATTCCCTGGTCAGCGCCTCCGCTGATTTATAGCGCTGTTGCATGATGATGAGCTTGGTCAGCCCAAATATTGATTGGTGTCCTCTGAGAATGGCTCTTTGAATGAGACTACCCGGGCTGCAGAATTTGAGTACTTCAACTTCCCCTGAATAAGCAAATCAGCTTGGAAACAAGCAATGAATTCAGCCTCATTTATCTTTCATGCCCAGGATGTATTCTGGTGCCCATCTCCTCCTCGCTCCGTGGCTGCGTCCCCACGCCAGCCTCCTTTCGGAAAGCGCCGTGGCAGCACGGTGTGAGAGGGCTGTGCCAGGGCCGTGCCTGCGCTGGGCTCCAGTGGGCTGAGCTGGCCCTAGCGTGGGGGAGGCAGATATGGCAGCGTGTGTGCGTGATGAGCGTGGCAAGGCTGGGAAGAAACCTGTGGCATGGAGGTTAAAGCTTCAAAGAGAAAACAGTGTCGTCTTTTTTTATTATTTTGTTTTTAGTATTCATTTTGTCTCTTCAGGTTTTGGTGGTGTGCAGCCTTAAACTTTTCTTCAGGACCGCCAGAACCAGAAACTTCTTTCCGTCAGCCTGTTAAAATGAAGGTGGAGATTCTCTTGCAAACTCTTGAGCTGGGGATCTGGGGCTTTTAGCAATATATCAGAAATCATGAGTTGAATGATCAGATCAGCTTTGGTTTAAAGCTCTTTATAGCCCTTAGCTGAGGTAATTGATGGAATTTGTACATTGCTAGCAGTGGTCTGCAGGGTTCATCCTGCTGCAAATTATAGCAGTTTGAGTTGTTCTCTCTGTGCTGGTAGACTTGGTGGTTGTTTGGTGGAGGGGACTGTCCTGGAAAGCCTCTCCTCACTTCTCTCTGCGTGCAAAGCATGGACAAGACTGTGCTCCTGGAATGTGGCAGATTAAAATGGGTTGATGCTGCAGGAGGTGGAAATGCTGTTCTGAAAGTGTGACTCAAGGCAGTTTTCCCCTTGACTGTATGTTGAGTAAATTTCCAGTCACAGCCACAAAAATATCTGAGTCCCATTTGCAGACAGTGGTGTTAATACAGTGCAGCTGATACGCTCCATTCGCTTGCGTAAATGCAGCCTTTAAAGCTATCACATACGCTAGATAGAGCCACTACTCCTCACCTGCTTCTTGGAATGACAATGTTTAGAAGGGATTCCCAAGACGGTGGAGATGATGGTTGTATCTGTGCGTTTGTACATATGTCAGGACTAGAAACCCAGCATTTCCAAGCTGGTGCGTGTAGCAACTCTTCAGTTGAAATGCTCCAAATGCAGTTATACAGAATTTTTGAGCTATGTACCTTGGCTCAAGCGCTCAAGTTTCTGTAGCTTTGTTTACGTGGAGGTTTCGTACTGGGTTTTGCTTTTCCCATTATTGAGGTTGTTATGTTTTTATAGTGTTGCGTTACTCATTGGTTCCTTTTATTCCTTTTCAAGTTTGCCAGCCATGACTAATGAAGGGTTTTGCTGCAGCCCTTTTATGGAGTGGAGACTCAAGCTGGATTAAGGGGGGCTTTTTTTTTTGTTGTTTGTTCCTTTCCCGCCACCAAAATTCGATACTGAAGAGCTGATGCTTTCAGTGGGAAGCTGCAAGCTGAGAAGATGTGACTCCTTTCTCCCACCACACCCAGCCCAGGAGCGGATGATTCAGGAGTGCTGTGTGGTGTCTCCAGTTTGGATGTGGCATGCTGTGGGCTGGTCTTGCTAGTCAGACTAGCGCATCCCCTGGTAAAGTGCTGTCCCCATGTTACATCCTGGGAGTCCCTGATCGAGTGAGAGCTGTGTTTTATGGGACTGTTGGGACTCATGATGGATGGCAGGGGTTTGAGACAATGTGCTACCTTTTCCTGGAGCAGTGTCAATAAGGTTTCTAGTTCATTTTATTTCCATTACTGGGGTGTTTGTGCTTTAATGAAGAGCTCCAGTGTGGTGAAGAAATTAGTCTGTTTCTTGGTGAAGCGATGAACTTCTGTTCAAGTGAAAATCTGAAGCATTGAACCTGTCAGCAACTGGCCTGGCTTTGGAGTGTGAGGGTCATTATCTCCCAAGCTATTGCTGCTGGGATGCCTTTGGTGTTACTGTATGTTGTCCCTGTTGCCAGCATAGCTGATGAGCTGTTTGGGATCATTTAATGCAAACACTACTGGTGCTTTCTGTGTAGCAATGGCCCCAGTCGTGAGCACTGGCCCTGAACACTTTGGCAAGGTCAAATGCTGGAACCTACACCTGTGTTAGGGACAGCTGAGTTATTTCTGCTTCACTGCTGAGTTAGTGCCATAATTTTTATCTTTCTCTGCCTCTCTTATGCAAGGTTTTGTCTTCCACACTGAGAAGCTCAGCAGATGACCTGGAGTCTGTTATGCCATCTGTTTGGGTCACGTCCCTATGCCCCCAGCTCTTGGTGGTTGAACTGATGCTTTCTTGGCACCATGTATTTCAGAAGTCAGTCAGCCCTGGGAGTGCCTCTGGGGAGGGGGATAGGATGTGAGCAACAAAAAAGAGGAGGGAAGTTAACAGTACTTTAAATACGAATTATTCCCCCCTGCTCCTCAAACACAGCTGTTTTGCCTGGACAGCTCTGCCTTGCCTGTTGTGGGGATATTCTACAGGAAACCCCTCTTGGTCTGGCAGGAGCACTGGAGTAAAGGTGCTTCCCAGTGACTCAGAATCACAATCTGTCGAGCTGGTTGAGCAGCAAGAAGGCAGCAGCAGCAGCTTTTTTCTTGCTGGAAGTGGTGTGCCTTCGGATGACAGAGTAGAATGCTTTGTGCTAGTAGTACCTTAAGGAGTAGGCCCTGGACTAAAATGTGGGCATTTTCTTCCAGTTGAAGGACATTGAATTTACAATGGAGACATTGGAGAAGGAGAAAAAGATGGACTGTCGTTTGCTCAGTGTTGATGCCCATGGGCTGGGGAAGGTGAGCAAGCAGAAGATGCAGAGGTTTGGAATGTGGCTGGTGCTACAGCACTAGACACTGTGCAGAGCTGCAAAAAATGTACTGCCTTTAGAGGAGGGGATTGTCCTAACCCCTTTCCTTCACGAAGGCACTGCAGGAGGATGAAGTGATCTGCCTGGGACAAAATGAAAAACCCTGGGGCAGAACTGAGAGTTGAACATGTATCTCCTGACCTGTCAAAACTAGCACTGCTCATCCCACAAACCGGCAATGCTAACTCCTAACCTCCTGCTGTAAACACGAAGTCACCGCTCCGAAATTAAATTTTTGTGCGTATTTCTTCTGCCAGCCTTTGGCTAATTTTGTTTCATTTTTTTCCTCCTGTACTTCCTTCTCTCTCTGTCGTTTATAGCCTGTCTAACAAGAACTGTATAATAGACTTTTAAAGGCCACTTAATGATGCAAACTTAAAAGTGCAGAGAAGGCATGGTGAGACAAAGCAGAGGAGCTTGCAAAGGGACAGGGAAAATACCAGGCTTACATCTAATCTCTAAGAGCCTCCCGTAGTGCAGGTGAATGTAGGAGGGCCCCACAAGAGCAGTTTATAAACTGTGCCCAGGAGGGCTGTGGTTACTACTTTGTATGTGTAGCATGTCCACCCCAGGTGGCCCTGCAGGAATCCATTCTGTATTCTGGCTTTTTAAACTTTCTTGGAATTAAGAGGGCTGCGGTTGTCATAAGCGTCCCAGAGAGCAGGAGATCTGCTGCGTTTCAAGGCCAAGGCATGCTGATAAATATGGAGCCAAATGTCAAGGGCAATGAGGCTTGGGGGTAGGAAAGAGAAGGAATATCTGCAGGTAGGGCTTGGTCGTGTACAAAGGCTAGTTCCTGGATGTCATTGTGAAAGCCTGGATCCAGGTTAGAGAAGTGATATCCCAGAAGAAGCTTGCTGGATAGGAGTGACCTTCTCAGCCGACTATAAATGCCTTCTGGTTACTTGTCTGTCTCACTAGCTGCTTCATGCACACCACCTCTAGCAGCCAAATTGAATGACCTAACCCTGAGTTAGATGGGCTACAATAGTACAGGTGTGAGCAAAGCCAGGGTCTTTGGTGGAGTCTGGGAAGATCCCCTTCACCACTTAGATTCTGTCATAGCATCAGCTTGGTTAGAGATAGAGGCCAAGCATGCAAGACTGTGGGAGCTTCTGAACTGTGCTGGAGCTGTCTAAGATCCTAATCTGGTCCTCAGCAGAGAAAACCAGCCCTGATGCTTTCTCTCCTGTTTGTGCAGTCCCTGAAATCCTGATTCAGAAAAGCGTGTGAGCAGATGAATTCGTGTGCTGTGCTTTGAATATCTTTTCTGAACAGAGAAGCTCTTTTAAACTGGGGCACGAATCCGTGAGGTTTCCTGGGCAGCAGCTGTCCTGTACCTGTAGAGCACCCAGAGAGCTCTGAGGACCAGCGAGGGACTCTGGTTGCATGGGATCCTAATATGAAGGATCAAATGGTTGGAAAAAAATTAGTTCGGTTTTAAAGAACAGCTATGAAGTTCAGTTTTATAATGATAGACAAGCTGGGTTCACTAAGCCTAGTGGTCATGGCATTTTAGGATCTTGACAGTGTTAGGAACAGCAAGTGCTGCAGGTGGCTGTTGTTTGAGTGGTCTTTCACTCCATCATCAAAGAACAATGGATATATATATATTCATATTTTCTGATGAGGATTTGTATCCATGTGACTCTTCTTAACTGTAAATAATTTGGGATGTGGAAACGGGTAGCTTTGAACAAGCAGCTGTTACTTAATTACTATTAAAAATTTAAAGTACGCTTCCTATCCTTAAAAGAAAAGGCAGTGGAAAACAGATTGAGATGACTTTTTTTTTTTTTTTTTAATTAAAGGAAGCTGTTGACTTGTGTACTTGGATGTTCCCACTGAGATGACTAGCTTTTGACTTTTTGATTCACTTTTTTCCAGATTCTCTTACTGAACTTTGCCATGTGGGTTCAACTAGTGTTAGCCTTGTTAGAGCATCTAAAACCTGTTATTATTGGAGAAATGGCTTTCAGTGGATGAGAATTATCAAGCCAGCTGCTGTGTATATGTTGGCTTTTTTTTTTTCCTAGGTGTGGATGTGTCTACTTAATTTAAACAAGGAGCACGTAAGTGTGGCTTGATTGGTGTGTCTGCATTACTGGTTCAGTCTAGCAGAATGAGGTGTAGATGTCCTGTCCAAGAGAGCTCAGAATTGTTTTGTATTTGGGGTATTGTTATTTTGCAACTGAAATGAAGTAATACGGAATTTTTTTTAAAAGGCACAGAGTAACGTGGAGCCACTGGGAGCAGTTAGTCAGTGAATACGAAAAGGCACCAGCTCTAATGATGACAGGGAAAAGTTCTTTATGGAATCTTGGAGCAAAAGGCAGGGAACAAATGGATACAGCCTGCAGAGGCACAGGATGGAATTCATCAGGGAAACAGGGCTTGCAAATAATTGCATATGCAGTTGTTAATGTCTCAGGTGATTAGTTAGGGCCTGATGTCCCATACTTCTTGGGCAAAGTGCCTGCCAGAAGGAAAAAGAAGGTTACATGAAGTAAAGAGAGATAAAGAAGCGACACAGAGGGTGTAACAGCATTATAGAGTAGTCTGGAAGAGTGGAAAAAAGGAGGAAAGTATTATAATGGAGGCATCTGTCTGGATTCTACCTATTTGCAGTTAAGCAGTTATTGGTGAGATGTTTAGCGTATGTGTGTGAAAGCAAGCCTCTGGCACATAAAAAGGGGAGGACAGTGTGCTGCCTTGTTTACTTTTCCTGTCTGTCTATGAAGATTATAAGCTTTTGAGTCCTGCGGTCCTTGCAGTGTCGGCCATAGGAAAGCCAGGCAGGAGAAGGCAGGACTGGCTGGTTTAAGAGCAGTATTGAGATACTGATGCCCAGAAGTACAGTGCCTGGTGTCTGCTGCAGGGAGCTGGTGGGTGTCCTCCCTGTCCTTAAAGCATGGCACAGGGATGGTTGCTGGGAGGCTTCTACAAATGAGCAGGACGAGCTGAATTGCTAGAGCAATCCTATAGACTTGTGCAAAGATGTCATTACACTGAAGAGTGCTGCAGAGAGGTGGTGAGGGCTGCACAAACAGCAAATGCAGGAATGAGTGAGTACGTGCTGAGGACTTGTTCTTGCTCCCACTGTGGCCAGTAAGGGAGGTCTGGTGCAGTGGAAAGTCCTGTTGCTATTGTGGAGTCGGTTGGACCCTGCTGAAGCTACGAGCAGCACTATATTGGTGGCTGTACCTGAGCGCAGGGACAGCAGAGCCAGCCAAGCCATGACACGAGTTGCGTGGTGCAGCTGGGTGCGGGGCTGGGTTATCTGTGTGCCCCTGGCATTGCCCTGGTGCAGGGTGCTGTGCTGGGGTCCAGAGGCAGGCAAAGAAATCACGGTTTGTGCAGTGTAACGTTGCTTCGTGTTATGGGCCAGTCAAAGTTGAGGGCTGCAGCTCTGCCCTGCTTTGGAGCACACGGTGACCTCAACAGTCTTCAGTAGGGACTGGCGGGAAGGGCAAGGACCACAGGCTGCCTTTGGATGGCTGGGCACATCGGCAAAGCAGTGCCATTTCTTCGTGGATGAGATGCAGACAGCTCCCTTCATCACGCAGTGCTTGTTTCGTGATCTGTGGTGAGATAGAAGGGATGGCAGAAAGAAGCAGGGCTCTGTGCAGGACCATGCTCATCACTGTCAAGGTCAGCTCTGTCAAGGCTGGAGTACAGCCCGGGTCAGCAGAGCCGCATCCCTTTCAGAGCTGAGTGTGTAAAGCCCGATCGACGAGGAGGATCGCCGTGCGTAAGGGGGAGTTGGGAGCAGGGAGGCTGCTCAGCAGTTCTGCTTCAGCAACAGGTGTGAGATTGTGCCCATCTCATTTGCGTTGTGGTTGCTCGGAGAGCTTTGCTTCTCTTTCGTTTGCTTCCCAGCATGCTTAAATTTTTTCCATCTATTACTTTGTTTAAAAACTAGCTTGTGTTGCCTTGGCCCTGATTGGTGGTTGCTAGGTCCCAGCTATCTGGCACGGCACTGCTTTCCTCTCCTTCTGGTTTCCCAAGGCCACAAGCCAATGTTTCAAAGTTGGGAGCTTGAGGCTGAGCTCCAGCGTCCGCAGTTTAGGCACAAAAATAACCCTTCGACTGTTGCATCTCTGAAGGTAATTAGCTTGTCTGAAACAGAAGCTGATTCTCTGGGTGCCCAAATCTGAGTACTGGGGTCTGCCTTCTCTGTGGCTGGTGCGTAAGGGAAAATCAGGCCAGTGCCCTTAGAGAGTGGCTGTTTCTAACTGTTTCAATGTTGGTTGCCAGTTTGAGATTCTGATACACAGAGTTCCTGTTTGTGCGGTTGCTTTAGCTGTGCCATATGCATAGGCTTGGATTGTGATACAATGACAGCAAATTTCTGAGCTGGGTTTGCAGAGGGCAGTTCAAGTAAGATGGCCCATCAATTCTGTTCTGTAATGTTTGATTTATTAAAGCATGGAAACCTGCAGCCATCTCAGCACTGAACACATGCCCACAGGAATCAAAGAGAAACAATCTCAAAGAAAGGGAATGAACTCTTCTCAACAGCATAAATTGCATCAAGAAAAATTGAGGCTGGACATCAGGAAACATTGTTGAACAGTAAAAATAGTGAAGCGCTAAAATAGATTGCTAAGGCAGTTTGCAGAGTATCTGTCACTGGAGACTTTAAAGAACAGATTAGACAAATGGCTTGGAAGGATTGAGCTTGTTGGATAGATGGGGGACTAACAGAGCTCTTCTTTTACTCCCTCTTTCCCATGGTTCCTTCATTCGTGTCATGGGAGCCTGGACTGCCCCAGTGGTGGGCAGGGCAGCAGGTGTGTTTCTCCCCATGCCTGGGTAAGGCTGAGCAGAAAGTGCTTAACTTAACTGCTGCTTAGCATGGTCTGCTTCTGGGGCATGCAGACCCCTGGAGGCAGGGAATGTGGGGTTACCTTGCTGTTTCTTAATACCTCATTTTTAATCCTCTGACTGCTGAGGAGTCTGTGCCAGCTATTGATGAAAATACATAAGCAGCAGCCCTGGGCTACTGCAAAGTTAGCTTTAATTCATAGCTCTGCCGGACATCTCCCATGGAACCTTGGGCAAGTCATATTAACCTCTTTAACACAGGCCAAACTTTAAGCAACAAGTAGAATCATCCGTGTTAGGGACTTGAGATGAGTTAAGTTCTTTTATAGTCCATGGGTGATTTAGATAGTGGTGATAAAGTGGAAAAGGCCTTGACTTGTATCCCATGATTCCTGAGAACAAAAGCAGGACCAAACTTTACAGTAACAAACTGAATTTGCACTCTATTAACACCTCTGCACCCCTTCTTGTACATACCGGGAACGATTCTGCTTCTTGTGATCTGCAGTCCTTTCGTTTCAAGCAGGTTGTATGTAAATTGGGTTGGGTGTTATATGAAAACATTATACCTCAAGACTTTCAGGGCCCTGGAAGGAAGAAAAATACATTTGGAAAATTAAATATTTCTGACTAGAACATGATAAATCTTCTGCTGTTTAGGAAGGTGAGAAATTAAAATTGCAAAACAGGCAGCAAGGGAGCAAGTCAGTGTGCGTGGCAGGGTTGGCTGGGTCTCCTGACTTCAGAGAGACTGTGTGAGGGAATCAGCAGGGAGACAGAGCTCGTTCATATTCAGAGAAGTCTAAAAGCCTGGGTATGGCATGGTTGTGGCGTTCATTTGCATGTATAGGATAACAGCAAGCTCTTACCATGCAATGCTGAGCCTGCTTGTGTCTATAGTTATTTGACTTATGAGTGTTTTCCCTTGTCTTTGTAGTGCTGTGATATGAGAGTATTGAGGAGACTGGAGGGGCATATATTTGTGTCCTTCCTCTGTCTGTTTTAATCTACAAAACCTCTACAAAGATAAATTGTGGAGTGAGTTGAATAGTAGGTTACAGATGAAAAACCAATTTACAAATATGTAAGCATGGGGAGCGGGAAAGGAGAGAAATGCATGGGTCACCTGGTGATCTGCTAAGCGCTGGGATATACTGTAGAGCTTAAGAATGAGATGTGTGATGGGGTAACTTCTGACTTGCCCTCCCTTTAAAAGGAAAATCACAGGGTGTTTTATTTCATCTGGAGAGACTGCGTTCCCTGTCTTAGAGGGCTGTGTTAGCACTCTCAACGTACAAAGCACAAATTATGTCCTCCCTGTCTAAGAAAACCACTTCTGTTCAGCCTTTGCTGGTCTGCTGGATCCTTAAGGCCAGGTTTTGCTATATAAAGCAGAAGACATCGTTGCGTTTTATTTCAGACTGAAGTACGTTCTCGGAAAGATAGCTGACGCATTAACCTGTCAAGCACCCTTACTGCAATCACGTTCAGTTGCGTGTCCAGGCCCTCCAATGGGGAAAAACCTTTGGAGAACCTAGGTTATAATCTCTGGGGCGGCAGCGAGGAGTAGGTAGGTGATTTGGTCAGGTCAGAGACTCCAGTCTGAGATGTGAAGCTCTGGCTGGGTCCAAAGACTGGGCTTGGAGCAGGATGGCAAAGTGGCAGCATGGTGTCCCCATTTCACAGGAGAATGGAGTGACCAGTCCAGAGTCACTTGAGGACATCTCCAGCAGATGCCAGGAGCTGATTTCCGCATGTCCAGGGGCCTCTTCCTTTTCCCACTCGATGGGAGCTTTGGGGGCCCATCTGACCTCACAGAGGGTCTGGGGAACCCCTTACCCGTGTCCCCAGCCCCTCTGCAGGGCAGTGGCAAGCGGGATGCCAGGCAGTGGCCCCTTCCTTCCCCTGAAGCATGGCCCTGGCAGCTCCAGTGCCTCCGTTACTCTGGCAACAAACTGCGATCAGACAGCACCAAGCAGCTGAATTCAGCCCCTTGTTCCAGGAAAAATGCTCTCATTGAAGCCGAGCCGGAGCAAAACCCTCCTGCCTTTATTCTGCTGAATGACACCGACATCCATTCGTGCACTTATTAGTTAGTGTGTGTGTGTGGTGGGGAGCGTGGGAGGAGGCGCCTCACAGAGAGGGAGCGGTGGGCACAGCCCCATCCTAATTGGGGCCACCGAGTTGCGCCACGCCGTGTCCCTGGTATTTGGAGGTGGCTGAGCCCCAGGGGACGTGGAAAGGAGATGAAGGCTTGGGAGGGCGAGAGTGCAAGAGAGGCTGGGGGTGGAGAGAAGGGGGGAGATGCTGGGGGAGAGGTAAGAGCAGGGAGACCTGCTGGCAACACTGGGAACTGTCGCTGAGACACAGGGCTCGACCTAAGTGGGAGATGGAAATTCTGCCCTCATCCCGCTAGAATAAAGGAAGTCTTGCAAAGCACTCCTCTCTGCCTGTTTGTCCGCTTACAACGGTAACAAAGGCATTTGAGGCACTGGGGATGTGCTGCTTCTCTGGGATCGAGGGAGCTGCCCAGAATGATAATTGGGCCCTTTTTCATTTTTTTGAAGAAGCTAACAGGCTACTGCACAAAGTAATTAACTGGACAGATGGGTAGAGTAGAATTTGTAAACGTTGATAGCAACAATAAGGCACCTTTTTTTTTTTTTTTTTTTTTTTTTTTAAAAGGCCTTGTGTCAGCAGAAGGGCTCCAAGTTGGGACTAGCTTTCAGGGAAGCAGCTAAAATAAATGAGACTTTAAAAAAAATTAATACTCTTGATAGCTGCATGTGATGCAGGTGTCTGGTGATGGCTGTGAGGATAGTCAAAAGATGGAGGGGAGAACAAAAATGCCAGGACTTCAACATACCTCCTTGCTTCTGTGTGTATTTCATGTAGATGTAGAACATCCCCTCTTTGTGCATGTAAAGGGGTAATTTCTCGCCAAATGTGTGAGGACTAAAAAAATACGGTTATCGCAGTACCAAACCCAACCAATGTGTTGTTTAGATTGTTGCATGTACTCTGGGACTGTCGGGTCTATTTCAGGTGGTCTGTAATGGGTGATTAAAATGTTTATTTTCCTCCTGCCTGGTAGAGTTTTGTTAAAGAGGGAAGGTGTGTGTTTCTCCCACACTTGCTAACCAGTCCTTTCAAATGCCTCCGTCTTTCCTGTGCAATGAGTCAGTCTTCAATTCTTGCCCTTTGCTGGTTTCTTGTGGCAATGAGCTCCACAGGTTTAATTACGTGTGGGATGATGTTCTTTGTGTTGAAGAAATGCTGGTCGCTTCCTGCAGCAGCAGCCTCCCAGTTGATGGCCTGTCAACATGATACCAAAGACATACAAATTACAAAGTGGAGGGCATGGCATGGCTGTAGGCAAGCAGCTCATGCAGAGCTGGCTTAGGCACCTCTGGACCGTGTGCATTAGTCTGACCTAAACAAGAGCGAAGTACCGGTGTTGATTTGTAGCAGGTTATGGGCTCTGTGCTGATGTCAGTCCATCCAGCAGGACTTGGAGGACCTTGTCCACCAGAATCAGCATCCCAGGAGACGTGTTGAAAGCTAGGCGATAAGCCCATTTTCCCTGACAGCTCAGCGTATATCACCAAACATCCACCCTCAAGATGAAATATTGTAGACAGGAAATGAAACTTATTGCAACCACGTCCCTGTGAACACAGCCAGCAGCAGGCTGACGCGGTGGTCAGCAGCTCTGGCCCTGGCCCGACCCACCGGTGGTTGTAGCTCTGTCCGTGGGCCTGGGCTTGGCTGATGATGGGGCATCCCACAGCCTGGGGGGACCCTGCCCCAGGCCCAGAGGGAATGGTTTGGTTTGGGGGTCTTGTTTGCTTGTTTGGTTTTAGCAGCATAAATATGTGCCCTCGTTAGGGTTGGAATAGTGTGGTTTATGGCATGGAGGTTACAGCAGCATCACAGTAAGTACAAAGTCGCTGCCAAGGTTTTTGTGCTGCACCCAAGGAGAACATCTCCCTTGTCATCTACAAACTCTTCCTTTTCTTTAATTAGCAGGCAGGAATTGGGACGAGTTGTACCAACTGCATAAATGGGGGCGTATGGGGAAAGAAACCACTAAAAACTGGCATTGTATTAGTGTGGCGAACTTTATTAGGGCGAGAAGGTGAGTGAAGCATGAGAGGCGACCAGTGTGCAGTGTCTCCTGAATTTGTGATGACCCCTGCTTGCCTGAACCACCCTCCCTCTGGCAAAGCGAATGTAAAGCATTTGACAGATCAAACACTGTCAGGGAAACAAGGAACAGCAGTGGGGGAATTTTGCCTGAATCATGGTTGGCTAATCAAGTTAACTGTTTTATGGGATTGTGATTAGAACTTTCAATACAGTGATGACAGAAACACCTTTCCTATGGTTTGTGCTTCTGGTAGAGGTATCGTGCTTTCCTTCCCCTGAGAATGATCAGTTGGGGGTTTTTTTAGGACATTGTATTGGAAAAGGGTTGGTTTTCAATTTTTTTCATAGGAAAAAAAAATTAAATCCTGTCTTTCTCCCCTAAAAAAATTTAAAAAAAGAGGAAAAAGAGAAGCATCGTGATTTCCTGGGTTTGGATGCAATAGTTTGAGTGATTGGTGAAGTTTTGTTTTGTTTTGTTGTTTTTTCCCTGCCCTACTGTAGGACTGAAGAACCTTATTCCGATCTAAATTGTACTGTCTTCACTCATTTTGGAGGTGAATTGAGAGTTTCTCTTACTTTCCACTTTCATTAGTTGAAACTGCTGTTTGCAATGAGGAGGTGTGTTCGGCTGATATGCCAGGGATTACGTATCCTTGGCAGAAGCAGGGCAGGGTGAGTAGTGCTAGCATCCCCCTCTTGTCCTGTCAGAGGGTTTTGGCTGGGGTCTCGTGGATGGGGGGCCTCTGCTTGAGTGTGGTCTTCTGCTCTGTTGCTGAGTCTCCATGGGAGCAATGAATTTGTAATGCAGTGTCTGCCCGCAGACCTGGTTACTACAAAATATCCTTGAGTTAAAAGTCATTCAGATTGGGCACTTACAGGGGTAAGAGGAGAATCAAAACTGAGAAGAGCAAGTATTATGCAGTCAGGGTTTTGTTTGTTTGTTTGTTTTCTTAAATGATAGAAATCTTTCTGATGCTGGACATGACAAAGGCTAGGCATAATTCTCCCTCAGGATAGGTTAATCTGTTTTTCCTTGCGACTTTTTCCAAATCTTCCAGTTTGGTCGGAGACCACCTCTAGGACTGGGCATGCCAGCACTTTAATCTTGTGAAGCAATTTATATGCTTTAATTGTGGTCTCTTGGCTTCTAGAAACTGAGGTCCAGCAAAGTCAGGGGCACTAGACTTCATATAAGCAGCTGGCAAAGGAAACGGTCTTGAAATCCTCTCTAGCTTTGGTAGCTATAAAACCAGCTTTACAACAAACTGTATGTTTTGGATGAATTGTCTCCGATTAGACTAACTGCTTGTTCCCCTTTTATGGGCAAAGCCTCCAGCCATTTCTGGGTGGCTTTAGTGTTAGAAACAAGATGATGTGAACAGGTGAAGTCCCATTTATCTGAAGACTCTTTTACAGGCAGAGGGACTGCTGGGAGCACAATACTAGTGTTGCATCCCTCGGATTTTTGTGCTCTATGCCAAAATGTTCCGGTCACTGATTCATACGATGAAAGACTCCTGACTTGAACATAACAGCTCTGCTACAAACTGCTTTAGTTCATTATGGTTGGGTAATTAATAGATGCTCTTTCAAAGCTACTGGAGCTCAGAGCTGTCAGGCAGGGAGCAGGGGTAGGTTGTGAGCCTTTCTACATGACAGAGGACACGAACCAAAGCAAAAAACTGTCTGTGTTCATGCAGAGGCCAGGCATGGATGATCTGGAGGCAGCCTGTGCCTGCAGCACTGCCTTGGTCCTGGCAATGCCTGTGTGAGTTGAAACTGGTCCTGGAGCTGAAGGAAGTGTATGTCTGCCCAGGCTCTGCTCCAGAGCGCCTGGAGCACGGGGGGGATGACTGGTGGTGTGAGCATTGGGTTGGCAGAGGGAAGCACTGGTCAGAGACACAAGCATACGTACGTAGCACCCTTGATGAGCTGCTGCTTGTGTAGCGCTGGGCTTTTTCTTGCAGTTCTGCTATTTGCTGCATCTTTTGCCAGTAGTGAATAGATAACAAAGGAATGGAAGTATCCTAAGGAAGACATAGCAAGTCAGTGACAGCATCTGGAATAAACCTGAGTCTGTGCATTGACACCTTTTTGGGGTGAAAATGTGGAGGAGTGTAGCCCAGTAGCAAAGAAGGGGCTAGGCTGAGCATCAGCATCCAGGCAGAGGAGAGAGGTTCTGAGCAGTTATTATAGGAAACTTCTCTAGGCCATTAAAGTGGAAGGGAAAGCAGTAAAATTTGATTTGTAAAAATATATGAATAGTATAATCAACTGTAGTATTAGCTCATATTAGCAGGCTAGAAGTACTGCTGTGTCCCTGAATTGAGGCACTTGCCTTCTAGGTCATGGGAACAATTGCACTGGGGAGAGGAGGCAAATGCGGGTCACTGCTGCTTGTCAGCCCCCTCCCTTTCCGTCTGCTCTGTCAATTGGCATGCAAATATAGGGCAGGGATAGCTGCTGACCGTAGGCATGTGCAGAACCTGCCTCAGAAGGGGCTCTCCTGTCCTGCCGTGCTGGAAATGTACATCCCCATCACCCTGCAGTCTCAGCCCTGTGGGCAGAGGAACCTCTTCTGCCCCAGCCTGCGGCTGACCCAGCCGGAGAGCACATGTGACAGAGGAACCCGAATTATCCCATCTGCCTCCTGCTCTGTGTAGGTTTGAGTAAACCCGTGAGAGTTGGAGGAGGCTCCGAAATGGCAAAAATACATACATGGAAAAATATTTCCAGTTTTGGAGATGAAAAGCAAAAGCCACATTCCTCCTTCTCATGGCCTTTTCCCCCTTCTGCTCTCTTTCCAACCCCTTTTGTAAGAGTTTTTTCCTCCAGTAACCTCTAATAAAGGAGATAGAGACTGAGTGTGTTACTTGAGGGGCTTGTGGGAAAAATTGGAAACTTCTTGGTGAGGGGGCTGAATTGCAAAAATTATCAATTTTTGGAAGAAGGCCATTCTTTTGACAAAAACTATTTGAGAAATTCTTCCTGGTTTTAGTTATAATGTGTTTTGGCCGCCATCCTGTGTAATCACAGTTCATTATTTCTGAAGCACGGATGCTGCCTCATCTTCTGAAACATTCCTTGCGTGAGAAATGATCATGCCTCGGTCAGGCAGCAGCAAAGACCTGCTCTCCCCTTCTGATCCTGCTGGCAAGATGTGATGGCTCCCCTCTACCCTGGACATCTCAGCTGTGCAGGCAATCTGGGAACAATCTGGTGGCTCAATAAAACATGGCATGCTTTGCAAGGTTTCAGGGTCACAGGGATGCTGTGAAACCCCCTTGGTCATGCCTGCATCATGGTGTAGCAGACCATGGGCTGGCCAAAGCCGCATGGCTGCGGAGCTTGTGCTTTGAAGCAACAAGGAGCATTATTGCAGAGCGTGGCTACTGTCTTTCAGCATCTTGCTGCCACCTTCCTTCCCTCTTGTATGAAGCTCTTTCAAAGGAAAAGAAAAAAAGTTTAAGGCATGCGGTTCTGCCCCGTTGCTTTGAAGCAGGAGTGTTCCTGCCTTGCTCCCCTCTGCCCCTTTTCCTGCCATCACCTCCCTCTGTCCCAGGAAGGCCTCCAGCTTCTGCTGTGCTCCTGCCTCTCCTCCGGTCCCCCAAACCCAAGTGAAGGTGCCTCTGACTGGCTGGGAGTGCAGCTTGCCTGACCTCTGGCTCTGCAGCAGGGCCAGAGCAGAGTGAAGACATAATTTGTCTTTGACTCTTGGTGATGGGTTGGTTATGCAGTTTAAAGCTCCTTCTATTTCTTCTCCTTGAAACAGACATGAGCATTTTGCAAATGTTTTGAAGTGCCAGTGACAGCAGTACAATACTGGTACCATTCTATTTAGCTGCTTACTCTACCGCTCCTGCATTCCCCCTCCCCTCAGCCTCCACTCCTCCCCGAACACCTGCCTTTTATCCAATTTAATTTTCACACCTCCTTCTGCTGCTGTGTCCGTGCCAGTTACCTCTCTGGTTACACAGTGGGTGTCTCTTTCTTTTATTGGAGTGACTGCCTGGAAGACTCCCATCCCATCCCGACCTGGCTTCCGTGAGCCTGGCAGATCTGCTCCCAGAGTGGACTCTGCCACAGCTTCCCTCTGCCCTGGGGGAAAACACCTCAGATCCCCACCAGGATAGTACTAAAGCATAAGGTTCATTTCAAATTTGTGCTGGTCATGTTGATTTTGATATAAACAAGTTCCTTCATCAGTTTGGTTGTCTGTGAGTTATCGCCACACCAGTACAGTGGAGAGAATGGCACATTCCTCCTCTGCCTCTGAGGGCTTGTCTAGTGGTTGCTGTTGGGTGCAGCTACTGTTGCAAAGGCATCAGTCTGGGTAGTGATTACCCTGTTCAGGAAGGAGAAGAAACTTTATTGCCAAGACATCTTTAACAGCTCTCTTTGAAGCTTCTGTTGTCAATGTGGGGAGAGTTGTTAGTATGGGATTTTTTAGTGGGCCATAGCCATTTCCATTTCAACCATGGTACCTAACGATTCTCTTAGACATGTGCATCTCTTCTTGATGGCAGTGACCTTCTCGTAGTCACTTTAGTATGTTTTCATCCCTAAGACACCTGTCTGCTTTTAGTCAGACCTCCCTGTGTTTATTCTCCTCCTTGCTCCTCCTAGACCTGCAGAGGTGGCACAGCAGATGGAGGAGAAGTCATCATCTACTCTGGCTCAGGCATCACCAGAAGTGCTAATGAAGTCTCAGCTAAAGGGCCAAACAATTGCACTTCTGTATCCCTGAAAACAGAGCCAGATTATCCTGGGCCCAGTGGTCTCACAGGCTGCATTTGGCTTGCATGATCACTATGACTCATAATGGCCAAAAAAGACAGGACCCAGCATGAATTTCCAGCTCCCATCTGAGTTTGCAGGATTGGCAGTTAAGAAGAGGGGAGAGAGAGAGAGAGAGAGAATGATGTGCTCTTAACAGAGAAATCTGGGCTCATTTGATCAGAGTAACTAATGTGCCAAAAGGGATGCTGGCTCTACCATCCCATTTTTCAGACTGCTGTTAGCTTTTAAACAGGGCTGGGAAGGCAGAGTCTGAATAGCAAGGCCCAGAAGAGCAGCGGGTTATGCACGACCTCATCTAGTGAGGAGCATCCTGTTTGTTTTTAACCTCAAGGTGCTCAGGAGCCCTCAACCCTCAACAAACAGGATGCTCCTCACTAGATGAGCGACCTGTTCCCTTTCAGTTCAGTGTCCAGTGCCACGCTAGAGAGGATGCAATAACTTGTACAGGACTTTGCCTTGTCTCCACAGAGCATTTTTCCAACTCAGCTGGAACAAGGCTGGGAGAAATGGAAGTGTTGGAACTGCAGTTTGCAAACGTGCAGGACCTCATAGCCATTGACCTCGAGGTACAGGTGTGGTATAGAAGAAGGAAGAAAACTCAAAGCATGACAGTTATGTCCATGTATCCCCTTTTAAAATGGATAACTGTGTCCCCCACAGGTATTTTTCAAAGTACTGTTTTTGCTCGGTGCATAATATTTAGCACTTGCATGGAATAATGAGATCTGGCCATCACTTGGCGGTGCCATGTTGGAGAGGGCAGCAAGGATTTGTAATTTGCTGCTGCAGTCACACTGGCATAGGGGGTGACACCTCCAGGGATGGAGAGTCACCCTGGGTGAGCATCCAGGACTGCTGTATCTCCAGCCAGTTGTCACTGTACTAGTGATCTCTGCCATTGCCTTACCTCGCCTTCCCTCTATTGAGCTCTGAGCTAGGGTAATTGCAGCAGGGCAGGTAGTGCATGTGTGCTGCATACTACCAGTAACGCCTGGGCAGTTCCCTGCTCAGCTGAAATCTCTGCCTGAACGTGTTTGCAGCCCCATGCTGATTTATTCAATAAAGGATGCAGTCCGAGATGATTATGAGGGACCTTGATCAAAAAGACAGAGGTTATCCTAACTGGGAGGAAGAAAAGATGGCGCCTGCACAGCAGGGCTGTCTGCAGCTGGTAATCTGCCTTACATCGCCAGATGCCCTTTCTAACTGAGGAATCAGGGAAGGGGGAAAATTGCCATCTTTTGGCTAGGATGGAAAGAAAACAAAGTATGAATGGTCATAATTTAGTGGGCTCCTGGGTAAATTTGTATTTCATTCCGATTATTGAGTGCATTCTCTAATTGCAGCAATAAAAAGGAATAGTCTGTCTTCTAAATGCGAACGGTAGTGCTGATTGTTATTTAATTAGTTGATTCCAGTGGTCGAGGGGTGAGCTTGGAATTATAATTGCAGCTTGTATTATTTCACTGAGATTGCCGAATTAATTAGGAGAACAATGGGATTCTTCATTGTTGACGTCTTAAGAACTTGTGACAATAACTTTTAAACTGAACGAATAATAGAAGACCATAATGGGTTCTTCTCCTGACACATGGAGCACTGCAGAGAGACACAAGGGAACTGTAGTCCCCCCATCCCCTTTTTCCTCCTCCACTGCCCTTGCCTGCAGAAGATGAGACATGTACAGTGAAGTTTTTAGCCTTGCTAGGGAAAGCAATGGAGTAATGTTGTAGGAGAGGAGGAGCAGCTCTGCCACTCTGCAGCCATATGATTAAGTGGAATAGCAGTGGCTGCGGTGGGCTCAGCATCAGGTGCTGGAGTAGAGTTTGCAGCTGGGATGACACGAGAGGGAGGAATCCTATGGCACGGAGGGAGGAGCACAGTGTGCTTCTCTTGCTTGCCAGTCTGCAATGCTTGTCTTCACTTCATCATGCTTTGTCTCTCCTCCGTGGCTCTGTTGGACCTAGGAAAGGTCAGGCTGTGGGCAGGGCAACCCAGTGAGGTTGCAGGAGAGTGTTGCTGTAATGGGTGGTGCTGGTGCAGGCAGCAACCTGGTTGTTGCATGACTTGGCTCTGCGTGGTGCCAGGGGGCATGAGGCTGCTGAAGGTCCTGCCTGCTGCGGACCGAACTCCCCTGGGCTTGCTAGCTCACCTGCGGTTTGCCAGGTGCACAGGGGGCACACTCTGAAACAGCATGCGGCAGCATAGTGGTTGTAGCACTTGTGCGGGGTGATTGTGTTAGCATCTGAGGAGGTTTGCTAATGGGATCTGGAGTCTGGACCCTACGTGATAAGACAAGTTCACAAAAACGATTCCTTTTTGCCGCATTTGATGTGTAAAGTTTCCTCTATGATGAGCAGACAGAAATGTGTGGATGGACCATTCAGGCAAAACCATCAGGAAAGACAAGGTAATTTAAAGTCAAACTTGAGTTGCTGACGTGGGTTAATTCCTAAGTGGAAAAATAGCCTGTGGTATTCATTGTCACACAATATAATTGAAGCTGAGAGTAGATATTTATGTGGCTTATCAGACTTTTTACGGAGTTGTAAGTGTAAAAGCATAAATGAAAAGTTATAATAATATATATATAGAAAGTTATAAGTTCTTATGCTTCAGGATATGACCTAACTTCTGCTTAATGAGAGCCAAGCAGAAACTTAACCTCAGGACAAGCTATCTCTCCTCTGCCTTTGCACTTTCTTCTCAAATACTTGGTGCTGTCTGCTGTCAGGCCCTGACAGCCAGACCAAAGAGACCACTAGTCTGTCCCAAGGGAGGCTGGGTCCGTTTTGGGAAGTGTTATGTTCAGCTTAATGATCTGCTGGCCCTCCACCCCAGAAGGTGCTGCCTTTCAAGGCATCCCACTGTGACGGTTTTGTACAACTGAGGAAAAAATCAGGAAAATCACATGCCCTGTTCTCATTGCTGTGCCAGTGAAGGATGGTTTGCATCCACGTCAGTATATTGGTCAAGAAAATACGATCTTGCCCTCTCCCGCTGTCTTCCAGACACACTGCCTGGGAATGCAGGCTTGTGGGAAAGTGCATTTCCCTAATGACCTGCAAAAAACTGTGGGGGGAAAAAAAAAAAAGTGAAAAACAGAGAAGTCTTTAAAAACTGAAGTAATTTGCAAGTGTCCATGAAGGTGATGGGCAAGAGTCATTGAGATTTCCCTCTGAAAATGTTGGCTTTGTTGTTTTTTCTCTTTTTTTATTGTATTGAAAATGTGTTTCATATAATGGCCTTTCGTCTCGTTTATTCTGATCCGGCTTTTATTGTAGCTGACTGAGTATTTGTGGGGATATTACAGCCTTGCAGTAGAAAAAAAAACACAAAACAGGTTTTCTCAAAATACATGGGGGGCATTATTATGTTAAAGTAATCATCTTTCCTGACCGAACTTGGCTTCCTTTTTCATGGATGCTCTGCAGAGAGTTGTTCCTTTCTTGTGTATGTCTTTGTATTGTCAGGATTAATTTTTCAGACAGAGAAGTCTTCATAAGCTAACTGTTATCCACTCCTTCCTTTTTAAGGGCATAAAGTTAGATTATTTTTTTCTCTCCTCTGCAGAAATACTGTGGTTTGAGTCTACTATGTTGCTCACCTTCTTCAGTTCCAGGGCCCTCTACTAACCCCTCTGTTTTCCTCTCCTCTTTTACGTGAATTTTCTGTGTTGATTGGAGTACTTTGAGGTAGGCTCCTTTCCTCCCTGATCACTCTTTGGTAGGAATTTGCAGGGCCATATTAGATAGAGAGGAGCTCACGCAAGGCTGGTGTGCCCAGAGTAGAACAGCTGGTATGGCTGCAGTGGTCCTGGGGCTGCCTGGCTGTAGCAGCAGTGCTGGGGCTTTCCTGTCCCTCTCTGCTCCCTCAGGACTGTCTGAGCCAGCAGTGCATGGAGCTGAGAACCCCTCTGCCTGGTCTGTAGGTGCTGAGATGGGCAATGCTGAACAGAGTGAGATGGAAAATTATATGAATGAACAGGTAAATACTCAGATACAGACCAGGGTGCTCCTTCGCGGGCATTTGTCTTCATCTACCTAACATCAGGCAGAAATGCATCCCCTGCTTTCACAACCGCCTGCCCTTCTTCCCCTCCTCTCTCCATCTCCTGTATCTCCCTACCCCTGTCTTTGGGCTGGCTTAGCTCTCCTGCTCCCAGTTCGTCCCAGGGGCTGTATTTCACTTGCTGGCAAGACCTTTTCACTCTGTCTGTGCTGCGGCTGAGCTTTTAGCTAGGCATGAGTAACTGCCTGTATCTCAGCATAGCCAGGAGCTTAATGAAGGAGAGCTATGCCAGAGCAGGGCCTGAGCCGCTGGGAAATGGAGCAGCATGTGCAGCCCCGGCCCCAGAGGATGCAGCCGCAGCTAGGACATCCTCCTGGTACCCTTGACCCGCTACAGTGAGCATCCCCAGTGACAGGGGAGGAGGCTGGCTGCTTTTTGAGGTGTGGGATTCTGTAAGCTGAGGAGGACGGCGTAATGTTTGGAGTAGGAAGGGGGTAGAAGTCTGTCTGTGTCCCTGTAGGTTTCCTGGGAGGGGAGAGGGAAGGGCTGAGCAATAGCAAGATTCTGGGGGAGCCTTTGGGAGGGGCAGCATGGAGAAGAGTCTGTTCAAGAGCTGGCTGGGTGGGTTTGGGCAGACCTGTCCCTGTCGCATCTGTCACTTTCTCAACATCTTGGCAAGCTGCAAAATCTCCTGAGCCTAAACTGTGGTCCAGGAGCCAGGGAGAAAGAGTGGCCCCGTGTGTGTAGATACAGGGAAGGGGAGGTGGGCTGTGGTGGATGGTTGGTGTGAGGGCATGGCAATGGGGAGTGCAAATGATAGAGAGAATACAATACCCCACCCCATTTTTGATGTTAGAGTGCTTCAAGCTCTGCTTGCATCAGAAGGAAGAAGCTTGTGGCATCTGTTTCTTCTCTTTACTCGAAGTCAGTTTGAAGTACAGGGCAGAATAGTTTGCAGTATCTTCTCTTTGTAGTCTGGCTTCCCCCTTCTCATGTCCCTTTTTCACTTGTCAGCGTATTTTCTCCCCTTGGCTTCTACTTGTGCCTGAGAAAAGTATTTCCTCTCCCTCTCTGAAAGTACGTTTTCTTTTTCCATTCACTGATTTCTTCTTCAGTCTCCAGAACATCTCTAATCTCTCTTTCTGCACTGATAAGTAAAAAAAGTTCTTTTCCCCAGCCAGCAACAGCTCAACTTGGATGAGGCTGAAGGGCAGTTTTGCTCAGGCTGTGATTGACAGGGGATCTTTGGGATATTGTGGGCTGTGTTGATGTATTTCCCTCTTTCCCCCTCCCTTCCTCTGGGAGTTTGCCACCTGCAGAAGAAAGGGCAACTGAGCTCCGTTCCCAGAGTACAAAGAGCAAGGGGAAGGAGACACTGACCCGACAGACACATGGGTGAGATCAGCCTTGCTGTGCATTGGTGGTCATGAGTCTATCAGTCAGGAGCTGTGGAGGTAAAGAAACCTCAGGGGAGAATGAGGTGAACTGGAGAGGTGAAGAAAAGAGAGCAGCAAGGGGAGAAAAAAAGAATGGCACCCTGGAGATCTGGAAAAGAGCCAGAAAGAACAGTGTACAAAATACTAGGGAACTGACAGTTGATTTACAGTCTCCAGGAGAGGAAAAGGAAAAGGAAAAAAAAAAAAAAAAATCTTTGTTGCCAAGAAGCAAGTGATAGGGGAGTTGATGATGGTGTGGAAATATGTGGGCATCTTCCTGACTCCTAGGTTTTCTCCTCTTTTTACTGCAGCAGGCCCAGGTGTCCTAGTCAGTGCAAATTACATCTTCCTGAGGATCTGAGGAAAATCCTTGTCCAGGAGCTCTCCCCTGCCACCACAGGGAGGTTCTGGGTTAGACGAAGATGATGGAAGAAACATGAAAGATGAAGCTGGGCCCTGAACAGGAGACTGTTCACAGTTAGAGTGTGAAGCTGGGACTTGGGGTATCTGTTCTTGCTGCAGATGAGAGTTGAAGGGGGCTGTCCCCTCGCAGTGGGCACCTGCCCACTCCAATCAAAGTGTGTCCATGTGTACATATGGGGAAGTGTGGTTTCATGTTCCTGTGCCTGCTTCTGCCCCTGGGAGGGACAGCACTTTGCCCTCTGGTCTGGTTTCAAGTTTTGCCTGGTGCCACTTTCTCCTCCTGCCTTTCTGTACAACAGAGCGTCTGGATTTGCTGAGCCTTTGCCCAAAATACACCCTAGGGTCTGTTCCTCAAAGAACCACTGGGAGTTGTGCTTCCTTACTTCAGAGCTAAGGTTGACTTTTAACTTGTGCATCGAGTCCAGATTTTGAGGGATAAAATGGATCTTGTGTATCCAGTGATGGAAAACCTTGCATTCTTCCTGAAGGTGGCATACGTCCCCAGAAGCAAGAAGCCTAAAGAAAAGATGTGCGGAAGGGGAAGAGGAGAAAGCTGTAAGAAATGCTATTTCTTTGTGCTTAGAGTTGAGAGTTCTGTATAGCTCTAAGCTGGAGTTGTTGGAGTGAGCAAGTTGTGAGGCGTGTGGTGATACACCTCGTATCAAGCTGGTCCCTGCTGTTCCTAGCGGGAACGCATTGCTGGCAATTATGAACAACTGCTCCAGCACTGCCTGACTCTCAGAAGGCTTCCTGACAGCTGGATCTGTGGTCTCTGCTGCAGGACCAGTGCTCCCTGCTGGAGTGGCGTCTATTCCAGCCTCCCTCTTCCCAGGGAGAAGCTGCAGAGCTTGCCTGCACAGCCTGCACAGAATTGCTGCCTGCCTCCTTAGCTCCCCATCTCCCAGCTCTCTGGGATGACCAGCTGCTCTTCTGTGGATGTCAACATATACGACCCTTCAAAGCCAGCACGTTCCCCTTCACTGCAATTGCCATTTGCTGGATAATTTACAGATTCTGTATTTTTGGCTTAGATGCAGTGTCATTTCCTGGAAGAATCCCCATTTAGATTAATGGGATGCTTTAAACTGGATGAGGCCATGGACTAAGGAGAGACTGGGATGCAGTGGAGATTTAGCTTGCTTAGTGATAGAATTCGGGAGTTAGAGAGTAGCACAGAGGATGTGTCCAGGTAGTTCATTCGTTGGCCAATCAGCCACTGTCTCCTTTGACAGGAATATAGATGCAATGGTTCTTTTTCACTCTCTCTGAAATAGCTTTGTAATAACAGTAGGAGTTGGAGAGGCATTTTTATTGATTAAACAATTGAGGCTATTTGTCTTTACAAAACCAAAATATAGAGGTGTCTTTTGCTTCCTACGTATACATTATACACATTTATTATATGCAGCAATCTCTGTAATCAAGCTGATGCTTATGATGGACTGGTTTGTAACACTGGATTGAGATGGTACAGTGTGAACTGAAGTGCAAAGGAAACCTGATGTAAACATGCTGAACAACAAGGACTGGAGTCAAGGCAGCCTGTGAAGACAGGGAGGGAGGGAGGCCAGATGCTGGCTTCTTGCAGGAGATGTGTGATGTGAGCAAAGAATTACTTTTGAAATGCCTGCTCCTATACTCTCTCCCAGCAATGCACCAGTGATTTCTAAGACATTCCTTTGATCATACACCATTTTAGCTATTGGAAAATTTGTAGCTGCATCTGTCTCTTGACCCTTTCTGCCAATGGTACTGCATGATTGCAGAGTGTCAGTGTTTCTCTGAGGCTCAGGCAGGAGACAGCTGTGGTGCGTGTCTGTCTGTGCAGAGGAGGGGCATCTCTGATGCATGCAGCTTAGGTTGCTCTGCCTTTGGCATGTAAGTCCTCTTGTTTCGTGGCTTTCTGTGCTCTCCCTCTTGTTTGGCCTTACCAGTTTCTAGCTGGTACCTGTGATGCGCCAGTCCCAGAGCATTGATACAGATCTCATCTTTGTGTTTATGTGTTTGTACTAGCTCATGTGTAACTGAGTGCTTGGGAATTATCTCTGACTGCATTTACTCTTACAGATTTTTTTTTTTTTTCTTTTCTCCCCTTCCCCAAGTGGGCACATGAGCATTTCTCTGCAAACAGGAACATGTGTGTGATGGAGCTTGGATCCCTCTAGGCATGTATGGACTTTCTGAGGTCAGCTGCGGAATATGGTTTGTGTAACCTTTCCAGCAGTCAAAAATGAGAGAGCTCTCAGCTGTGTGTCTGACTCAATCCTTAGCTTTGGGCTGGCAAAAGGGGCTTCTTTTGGCAGGCCTGCATTGCATTGGCAATAGCAAGTGTCCTTCAAAGGGCTGCATTTCTCCTTTGTTTCACACTCGCAAGCTCCCTTACCTGCCTTCCCAGGCAAGGAAATGCAGTCCAGGAAGGGACTCGAGCCTTACCAAGAGTGAGGGAGTGGTTTGTCCAGGTAGAAGTGAAGCAGCTTGAATTTGACTGAATTATTAAGTGATTGTTTAAATTTCAACACTTGATGCTGGGTTGTTTGTTCTGGTTCTGTAGGGCTTCTTTAGGACGCTGTGGCGTACAGAGTGGAGAGAAACCAGTTCAGCATGAAATGCCTTTGTAGGTGTGTTTGTTTATATGGTGTCTTAGGTGCACAATATGTCTGTGTATGCCACAGCCACCTTCATCTTGAAGAAATGGAGGGCTTGGCTGAAAACACTGTGTGTGTGGCACATATGTACGCATTGCTCTGTTCTCTCTGTGTGATGTGTTGAAGGAATGTTGGATGTGAGCCCAGATGGGGACCTTATGAGACATGCAGTCCCTGCAATCACAGGTTCCTGCCTTGGTGAAACTTAGCAAGCACCATCTCAAAGCTGCTATTGTCTTTTTCGGCTTGTTAGTTTTTCGGGAAGGCTATTCCAGATCCTTGCTGCTCTAATGGATGGGAACGCCTTCAGAATGCCACCCTAAATGAATTCAGAACTTGCTTAGCCCCATTAGTTTTTGTGTCATTATTATCCTTGGACATAAATAGTAATATAGAGGAGTTGTCCACTGAATTAATCTTGGTCTGTAATTGTGCAGTAATGTGTGCAGCACAGTAGCATGTGTGTGCAAGCTTACTTGGGTTGGGTTTTGCTTGAGAGCCCCTTTCAGCATGAAGTAAAAAAGGTGCCCTTGCCAGTGCAGCTTTGCTGGGGATGATTTACATTTCCACAGAGCCCCCCTTCAAAAGAACTTGTCAAATTTTCCCAGGTTAAAATGATAATGAAGAAAAACAAATACGATTGATAAGAAAGAGGTATCTTGTGAAAAATGCTCTTTAATGGAAAATGTCTTTTTTGATGTGATAAGCTTTGTGTGTGTGTGTGAAGTAGTATCACAGCTTTGATTTTTGCATGATTTAAAACCAATCAACTTTGTCATGTCCTAGAAGTGAGGAAAGGATACCAGTAGAAAGGAAGAAGCATGTCTGCTGCTTTGGATGGAAGGGGGGCCAGGGGAGGGACAGTCAGTCATGCACTTCATGCATGTGGCTGCAGCTTTTATACTGAGGCCTAAAAAAAAAAAAAATGGCTGGAAAAATGTCATCTGACTCTATCTGACATTCGAGAATCTTTTTCATTTGAATGCTTTCATAAAACATCTTCATCAAGCAAGAGTGTGGTCAGGCCTTTAGGGCATATCAAAGGGTGGCCAGAGTGACCACCTGTCCTGGCTGTGCTACGTTCAGCATGGAGACAGCATGACTGATTGTTTGGGGTTTTTTTTTGATGTCGTGGTTGTGTGAGGATTTTTATATAGTTATTTTAACTGTGTATGGTTAATGCCAGTATAGGCATTTGCTCAGGAGTGGGTGAAAAAAGTCCCTTGCCACAACAACATTGCAAGTACATTTGTCCCTCAGTTTCTTCTAAGCTGAGCCAGTCCTTGCACTGTTTTCCTATCTCTGGTATTCATTTAACGAGGCACAGAAAAAACAGGATGGTTTTAGTGGCCTATGTGTGTGTGAGGTCGAGGGCCAGCTATAGAAATCAGCTGGTGGAGGGCTGAGCACGGGTACCGGCAGCCACTTTGTGCGGAGGGGAGAGGCAGAAACTGCCCTTTGGCTTTATGTGGCTGCTTGCAGAGATTAGGGTGCTGGCTGCCTTCTTCCTGCAATGGTTTAGGGTTCATCGAGTCGTCTTTGTTCTGCTACGGTATCCCTTGTTTCTAGTCTTGCTATGTCTGCCTTAATTGGGTGCTGCAACAGTTGTATATGTTAAAATAAATGAACTTTTTACTGCAAAAGAGGAAAAGAAGAAAGACAGATGATCCCTCAGCAACAGCTGTTTGGAGAAAGAATCCCACAGAAGCTGCTTCCTTCACTAATTAGAAATCTGCTTTCCTTTAGGAAGGATAATGTCTACATTCTTGACTCCTGTTCTTGCTTCTAATTACTTCTTGGAGAAGTGAATAAAGACACTGTTTCATATGTTTTACTTAGAGTTGCCGAGGCAGAGAATGTTGCGTGGAAATGTCTTCTGGAGATGGGAAGGAAGGAAAAAAAGAAAAGAAATAAAGATGTCAGATGGCACTTTGAATTTCAGGAAAGGGGGGTTGTTTTCAGTCCAGCAAGACCTGCAAAAGCACTGGATCAGAAGCAGCAGTAGAGCTGATATGTGGGATCTTCTGGGTCTCTGGGGAGGGGATGCTGTTCCTTAGAGAGACCAAATCTTTGATGAACTGGGACTTGCATATGATCACATTGAGAGATTGTGAACAGCTGAATGGGTCTGCTGTAAAGCCAGACAGCAAACAGTTCCCTCTCCCCTGTGACTTACAGCTTTCTTGCACAGTAGCTTCTCTGAGTAATTTAAGTAAAAAAGGGCGGTGGTTGTTGCAGTAGCTGTGTCTGGTCAGGAGGGAATGAATGATGCTGGGCAGAGGAGCCTGTCGCTGTCGGAAGGGATGCGGGACAGAGGTTTAAGGAAGAGCAAGCAAATGTCGAACCTTTCTATGCATGAAGTGGCGTTTAGGTTTACAGAGGTGTTACTGAAATCAGGAAACTCAAGGAGGTTTAGAACAGTTGCTGAAAGAAGCCTGTTGCAGGCTGTGGTGGGTGGCAGTGAAGGTGCAGCAGTTCTGCAAAACAGCCGCTGTGGGAGGGGAGGAAGGTGAGTCACTGCGAAGGCACCAGAACCTGCAGCGGAGGGGCTCGCTGCTTCACCTCGGGTCTTGGCCTCCTCCCAGGTAGCTCGAGGTTTGTTCCTGAGGAAGGAAACAAATGGAAATAACCCCTGATACCTCCATAGCTAATTGTCATTGCTTATGGTGGGAATTAGCTATGTAAACCACTCTGAGGATCTGGCTTAGTGACTACAATACAGAGGGGGTCCACAAGTGCTGTTTGATATCTGGTGAATAGAGCTACTTCTTGTCAGAAGTTTTCAGTAAATTCATCACAAGACAAATGCTTAGAAAAATGGAACATTAAAGCTAAAATTCTAGAAAAGAGTAAATGTGCTAGTTTGGCATCTCATAAACAACATGCTTTGATTGTTTTCCATTAAGAAATAATTTTATTTCAAAATGTGTTTCATCTTTTTATTGAGGTTATAAATATTGAAATTCGAGCAAAGCATTTTATTCAACCTGAAACGAGCAATTCTGTGCTTTTCCCAATAGCTGGTGAGCAGTCAGGGAGATGCAGGGTGTCTCCTGTGGGCTGGCGGGGCTCCCCGGGAGAGAGCTCATGCTGCTCGCCAGTCGAAAAGGCACGCAGGGGTTTGTTGGCGTGCAATGGTGTGATTTGAGCAAAGCCTGTCTCTGTCGAACTTTTTTAAGCCTTGAGCAGGTGTTAGTTTGCAATCCAGCAATTCAATTACTCTGGGCAATAAATTTCAAGGTAAGTGTTGGAAACTGCATCACTTAAAGTACCAATGTTTTTCTTTTTTCTCCCAGTCTTCGAGGTAGTATCATCAGCAGTGGAAGTAATGAAGCTTGGTTTCCTATGGATTTCTTTCTCATGGTTGGATTCTTTGATAACTAAATAAGTGTGAGCTTTGAATGCCCTGGCCATGGAAAAAGCTTCAGAAAAGCTGTATTGTGTGTAAATTCTCTAATAAGAAGTGAGCTTGCATCGCATCCTGCCTGTCCGTGAGGATGCTGGGAAACTGGCTATTGTCTGTCAGCTATTTTTGTGAAACTTTAAGTATTTGAGGGAGCTGGCTCTGTCACATGTGGCTGCAGGTGGCTAGTGGGTTCGTTTGTGGTTGTGGGAGGCTGACAGACAGCTGCTCAGGGGAGCTTGTTTCCATGGGAAAGCAGGTTAGAAATATAGGTGGGTAAAGAACAATTTGGAAGACGTACCTTTGATGTGACCGTGGTGGAGTCAGTGACACTCTTTCTGGACTGTGAGAGGAGGAAGGAGCATTTTTTCCCCTTGGGAGTTGGGTACTTCTGGGAGCGTGTGAATAAACATGTCCGTTAACATGGTGACAAACAGGACTTGGCATGCAGGGTGGGTAAACGTGGTACTTAAAGCTGCTCGTTTACCGTGGCCAGTAGATGGATTTAAATGCTTCAGTTCTTGTGTTTGGTGAGTGCTGTATTGGCAGTTACCAGAGGGTTAGTTAAATGGGATGCAGTGTATTAAAAAATGATCCATTTCTTCACTGTAGACGCAGTCTTCCTAAAATCATTTTACCTTTTAGGTGTTAGTCATTTTCAAGAATGTGCTTAAACAAAAGCAGTAATGAAAAGTGTATGTGTGGCTGTGTAATAAGAAGGAAGCGGAGTGAAATACATGTTTCATCTCTCGCCGAGGAGCCGTACAGATAAGTTCCCATCTGCAGAACCTGTGGTTTGCCAGATGAATTCCCCTGGCTCTAAAGCTGATGGGAAGGTGCTGGTGTTCTCCAGCTTTGACGCTTAGCGTGCAATGAAGAAGTAAAAAAATCAGGGGGTAAAATCAGTATTGGAGAGCTGTGTAACAAATCTGTATGTACAAAGTGATAAGCTGATAACAGGTAGCCCAGATAGGCAATTAATACAATTGGTTAAATTAACTGATGGCAGAGATCTCCTTCAGGTAGAGGTTTGCCTCCAGTCTTTATGCCCTTTCTGAAGGCTTGCAGGGAATAGCTGTGGAGGATAGACATCTTCAGAAATGAGCAGTGACTTACAAGCAGAATAGGTAATTAATGAGAATTTATTGCTTTTGAGGGACAAATGAAGCACCTCCAGTTTTCTTGTGAGTGATGTTCAGCTTTCTTTTCTCCAGTAAATGATTCAGCTGCTCAAACTTTTCTAAGAACAATTAGAGGTAAAGAGAGGGGAGAGAAGGGAAGAACTGGCCCCTCTCAGCTTGATTTATGATCTACCTCTTTTGTAACAAGATTTCCAGTATTGTAAAATATTAAATACATCCTTATATTCAATATCACATTTTGATACATTTCATGCCTCATTTGCTACTGGAGTCAAGGACAACTTCACATTTTTCATGGCACAAGGCCCAGATTTGTCTATTTATTTATTTTTAATCACTACATTTTTCTTTTTTTACCTGTGTCAATTTGGATTAAATCTTGGCAACCATAGCAACCTATTCCACTGGGTGGTTTCAGGTCTCCAGGATGTGGGAACTTTTTGGCTTGACTGACGCCCCATGGGCTGCTGTGCGGTAACCGTCTATAGAGGATCATGTTTAGAAGGGAATGGGTGAGATACAGGTTTGTGCTGAATGTTAGACTGAGGCAGGCAGCCCTGTCTGTCACTGGCAGTGTCACTTGTAAACAAAAGGCTATTTTGTTTAACAGGTCACATGATATAATGAGGGGGATTAAGTAGAATTTCCTGCCACAGTTAAAGGAAGATGCACATAACTCCTGTTAATTAGGAAGGGCTCAGTATTTGTCTTTGCCTTGATCTGTGTGGGAGGTTTTTTGATTATTGCTTTTCACATTGGGGAACAACAGCTGATTCCTGTTGCCTTCTGTATCGAGTCACCAGTACAGAGTGACTCTGCTTCTGCAGGTAGAGATGGCAGCTTGGGATGCAGCAGAGCCAGTGCTGCATCTTTGCAATTATAACATGGGCTCTATCCCATTTCAGTTGTCAGACCTTGAGAGCATCCTTTTAAATGCCCATGTTAAGCCGAGGAGTTTCTACAAGACTTCTTTAACAGCTGGGCTCTGTGGAGGCTGAGTGGTGACATGTCTGTGTTGGCTAGGGGTTAGATTTTTGGGGGAGCCCTCAATTCTCACACAGATATCTTGCCCGGGATCCATCCCACTTGCCTTCACTGAGGTGTCTCATCTCCTCCATAAGTCAACATAGAGGAATTGGACTGTGTTCCCTCTGGAGGCGATATCTCTGATATGAGTCATCCTCCTGGGCTCAGGGTGTCTGACATTCTCTTCACAAAATCCTTTTTTTTTTTTTTTTTTCCCCCTACTGGCAAGGTGACTCCAGTTTTTTGTCTAAGAAAGTACAGTAAGAACCGTTTGCATGTAACTGGAGCTCAAGAAGCTCTGCCTAGAAATAAGACATTTTTGAACAGTGAGAGTAATTAGAAACTGTAGTATCTTCCCTAAAGCTTGCGGTCAAATACCCATGAATGGCAACTTTACATTGAGATTGGGTGCTTTTCCTGAAAGACATGCTTTAGTTGCAATGGCAATGAGCTCAAGAAGGCCCATGGCTTGTTGTTTTGGAGGGGGACCTGGACAACCACAGGGGTCCTTGCTGATCTGTAAGTGGGAGCTGGTTTAGCAAAAGAGTCCAGTGTTCACAGATGTTTTCAACAAGCTCCTTTGAACTGCCCCAGCTTTCCCACTGAAGCTGAGTTCCTGAAAGAATGGCCGTGAGACTCAGAAGAGTTTGGCTGGATGGAAAATTTTACAGCTGATCTATTGGTGGTGTTGCCCTTCCAGTTCTCAAGAGTGCACATTTCCTTTCAGAAGCTGTCAGCACCCAGAAAATAAATCCTTTCAAGTTTAAGTGAGAACATCTCCTGATGGGCAGGCACTTAGCTGCCTTTAGGGACGGGTCATCACCAAGGCGCGGTGCCCTAAATGAGTGACCTTGAGCCTTTGGTCCATTGGCAAAGGAGTCTGTGAAATGTTATTCGCAAATAATAAACAAACAGGTTTTCTCCATAGGAGAGCTTGTCTCTGTACTGGAGAACCTCTAAGGCTTTGGATCAAAAAAAACTTCTAAGCCCTTCTTTTTAAATGAAAGTGTCAATAGAAGTCAGGGCCCTTATTAATTTAGGGGATCTTAAAAATCCCACTAGGTGCTTATCTGCCTCTTTTGGTGGCTGATATCCATTGAAAATCTGTCCCAAAGTACTTGAATCACTCTTGAAAATGGAACTTACGCTTTGAAATTATCTGGTTGCCGGAAAACACTACTCATAGCATTGCCTTTTTCTAATAGCCACATCAATTAAAAGCCTTTCTGCATCTTGCTGTCAGCAGGCCCTTGTGTATGGTAGGGAGTGCAGGAATTTCACTCAGGCTGCTTTTTATGATCCCTATGCTTTGCAAATGAAACAAAATTTAGTGAGGGAACCTGTCTTTGTTCCCCTCCTTCTCATACAGCAAACTAATTGAAAACAATATGAATGTTAATGATGCATTTCACATTTGGAAGTTAGAGGGGTGATTAATACATTGTATGTTGTATATTAACACCTTCTCAGGGGCATAATGAAGACAAAATATATTCTCTGAGACAAAGTTGTTTATTTTGCAATGTGTTTCCTGTGTTCCACCAACCCTTTTCCCATTGAAATACAATCTTTCCAATCCAGAGGGTTTTGTTTCAAAGCATAATTTAAAATCAATCAATAAACTTTTATGTCTTAATCCTTTTTTCCTTCTCCTTTTGATTGAATAGCTGAAACAAAATGCACAAAGTGAATGGAGATGTGAGGAAGGCAGGAAGAGGAAAGAAAAGCTAAGAGGATGATGTGAAAGGCCAGTGATGTGACGGGTTCCTGAAGCTGTCTCCTTTAGATGTTAGTGGAAATGGTCTGTTATGGGAGGGAAGGCTAACAGAAGGTAACCTGTTAGAGTCCAGGGAAAGCTTTTTCCCCTCCTCTGCTCCTTGACTAATGGCTACCTCCAGAATCCTTGTAAAGGTTTTTTTTAATTATTGTGATAAATTGCTCTAGTGAAGTCTCTGGCATGGCTGGAGGCTGAAGCTTTTGATTAATCTGTAAGGCAGTTGGACGCACTGAGTGCATCTGTGTGACGAGCAGAGATCAGTCTCCTCTGTCCCCGGTTGGTACTGGAGCGACAACTGCTGTCTTAACTGGGCTGCTGTGACCCATGACTTCTGGAGCACCGGTGCACAAGCTTCCTTGTGCGTGCCTGTCTGCCCTTCAAAAAAGGACACTCTCAATCCACTCTCCTTCCAGAGTTAAGCTGGGGCTTGGGCACTGTTGTGGCCCCACCCTTGCTGTCTAACTGTCCCGGCTTCTTGCCTGTGCCACATGTCAAAATCTCTTTGCTTCCGTGAGGGCTTTGAACAGAGCAGGGCTTTCTCTGTGGTAGTGAACACAGGCCAGGGAACCTGTCTTTGGCCCAGTAACGACCAGCGTCAGCAGAGCTGGCCCTGAGCAGCTGACCTATAACCCGCTTGCAGCCTTGGCGGAGGTTTCAGCTGAGCTGTGGGCAAGTGGGCGACATCCTGCTCACTCTGCAACTTGGTGTTCTGGAAGAGTTCAGAAGCTGCCAAGTTTTCTGATTTTGTTGCAGATGTTTGAATGGGCTTGTAATTTTGCAAGACAGTTGCGGTTCCTAGTGTCCTGTGTCTTCCATGCAGCTTCTGCTTTCCTTTTTTAAACTGGACTAAGTCTCTTGTTTGTGAAACAAACCTTAGGTACAGCAAGCATGGTCAGAAACCAGAATAAAATTAAGAATGCCAGATATATTGGTTTTCATATGTTATTTCATATGATAATATGGGTTTGGAGGATTGTTACTTTTACTGTGATTTTGTGTAGTGACGCTGGAACTGGTTTACTCTGCTTGAGGTTTTGGCTGCAGTTGTTTATGATGAAAAGGCATGTGATTTTTTTGTTTGTTTGTAATAAAGTATGTGTCTAGTTCAGTACCTAGATGCGCTCACATGGAAGTGTGGCATCTGTTAAACTTCTCATAAATCTGCAGGGTCAGTGAAGTTGTAAGCTGAGAAAGCCTCTTAAGCCCTTCGGGTGGGAAGGCAGGACATTGGTGTTGCATGGCTTGAGTATCAGACGTTGCAAGAGAAGTCAGCGGGTCTGCAACCACATGATGGATAAAAACCTTAGCACTGGTTGGCAGCTGAAGTTGTGTCTGAAATCTTAGCCCTTCAGGCTAGCTCAGGGAGCAGAGCCTCACAACTCGTGCAGATCACTCCAGCCACTGTCTATGGGCAGGCATGGTGTTTAGCTCTTTCCATGGTCTCATGGACTTCCTGAGGACCACAAAAGGTGATGAGCATCTGCGTATTTGTGTCCCTCAGACTGCTCACAGTAATAAGCTCTGGGAAATGACTATTTAGCACGATCCAGCCCTTATGCTGTAATATTGTTGTCGTAGGTGGAAGCATGTGGTGGTGGCTGATTGTGTAACTCACTCCAGAGAGGGAAGATCACGCGAGCTATAACACGTCTATAATTTAGTACAATGAATGGCTATAAAACAACAAACACTTTTAAATGCCATTCTTGGCTACAACTGAATGATTTTTCTCCTTTGGCAAAGTCATTAAACGGGAAGGGGGAGGGGGCCAGAAAGGTATATATATCAATCCACTCTGTGTGGTTGAACCATTTTTTTTTAATTATTTTTTGATGAATGAAAATTAAAGTCTGAGAGTGGGTCGAAAGGCCCAGTGAGAATGGCTGAGTTCCTCCAGGCTGTAGGCAGCCTCTTATTAATAGCGCCTGGCACTGATATTCCCACTGGTTTGGAGATAAAGAACCCCAATTCTGATGTGTTCTTCAAAAGGGAGGGGGAGGAATCAACCCATAGTAATTACTCCTTTGCAAGTTTAGTATTTATCGACTTTCTGAATGGTGATGAATGGAAATGTGTTTATTTATTAAAACACATAAAATGTCTTTTTTCTTTAGAACTTGACGTATTTTGCCTGTTTTGCTACCCCCTAACTCTCTTTATCTGCCATTAAGCCATGTGTTTGCATGAAACCAGCTCCATCTCTCTGTTTTGTCTGAAATGGTAGTGGGCTCAATTAAGGCCCTCTAGCTTCTTGAAGGCACATTCTACCTGATTTGCTTGGCTCTGTTTCCCTGCCTTAGGAGCAGTATCCTGTGGCTATGTATATGATCTTAACCTACTGTGGCTTGGCTGTGTCTTAAACAGCTTCCTTGTTTGAGTCTAATTAATCTTCCATTAGTTACACAGCCCAAAAGATACAGCTACAGATTTCAGTAGTCCCATATAGAAAAATTTGAAATGTAGAGCATTGGTACCAAGAAAAACCATGTCATCTTTCAGGTTTGTGTAATAGAACGATTTTATCCTTCTGTAATTTCCAGGCCAGCTGTGGTAGGAGGCAGGATTTACTGCTGCACTTCTCTGGCAGGCAGGGTTATTCCCCTGACCTTCTGCTCTAGCAGGCTTTCGAACCTGGACATAAATCTGGGGCTATTGCTTCTCCCAGTCATCTTGGTGATCTCACTGCTGCCTTGTGCTCACTGTTGCATATCTGTCTGTCTGCCTGCCTCTCCTTTTCTGCTCAGATCCCAACTTTTTGGGGGTCATGAGGCTGTGTCCTTGCTTATCTGCAGCTTGCAGGGTGCTGGAGAGACACAGTGGAGTGGAGTGGGAGCGGTTATATTTTCACAGTTTGGGCATTATATATGGGTGTAACCTGATGTGGCCCGAGCAAAACTTGCTGGATCTGGGAACACGGACAAGGGGTAACTGGCTGGGGCTGGGTTGCAGTGGACTGGAAAAAGGAGATGGTGCAGGAGCTGCCAAGGCTTGAGTACCATCTACATCCTTGAAGTTAATGATTATTTCCTTATAGGAAACCATTTTAAAGGAGATGTCAGGTCCTCAATTACTCAGCTGCTCATGGTCAAAGATTTCCCAGTCCTCTGTCTTTGGCACAATCGGTGGCATCCTTCGCTGCTCTGGAAGTGTCTGCGTTGTGCTGGCCTGGTTGCCAGCTCTCAAAAGCCTGTAAGGATTGCTGATGACATTGTTCAGTGATCTTGATGGGGGTGATCTGATGACTGCATCAGCAGTTCCAGTGTGCTGGAATGGTCAGGCAGGAGCTATGAGTGACTACTCTTAGAACTATTCACGTATGGAAGTTTCTTTTTCACACCTTGATGCAGTAGCGCAGAGTAAATCCAAACAGTCGTCATCCATAAGCGCGAGTCCTCGTGTACAACCTCTTTAGCAGACTGCAAGAGGTGCTTCCACAACAATAACTCAGGTAATGAGGAGTCCCTAGGTTCTGCTTAGTAATAGCTTGTAATGACTCCCAGGGAGTGATTTCAGCCTTCATAATCCTCCTAGCCGTACCCATCTTCTACACTAGTGTCAGTGAGGAACCACACCTGTGTCATTAGCAATCTTGTCCCTTGTTGAAAAGCTGAGTGCAATGGTGTTGGTGGGGAGCAAAGGTACAAATTTGGGGAGGGGGGGCATTTGGGGAGATGAAGCAGTATGTGTTTTTTGTCATGGAGTCCGGCACAGCACTGAGACAAGAAAGAGACAAAGGGGACTGGGCTGTCTGACTGAGCAGATGAAGGCACAGGCCTGAATGTTATTTTAGAAACCTTGATCAAAAAACTTCAGACTTAAAGACTGTTAAGACCAGGATGAAGGCTGAGATCAATAGGCTTTGAATGAATTCCTATAAAAAGGAAGAATTTGGTTTTTACTTTGTAGGCACACTGCAGGAGAATCTAATCCATTGTCCCCAAAGGAGTTGTTCCAGCCCTCCTCTCATCAAGATATGCAGGGATTTTAAAACCTGCCAGGTTTCAGTGGGTTGGAAAAGAAAAAAAAGGTGGGGGAGAGGTAGAAATTAAACCACAAATGTTCACAATAAAATGGTGATAGAAATGGAGGTGGACAGGGAATAAGGGAGCATCTGAATTTAGTCTCAGGAGGCCAGTAACTTCCCGGGTCATTTTTGGCTGTTCTCAAGTCTTCTGCCTGTGTGCTGCAAAGGCATGTGCAGGCTGAAGTCAATCTAGTGTTGGGGTTTTGGTGTATTTTGGTGTCAAGCCCTGTGATTTCCACGCAGGCAAATGCTTGCATGCCCCCCACCTTTCAAAATAAGTGTTGTCCCAGCCTAAAAGCCAAGCACAGAAGTGAGCTTTCTGATGACGAGCGTGTGTCTAAATGTTGTGCTGGAGCAGGGCCAGCGTGCCTTGCCTCTTGTCAAATCAAGCTTCTACAAGCTTATGTTCAGTAAATAAATAGGTTTTCCACCTTGAAGCTGAGCGCTCTGTGCGTGTGTATACGAGAAGCTTATTTTTTTAATAGTGATATTTCATTTTTTCTGTGGCACTTCTAGGCTTTACCTCCCAAATCTCCTTACAAAGGGAGGTATGACATTGTCGGATAATGCATATGTTGCTGTGCACTTTGATAATGAGTTGAAGGCATCTTTTCTCCGTGTAGATGGCAAGGAGTCATTACAAACAACCTTTGAATCCATGTTGGGACTTCCAGGCAAGTGTATGGCATAATGGAAATGGCGTTTTTGAAGCTCATTTGGGTAGATCCATGCAGTACCAAAGCAAGAAGACCTAGTAGAGAATACTTACAGTTTTATAGAGGGGGAAACAGTGGGAAGAAGAAACAGTGAGTTATTTAAGGATAGGGAACAGGGCAATTGCAGAGCTAAAAATGGATTTCTGGAGTCCCAATTCAATAGACCAAACTATCACGCTGTGTGTGTTATCTTTTTACAGGCTCACTAGCAGGCACAAACATGTACCCACCCACACAGTTTTAATCTCAGTTGCTGTGTCAGACATTGCTGATGGTTGAACCCTGAAAACTCCATGAGGCAATTTTAGAGGCATTGCCAAAATTTCCCTGGCTGTTAGTCTAAGAACGTCTGCCCCTTGGGTCTACCAAACTGAGCTGGGAACCCTTGGAGAAGCATCTGTTATTTCTAGTGGCGGATTTCCTGGGAAGTGGATTCCCCCGCAGACTGTTGAGCTGTGCTTTTGTCCCTTCCAGTCCCGTACAGAGCCAAAAATGGGAATGAAACCATGAAACTAGTGCCTCTTGCCCATGAGCATGCAAAAATTGAGCTCACATTCTGATGGGGCATCTAGAGCACGCAGGTGAGGCTAGATCCTCTTAGTACTTGCCCTAACCCGTCTTGTTGGCAGGTGGATCAGGTACTGCCAAACCCGAACTGTGTCTGAATGCACTGATGATGCTTTGATTTTTTTTTTTTTTTCTTGGACCTCCTGGACTTCTACAGAGTCCAGATACTGGGAGGTCCAAAACTGAAAGTCGTTTGCTAGCTACATTTAATGACATCTTGTCTGTAGTGTTTCTTGTTTGTTTTAGTGGGAGAATGGGATGTTTCAGGGCTTGCAGTGTTATCCAGGGATTTCAGTTCAATGCCCTATCAACCACGGGCTCCCTTTGGATTCTGGACAAACTGTTTTGTCTCTTTGCATCTCAGTTTTCCCTCCTGCAAAGTGAGGATGCATAATTGTACTGAGGGTTGTGAGGAGAAGCAGTATGTGAAGCTGGGCTGAGAAGGAGTCCTTGCATCTGTGACCTCCTGACTCTTGCTGGTGGCAGGTATCGGGTTTATTTGGACATGACTGTTTAGAGAGGGCTACTTAGACTCCTCTCTAAACCCCAGCAAATCTGCTGTGGGGTAGCACACTACTTGACAGCCATTATCGCCGAGCTTTGATACTCTGTTTACACATGACAGAAATGAATTGTAGACACAGCGGATGACTAAACAGATTAGTTACCGTGTCGTTAATTACCTTCATCCCAGCACTGTTCTGGATGATGCTCTGAGGCAGAACAGTGACCTGATGATACCAGCGCTGTGTTGCCTGTCCTGAGCTGTCAGTGGGAGAATTATTAGAATCGCTCGAACTGGTAAATCACTGGCGACTGCTTTTGTTTGGTGAGAGATACGAGTATCTCTGTACAAGAAAGTTGCCTCGCATAACCCATTTGGTTTGTGTTTACAATGAAGTATCAGAGTGACTTTCATACATCCTGTCCCACTGTGGAAGGGAATAGGAATGTCTGAGCTGACTGCGCCACAGGACAAAAAGCCCTATGAAATTCAGTGGAGATGAGGATGTTGTTAGAAGATAGTATCTTTTCATTTTACTAAATATTAGTGTCTTCTGTGAGCACTGGCTCAAATCTTAAGGTGTGCAATTTTAATGGCAGCATCTTCTAGTGAGCACAGAACTGCCTTGTGAGGGCTGGGCTCTATTTTGGTTTCCCTTCCTGACTTTGATTTGCTGTGCAGAGCAGGGCTTGTCTTGGTTTGGATGACAAGAGCATAGTGTTTTGGGGGAGGATTTTATCTGGAGCCTTGAGGATTTCATTTGGAGCGCTGCTGTAGTTCAAATAAATGACAAAGTCCAGCTAGGGAGAGGATCAGGGTGTGGGTTTACTGGGGTGGAGGGAGGGAAACACATTCCAAATGCAGCTCGAAAAATGCCGCTCCAGGTTTCCAGCCTCTGGGTTATTCCTGGCCAGAGCTAATGATGATATATGAGTCTTAGAGAACACTCTTCATCCTGAGACCTCAAAGCCCTTCACTGAAGAGGTCTGCAACATTATTCTCACTAGATACAGGTGGTAAAATTAATGCATTAAGAGAGAAAGTAGTTTAGCCAAGCAGCAGAACTGAGGATGAAATCTTGGTGTCCTGAAACAGTGCCATGCTTTGCCTCATAGGAGCTATTGCCTTTTCCAGCTCTTGGACTTTGCTAGTGCTTTGATTACTAGGTCAAGCCCTGCTGTTTTGGAAGGTCAGCAAGTTTATACCTCTTGCTCACGCCTACTTGCTTGCTTGTCTGTTACCTTCTTTGAGACCCCGTAAAGCGCTCTTAACCCTATCTCCCAGCATCTGTTGTGTGCTTACAATGACAAAAATCAAACACAAGTTTATCATCATCTTCTTCCTTCTGCTGAGCAGCTGCTGTGAATACCACATGGCAGTGCTTTAACTCTCATAAATTGCTCACAAAGACTGGGCAGAGGTGTTGCAAATTTTTTAGTTTTTTTTTTTTTTTTTTTTTTCGAACATGAGTGCTTCTACAGCACTCTAAAAAGCTTGGAAAAGAGTGAGCCCTGTGGCTGTTCTGGCACATGGCCCTGTGCTCCCTGTAGGGTCACATCTCTCTGCGCAGTGCTGCCTGGTCCCGTTCTTTGCTGGGAAGTGACTGCAGGCACATAGGCATCCTTTTTGTTGTTTCTGGCCCTGGGGTAATCTGGGATATAATCAGGTTAGTATGGTCAAACTGCGTTTAAGTGCTGAATTATATCAGTGAGAGAGTCCAACACACTGGCTGCTCCTGAAATGCATCTGTATTTCTTTCTCCTTCTCAGATTCCTCTCCTAGGGCACAGAACAGTTTTGTGTCCCTTAGCCTCTTCTCTGTTCCCTGCCCTGTGGCTCTCAACTATTAGCAGCTGAAGCCTGTTTCTTGCAGCTTGTGGGTTCCCCCCCTCCACACCCGCATGGATCCTGATAAGCCATTTCACACCAGCCCAGATATCTGCCAAGTGTGTACCTGGCGCCCTCCCTTCTCTTTGGCTGCAGCTAACACTGTGCCACCCTTGCTCAAGCACATGTGTTAACTGTGGGCATTTTTCTCTTTCCCCAGGCTGGGTTCAGTTCTCTCAGTCCTCTCCTCTGCTATGTGCTGTGCAGGCTGGCTGTGGGCATCTCGCTTGGTTTGATTTGAGCCTCGGTTTCTCTCCTATATATAACACCACTGCTTCTACCCTAGTGCCAGGGTGAATTGTTTTAGCCATGAGGCATCTGGGCACTCAACAAGGAGGGCTGGATCAGCACCAGTGGGAGCAGGACCTTGCAGAAAGCCAAAAAAAAATTGGGAAACTCCAGCTGCGTTGGACAGGAGTTCGTGCTGCCCTTCTAGCAGAGTCCCCTCCGGGAGCAGCCCCTCCTGATCCACTCTCTTCCTTGGCTTCCCCTTGATTGCCTGGTGCAATTCAAGGGTGTTGGCTCTGCTACCTCAGCTTCTTCCTCGCCCCGGGGAAGAGTTGCGTCTCTCGGCTACGCAGACAGTCTGCCACCACTGCGGAGAGCCTGGGCTGTGTAGGTGGCTGCCTCTTGCCTCTGCCGGAGCGCAGAGCCGGAGGCGTGTGGGAGAGAGCGGGCTCTGCATCCCTCCTTTGCACTCTGTGGCTCCCCGTGTTTGGCGCCGGTGAGCTCACCCTCCCGAGATGCTAACGTGCAGCACACAGATGGCCTGAACAGTTTGGGGAGCAGACTCTCTTCATTTGTGTAAAAGCAAATAGGCTTTGAAGTGACTAAACTGCTACAGCAATAGTGACAGGGGAATTCAGATTTTTTTTGGGGGGGGGGGGGTTGTTCATAGGCTTGGTTCCTTCAGTTGCAGCTAGAGGCTTTGGCACATGCGAGGAAAACCTCTGCACGTTTGCACTCCCCGGTGGCATCTGAGCTGTCTCTGACTGCAGTGACTTCTGCGGTTTTGCTCTGAACTGTGGCATTGTGTCGTGGTTTGTCCAATGTCTGCTGATAGTCGCTTGGAAGGGGTTATTGCCTCTCTTTTGGGAAACTTCTTGTTCATTAAGGAGTTTATCAGTTGAAAAAGTCACTGGGGTGGAAAGAGCCATTTCTGCCCTGCAGAAAATCCCTGCCGTTTATTTTGTGAGCTAAAGGTCAACTTGGCAATCTCCCCTATTTAGATAAAATATGAAACCTTCCCTTCTCTGCTGTAAGCCTATGCTTGCTAGACCATTTGTGGTATTTTAGCATGCCTGTAGGAGGGAGTAATGGATCAGGGAGACTCTGATGCTCTTTAGCTTTCTTGCTAACTTGGAGGCTCTACTCACATGCCTACCGTATGCACAGAGATTGCTGCTGCCGACCATGAGCTGATTAAATGCAACCCATCAAAGTTAAAGAGAGCTTGAGATTACCACTGCAGCTGTGATCGGCTGACAGGATGTGGCAAAGCCCAAAATTCTAGTCAGGCTAAAATCAAATTAAAGTTTCCCAGCATGATATTTTAGGAGGTAGAAAAAAAATTTTAAAAAAAGAGATGGAAAAAGAAAAACCCAAAACAAAAAAGCCCCCCACAGAGTTCATCTGGTGGATGGAGTTACATTAAGCGAATGGAAATTAAAGGCTTTTCATAGAGATCTTCAGTATAATTTGATGGAAGACTTTAATTATTTCAAAGTGCCTAAGAAAAGGAGCTTGGAAAGATTTCGGGAGGGTGAGCTTTCATAAAAATATCTCTCTTCACAAGCATTTTGAGCTGTTGTTGGGCTGAAAGGCTGCTGTCAGCTCAGAAAGAGGGATATGAAAATCCTGTGCCCCCCATCCTCCCCAGAGACCAATTCCTGCATGAGTGGCAGTCAGTCTCATAAGAGAAGGCCAGGGAGCTGCGAGGAGGCGGGTGAAGGAAGAGCAAAGACTTCACTGCTGCCAGGCAGCCTCTCTTTATCAGCCTTCACAAGGAACGTAGGATGAAGAGGGCTCCTGGCCGTTAACGTGAGGACGGCGGTCTGTGGTTGATTTGGATCTCTCTTGGCGTTTTGGACAGTAGAGCCAGAATGAGCATCTTCTCCCTGGTACCCTGGGGAGATGGTCTGCTGAAGTCATAATGCTAAAGTTGTCACTCATCCAATTCTTGCTTGGACAGCCCAGGAATTAATGGGTCTTTGTCTAGTCTCCAGGTTGACATAAATTCAAGTATCTGGAGACTGTCCATTCTTTCCCTGGGACTTGGATGCTCTTCTCCTATCTCTAGCCTGCTCACTTTCAGGGAGAAATGTGGCCTCTTCAAGCTCTGAATGCTCAGCGTTTTCAATTCCTCCTCTTCCTCAGACATGCCATTTTGAGATGCCCCTCTCCACCTCCATGCACGCTTCTCCAGGAGGGTGGCCTGATGGTGTTGCAGGAAGCTGCAGGCAGCATGGGGGCAGGACCGTGCCCCCAGCCATGGGTCTCGCTGCTAAGCCAGCAAGCCCTGCCTCTGTGCATGGCCGGTCCTGGCTGAGCTTCTGCTGGCCTGAGACTGAAGCAGTGTTGTCGAGGCTGACAAAGTTGAGATCAAGGAATGATTTTGGCTGAATGGCCAAAGTTAAACTGCCCTGAAGAGCAGGGATTTCAGGTTGCTGCCGGAGCTGCTCTCACTCCTGCAGATAGGTACTGTGCTCCTGGGCTGCGGTGGAGGACGGCAGTCAGAAATGGCAGTGTTTCAATGAAACTGGGAGTCTTGCCTGATTTGCTACAGCCCAAGGGTTATGTTGCACCAGGTACTTCCCATTAAACTTCAGGATGCCTTTCCTTGCTGTGTCTGTTCTCACCATCCTTTCCGGTAGTGCAAGTGGTCCTGATGTTGATTTGACAGTGTGGGGCTTTGTGGGGGCTGCATGTGCCCTACCAGAGACTCGCTGTGTCCCCTCTGGTGCCCCAGCCTGTATGTTGGTTAACAGTACTGCACTCCTCTGCAGGGCTGCTCTGAGGATAAACCCAGCCAAGGAAGGTCATAGCCAAGGAGTGGGAAAAACATAACCAACTTAGATGAATAGGTGAGATTGGGAGAACCATGGGATCCGTTCCCAGGAACTGCATTATATAGCAGTAGAGGGCAGGTGCTCATTTCTCCTGCCTGTGGGGATGAGTGTTTGGCAGATAACTTGCAAAAATGCAGCGTTGGTAGCCATTGGAGTGGGAGAAGGGAGATGCTCAGTTGCAGGTAGGAGCCACAGCAAAAAGGACAGGCACACATCTAACCAGCTGCACAAGGCAGATGAGCTGCCTCCGTTGTCCCAAGTGATCGTTGCTGGGCTTGGGGAGCCATTGAGCTTGCGTGGCTCGTGGGTGAAATGGTCCGAAACAGGGAGCTGTTTGGATAGACAACCACACCAACTGTCTAGAGAAATGAGCTCTGTTTTTAGGAGACTCAAGCGCCTACAGAGTCAAACAGCCTGCTTGCAAGGAGAGGGGTAGAAGGCACTGCAACTTCAGGGAGAAGCTTGATCTGAAGGGGCATTGCCTTTATTCAGCCCTGAATGAACCCTGGAAGTGCTGCTGGGCGAGATCCTGTAGGGTGCTTTAGCTGAGGCTGCTCAGGGGCCAGAGTTAATCCAGCACTTCAAGAATAGGAAATTAGGCACCGTTTATTGCCGAGAATGTGGTTGATTTGTTTGTGGGTTTTTTTCTTGTTGTGTCAAAGCCTTTCTGCACCGATCGTTCTTTGCTGCATTTCCTCCCTAAAGCTGCGCGTAGAGGAAAATGAGTTTGTGCTGTGCTCTTGGCCAGGCTCCTGCGTGGTGTCACTGCAGAAGTTTGGGCTGTGTGGTTAACCATTTCTTTCTTGTCATGTCATTATCTAACCACCTTCCTCCCACATCGCATCTCCTGTGCTCTGCAGGCGCTTGTGCCGATGCACGCTTGCATCACTGGGTGATATTAAAGTCCCTTATGAACCCTGTGGGCCCCTGCAGACGATGTTCAGATCAGTGACTGAAATCCAGGTGTGAAATAGCCTTCCTTTGCGTGTCATCTCAGCAGAAGAGCTGCTTTGGTAGAATAGCTTTTTGAGCGCAGACAGTGGAGTGGTGGATGCAGACAGCTTCCTAAGTGACATGTCTTCAGGGCAGGGACTATTCGTATAACAGGAAGCAATGGAGGTGATGGCAGTTGGTTTTGTTTTTAATTTAAGGGTCTATTTGCACACACCAGGCTGTCCTTGTTCTGTTAATAACAGCATCTGCATGCTGGGGTCACCATCTCGCTGCACTCTTTGAGAATTTGTTGTTTAAGCAACAACATTTGTTGGGGGTGGCAGAGAGAAAATGGCCCCCTAATGTAAGTGATTTAACTCCTGGCAAAGCATGCTGAGAGATGGAGGGGAGGAAGAGCCGCTCCACATGGAGCTGGGCAAGGAGCTGAGGCTGGAGGTCTGACGAGTGACCACCTTCATTCACCTTCAAAATGCTCAGTGTTCTCTGTCCCTCTGGGTGTTTGTACGTCTCCCACCAGCAGTGTCTAAGCTGTTTTCAGAAAGGAGTAATGTGGAGTTTAGCATTAATAGCTTTTCTTTTGGGGGCAGGAGAAGATGCAGAGGCTGCCAGGCAGCAGTTAGCAACAATCAGCTGGGCTGATGGCTACTGGGCAGCTGGAATAGTTGGAAGCCTGCTGGGCTCAAAACTGGTTCAAAATGAGTTGCGCTGAATCACAACCGCTCAAAACTTCCTCTGCTGGGAGTGTATCTGAGCTGAAGTGAATCCCAGAGGGTGGGAGGAGGAAACACAAGTGGTTTCTGTGAGCTGGGGAGTTAAGGCAGCCTGGAGTACAGTTTATGCCTCGTGGCTGAGTTCAGTAAGCTGTTATTGATGATTTTCCCTATATTTGGAGCGTGCATAACATCTTTCCCTTGTGGATTCCTTGGTGCCTAATGGGAGTTGAGCTAAACTTGCAGTCCCTTCCCTCTGTGGAGAAATCTTTTTCTCCTCTACTAGACTATTATTTAATGAAACTCATAAAACCCAATAGATTTGTGAGTTCGCATCCTCATGAAATTTGGTTGGAAACTGGCCATCGTATCCCAGGTTGATTAGGAATGGGCCCATCAATGGGTATCGAAAGCAGAACTGTATAAACCTCACTTTCTCTGGTGTTGAGACCAAACCAGAAGTGTCTGGATCAGAAAGAGCAAATTCAGGATGTCAGATGTCTGAGTCCTGTTGGCTTATCTGGCCAGATAGGCTGTGAATTCAGGCTTAAGGATAACAGCTGCATTAGAATATGGTGCTGGATTTTGGATGGATTATAGGTCAAGATGCAAGCATTAAAGTTGGGCTAAGGCTGGTTAATGAGGACAATTTATGCTTATAGCTGGAAGAGAATGATGTGATCAGGGTTTTCAGAGTGCGCAGTGTGGGCATAACTTAGTCCCGTTGTACTTTCCTCATTTAACTGGAATTGATGTTAAGCCAGCGATGAAAACAACCGAAAAGCTAACTCTGGAAAGGGTTGTTCCTTGCTCAGTTTGGAAATTGGATATCGCTGATGAGGATGAGTGCTCTGGGAGCAGTTTTGAGAATGCTGCTAAGTCAGGAGCACAGACAGCCTGATTATAGCTAACTTGGAGCAACAGAAAGGCAAGGTGGTCAGAATGAATTTGTTCTGTGAACAAATTTGGTTTTCACAGTGAGGCAATGTCCTGTGCCTTTGTAGTCCTGTTATGCTTTGTTAATGAAACCAAGTGATCTTTGCTTGCTGCAAATTGAACCCCTGGATAAAGTCTGCAACTGTGGTGCCATTCTGCTTGCATCACTCTGCAGATAGGAAGGGGATGCTTGCGCTCAAGTAAGAATGGAGAAAAGGTCTGTTAAGTGTTTGTGAGATTTATCCCATGCTTGACTCTTCGCAGTGATGGTAAAATGCAGGTTCCATTTGAATCAATGTTGAAATTCTTTGCTGGGTGTGGGGTTTTACTCAGGGCTTTCCTAAGGCTAGTTTTCATGGCAATTCAGGAGTGCAAGTCCCATCAGCACTTTTAGAGATCTCTGCTGGCCTTTAGTATAGAAGAGCTTAGATCTCTTGCAGGAGTGACTCTGGGCAAGGTCTCTCAAAGTGAGAGAGCTGATGGCATTTGGCTTGCTAAAGGGAGAGATGGTAAATAACTTGGGTAAAACCATATGTGAAATCTGGAGCTGTCCAGGAATTGTATATGTTATGGCCATATCTGAGACGAAGTGGCCAGATATTTGAGAAACAAAGGATAAGCCAGACACAGAGCAGTGAGTTGCCTTGAGGCTTATGAAACTCGAGTGGTGCTTTGTTCAAAAGAGCTTCTTGTATCATCAGGCAAACTGCTCTGTGCCCATATTCCTCCTTATGCAAATGACTCTCCAAGCCTTAGAATAAATACATTAAAGGCCATGAGACAGAGAGAAAGAGGATGGTGAGAAATTGAGAGATGCCAGAGCCAAGACTGTGCGAAGTCATGTCTCTTACTGAATTTTCTGTGCTGTCATGAGGGGAGAAGCTGAGCAGCTTTTTGCCAAGGATGTGTGTGTGAAGATTTCTCTGGTCTTTCGCCCAGTAATGTATCGACAGGCCTAATAAGAATTTTCCTTTTGTCGGCAAACATTGCGTCCCATTTGTCCTCTCTCCATCACTGCTACAAGGGTGCTCCTTCTGCTGAGCCAGAAAGGTGAGGGCTCATTTCCCAGCAAGCTCTTTTAAACAGTCTCTATTGGATTGAATGAAAAGCCTGTTTCCTCAGGCTCACATCCTCTGCAGTGACCCAGGGAGGGCGGTTAGCGAATTCTGCACCCGCCCCCACCCTCCAACACTGTCTGCTTGCACTTGTCTGTGTGGTATTTCTCATGTGGCCAGGACTCCCCTCACTTCACTGCTGCTGCTTGGTGTGGAATTTGACGTGTTGTCCCAACAAGCAGGGGAAAAATTCCAGAGCTGGCCATTCTCCTCCATCCCTCTGGGACTTGGGTGTTTCATCTTGGTGACACTGTAGCACTGCACCTCTAATGGGATGCTCTTTGGTGTTAAACTGTTAATTAAACACATAGGTTTCTGGTTTGAAATCCTTTTTGTGTCATTTGTGCTACAAGCAGGATTAAAAGCTTCTCTCATGCAAATTAATGCCTTTTAAATACAACATCACTTACCAGTTTGGACTTTGGTGCTGCTTTCCTGTGCGAGACTCTTTTTTGCTACAAGCCACTCCGTTACTCCAGCGGCTCTCTTTTGCAGCTGGTTGTTGTGTGCAGCTCTGCTGTTGTGTGTATGTGCATCTCCTAACTCTTGTGTTTTGCGTGCATACCTTTAGTTTTGCAGGTTTACTTGCTGTCTTGTGCCAGCTTTTCTCCTCTGCCCCTCCTCTGTCTGCTCGCAAGCCCGTCACCCCTATGCTTTTTTGTGCGTATTCTTAGGTTGGCATCTGTCCTCTTTCCCACTTCCTTTCAGATGCATATGCTTACTGTCTTTCAAATGCACACCCAAAAATTATTGCTGCATTAAAATATACAAACCAAGTCTTACAAATGTGGTCTTCAGCCATTCACAAATTACGTCCTCCTGGCCTCAAAGTACAGGCTTTTTGAGCTTGTACGTATCAAAATGTTCTCTGGATGATAGATGGGAGATTAATCTATTTATTTCACTTAGAGTTTTGGCATCTATAAAAAGAAGCAAAACTAGCTTTTTGGCCATAAACCACTTCTTGCAGGTTGATTTGGTAGAGGCTTCTTTGTTTTCCTTTCTTTTTCCTCTTGAATCTGCCAGAGACTTTAAGTGAAATAAATAGATTAATCTTCTTTCTGTAGCCCAGAGATCAAGTTGATGCATTTAAGAGCTTTTTCTCCCCCTAGACTTCTGATATGTTCACAGATATGATTCATATTTTAGAACTTCCTTCATGTGTAAAGAGACTCAGTGGTAGCAGTAATTCTTCACTAACAGCAAATAGGGGTTAGTGCTTGTTGGATTTCTTTTCTTCTGAGAGACCTGAAAATTTTCCATCAAAGCATTTTTGATAAAAGGAAATGTTGTGGGAAAATATCAGTCTTTGGTGGGGGGGGGTGGGGTGTGGATGCCATCCAAAACCTGAAGATCTTCAAAAGAAAAAATTGGTATTTTGCAAGACTTTCTGTCTTCAAGAAGGTTCAATTGCTGTGAGCCAAACAGCTGAAAGCAGATTTCCAGAAGTGTATATGCGTATCAAAACAGAACTGTGAGAAAGTGTGGCAGAACTGGAAAAATCATCGGGTTTGAGGAGGGGAAAATGGTTTTCTGAGCAGCTCTCTCTTCTGCTGTGAAAGGGTATACACTGAGCGTAAGGAGGTCTCATGGAAAGGGTTTCTTAAAGCAGTTCATTCTGAACACAATCCTTGGCACATTGTAAAGCCGGGGTCCTGGTGATTGGTTTGTTCTTCCAGCGTGTGCACTTGCATCACAGCTTAGTGAGAAGTAGTCAAGCGAGTTTGAAAAACTGAAGGTTTGATGTCATCCAGGTACTTGGGTCTTAGACTGCCCAGGGAACGATTTAGTGTTGTTAAAATTGTGTGATGTGTATGTGTTCTTTCCTGGTATAGCACTGGGAAAATGTAGATGCCTGGCTTACCGTTTCTCCTACCAGGCTGCCTAGTGATCTCCAACCCTTTGCTACGTGAAGCCTGTGTCTCTGGCCTGCCACTGTGAGGTGAATGTTAGACCTTGGTAGAGCTCAGACAGAGGCTGACTTGCTTCAAACCAGGAAGAGAGCCAGGGGCACAGTAGGAAATGGCACCAGGGTTACTTTTGCACTTGCTCTGACTCTTCAGTCTTGTTTTACCCTTGGCTCTTCTCACCCCCGTACACACCACCCAAGAGAAAGCAGTATGTGGGCTGAGCTTTTGTCCTGCCGCCTGCTTTTGAGGAATGGTTTGACTCAGGGCTGTGTGTACCCTCCAGTGAAAGGAACTTGTTTACTTTGCATTTCCACATTTGCTGTAGGACAGGAGTTTTGCCGAGGGATATTTTCTGCAAAAGAGCCAGTGACCCTGATTTCATAGAGTGGCTTGTCCCTGGTTCACATGTTTGTGTTGAGTTTGTTCTCTATTGGAACAAAACTCAAATTTCAAAACTCCATTTTTATTTATTTCTTAATGTAAAATGGTTGTTGGTTTAAAGGCTTTTTCTTTTTCCTGGTTAAGCTTTTTAAGAAGCCTAGGCTCTGACTGTTTTTGTTTATTCAGGGTCCCACAGGCCTCTGCAAGAAGGGAGTTGTTGAGCAATTGAGATTCTGCTCACCTAGGAGTTTCCCCATGCCACCTCAGCTGGAGAGATCAGTTTGTATTTCCCTTTCCGAAAATACTTGCTTGTACTTGGCTGCATGCTGTATGCAGTGCAAACTAGCCGCTCTCTCCTGCACCAGAGGTGGTTTAATGGAAGTGATGACCCGCAGAGTGGGTAGGAGTCTTCTGCTGAATAAATGTGGCATAAGGTTTGATAGGAGAGCCTTGGCCTCTTTATACGGGAGAAACAGCTGGTGCACGGCTGGACACTGAGGCCTTTGTGAGTGCCAGGTGTGCGGAGTTAAACAAAGCTTTTCTTGCCTTTTTTTAGATTATTTGGAGTCAAACCTGTTCAGAAACTTTATCCAAGGTAAATAGCCCCCAGCCCTGTAATGATCATTATTGGTGAGCATAAAATGGTTAAAAGATTGAGGTGATGTCATGACGTATAGCTCTTAGATCAGAGGAGCAGTGCTGGTGTGGACAACTGTGGCCCCTGTTTGATGGCAGCTGGCTGTCCTCAGCTGTAAGAAAATCTGCCTTTCTCGTTCCACCTACAGACATTCCCCTTCCCCCAGGCTCTTCGTGATTTTGCCTTTAAGATGACGGCTTCAGGCCAATTAAGTGTGTCTGAAGTGGGTAGAGCAGACGTTGCTGTGTGAGACCACAGTGCCTTTAACTGCTATTGTTTGTTAATAAAAATAAATTGTGGGCATCAGGGAGGGAGAAAATCCCACACAATCTTAGTTTTCTCTTTTCATTGTTTTTTTCCCAGTGAGATGTGAATTGTCACAGCCAGGGAGGCTGCGTTGGTCTGGGATGGTTTGGAAGGGTACTGGTCCTGTAATCCCCTTGTCTATGTGCCCCTCATCTCCTTGGCTCAGCTGCTCTGTGCATGATGTAAATCATTGCTTATAAGCTTCAATGCCAGGCTGTGAACCCGAGAAGGCTGAGGCACAGGCAAAGCTGGCATTCTGCTGCCCGGAGTGCTAACTTCTGACACAGAGATGGGGCAGCCGAAGGCAGCATCCTCTTTGTCTCATACTGTGAAGCTGTCCAGAGCTCATCACAGCTCCCTGCTGCAGAAGCATAGCTCAGGTGGCTCTGCTGGAGAGGGTGAGGCAGGGTTACCCTAAGCAGCCCTGTCAAATGGTCCTCCTGCTTTCACATATTGGGGTGTTTTGCTCATGGCGCTGTGCGCATCCGTCATGTTATGCACCTTGGTGTCTATTTTCTCAACAGCCGTAGGACTTTCTTTGTTGCTGTAGTGGTTGAAGGCTTTTCTGTGTCTTAGAGTGCCCTGTGAAGCAGGGCAGAAAGATAGGGGACAACAGCACACAGGCTGGATCCTTCGGTGCACCCGAAGGGGTTTGCCAGTGTGGTTGTACTGGCAAAATTTCCTAGTAGAGAATCAGCTTAAACCCATTCCTAGAACAAAATAAGCTGCCCCAACAAATGAGTTTTAATGCTGTCAAGTTGATGTCTGTAATGGGACTTTGTAAGCGTGACTCTGAGGGGGAAGGTGGGGCTTTCACACTCGTAATTCACTTCACTGTGCCAATAAAGCTTTCAAGTATTGACCGACCATGGGGGGGCCTGATAGGTGGTGTGACAAGCCTGCGGAGGAGCAGGTAATAGAATGGAGATGTCCTGTGACTCAGCCTGGAACTGTAGCTGCTGAAGTCTCTGTGTGTTCACAGGTCTGTGGTTGATAATGCTGGGGAAAATCTAACTTTGAGATAGCTGCGTCTATATGCAGCTTGTATGAGGAATTAGGATAGGTACATATTGCTTTTATCTCTAAGCAATGATAGGAAAAGTTGATCAGGCTTTGCTAATGCTGGGGAGGATTGAGAAGGGTGAGACAAGAAAGAACTCAGGATTGTGGAGAGAGAAAGTTAAAGAAAATAATCCACAGGAATGAGAAATGTCAGGAATACGTTTGTCCTTCTGCTTCACTGCCTCCAGAATTCTTTTCTCCTTGAAGTTTCTTGCTTCTTTTTCTGGAAGTCACGAAGGGGGGAGGAAAAAAAGGAAATGAGAGAGATAAAAGAACACAGCTAGGAGAATACAAAAAAAAAATCCATTTTATGTATCAGCTGAGCAGGTGTTTATCACTAATATCACCTTCCCTTGAATATCACCTACCCGGGTGCTAAGTGAATGACCCTCACGGAGCTGTGCTGTCACTGTGGTGTGATGGAGAGTTGGAGGTCTCTCTTATCCCCCTGACACCTGGGGAAGAGAGATACAACTGGTCTGTCTCTCACCTCAGATGAGTTCATCCCTGGCAAACCACAGTGTGAATATTGTGAGGACAATGCGAGAAGAGGAAAGGCATGGTGGCTGAAAGTAAAGCAGGCTCTTTAATGCTGATGAAATCTAAAAGGAGACATAGTTTTTATAGGAACATAGAAATTGCTAGACTGGAACAGAGCTGTGCTTCATACTGTTAAGTACCCTTTTTTAGTACTAGCTGCTTCCAGAAGCAGTGTAAGGAGGCTTGCCCCAAGGGATGATTCTTCTAACCCTCAAATATAGGGAGTTAGCTAGTGCCTTGCAGCATTAAGGGTTTACATGCCATCCAAAATCTTATTTTCCCTTTTTCTTTTTTTTTTTTAACTTTACTATTGTGATTCTAGCTATTCTTTCTCTTTATAAACATCTGAGCCTTCTCTGAATCTCACTGAGGTTTTGACTGCAACAATACCTAGTGGTAATGATTTACCCATGCTAATTATGCATTTTGCAGAGGAAAACATATTGTTCGTAGCTTTAAATGGAGTGATTTTTCAGTTTAATTGAACTTACATCTTTGTATCCCTGGGGCAGGCTTGCAATTTAGTTCCTCCCCTCCCCCTGAGACACACAGGCACTTTCTCAAGCCCAGCAACAGTCACTTGTTGAAATGTTTTTCAGGTTCCTTCCCCCTTGTCAGTTCCATTTAAATTTGAGCCTCTCTGCAGATGAAGCTTTGCAAAAGGAAATAGCTCTCTTTGCTTGTCGAAAGAATGAAAAAGGCTCTGTTAAGTTGTTTGTTGATATTTCCTGACAGTTTTTCAGAATTCCTTGCTGCTCTGCAGCTGTTAAATTTGTTGTCTCAGCTGTGAGGATTACTCTAGCTTTGCTTGAGCTGCATTTTCTCACCATTCATCAAGCTTCTGGTGATGCACAGAAAGATCCATCAACACCAAAGCCACCTCCAAACTAGCATTTGGGTAAAAGCCTGCTTCCCGATTGCCTGGATAAGATGGAAGTTGCTGCCAAGTTTTAAAGGGTGTTTGTGGTTTCTCAGTGAGCTTGCAGACGATGGCGTAGGGGGTTTGCAGTAGAAGTAAATGGAGGTTGCATCAGGATAAAGCACACGTTGGGGTTTTGGAAAGCCTGGTCCTGGCACTGCCTTCCAGGACCATGGAGCAAGGTGCCAGTGCAGCTGGAGATGCTGTGCCCTGTTTTGCTGGGATGCAGCCCATCTCCAGGGCTCCCCAACTTGCTGGGGCCAGATGTGGCAGAGCAGGTGGCAAACAGATTTTGCAGGGTGGCGGTGTCTTTGGATGTGAACAGAAATAGAAATGCACCTGGATTTCTTGAGTGTCCTTGGCAGGTTGGGCAGAGGGAACAAGTTGGAGAGAAGAGAGGTGGCTAGTGTTTAGGGATATCTTCGCTGCTGGTGTGGCATCTTCAGGAGAGTTTTATTCTGTGACTTTACATTTAATTCTGCCTTTTGGCTTTTGCTGTATTGTCTGAGAATTTTTCTGCAAAAATCTCAAAATATCAGGAAGATGTGGTGATAGCAACAAAGAAGGGTACCATCTCACACGGTCATTAAAAATGTATAAGCAGGTTTCAGAAGCAAGTTGCTTCCTCTGAGAAGCAAATTGTCCATAATTCTGCTTGGTATTTAGGGACTTTTATCTCCAGAGAGGACCCAAAACTATTCAGTATAGTATTGATTTATTTTATTCTCTTGAATTTCCAGAGCTGAGGATGAAAAAGGGCTTAACAGAGAAAGAATTACATACTTGTGCTGTGCAGAGAGAAGCCAGGGGCCAGCTCATGATCCACCAGCTATTCAGCAATTCACGTACCACCCTGAAGGACCTAATGAACTCTTTTCTAGTCAGCCCACTTTTTTGGGGGATAGCAAATTCAGACTGCTTTGTAAACGGCTGTCTGTCAAACAGCTATCATAGCGCGCTGACAGTACAATAAAGAGGAACCATTAATGCAAGAGTTGTAAATGGTTTTGGTGGAAACTTTAGTAAAGGAAGTTGGTTTGATTTATTGCCAGCAAACTGTGGTGAGGACAAGTCTGGGATAAGTCATCTTCACATGCACAAGAATTAGTGCAGTAAGTTGCTAAATATCCTTGTTCTCTTGAGTGTTTTCTTGGCTTCTAAGGCTCTCTGCTTTGTGTTGTGTGAAAGAAGAATGTTATATTCCTTCTCTCTCTGTGTGGAATTTTGGGCTACACTGGAGTCAATACCCCAGTTGTACCTATGATTCATTGCTGCACCTGGACAGAGAGCGTGTTTTATGACTTCTCATGGGGAGACGAGAGAGAGACAAGTGCACCTTGCAGCTGTAAGGAAGCAAAAGCTGTTGGGAGGATGGCTGGCCCAGCAAGGTAAAAATTACTTTACAAAGAAGGTGTTTGAACTGTGTTTACCACCCTTTCGTGCCTGAATTTAGAGAGTAGGAGTCAGGAGGAACCTGGGGACTGGGGAGGTAAAGAGAGCCCTGAAGACTGAAATACCTCTTTGTTCTTTTGAGACCAGAAACCTTGACGTTAGGCTAGGAACAAAAATCCTCTCTCTCCATTCCCTCTCATCATACGTCTTGAATTCCAGTGCCTGTTCCCACTGCTCAGTGGTGCAGGTGTGATGCTGGGGAAGTGTCCTTGTGTTGCACTCCCTGGGTGTTTTGCAAGCACCTCTATCAACCAGATGGTCTATCGGTACAGGTCATAGGAGCCTGAGTAGTTCTGCTGTTTGGCAAACGCCAGGGTGTATTTCTATTGCTGACAGCTGTTCCTTGGGTTCGTGCTCAAAAATCAAAGTACTGGGAAGCCATTCTTAGCAGTGGGTAATGCGTTAGGTGAATGCAGCATCCCTCTGTGCTCCATGTTCTAGGTAATTACAACCTTGCCACTCACGTAGCAGAGCACCGTGGGTGCCCAGTATTTATTATTTAGCTTTTCTATTAGCTCTAGCCTGGTGATGCAAAGGCAGCTGCTTCTCTGGGAATCTCGTAATTTGCCTCCTCACCAAACCAGGCTGCAAACAAGAAAGGCGGCCTTCAGGTCTGTCCCTGGGAACTGAAAGTCACAGGACCCTTTCCCAGACCTTGGCTGTTTGTAGTTTGCCTGGAGTGATTATTCTCGTACAGATTGCAGGGTCTAAAATGAGAACTCCTGATTTTGGCGCAGTGGTCCCATAGTGCTTTGGCAGAGAATGATGGGGATGTTAAATCCAGCATCCTCTTCAAATGGCAGGAAGGCATTTCCCTCCACTGCTTTGTCTGGAAACTGTGGGGTTTTTTTATCTGCCTTTCCTTGCCCTAGTACAAGGCACAGTTAGGCTGCTGCCCTGCTTTTCCCTTGCACTGTCTGCCTTTTAGATGCAGATACGAAGGGCTGCAGGTGGGATCGTTGTATTTACTTGCACAAAGACATGATCTTAAAACTCCTTGCCAGATGATGTTAGGTAAATGTGGCCAATGTTATGGAGAAGCGCACAGTGGTGGAGGAGGCTGCTAGTGGGGAGTGTAGCCAAAGGCTGTCATCTCACTGACCCTACCAGGGAATGAGCTCAGCACTGTGGCAGGGAAGCCTGCTTTAGCAATGACATCTCAGGCCTTGGCTCCTTTTGTTTCTCTGACCTCTGTGTATGGTTGCTTCCCTTATTCCTTCTCATTTTGTGTGAGAAATGCTGACAAATCTGAGTGTTTGCCCCACCTTTCCCTTGGACCAAGCCATACCATGCGTGCTGCCATTCCCTACGCCCTCCTTGGCGAGTGCCGTGGGCAGCTGCGGTGCGAAGGGAAGGGGCTGCCCAGGGAAGGGATGAGGAGGGGGAGTGGGCTGGGGGTTGCAACCACCCTGCTAAGGATGATGATGCAGTGCAAAGCACCAAAAGTTTCTGCTAGTTTCTGGTACGAACACATTTTGATGAGTTGCTCTTTTGAGCAAAGAGGCGACGTGTCAGCGGCTGGCAGACGGCAGCGGGGCCATGCTGGGGAAACAGCAGGGACGAGCAATTGTTGGTTTTCTCAGTTGTGTCTCAAGATGTGTTTGGAGCCTTTCCCTGCCTCGCTCCCTCCGATGGCTCTAGTAGCCTTTTCTAGACTGAGTTGTCCAGGCAGGAGTGGGCAGTGGTGGAGAAAGAAGGCAAAACACATCAGAGGTCCTGTATCAAATGCTTTGCTAGTCAAGATCTAGGTGTTAATCACCACTGGCTGGCAAGGGCTGCTCAGGCTGTTGTTTGCACCGAAAGCACACCTAGGGTAGCAGTGCAAGAAGTGGTCCTAAAGGAGGAAAACGAGACTGTGAGTCTTGGGGATTGGCTTTGGAGCCAATCCTGAGTGCAGTGCAGCTTCTCGGGGTGCAGACCTCAAGCTATTTTTGAGGTCCTGCTGGCTGCTTCTCTGGCTCTGCAGGGAAGGGTTGAGAGGGGATGTGCGTGTGCCTGTGCGCGACTTCAGTGCTGCAAGCGCCGGTTCCACAGCCTGGGCTGTAATACTGATGTGAGTAAATTTGACACGATCCTGCTGTTTTGTCAATAACTTGGAAAGTTTTGAAATAACTGCTTCAAAGTGCTCAAATGATACGTTGCTCCTCAATCTGTCTCTGCTGCTGCCAATGCGTCTAAGTAACCAATTTACCACACGCTTAACCTTTTAGGGCTTTTCCTCCCTAGGCATTACTCTGTAACTCCCACTAAAAAAAAAAAAAAGAAAATTTCCATTGCCCTTCTCAGAGGTGGCTAATGATTTCCAGGTGTTTTTTGGCAGCTTCTGCTTTTTAAAACTGTGTTGAGCACACAACTATTGAAATCACGTCCAACAGACACTTGAGCATGGGGTCCCTCGGTTTTCTCAAACTGAGAGAACTGGGGCTTGGAAGGCAGGGCTGCTGGTGTAGGCTTCCCAAGGCAGACGTGATCCAGGAAGATCCCTGCTCAGCCCCTGCGTTGCCTTAGTTTCTATGGTCACATCTCAGTATTTCTTCTGCCTCCCTTCCTCGTCTGTAAATAGGGGATAGCCCCTCTGGGGAGTGCTGAGATGAGGTGGTGGAAGTCTAAATGTAATCTAAAAATAGCTAAATTGAAAAATTGCAAGTAAAAAGCTACATCTAGAAAACTCCTGGTAACTTCAAAGGCAGATTAAAGACTTTGCCTGTGTCAGGACTTCAGTCTTTGGCCCAAGAATTAGACAAATGGAATAGCGTGAGAATGTTTGCCAGAAAATTGGAGAAGGGAGAGATAAGGTAACAGATGAAATACTCAAAGTCAGCATTTAAGGACATTGCTGCCTGTGGAGATAATTTTATCAGCATTTCTCCTATAAAGTAAAATCTACCTTATACGTAGCTGGTTAAAATGGTATTTGTTAAAATTTTGTTTAAGTGCACTGCAGGGGTCTGCTGTGGGACCATCAGTGCCAATATCTGTACTAATGACAGGTTTGCAGTTTCTCCGCTTATTGCTCTTCATTTTGATAGCGTTTGGACTTTGAAGGTTAGAACTCTGTGTGTTGGGAGTGGTGTTACCTTGTAAGAGGAGACAAAAATGGTCCTGCTCTTAGTCTTGTCCTGAATCCTCTTGGGCATGACAGGGAGGGAGGGAGGTGGTGACAGTCATTGGTGCTGGAACAGTACAAAGAATTGGTTTCTAGTTGGGTGGCCGAAGTGACTATCTGTCTCCAACGTCCATCCCTCAAATGATGTTTTAGTATGAAAATGTTTTGTCCTATCCTAAAACCAGAGGTCAGTATTATATTTTAAGTTGCGGGCCGGTTTGAGTAAAAAAAAAGGAGGAGGGGGGGGGGGAATTAGAGGTGTGACTCAATATTGTTTTTGTGGAAATGCTAAAAATGCCAAGATGAAATATTTGGACTTTTCCTTGTGTTTCTTTTCCATTTTTTGTTAGAAGCTCTTTGCCCAGTTTGACTCCAATTCCTGAATAATTCATAGTCTGTAAATAGCTTCCTCCTCCTCCTCCTTTGGTAAATAGACTCTTTGTCCCAAGTGCTTGGCAAGCTTGAAGCGGTGTCATCCTGCTGAGTTGCTGGTTCGAGAGCCGAGGTGCTCACAGTGCCGCGTGTTCTCTCTCTGCAGAGTTATGTCATGCCCAGACCACCAAAGGGCTCCATGAGGATTTATAGAAGATGCCCCGTGTCTTGGCGCCTCTGGTGCTCCTTCTGCTGTGGCTAATGAAGATTGCTGCCAGCCCCCATTCCCTGAGGATTGGTGAGTACAAAGCTTGCTCTGCTCTGCATTTAACCATCCTTCCGCTCATTGTTTGGGCCACTCTGCATAGCCATGCTTGGGCAAGGGAAGCCGAGCCTTGCTTGGGGTGCTGGGCTCTCTGTGGTCGTGGTGTGATCCCCCTTTGGGTGGGGCTGGGGCACTTGTTGAGCTACACTGTCCCACATTTGGACAATGTTCTCTCCTTCATCGTGTAAATGAAATGCGGTGTATGTTGAGTGTACGTATTTGCGTTGATTTTTATGGCAGTAATGCTACCTGATAGGAATCTCTTCCTGTATAAATTTGAAGTGAAAGCCACTCCTCAAAGAGGCACTGAGGAATGAAACTTGCCCCCCCCATGCTTCACCCCCCTTGATGCTCTCCTGAGCTCCACACAAAAGGAAATGTTTTTTTTGTCACAAATTTAGTTGTCCCCACATTGATGAGCAAGGAGTGTTTGAGCCCAAACTGAACCTGATTAAGCGATGCCACAGGAACGTTAATAACTCCAAAATGCTCCATTTGTAAGTCTTCTATGCATTAGATCTCCTTTGGGCTTTATTAAAAAGTGTTCAGGAAGAGGCACCATCATCTTTGCTTCCTGCCTGTGAGGATGAGGGAAAAGAAATGTGTCCAGAAACCTTGTAATGAAACTTGCTTCATAGTATTGACACTTTGCTCTGTTGTTTAGAAAGGAAACTGCTTTACCTGACTGTTCTCTCTGGAGCTACTAGCTGGTTTTATTAACTATTTGTTGCAGATAAGAAGCTAATCTATTCCTGTCCCCATTTGCAACTTTCACAGGTGACACTTGAAGTAAAATTACTTCTCCCCTCTGCTAGTGGAGCATGGAGCAGCTCAGAAATATAGCAAGGGAGAGTCTGTGCTGGCAGGAGTCTGGGAAGGGTGGCTGGGTGTTTTATATCCCCAGCATCTGTGATTCATGTGGAGCACTCCTGCTGCATAGTCTCAGCTCTGCAGACTGCATTTCATGTTGATCGGCAGATCCTCCACTTGAGCCAGCAGATGGGGATGGGCGGTATATTATCAGGATGCTGAAGGTGGAAGATCCTTCATTACACCTTGTGTCCTAGACATCCCCTTCTGTGGGGAAAGTACTGTGGGTGCTTGGGAGTGTGAGGGGAAGGGGAGCTCCCCCAGCAGCAGATGTAGCAGCGCTGGGCTGCAACCAGTCTGGGAACTGGTGTGGTTGTCCACCTCCACAGCATAACCCCGAGTGAAATGAGGAGGTGTTTGAGAGAGGTGAGACTGTGCTTTTGTGTTCCTGGCTGAGGGCTGGAAAGGAAGATCTGTGCTGCACCACACTGGTGGCAACTACCAGACGGGATGAGCTGCCTTCCAGGTCTCAGCTTGGTGCATGCTCAGGGCTCCCTAAATGGAGTTGATGGTGGCTGCTGTGAGGCCGTGTCAGTGCTGACCCCTGAGGGCAGGCAAGAAGAAGCTGGAGTGTCTATGTGTTCAGGGGACACATGAGCAACTGCGGTGGTGGTGGAAAATCTGTCTCCCTCCATCTGTCCAAATACCGATTTTTTTTTTTTTTTCTTCTTCTTCTTTTTTTTTTCTTCTGAACCTGGTATCCATTGCTGGGTAAAGGAGATCTTGACACACTGCTGGGCCCTGAAGGCATATCCATAATAGAAGTTACTCACACATTTGAACACAGGTAAAGTTCAAGTGTCCTGGTCCAACATCTCATACAGGTACGCAGCTGTATGCCTCTCTGCTTAGCAGAGACAGATGGTGGCGAATAGCTGAGCGTGTGCTGGTTAAATGTAAGCGTCTCTGCCTTAGCATCGCGTACCTGCGGAGGCCAAGGACTGCAGTGCTGGTGGTTAGGCTGCTGTGCAGAGTTACCCAGCAACAGTCTGTTGGTGCTTTGGTCTCCATCCCAGAGCCTGCTCCACCAGTCGTTTTCAACTCTCTTGCACTGAGGTTGTGCTCCCTCGGACCCACCTCTCCAGTTTTAAAATCCTCATGGTTTAGGAATTCTTTGCTTTTGACTTTCCTTTGCAAAAATAAAGGAGCTGCTCCAGCCACAGTTGCTCTTAAAACATACCCCATCGCTGCCTAGTCCAGGATGGAAATGCTGGATTTCCATAGCCTGTACAGGGCAAGACAGTGCAAATCCATCTGTTGAATCTTCCTGGGACTGAAGAACTTGTTTTAGGATGTTGCAAAGGCAATGTAGACGTCAAGATTTCAAAGAAGGAGTAATGTTATTGAGGGAATGGGAAGAAACTTTGCTGATCCTTCTAAAACGCACTGGAGGTTGTGGCTTCTGTGCCAGATAGCATTAAATGTAAGAGGGGCCAGAGACCTTGCAGTCAAGTACACATATGTCCAGTCATCCTCTTCCTTCTGAGAATGGGGCAGGAACAGTCCTGACCTTGGATCCAGCTGATTCCTACACATGAGCCTAAAGCAAGCATTTACTGAGGGTCGGGGAAGCTCAGGTAGGTATGTTAGTACGTATGTACTGCTTTTGCTTAGCATTGGAGCTGACTTCTCTGAAAATGGTGTCTGAAGCAGATGGGCAAAGAGCTGAGGAGGGGTTTGGGGTTTTGATTTTGTTTCTTCAAGACATAGTTTTATTTTAAAATATATCCAGCAAAAAAGTTAATAAAAATAAAGTACAAAATAAAAGGAGAGAAAAAAAATATTGCTAGCAGCCCTGAAATTGTTCCCAAATGCATGCTTTTGGCAAAGCAGGAAGATATGTTATCTAGCAACATAAATCAATGCACTGCATAGAAAAGCAAAACAGGCCAGCATGAGCATTTAAATATTCAAAGAAAATGCAAGCTAACATTTAAAATAATTCTGAAAGCCATCTGGTAATGGACCCGTCAAATGCACAGTTATATGGTTAGTAATGTGAGGTGAACATAGGCAATGTCATGTCTGGGTCCTACACCAGGTTGCTAGAAGAAATTATGGCCTGCTGCGCTTGGCTTCCAGGGTAGAAGGAGGCACAGTGGTGCTGAGTCAGGGGCACTTGGCTTGGCTTTTAAACTAAGCACTGAGCTTCCCTGCTGCTGCTTTCTTGGGGTTTTGGATGAATCTTGGCCCTGATATTTCTCAGTAGAGTTTCTAGGCAGCAGATTGCTTAATCTTTGAGTGACAGGAAGTTTTGCTAGCCTGAATAGGACCGGCAATGAGTGTTGCATTGCAGTGAGCTTTAAAGGTGTCATCTATGCAAAAAAGTGAGCAGAATATAGGCTACAGGGTGACCTTCCCTGTGCCTTTGGCATGCATAGGAACAATTTGTAGACTAACGTATGCTCTATTTGTCTCTGTGATACACAGGAAAAAACATTGGTGCAAACCTTTTTTTCAGCCTTTTTCTTCAGCCTTAAACTCCTTGTATTCCCTTCTGATCTCATCCTGGAGAAAGTCTCATAGTTCACGTTGTTCTGGAGACCTTTGTGGGGAAAACCACTGCCCCACATGTTACCCAAATAGCATCTTTTTTCTAGGAGTGTCTTTTGTTTATCAGTCAGATCACCAGGTCTGTCATGGTGAGGTGTTATCTCCCTAGATGCTCAAAAGCTGATTGTGATCAGGGGATGAAGAAGCAGGGAGGAATGGGCATGTTCTCGAAAGTTTTCAAGAGCTCCAGGAGGTATGTAAGGAATTGCCTCAAGACATCCTGTAGCCCTTGAAGGAGCTATGTCCTACCAAAATGTCCTTGGAGCAAAACCCAGTAGTTGGTATTTGCCCAACATGTGCCCTTGCACATGCTGCCTTGCATCCAACAACATCAAAACCATGAAAGACATAAGCTCTCTCTCCTGCCCACCCCAGTGGCAGGTGAGAAGGATGGCTGGTGCAGTGCGCTGTGGGCCAGCATCTCCCCTAGCTCTGGATTCCTGTGGCATATACTGACTGTAGAAGTAATTCTGGTTTTGTTTTTTGTTCATTCATGCTCAATAAAGTGTCAGGAAACTTACTTGAGTTATTTACTTGGTCTTACCGAGCAGACCGTCAGAGCCCTAAATTGGTATTCTCTTCCTAGATTCATTGGGTGTACTAACAGCTCATTTAAAATTCATATACAAGCCGAAGTTGTAGTTTATACATGGCATTGCCCTAACTAGCAGTAGGCTCAGTAGCACTGACATACAATCTACTGACAAACTCCTTGCAAGGCCTCCTTCAGCCCTGCAGCTCTTTAAAGTGCTCTTTTCTGTAATTGCCTCTGTCTGTCCAAATCTCTCCCTTCCCTCTACGTCTCAAGTTTCCAAACTATACAAAAGGCAAGATGCAGCTCTAGCATTTGGGGTATTTTGTTTGGTGAAACCTAGTGTTTTCTACCCCACGCCTGGTGAAAATGCATCCACCACTTCCTCAACTGATATTTGACCTTGTTTCTAGGCACGTTTCTAAAGTCTGGAATACCTAAAGGGCTGTGAATCTCCTACATCTCCTCTGGTCGTGGAACTATGATGTCAAGAAAATGGTGTCCCCCAGAGCATGTTGAGTGTAGGAAAGCACTGGCATTTAGCTGTGCATGCTGAAGTAGGTGGGAAGAGGCTGACTGGAGACATGCATCCAGCTTTTTCTGCATCACTGTGATTGTGTAGTGCCCCTCTATTTCCTGCCTATCACCCTGTCACAGATGTGTGTAAGCAGAGCATCGTTTCTATGGCCTTGTATCCCCATGTAATTACCCTCCCAAGGTGCTTATGATACTAAGCAGCTTGTTTAGTGAGCTGAAGGCCCCACAGCTGCACAGTGTGCTTCTGCCTTGTCTGATGGAGGCTGTGCATCGGTGTGTCTGAGCTGGAGGGCTGAACCAAGGAAGCAGCACTGTGCATTAAACGTGTGTAAGGCAAAAATAAACGATAATGGCAATGAACAGAATTGTGGACCATTTAGTTCAGCTTCCCCAGCTCCCAGAGGATATATATATAATTCTCCTAAAGGCACTACAGAGAAGATCCCACAAGGCAGCATGTTATTTAACATTAACATTTTAAAGGGTGATGGTGCCACTGATGATGCAGGTGCAGTCAGTCCCCAGGGTGCTGTAAAAGAAAAACGGCCATGTCAGGCCCCGTGGGCAGGTACAAATGCTTCCTCCGGTGTGCTCCGAGACGGGAAAAACACGACTGTGCCCTTTACGGCAGGCAGGGAGAGCTGTGGCATGGTGGTGGGTTGCCTTGTGCCAGCCCCAGTACTCCATATCCTGGTTGCAGCTAGCCAACTCCACGGCTTGAAACTGCGTGGAGGCGGAGGAGCACATTTAACACGGACAAAGCACAAACTCCTTTCCTTCTGCAGTGCTGCTTTCTGGCATATCCAAGGCTTTTGTGGATGGTACCAATGCAACTGCAATAAACTGCTGTTCACTATTCCCCAGCAGAGACATGGCCTTGCTCAGTCTTTGAATCCAGCAAGGCTGTTGCGATCAGTCTGAAGCAGAGAAACAATCTCCAAGTCTCACATGGTGGTGCTGTTGCTGGAAAACCTTTCCACTTGTAATTATAATTAGTGTTTAAGAAAACAAAGCTGCTGGTAGGGGTTAGGTGACTTTCTCTCTGGCCAGCTGTCCCACCGGCGGTGAGAGCAGAGGCGTTAGGTACTGCCTGTGCAGGAGGGGACACAGCTAGTGTCTCCTTGCCAGAAGGCAGCAAACTTGGATGGGAAGAACTGGGCTGGAAACAAAGCAGGTCGCTGAGACATGCAATTAGCTGGCTTCTCTCTGTGTGGGTCTAACTATTTTTAAAGGATTAAAAATAATACTTAAAAAATCCTGCAAAAGAAACCGTTGCGAGCTGCGGGACCCCAGTGCCTGAGGCTGCACCCACATGCCTGGGGGACAGCAGCGCTTGTTGGACCTAGGCTTTCAAGTCCCATTGTGTTTGGACTGTGATAATACCAGCCTGGCTTGAGGAGGGGGGTGGGAGGAGGATGTAGCTGCTCTGGGGGTCAGGTCGAGGGGTACCTTCTAGGCACGAGGGACGGTGGAGGAGTTAACTGTTTGCAAAGTGTTTGCCAAGTTGCATCTGGAGAAATAAAGCGTGAACAGAGGGGCTGTCCCCATGCTACGGTGACAGGAGCAGGTGTGGGCTGCAGCTAGGTTGACATTACATGTGTACAGGTGCTTTCTTAGTATATCTTGGGGTCCTAGTCTCTAGGAACCCAAGGTAGAGGCTTGCCCAGGGGTGCCCCATGGCTCCCCTCAAGCCCACACAGTAGTTGCCTATCTCCTGGAGACCTGCCCTGCGATGTGGTCCACCAGCACACCCAGCCTTTGGAGCTGTGAAGTGCTACTGGGTGCCTGAGCGTCAGTTCTGTCCCCTGCTCGAGTCATGCCTCACTGGGCTCATTTCAGCACTTGCAGGCAGGGTTTGGCCTATATTGATTTGTTTTTCTTTTTTCTAAAAGGCTTTCACGTTTCATTCAGGGCTTTCCTAGACTCTGAGAGTCTAAAGAAACAGAACTGTGCAGGAGGAGGAGAGATACCCACGTCTTCGTTGATGCATGACTTAGTACATTTGCCTTGCTGAAACGTTAATATTTTCCCCAATGCTGAAAAGGCCCAGTTAAGTTCATTAGGGAGAAGTAGATTCATAGTTGTTTGTCATTTGCTGCTGAAAAGTGGTGAGAGGTAGAAAAAATTACAATATTCATTTGTTGACTATTTGCCCTTTTAATTTTGTTCTCATTATTCTTCTAGGAGAGTGATGTTTTATCTGTGTTTTCTGAGTTATGTGCATAAATATTTATTTTTTTAAAAGTCACCGTATAGATGCCAGGCCCTTTCAACAATGCATTGTCTAGGCCTGCCCTTTGGTTCTTTGCAGTTCTCCCCAGGTACTGCTGTGTTACAACATGAGGGAGAGCAGCTAGCAGTGCCCTGTCTCCTAGCCATAGCTTCCCTGTCCTGAGTGGTCTTTTAAAGGCAACTGACCCATGGAGGCTACTTCCAGGGTAAAAGGAGCCTTTTTTTTTTTTTTTCAGCGGAAGGCAACTGCAGCTGTTCCAAGAGGGGCTACATGCTGATGGTGACTGCTGCGGTCTCTTACCTAACCTGTTTTTCTCTGAAATGATCAGGTGAAAAGTGGTTTTCTTGAATGCTTTTGATGTTGGACGCTAGGGCAAAGTGTTCAGGCTCCCTGCGCGTGTGCTGAGGTTGGTATCTGAGGAGAACGTGGTCGCTGGGTGGCCGCTGGGTGCAGGCAGGGGTTTGCGCGCCCTTCCCACTGGCTCTGCAAATGCGGGTTTTCCTGGGGATGCGCTGGGCAGCTTCACTGCCTTCAGAAGCAGAAGGCTCATTAGCACCACCGAAGCGTGAGCAAAATCTGCGGGAGGAAAGCAAGTGCTCCCGAGCGAGGAGCCCTTGGAGAAAGCGAGTGGGAACTGGGTGGAGCTGCAAGCAAGTACTTGAGGGTTGTAGAAGTCCTGCATCCCTGCTTCGTTTTGCTTTGATTTTAAGCAGGGAGGGGACTGTTTGGCCTACTGACTTGAGGACTGGATACCAAAGAGTGAGGGATTGATGGTTTCCTCCACCGTAGAGATTTCTGCATGAATTGCATGTGATCAAGGTTGAATACATTTGGCTTAAAATCACCTGAGCCACGTGCTCCAGGGAGCCTTCATGGAAGAAAGAGAGGCTTGGTGCAAAGCGGGGTGACCTGCCCTGCCTTTGGTGGCTTTGCAGGAGAAAGACATCTGTGGCATGTGCCAGGCAGCCCAGTGCCCGCGAGGCTGCCCTGCTCGCCCGCTCCCTGGGCAGGCAGTGCCCCTTGCCTCGCCTGGGAGACGGGTGTGGGAGGGCTGCGTGTCTCTCCAGGCTGTGGTTTTGCCACATAAAACATAATGAGCTCCTGGTCTACAGCTAAGGAATCCAGCACTGTGATGATATGAATAATAAATAAGAAGCAGATTTATATCTTGGATCAATGCTACAGGGCATGGAGTGAGGAGTGGTGTGGGTTCAGCGAGACAGACCATCTCTTTACATGTTTTGCACCTCTGTGACAGTGTTATTTTTACTGATCTGTTCCTGTTCATTAATGTCTGAGAGGCAGGCTACACTGTACATCCCAAGAGGCCTTAAGCTTCATTTTGATTCATTATATATCCACATACATATTATATAGGTATGGATCTCTGTGTGCAGAGCATCTGGATGGGAGAGTCAGCTGGTAGTTATGGAAAAGAGCCATGTTGCTCAAGTAGCAAATCGGCATAGACCTCTCTTTTTTTTCATTTACTTGTTTAATGAAAATTATTTGCTCACCAGCAAGGGTAAAGCTGGGGTGCACCTGGGCACAGCAGCCAGCTGCTGCCCCATGCTGTAATGCTTTGTAGATCTGGAAGGAGACTGGGTTCGAAGTAGGTGCTAATTCAGCAGGCAGGAGGAAATTTGCTTTAAGGAGAGGAGCCAGGAAGAGGGAGGCTGGTCACTGAAAAGGTCATATATATCTCTCTTACAGGCAGTGTCCTGTGCAGTCACAGGGGGAGCGACACAGGGTGGACATGGATAGGTGTGCGTACAGGATTTTGCTTCAGAGGTCTGATTTTCTTACTTTTGTTCCTGAACATCGAATATTGTCCCTGAGCCAAGGATCAGGATCTGAGAGCCATATAACCTGTTTTATATCTAAATACTGTTACTGCCCCTGGGCAACACTTTGTGTATTTAGCTGCTGAGCCATGTTTAATGCAGATCTTTTTGTTACGTAGAGTGAAAGCTAGTCATAGCAAGAGCTACTCTGTAATTTCTTTCATTATTTTTTCATATATATATATGAATAAAAAAGTCAATTACATGAATGAAAGATGCTTGGTTCCCTGCCTAAACAGCTGCCAAAATTAATTCCAACTCTGAGCCAAACTCAGAAAAGCTGGAATTTCTGCAGAAAGCTCCAGTGCATAGTGAGATAGGCTTGTGTGTTAATCTGCATTACAGATTACTGCTGCCCAGCCCCTCGCCCTTGGCTGTCCGTGTGGGCAGTTGAGGAAGAATGGATTTCACACACTCTGTGGTGAGCTTGACTTTGCTGCGGTATAAGCCTGAATTAAATACCCTTAGCAGACCCTTGCTGGAGTGAGTGCCATCACACTGCAAAGCAGTGCTCACTTGATAGAGAGCAGCTGTCTTGGCAGCTCAGAGCACCTGAAAACTTAATGCCAGCATCAGCAATACTTTGAGCTTCAAATTTGTTCCTCCCCATGGACCAATTAACTTGCATTTAAAGAACCACCTGAATTGAGCAGGAGATTTTTTGGATGTGGACAGGAGCTGGGCTGAGTTACAAAATTTGAATAAGTATGCATGGTAACGAAGCCCTCCGTCCAGGCAGCAGCTGCTGGTGTGGGAGGGCAGGGAGCCGGTTATAAGGCTGGCTACTGAGAATGGGGCACCTGTGGATATGTGGCTGAAGAACATGGTTGCTTACTTTTAGGGAGATGCATATCTAGTGATCTGAAGGTTGTTTTCAGGTACTGAGGTGGAGTAGAGCCTTGCAGATTAAGGCAGTGGCCCAGGTTTCTAAAGGTGAGTTGAGATAAAACCAAAGCTGTTACCTGTGAGCTATTATAACTTTTCTGAGAAGGCAAGCTGGAGGATGGCAGATGGGAGGAGGAAGACAACAAGGCAACTCCAGCTTGTAACAGTCTGTTGGAGCAGAGCTGAGATCCTCACACTGTGAGTGGAAGGTACGGCTTCTTTCTGTTTGAAGTCATATGCCTTTTGCTCAGAGGTTTATTCCTCGTTCTCCTGCTGTGTAACTCTTGGCAAGTTCACTTGTCGTAGCTCTGTAGATAGGTGGACTGCAAGCTTAGGGGCCAGCTCTCCTGGATGCAATATGTGCAGCGCTCAGCTCAGTGAGATGTTAAAGCCCTCTTGCTAGCATTAGGCACTGCCGGGCTGTTGGGCAACCTTCCCAGAAAAGGTGCTTTTGACCTGAAAGGACGCTTATCTCGAGTGCCCCTCTGCAGCTAATTGCTTGTGGCTCGGTTTAAGATAAACACACCCCTGTAAAGCTAAAAGCCCAAATTGTCCTGGCTTGGATTCAGAAGCTCTAGCTCTTGATATCCAGATGTTTTGAACCTATAGCATTTGAAATAGTCCCAATCACTGAAGTAGAGAACAGCTTGCTGACAAAGCAGGTGAGACAGATCCTGCCTCCCTGCGTGCTGCTGCTGCTGGGTCCTACACGGGGCTCCAGCCTCTGCAAGGGGTAGGTCCTGCCCTTCCCTGCAAAGCCTTGCTTGCGGCTGTGTGCTCCTCTTCTCCCTCACAAAGACCTCATTGTGATGGGATTGAAGCTACTGGCTGAGATTGCTGAAAAAATGCTGAGGAAGGAAAGGGTAGGAAGAACTTGAAAGAATGAATTTTGCTTTTCTGTAGGATGTCGGCAATGAAAAGCGCAGGGCTGTAGGCTGTGCTGATGGACAGGGGAAGCAGTGTGCATGTGGGAGAGAAGGGGGGAGCACCTAGGGCACGATCCATACCTAAAATAGCTGTGAGCGGGTGGAATAAATGGGTGCCCTCAGCCTGCATTTTGTTTATTGCTGGGAAAGCCATCCAAGAGGATGATGTGTTAGGGTAGCATTCTTCCCCAGAGCCCTTCTTTGGGGTCTTATCTCTGGAGGGGAGATGAGTCTGGGAGGCCTGAGAAGCAGAAGGTGAAGACCCCAGAGGAGAGCTCCTGAAATGAGGAAGACCTGGGAGATTCGTGGAGACAGGTGCTTATAACCATGGCCAGTTATGCCTGAGAGCGGTAACCTGGAGCAGTGGCAGAACATGGACCACAGGGATCTTGGGGCTGGCAGAGACCTCCCTGAGGCGAGGGATGTGCAGACCTGGTGCTTGTAGGGCTGGGGGGAACAAGGAAGCTCATAGGTAAAAATGAAATGCTAAGCTCAGCGGGCAGAGAAACAAAGAAAGTAGATGCTCGTGTGCCAGCACAGAGGTAGACTTGAGCATGGAGTTCGAGGGGAGCAACAGGAGGAATCCGCAGTGGAGGAGCATCTTAGCCAGGCAGTTGCCAGCTCTGACTCGACCCCTGCCAAATGAGGGCTGTGAATGTGAGAAGGCTGCAGGGAGGGATGGCTCATTTTCCTAAAGACACTGCTAATGAATTCCTCTTGCACCTCCAGACGCTGTAGGGGTTTGGAGAGACTAAATGGAACTTTATGTGAAAATGATGGCTGAATGTCAATTCTGCTGTCGAAGCCAATTTGGGAGCCGGAAAGTGCTAAAAGAATTAAGATTGTTAAATGGAAATAAGTCAGCTTGGTTGAGATGAAATAGGGTTTAAATGAGTGAAATTATCTATGGATTACCCTTGTTAGAGTACTGCCTTATTTAATAAACTGAGTTTTAATCTGCTGCAGGGATTCCTGAAGGAAAAGCTTAGCCTGCGGGGGTACATGCGTGTGATGAAGGGGAAGGACTGGCTGTGCTGTCATTCTCCAGAATGGAGCCAGAAAAGTAAAGAGGAGGTAATCGTTTGCCCATGTGTGCTTTGTACTTTCATGAGGATCTTGTTTGCTGCTTTGTAAGTGGTTTGATCTTTGTTTAAGCTTCTTGGGTAGTTCTTATCTTTTGCTGGCAGAATAGGAGGTCACTTCTGGTTAGGTGATACCTGTTCTGGATACCTTGTGTCCTTGGGGAGCATTTCGAGCGTAGGGCCATGCAGCACTTCATGCTTCCTGGGGTAAACGTAGTCAGACCTCTCCTTCAGTGAGCACCAGAAAGAGAGTGCTGCAAGGGAATGAACTCCTGCTGTATTTAGGAGGGAAAGAGAGTGTGCTGGAGATCTTGAGGGCTGTAATTTCATTGTGAAGAGAGAGTCTAGTAATTACTAATGGGCACTGATTATGTGCTTCTGCAAGAGCAGATCTGTTGCAGAAGAGCAACCAGGTACCCTTAGCTAACTTTAGCTGGCCACCTGACTTAATGCAGATGTCACCTGTCGTCTTGCATGTGTTTCTGACCCGTCTCTCTTCACTGATCGTTATGAAAGCATAAGTGCTCCAGATGCTTCTAAAATTGTCCGTTGAGGGAAGGACCTGATCTTAGTGCTGAGCTGTCATCTTTCAGCGCTGTAGGACTCTGCTCTTGGCTGATGGAGCCAGTACCTGAGCCCAGGAGCTTATGGCATGCAAGGAGGGGCACATGACTTAAAGGGGATGTCCGAACATGAGGTACAAAAGGCTAACGCACAAGGAGGGATGGGGCTTGATTCTCCTCTCAATCCTATAACTCTGAGGTTTCAGAATATCTCATGTTCTGTACTTGGAAAAATCAAGAATTTTCAAGCTGTTTTCAGACAGTTTCGAGAGAGAAATCAACTCCAGTGTCTTTGGTGTTAGGAGTCTCAGAGGGGATGCAGGAGATCCAGGATCAAACTCCAGACCCTGTATGAGTCTGCACATAACCTGTCTGGGTTATGCCTCTGTCCATTCAGAGGAGACTGTCTTGTCTAAAAATTACATCTTTGGTAGCCCTTGTTGTTGTGGTTGTCAGGCGAGCTAATAAAACTAGCTAGCAGGCAGAGCTGAGCCGTTGTGTGCCAGAGCCTTCCCATCCTGTGTTTTTGCCTATTTTCCTCAGCCTGTCCCAACAACCTGGTCTCTATAAACGCTGAAAGTTCTTCCATCTCATGCTGCTATAATTGTGTTCAGGGAGGAAGTTAGAGCTGGGATAGCAGGAAAAAGGCAAGGGCCTCTATGGCCCATATATTTTTTTCTCTTTCTGGAGGGATTGCTGTTCACTACCCTGTGTTGTAGCACAGAGCAGACTCACTGAAGCCAGTCTGTATGTGCCATGTCCTCTGGAATTATTCCTGGTTTCATATCATGGAAGTGCAGGCCAGGATGAATGCCTGAGATCTACCTTCAGGCTCATCCCACATGAGCTTAAGGCTTCTGTGATCTTTTTGCCAAGCCCAAGGGATAATGAAGTTTGAAAAGTCATAATGTGGTGTCAGCTTGGGTTTGTCTGAGGATCTCCACACTCGTTATAGATTCCACCCCCTTCCCCACCCTGGTTTGTTGTTCTTCTGCTTGGCAAGAAGAATCTGCTAACCTGTATCCGATAGGATCAGCTGCCCCATCTCGCTGCTAGAGGGTTTTGTAGTTGCTAGCATCGTACAGAATTTGTGCTTATGGATGCATGTGGTGTTCAACAGCAGATTTGATAGCATCCACCTTGTACCGGATCTGATTTACAGGCATCTAATTTTACCATGGCAGGATGCCCCTAATCACACTCCTTCATTCACCCTGCAGAGTGGTTTTCTGGTTGTGCTCAGCCACCCTGCACATCTTCCCGTTCGACCAGCAGTAGAAGTCTGTTCTGTTGTTTGGCTTCAGCATTTCAGAACACTTTGTTCCACAACCCTTGCACAGAAGATAGCTTGGCAGTTGCAGACCTTTAGCATTTATTATCTGTGTTTCTATCTGTTTCAGTGGTGTGTGGAATTTTTTGGCATACTTGTTTCATTGGGGGACCTGGTACAGTGGGAAGAAGTACTTTATTACTCCAGGCGTGCTCAGAAATACCATGATCTTAGTGATCGTACAAGACAAAGCAAAAGAACGGTTGAGTTGGCAATGAACTATCTTGCAGTACTTGTGCAAAGTCTTAGGTATCCCATGCAATAGCCACCCCAGATGCCTCACCAGCCCCGATTGTGCTGCTTCACTGCAGAATCCGGTGTTGGGCTTTTGGGGCCAAGTGAGCCTGCAGTGGATTTGCCCAGGCAACAAGCAGTGCCCTGAGCACTGCAGCTCTCAGCAGAGCTTGCTTCGAAGTCCCCAGCATGACCAGTCTTTGAGAAGTAATGCTATGGAATAGCTGCCTACCAGGTCTGGCAGAAAACAAGCACTGCGGTTGTCCAGCTTGGCATGGCTGAGGAGCATTACCAGGGCAGGACAGGGGTCTAAGCGCTTGGGGTTTGGAGCAGAAAGCTTGTTTTCATTGTAATGGCTGTGGTTGAAAAGCCTGTTCTGCTCTCATGCGTTTAAATCCCACGGAGCTTCTCATTAGGAACAAATGATGCCTCAGGCAAGTGAAGCTATAGAAAAGTAATCTTTATTAAGCACCCTCAGTGGTCAGAGTTACTTGATGAGCTCCAGAGTTTTATTTGCAGGCAGCTTGGGTTGTCATTTAGCAGGAAAGCACTTTGAACTCCCTCCCGTCCCCGTCTCTAGGTTACTGTTTTCTATTTCTGTGTATTTTCAGTCCCTACAGCCCTGCAAATACTGCTGGTAAAATTGTTGACACTGGGAACAAAATGAATGGAAGAGACTGGGTCTGCATAGGTCAGGAACATCATGCAGCCCTGCTTGGAGAAGGGGATGCCTGTAGCACATCCTGAATTGCCCTGAGCAGGACACAGGCACAGCCGTGTCCATGGGAAAGGGTATACAGAATGCACAGATGGATGTGGGAACATCTATGTGAAGTTCTGTCTCCGAATGCTTCATTGCTGCATATTTGGAGCAGGAATGGCCACCGGGAGAACCGCACATCCTCTTGGAGCCATCCTCTCTGCCTTTCTGTGCTGGCACCTACAGTAAGCTGTGTGGCTGGTTGTCTTTCATCTCTGGGCTTTGCAAGTTCTCCACAGGTGATAGAAAATGAGCTATAAACTGTGAGCACAAAGGCCAGCAAAAGACAAAATAAATTTAAAATGGCATCCTGCCAGATGTTTTGCTTTTTGCTGGATAGCTTGAGGGAGAAGGAATAAACAGCTCAGAAAACTAAAGGAAGACATGGGGTGTGAGCGTGAAGGTGTTGCGCACCTCAGCTGCATAGCTAACCCTGATAGTTGTTTGAGGCTCTGCTGCTGCACAATGCTGTATGGGATTATATCTAGATTGACATGGAGGCAACCCCGGCCTCACCCTTTGCTTGAGTGATATCAGGGCATCTCAAGGTAAGTCCGGGAAGAAAAAGGGAGAAAGAAAAATTAATCTGTGGCCACTGCACTCGGCTTTATGAAAAGGAAATGAAGCGAAGGCAGGAGACTCAAAAGTTCGCCTGCATCTGTCTTGTCAAGCATGTGAAGCTGATACGATGGAGTCATTACAGGCTCCTGTGTAAATACAGGCTCTTCTTTTTTATTTTTATTTTTTTTTCTCTTCTAGAACATGTCTCATTTACTTAATAGCCTGTAATTGCTCTGGAGGTGCAGTCACTGTTTATCAAGTAAGAGCCTCTTGGTCATGTCAGCCAGATCTAGCATTCATGATCCATAGGAGCTTTCTGGCATCAGAGTAAGTGCCTCTGCAAAGTGCAGCAGCCAGGAGGGCTCAGTAAGCCCCTCGCACAGAGGTCTCTTGGAAGATGCTGTCAGTCCCCCAAGCTCTGCACTGTGACAGGGACCTTTTAGGAGGAAGACATTTTCAACGGTGCTGGGGGCAGCCATGCATTGCTAGAGGTGGCTTTGAGGTGGTTGTGGTCCCCCTGCTGCCTTTGCTTCTCCTCCTCCTCATTGCCTGGCTCCTGCCCTTTCGGATGGCTGCAATGAGTCGGTGGCTGTTTGTTATCCTGGGACTGTGAATTTTTTTTGCAAGGAAATGGGAAGCATTTTCAGGCATTGGCTAGCAGCACAGAGAGTCTTTGAGCAGAAGTATGTGCCACTCAGCATGCTTTTGAAAGATGTGTCCTGACACAGGGAATTAGTTAACCTCGAAAAGATTTGGTGGCTTGGTTTAGAAGAATGCTGGATTTGAGAGTTTCCTCTCCTGCTACTAAAACAAGCCACCTCTAGCATGAAGCATGGATGCTTTCTAACACCGAATGGTGAAGTGAGAACAAAAATTAAAACAAAACAAAACAATAAAAAACCCCACAGCAGAACTCCAGGAGAAATACAAGAAAGAGCATCTGTGTGACTAACACCCAAAGCCCTTCAGAAAAGTAGTCATTTGCCGAATATAGCTGTACACTTTTGTTTTAAATGTCCTGGCTCTATTCTTTTTCTCCCTCACCCCCCTCACCTGGAAACAATGCAGCATTATTTGTACTTGAAAAGGCAGAAGTGGCTCTCTGTGCTGAGCTACCCAAGCTACAGCTAGCACCTGCAGGGAACTGTGCAACAGGTTACTGTCTGCTTGCTTTATTGCAGCTGCCTTAAGGGAGAGCAGAGCAATCTGTGTACAGGAGTGCATGCCGTGGGGCTGTGCATCCTTACCTGCTCCGCTTGCACAGGTCAGTGCAACCTTTGAGGGCTAAAGCTGGCTGCTCTTCTGGGAGCTGCCAGAGTGCAGGCTCCGCTGTGAAACGTGGTAGTTCATGGTAGTTCACTCTTGGTACTTGGAATATCATTGCTTCTCTGCTAGTTTCATAGATCTCTCTACTAGAGCTGAATTAAGCAGGTTCCCCAATGCCATGGGGAAAAGTGCCACGGGGAAAAGTGTCACTGACCAGAAGTTTCCAACCACCAGGAACATACTTCCCGATTTCGCAGTGAGCCTGAGGGGGTGAAGTTTGCTTTCAGTTGCAGAAATGGAAAGTACACTGAAATTAAATGCAGGCATTACTTTTTCTTGCATCTCTCCTCTCTTTCCCTTCTGATTCTGGCAACAGACTTCAGCCAAGTGTATACCTGGGTTTTGAGACATCTAAGCTGTCTGTAAGATACAGCTATTTCCAGGGGAAATAACAGACTCTGTCTTTACTTTCTCAGAAAAATCTCTCCCCAGGTAGTAAATGTATTCAGTTAAAAGCTGGGAATCTGAAAATGTAAAAATATTAGTACTGCGTTTATATATTTTTCTACCTAGGATATCAATGCCTGAGTGGTGAGACCAAGTGAATTTCTTGTTGCACGGAAGAGTCTGTCTCTTGGAGAGCAGCAGAGTCCGATAGCTGCGGTTGTGGTACAGGGTTCTGCTCCTGGCTGGCTTTTTTTCTTCTTTTTGTAAGCCTGGGCATGACATACACATGCTTTAAGTTTCAGTCCCAGCTAGCTAACCTGCTTTCTGACCTAAAGAAGAAAATAGGCAGTAATTATTTTACTTTGTGCAATTCAACTGCGCAAGCGCTTCCTTAGAAGAACCAGGCTAGGTGATTAATAGAGGAGGTTTATTTTATTTTGTTTTCCCTGCCACAGGGTCTTTTAATTTGGTAGGACTGAATTTCTTGGTTTTGCCATTTGTAGGAGCCCTGAACCCCATGACTGCATTAAATCTGTAAACCAGCAAAATCCCTCGGTCTGAAGCAGAGTGGTGTTGTGAGGGAACAAAAAGTCAATGCGTATGTATGTGCTGTATCACCAGTGCAGGGAGACAGGAGCTGGCCAGCACCAGCTGAGGCATTAAGCAAACCTGCCTTCACTCAGCAAAGCAGTAATGCACTGATGGATTGGGATGGGACTGTAAGGCACAGTGTTGGCTGAATTGGGTTCCTCTTTCACCATGTTGTTCCTCAAAGTCAACCTGACCCTGCTTTGCACTGTATTTCTGCGAAAGCAGCAGGGTGCTGAGCATCTTGCAGATGACAAAAACTCTCTTTTAGGCTGGGATTATTCAAGTAATCCCATGATTATGGTGATAATCCCCTTTGCAATGGTGCCCCTCTCCAAGGAGCTCTTCCCTTGGGGACTTCCAAGTCCCAAATCACATTTTCTCCTAATGCTGAAGTGCTCTGTATTAAATTAAGGCACTTTCAAGGATCAGAGGTGTGCAAGTCCTCTGGTATTTATAGCTTTGGAATCTCTGGTGTATCATCTGTTGCCTTATTGACACTGTTAGGGCTCATGGTAGGAGTGGAGACTGAGGGGCTCTCCTGTTGGAGAGGAGATGGCTTTTCAAGCTTGAGCCCACGTCCTTGAAGCAGAGAGAGTGAGCTGGAGATGACCCACCAGCCGTGGTCACTGTTGCCTGGGGCCCACCACTTGTTGGCTTTGGAGGGCAGGTGTTTTCAGATCAGATTTTGCTGCAGCTGAAGAGGGCAGGCACTTGATGTGCTGCTACCTCCAAGGGCAGGCAGGAAGGCAGTGCTAGCAGCACTGCTCTCCAAGCTGTAATCCCTTCCCACTCCTGCTGCCAGGTACTTGGCGGCAAATAAATATTTTGCTCACAACTCATTGGAGGTGGCATCTAACCAGATGTGCTCTCACTTGGTACGGCAGGAGATTTATTTGGTTGTCCATTTATAGCTTATTATTTTCTTCTGTCTCCCACCCCCCAACTTAATAGCAGTTTGCTATCCACCAGGGTATACATTTACTTCTGATTAAGTGCTATTTAGCCGTTGGCTGCTTGCTCATTTTACTTTTATAGACACATTTACGGCAGCACAGACAGAGGCACAAGCGCCTAGGAGCAAGGGTAAGGAGAATGGAGACTCGCAAGAGCTTGATTAGATTGGATTTTAATAAAGTTTCCAGCTAAGCTGCATCACAACTCTTCCTCGCAACAGAGACGCTGGGGGTGCTGGGGCTGCACAACTTCTTACCTGGTGGGACAGCCACCAGGACCTGTGCTGGACCCAGCTGGAGGCTTCTTAAGAAATCCTTGACCATCAGGGATATCTGAGTTCTGCGTAGCTTGGAGCTAGTCTCTCTAGGGTGAAGAGCGATTTCCCAGCTTTCGGCAGCTGCTAATTAGTTGCAGATGATGAGATAATTTATAAAAATTAGGAGCGATTTTCTTCATTGTGCTAATATCGCTTGGCAATAAACCCACTCTTTTAAAAGGGTGACTTTTCTCTAATGTAGGGATCAAGGCTAAAAATATATACGTGTGTATATCAGTAGAGCGAGAAAGCGTGCTTCCTAACCACACGTGAAGAGGTATTTCAGAAGTTCATTTGAACCATAAGAACGAGTTCAAATTGAAATGCAAATTTCAGTGTCGCTTAGAGCACTGTTTGGAAAAAATGTTTGATTGTGTCACCTTGGTGCAGAGCAATAGAAAAATCCTCTCCAGCATGCTGTGGAAGAAGGCTTTAACAGGGAGCAGACAGCTTGCATTACGTGGGGGTTTTGGCAGTGAATCAGCACAAGGAAGGTCGCTTTTCTCCCCCTTCCCCAGGAGTGACAGTGACTCACTGCCAGTTCGTAACGTCATGCAGGAGTAGCGACTCGAAGGGAGCAGTGGGGAGAGTTACAAGAGGAGCATTTTGTTTCTTGTGAAGAGTGCCTAGGGGAAACAAGAGGCATGAACGAGGGAAAGATGTGGAAGCAGAGCGACAGGGAAAGGTGCTCAGCACCTGGCGCTGCTTATCCGGGGGCTTCCCGTGGCTGTGGAGTTGAGATGCAATGGTGGGACTCACTCCCCGTGGAGATGGGGTTAAGATACGGTGGTGGGCTTTGTTCCCCATGCCACATTGGTGTTTGAAGGAGACCCCTGTGCTGCAGCATTCCTACCGGACCTCTACACTTCTCATGAGCCTCAGGAGTTGTTTGCCCCTTTAGCTGGTCTGAGAGTAAGCTGAGCCCTGAGGCGTGTGTGTGCGTTTCTGGCTAGTCTAGTGGGAACTGAGAAACAGGGGTGTTGCTGTTGCAGTTGTTTGGAAAAAGACATTCATTAGGCTGACGAATGAATTTTCTGCAAACTCAGAAGGCCTCCAGTACTCCATCAGGTTTCTAATGATTTTGTCACAGTGTTAATCCCTCAGGTGAGTGGCAGCATTTTGATATCAGCAAACAAATTACGTTTCCACATAGATAACCCAATATGGAGTCAAGCATGACAGCAGAAAACAATTCATCAGCTTCTAATGGGGCCTGCAGATTTCAAGCAGGGCTGGATTCAGTCGCGGTACAGAAGGGTGCTTGTGCCTGGAGCAGCCTCCTGCAAGCCCTGGGTGTACAGGGGAGTGTGTGTCTGCATGGACAGCTGTACCAGTGCACACAGGTAACCTGGTTTGGCTTATGCTGATGCCCAGGATTTCCAGCTGAGGTGGAGCACCCTCGGTGCCCCTTGCTGTACCACGTAATTTATAGCACAAGGCAGTATCCGTACCAGAGAGTTTATAGGAAGGCAAATCATGAGCAGAATGGAGAAGGTGGAGAGGATCAGTTGCTCTGTGTCTCCCCTGGTAGGAGAACCAGAGGACGCTGAATGAGGCCACTAGGAGCCAAGTTCAGAACAAACAGCAGGATGTTGGTTTTGTGCAACAGGTGATTGATATGTTGTGCTCAAAGGGTGTTGCGAGTACAGAAAGTTTTCATAGATTTAAGGGGAAACTGGGCAAGCACAAGGAAGAGAAAAGCGCTTAAGAGTTATTAAATATATAAACAACATCAGTTTCAGAAGTTTCCTAACCTGAAAGTAGCTGAAGGCTGGGAGGCTATTAGTAGGAATTATTGGATGGGCTTTTGGTTTGACAGTAACATTTGTTCTTACGATCTAGATATGAAGCAGAGGCACAGAGAAAATGAAAGGCATTGCCTGTAGCAAGCTCTCAAATTAGCACCTACATCTCCCAAGTCCCAGTCTAGTGTACTGTCCATCAAGACTGAAAGGTGTGGAAAACCAGCTGGGCTGTTGGCAACACGCAGTGGAAACTTGTGGCAGCCCTGAATGCAGGTGCAAAGGGCCAAGCAGGAGGTGGGGGTAGGTTTGGGCGCAGTAAGCGGAAGGAGGGTGGGCAGTTTGCTGTGTGCAGATAGTGTTGATGGTGCTGAGCTGTTGCTGCTCTGAGTGTCTGATGGTAATTGCACAGGAGTCTGCAGTACGCATGCACACACAGGGCAGAAAACAGCACTATGTGAGCATGAAATTGCCTTCCAAGCCAGGGACGATGCCGGAGGGCAAGCGTGTGTGAATGGAATAGAGCCCTGAGAGTGCATCAGTGTGACAAAGCAGCCGTGTGCGCAGGGTAGCGGTGAGCTGGTGCTGGGTGTCCGTGTATGAAATAAACTGCATGGGAGCAGGCAGGCGCAGGAGGAGCGGGGCGATTGGCAGGCTGCTTACTCGCAGGAGCCACACGCTGAGGAGGTGTGCCGACAAATCCAGAAGAGCCTGTTTGCTCTAGTGGTAGTAGGAAATGCCGGGGGACCGTGCTGCTGGGGTGTGTGTTGGTGCAAGAAGGGCCCACACCCCTGGGGATCTAATGGTTGGGATGACGCGGAGAGGCCATCTACCACTGAGGCTCAGCCAGGACATGCTGCGCCTCCATCATCAGCCACAGAGCTGCAGCGACTTCTCAGGGCCGTGTGGGCTGTTGCAAGCTGATCCGCAAAGCCCTATGGAGGAGGTATTTGCACAAGCCTAGAACTGGTAATTGCTGCTTAAAATTATTCCCTGGTTTTGTGGAAGCAGAATTAATTTAAACCTAACTTCATTTTTTCGTACATGAAACAAAACGCCCTTCTCCCATTTCCGTAGCTGCATGCTCGTTTCTTCTTTTTAATGCCATCCTTAAATATCTTCCTCATCTCTAAGTAATTCTCTCTTGCACTTTATGGTAGAGCTATCTTGCTCTCCCAATCTCTCCTACCCCCTCCATGTGTCAGTTTTAGTTGCCACTTCTCTAGGAAAAGCTTGTTATGTTCCTTCAACCTCTATGTAGATGTTGATACACAATTCTTTCCAGCATTTTACTAGCATCCCTTGGATCCCTTTTAATAGAAACATTTTTGTGTTTATGGTTTTGGGTGCCTTGCTTTATTGCTCTGTACACACATAGAGAGCTGTGAGCACAACCATCTTCAGACTCCATTAGGAGGACTTATATCCTGGCCTAATCTTATCCATGATATGCCTTCGAATATTTACTTACTGCAAGTCCCTTTCTAATTCACTCTCTCATACATCTTTTCTTCAGCCTCATTTTTCAAACCAGAAGTCTTCTGATGGCGTTGCCTAAAGCAGCACGGCCTCAGGCTGTGGTCTTGTCCAACACAACATGCTGTGTGAGATGAGCTGGGGCAGGACATGGATAGGAGGTGGCCGCAGCAGAGCTACAGTACAGGGGCAAGGTCATTCAGCGTGGTCTGTGAAAACATTGCTTGAACCAATGCATGGGGTACTTGTGTCCACCCACATGTTGGATGACTGACAGCTGCTGGAGACAGTATGAAGTCTTGTCTCTTGTAGTCCAAAGGAATGATCTGAGTAATAGTTACTAACCAAAAGATCGATGACAAAGCCTTGGAATGTTAGCCACGGTGCCTGGACTTGCCATTAAAAGGACCGTGTTTTAATTTTCCATTTGCAAAGGCTTCATCAGCTCCTGTCCTAAGTATGTAGCTCTGCCATGTGTTAGTAACCAGCTTATGCAATGGATGGAGTCATCCCCTTTATATATAACGTGCTCAGGAGGATCATATCGCCTGTCTGCTGGCTAATGTGGATCTTTCTCAGGATAAATTAATTTTGCTGCATGTACCAATCCTTTTGCTGCCGTGATGCTTTGTATAAGGTAAAAGCCTGCTCCACTGTAACTCATCACAACACAGTGACAAAGGTCTGTTTTTGCAGCACAGAGTGCTGGAGCCTTCATTGCTTTGCAGAGAAAGTGTGGACCAAAGGGCTTGGAGGCTATTTTCTTTTTTATCACTCTACATTGTGAATCTTGGCAGCACTGCTCACAAACCTGCTAGTTGAGCAGTACGTTGTGTTATCACTGAAGTCAGCGAAGGGAGCTTTCCTCCCCAGTATGGTCTCTTTTGAAAACCCCTTCCCAGTTCCACAGTGGGCTTGTTACCTTAAACGGAGGAGCTGTTGGTGATGCCTACTCAAGGAGAAGTTTGTATATAGTAGGGAGGTATGTACATGAAGCACAAAGTGGCTAGAAGCTGGCACAAGTTCTTTCTTAGCTTTCCAGTTTGACAACTGAGCGGGAATGTGGCAGACTTTGTTCACTCCTGCAAAAATCCTGGATAGTGTCTGTCTCTGGCCTCGTTGAAATGAGGTGTCTCTGAGTGACTACTATGTGTTTAAAGGAACAAAAGCCAGGGCACGGGCAAGCAGATGATGCTTGTACAGGTCCTCCTTTCCAAAGAGGGATTTTGCATCAGGCTGCTGCAGAGAGGCAAGTCCGTCTGGTCCAGGGAGGGAGATTTACTGCAGGTAGGTCTGGAAACCTCCTGTGGCAAGAGAAGCATGTGGATCTGAGAGTGCGTGTGACCAGTGTGAAACAGGTCAAGCTGCTGTCTGTGGGGTTCAGCTGTGGCTGGACAAAGCAGAGGAGGGAACAGTGAAGCAGAGAGATAATGAGGAGGGAACCAGGTCATCTCTCATTAGCAAATAATGCTTGCTTTTTAAAAGGAAAGAACAAAACATCTCAGTCCCCTTGCCCTTCGGGTCAATAAAATGAGCACTTACTAATGGCTGAATCAGAGACTCAACAACTTCATTACACATGTAAAATCAATTGCTATTATCTAGCTCCCTTTCTATTGATCCATCTGCAGTATGTCAACATGTTCTGGCAGATGGCTATGAGCAGACAGTGGTCTGCTTAGTATGTCCACATGCCCTTTTGCTGAGGCCTGTTAGAAGATATACTGAACAGACTGGTCTCTTCCTGACGGGTCAGACCTTCCTTGAGTCTTCCATCTGGGCTCCCTGCAGGTGACTCTCCACATCAGCACACTGGTGAGCTGCTGGCCAGAAGGTGTACTGGAGCAAAGAGGCCACAAGCTCAGCAGAAGGGTCAGCTTGCAATGAGGCGAATTTGTAGCTTCTGGACTGCTGCTGGGAGCCTTGGATGTAAATGACAACGTAGCTAATAAGGTCTAATTGGCTATTAAAGGAGGAAGTAGCCCCAGAGATGCTAAGGGCCAATTAACCCTGGGAGCTGGGAGCATGACACTGTATCGCTGTGCAGTGATGTGTGCATGAGCCTTTCATAAACTGATATAGAAAAGGAGCAGTGGAGGTCCTTACCAAAGTCCTTTTGAAATAACTCAGGGTATTTCAGGCATACAGCAAGTTAAGTGTTCGCTTGCTTTTGTAGCGGACTGGGGACTGGATTAGTGGCTGGCTAGTGTGGGAACACCCAGTGCACATCTTGCTGAAACCCTACAGGGATCAAAGGGTCCCTAGTGAGATAAAACATCTCAGGCGGCTTTTTTTTTTTTTTTTTTTTTGTTTTTAATGTCTGCTTAGCTCTGAGGAACTAAAAGCTGTATCAGGTGGAATGGATCCACCATAGGGAAGCCTTATTCCAGTGTGTTTGCATGTGTTACTGGTGAGCGCTGTCAGTGGGAAGATGCAGGGGGCTGGATTGAGGCTAGAGCTCACTTAAACTGGAGGATGGTCACGCGGCTGGGGGCCAGGAAGGAGGCAGGTCTGCTCTGACAGGAGACAGGCCTTGGAAAGCTGAGATCATTTCTTCAGCATTCAAAACTTATTGAAGTCAACAGGGGACTGTGGGTGGCTCAATCAATCATTCTGCCTCAAAACCTCTTCTGAGATCAGGGCCGTGGGGAGCTGGTGTTTTGACACAGACTTGTCACTAATTGGAATAAACAAATTGTGTCTAATAGCTTTGTCCTCTAATTGATGTCAGTGCCTTCTTATTAAAGGAAAATGGAGAACTTTAATGTTGCAAAGCAAGCTACCTATTTTCATAGTCTATTCTTCTGCTAGGAGTGTGCAGATGAAAAATGGGGTTGAGTAGATTTGACTAGGAAATGGGACCCAGCAGTCTCTGCATAATGTGGGCCATGTGGCATACATTGCAGTCTATTGCTTTCTGAATCTTTATTGTATGAGGCTGGCTTTGCATGTCGCTGTTGTGATAGTGGTCTTCCTCCTGTTCCTCTTCCTCCCATTGATGTTATTATTTCTGATTTCTGCGTTGTTACTTCTCTGAACTTTGGCTATTCTGCACTCCAGTGAGTTCAGTCCAAGTAGGAGATGAGCTGGCTCATGGACTTGGAGGAACAGCAAGGTTGATCTTGTTTGTCTTCAGCTTGGCTTTTTGCAGAGCAGAGAGGAGGGGACTGTGACTAGACAGTCTGACCTACAGCAATACACCTATGGTTTGGCCTGTTCCAGTGAAAGAAATAAGACTGATATACTCCTAATAGCACAGTTCTCACTGTAGTATTCCATGAAAAACAGAGCTGAGCAGAAGGAAAGAGTTTTTTCTCTGATGTTTCCCCAAGGACGTTTCACTCCTGTTGCGTTCAGGAAGCAGTTGGAAAGATCTAGTGCTAACCTCGGCAGTATAGACAAAACTGATCAGCTTCTTTAAACCTGTCTAACCATCTTTTAGTCTGTCTGGGTCATGAGACTCCTACTGATGATCTCTAGTTTATGCACTTGTTGATTTGGAGGGAACTTGCTTGAGCTGGAGTTCCTGTTCACAAGAGCCAAGCAGTGTGCTGGGTGCTGAGACCTGCTGCAGTGGCTGGTGGACAGGGACCAGCCCCGTGGGATGGGGTTCTGCTGAGCCTTTGCCATAACCCTTGGGCTTTGGGGAGGGGGAGAAGGGGATTCGGAGGCTGCTTTCTGTCTTGACTCAGGTACAAAGGAGACAAAAGCTTCTTTTAGCCACATAGCCTGAAGCGCTTTGCTGAAATAATTTCTGTTACCTTTTATCTGCCTCAAAGGAACACTTAAAAAGTCGTCCTGCCCATAGCGGGTAACCTGATGAGTCTAATTTGGTGGTATGAAAACACAGCCACTTGGAGGTTTCCGATCCATGTTCTGGGTAATTAGATACACTTCCCCTGCTAGCTTTTGCCTGCTGTGCAATGCTGCATGTGTTCAAACACCCTATCAAGAGCAGGAGGTGTCTGTATGTGTGCATTTTGGCTAATATGTTTGTGGAGGTAGGATTTGGTATTATTAATTGTCAGCCTAACAGAAAATAGGATGTACCATCTCCAGTTGTAAAGGCAGCATGTATCTTGCTGGTTCCCTGGTCTTCAACAGCCCACAAACAACAGTGTGCGGGCATAACATCACAGTCTACTTCTCTCTTTTTGGCTTCTGGCTTTATTTATTTTGGCAACCTGTGTTTGCAGGCAACATTGGAGAGGTTTTGGGGGGAGGAAGAATCATGTTCTCTAAGGGGAGCAGGAGTTGGGAGTCGCTCGCTGTGGGTGGTAGAGGACTGCAGCAGCAGAGTGAGGATGTGAGAGTGGCAGGACTCCAGGGCTCGTGCCTGGGAAGCAAACACACAGCGGCTCTGGGTCACTGCCATTTCCAATCAGTAGGCAGAGGGGATGATGGCGTCCCGTCCCAGGGAGATGAGGCTGGGCACTTGAGGGGACCACTCTGGAAGGGTGGCCGTAACTTTGCAGCCGTTGCCTCTAACCCTCCCAGCATTTGCGTTTAGAGCTGTCAGGGTGTGTTGTGTATGACATAGAGATGGAATAGGCTGAACAGTTTGTGTGTGTCTGGATGCAGCGTGGGCCGAACGAGAGCTGGCCGTGCACTGGGTACAGTTTGCAGGTCTGGGCGTCTAAGTAACACTGCCGTGCCTGGGGCTGACACTTCGGTGCCTTTCCACCAGCTTTTGAAAACAGACTTTGTTAGAGGCTTGCCTGTAGAGAAAGGTGGACCAGTTTTTCTTAGGAGATGACAAGGCTGCTGGTTTCCCTCCCCGATGGAAAAATGTTTTCTGTGATTCCATGCTAGAGGGATAAGACAGCATCTCAGAGCACCGATGAAAGTTTACTCCCCCGCCGACAGATTGTTTCATGTCCACTTACAGATGCCATCAACGCATGTCCTATCTGCACACACACCTTCTAGCACAAAGATCAGGCACAGAAATTCAACAGGGTCTGGCTGAAGTTTTCACCTAGGCAGAAAATAAATTGGCTGCTACTGCTATTCTCTTTTCTAAATTGGTGGTATCTGGAATAGGGCCAACTTTCTTTTTCTTTTTCTGGGAGACACCTATTACTTCTCCAGGGAAATCTCCGAGGGGACCTGGGGCACAAGATCAGCTTGTGGTTGTGTTAAGCAGTGGGATGTTGCAGAGGTTAGTTGCATCCAGCTGATATGCTACTGAAAACCAGCATTTGGGGATGAAAAATTCCTGCAAAACTGAATCCCTGGTGTTACAATAGCCTCTGCCCTAGCCATGCACGTGCTCCCGCCTCTCCCTCTCTGTAGGAGTAAGCTGGCACATCATTTATGTGCCTGGGCAGCAGTTTACAACAACAGTTTCATACACGTTCATACGCAGGCTCTCCTATGGCTAAGCATTCATACACTGATGAGCCTAAGAATATTATTAGTTGTGCCTCTAATGGCCAAGCACATGTTGCAAATTTTTGCTTAAACGAAATCTGATGTGTTCAAAAGCTGCACAAATCTCTTAAGGAAAATGAGATCTTAGCAGGAAGTCTAAAACCAAACAGAAGGCTCTTTATTGACCATTGGATGCTGTTTTCGAAAAGATACTGCAGGTGGCTGTTTCTGTGTAGTAAAACATGTAGGGTTGGTCTGTATGTGTTTTTTCAGACAGTTAAGAAACCAATAAAGTTAAATTGGTAGAACTGTCTAATGTGATTACAGCAAGATGGGGATAAATGTGGTTTCATTAGATCTTGTTTTGAAGTAGGAGACTGTCATTTTCTGATGGAAAACTGAGATGACAGGGAGTATTGGTATTTGAAGTGCCTTTTTAAGAATGACCTGCTCTGTCTTTCTGACATCAAACATATGTATGCAGGAAGAGAGAGTGGTTTATTTTTTTCTGGTGCAGCAAGTAATGGAAAGCTCCGTTTTTAGTCTTAAGTCTTCTATCAAAGACTTTCGTGAGGGAGAGGGCAAAAACCCTTGGATAAAAATACTTGAATGTGGTGTTAATAGTGGGGCTTGTGTGCAAAACCTGGACTTGAGCTGAGACCACACTTATGTGCAGGCATCTGCCATGTAGTGTCTCCTGTGACCCCAGGCTTAGCCTGCAAATTCCAGTGGCAGAAGGATAACCCATATAGTGCTGTACTGGTCTGTGAGGAGTTCAAGGAGCAGCGTGAGTCCACTAGTGAAGGTGGCTTTTGGCTACAGGCTCATGCATTCAGGGTATCCCAAGTCATATACTTTTAATAGTAGGTTTTAGTTTTGCTGGAAGCTCCTGGGTTGACGGCATGTGCAGGAAAAGCCACATGCTTCGATCTGATGTTCCTGTCTTTCAGGTTTCAGGTTTTGGGGAGACAGGGGCTGTGTCTTGGGATAACTCCAGTCCTTGACCATGCTGTAACAAGAAGTCTCCGTTGTAAAGATGGTTTCCTCTAGTGCAGATGGTCTCCTTGCCATCAGCACTGGCTGAGAGATCCATAACTTGTCCCTTTGGTGCCACATGTATCTGCCTTGTCTCTTCTAGGGAGAGGGCAAAAAACTGAAGCTCAGCTCCAGTCTGGTTTCTTTGCCTCCTAGTTCTAATCTCACTGGTGGTTGTGAAATAATTCACAGAGCATTTCTACTGTCCCTGGGATGTTAATTAAAAGATTTCCAGTCTTAAAAATTGCTTTGCCCTGTCGGTCTTCAGCAAGAAGCTACAAAGTAGATTGGCGTTTATGCTATTAGTGCCCTGGTATCTCCACGAGACCAGTACTGGCTGGAGCCATGCACAGATTGATTTTTCCTGGTGGTCAGGAAGAGAGAGAAACGCGGTGTCTGATGCCCCCTGGCCAGAAGATGAAATCTGGGAGGCCATGGATAGAAAAGCACTAAGGAGGACAGGAGAGAAAAGGGATGGCCCAGATTCCATTATAGCAGAGATGATATGCCATCAAATGAGTAATGCTGATGGAAAATGTATCAAATGACTAATGTTGCAGCCAGAGTAATTGTTTGGAGGACTGGCATTTCTAGTATGAAAAGATTTAGAGTGAGCTTTCAGTAAATAAAGGAGAAATTGGCCCTGAAGTTCAGGGCCAAGATTTGGCAGCTGCGATTGCAAGGGGGGGTGTGTGTGGTGTTTTATGTATTTTAAGGAAAGTAAGTAATTTTTCAAACTGCATTTCACTCAATTGAATACCAACAAGAAGGGCTGGACCGCAAATCTTTATTCCTTAAAATGAACAGTACAAGTGTCACCTCACCTAGGCTGATCATGGCAACCAGCCCTGGCCATCAGACTGTACCCTGCAGAGCTAAAGGGGACCTTCCACATCCCTGCAGATGTAATCCCGTACAATTATAATTTCAATCTCTCTTTTTGTGCTGCTACAAACATTAACTAATTCACTCCTTGGGCAATCTCTGATGTAACTGCTGGTGCAAGACTGCTTACGCAAGGTTTTCTGGAGTTTGCTCTCTGTGTGGTGGCAGCAACAGCAGCTTTTCTGAGCAGTGAATGATTCCCTGCGAGCTGGGATTAGTTCATTTCCTTCACAGATATTGGATAGCCTGGGCAAGGTAGAAATCCCTTTGTGATGGGCTGGCTTTATTGTAGTCCGTAACTGGGATTTGAGGCTGTCTAGAAGAGCATGCTTGTGTAAACTAACGATCCCATTTTCTTGCTCCCTTTGTCCATCTCATGGTCTTTCTGCTCTCTTCTTCAGCAGCATCTTTTCCGCTTGCTTAAATCAAAGTGCAAAGCTCTGATTATCTGAGCGAGTTTGTGACCCTCAAGATGCTTAAGACCAGGGCAAATGGGATGCCATCAAACATCAACATTTGACCCTTGTTCTTTAAGAGTTTTGCCCATTATATGTGTGGATGGGTGCAGAAGAAGGGGTTCGTTAATGGGAGCAGAGCAAAGGCAAACCATGTTCTAATAAGCGGCCATCTGGAGCTTTTATGAACGTCTGTGGAGCTGCTTGTGGCTTCCAGATGGGCAGGGGTCACCCTTTTCCTCCTCGTTTCTTCCAAGACTCCTCTGGTCAGGATCAAGAGAGCAATTTAATGTTGAGGACACAGGTCTGGGCATGGACTGTCAGGTTCAGGTCCCAGCTGTGCCTCAGGCTTTTGTTGGAATCAGACTCGGAATGGGGCTCTCCCTTCCCAGCCGTGCAAAGGTCGAAGCCATTTGGGGCCTGATACCAAGAGCTTGGGTATGCAGAAACTCGCAGGACAAGAGGGGAAGCAGATGATGGTTTCCATTCAAGGCACACTCTCTTTGCACCCTTTGTCCCTTTCTGCCCGCGGTGGGAAGGGCAGCATTTCCAGTGCAGAGAAGCTGGCAGGATGCCCGTCTCCCCCTGCCTTTGGCAGCCCACAGGTTAGGCATGTGTCATGGGAACCTCTGAGCGGGGAGCTGAGCTCCGGGCTGCTGACGCTCTGATTAATACTGCAGCAGGGCTTGTTATGCTGGAGAGGAACCTTTACTCCAGAGACATTAAATATTAATAGCAGCAATAGAGACACAGATAAACAAGAGCAAGTTATAAACTGTTCATTTTGAGGACATCGGTGTTGACTCTGGCAAACTTGTGCTACAGCCAGCTCAGGAACATGGGCCAAAGGCTGGTGCTGCATTTAAATCCCTGGATTTCCTCCTGTCCTTAGGGTTCCTGACTGTTTGCCCAGCTCTGCCCTGCAGGAAGAAAAACCACCTTCCAACCCACAATCAGGCCCCTGCTGCAAAGTGGCGAGATCTTTAACCTGACACCAGTGCTCTTCCTTGGTCCGAGCTTCCCCAGCGACAGCCACCTGCGCATTATGTCTTCTCATTCTACCTCGGTGCCTCTGGTCCCTTTAGGAGTTTGTTCTACAAGTTCCTAGGTAGCTGAAAACTTACCTTCAGAAATCAGACAGGTATCTTTAGCCTTGTATCTTGCCAGGTGTTTCTTGTCTCTATCCAGGCTGGATCCTCTCAGTGCATCAGGATGGGGAGGACAGTCTGGTGCTGTTGGAAGTGGCAGGAATGGTTTGGTAGCACCAGACCTCCCATGGGCTGGTCTCAGCTGGTGCTGAGAAACGCTGTTACTCGAGCTGTAGGTGTTCAGGTCTCTCTATGGGGCATCTATGACCAAGTGCCCTTGCAACGTAGAGCACCTTATTTATTTGAAAATCCTACTGACACATGGTAGTAGTTTACAAATTGAACAGGGTTTTGCATGTTTAAAACTTGCTACTTAATGATGGATGTCTAAAGCTTTTGTGAGAATATTAGCTGTGTGGACTGGACAGTCATCACATAACTCCAGGAGCTGGGCATATAGGAAAAACACTAAATATTTCCAGTGCAAACGGAGAATCAGTAACAAGCATTGTGTTTACTACTTAGATTAAACAGCTTTCAGATGAGAAATGATTGGTAAACTCATATTTTAGTAATGCAAAGTATTATTGACTGAATTCAAAGTGCAATCATTTATAACATGTCTTGTCAACTTTTCTACTGTAATTTATAACGTATTCTTCTTCCCAAGGGGTGGGAACAGGGGAGACTGTTGCTGGCTGATGTGTCACTGGAAGCAGCTGCATTTTGTATGGTTTTGGGTGCACTTTTGGCCGCACCCCTTTATTTAGGGAGCATCACTGGGACCTGGAGTATATAGGGGGATCAGAGGTGCATGAGCCTTTGGGCCAACCTGCTAGTCTGTGAAATGCTTAGGATGCCTCTTTGAACGAGCAGGTCTAGAAACTGTTTCTTGTTGAAGAACACAGGGTTGGAGGGAGAGTTCCAGCTCCTCCTGCAAAGTAAGTTGATAAAGCACTAATTATGCGAAACCAATGGGGCAATGACGTGATCATCTCACTAGGTAACTTGGGAGACTCCAGTGAAGCAGAACCGTGGAGTTGACCAGCTGTTGGCATGCAGAGCAAAAATAATAATAATTAATGTAAAAGAAAACAAAACCCAACCAATGGCTGCAGAGGGAAAAGAGCAATAAAATGATCACTGCTCTGCTATCCAAAAGCTGACCATTGGGGTTTAAAATCCCCTCTTAATAATGTATGCAGCAGCAAGAAAATCAGACTGGGAATCTAAAGGTTTAATACTAGGAAAAAATCAGGCAAATAAATCTTTATTCAAAAAATTTCTTCCCTTGTAAGAGAATTATATTAAGTTTCTTTTTTTAATGCCATTGGGACAAATACATACTTTAATCATTGGATTTTAGCATGGCCAGACTCAATGTATTAAGGTGGTATTTGTTCAGACCTTTTCAAGCATTAACAGATGATGAAGAGAAGATACTGAGTTTTTTGGTTCAAGATCTAATTATTCCTTATACACACAGTCCTTGTACCGCTCAACTGGGCGTCATCACAACATCCCAAAGCCCTGGCAAAATTTCTATACGCTCCTGGAGAATAAATTAATGGTACTAGTTACCTGCCTGGGTAGTCTATACAGTAAGTGGCTATAAATGCATTGCTAGTCAAACCGTGCCTAAAAGTAACCTGCAGAGCTCTGTCATAATATATTATCTGTCTTCAAAGCCTGTATCTATCTTTTATTTACCTTCGTATTTACACAGAATATGAAGGATAGTTTCTAGCCCTTTTTTACACGTGGTTGACGGTCCATACTGATGAATCTTACCCTAGGTTTCTAGCATTTTTAGGAAAGCTTCAGTAATTCGCTCAGTAAACCAACACTTCATCTTCTGTTTGATGGAGCTCGTAGCTGGTACGAAATAAGAGTCACTCTGGACGCTTGGCCCTTGTTGAGGACAGCTTTGGCCATTGGAACAAACTGTTAAACTGTGTAGCCTCCGGCTTTCCACGTCCTCAGATCAAGAGTTCATTCTTTTCTGGGAGGTCTCTCTTAGTGGATCATGGGACGTTCAGTTTTCTGTGTGTACAATGTGACAAGATTGTGGGATCTGTGATATCTTGCTGCTTCTGGCCTACTGTACAGTAGTTTCGTCTTGTCATGGTATGTAAACCCAAGAGGTGTGACCCTTAGGGCTCTGATGTATGGTCAGACTTTTACAACAACTGTTTTCCTGTCAGATAGACATCTTGATGTTTGCATGGTTGGGTTAAAGTTGTGCTATTAATTGCTGATGGTTCAGTGACGTTGCTTGCAACTGGAGAAATCTAGGTTATGTTAGGTGATGGTAACGCAAAACTGGGAGGCAGTGAGCTCTCCCGGTTCATGGACTGCTCTGGCTCTGGTTGTGTGGCAGTCGTCTGACTATCCTTCCTGCCTGAGCTGTTCTTGGCCCCGGCAGCTTCCTGTGCGTTTCCACGCGTGCCGTTGCAGGTCATGGAGCCCCACTTTACAACCGATGAAGAGATGAGTGTTTTACAGAATTGGATGGCATACTTAGAAAATGGCCCTCGTCACTTATATTTATGTTATTAATTCACTCTTCTGTGATAATTGGCGATTGTACAAGGCCCCTGTCATCTCTTCTGGTTAGAACACTTGAATGTAGTTTGTCTTAACATGATTTATGGCAGTGGCACTTTAAAGGTAATTGAGATTGCTGCAGCAGTTTTTTGAAGAAATTCTGAAGGATATTGGGGCGGGGGGGGGGGGAGGGGGGAGGGCAGGGCACGGCACAGAATGAAAGGTACAAGCAGGCTGCAGTTCAATATCTGACTCATTTTTCCCTCGTTGCCTGCAATGCTGGCAGAAACATCTGGAGGTCGCCTGTGCAGAACACGTGTCTCCACCCCAGAGAGACACATAACCACCTCCTCCTGCACAGTATAAAACTCACTGTCTTTTCTTGAATGAGACAGCTTAAAAGAGGAAGAAAAATATGGAGCGACGTGTTTGGCTAATGCTCGCTTTCCATGCACCAAGACTTGCTATCATTATTTCTTCCAGGATGGCTTTTGGTGGCATGGTTGGGAGATGGATGGAGCTATTGTGAACATCGTGATGGGAGTTCAGCAGTGTGGAGTCAGAGGGAGAGAGCTGTGAATCTCTTGGAAGTGTATTTCAGCCAAGATCCTACATAGGCAACAGATGTACTGGTTTAACGATTGATTTTTATAAATCCATTTCACCCTTGTTTGAATGTGTTTGTAAATTGCTGCTGTTCATAGCCACTGTGGTAACACGTGAATAGCCCCATTTACTGTTAGGTGCTGTACAAATCCAGGCAGGGAGGGAAACAGAAGTTCTTAATGTCAAGCTGTGAGGCAGCAGAATAAACCAACACAGTTAGTCGGATGGGGTAGAAGATTCATGCTAGCTCATGGCTTGAGCTGTTAGTTTCGACTCCGGCCATTGCAGCGGAGCTATACGGACAGAGCCCTCTGCCCACGTTGCTGAAGAAGTCATTGACATTTTCAGGCTCCCTTGAGAGCTCTGGTGTCACCTTCCTGTGTACTCAGTGTCAGCTGGCTCAAGTTATTTGTGCTTTAGTTTACCTTTCTAGGAGCTTAATCTACCTAAACTTTTCTATTTGGAGCTCAGCTGTTGATGCAGGGGCATTTTGTCCATCCGAGCAGGGGTGAGCTATGGCTGCGACTCGGGTGCCCTGTGCTGCCAGGGAGCTGCAGAGGCTGGGGTCTGCTCTGCTTTGCCTCAGGAAGGTGGTGGAACACCTGCTCTGGCTTCTGTGCTGGCTGTGCCCAGGGCAGCCCACTCTCTTCCTCCTGTGAGGCTGGTGGTGATGCCACTGAGCAATACATTTGAGCACAAAAATTTCACAGGTTTTTTTGTTTTGTGGCCCAGAGGACTCGAAGGAGAAAGTAGTCCAGAGTGACAATTTGTAAGCTGAGGAAATTGATGAAAAAATGAGACCCAAGAGACCAGAAACTCACTCTGAATGTTTTGTGACCAATCCACGTGTAATTGAGGCAGAAGAACAAGGAGAAGACTGAGCTGGAAAAAACTCTGTTCTTCTCCCCTTTCCCTCTTAGGGATCAAAGTCAGGAAGACTCCATCAGCTGGCAGAGCAGGCTTTTTAAAAATCATTGGGTGAATGTTGCACGTTTGCAGTAGAAACAAGCACATTAACGATAGCCATACCTGGAGTCTGAGTTATTGTAATACCATTTGTCTTGGTTATTGCAAAACATAACCTGGTGCAGAGCTATGCTGAAGGGATCATAAAGTTTGTGTGAAAAGAGCTGGAAACAAAACAGAAAAAGCTTTTACAACAAAATAACTAAACCGGCTCTGACTGAGAAGGGGGGCATGTGAGAGGGATGCCATGGTTGTCAGATCTGTAGCAATGCTGACACTTTTCCTTCTTCTGCTGTTCCTTCTCCATGCAGCTGAAATAATCTGTCTCTGCCTGCCGGGAGGTCATGATCCCCTCCGCCCTTCCAGGCTGAGCTACATCACTGCACACTTTGAGCCGCTGGTAAACAAAATGCTCAGTGCATCTGGCTTGCAGAGCGTGGGGTAAATGGCAGTGCTGCCTCTCTCCTTGAAGCAGCCAGGACAAGTCATCATGCTCCTCCTAGGTCCCACAGATGTGCACCCAAATCAAGCTGCTGTCACAGAGTCTTGGGCCCCTGTCTAGTTCTGTAGGGTGCACAGAGCGGGCATGCGCCTGGACTGTGGAGTGAGCCAGACGTGCATAGGACCAGCAGCCCTTGTGCCCTGTCTTTAGTGCCATTTGATGGGCTTAAGACATCTCCATGGCTTTGTCCATGTCTTCCACAGGCTCCTGTGAGCAGCCTGTGAGCCTCTGCCCTGCCAGCGTCTCCCTGGCTAACCTTCCTTTCTTGCCTTCCTCATCTCAGGGTCTGAGGGGCTTCTGGCAGCCCTTTGGTCCTGCTGGAGCTGTACCAAGAGGCAGCAGGCGAGGTGTGAAGGAGGAGGGGACCTAAAGGCAGGGCTAAGCGATGGCATCTACAAGGCGGCTTTGTTCAGTCGGTGATGCCAAGAGGTAGGGTCACTGCTGCCGAGCCCCTGACATTCGCTGGGCTGACTGTGCCGTGCCTGGTGGGTGAGGTGGAGGAGCAGGTTTTCAGTGAGGGCATCCATTCAGTGCGATGGAGAGCCGTAAGCCCCAGCCATCCTTCCCGCTCTGCTTTGCAGCGGGCCAGGGAGCAGTGAGCGCTATCAGAAAGCTGCCTGCAAACGGGCTGTTACTGTGCCAGGGCCCGGAACATATGGAGGAGCAGCCCAAGTGCTATCTAGCAGCAGAGGAATGAAAAACGTGGCATGCGGTCAGGGAGCAATGGCTCTGGCGTGGGGGACAGCCAGGCCCGTGCTGATGCCACCTGATCTCCTGTACCAAAGCGGTGCCTTCGGGGCCGTGCCAGCCCTGCTGCCCTGCCCTGCTCTGGTGATGCACGGGGTGCAGGGAGGTGATGCCACGGGGGCTTCACACTGGCACCCAGGCTAGCCCTCGTGCTTGGCTGGCAGCAGTGCAGGGGGTCACTCTGGTTTGTGCTGGGGTTTTGCCCTGTCTGAGGGTAAGGCGATCTGGCACCTCAAGCCATCTGAACATCCAGCCTCCTGCTGCTCGTTTGTTAGGTGCTGGTGAGCTGCCCAAAACTCCTGTCATGCAGGAAGACAGGCAGCCTGTCTGAGCTGTTTGGTAAGTGGTGCTGTGCTCTTGCATTTCCCCAGTGCCTTTCTTTTATTTTCTTTTTTTTTTTTGATTTCTTCTTTTAACCCAACTCTTAAGGTGTACTTTAGGGTAGACCATTAGCAGACCCATTGCAATGGAGTTAATTTAAATGGGAAATAATTTCCTTGTTTGGAGTGTTCTTTTTGAAAGTGGTGTGCAGAAAGTTTCCTGCACAAAAGCATGGTTTGATTGATGCTGAATGCGAGTTAACATTTGCTCCTGAGTTTGTGCACCTTGTTCTGCCTCCAGTGGAAACTTGAGGCAGTGTAAGCAGCTGGTCCAGATTCAATGCAAGTAGTGACCTGGGATGAAAGTGATGCGTCTGTAAAAAGAGCGGTGGCCTTAAAAGGGCCTTGGAGACAGAAGATCTGCATTTGGGTCCCTGATATTTGTACCCGAAATGGAGAGGAGGAGGTAATTGCCATGCAGCTTCCTAGGTTGAACTGCTTCAAAGAATAGCCCCAAAATGAAATATATCTCATGGAGAAAACCAGGAGTTCTCCCCTGTTCCCCTCCACATTTATTTAGTTAATAACACTGTGTGCTCATCTTTGGATCTATCCTGGGCTGAAACCAGGCTATAGATCTTGCAGTACTTTGTAATGGGAAGCCTCAAATGAAATGAAATGTATTTATTTCAAGCATTTATGTAGATAGGCTACCTGGTAGCAGAGATGAAAGAAGAGCTGTCATTTATTTTTTGCTTTTAAAAAGAAATAATAAAAGGGATTTTAGGTGATGTTACTTACATGGTAGCCTCAGCCAGTTCTTTGCTACGCGGTGGCATGGTGTGATACATAACGTATATATGAGGGTTTTTGCTTCAGCCATGGTTTTGTGGATCTGTTCTCTGCATTAGGTTTTCTGTTTCTAGGTTTCTAGACACAGGAGAGGGTAAGGTGTGAATTGACAGTGCCTGAGCTCTTACAGAAAGGTGGTTGTTCATTCCCAAACAGGGGGCCATTACCCAAGTCCTGCTTAAGCCCCTACATGCACCTGATGCATTGGCTTCGCCAGGCGGAGCAAGATGCAGCCGAGGTGCTGTTTGTACACAGAAAGCCTCAGCTCCTCTGTAGGGTCCTTTTTCGCTGGCATCTTGACCTGCATTAGATGGTTCAGCTGACTGGGCTCCTCGGAAAAATCGTGGGTTTAAATTCACTGCCTGCCTGCCCCCACCCAGTCTCTGCTCTCAGGTTTTAATGGAAGCCAGGGGTGGCTTTTGACAGTGAGAAAAAGATTTCAGTGGTGTCAACAGTGCATGTAAGGGCAGCAGTAATCCTCTAGTGACAGCACCTCCAGCTAGGTTGTTAGTCCCACATAAGTCTTAATGTGTGCATAAACCTGAGACTGCTTCCCTAGTGAAGTCCTAGGGTCAGCACTGTGCTTTGGCTGGTTGAGATTCAGAGGTGGAGATCTGGTCCAGGTCAAGTACAGAGCAGTGTCTGTAATTTCACCTATAAGAAAAGTATTCTTCTTTGATCATTGTTGGCCTAATTACATTTGTCAGTTGTAGTCCCACTCCAGAAATCAATAAAGAATGCAGCCTTGTTTGGCTGTACTTGAGAGAAGATGCGTTTCTACAGTCTTCCATTGGCCCTGCAGCAAATAATAGTAATAACAAATCTATATTTCTGGTTGTCATGTTTTCTGTTATCTGGATCACTTTAGTGAGGTAACATGGGGAGTAAGAAATGTAGTGTTCTCTTTTTTTTCTTCTGTCTCTGTGTTTTCCTATTTTGAAATTAACCTTATCGACTCAAGTATTGGAAACACTGCTCTGCTAACTCCTGAATGCCAGGTCATGCAGGAGGCTGAGAGGCTGCCCGAGCCTTGCAGGGAGAGCAGAGCTGTAGCACCGGGCAATAGTGCTCTGCTGTGCCTGGTGTCTCTGCTGCGGGTGGGTTTTTGCACCTATAACCACCAGGCAGCTTGGTGCATTTTCATGTATGGGGGCAAAACGCCAGATGGGGTCGTTACTGGTGGATAGTGGCTGGCTCTGTCTTTGCCCTGGCAGCTCCCCAGGGGCAGTGCTGGGCCACACTGCCAGGGGACATCCCATTGACCCCACTGGGCTCTCAGGGCAGGCACGCAGTGGATGAACCTGGGAGGGATCAGGGATCACCCTGTGCTGTCCCCTGTGCCCAGGAATTTCCTCCCCTCTTCCCTGGGCTGTGAGAGCACTCTCTCCTGTTTCTGTCACCAGCGTAGGTCTGTCGCTTGTGAACTTTTACCTGTCCCCGCCAGAGAGTTGAAGCTGCGCTGAAGCTTTGTAGGGCATGTGATTTTTTTTTTTTTTTTTTTTCTTCTTTAAGTGAGCAATATATATTCAAGACTAAAATTAAAGATACGCAGGAAATGAAATTGCTGGCATTCTTCTGCTTGGTGGGGAAACTATTTCCGTCTCTGCTAATGGAGGAAGGGGTCCTGCTCTCAGCTCCAGAGGGTCTGGGGTGGGGGCACAAAATTAGTAGCAGCCACAAAAATAAGAGAGGAGGAGAAAGGATAGCTAAACAAGGCCAGGGGAAGGCTCTGAAAGTGCTTCCATATTGGCTGTGTTCAGGCTGTGCTCCATCCCCTGTGGTTTTCCTAACATCTGAAACAGCTGGACACATGCCTAGCCCTGGATGTAGGATCATCACCAGGAAAATTGCCAAGGAAGCCCCCACCACCCCACCAAAGGCTCTGTACGGCCAATAGATTAACTGCAGCAAGGGATCAACCTCCTCAAAATCCTTCCAGGGGAGCAGCTGATGCTACTGTAGGCCCATTTAAGCATACAGGTTCTTAATAGAGGGGTGTCCTTGCCATTCCCCTGGCACTGAGTTGATGTGCTTCAGCTGCCAGAGAGAGGCCAGGGCACAGAAGAGAGAGGTGAAATCCCCAACAGGCTATGAGTCCTCCAGCCTCTCCATGGGAGAGTGGTGGGTTTTGCTGGCTTCCCCTGCAGACAGACACCACTGGGGCCCTGGCAGATCTGTGCCAGAGCTGTGCAAATCTCTGACTTTGTCTCCTGGGGCAGGAGGAATTAAGAACATCAGGTTAAATAAGCTTTTTTTGGAAAGGAAAATCCGAAGAGTGAATGAGCTCGGAAACTTAAAGGCAGGGATTCAAGTTTCTATTGCTGTTGATTAATTTAATGTGAAATACAAAGAGTGGGGATGTGAGGGAGTTCTGGAGTGATTTCAGGATTGTCTCTGACGAAAGCCCACTGCAATAGCCTGAAGGCGACATGCAGATGAGCAAGCTCAGTGAGGTCTATATCAGAGTGGAAAACTGGCAGCTTTCTGGCCAGCTACTGACAAAGCACCTCAGGCAGCTGATGCTACATGAGAAAGGAAAAGCAAGGAAGGACCCCAAAATACCTGCTGGCTGCAGGCTGTCTTGGGGGTAGTCGGGTTGATGCCTTTGCTCATCTTCTAAAGACTCTTATCCCTGGGCTCATCGCCCAGCTGTGCCCCCATCACGCTGCTGTGCCTGGCCCACAGCAGGACCCTGGGGCGCTGCAGGAACCCTGCTTCCAAGGGAGAGCCGTGGGTGCCCACAGACCTCCTGATCTCATGGAGACTGAGTAAACCCCTGGCAGTGGCTGGGAAGATTGCTTTATTGGTGCAAACTGTCAGAGCACAGTGGTGGGAAATGTAGAAGAGCTTTATGTTTTTTCTTGAAAACTACGTTAATGGGGCAGTTCTAAAGAAAACAAAGAAATAGGGCTGGAGGTGAGAAAAAGCACGTATATGATTTCTCAGTTACTGCTCCCATAGCTTTTTTGATTTGACTGTTTCCGCTCTGATGTGTGAATCTGAATTTGAATCCAGGCTTTCTCTGCTCCCTCCCTATTGACCTCGTCAGAAACACTGAATGCAAGAGAGAAAAAGAACAATAAATTGCTTTATGTAACTCCAGACAGGAAAACCCTGCACTTACCCTCACAGGCAGTCTTTCCCATCTGTTACCTTGCTGGGCTGCCTCTGGGTTACCTCAATAAGAAAACTTAATTGAGGCAATGTCACGTCAGCAGAGGACGATACATCCATTTTAACAGGCTCACTTCTGTGAACTGTTTCACTCTTAGCAGAACTACATTGGCTTTCGTGTTTTGCAAGATTTTTCCTGTTGTCTTTCTAGTGCTAAGCTCCTTTCATAATATTTTTCATTCATGCACAAACAAACATTTTTATGTTGTCACTTCGTTTGGTTGCAATAGCTGTGTTGCAGTAACTGTCCTCTGCCTAACCACGTGTGTTTAATGCATAGGTGCATAATGAGGGAAAAATCTCTGCTGCTTGGAGGTTGAACTAGATAAAGTGTGCGAGAACAGAAGGATTATCCCCCTGCTTTTTCAGACAGGGAGATGACATGAGGAGACTAATGGGAGGTTTTTAACTGTAGTTAGAGACTTAACGGGCTGTGAGCATTCCCTTCCTGTCATTATAACCCAAGGTAGGGAGCTGGTGTGCATTCAAAAGTTATGGCTGAGCCTGTCCTGCGTGTCTTCTGCTCACTTGATGACTGGGGCTGGACCTCCATCGTTTTTAAGCACCTGAGTAGCACAGGAAGCATAGCTAGGTAATTTAGCTGCCTTAGAGGCTCCTATTTGCTTGCTCCCTTATCAGGGGCTATATCATCTAGGGAGGAGCAGTATGGATAGGCAGCCAGGAGCTCAGCAGTCTGTCTCCTGCCTCATGCCTTTAAAAAACACTGTTTTTCTAAAACTAGTGAACATGCCTGAAGAACAGATCAGAGATGGTAGTGGCGTGCAGATGAAACTCTCCTGGCTCCTCAGTGCTTGCAGGCTCAAGACAAGGAGTAGAAAATGGGAGGGTTTGGGGCTATGATTTTGGCCAGGGGTTCACTCCATACTTTGCACCTGTCATGTCCTGAGAGCCCCAGGGCAACCATTTGCAGCCAGGAGGGCAGCAAGGTGTGGGGAGCTGGCTCTGCGGTGCAGAGTCCGTCGCTGGTGTGCAGCACAGCCCAGCCCAGCACCTCCCCGGGACGTCCTTTTGTGCCGAGAGGTTTCTTAAACTGCTTTTCAGCGAGGAGTTTGCTCCTGTCACTCTCGTCCCTTTTCGGAGTCAATATTAATAAATGGCAGTGGACTGAATGGGGGAGCTGTGTTTATCCCGTGGATGCCAGGCAGACAATGAACCTCATCTTGCCCAGATGGCATAGGCTCTCCTCCAAGCAGATAAACAGGGCTGGAGCCATTGAAACGGGCGCAAACACGCCGAGTTACAGTGATAGTATGGTAATTACAGCGCCTCCAGTGACCATCTGGACACACAAACTGATTTTCTATTTGGATAATAAAACCTCTCCTATGTTTCCAATATTAGCCATGTATGGGGACGCTAATTGATTTAATTGAAGCTCTCAGTGTTGAGCCGTGGGTATTGCCAGCCTTTTCAGCCTAGGTACGTGGTGGATTTTAATGTCTGTATGAGGCAAAGAAATTGGAGTGTGCATGCTGTGCTCTTGAGATAGTTGCAAAAGGCAAGTCTGTTGGAAGCCCTGGAGTCCAGGACTCGTAAGGTCCTGCTCAAGAGTGAGGGGAGATGGGGCAGCTGCTTCTGAGCTCCCATAAGCAAAGGGACAGAATTTTGCTGCTCTTGTTAGGGCTGGAGTCTCGTTAGCTTGTAGGTTGATTTTAAACAAAAGTTGTCTTTCCGTGGTTTATTTATACACATGCACACAAACATGTATTAGATTTTGGTTATACGAAAAATATAAGGTCACGGCCAAGTGATTGATATCCTTTCTTTTATGCTTTAGTAGCGTCTTGCAACTCTAGTCATGAGCCACGTACCAAGACCTGCAGGAATACTGAAACACAAAAGAAAACATGCATTCAGAGACTTCCAATGTAATGACAGCCCTCTCTACGCCTTGGAAAAAACTGTTTACTGGGCTTGTTTTTGTGAGAAATTTTAATTTTTTTTCACGGTTTGAAAGTCACCAGTTTTGGCCGAGAAGACATTGTCAGGCGTTCTCATGCCAAAAAATTATCTGTCTGTCTTTTTTTTTTTCTTTTTTTCTTTATATGACCTTTTTCTAGTAAACAAACTAAATCAACAAAAAAGAAAAACCACAACCTTGCAGCAAAGTTATCCACCTAATAAAATAGCAAAAAGTGACCTCTTGCAGAAGTGACGTAGCCAGACCCAGTTGTATTAGAAACTATTTCTGAATGACCTCAGGCTGTTACTTAGTGCCAGGTAATATTCCTGATCATTAACGCCCTTTGTTGTGTTAAAGGTGCACAGTAGTGTAACATCTGCTGTATGTGCTCCCCCAGAGAAGCGGTGTCCTTAGCACTTTACCTCTTCCCCTGTAGCTTTTTGCCACTCTTCTTGAAGGAAATATTTTGGATTTTTTTTTTTTTTCTGTGCTTTCTCTTGTTTAAAATAGGAGGGATGTAGTGGCTCATGTTGCCTTAATTTCCTGTTGATTTTGCTCTGTCCAGATTCCTCATTAACCGTTTAATCAGGAACATGGGAAACACTGCCAAGCATTTTTTGTGAAAGACATGTTGAGTTTGGAGGGAGTAAAACAGCTCAGAGGAGGAGCCTGCAAACAATCAAATTATTGGCCTGAAATCTTTTTGTTCCAGTAGGCAGCTGATTGGGAAAGGGGAGACAATCTTGGTTCTGAGGAAGGCAGGGGTGGGACTTTGGTGGAAGGTAGGAGAATATAATTTCTTTTCACCTGGGAAACTCCGCTGGCCTCCTTTTGGCCATCAGAACAGCAGCAGCTGGGGAAAACCAAAAGATGGGGAATATCTTGCTTGTGAGGCTTGGTGACTTTTGTGTGAGCAGAGCCCAGCCTCGCTGGATTAGTCCCTCTGAGTCTGCGAGGAGGCACCGCAGAACCCTCTGTCCTTGAGAAGTGTTGTGGTAAAGCAGTGGTGTACAGCCGGCAGCCAGTAAGAACGAGAGTTGGGGCAACTGCTTAGACAGAAAACAGTTATCGTATCAAGTGCTTTGTATCAGGCCCGTGCGCTGTTTGTTCCCATTAAGCCCTATTTGAAGAGATACAGTGACACGCAGATGTCATGTTGACCTCTCTGTGTGGGGGCTAATCCAGCATGAAGCTACTGGGCACTGTGCGGTATCTTGCTCCTTCCACACCTGATAACCCTCAAGACTGCGGAAAAGCTGATTGACCGGTAGGTGTCTAGTCAATATACCTCAGAGGACCTGGGCTTCTAGGATCAAAAAGCAGGCACAAGGGGACATTCTCCAACATGCAAAACATCCTCTATTGCCACCAAAGGCAAATGCTGCAAGACGGGCGTTGTGTGCTCTGGGGTTCCCTGGGGAGCATCATGGGAAGAGCACTGGCAATCTGCTGGGGAGTTTACTTGCACTTCTCAAGGGTGGATGCTCCTGTCAACTGGCTCTCACAGGAGACTTCACAAATAATCTTCCCTGATGTCAGTGCACATGTTAATTGGACTTGACAGATGATAATGAAGAAGAGGCTGTAACTGAGAAAGGGTAGAGGGAATGTCATAACTCTTGGGGGAGGAGAAAACAGAAAAGTCCAGATGTCCAGAAGTTACATAAGGTAACTCAAAATATTAATCTTTGCTATTTCTGGTGCCAGCAGTGGTAGATGCAGGGGAAACTCAGTAACTCTAAGGTGGGTAGCCTGCAAAGATTGTTTTCTTTATCTCCGGTTCACATTCGTGGCTTGATCTTGCTGTTAACCCCCTTACAAAAATGATTTTTTTGGTGAGCCATCCTCCTCTGTTGACAATGTCATGGCTAATGTGCCTGCATGTTGTATGGGGAAACCTCTCACCTGAGGGACTGAGTTAGCAATTATTCCTGACAAAAGGGGATGGGGAAAGTGGGATGGCTTTGTAGGTGATGCGACTTCAAGCACAGAGCTTGTAAGCGGAATGTACACTGTTTCCTGCAACTGTGGTTCTGTGCCCATGTACCTCATGGCAAATTAATTAGCCTAATTAGTCTGGAAAACCTTCTTTTGCCTTCACTAGAAGATCAGCATGTCCTCCCCTTGCTGGATGGACGTTCTGGCCTGGCGCTCTTGGCAGTGTGAGCAGGAATCATAGAATCATTCAGGTTGGAAAAGACCTTTGAGATCATCAAGTCCAAGAATCAACCCTACTCTGCACCCCTAAACCATATCTCCAAGCACCACATCTAAACGACCTTTAAACACATTAAGGGATGGCGATTCAACCACCTCCCTGGGCAGCCTATTCCAATGTCTGATGCCACTTTCAGTAAAATAATTTCACCTAATGTCTAGCCTAAACCTACCCTGGTGCAGCTTGAGTCCTTTCCCTCTTGTTCTATCATTGATTACCTGTGAGAAGAGACCAGCACCTACCTCTCTACAATGTCCTCTCAGGTAGGTGTAGAGACCGATAAGGTCTCCCCTCAGCCTCCTTTTCTTAAGACTAAATAGCCCCAGTTCCCTCAGCCACTCTTCATGAGACTTATTCTCTAGGCCTTTCACCATATTTGTTGCCCCAGAGATGCCGGCTGGTGCATGGTGGGTCATGTGGTGCAGCTCAGTGCGCTGTGGCGTTGGAAGAGGTCTGCCAGCCGTGGACCAGCATGGCCTGGGATTTAAAAGGTGCATGTTCAGTTCCCTTTCCCAGGACAGGCAGGTCCTTTAGACCCTTGAGGCTTTTTAAGTGCATGACTGCCATTATGGTAAAACTCCTGCAGAGACTAGCTCCTTGAAATAGGTGGGATTTTACCCCCTCAGGGGCAGGACTGGCATCTAAATGCCACTGCAGAATTGGGCTGTATCAGTTTTCTGCCTCTGCTCCCCATGAAATGGCGGTGACAGCACTTCTCCTTTCACTGCTGAGAAATGGCCGCAGAGGGCCTTGCTGGAGCACTGCAGGCAGGGGTATAGGCTGTTTCAGAGTCCTGTGCAAACAGTTGATAGTTGCAGACTCAGTTGCCTGTGATTGTGTAATGAAAAGAACAGCCTTGTTTGCTGTCATCAAATCAGATAGAAGTGGCATCTGGCAGTTGCATTTGTAGTGTACTCAAAAGAGGATGCTGTGTGCCAGAGGCAACGTTTTCCCTGTGCTAAGAGCCTGCACAAGGACCCAGCTCTGTTGAGGCGACTGTCACCGTAAGATTAGTTTAGAATAACCTCTTCAGCAAAGTCATCCTGTGATCCTTACTGCAAGGTTTCAGGGAGGACAGAAATCCTCCCATCACAGCTCCTTCTGATGTGTGTTTCCTGATTGTGGGCTCTCAGATTTTTCTTGTAATTATCAGCAAACTGCCTGAACAAGAGCTGAATTGCTTTTCTGCGACTGGCAGGAGCACAACACCTACTGATGAGTCAGGGGAGGAAGAGCTCCTACTTCACAAGAGAGGGTATTGGGGGACAGGAAGGGGAGAAGATAGGGAAGAATAGCTGCCAGAGAGTTGTGGAATAAATGGCATTTGTTTAAAGACACATTAGAAGATTAATGATGAGAGTTAAAGTATGAAAGCAGTAGGGCCTAAGTGTAGTATTAATGGAACCCATTTTCTTTGCCATCTCCTGCAGGAACTCTTTGGAAGTACAGAAGGGGGAAAATCACTCTACAGTAATAACTGTTATTTATATAACAGAACAACATTGGATATATCAAAATATGAGGTTTCAAGGTAATAACTGGACCTTCACAATCATTGTTATCCATTTAAAAGGCAATTTCTGTGATGGTGAATAGATGGAGGAAATAGCCCAAATCCTACAGCAGATCATAAACGAGGTTTATTTTATTATTATTGTTATTAGTCAGTTCCCAATCTGGTAAGATTGTGTTTAGAAAAAGGGAAAAGACTGGAAGAAATGAAGGAGCTGATAATCGTCCTTGCAAAATTTGTTGGGACCATTTGACGGTCTCATTAGTGACTCGGGGCCTCATCTTAGCTCTCTCTGGAGTTGATGTCGACTGTCCCATCACAGCATCATTGATTCACATCCCATAAAGAGCAGCAAGCAAACAGACAGTGTGATCTTGTAGCCTCAGTGAACCGCTCCTCTTCTCCACCTGAAAGTCACACTGGTGGAAGGTGACTACAGTGTTGTCACAAGTACAGGGTGAATTAATAGTGCAAGGTGAGTGGATAATGATGGCTGTACTCAGTGACTGTCTCCCTCCTGATGTTAGCTGCATGCACATCGTATAACCAAATCACAGACGTTCCCATCCCAGGATTTCCAAGTGGCCTTTGGCAGGAGTAGCTGCGTGCGCTCCACTCATATGGCTGCCCATGTCTGGTCAGACAAGAGGGTAGTGGGCCATGCACCACACGGATTGTCCCGGCAGGTCAGCTCCAGCCAAGAGGCTGTTTCTGTGTTTGGGTATAGGTGAGGTGAACAGGCTGTGGCTGTGCTCCATGGGCAGAAAATCTGTTTTGCACAAAGCATGAGCCCAGCTCTTTTGCAGGAATCAGGACAGATTAATGAATGATTCATGAGGAGGGGTTGGGGGTAGCAAGGAAAGATGATAATGATATTCTCCATGGGGTCAAAATATAACAATAATTTGACCAGCTGTAATTTTTAATAACCACTGAGTTTGTGGGCTGATGTGAACGATAAGCTTGAGCAAACCATAGCCTCCCAAGCTGGCTTTTCACTTCAGAGCAACTAGGCCACTCTCTGAAATACTAGAACTGTGTAAAAAACTCTCAGGCTGTGAGAGGAAGGAGCAGAAAGTTGAAAAAGAGGGGAGAAAGGGTCTGTCCTGTTTTCATAATATTCCAATTAGATTAAGTGTTAGACATGAGCCTCAATTCATCCCGGTTCAGAGCAGTGCTTGAATGGGAATTTTATCTTTAAACCTCAAGTCTCATGGAGTGAAGTCATTCATAAGGGCCAGGGATTTTCCCCTTTAACTCTGTGTGCAGGGCATTAGCTTGAGCATGGAGGCTTGGACTGTGATGCACAAAGTAAGAGGGGTGGCAAGGAGCGGGTGACGGGGACAGGAGGTCTGGATGTTGGATGGTGAGATAACAGTTTGCTGTCCTGGAGGTGGCCCTGGACATCTCTCATGTGGGAAGAGGCTGGGGAGGATGACAAAGCAGCCCTGTTTCTCCAGACAAGTTCTGCTAGCTGGATAATGAAAAAGAATTGGATCGGTGAGGGCAGCTGACACAGCTCGCCGTCTGGAAGACGTTCTCAGTGTCGTGTTAATATGCCTTTTACAGACTTTGAGAACTGGTGGGAATGTGGTGCCGCCTGTGGCTAGCAACCCTAACTCTTCTTATGACAGCAGCAAGAGCAAACCCCCAGCAGAGAAGCCTGGACCACCCACTGAAAGGCAAGCTGGTCCCAGCCTTCTCACGGTGGGAGGGTGCCTTGGCAAGATCCCCTGTCCTCCTGCCCTCCCCTCCAGTGTGTGCTTGGGCTTGCAAGTGTTGAAATGTCTGTGACTGGATTCAATTCTTGCAGGTATCCTTCTTAGGGTGGTTGAAATTAGGAGGATGTAACAATCTGAACCATGACTTCAATTAATCAGCATAAATGTTGCTTCTTTATAACATAAACCACAGCCTATGGATAACTCTGTTGTTTAATTAAGCTTATCACTGTGAACCTGATCCAGTTCCTTGCTGCATTAATGTGACTAATTCAGTATCCTCTCTAAGAAGCATCATAACAAACTACAGGGGATGTAATTCACTCCGCTCATCCTCTGCTTTACAAGTGTGGCAGGTTTTGGTACATCTCATTTGTGACCCAGTGTGAGTACTGGTTCCTCTCCGATCCCACCAGCTGCTCCTGCGTTAGTGCTGCTGCTTCTGTCACACCTAGCGTCTGGGAGTCTGGAACAGCTTTTCCTTCGGGTTTCTTTCACATTGTTCACTAAGAATTTTTGTGTCTGATTTAATTTATTCTATGCAGCTGAGCTTTTTCTTTATCCTTGCCTTTTGCTTTCTTTTCGTTCTCTTCACTTGCCCTTTCCTGTTTCTGCGTAGCATGTTTAAAACTTTTCCACATTGCACAGATGTAGGCGAATCTGTAATGAGCTCCCAAGCTGAAAGCAAAAGCTGTTTGCCTAAAAGTTGTTCTTTACCTACATTGAAGAGCATTGTACTGGAAACCTCAGAGATTCCTTGGGAAAAGTTTGAGTAACTTTTAAGGATTTTGTGGTTATCATCTATTGTGCCAGTGATTCTCCAGGCAATGTTTGTCACCTCACGGATGGATGGTCTCCAGAGGGTGCTAAGACAAATTGCCTCAAGCGTCGATGTTACTGTGCACCACTTCCGCCACTTAGGTCTCTGTAGATCCCTTCTCTCCAAAAGTAATCTAACAACAAAGTGGGGCTACTTTTTTTTTTTTTTTTTTCCCAGACGAGAGTATCCACGTGAGATGTACTGTAACTGGTGCACACTACCTTCAGATCTTAATCTATTTCAACTTTCTTGAGTATCCTCACGTTCCTTGACCTCTTCAAAATGGGCATAGTAGTGTTTCTTTGCTTCACAGATGTTGTGAGGACAAATATTTGAGAAACACACAGCTTGTGTTAGAGGTGGTGGAGTGTGCAGGAGGTGCCAGAAGGCTCGGTGCTGGAGGCAGAAGATGGGCCTCTGGAAATCTCCGTAGTGTGGCTGAGCTGGTTCAGCTCCAAGTCTCAGAAGTGACCATTTGGTTGGGGCACTGAAGTTCGGCGGACACGTGTTCAGCTGCAGTGTGGATTCAGTGCAAGGCAGGTGGGCACAGGTACTGATTTGGGTTGAACAGGAGCCACTACGTACACAAGCAAAGAAAGAAAAAGCAGTTCTTTTTGGGTGACACGTCATCATTTTCTTAGCAAACAAGTATACAAACTGGGGTTAGATGAATTAGCAGTTTGCTACTGAGATGGATGGAAAGGGAGGGAAAATCATGTCAGATTCCAGGGAAAAAAAAAAATTCTGTTTTGTTTTCCCATCCAGAAGCCAGGGGAAGAAGTCATCAGGGGGAAAAAATGTAGTGAGGAAAGGCAGGAAGACATTAAAGTAGCCTATTAAATTACTAAAGGCTGAGTGGCAAAAAATAAATAAATGGAGGCTGTGTAGATTGATGGATATTGGATCTGAAGGGCTTCCACATCTGGTGTGGCAGCTCTTTAGCATCTCATTTCAGTGTGACTCAGCAGGAAAAGTTGTTTGTTCTAACAGTAAAGCAAAGAGATGAAAACAATCCTGAGGCACATCAGTGAAAGGCTCGGCTGTCATTGGATCAAACTCTTTCATGTAGTTTAGTACCTCTGGATCTTCTGCAATAGGAGTGAGGTTTCCAATGTCACGTTTTCCCACCCTTATTCGTCTTCTACTCGGCTTCTTTGTGATCACCTCCTACTCTTAAGCCGCGCTCTTTTCCCTTGCACGACTATGCACCAACATCTGGACAGTGTGGGTGTAGGGAGGTGTGGTGGTGAGTAGGCAGTTTTAAGAGGTTTCCTATGGAGCAGGTGCATAGAGAGCAGAGAATCTAAAGGCCAGCTTGTTAGGGACAAATTATTACCTGATTTGGGTGCTCAAATAGCCCTCTATAAGTTCTGACCTTCACCACTGACTATAGAGACTCCAAACGTGGTTTGAATCTTCCATCCAGGTTGTGCTCCGCCTTGCAGTGTTGATCCTGGTCGTCTTTTATCTTCATACATGGTTCTTTTAATATGCTGCTGCTGCTGGAGATTCCCATCTCCCAAAAGCTCTGTTAATTGTGCTCATCACTTGGATGCCTGTAGGTTGAAGCAGAAGTGTCAAGTTTCAGTGGCAGTAAGTAAAAAGCCTAAGGTGCTAAACAAGGGTTTCTGAAGTCTCTTGGCATATTAACTCTGCTTATTTGCCATGTGGTCTTGCAAAGCCTTGAGAAGTCGCTTTATCTCTTTGTGCCTCTGTTCTTCATCCATCATAAGAGAACTAGAGTCATTCCACCTATCATTTGTCTGTCTCGTATCTTTTAAAGGAATTGTCATATCTGGTATCTACATCCAGCATGGTAGGTCCTTGTCCTTGGATCCATCTTTTAGAGATTTGTAATCGTAGCAATGGCTAATGATCTGTAACAAGAATAGAACTGGTGCAAAACACGTGTAAGCTCTCCACGTTAGTGAAAGCAAAACCCTAGATGCCATCGCCACAGCATTTTTTTTTCCCATTTTCACCTTGACATTGGCGATATGTCCAAGGCTATTTGCTATCTCTGTGTATGCAATTAATCAGCTGGCTGGGGGAAGCCTAGAACTGGGGCCTGGCACTTAGGTACTCCATCATTTAGTCTGAGCTGTGCATCCTCTGCAATGCGTGCCAACCTGGGAAGAATCAGCAAGTGGTGCCAAAGCCCTAACATCCTTGAAATAGGGAAATGCCGAAAGAAGAGCAAATGTGCTGTAAATGCTGAGAACCCAGGAAGGGTTAAGAGGTAAATGGTCGCTGAAGGCCCCACTTACATAAATGGAAATCCACTGGCTTTGGAGAGGTCCCAAATTCCTTTAATCCTGAAGCATGCTGAAGGTTCAAGAAATGTTTCCCTCTGCAAGAGGCAAAGTGTAAGTTTTGGAAATGTTGCTCTCCTTACATCAGAGTCAATCACTAAATCCCAAAGTATTGTGAAGAGTTGTTGTGTATGCTGGAATAGCCTTGGCTGCCACTGAAATACAGCAACCTCTGGAGACGGAGCTCTGGGCTTTTGTGGTCATCTGTCTTGTAGTTACAGAACATGCTTATTGTGGGTGTGTGACCAGGAAAGCATCCTGTGGCGTCTGGGGCTCTGCAGCGGTTTCCTTTCCTGCCTCCCCATCCTGTGGCAGGCTCTTTCCCACACCAGTGGCTGCTGCCTGCTCTCAAATGCAGATTCCCACTGCTGCATTGTGCATTGCCATCTCTCAAATCTATGATTATAACTATAAATCCTAGCGGAATTTGCCCATTTGTTTTTTGGCTTTTTCTTTTTTAAACTTAGGATTTTACACATTGTTTCTTCCTTCCTCATTCTTTTTGTTTGCCTGGACATGGCACTTGTGGTTTGTGTGGTTGTTATTCTTGTATTTATACTCTCCACTGACTTAATTAAGTTCTTGCTTGTTTCCTGGTCTTGCCAAGTTTACTGGCCTCACCAGGGCTTCCCAGTGCTCTCCTCCTAAAAACCACGGCTACTGCCAGTCACCTGAGACCATGAAAAAGGGCAGAAAAACTTCCTTTTGAAACTCAACTTGACATTACTGAAAGAAAAGACAAACAGGAAAGTGATATTCCCAACTCGGTCAGTGTTTTTAGGCTGGTTTCCTAAGGAAAAAAGATTTAGGCACTTAGGCTGACCTTGTGTAGATATGGGCAAGCGTGTATCCAGTAGCTTGAATTTTGTGGCAAACTGCAGTCCAGTTTGACAGAGAGGCTTTTCAGAGATGCAGAAAATCTGTGCTAGAGAGCACTGTTATGAATACGTCCTGCTGTGAGCAAAGCTTCAGGGAAACAAGAAGGCATCCCACCACACCGCGTGCACGCGTGCAGAAATAGGCTCTTGGTGGCTGGAATGGCCCGATTTCTTGCTGGAAGATTTCTGACCCCCAGGAGGCTCTACCCTCCTGGTGCCCATTTGCTTCCATGTGTCTTTGGTCGCAACATCCCTGGACGGTGTCCGTGGCTCTTGGAGTGCCTTGAGTGAGTGAAAGGTGTCCCGCCAGGCCTTCTTGTCATTCATTTTTTAGCATTAGACCTTCACCTCCTTCCCTTTCTGTTCGCAAATCCCTGCTCATGTGAGACGGAGAACCCTTCTTGTTCATTTTTCCAGCCTGTCCTGCTGCACACCTAGCGCATCCCCTTCTTTCAGAGCCATAATCATTCGTTCCCTGACGCAGCCCTGACCTTACACCTCAGGAAGGTTAAGTCAGTCATTCCTCCTTCTCCCTGCTTTTCTCTCCTCATTTTTGGGAAGTCTCTTGACAGCCTTTTCAGGGGCTTAAGTAGGACTTATCTGGTTGCAGACACCCTATTTGAATTCACAGATCAGGGCTTCATCCGTAGCTGGAGTGTGCCTCAAGTCTGCAGCTGTGGAAACCCGTAGGCGTTTCCCGGTTGGCTTTATAAGGACCTCAGTTTGCTGCCCTGCTTTTGTATGAGAGGATGGCTTCAGATTGCATTACCCAGCTCTGGACAGGGCATTTCCATTTCAGACCCCTTTCTTATCCCTTTGTGTTCTTTTGCTTCTGTCTTTGTGCTCAGGGTGTTTGCCGAGTGCCTCATAGCAAGATTTGTATTCGGAAAAGCAGGTGATCTTTATCGGAAGAGCAGGACCTTGTCTCATTAGTGTGTTTTCCTCCCTGCACGTGAAGCCAAGGAGTGAGAAGTGAGATGAGATGCCTAATTTCAGAATGGCAGCTGAAATGCATTCCCCCCTCCTACCCCTTTTTGGATAAGAACAGCCATCTCTGTTTCATGTGGGTGTGTGTGGAGGAGGGAAGAGGAGTCTGGCAGTGCTTTTACCTGCCTGGACCAGAGGGACAATGTTTGCTGGGGCACAAAGATGAACTACCCTCACTGAGGCTTTGCATCCCAGCACTGACAGGTCTGGCATGATTGACAGGTCATCACCTTTGCAGGCTCAGGGAGGACAGCACAGAAGTGTGACAGCATTCTCTGTCTTCCTGGAAACTCTCGGTCTCAGAGAATGTTATTCTGATTTTATGTACATAAAGCAATTATTAAAGAAGAGAAAAGAGAGGTTATGTTTCAAACAGTAGAAACTAAAGCCCTCAGCTGTTTTTATCATGCCTTCCCTTCTCTCTCTCTCTCTCTCTCTCTCTCTCTCTCTCTCTCCCCTGCATTCACTCTCTCCGGATATCAGAAATGAGAGGGAAGCTCCATTTAAATGCAGATTTCAAATGTTGGCCAAGAGCAATAAATAGCCCTCTGCCACACTGATCAGACAAACATTATCAAGTCTCTTTGTGAAGGAGAGTTTATGTTTTTAGATTTTCTTTTTCATTGATGAGATCCTCTTTCCTCTCAGAGTCATAGCATATTGGCAACTTTTAATTTTATTTTTAAGCAGCAATTCAGAGATTATAATGGAAACACAACCCCACCTGTTTCTCTGCTGGAGCTGTACTTGACAGCCCTGTAATGAGGAAGTCTGCAAATTTCTTATCCTTTACTGTATTGACAGCCTGAAGGGTTGATACTGTATTCAGCAGAGGGGAAATGTGCAAAATAAGGCGATTCTGCAACCATTTTTAATCAACTGACCCTCAAATGGATCTGCAGTCTCATGGTTTTGGGGCTAGTTTGGGGCTAATGAAGTCAGGAGCAGCTGCAGGTGGGTCCCTGATAATAAAAGTAGCACAGGAGGCAGGAGCAGGAGGAATGGAAGATATGGAGGTCTGGAGTAATTCACCACTGTCTCAGGCCATCTCCTGGGGCTGGTGTTCCCAAGCAGCACACTGGTATTTTGAAGAATGTTATGTTTTTCTGGTATTCCTTTGACTTAGAGGGTTCCTGGTTTTGAGGACCAATCAGCTCCGGTGGTAGGTATTGAATCTTCTAGGTGTTTAAAGCTGGTTGAACTGAGTTTATGATTCTTAATTTGAGAGTCCATTCATCATGGGAACATAGAGCATTTGAGAGCTGTGTTTACAGTATAAATCAGAAGAGGTTGTATGTGTGATCTTACCCTGTCAGATAAGACACCTGAGAAATATTGCAGATGGATTTATAGCTTTTTAACTTGGAGGGACAGGTTATGAACAGTGAAATACCATGTTTACTAAGCCACTGCTTTGCTAAATCTGCATCTTCAAGAGATGGCTTGAGATGGAAATTGTGTTTCTGAGTATGGCTTTACATCTCAACGGTGTGAAAAGCATCTGAGAAAGTGTAGTAATACTTAATAAAGTTAACAGGGAAAGGTCAGCTGAACACTGTTTGTTGTAGCAGTGTATAAACCTCCTGGTAACATCTGTTCCCTGTTATTGTTATAAAAATGCTACTTCATTAGATCTTGGTTGGATCATGAATTAAGTAGTGATATGTAGTAAAACTTGCAGTCCTATTAGGCTTGTCAGAGTGCATATGTTGTGAATCTGGCTGGTGGCGGGTAGCACTCTGGGGAGCCACGTGGCTTGGGGGAATGGGAGAACAGAAGCTTTCTGCTTTTTTAGCACTGGTTGAAACCCAGCTGAGGGTGGAAAGGATTAGATTTCAGTGCTGTCTGTAAACTGGCTGGTGCACTTAATAGGATGAGTTGCTGTGTCTCAGCCCAGCTCCAGAAAGACAGCTGTCTGCACTGCTGAAAGCACACAAACTGACAGCAGTGCCTGTCCCCCCGTTTGCTGTTTTGGCAAAAAGGAGTAGGACTGAATTGTTCGGGGTGAGAAATGAATGTCCTTCCTCCTCCTGGGGCAGTTTCTTCAGGGTAAGAGGACAAAAGGCAGAAGAGTTTGAGCATCTGCCTTTCATACTGTTGTGGCTGTGCTCTGCTTGAACGGAGTGAAAATGCTGCAGCCAGATGCCACCGCCCCATCTGTCCCTCGTGTGCGCGTGGTGTGCGGCCAGGGCTGATGGAGTGTAAGGAAGCCGCGTCTCTGGGGAGCTCCTGTCTGGACAAGGCACTCACAGATATCCCATACGCTGTCTCTCGGTAGGGCAGGGCTTAGACCACATGTGCACACACACACAGAGGTCTCATCAGAGAGCACCGACTCCTGCCTCCCTGTCCCCATCATGTCTGCCCGTCTCTGAGGGCTGGAAGATCATTGAGGTGAGGATGACTTGTAGGAAAGTTAATGAAATCTTTTTTTCTCGGAGAGCACCATCTTATCATCTTGCATTTCTTTGCCTACCAGCAATACCTTTTTTTCTGGTTCTTGCTGTTAAATAGTTAACTTTGAGTGTCGCATTTGAAATTAGTGTTTGATGGAAATTTACGATTGAAGTCACTGATCGCTGGAATCTTGAGCAACTGTAACCCGGCTATTTTCAATGCGTATCCGAAGTGATAAACTCTTCTGGTTTGTAGCCTCTTGGGTTTGTGTGTTTTGTGTTAAGCGTAAGGAAAACCTAAGCATATTGAAATAAAAAAGAATTATTACTCTATACGAGGTGTTTATCTATCAGGGTAGGAAAAGATGTTTCTAGCCAGTTCTTCTTGAAAAAAGCTCAGGCTCTGCCAGTCCTTGCTGGCTTCACTTATAGTTGTTTCACTCTCAGTCCCTATGAAATCATAAGCAGCCCTGAATCAGGCATCACAGATCCAGGTGCTCCTGACTACCACTGAAATATTTTTCTCATAATTCATAGAGAAGGCAGTCTAGATTGGAGACATTTATTATGATGGAGAAAATAGAAGTGATTTTTGAGGCCAAGAAAGTTCAAAGACTTCGCTGTAAGTTTTCAGGATTAAAGATTTACTTGATGCATCTTCCCATATTTAATAGACAGGAATAGATGAAAGGGAATTTCTATAAAGATTTTCGTTCATACTTAATGATGCTGCTATTAAATGAGCTTTGGCACTGTGTCCCAAGACATGAAGTTTTAAAACAAACCTTTTTTACACATTAAATGACCTTTTTCATCCACTAGCTTTAATAAATAAAGATTAGTTCAGCCTCATTACCTAGTCTGTTCTGGGGGCTGGTTTAATATTGGGTCAAGCTAACTAGTATCCCAAAATGTAAGTGAACAAATTTGGCTGGTTTCCTGTCACAAGCCCTGAAGGGAGATAGCAAGCAGTAATGTAGTTTGATTAGTGGCTGGGCTTTAGGAGTGCCACTGCCACCTCCAGCCTGGGATTCAGGCTATCCAGCCGTGTTCCTTTGTTTTGCAAAACCTGCCACTTGCTGTGAGCATTTTCCTTTCCTCATGTGTTTGCTGCAAAGGTGGGCTGCAAAGAGCAGGGTAGGGGGGTTGGGTTTGTTTGTTTGCTTTTCTTTTTCTCAGCTATAGGGAAGTTTTCAAGATTTCCAAAAGTAAAAAGAGAAAACCCCATCCAGAATTGAGTCAAAAAATGTTTGTGCAAACATTTGTGCCTGGGTGGCATGAGGAAATTATTTGAAATGTTTTGGTTTTGACTCTTTTATTTTTAAAATATATTTAACTATACGTTAGTGGAAGTGAATTTTGTTTGAAAACTGTCAATTGAGGAAAATACTTAAAAATATTGTTGGATTTAGTGATTTTGAAGCTTTAAATTAGAAAATAATGAATCTAAGAATCCTGACATACACTCCCCCGCCACTGATCTTTAATTTTGCTATGTCAGCGCCTGGAATGTAAGCGGCGTTTTGTAATGTTCATCAGATTCAGTACATTGCTTTACCCTTTCCTGGAAACAGGGCCGTAGTGAAAAGTTTACACACGTCAGACAGTTTTGTGTACGAGGACTTCCTTCTCTGTCTGGTGCTGCTTTCCTAGAGAAGTGGGGAGTTGATCAAGCTTCTTGTCAGGGCACTTGAGTCTCCCAGCTTCTTTGTAATTAAGAGCAGTTATCAGACGTATTGATGTCTTAAAAAAAAGTGTGATCTGTGCTCCTGGCCTTAGAGGAAAGCACAACCTTTTTTCTTGCATAATGAGATTAAGATTAACTGCCCTAGCATTGCAGATAATGATGGTGCTTGCATGTTAGCGGAGCAGAGGAGATGGTGTCGCCTGAAGGACTGGGAATGTTCACCAAGACATCTGTGCATATCGTACAAGAAGTATTGCTCTGTATTTCTCTATCAGTACTTGGTTCAGTTTAGCTCCCATAAAACTGGGAAAAAGTAGGAAGAGAAGGAGTTCTTGAGTGGGTATCATTGGGATATAAAGTAAATCAAGTTAGCGTGGAACCACCTTTTCTTCACTGGTGGATTCGGTATCTAGTTACCTTCCACAGCTGGGGCTACGGGAAGGACTGGGAAGCAGAGGCGCTCTGCAGTTTTGTTTGGAGAGAAGAGATACCCGCTGGGATGAGCATAGCGAGGCTGAGAAAAGAGCCCTGAAATGTGATGCAAGTTAGTTGTTGAAACTGGGCTATGCTTTGAGTTTTGGAGTTGGTTCAAAGAAAGTCCCGGGGGCAAAAAAGCCGAAGTAAAAGGAGCCTGAACTCGAGACGGGTTTCTTTGTTGGTCTGGGCTGTGTTGGAGGCTCCGTGTGTGGTGGCAATGAAGGGTGATCTGTGCCCATGCACTGTGGGAGCAATGAGGACATTAAAGGTCCAGCCTTCTGAGGAACGTGTTCTCAATCCCACCTAGAGCACAACTTCACCGTGCTTCTCTAACAGTGGTCCCAGTTAGCTATGTCTTCAAAATATATGGACTCTGCTCCCAGCCCTTGCTCTTAGGAAGGCAGGATGCCTTCTGCTTATAGCTGATGTGCTTTACTTCAGCTGCCAGCCGATTTACATGTTTCACTCTGGTTTTCACTATCGAGAAAAAAAAGACCAAAACGAAACCTGCCGTAGCACAATGACAGATTTCAAAGCTTCAACAAGGCACCTAGCTGCTGCAGTTAGTTCCCTGTTTCCCTGACACTCAAACCAGCAGAGCCCCACTAATCCCTGCTTTGCTAACCTACGCAGTGTGGGGCCTGATTCGGTGCTGAGCTGCGACTCCATCTACACCCGAGCAGTTCTGAATGGCATCACTCCCTTTGGAGTGATTTTTGGGAAGCGAAGATAAGCATTGGTGCCTTTCTAATATACACAACAAAACCCAATGCTGCTCTTCCCTAGGTACAACTGAATAGCTGCGTTCTGGGAGGAGACTTCCTATTAGCAAGGATAAACCCACTGGGGTGCAGAAGTTGTGCCAGCTCATAATGAAATGCTCTGATTAATGCTCGACTCCAATTTCTTTCTGCCTTCCGTCAAGAAAATAAAAATAATACCCCACACGATCGCCTTCTGCCTAACACAGATTTGAGTGGGCAGGCCCAGGAGCTGAGTTCAAGAGTCGAGTGCTTTCTGTTTGAAAAATATTTGTCCCTTCCCACCCACGGCTGCCCACATGCTTCCTGAAATATTCCAGCTATCAGCAATGCACCAATACTTTCTCAAACAAGGGAACCGAAGCTATCTGGAAACGTTCTTCCTTTGTTGGGATGGGAGGTAGTGCCCAGATCTGGACTGCCTGGGGCTGCACAGCTGGTTAGCCCTCTCTAGGAGCACCTAGGGCGAGCGGGTGGGTGCCTGTGCTGCTGTGGGTGCTGGGCACCGCCAGGACCCCAGCAGCGTAGGTGGACGTGTCGTGCTACAGCACGCCGGCAGGTAACGCAGCCACTGCTGCAGAGATTTCACCGCCCACGTGTCTGGCAAGACCTGGGAGGTGGGCGAAGCGGCGGGAAAGGCCGCGTGTGGGAGGGAGGATGCGCTAACAATAGCGGCGACAGGAGCAGAAGCGCCAACCCGACGGCTGCTTGCGTGGCAGCGGAGATCCCCAAGGGGTGCTAGGAACTGGGGGGACGGGAGGTGCACAGAGCCAAGCCGGGTCCCTGCCGAGCCTAACTGCTGTCAATGCCTTTGCTCCCACAGCTGCCATCCTGGATGACCCTATGGAGTGCAGCAGAGGGGAGAGGCTCTCCATCACCCTGGCCAAGAACCGCATCAACCGTGCGCCCGAGCGGGTGGGGAAAGCCAAAGTGGAAGTGGACATTTTTGAGCTGCTGCGAGACAGCGAGTATGAGACGGCAGAAACCAGTAGGTACCCTCCGTGTAGCTGGTCCTTCCCCATTTGTTCTCTCTGCGCTTGCTACGGAGGATAATTGTGTGATAGCCAAGGGAGGTACACAGGGTAAAAAGCACCTCTTGCTCCTCTGCCAGCACTTCAGAGATCAATACGTGCTAGCGTGAAAGTGGACCTCTGCAAAGAGGTTTGGCACGGTCTGGACGCAGGCGCAGCATCCCCTCGGGAGGCGTGTGGGACCTTCAGCAGCGCTCGCGCTGTGTTCGGCGCCAGCCACACCCTTGGAAGGGCTGGCCCTGCCTGGGTGCGTCCACCACAGGGGCACAGTGGCAGGTTAAGGGCAGGTTAGGCTCGGAGGGCGAGTGCTGAGACCAGTTTTCGTTTGAGGGTTTAGCATGGTTTTGTGAGGTGAACCCTGGTGTGGACTGAGAGGATCTGAGTTCCCAATAAGCTTTGCCTCCATTCAGCTCAGTGGCTTGGGACAAATTTAATCTGTGTGTCAATAAACAGAAGTAATGGTACAAGAGGTGATGCTCCTTTGTAAAGTGCTTAATGGTGTACAAATAAGAGACTCTGGGCAAGTTCAGTGCAATCAAGTTATTTTTAAAACCCCACAGAACACTGTGTCAGCAAACGTGATAGCTCTTCCAGTGCTTTAGATTGGCAGTGGCTTTGCTTACACAAAGTGAAGTTTTCAAGTGACGTTTAAAATCATGTGGATTAAAAAGAACTGATTTTGAAAAGGCAGTGTACTTCCCACATTGTTTTAAAGCCCCTTAATGCAAACAGGTCTCTGCTATAGTTGTTCCTCTAGATGCCCAGCCTATCAACTCCATGCTGCTGGATTAAAAAAAAAAAAAAAAGATTGATGGTCAGTGTCCCACAGACCTTTTTGGAGCCTGAGTGAAGGAAATGAGAAAGATCTATAATAGCCTCTTCCTGTAAAAGGGAAAATAATTTGGAATAGGATAGCTTCTCTTTAGAATCATTTTTAAGACGACCTTTGGAGTTCAAGGGAGGACTATAATTTTTTTATTACCAGTTGACTTGAGGAAGCTGGAGAAATCATTTTAAATAATAGGGATTTTAGACTCGTTTCCCAGTGGTTCTCTGTTCCCAGCCTGTATAATCTGCAGGGTATCCCCAAAAGGTATGGTAGTATGTTGTGGTATAGAACGGGTTGGTTTTTCACACAGCTTTGGTGTTTGCTCTTTGCATCACTGAGCATCCCTGTGCCTGGGAGGCTCTGAGGAGCCATGTACCCACCGCTGCTCAGGAGCAGGTCTCTGGGTAACTGGCAGAACAGGCTCAATAGGCCTGCAAGATCAGCAGATTGCTCCTTCATTTCCTGAATTAGTGTTTGCATTATTTATAGAAGCGTTCAGTTAATAAAGTGCATTTCAGCAAGTACCTGTAGGTCTATTTATAGAGCCTGTCACCCATGAGGCACTCTAGATTAAGATCATCATATGCAGCATCACAGGGACTGTTTAAAACAGCAGTTCTCCCCCTTTTTGTATTCCTCACCTCTTTTCCTTGGTCTTTCTCATCTTTTCAGGATTGTGCGCTTCCTGCTTTGCCCTCAGGTGGCACAGCAAGAGGGCAAATTCAGTCTAACTGGCCAGGCCGTGCAGAAGGGGTGGGCACTGCCTGGATATTCCAAGCACATTCCTGGTTTGCCCCTGAAAGTATCCCAAACCTCCCAGCAAGCTGCTTAGGAAATGAGAAAATTGCTTGCTTGCCTGAGCCTTCTGTGTCTTTGAAAGAACCAGTAGCATTTTCGATTCCTTTCTTTTTCCTTTCTCATAAATCCTCTGTATGTAGCAGTGTTTCTGTTATTTAACTTTGCTGAGGAAACAGGCTTGATTGCCAAGTGACCCCAGAGCTGCGGTAAAGATCGTGAGCAGGATTTCTTTCTTACTTGCACCCCTGTAACGCTGCTCAGGAATTATTCTGTTGGAACATTTTTTCAAGCAGAAGAATACTAATTTGCTGAGAATGAAGTATTATGCAAGAAATTGTTGATTTCAGCAAACGTGGTGTTTGGCAAGAACATGGAAATGGGATAAGTGAGGAAGAGGCAATCTTCCATTTCGAATTTTCACCCCGGGGTGATTTTCTTTGTTTTCTTTACTTTGACTTAGAGACTGTAAAAAGTAGAAATCTGAGGAAACAGATTTGATTTTGGTGAAGTGAGTATTCGCGTAATTTTGCAATATGTTATTTGCCTTATCTTCACAGCGAAAAATGTCTTGAAGCATTTCTTACAAAAGGAAAAATCTGGATTCTGCATGGCTCCGCTATTAATGTCACTGAAGTTATTCTTGATTTATACTGGTAGCAGAGAACAATCAGATCCTTTAACTTAAATTTCATGGCTTTCAAATATCTGACTTCTCAGCTTTAATACAGCACCGATATTTGTTATCATACGTAATATTAATAAAAGCAGTTTAGATGTTTTAACCTGTGACTGCAAAGCTGTTATACATCTGTTTAATGCTGTTCTTGAATTTCACTCCCTTTGAATCACCCTTAAATATCACAGCTAGCATGCTTAGCCGACTGATCTAGGAATGCCATGATTACACCCCATCAGTGATATTCTGTGTACAATTAGTGCTTCAGCAAAAGAAAGACTTTTTGAGAGTTAGTTTTTATTTTAATGTTGAGCTATTTTTCTTTCTTTTTTCCTCCTGACTGACTCAGACATCTTACTGTTAGGGGGCTACAAAATCACAATTGCTGTAGCAGGTAAAATATGAGTCAGTCTTAAATCACATTCATACGTGGTTTTCTATTTCAGCTTTATATATGAATGAAGACAAACACTGGCTGTTCCTGTATGCAACATCTGTGAAGTCCTGTGTTTTGAAATGAGTTTACAGTGAAAGGTTATGGATAGAGCCTTTTTGCCATTATAAGCAAAGCCTCTTCTCTCTTTGTGTTTGATGTTTCAAGTCCTTTTATGGAGATCCAAAATGACTTGTTTAATCATGGCTTTATCTAAAACATCTTATTCCTTTTGATGTCCAAGGAGGGACAGACTTTCTACTTGTCACTCTATCCCCTATCGTCTCATCAGTCTTTTAAGCATCTTTCTGTTGTTAATCCAAACATTTTAGGGCAGGTCAGCAGTCAGAGTAAGCGAGCAACTGGAGGATTTTTAATTTTTATTTATTGACACCAATATTTCCAAGTGCCTGATATGTCCTTTCAGTGACATTGGCTCAAATGTGCTATTAAGCGTTCTGCCATTTTTGTGATCCTGTTGGATTTCATGTTTAAGCTTGCTGTAGTTGTGGGTTCCTGTTAAGAAGCATAAAGGATGCGGCAGGAGCAGTCTTGGAGCCATGGTGCAGGATGCACTCTCTGTAACACTGTCTGTTTATGCACTTGGTGTTTTCTGTATGAGAATCCTGTCCTGACCAGTCCCTGTCATTCAAGATCCTCTGATCTGTTTTGCAATCATGGAAATGTTGAGGTAACTGCATACCTTCCCTGCCTATTTATTTTCAATTAGAGGCAGGAACCTTCTTTGCATGCTGTTTGAAACCCTTGTATCAGGTATCGGTATGCAGTGAAAGAGATGTTGTGTTCTGCACTGTGGGTGGATGCTCTCGCTGGAGCACTTTCAGCCATGAACAGGGAGAGTTCATGGGAATGCTTGCCAAGTGCCCTGAGAGGTGAAAGGCACTATCCAGCCATGACTAAGTGGATGTACATATATACATATAATGTGAGAGCTATTCATTTGTTGATGTGCTTTTTTCATGTCCAAAAACAAGCACATATTTCCGTTTTCCTTTAAAAATGCATCTTGCTGTTTCCCGAGTGTCCAGATCTGCACTTAATTCACAAATATACTTGCGGAAACTATTGAACACAGCCCTTTCTCGCTTATAGAGACAGACCTGCTAGTATGAAAGGAGGGTCGCTGTTTTGCATTGCACGTTGAACACACACCTGAGCTTGCTTGAGGGCCACCTCCTAGCTCCAGACTGTAGCCTGTGCTCGGAGCAGGACAGGAGACTGACCCCAGTCCTGCTTCTGCACAAAGCCCGTAACCTGTGCAGACCATAACAGGACACCCGAGCTGCACAAGCAACAGAGGCAGGGAGGTCCCCATAGAAGTATAAAGGCAGCAATCATCAGTTCACACGTCCAAGGAGCTGCCCCGAGTGATGGCAGGAGGTAACCTGTCCTGCCTAAGCCTGTGCAGTTCTCAGCAGAGAAGGGTGTACCCTAGGATGTTTCCTTTTCAGAGACCTGTGTATTTTAAGAGTGTTGTTAAGAAATCTGTTTGCTAAACCTGTTTCTTGTTTTTCTGTCCCACTGTCCTCAAGGATGTTAACTTAGAACAGCTGAGTGCAGGCAGTCTATAGAAATGGCTGGAATAGGAGGTTTGGGACATCTCAGACCTTCAGATCAAGGATGATCAGTAGTACCCACATCCCATCTCATGATAAAGAGGTTTTTAACATGATGTCACTTCAATGTCCCACATTTCTTGAGGTACTGAATTTTAAAAAACATAAAAATTGGACAGAATCTTGGGCAGAGGTAACTGGGTTTGCACCAATCAAAAATGTGTCCTGCACAGTGTATAGCTTACATCGCACCCACGTGTTGAAATATGAAGACACGAGTGGCAACGGCTACACCAGTATCTGTGGTTATAGCCTGTGCGATTATTGAGGATGAATTTTTGGTACAGGGCCGACATTTCTACAACCCTGCAAGTGCTTGTCTAAATCCCCAGTGCCCACAATGGTAGCGGGGTTGAGGCTTTTCTCCCTGTAGAGACTAACAGCATCAGGTAATGTTCTGCAATAGGAGATGTTTGGATTACAAGAGAAGAAGCTTTCCAAATGTGGTCAAACCTTTGCCTCAAGAACCTCCACTTTGTTTCCATTCATTTTCCTTAATTTTATTGGGTGTTTCACCATTGGAGTGATAAGCCAGGTCTTTTCTTCTGATAGTTGTTGCAACTCTGTTGCTATGACTACTTAACCCACTTTTCCTTCTCGATACCAGAGATGAAAAGAAACGTGCTCACCAAACTTCCCCCTGCATGTGCAACAGAATTCTACCCAGGACTTCTGTCCTAATGACCTGTGGATAAAGAGGACTTGGAGCAGCTCCTTCCTCCTAGATGCTGAATTGCAGAGCACCAGAAGGGTCTGCTCAGCTGAGAGGGACTGATGAGTGCTGCTGAGATAGCATGCAGGGTTTTCAAATTGCTGGTGCTCTTATTTAAAAGGATCTTCTGAAGAGGTGTAAGTGCCTGTAAATTTTTAAGCACAGAGGAGAAGCAAGTACTGGATTCCTTTGAAGATGCCGCAGAAAAATATCACTCATTCTGTGGCAGATTGAGATGGTGGAGAGTGAGAGAGCATGGAAGGAAGGAAAATCCAAGAAAAGACGTTTGCAAATTATCGGCACTTTCTGTAAGAAGTCAGAGCAATTGGTATGTATAGGGACCTAGTAGTATATGGAGTTATTCCTTGGAGAGGAGTAAAACTAGTGCCCCAAAGTGTCAAACTCGGTCCTCAGATTTTGGCCTCGTGTTCCAATCACGAGGCTGTGGAGACTTATGAAGTCTAAGGCCAGAGATGACCACCTTGATTAGCTGATCTTATCTTCTGCAGAAAATGGACTGTAGACATTCACTTGCTGAATGCTACACTCAGACCCATAGCTCACTGTTCTAAAAAAAAACCCCAAGCGCAGTATAGGCTCTCGTTTCACATCTAGTCTTGATTTAAAGACTTGAAGTTGATAGAAAACCTGCTCTGATCTGTAGTATGGCAGTTCTGATGATGAATTCCCTTCACTACAAAAAATATGATCTGGTTTGAATTTTTCCAGCTCCTCTTTCCAGCCACTGAATCTAGATAACATTTTACAACCATCACAAAAGCTTGTTTGACATGTAAGCCAGGGACCTGCAGTGAGGATGGTGCTCTGAAATAGACCAGCCATTTGATAAAGAGGCACTATCTTTAAAATCTCAGCATTGTGATACGGTGGTTTAGTTTTTACATATGAAAATGTTGTGAGCTTGCTCTTGCCAGAACTGATAAGTAGCTGAGGTGCCTCCTTTCTCCCCTGTAGTATCGTTTTTCTTCAGAAAGCAGTCACTTGACGCCAGTTGAGCAATTGTGGCTTTGTCTGCCCTGGAAGAAAGGAGCCGAGTGCGTGGTGATGCTGAGGCAGTTCTGGTACTTCTGAATAAGTCGTGGCTTATGTTCAGACAAGCCTTTTGGAGTCCGGGGATTCAGGCGTGAGAGGCTCTTGCCTCCTGTTCACGAGGCTTTGCCTGCACAAGCTGCTCTGGAGGAGCAGTTTCTGAGTGACGTGGTTGATTGGGATGGCAGCAGGGAGGTGATACCAGCTGGGTAGTCCTGTGGAGTGCCATTCAGCTAAATTTACGCTGTGAATTCAAAAGACAAAAGGTTGCAGTTTAACCCGTGAAGCTTGAGGGAAGAGATGCAACTTCTTTGTTTTGTCATGATCTTTTTATTGTTCTGCTAACCTTGGTAAAAATGTTTATTTCTGCCAGAAAAAAACAAAAAACAAAAAACAAAAATGAAAACCAGTAATACAATACTTATTATTACCACTGAGCTCTGCAGAGGATGAGGGAAGAAATTCATACAAGTTTTTTTGCTTCTAGATGATACTTTGAAGCTAGGTCATTGCTGTGTTTAGCACCTTCCATAAACTTTAGCTAATGTTTTATCTTGGAGAATAGCTGGTGGGGCCAGAAAGGGACCCCAGTTCTGAGTCAGAGATGAGGATACTGCAGCTTTGGGGAGAGTTCAGATGGGATTTAGAAAGGCTGGGAAAAGATGGAGAGGAAGGTGTCACAGGCAGGGCAACAGTGCTTCAGAGGGAACGGAGGGATTTTTGAGGGACATAAATGGGAAGGAGTATAGTGTGTGAAGGAGATGATAACTGTGTCCTTAGTAAAGTGCAGCAGGTACTGTAAGCATGACTGTCCGCTGGAAATTGAGGATGAAGTCTAATGCGTGTTTCCTCTCTCTGCTGCCTGCAGTGTGCCAGATTCTCCCCAAAGGGGTGGTAGGCGTCCTGGGACCTTCCTCAAGCCCAGCCTCGAGCTCTATTATCAGCAATATCTGTGGGGAGAAAGAGGTAAGTCAAAACATCCCATGTTGGAGTAAGCCTACGCCCTTGCGCCAACTGACTTGGCCCCAGCACACCTCGTGCCTGGCCTCTGCCCAGGGCTGGGAGGGTAATGCGGGGTCCCTGGCTCCTTCCTCCCGGTGTTTCACAGCAGGCTTGGGGTGAGAGCAGAGTCACCCGCTGCGGGTAAGGGGCAGCCCTGCCTTCTGCACGTTGTCCTTCAAACCGAAGAAGCTGTCAGTGGCCTCTGGTCACAGCAGTGCTTCCCAGTGGCTGCTGCCTGGGCTCCCTGGGAACACAGCGTTTTGCTGGTGATTTAGTAAGTATGGATTAGGTTTTTAATTTACCACTATATTGAGCAGCAATGCCTCCTGTGCAGATCCCATGCAGAAGGGCTTTCTGCAGCCTTGAAGTGTTTTGTTTGAGACTGTCACATCTATGCCAAGTCCCAACCACAGCCACACAGCTTGCTGCAGCTTCCAGCTCTGCCTTCCCTCTGCCTTCTCCCTCGCCTGGTTCTGCCTCTTGCAGGTCTTGTTCAAGTCTAGTGCTCTGTGTCTCAGTCATCATTTCTCTGTACGCACGCCTCTCCTGTCCACCCGTGCTCCTCAAACCTTCTCCAGCTGATGTCCATGTGCCTCATCATCCCCAGTGTATTCTGTCCTCGTGTCCCAGCTGCAAGGCAGAGCAGGGACATTACCTCCATTAGGTAGGGCAGTGAGGTACCTGCCTATGGTACTCCAGGACATCCTTGGCAAAGATGACTTGCTGTGGTCATCTTATCTGCTATATCGTCTTTCCCGTGCTCCGCCATAGCTTCTAGTGAGCAGAGTCAACAGCTTGGTTTGTTGCCCCTTCTCTTAATGCACATATTCTTGCAGCTTCTTCTTTTTTCCTCTCTCCTTTCTGCCTACTTTGTCCTTGTTTTCATCTGTATCACCTTTTACTTCAGCTTTCTTCACATGCAACACTGATGAAAACCATGAGAGGTGTGCAAAAATCTCAGCTTGCCCTGGCAGATGCACATCCTGGCCAAAGTTCCTGGGTGTGATGGTACTTTGTGCACATACTTGGAAAGCTGCACCCCTTTCTGTTTGCTGCTGTTCCATCAATGCAAACCCTTTTTATCTGTGTCCAGACTATGTGCCTGATTTAATATTTTATAAGCCTTGAACCATCTTACACTGATCTGGCTCTGCTCTTGGGAAAAGAAATTGAGTTCTCTTCTCATAGTTTATCCCTTTAAAGCCAGATAACATCTCGCAGCCATTTAGTGGTCTCTCTCTGGAGCCCAGCCTCCAAGGAGGGGAGTGCATGGAACTGAACACTGTAAATAACTTGCATTCACAAATGACTGCTGTTCTTTGTTCCCTGAGAATGAGAAGTGTTGAAGAGATCTTTTAGACCTAGTGCTTTGGGATGCAGCAGGGTGGGTCTCTTGAGAGTATTTTGTAGTGCTTTCTCCAGTTAAATGTCCCAGACATGTGCTCCATCCCAGGCAAAGGCAACTCTGCAGTAAGAGATTGCAAGTGCTTTTCCCCTGAAATTCATATTCAGTCTGAGTCTCTGATCTAAGTCTCTTCATTTTTTTTTTTTTTTTTTCAGAAATGAAAGGTGAGTGCTGGTGCACTTCTAAGGTATTTGATTCTCAAGCTTGATCTCAGCTGCCCTCCTAGTGATGTAAACCTACAATAACTCCCTGTGATTTGTGTCATGGTAGCATCAGTTGGTGCTGCTGCGTTAAATATGATACAGCAACCCAGCCAGAGCCACTGTGCTTGCAGCCATCCATCAGGTAAAGGAGAATGTCCCCGTTTTACCACTGAGGCACCAGATGGTGGAGTGACTGGCCTGATGTTTGCCTGTGGTAAAATTGGGGGATGAATCTGTGTCTCCTGCATTACCTGTCTAGTTCCTTTGACCTGAAGATTTCCTTCCCTCCCGTCTGGGGAGGCATGTTGCACTGGGGCAAAGCTCTTGGAAAGGAGAAGAGGGCTCCGGGACCAAGCGTGAGGTCTGAACCAGGACAGTGATCAGCTTTGGGCGCTGGCAGGAGCTGCCATGGTGGTGGCTGCCTTCACCTCTGTCTGCATGTCTCTGTTCTCTGGTAGCAGTTGTTGTGGCAAGTCTCAGGCTCCATCTGGCTCCCAACAGCGATCAGCATGCTTGTACTGGAGCTGCCCTGTCTGCTCTGGTTAAAGAAATTTGCCTTTCGCTTACAGTCTGCTTCTCTCCCTGTTAACAGAGCTCAGGATGAGGGCTGCGGAGTGAAATCAAGACAGATAGCAGCTTATTACTCTTTAACTTTCCTATTGCTAACCAAACAGCTTATGCTGTCAATGAAGCAGCCATCACAGCCTACTAATAGCCTTTCCCAAGAGTAGAGAGGTGGGAGGCATGGGATGATAGTTTCTGGAAGGACTAATAATGGAGGAAAAGAGGACTTGACACTCCTCTAATGAAGCCAAAGCAGATGTTTCCCTTTCTCTGTATTTTCTTCCAAATAATTCACTCAGCAAAAGGAAAACAATATTCCTTCTTCTTACTTGTCTGAATCCCTGGTGTCTGAGCTTGATCTGTCTGCCCACCCATTCCCTCTACACCAAACTGCGAGGTGTGCAGCAGAGCAGCCTTGGAGGGAGCCCTAAGGCTGTCCCCTCTGTGCGGCTTCCCTGCTCCCCCTTCCCCAGATTCCCTGGGAAACAGCATCCCACTCCTGCCTCCTGTGTATTAATGACAAGCGCAGCATTATTAGGACTCACGGTTATGGCCCCGTTGGAGCTTGCCCGCCGTATGGCCACCTGTTACCTCTCCACTGATCAAAAAAGCCCAAAGCTTCTGGCTGCTGCATCTGTTCCTCTCTCTCCTGAGCCTTGCCAGCACAGGGTCATCTTGTTCTTCCCTTCATCTCTCCTAATTACCTGACGACAAATTGGTACTGCAGGCAGAGGTGGATTTGCAGCACTTCATCCATCTAGCATACAGCAAAGGTCCGGGTGTCTCCAGCATGGGCTGTGTAACTCCCTGCCTGCCTGCAAAGCATCCTCTGTATTTACCCAGGCAGCAAGCCTGAAACAAAGTGTGAGCCCGGCTACAATTAGTGCCCAAGCTACTTAGGTTGAACTCATCCGAAATGGTTTCCTGTGCTGTAATCACAGCCCCCGTTGCCTTTCTCTGAGTGGCTCAGCAAGACTTTTCCTGATCCACTCCTTCCCATGGCTTCTTGTTGCTGCGATAATTATTTGGCTCTGCTATTGCACAAATCCCACCCTCTTCTCCTCGCTCCGGTGATGCTTCTGCAGTTTTATTGGGATATTTCACTTTCTGCCTGCTGTGCATTTCGCACCAAAGGTCCTTTATGGTAGATTTACTTGTTTTTATTTCTTTTTCCCCTTTAATTGTGTTTTCTTTCCCCTCCTCCCCGCTTAGGTTCCTCACTTCAAAGTGGCACCAGAGGAGTTCCTGAAGCTGCAGCTCCAGCGGTTCACCACCCTCAACCTCCATCCCAGCAACACCGATATCAGCGTGGCCGTGGCAGGAATCCTAAATTTCTTTAACTGCACCACTGCCTGCCTCATCTGTGCCAAAGCTGAATGTAAGTCATTGCCGGGCTGGGAGGGGCTGCCCCTCTGCTCCCAGGGCCTTCTGTTCTATCTCCTTCTGTGTGTTTGGTGCCTGTTGGAGAAGGTCCCACAGCCAGCGTGTGAGAGCTGCCTCATTGTTGCATCCCAGGGTGTTCATCTTGTCTGGTTGTGGTGGCAGGGTCTCTTCTGTTGGCAGTAGGTGGGCATTCAGTCAGAGCACCCTGAAACAGTGGAGACCTGTGGGGCAGGTTTTCCACCCTGTTGCCCCGTGGAGGTGTTTGCAATGTTTGTGAGAGGTGGAAAGGGGATGAGGAGAGATTTGCCTGCCTTCTGTTTGACAATCTGAAGAGTGTTTTGCGTGCACAGATGGGGTTTTGAAATTAGAAAAAGGGCTTAGGCTTGTTTCTAGAGATTATTTTAGGCAAGAAAAGCTATTTGAAATATGTCTTTCCCAAACCCACGTGTAGTTTGTGGCCTAAAAGTGGGACTTGATTAATAGTCAATACGCTGCACACCCTCTTGGGCTCTGCAGCCATACATCTGTTAGTAATTGTGCATCTGGATGCTGGAGCATTCACCTCAGCAAGACCGTATTCATCTCTGCATAGCTCTCCTAACATGGCAGGAGCAGGCTCTGCATCGCAGTGGTTAGAGAGAGTAAAGTGTGTCCTGTGCTTTTTAAGGTCTGCAGGAAGGTAGGTAGGTAGCTGGTGTGTAGTAGCCACGTCTATTTTGCTTTTATTATCCTGTATCCAGATTCATTAGCCCTTGAGTTTACCATAGAAACAAGCCTTGGAGAGGGGCGTTGAGAAGGTATCCAGCGAGAGCTTTGGGGATACTGGCAAGAGCTTAGCAGTCTCTGACTGTGGGGCCAGGTACAAAGGAAAGGCACCATCCTTTCCAGCTAGCCCTGGGCAAACTTTACACCATCACTGGTGCAAATAATGCAGTGTTGTGACAGACTCCTGCACAGGGACAGAAGGAATAAGAGTATCTTTGCTTTTGCTTTTTGCTTTGTGTACCCTGAGACCACCACATCCTCAGCTGATGTCAGTCAGTAAATTGCCTTCAGTAAGCATGCTCAGATTTACCCCAGCAGAGGACCTGACCCAAAATGATGCAATTAAAATCATGGAAATGGTCTCCTACATTACTTCTAGTGCTGGAATTTTTCATTATCTAACCTTAACCTTAAGCGAAAAGGGAAAAAAAAAAAAAAAGAAAAGAAAAGAAAAGATAATTACGTTTTTTTTTCACCTGCCATGCAGCGTGCTCACAGCTCTGTCCTCGCGCTGCTGCCAGGCACAGAGCACACGTACGCATGAGCACACCGCTGTCCCCCCCTGCCCTTCTCCCCAGTTATGTGCCAAAACGTGCAGGTGCCTCCCACTAAATGCAGCCTGGTATTAATATGATTCTTCATTTAACTGGATCAAAACTTTGGGAACCAAATAGCTCACATGAAAATAGCAGCCTTTTAATTGAACCAATCCAGTTTATTTTACTCTGGTATTCCTGGATAACTCAATACTTAAGATGTGCTGCAGAACACGAGTCCTTCTCAGACCCAGGGAAGCAGTGGGACGGGTGCCTTTCACGCGTCCTGCTCTGTGTGCTCACTGAGGACCTTATCTGAGCTAGGCTTAACATGCTCTGCCTATAATGGAGTGCAGAAAAGGCGTAATGCAGCTTCATGTAGGAGCACAAGCCCTCATTTTCCCTTAGGACAAGCAGTGCTCCTAACCACAGTCCTTAAACAACTAACTCGAGGCACTTCAGGCTTTCAGAAGGTTCCCTGGAGGCAAATAAGGGGAGCATACGAGCTGTCTGCTCATCGGTGAGGAAATGCTGTTTTGAGGGATGTTATTATTTAGATCCCAGGAGGGAAAGTCGTAGCTGTTTTGGTTTAAGTACAAGGCTGTGTGATGGGACTCCTGGGTACTATCCCGTCACGCTCATACTGTCACTGTGAGGAGTCACATCGTTCCTCTGGGGACTGATTGTGTTTTCTTGTGGCAAAGCAGAAAGTGACCCTCAAAGTCAATGAACTTAGGCCAGCCTAAGTGTAATGCAATGGCGAATAGAATAAGATTAAGTGACTTGGTTTCTCTGCAGTGTGGAATAATTAGCTAGTTTGTGAATTGCTCTGAAGTCCTAACATCGAAGGCTTTGTGTGATTCCACAGAAACCATAACCAAAGAAGGCCACACAGACAAATACAGGGGTGCATAGACTTCGTAGGAGCTCTGTAAGCGCTGATTGTCAGAGGGGAAGAAATAACGCCCGTGTTTAGGAAGGGAGACCAGGGCACTGAGGTCAAAAAGCTTATGCACGCCCTAGGGCCACAGAGAGTTGTTTGAAGCAATGCTGTTTGGTTTAAGAGCAAGGCTGGATGGTGGGAATCACCGTTTCTCTTCCCAGACGTCAGGGTCAAGGATTGCACCAGCACAAACCCAGTGCAACCACAAACAGAACTGCTGGTCCCCTGGGCCAGAGCTCAGAGGGAAGGAGCCTATCTCCTTCTCTCCAGTAGCCTCACAGGCAAGAGCAATAAACAGGGATGTGGGACCCCATGAAATCCTCCAAGTCCTGCCTTTCCTGCTTCCCAGGGGCATTCCCTGGCAGTGGGTGGTGAGGTGTGACAGGTTCAGTGGAGGGGAGGCCGTATCTGCAGAGAGCTTGGGGATCAGCTACTCCTGCCAGCTCTGAATGTTTGCATAAGAAAAGGAAAAATAACATAAGCAAGGTCAGGACTCCCTCCTGGCCAGCTCGAGCCACTGACCTGCCTCAGTGTGTACCTATGGTCCCTATAGGACTGTTCAAACAGCGTGTGCCTGATGCAGCCTCTGCACATGGTGGTCCTCACCTTAGAACTTCAAAGTTGCCAGGAGCGGTCTACAAGCCCCTGCTCGTGTTTGGCCTGATGAGCACCCTTCTGAAGTGCCAGTCTGTCAGCAGCAGCATCTCACATCCTCTCGTCATCAAACAGAGGGGAATCTCTTCAGATAATAGAGACTTCCCTCCATGCAGCAAGAGGAGCTGCAAGCAGGAGGCCTGATGAGGCTACAGGTAGGATTTAGCGTGCTGGAAATGATAATTTCCTCAAGCCAGAGGAGGAGATCAAACGCTTCCATTTTTCTCTGGTCCCCCTTCCTCCTCTATGTGCCTGGTATGCTTTAGAAACCTAGCAGCTGGGCTCTGCCTTCCTCACTGCTGAGGCCAGGGTGGCTCTCCTACCTGGGCTCATGCTCCGGTGAGCTGAGGGCTGGAGGAGAAGGCAGCAACAGAGGTGCAGATGTAGTCAGCAAAGAGGAAAAATGAAGAGGAAGCTGAGGGTCTGATGTGAGTCACAAACTCCTAGCAGTTGGCAGAGGGATGCTCTCCAGTTTGCAAGATTAACTTACAGCTGAGATATACAACCTTTGGCGTTAAGCAGCAGGATCTAATTTTACTTCTGCAGGAAATTCAATAGAAAAGGTGCATTTCCAAAGGGGACGGCTGAAGATTCCCCTCCAGACGCCCATGCCTTTCTGTGAATTTCTGTCCATTTGAAAGTCAGGTTGTGGTGTAAATCTGGGCTTCTCCCACCAGCACGGTGGCGTGCAGAGTAGCGCAGCTTTCCGCTTTCCTTCAGGTCTGACCAAAGCCAAGTGCTGTGGGGCTGCGATCTCTGGCAGCATTCTGCACTGACTGCAGTGCAAGCAGTCCCTGCTGCCAGCCCCTGCTTCACCGTGATGTTTGCCTGGGAATGCTCTCCAAGGGCAGAAGTATTTTATGTTCAGTGATAGTCCTGGGGACTTAAGTCTGTGGGCTGTAGTGCCAGCAATGGTGGGTCAGGGTCCAGGTGTGCTCAGCCCTCATCACTGACTTAAACTGGGTGCAGGTTTGGTAGTGAGTGCTTGGGGAGCTGCAGCTAGTGCTGCCTTCTCTCCTCCTGAACATCCCGTTCTTACAGAGTACAGTGTTAAGTGCCACGAAATTTAAATCATCGTGGAAAAAAAGGGTAAGTTCCCGTGGGTTTTTTGTTACGTTTTTTTTGTTTGTTTGTTGTGGGGTTTTTTTTAATGCAAGACTTTTGTAAGTTAGTAAAGTGCTCTTAAAATCTTCTTCAGTTTTGCAGCAGCAGATTTTGCCAGCATGAGCTGTAAGTAAACTTGGTATTCTCAGGACTGATACTTTCAGCAACTGTCTGGTCCCTTGCAGATGTGGAATAAGGTGAAAATAAACCTGACAAGGATCAAATGGAGGGCTTAAGTAAAATTTACTGTTCACTTGACCTAGCACACGAAAGAAAAATATTTAGGTGAGGTCTAGTCCATGTGTCCCATACACGAAGTGAATTCACTGGCTAGTGAGAAAGAAGAAGCTGGTGTGATCCAGAGAAGTCCTGGCCGTGACTGGTTTTTTAGTTCCTTGCCGAATTCCTACCTGTACTCAGAGAAAAGGTAAGAGGCGAATGCATTGTAGAGAGCTCAGTGTAAACTTAGCGTGCTGAAAAACTCTCACTGTGAATGAGAGGCTCCTCATCTTGGATATATCTCTTTTAATGCACTGCTTTGTTACCTTTGTGAAGTGCTGGGAGTTCTTGAAAGCAGTGCTCTCTAACGCTAATCGCATCACATTGTATTGCTTCCCCAGCCCCTGACCTTCTGGTGAATGAGCGGTTTCGTGCAGTTGAAAGTACAGTTAGGTTAAGAGTAGAGCTCTGCCTTGGGTTTTGCTCCTCCACCAGCTGGGATGTGATTCTGCTGATAGTTCTGTTCTTTTCAGTTTCCTTCAGTTCAGCTTTCTCCCTTCTTTTTGGATTGTCTCTGTGTAGGAATGTGATGAGTGACCAGGCTGGCTGTCCGTGTCTTGCTAATGATTACAGCTGGTGGTCTCTCTGGTCAATCAAAGTTAACAAGAAGTTATTTCCTGATGAAACTCAGCAGCTGGGTAGACGAGGCGGACTCTAACAAATATGCTTTCTTGACTAAGAAAAGCTGCTGCAGGAGCTTTGATGTCTTATTAGACATCAGTGAAGCTGTGTTGGAAGGAGCCCTTGCAATGACCTAGCTGCAGGAAGAAACTTCAGTTAGAAGTGCCAAAGGCAATAGGGCACAAGTCCAGGGAAGTCAGGACTTAGCCGTGCGGGTGCTCACTAATTATTACTTCTTTTCTTCAGCTCCTGTCTGAAGGGAGAGACCAGTCCTCCAGACTGGGTGGGAAGTTCCAAGGTAGCCAGAGTCCTGGCTCTTTCCCACGGCCGATCACATCCAGACGCTGCCCGAGGAGGTGGAGGGCTGCGCTGTGCTGGGGCTCTCGGAGGGCTTGGGGAGGGCACAGGGGAAGCAGAAATGCCGATGGCAAGGCAGAAAGAAGGAGGAGGACTTTGATGTGGAGGTGGAAGGTCCATCTCCAGAGACCTTGCCCAGTGATGGAGCTGCTGGACTGCAAATGTTGTCCTACTTTACTCTCTGATTTCTCCGTAAAGCACCAAATATGTTGGTTGGTTTGTTTGTTTTATTGTTGGCTTCTGTGTTGCTTTAGGAATCCCCAGTCCACAAGTAGTTCTGCACTGTGCTAGGACAATACTCACAATTTTTTTCACAATTTTTTTGGATGTAGACTCAATGTATTTTTGCAGTGATCTCTGCTTTGTCTGAATCTCAGCAGAGCTTTCCATCCCCAGGGACACATGCCCTTGGAAGATAGCAGCTCCCCATCAGTGCTTCAAGATCTCCAAAGTGTATCAAGTTGTGCCTTGCAGAGCACTTAGTTTGGGAGGTAGTAATGAAAAAGCTTAGGAAGAGGAACCAGCAACCAGCGATAACCGGAACAGTCCCGCGTGCAAGAAGATAACGGAGAGCTTGTCTGGACTCTGGGGTCCTTGAGCAAATTTGTATCAGCAATCTTATCTCTTCCCAAGAGGCCTTTGGGGGCCTCTTTTTGTCTGGAGAACAGCTGGAGTGGCTCCATCTTTTCCCATTCCCTGCTGGCCCAAGCAGCGAGCCTGTGCTGCAGCACCAAATCCTTTCCTTTGCAGCACACAGAACTGCAGGACTTCCTACCGGGGAAGACTATGGGCCATGGGAGAAATGCTTTTTGAGCCAAGCAAAAAACTTAATGGTATCTGTTTTTTCCTCCCTTTTATCTGAAGGCCTTTTAAACCTAGAGAAGTTGCTTCGGCAGTTCCTCATTTCGAAGGACACTCTCTCAGTCCGGATGCTGGATGACAGCCGGGATCCTACCCCTCTCCTAAAAGAGATCAGAGACGACAAAACAGCTACCATCATTGTACATGCCAACGCTTCTATGTCTCATACCATTTTGCAGAAGGTAAGCGTCTATTAAGTGTCACAATGGTAAATGCTGCTGCTTCCGCTGAATGAGATACTGCATGCAGTACATGAGCATGCACATGCAGGCGTTGTGTGATAATGGAGTGTAAAAATTCCTGCAGCAACACTGGAAATAGTCTCTGCTGAGAGGGGAATTGCCACTGATGGAGTTTCTGGGGAAAATAATTTACTCTGTCTTTCCAGGACCGTATCTGTAGAAGCAATGGTTTAATTGCTCTGAGCTGATGTGTTTGCTCTGTAGAAGTGGTGTGTGCTTGTGGCTCCTGTTGCCATCAAACAGCTGAGGAGGGCTGCTTAGTGCTCTGAAATTAGTCAATCAGTGCAATAGATTTTTCTTCTTTTTTCTCCAAGTACATTTCTAAGTTTTTGCTTCCTTTTTTATTGTCTTATTAAGCGAGATTTTATTTTAATCATGTTTATTTTTAAATGGTCTTTTGCAGCAGTTTTTAGCATTTGTTTTGATAGCCTACTTCAAATTTGAGCATCCAGATGGAGTCTAAAGTTGTGTAGGGTTTTCCGCATCCTGGAAGGCACTAGAAGTACTTTCCTGAATGGAGGCAGGATCCAAGCAATGGGGTCCCCCCCTTGGCTGTTGGTGCAGGCATTACACATGGTGTCCTGACTGTGGTATCAAGGAGTCAGTCATTCAAAAGCCTTTGACTGTATCAGATTTATCTCTGATGACAGCCAGCACAAACCATTAGAGGTGTTTGTATTATTCCCCCCCACTGCCCCCCAAAGGTTTTAATCCACAGCTTGCAATTTTGCTTTTCTAAATAAGCCGGTTTGTAGGAGTTTTGGGTCCCCCCTATGCAGGGCAGGGTGGGTTTGTGGTTATTTTTTTTCTTTTTTTTTTTTTTTTTTTTCTTCTGGTCCCTGTTGTGTGCTGCCTGGCTGCTGAGGGCTGTCCCCCTCCGCTGTTGCTATAGTGACTTCCCACAGGCACACAGCAGCGCTCTTCGGGCACCCGCAGTCTCCCTTCCCAGCTCGAGCATCCTTCTGCCACCACTGATAAAGATGTCAGAGATTGCCACGATTTTTCAGCAGTTCAGTAAAACCTAACATAGTCTTCCAGGCTAGAGGATTGTAGGAAAGGAATGTAATAAATAATGAGCCTCTGATCTGGCAACTTCTTGCACCTTGGGAGGCTGGAAAGTGTTTTCTTTATAGAGATGCAACCAGAGTACGGGGTAAAGTTGCGGTGAGCAAATAGGTACATCCTTGGCCCCTGCTCACGGGTCACTAAAAGGAAGAAAAATGCACCATTGGTTTGAAAGAGCCTTGTGTCAGGAGACCAGTCCTGGCCTTGGACAATGAGAGAAATTGCAATTTCTCATCTCTTAGCTTCCACATATGGTCTGGAGACACATGGTTGCTTCCTCGATTACCAGCCTGTCCCGGCTGCCCACCTGCCAGCGGGCACATTAAATGGATGGGAGCGATGCTCACAGGAAGCGCTTTGTTGCTCGCTTTGATTTTCTGCCCTTGAAATCAAATGCACTGACTTCAAAGTGGGTCAGAGGGGGAGCTGACATTATCGCTGTCCTCGGGAAGGGAAAAGGGAGGGAAATGGGTGCCAGGTTTCATCGTGTAGCGGCTTAAAAATGAGGCAGCTGGCTGGAAAGCTGGCTGGAAGGCAGGTCAGCAGCCTCCTCTGGAGTCATGGTGCTCTTTTGATCAAATGACTTTGCTGTGTCTATTTTACCACCTGTGCAAGGGACAAAGTGACAATGTGCAACGAAAGGGCTGGGCACAGGCAGACCTAAGCCACCATCAGTCCTCTGTGGGCATCCAAATCTTTCGCCACTGCCCGTGTCCGCTCCCACTGCAGCAGTGGTAGGCTCGGTTTTGTGCAGAAATAGGTAAAGAACAGACAGGAATAGGGAGAGGTGCAATCTAAGCCACCTCTTCTCTGTATCTTTCCTTCACTCACTTTCTGTTGTCATCATCCTCCCGCTTCTGGGGGAGATGGAAATGGACTAAAACCAAGTAAGGAGGTGCTGCCTTTGGTCCTTCCCTCCCTGCCTCCAGTTCTTCTGTGCGGTCTGGGGTGTTGGGAAAACCTCTTTGCCAAGGTCCGGAAGCATGATTTGAGACCAGCTGTGCTTGGCAGTGGAACATAGGCTTTCAGGAGGATCTGCAGATTAATCCCCCACTTTCCTGAGCATCTGTTCCCACAACCAACTCCTTGTTTACTGAGAATTTTGGAAAAGGACTTCAATGATTACTAGGTCTGTGATCTCTAGAACAGATCATCCCGTGGAAAAATCCATGTCGTCCTCTCCGCATCTCTGTGCACTTTTACCCTCTTTTTCTATGTCTGCGGCCATCGCAACCCTGTCTAAATTCTGGAGAATAGGCTGAGTTATCAGGTTTCATTCATGCTAATTCATTTGCGGGACTGGAGCCCAAATCTGACTGATACCTGCGGGAAAACCACCACTGGGATGACTGTCCTTTTTCTCTCCCTCCAGAAGCGCTTTTGCTGCCTTGCTGTCTGCATCTCAGTGTTTGTGGTGAAAGGACACAAGCCCTGAGCTCTCTGAACTGCTACTTTCTCTCATTATGTTTGGAAAGTTGTTAGTAGTTGAACAGGAACAAAGCAGCAAACCTCAGCCAACATAGCTTTCCTCCAAACACACGGTACACCTGAGGAACTCTTCCTCCCAAGGCGCTCTGGAGGGCTGGGGCTGCAGGACATCACCTCACCTTGCCAGGGTCTGTACGGGCCCTTGCTGTTGGCTTTGCGTAAGCTTTTGCTTCCAATAAGCGTCTTCCTTCCAGGTTGTCCTTGGCTGGATACACCTGCAGGATGGGACCACATGCAGAAAACCCTGATTGTCACCTTGCACAGTGCCGCAGAGGGAGCAGGGATGGTCACAGAGGTCTGGAGCTGTGGCTTGTGCAGTGTTGGGTGGTTTCTCTCTGCCAGGCAGCCCCTGTACAGGTGCTTTGTCAGTGCTGCTGCAGAGAGGAGACCTCAGAGGTAGGCTCAGTCCTGCTGAAAAATTGGTTCCCCAGACTTTAATTTCACAGGTCAAATTGTGTTGCTGTGTCCCACCCTTCCCTGCCTGCAGGAAGACAGCAGCGCTTGCACGGAGCGATAAGGATGAAAAAGCAAATGTGGCCCAGTCTCTGCCTTGCCGGAGTGGAGATTGAAGATTGTCAGGCTGTGGTCTAATCTCCTTTCCTCTCCTTCACAGGCAGCTGAACTGGGAATGGCGTCTGCCTATTACACGTATATCTTCACTAATCTGGTAAGACATTTTTCTCGCTTTTTCTCCTGTGTGCGTGTAGAGTCATGTTAATGGGAGCTGATCTCCCTGGCCCGTGGGAGTGTTGGGAAGAGCCACGTGCTTGCGAAGCGGGGAATTCGTGGAGGAGAGGGGGCGGGAGGCAAGGAATAGTGTCCCCCTGCAAACCTGAGCATCAGTCAGGGAAAGCCTTGCCCTGGCCTTCGGGAGGTGAAAGCCGTCGGGTGCCTGGCAGCACCGATTGATCCTGCGCAGCTGCCAAAGGCAGGATTGGCAGGCATTGTGGGTGGAACTGGTGTGGATGAGATGTGCGGGTCCTTGGGAAGCACCAGCAGATGGGTGGTTCCTGACCGAGGGCTCAGGAGGGTTACACTGGAGGTGTCAGCCCCCGAGCCCGTTCCCCGCACCAGGAGAAGGGCAGATTGCACGGGGGCGTGCGTGCAGAGGGCACCATGGCCCCGTGCTTTTCTGCTGCGCCTCTGAGCGCAGCTGTGTAAGACAAAGGAAGGATGATACCATAAATGTTGAGAGGCAGCGCAGGGTATATCTTCAGCATGGCCCCTGGTGATTTGGCTTTATAGCTACTAATAACATTAATGGGGGGATCGTGCGGTTAAATTCCCGAGTACTGTGCTAAACAACGAGTAATGGGCTTAGGAAGCAGCAGGGGGAAACCCAAAATAAACATCAGAGAAACTTCTCTTGCTGCAGCAGCTACAAGACTCTTGAACAGGCTGCCAAGTGGCATGGGGAAAATGCTACTGCCAGGGAGACCAGATACCTATCTATTAATGGTGGTGTGGGGATGGTGGAAACCTGAGTGTGGCAGGATGGGCTGGATGATTAAGTGGAGGTGCCTTCCAACCCCAAATGACACTCATATTCTCTAATTTCTATTAATATTTATGCCAGGGTGTGTGTGTGCCAGGAAAGCCGAGAGCTGAATCACGCTTTGTGTTTGGGTGGGAGACAGACGGGAACGGATGGAGCCAAATGTGTAGGCAGGAGAGCTGGAGTGGAGAGGAGGAGGGGGAAGGAGTGAAATGGAGGGGTTGAAAGCCAAGAGAGCAGTTGGGACAGAGAGTGGAAAAGGGATAGGGAAAGGAGGCGTCAGAAAAGAGAAAAATGAAGGAAAAAAAAAAAAGAAAAAGCCACAAGCTTCCTACCTGAACTAATAGCATTCTGATTCCTGCTTGGCACTTGCTCCATAGGCCCTAACCTTGCTCAATAGCAGTCCAGCAAGCACAAACTTCACTGCTCCCATTTATCCCCATGCAAATGTCCAGCACTGGGCAGGAAAGCAAAAGGAAGGGGTGTGCTTGGAGGGCCTCAGCCAGTGATGGGTGCTGAGGGAAGAGCTGCGCCCTTAGGAGGTGAACGTCACTCGTTTTAGGGCAGCAGGTGCTGCTTTGTGATTTCTCGCCCCCAGTGCCAGCCCCGAGTCAGAATGTAGCTGTGCTGGTGCTGCTGGTAGAGCTGGTAAGGGGCAGTGGCCGTCCCCATCAGATCCTGCTCACCACGCTAAACCACTCCAGTCATTTCCCACTCCCAACAAGTAGTTTTCCTGTTGCCCTCCAGTCCTGGCAACTGTTTCTTCCTTCCACTTGCCCTCCCCAGTCCTGACAGTCGCTGTGCACCCCGTGGGCTGGGACTATGCGCATAGTAAGGGATTTCTATTTGTGCAACACCAGCACAGTGGAGTCCATGTGCCTAGATGGTGCTTGGACAAGAGAAATAGCTCTAAAAATTAAGCTCCCCACTGCCACCAGCACCAACAGACTGGTTTTGAGCGTGAGTGTGATTATGCGTTTGCACGAGGTCAAGAGGTGAAATTTGTCTTTGAAACCCATTCATGTAGTGTAATGCAGTTATGGCAGGTGAGAAAGAAATTAATTTTGTTGCCATTCACTCTCACAGGATATTTGTAGCACTTTGTCCAAAAGATCAGCCCTCAGCAGAACTAACTGGATTTTTGGCAGGGACCGTTACAGAAAGGTGACATCAGGCAAAACCTGGGCAGATGGAAAAGATGTTTAAGGAAATTAGTAATATTTAAATGGGGATGAGAGATGGGAGTGAGCAATGTAGACTAATAAATCTGGAGGGATTATCAAGCTGCTAATGAACCCTCTGAGGCTTTGCAATCACTGCCTAATAGAAGAGATAAAATCATAGTGAACTGCTGTCAAGGGGAGCAAGCAAAAAGATGGCTTTAAATGGAGGAAGAACCCATCAGAAGGGGAATAGACAGTCTGTATAGCATTAAGCTGCTTGGAGATGCAAAAATATTTCAGGCAAAAAAAGAAGAGAAAAGGATATAAAATGCGGAATTAAACACCTGCCCTGCGGCACTAGAGGGGAATTCTGTTTCTGTCTTCTAGCATTAATTTTATTTAATAAGCACATCCCAGCCAACAGCTAGTTGTGTGTCGCAGCTCTTCTCTCTGCGGAGCGTGAGATGGAGGCAAGTTGCTGCAACTCCCCTGGCGCCGGTCCATGGGAGAACAATTCGGGGGTGACGGCTCCTCCGTAGCCAGCCTGATGACTGCAGATAGCGTCAGCGTTGCTCTCCCCGCCGTTCAACGGGGAGGCAGAGTGGCGCGTGAAAGCAGATGCCAGCCTTTGGCAGGAGATTGCGGGAGCAAATGAGGAAGAAGTCCTCGGCCCCCAATGCATTTCCATCGGAGCCGAGGCGAGCAGCCTGATGTAAAAATATCCACAGGCTAATTTACTGCATGTGAATTCATTATCAGCCTCCTTCAGCCAACTCAAGGGACCCTTTTTGTCAGCAGCAGAAGCTCAACAAATTTTCCAGGAGTCGTAATGAAACTCACAGAACAGAGCAGGTCTGTTGCAATTTTCTTCCCCACGTCCAGCATCTGTGTATGGGGTACTCACAGCAACTAAGCACCCTTCTGTCCTCAGTCCCCTTGCAGAAAATCTCAGTCTGACCCAAGTTTCTTCCTAGCACCTCCACACAGTGACAACCTCCCTTGCTCTGGGACTTACCCTTCTGGGAGGGCTGAAATTTCCTGATAATTAATGGCAAATGCTGACCCGGTGGCCAGCTGCTCCCTACACCTTGGTTTGTGCGGTGCTGAGATGAGCTCAGAGCTGCTCGTTGTCCCTTCCCCTCTCCCCAGCTGGGCACAGAGTTTCTGTGTATCCACACAGCTTACAACTGTATAAGGGGACGATGGTGTGCTCCATAATAACAATAATAGTAGTAGTAATAATAATAATGCCAATGCATAAATAAAGCATTGCAGGCAGGGTGTTGTGCATTGAAAAAAAATGTTCCTCTCAGTGCTGGAAATCCTTGAAAGCGGCAGCATAGAGCAGGAGGGGTGTCAGATGCCTCCAAAATCCCGTGCTACAATTAATTCTTTTAGCTTGTTAATTCTGTATAGCTCATTGTTGTTTTGTTGGTTTTGCCTTTTTTTCTGCGCGCTCTCTCTTTTTTTTTTTTTTTTTTTTTTTTTAATATGTCTATAACGTATAGACCTCGGGCTGGGTTTAAATTTCAAAACGTTTATCAAGGAGATTAGATAGAAATAATTGAAACAATTAAAATTATAACTGTAAGAAGGAAGGTGTAAAGGAGTTTTACTGGTGCCTTGAGTCAGATAGTCTGTTCATTGGATGCAGTTTTGTTCACTGAGAATATTGTGTGGAGGTGTTGTTGCTGATAAAACAGCTGCCATATTCAATTTCCAGAGACATGATAAATCAGTTTTGGTTTGGGTTTTTTTGTTGTTGCTTTTTTTTGTTTCTTGTCTTTTCTTCTTTGTTTAGTGATTTATAAAGAGGTTGGTCTTCAATGGGTGAGGTTTTCGCGGCTGGATTTTCACTCTGGATGCCCTGTTGGAACTGGAGGGGAAGTTAGTGTCCAAATCACCCAGACAATGTCACACGTTTCAGCAGTAGCTTGTCATTACAGTGACATCCTTTGGAAGGAGGGAACGATGTGAAGTAAAGCAGAGGGAAAGTGGACTATAGCTTAGCGTTTGACCAGGGCTGTGGAGCTTAGGTTTTTAGTTCTGCTTCATGAAATTACCTTCTCTTCGTGAAATAACCTTCTTTTTCTGTGTCTCGTTCTGCGATGTGAGCTCCAGCACGAGCTGTGGTGGTTGGTCTCACTGCACCAGGTCTGCTGGCCGCAAGCACCCTCACTTTCCCTTGTACAAGTGAGGAAGGCAGACTCTCTTGTTATGCTTTGACAAATTTTACCTTGCAGTCCAGCCAGCCTTCCTGATTCCCAGTAGCTGATGCAAACCTTTTTTGTAAAGCCCAGATCATTCGCTGGATTTATGGTTCATATTTTCACTGGCATGTGGTAGCAGGGCAAACAAATCAGGTTTTTGCAAGGATGCCAAAGCAATTTCTCCTCATTCTAGTTAGCACAAGAAAAGGAGGATTTAGACAAAGCACTAACTGTACGTCTCTGTGTTTTGCTGCCTGTGCTGTCTCACCTGTCTGGACCTTCTCTACGCGTTATTCAGGGTCCATCCTGTGCTTGATTTCCAGTTGTTGAGTAAATCATTCTCTCATGTACAGCCCAGGCCCTCTGATGTGAGAGCAAACCTCTCTTCCTCTGCCCTCATGCCATCTTGTCTTATTTGTCTTTCAGACTTTCTACCCCTTGTTTTCCAAGCTGTGCTTTTCAGGTCCCAACTTGACCTCTTTGCTCTTTGTGGATTTGTCACTCTTCAAACCTCAGGTTACCTGCAGAGAAGTTAAAGTAAATTGCTTTCACTAAGGAGGTGGGCAATGTGTTTTCCTAAAGTGCTCTCATTTGAAGAACAGCCTCCTATATTTAAAGCTTTCCTTGCATGAGGAGGTAAAAGACCCATCCTTACTAGTATATGGCATGCTGATGCTTTTGTGATGTGTCAACTTTGTAAGAGCAGCCGGATTATATATGGACAGTTCCCCTAAATTGTCCCCGAGTTCACTGAGATCACAGTTCCTCTTTAACTACGTAAATGGCCAAATAACAGTGCCTTGGGTAGCTCTCCCACATCCACTTAACCACTCAAAAGGCCACAATTTGTTGCTGTGATGACTTTTTTTCTTCCAGAGAAATTGATTTTTACATGGCCCATTATAAACTTATTGACTCTGTCAATAGTTTATAAATAAACTGAGCCTTTCAAGAAAACCATAAAACACTTAACATAATATTGTCCACTTGAGTAAATAAATAAATGCGTTCTTAGAGGAGCTTAGGAATGATTAACAGACTCAGCAGCTCAGCCCTGAGGGCATCAGGATCCAGAGAGGCAAAGGCAGGTGTTTTCTCCACTGTTACATCTAACAGAGGAGGTCCAACAATCTGAGGGGAGAAATTGTCCCAGATTGTAAAGAAATGATCGTTGCAGGGGCCAAATGTCCCAGTCATGTAATGAGCACACAGCCATGCACAAGGCCGGTAGCGATGCTTAGGTGGCAGTCCCTGGCGTGCCTCCGTTAGGGAGGAGAGTGGGAGGTACGACCAGTCCCCTGGGAAAGTCGTTCACTTTAATCTGTGTTTTGTGTCCTTGCCGATTTACACGGTTTTCTTCCCTCTTGTACTCTTGCTGCTGTTAATGACCTCCGCCAGTATGAGAGCACTGTAGGGGACCTCAGTGACACAGGAGCCTGAAGTCTTTTCAAGCTTCTTCTGAGTAATCCACATTTTAGCTGTTTGTTTGTGTGTCTCTGGAGGAAGAGTAGTCCTTCTGCTCCCCTCTCTGTCAGTGTATCTTGCTCTGGACTCAACGTGTTGTTTGTGCCTGAACTGTGAAAACCTGGAGTAACTGCAGAGCTGTTACACCGGATCTGTTCAGTGTAAATAGAACCAGGATGGTACCTTCTGCCCGTGGGACGAAGCGCGCTAGTCCTGCCACCCATGGCCTGGGGAGAGACTCCCTGGAGAGAGTTGTGTTTGCTGGAAGAACCAAGAGCTGAGATACTTTATCTCCTCTGGTTAAACCTAAAATGGTGAATAACAATGCACATTGGCATCCAGTGATGTCAGCAGTGAAGTCACTAGACCTGTGCTGACTTTGCACTAACTGAAGGTCTGGCTTTTGCAAAAAAGCTGCCAGGCAATCTCAGTATGGGAATTGAAAGTCTGTGTTTGGAGGGTGACAGCTTTTCTAAGCACCAAGTACTCTTAAAATGGAAATTTTGCCAGAGTCAGGGTTCGATAGAGAAATGGAAGCCTTGGCCTGGTCTTCTTCCCATCCCACATAAAAATCAAGAAGGAGCAGTACAGTGTGTTCTCGGCCCACGGCAAGCCTGTGCCGGGTGTAACTCAGCCTTCGCTGCCGTCTGAGGGACGGATCCTTGGCTGGGGCCGAGGGGAATGAGGTCAGTGCAGCCTGCAGAGCTTACGGCACCAGGAGTTTCTCCAGCTGAACACTGGGCAAGGACAGCGTCAGAGGGTGTTTTGGAGGCTGCTAATCAGCAGATCCAAAAATTCAATAAAGTCCTAGTAGTCAGGAGGAGAGGAAGATAACCACGTGTGTGTGTGAGCACGAGGGAGGGAGGGAGGGGGACATCTTACTCTCAGTGTAGGTTGAATTGAGCAAATCCTGTTCCCTCCAGGGGCTTGGGATGCGGTGAGGTCAAGCAGGGTGTGGGAAGGTCTTGGAGTCACTAAAAACGAAACGATACCATCTTTATACTTGTCTCCGGCGTGCAGGTAGTGGTCGCTGTCTCCCTGCTTCCCGGGCGATCTAGGTTATTAAAAATGTGATAAGAATCGAGTCAGGGAGCGAGGTTCTGTGCGCACAAATGGGATGCAGAACAATATCACCAGAGAAATCGATAAAGCTGGAAGCAGCTCAATAGTTGATGCAGAGCGCTGAATAGCAAGCTGGCCGTCCTGCTGCTGCGGGGTGAGCAATTACCAGGAGCCACTCTCTGAAGTGAGACCGCAGCATGGCAGTGCAGGGGAGTCTCAAGGGTTCACAGCTCTACACTTTAAAAAACATTTGCTTATCAGGCAGGCTGCTATGACACTAATAATCCCCTGCTTGGCTGGCCCTTTCCGCGCAGAAGTCTCCAGCCTCTTCCCGGACTTTGGAGGGAGAGTGCGATCAGTGGCATCAGGGCCACTAGCAAGGGAAGATCTGGGACCTGGGCATCATTTGTGGGGTCTACTTTAGTCTGGGAGTGGATCACTTAGGTGCAGATTAGGGAGGATGCTTCATTAATTATATGCTTAAATATGAATGCTGGCTTTGATGCTTTGCATTGTAAGGCATGTTGTTTATCCATGTCTCTCTTAGGCTGAAATGTGCTGTCTGGTTTTTAATTGCTTGCTGGTTTTTGCTCGTTGCCTCAGTTTCCTCCTCTGTATTGTGGGCACAATAATTTCCTGGTAGGAGTCCACATGGGGCAAGGCAGCAGTGATTTTGTACGTTCACCTGTCACTGTGCTGTGACATGTGAGGAGCAGCACGTTGCTGCTGCTGTGGTACAGAGCTAGAGTGAAACGGGCAGGGCAGGAGGGGGATTTGCATGAGAAACCCACTGGCGCATTGCAGAAGCCCCATTGCCAGTGTGCGCTGAGGTGGGAGAGGGCTTGTGGGTGCTGAGCCCCAGTTGGGATCAGCTAGCACGTGATCCAAACGTGCAACTCGAGGGACTTGCACTGAGTAATACGCTTGTACCTTATGGGTTTATGTTCCTAGTGGAATGGAGACTATAGCCTGTAAATCTCCTGATCGTAACTCAGAGCTAGTGACGCCAGAAAATCCAAGCTTGTGGCTTTACAATCATGAATTACAGAGCTTGGCTGTGTGGCTTTTATTAGCTAGGTTCTCCCAGTGATCTAAATGTTTGGGCCACTCCATAGGTTTTGTGTGCTACTGTAAAGTAAGAATGGAGGTCGAGTGCTGCATGAAGCGCAGAAACCCAAGAGTGACTTCATCCTCTAATAACTCCTGCAGTGCTGTCTCCCAGGGAACCCCTTTGTATTCAATTAGCTAATGTGTGCCTAGCACTTTGAAAATATAGAGTGCCATAGAATTGCTAAGTGTTGTTATTTAACAGCACACATTTAGTGGTTGCAGCCGTGTAGTAGAAGTCAGAAAATCTACACTGTAATTGCCTGGTGCCGCTGCAGAATTTCCTGTGATTTGAGCAAAGCCTAGGGAATTTTCTTCTGTAAAAGTTCTTTAATTTGGGCTGCAGACCCTCAGGGCCTACTTTTTCTGAGATCTCATGAAACAGAATATTGACTTTTGGTGGGTGCTTTTAAAAACAGAATGAAAAGAGGGGAAAGAATTCAGGCAGCCAGGATTTGTGTACCTGAAATTCAGTTTGGCGTGATTTTTGATGGTCTTCTCTGTGCCTCAGGTTGCCCTGGTTGGCATAAAGGAGTGGGACTGAGACAGAGGACGAAGTGCTCGTCAACTATTGCAATCATTCCAGTGTAGAGAGGGGGAAAAAAATCATTGCCAGTGGAGTAGGAGGTAATGAGGGAAATGCTGTTTGCATCCATCCCTTTGATTCTACCCTCTTGCGTTCACCAGGTACCCTGATCTTGCCTGAAAGTGCGTGGTTACAAAGCTGTATTTGTGCAGGCGGAGGCTAGGACAGGGCGCACCAGGGCTTGGAGTCCTCCTTTAAACAAAATCTGCTGACAAGTGTGAGTTATTTTCCTAATGGCTCCTTGCTCTTACTGTGTTGGAAAGCTGTCTTCTAGCCTGCAAAAGCACCAGCCAGCACTGCAGATAAGGAAGAGTAACTACACAAGGAAAGGAGAGGTGGCTGTGAAACTATTCTGTGTAAGCACTAGGCCCACCAGCTTTGGCTAGCAGTCAAGGCAAGGTCAGGTATGTAACACCATAGTTGTGCTCGGATTGTTTAAAATATTTCCTAGCTTAGGCAAAAGCCAGCTTCAGTACATCTCAATGAGAAATCCTTGGATCTGACACTGAATCCCTGTGCACCTGCTACAGAGCCATTCACGTGTCTGAGTCTTGCTTCTCAAATATGAACAGGGTTTCTCTGCCTCATTCTGATCTTTGGAAAGGTAAATGCATTTTAACACTTGCATGCAAACACACAGTGAGAGGAGCGATCTGAGATCATGTCCAAGAGCAGGTTTTTCCACCCCTTTTTCCTGACTACGCTCACCTCTTGCCAGGCAGCATCTGAGGCTCAGCCATCGCTTGCCATCAGGAGGGCAGGGTGGGAGGTAGGACCAGGGCTGACGGATGGGGTGTCAAGCCCTGGAAATCAGCTGCGTGGTGCAGGACTTGAATGGCAAATGAGTTTGTGTTTGCAAAACGTGGGTTTGGAAATGTCAAGCGTGGTGAATGACGGTGTAGGAAAGAAAAAACTACAAATAGGGACAGAAGCTGAGCTGGCAGCTACTGGAGTATCTGGATGCTCTTCACCTCTTTGCCCTCCGTAGCAAGCCTGACCTTACCAAATCTCTCTTATCCCACTGTAAATGAAGTGTGTCCCCCAAGGACGGTTTATCTCCATCTCCTTGCACAGGCAGCTCATGGCTCATTTCCTTGTTTCTGACCTGGGTCCGCAGAATGCTCTTGTGCACCGCTGGTGGAGAAACATTTAAAGGCAGAGGGCTGGAGCTGCAGCAGAGGGAAGGGACAGGGAGCAGTGTGAGGAAAGGGTTGTGTACAGGCCATGCAGTCCCTGTGTGTTAGAGGTGGATGCTTTATGAGCATGACAGCCACAGAAATGGGGTTTTCTGCAGCTGGACCCTTGCCTAGAAAAAGGCGGCTACGGAGAGTGTTGGCTGTAGAAAAAGACCAAAGCTTGCAATGACCAGCCACTGCTAATAGGAGCTGGGAAAAAGCTGCTAACATTTGGACCAGAGCAAATTGTTGACTCTGGCGGGAGCATGTCCGGGTCTGCCTGCAGTCACTTTGTTAGGCAGTGAGCCCTGGCAGCTGACTCCATCCTTTGTGGGGCACGGGAATTTCCCCAGGGAAATTGGACTGATGTGGGTGGGGGTCCCTCCCAAATGCTGTGCAGGGAGCTGAGCCAGGGGCTGGGACCGACCCTGTCACTCAGCCAGCCCAAGCAGACTGGACCTGTCAGTTCAGCCTTGCAACTGCTGTGTGTCCAGGGCAAATCGCACTTCTGCCTCAGTTTCCCCCATGTGAAGTGAGACCAGTGGGGCTCATTCCCTCAGCCAGTAATTGCTAATTTAAGGAGTAGAGCATAACAAACCTGCCAGGGCCTGAGCAACCTCAAAAGCTTAAAAATGTTTTCAGGGGAGAAGGAGCATTATAAATAAAGGCACTGATTTCATCTGCCTTGAGATTGGGGCAGTCTGGCCTGAGACTGAAGCCTTGGACCGTGTGGCTGTTTTGGTACATAACATCTCATTTCCCTTCTGCATATAACGAAGCCAAGAGGGCAGTCGGGCAGCTGCTCGCATTGTGCCCTGCACAATTTGCCTTCCGGCTCTGGCTGAGGGGGAGGTAGTATTTTGCAGGGGCTCAACATATCTCCTGCTGCTCTGCTTGCATCCAGGATCTCAGGCCCAGGTCCTCATTAGCCATCTGCCCTCGTTGCACGGGTTGACAGGATGCCGTGGGTAAATGGATAACCTGTCAGGAAGGCAGGAGGATAATATCATTCAAATGAATCAATAGTTCACAGGCAATTTCATGTTACCTAACGTTAACGCGGTTGTGTCCAAAATGCACTTAATCCTGTGTCTGATCACATTCTCGTGGGAGTTTGCCGTGCTGGAATAGTCTTGTAACTCCATGTTTCGGAGATTTACAGACATTGTTCCTACGTGCACGCATACGCAGGAAAGATAAAAAATGACTTGACTTGCTGAAATCTCGTAGCCCATGGAGCCAGAAAACATTCGTATTAGTGATGGAAGAGAATGGGTATCCAGCAGTTTCTGAAACTATTACTCCCACCTTCTCACTCCATTTTAGCAATTAGCAAAAGAGAAATTAGTGAGGAAGGCACCATTATTTCCTGCTGATAGGACAAGGAGGGCTGGACTCTTCTCCAGGAAACTGGCTTTGACGTGTAACTGCTTCCATTGACGTGAGCAGCAAAATAGAGCTCTCCCTTTTTGCCTTTTTTTTTTTTTTAATACAGTCATTTTTATACATCTTACCACTTTGCTCTTCAGAAATGCAAGAGGATGGGCCCCACTCCAAAGCCCACAGTCAAAGTACCTTCCCACCTTCCAGAAGGCATTGGGATATCCTGTGAGTGGCATCTCCTCCTGGTACCTGATGGCAGAAAGGAGCAGTGCATCACCCTGTGGGGAGGAACGGATTTAACTTAACATTTTAAGCTTGGTGTCACTGAATTGGATATGGTGGTGGTAGAGCAGCTTCACTCGACAGATGTTGTTTGCTGCCCAGGCTGGGGTCCAGTTCAGCACGCTCTCAGAGGAAATCAAGAATAGTAAAAAAGGATACTAGTTTCTCTTCAGACATGGGTCTCCGCAGTCTGGTGGTCTTGGTGGCCTGGGGATCCCTCCTGCCTCAGGTTTGCAAAGGCTACCATTGCCCCTGTGCTTGCACTGTCTGGGGCTCTCAGCCATAGCAATACCCAGGCACAGCAGTGTTTTCATGGTGAACGCAGCAGGAATCTTTTCTGGGAGTGCCTTGAGAAAGCGTTGCTTAGGAAGTATAAATCTGCTAAGGAGCTCTGTGCTTTGGACCTCCTACAACAGAGCTGACCTTCTCTGGCCAGTTATAGTAGGTTACTGGCTTCATCTGAAAAATTTCATCCACCTCCCTGCCTCTGCTGTAACCTTTAGGTTACAGGGAACCTCCTGTCAGAAGAACTGGTTTATAAGCTGCAAAGAATAACGTCGCACTCAGGCATGGTTGGCAGGAACCATGGCTCAGAAATGAATGAAGTTCCCAGAACCTGCTTTGGAGGGGCTTTGGCCTGTTTGTGGAACTTGGTGAATAAAGTACTGGACATGGCTGACATCTTCATTAAAAGCCTGAGACAGGCAGCAGGCTGGGTTGGATCGTGGTTAGCACACAGGCTGTTCCTTACTGGGCAGAGAGTGGATTTCAGTCCCAACTTGGAGGTGGTAGGTTTCACATGCAGATTCTCGTAGCTGCATGGACCCATCTTCCCTTCAAGGCTGTTGAGTGGTTTTGAAGCTTTTGGTGCCTGTTTTCTTCCCTAATCCCATTTTCTGTTTTGGGCTGCTTTAGGAGTTTTCCCTCCAGCGCCTGGACAGCCTGCTGGACGACCGAGTGAACATCCTGGGATTTTCCATTTTCAACCAGTCTCATGCTTTTTTCCAAGAGTTTGTCCAGAGCCTCAACCAGTCCTGGCAGGAGAACTGCGATCACGCTCCTTTTACTGGGCCAGCAGTAAGTAAAATTTATTCCCATTGCCCACAGCCTCCCTGTGCGGCAAGCTGCTATAGACCATCAGGAAAACTTTGTGAAAAAAGCTGCAGGCTGGTTCTGAGCAGACACGGGCAATGCAGTGTGAAGACCATGCAGAGGTAGAAACTCTGGTCTCAAATGTATAGGTACATGTATTGACTAAAAATTTAATCCAGGTAACCCCTGTGCTAAAGAGCTTGGGCACATCACCAGGCTGCGGTTGTAATGCTGTACCTTTGGAATGGCTTTCGTGGTTGTCGGTCTTGGGTGGATGGTGGTTCAGGAATGGGAAGGATGAACCAGACAGAGCACCTTAGTTAAGTAGGTAGGAGAGGACTTGGGGTGTCAAGCTGTGACCTACAGTGGAGCCTCCTGATCTGGAGAATGCTAAAGCGATGCTGAAAGCCTGTGATCGCCCAAAGGCACCTCGGGGGACCCACCTGAGTGTAGAGCTTTAGAGGGCTTGTCTGTGCTTGAACAGCTTTAAATTCAAGCCTAATCTTAATTTGAATTATATGTGAGTGTGGAGGATGATGCAGCCCTGATTCAGTGTTTCCCTAGTGAAACTTGTCCCTGTGTATTTTGCCTCTAGGAAAATGGCTTGTGGAAGAGGGAGTCTGGATGTAAATAGCACAGAAAGGGCTGGGCTTAGGCTGATGCCAAGGGGCTGTGTTACGTTGCATGCTCTAACATCTCCCTGATGAGCGTGCAGATCCACACCGAAACCTTCCCTAGGGACTCTTCGTAACTGGGGAGGTTTGCAAATCAGATTTGCCAAACCGGGGATGCAGGGGACCGTGGATGTGGAGCTGGGGGAGGGGAGAGAAAGAAAATGCCATCGGTGGAACCCTTTGCGCCATTTTTAATGAACTCAGTGTCCCTTTGACAAGCAGAGGCAGCTGTGTACTGCTGAAAACCTCCTTATTATCACTACAAAGTGATCTTAAGCAGGCAAAAAAAGGAACTTTCTGCCCTTTGGTTCCACATCTTATCAGCTTGACATGGAGCTCAGACCATGGTTAGTACGTGCCTGGGACCATCCTGCTGGCCCTCCTCCCAGCCCTCCTGCGCAGAGGCAGGTGCAGTGAGCTTGCTGTCTGCCCTGCTAAATCTCTGTAGGATTGCTACCGGAAAGCTTCCTGTTTGGATGACAGTTGCAGGGACTGTTTGGAGGCATTAAAAATAAATTTACTGCTAATGGTACAAACAGAAGACAGTAGGAACAGGAGCGTAGCGGGTGTGATGGGGAAATAACTGATCTCGTTGCGCCTTCTTACCTTGTGTTGTCCTGAACAACCAGCAAAACCTGTAGGTGGAAGGATGCAAGAGTGTGCCCCATTGCAGCACTTTTTTTTTGAAAGAGTGAAGGAGTTCAGAGCTGAATGGAGCTGTTTGGTTTGTGAGCCTGAGCCTAAATCACCCATCAGTGTAATATTAAGTCAGCTGGATGCTCCTTTCATTCATTCATAAAGTGTAATCAGCCATACAGCAGGCTTCCTCCCGGGCCAGGGAGGACATGTCTGGAGGAGGGGGCTCAGCCACGCTGAATGGCCCTGTTCTAAACTGCTCCAGCCCTGCTGTCATTAGGGGACCTGCCTGGGGGCTGTGGTGGCTTCCCAAGCCCCTGCTGTGTGGCTGCTCCTGGCTGTGCTGGGTAGCTCCCCTTGTGCTAGCTGGTGGTCAGCCACTCAGGAGGGGCTCTTATGCTTGGTGTAAAAACGGGGAATTGAGGCATGGAAAGGAAGTGACTTTTCCTCTTATATCAGAGTCAGGGAATCTATAGCATGACTGGAAAATGGGTTCAGTTCTCCTCAACCCTAGTGTAGAGTCTTAACCAAAAGATGATTTCTTTTTAATAATGCGAAGGTTCACTCTGTGTTCATAGCAAGACTCCCATCACCAATACGCCGTGTCCCAGGTGATGGGAAAAGGGCCTTGCTCCGGGTGGCAAAGATGCAGAGCAGAGGTGAAGTGAAATATTCCTGGGCAGGGCATGTGTTTCCTCTCCTGTGTCTGCAAGGGAAATCCAGTGCCATTTTGCCGTGCATCGTCTCTGCCATTGGAAATCTGGCAGGTCTCATCTCCCAGAGGGCATCTTTTCTGTGTAAGAACTCCTTTTAATCCTGGGAAGCAGATATCTCATGGGACAGCTCATACTAGAAAGAGAAAAGGAAGCTCAACAGCTGGAAGTGACAGGAGGGAGGTTTCCTGTGAGCTGCAAAATCCCAGGGCTTTCTTGCTAAAGCTGAGAGAGCGTCTGAGGAAGGAGGAGGGAGCGGCTTGCTCTAATGCCATTCTCATTAATCACATTGCAAAGAAAGGAAATCAGAGAAAATCATTCAAATTACAGATGGCTAGATTAGGTAATTAGAATTTAGGCTAAAACAGATGTTTGTAATTAAGTGTTTATGTCATTGAGTAAAATCCAGATTGTAAAGTCTATTTCACAGGATTTTAATGGTTTTAATTCTCCATGTTATGTTTGGGGGCAAAGATACAGATGATAGTGGTTTAGGAAGAAATGAAAAAAAAACACATGGCAAAACCCAGGCTAGCCAAACCTGTTCATGTTTCCCTGGAGATCAGCTTACCCTTAAACACGGCTTTATGTGGGAGATTTCAGTAAATAAAAAATAAAGTGGGATCTTCCATTTAACCATGCTTAACCTGCTTGCTGTTAGCTTCTAGAGGGGCAGATCTGGTGTTGGGAGGAAGGTGTGCTGTATCAAGCAAGGAGCTGTAGTGTACCCAGGTAGAGCTCAGGTGCTGTCCCTGCTCCCAAGGCACTGGGCATCTGGTAGTGTTAGTTGTCTTGAAGACACCGGTCAGAATGGTCCTGGCAGCTGATGTACACGAGGGCTGGGGATCTGTTTCTTGGCCCTTTCTAGTTGGCAAGTTGTTCCCGGGGCTTTGTGTCACAGTTGTACCCTGCAACACTTCCTCAGTTCTCAGGTACAGCCCCTCCTCGTGCAGCTGACCAGCGTGCCTAGGGGAACTGAGCAGTGAGCCTGTCTGCCCTGCCCACCATCTGCTCCCTTTTCTGGAGCCTTGTTCTGATGAGGCATCCATCAAGTGGCAATTTTTATCAGCAACTTTCATTGTCAAGAATTAGGCTTTAGGGGTAGAGGGAAGTCCTCCGAGACCCATGAACCTGCAAGTGGAGGACCACCGCTGAGCTTACCAAGTCTTTCACGGGCAGCCTGTCACGGAGATCTTACATTGCAGAGACAGTACAAAACCAACAGGGATCTGCACAAATCAGACGATGCACACAAGGAAGAGAATCAATTTGTTAACAGGCAAATTGGCTTTTTGTGACAGGGTGACAAAGGTGTGGTTTAAAATGAGAACGTAAAAGTAGTGAGAGACTTTATAGGTGACATGGAGAAAGTTAAGGCAATGCACACAAGAGCAGTGACAGATCCCCCTTGCTGAATCTGCCTAGAAGAAGTTGAAAAGGTGCTGCCTCCAGCTCGCTCTCCACTCCCTGCTGAAGGTTATGGCCCCAAGGCAGGAGAGACCATGTGGCTGCTCTACATCTGTTCCAGCACGAAGTCAAGCAGCCTCACTTAACTGCACCACTCGTGTGAGCCTGCAGGGAAGCGGAGTGGATGTGCTAAAATGACCCAGTCCTCATCTGAGCTTTCTGGGCTGCAGGAGATAGCTGGAAGCAGTAAGCTTGTGTTAACCTTGTTAACCTCAGTTAACCTTGCGAGAAGACACTTGCCTGCCTATGAAAGCCAGAGAGACCAAAGAACCCAGAAGAGCTGCTGCACTCCAATGCTATGCAATTGTGACCGGTTTCCTCCGCACAGCCTGCATCCCAAATTACCTTGCTGTGTTGAATATGGTTTGTTTCATATGAGTTACTGAGTGAACAGTGGCAGAGGGAGATGGCCATTAGGTAGGTGGTGCAGGGCAACAGAGCAAATGCTGCATTGGGTGGAGATGAGAGATAAACGGGAGAGCAGCAGCATTGCTGGTGGTGTTGCAGGTGGCGGTGGAGCTGGATGATCCCACACCAGCAACCATGGGTAGATATGAATTGCCTCAGAGGATTTTGATACCAGAGGAGAGAGGAGGGGATGGAGTGAAGGCCATGAACCTCCCTAGGTCTGAGTCCTGGTGATTGTTCAGGAGATACTGAAGGAGGAATCAAGGTAGGTGTTGAAAAGGAGGTGCACAGATCTGTTTACTTACATGTTGTTGTGTTGCCAGGCTCCCATGCGTTCAGGCGCCACGCTTTGGGGCCCACAAATGGAGAGGCTGGCATAGGAGCCCGGTTTTGAGCCCAGTGGGGCAGGGAATGGCTGGCACAAATGATAAGCAGCATCAGGAATGGAAATGCAGTGCTTCTGAGGAAAGTTGTGATTTTTCTTTAAAAAAGGAAAGAGGTATGTTGGAGGGCATGGGAGGGATTCCCATTCCCTGCCAAGAGGACTTGATTCTGTGTATCACAACCCCCTCCCTAATCCCTAAATTGCTTAAAATCATAAGGGGGCTGCCAGAAATCTTAACAAATTGTTCAAGGCTAAGGAGTAAAATATTCCAATCAATAATGTCAAACGCTTCGCTAAGATCTACAAGTCTCTTGCTCACCAGCTAATAAGAGATCATTAACTGCTCAGGGAAATTGGAAATGAAAACCCAACAGGAGACAATTAAAAATGCTGGGCCAATATTCTGATTTGGTATGAGATGGTGAAACTTTGGGGTCACAGGGCTTATGTTTGCTCTCATAACGGTTTCATTTGGCCAACCGGTGTTAACATAGTTCCTGATTCAGGAAAGCAATTGCTAATCATGTATGGTATCCTGTAACCTGAATGGGATTCAGTCCACTGTTAAGTATATGCTAAAGAGCTTCACAGAACAGGGGCTGAGGACAGGACAGGAGGAATGTGATAGAGCAAATGTGAGTGTACCAGGGGTGGAAAAGTGAGAGCTTACTGGTGCCATTAGAGCTGGTGTTTGGGGGTTTGCTAGTATTAGGCTGGAATCATGCCTTTTAACTCGTGCTGGCTTGTACTTTTTAGGGTTTTGTCTGCTTGTTAACTGCCTAGTCCTGGGCCATTGTGGTCAATGAGGTCTTACCGCTGATCTGAGTAAGATCAAGCAGGGTTAAGTCTGGCTCACTCTGTTCAAATTAGTAACACAATTGAAGCCAAAGGTCCCTTGGTATGATTGAACTGGGCGAGACTGTCCCTGCAGGGCCACTGGCAGAAGTGCATAAACCTAATCAGGCTTTGGGAGGAGCAGAGGATGCAGATAAGAGGACACTGAAGGCGCTGTAAGTCACAAACAGGGTAAGGTGGGGGAAAGGAGCTGCTGGCTAGAGACTGAACCCATTGTCAGGAGCTGGGATGGTGAGATGATGCTCTCAGAAGTAACCATGAGGAAAATGTAGCCTTGATAGTAATGAGCTGCAACGGTTTAATTCCAGCAGAGTCAGTAGATGACAATAATTAAAAGTGAAATCTTAGTCACAACAGTGAACACAAGAGAGCAAATGGGTGATTATTAACTAGATCAGAAACATTGAAATGGCCGTGCATGGGTGAAAAACACGGTTTCTGAGGCTTGATGGACAAAGAAATCTGATTAAAAGCAAACAAAGCAAAGATGAGAAGGAGAGGGGACGAGTTCTGTGATTCTGGACATTGCTTCAGCAATGCCATTACAAAGTAGGTAACAGCCAGCAGGAAACTGGAGGTTGTAGCAAGGGTCTCTATGGGGTCTCAAAGCAAAGGCTTGGTTGTTTGAGAAGCAGATCAAGCAAAACCTCATTTCTCGTGGATCTGCCTTTCAAAGCAGTAGTCAATGCAGGACTCTCTGGTGCCTAATGAAGGCTGAAGCAGCACAGTCATCCTTCCTTCTGTGGGTGCAGACACAGGAACGTTATTCTGCCCAGTCGCCTGCAATCCTGATGCTCTCAGGAGTGTTCCCCCTGGCCAACAGATTAATCAGGGGTCACCAAAGCGCCTAAAAAAACACAGCCCGATTAGAAAGGGTTAGAAACCCTGAGGAACAAGCAAGCAGAGACATAAAGTGTAAGGAAGCGAGCAAGAAGAAAAGGAGAAACGTAATGGACTGGGAGTGGGACTGGGGCTGGCAGAGGGATTACACTTGCCCCAGTGATGCCAACACAGGCACAGCAGTTCAGGGACACGGTTGCTTTTGTTTTCCCTGCCCTCGGATGGGTGCAGATGGGGTGCAGGGTGTTGCTGGAGCAGAACAGTAGCCAAGCAGGGCTTGCTGTCTGCATGGAGGAGGCCAATGATTTTGCTTCTTTCTGACCCGTGCTGAGGTTGTGGATGGGGCACTCTCCTGCTTGCTGCAAGGTCCTGAAGGTGCAGCAAGAGGCTCAAATTTTATCTTCCCATCTCAGTTGTCTTCTTCCTTTTCCCCAAAGCTCTCTTCCGCCCTGCTGTTTGATGCTGTGTATGCGGTGGTGACTGCCGTGCAGGAGCTGAACCGGAGCCAGGAGATTGGTGTGAAGCCCCTGTCCTGTGGGTCTGCCCAGATCTGGCAGCACGGCACCAGCCTGATGAACTACCTGCGAATGGTGAGGAGGGACTGAAGTTTGCTGGTGTGTTAGGAGCTAGCGCTCATCACTGCCAGAAGCAAAGGACGTGTATGTACATGCTGGTGTTGGCACAGTTCTCAAGCACAGTGTCGGTCTATTTGAAGGCAGCACTGGGAATTAAAAGAGAGGAGATCTGAGGGCTGGTTTGTCACTGGCCTTGGAACAACATGAAACTCTGTTTTTCAAGCTTTGCTGCATAAAAACTGGAATTCAGTGATTTCTTTTTTTTTTTTTTTTCTTTTAAAGTATGAATGTTTCTAAGTGATTTGGGCTCTGTTTTGAGTGAACTTGAGTTGATATAAGGTCATGCAGTACAATTGCTTAGAGCTCCGTGGCAAGATGTGAGTTTCCCTATGAAGGGGTTTGGGCTTCTTTGAACCCAAAAGTGTGGTTGCTGGAACAGATCAAGCCTAGTTCTGGCACAAGAACAGACCCTGAAATTTCAGCCTTCTGAAATACTTGGAGTTTGTCAAAGTGACTCGTGAGAGCTGAGCTTGACCATTCAGAAGGAACATGCTTTCTGAGTCTGTCTGGGGTGCAACTTAAATGTCATGAGATGAGGAAATTTCATGAGACTTTTTTTTTTTTTCCCCCCCAAAGGAAGGATCAGCTGAACCTGAACCTTGCGTCACTTTGGTTGATGCATGTGAGCCCTGCTTTATATCTCACCCTTAGTCAGGGACAACAAAACTCTTCAGCTTCCCTTGGCTCTCCTACTAGGAGGCCTGGTGGCTTGCCCTTGCTACTGAAAGGGTGCTTCAGCAGCAAGTGAGCAGTGGTTATTCTGCACCGTGGGGCTGGGCACTCATCCTGGTTCCACTGCAGCATGCTCTTGTGTTAAACACCAGCCCAATGCTGTGAAACAGCACATAATGGTTTGTGGTGGATCCCCCAGCTAGTGATTTGATGTGACACACTGAAGAGCTCATGCCTGCTGCAGAGCAGCGTGGTGTTAGCCTTGGGACGGAGGAAGGCAGTGAGGGGCTGCAGAGGTGGTTATTCCACAGCAGATGGAGTAAAGAAATTGGGGGATTCCTGTACCTCATGCTGCTGATTCTCCTGCTCCCCTCCACATCTCTCTGCTACCTGAGATAGACTTCAAAAGCAATTAGGATTAAGACACGAGGACTGCATTGCTGTACCTGCTGGGAGGGTGGATGGCTGGTGCATGGGGCGAGTGGCTGCCACCCCCGGCTCTGCTGCGGGTGGTGGGGTGAGCCACCTCGATGGGCGCTGTAACTCATTCTCTCTTGGACAGGTAGAATTGGAAGGTCTTACCGGCCACATCGAATTCAACAGCAAAGGCCAGCGATCCAACTACGCTCTGAAAATCCTGCAGCACACGCGCAGCGGCTTCCGGCAGGTAAGAGCGGCCGCGCTGCCCGGGGAAGGGTGCCCAGGGGCGGCCTGTGAATAGCCTGTCGAGGGCTTGGCTCAGGCTGCTGCTGCGGGGCCGAAGGCGGTTGCGGACACCCCGCTTTGCGAGGTGAGGTGTTCAACAAGCGACAGCACGGTGCGGATGTTGTGGTAGCTCTCGCTGGGCCTGGGTTGGCAAACACGCTGTGTTTCACTTCATCAGGAACGTGTCTTGGGATAATTTAGGTTTGTCTTAATGTAACAGGCCCCTGAGGTGGTGATGTTAGAGCCAATATCTGTCCTGTCACAGTAACCCTCCTGTGCAGGAGATCGTTCAGAGCATAAAGTATGTGCCAGAAACAAGCTCACACTCAAGACACTTATAAGCTTCTTGAGCTTGTGGAGATACATGTACTCAAAATTATTTGGATGGGGAAAAATGGGAGAATTTCCCATGAAATGGGCAAAAAAGGGTACTGTGAGCCTTTCTAAACAACTGCTTCTAGGAGGGTAAGCAAAGGGGGCAATTCCATGCCAGGAGCTCCCCACCATCTCACCCCAGCGTGGCATGCGAGAGGAAGTGCAAGGTAATTTGCCTCTCAGTTTATGATGCATGTTCCTCTGTAATGGGTTTGTTTAGCTCAGACTCTCATTTGCTTTTTGTCTCAGTGCTTGTAGAATCCTCACAGCGTTGGTCCTTTTTCTGCTTGTTACCTTCTTTCTGTCCAATGGATATTTTCTGGCTTCAGCTAAAGGTTGAGGATAACTCTGTGGGGCCACAGATATCAAACTGTTGGGATTATGTGACGCGAGCCCGAGGAATAAGGGTTTCACTGGTAAATCCAAACCTCATTCAGGAAAAAAATGGAAGTCCAGGAAAAAGCGTTTTCGTCTGCCTTATTTCCCTGCTGACAGCTCCACACCTGCCCTTTTCTCTGAGATTGCCACTTTTCCTAGACACTGGCAGAGAACAAAAGCTATTGTGTCTTACCCCACTCCAACAGAGCATTTTGGCATTAGGAAATCTCTCCTAGTCTGGCAGCAGTGAATTTTAGCCTTGGCAAGGATGTTGCCTGCCAGTTGTTACCTGTCAAGTGGCAGCTCAGTTTTGATGCTGCCTTTAGTTGAGTGAGCAGGGGATCAGGATGGCATTTTCCCCACAGTAAGATCTCTTATAGCACCAGTGCCCTTTTAATCGTTTCCCAAACCCATCATACTCTGAGCAAAAGTGACAGATCCAAGCCCATCTGCATTAATGAGAGCATGCATTCAGCTGGAGCAAAGGAAGAAAATGCCGTAAACGTCACGATGACTGCTATGTTTTTGATGTGTTTGAATGTGGCAGGGAGTTTACATTAAACGCACAGGTCCTCTTGGAGCATGCTTCTCCCAGAGCTCCGCAGAAAGCTCTGACTGCATCCTGATCTGCCCTGAGACAAAAGTTTCAGCTCTTCTCCACAAACCTGGTCTGACAGGAGAAAACCTTTTTCGACCTGTTGCAACAGCTCTGTAAATAAGCAGCTTCTTGTTTCAGAGTTACCCAGGAAAGCTTGCTGGGACTAAGCTTTTCAAATTCCCCGTCAGAGTGCAGCGGTGATAAATCACTTCCAGTCACACTAACACAGTGCTGGAAGGATGGGGCAGTCCCTCAGTGTGTGCAGCTGCCTGCTGAGAGCCTGTGGTGGCTGCAAGCCCTCTCCTGTCAGAAACCCACCAGGGAGGAGTTAGTCTTCATAAAACTGCTCCGTACGCCTGCGGCAGCCTTTCTGCTGTCTGCTCTCCCCTTCTCAGGCAGCCCCCTCTCAGGGGTCTTGCCTGACTGATAGCAGTGCCTGGAGGGGTGTCAGGGCCCCTCACAGGCTGCAAGAGTTTTTCATGACTTGCCTGGCTGGGAAGGGCATCCCCAGACAGAGCTGGGAAACCTGGGCAGGGTCCTGCCTGATCCTGCCCGCTGTTCTCAGTCACTGCAAAGGGAAGCCAAAGGCCACTCTGCTGTGCCATAGACGGTTATTTTCTTCTTGCCAGCCTGGCTTCTTGTAATAAAAATGACTAAACAAATCATTAGAAATCATTTAATTAAACCCACTGTGAGGGGATGGGGTAAGGCACAGACATTCACATCCTGGAGACAATCTTGTTCCCAAGGGTTATATTAACTGATTTGCTCAGGCTCTTGTTTGAAACACTTCTATTCCCTCCTTAGTTTTAATCAAGCTCATGCTCTCTGCCAATTTCTCTCTTTCTCTCTTTCCCCTCTCTCTTTCTTTCTACCCCCCTCTTTCCTTCCATCTATCGAAGCCACAGGGACTTCCAGCTCATCAGCTTTGATAGATAATTCACCGAATTTTGAAGCTGATCCAGCCAGCAAACAAATTAGAGACACTTAGATTTTCTAACTCGCTGTTGCTTTTGGGCAAGGAGAGACAGGGCTTTTTGACATCCAATTTTTAATACATTTATGTAACGCACCAAACGTGTCTTTTCCTGATTTAGCTTAACTAGTGGAAATTTTTCCCCAGCCATATGAGAGCTGCTCTCTGTTCACAGGATGTGCGATAAAGCACAGACTCATTAATGTGTTGGTGATCCATAGATCTGACAAGGACTGAGTTTGTAAATGTCATCTTTTTATTTTTTCCCTTTCTTTGCCCCTTTAAAAAACATTGCAGCACACCCCTCCAGTTTCAGCGTAGTGATTTACAGTACACCAAGAGCTAAGGTTTGGCAGCTTAACAGGAGAAGGGAGTGAAGAGGGGCTGTGATTTATATGGCCCCAGGGAAGGCAAGTGTGCAGAGGAGGGGCAGGGGAAGCTGCTGTTGAGGCTGGAACCCTGCTGGGGGCATGTTGTCCCCAGCTCCGCCTGTGACACCTTGCTCTCGTCTGGTCTTAGGTGCAGCCGAGTAGTTGCCATTTAGCTAAAGGCTCTGCTGGGGTCCTGAGACAGAGCAGTGGAAGTGATGGGGGTGTCTAATCGGTATGTTGATGAGATACAGATGAATTACCAGCCGATAGCTCTGGGACCCTCCGCAAGCTCTGCCACATCAAACCTTTTTAACTTAGAAGCAGTCTCGATGGGACTTGTTCCTCTGTAGTTGTTACCCCCAGCAAGAGTTCAGGGACAGATCCCGCCAAGAGCTGAATGTCTTTTCCCCCAGGACCCGTTGAACTCAGTGCGTGCTGCCATCAGGTCCTGCCTGGGCTGTGCCAGGTGTCAGTCACATCATCTGAAGGGGATGTTGGGGGAGGAAGGGGATCACGGGGGTTGCTGCGTGGCCTCAGGAGTGGTTTGTGTGCTTGTCTCGTGGTTGTACAGGTTTTAATAGTGGGTGCTGTCTGTGTCCCATGCTAACTTGTGTGGAGGAAGCTTTTGCCTGCTTGCTTTGCTGGCACCAGTCTTGCAGTAGTGTGTCCTTCAGGAGTGCCAACCACATGGCAGGCCTGTGCAGTGTCCTCTGAGGGCTTTCCTTCATTTATTTGTTTTATTCCCCTTTTCACTCCACAGACACCCCCAAATCCCCTCCCCTTTGGGCCAACGAAGGCACCATGTGCCAAGTCCCTACTTAATTGTATATCCTCCTGGCATGGTCTCTTTCTTGTTAGTGCCAACAAGGCTCTTCAAACGCAGACTTGATGAGAGATGATAGCATTTTGCACTCCTTCCTTTTTCTGGGGACACGGAGGAAGAGGAGGTGATGAATGCAATCTGTAGGACAGTGCTTGCTAATCAGAGCCCAGAAGGTGTCTAGGTTCATTGCAGTGGCAGTCCTCTGCCTGTTTTAAGACACCCGTGTTCAGGTCTGGCTTTACCTTAATTTTCAACTGGGCAGTGGGGGTGGTAAGTACCTGTGGTGCCTCTGAAGCTTATGGAGAGGTCTTGCCATGTCATCTCTCCCTGCCATGAGCTGCTATTGAGGCCTGCGGGGCACTGAGCGGAAGACCTTGTTAAAATCATTAGCCTGAGTGGTATTTTGTCATCTTGTGCCACAAGGAGCGCAGAAGCCCAGGCATCGTTAACGTGGCTGCTTCTGAATGGAGGAGCTGAAGGATTACAGGAGTGAGCCAGGAATGCCCCACTTGCATCGTGTTAGCCGCTGGTGATTTTCTACAGAGATGAGAAATCTTGAAGTGTCACTGATGCAAATAACGCCCTTTGCAGAGCAGCTAATTTGAAGGACCTTGTCGGCCTGTGGGGACGGAGCAGTGTCACGAGCAGCGGCGCTTCCTTGCTTGTTTGAGGCTCTTCGGGCTGGTTTGCGCTGAAACTACGTGTTTGCTCCCTGCCTATATCAAGGACATGGAACAAGACAGACCTCCTGCCTCGAGACGCTTGCCAGTATTGCAGGCAGGACGGGCAGAGCGGGGCTGGCTCTCCTTGCGGTGGAGGCAGAGGGCTGAGCACCCGGAGGCACTGGGAGGTGCAGAGATGATGCAGCGGGGGTCTGCAGTGAGACCACGCAGCCTGGGGACGTGGAGGGAACTTTGTCCATCCAGGCCACGGGCTGTCACCAGGTTGTATAATCCCTCTCACAAAGGTATCGAGCTCCAGCTTGCAACCAGGTGGATGTGTTGCCTGCGCTGCTCTTTTGGGAAAGGTATGCCACCACTTCAGCGCCTCTGATCATTAGAAACCCTCTTCTAATTTTCAGCCTGTTTATTTCTGGCTGGTTTGTATCTGTTTATTTTTGTGCCAACGCTATCATTTTAGCGTCAAAAGCTGTTCTACCTCTTTGCTATGAACCTCCTCCACCTGGTGTATTTATACAGACCAATCATATCCACTACTAAAAAATCCCGAGTCCTAAAAACTCTTAAGTCCTAGTCCAGAGCTTTAACAACAGGATCGTTTTATCCACGTCTGTGTAGAGCACTTGATTGTTTCCTGACACATTTTGCAGATGAATATGTTTTCTGTTTTTCAGAGGCTCTTTATACATAGATAGAGATGATTAAAATCACCTTGACATCCATCTTGCAAGAGAGGGAGAAATCTGACCATCCCAGACATCCTCTGACACATTGCACTTCAGATACAGCGAACAGCGTGAGGAGTCAATTAGTGGCTTTATCATACTGCGAGGGGGACAGTGGTGAGCTGGAACAAACCAGGAATGGGGTGGAGGTACCCCAGCACATGGGAGTGTTTGGCTTTGGTGCTGTGTTAAAAGCAAGGTCAAACCCACTGCGCTGTCTGAGGAGGAAGCAGTCAATTAGTCTCGGTATGCCAGCAGGGGAGGGACAAATTTGAGAACAGTGAGGGCTGTTAAAATTAAAGTTAATCTGTCACTAATCTCTGGTTGTGAAATCTGGGAGAAAAAAAATTAGGCAATGTTTATGACTGATCACTCACTCAGAGAGGCAATTGCTGCAGAGTGTCTGTTGTTTAGCAATCACAGCAAGAGGCAAGCACCTTTGTGCAGAGTTGGGGAATACAGCTGGGGTAAATTCATCCCATCACACTGATGCAGACCCTGTGCAGGCCAGTTAAACCTGTGCTTCAAGGACTCCCTGTCGATGAAGTATGTGGTAAATCTCCCAATTTGGGACTGCTGTTCCCAGAGGTGAGTCCTGCACTACAGTGTCACCATGATGCTACAGGGCTTGATGGTAGTTAAGCCACAACAGCAGTCAAGAGAACAGGATGCTCCCAGCCTGCTCTGAGACTCCATCACTGTGCCTCCATCTCCCCATCTGTTAGGTGAGGCTAATAACCCCCCAGTACCTCCCCTGTTGGTGGGGAGCCTCCGAGAGTTAATGCTTCCAGCACAGTCAGAGGTCCTTGCCGTGACAGGTGCTTTTAGCAGAGCATTATTAATGTTGGCGAAGGGGCTGGGCTGACAGCTCAGAGGAATAATGTGTTGTGTTATCCACAGAGTAAACAAGCTCCCCCCCCCGGGTATTCAGCCTGCTTTGCCTGTGCCACTGCATCCTGGTGCCTTGACTCCAGCCAGGGAGGAGGGTAGACATGCATGTGACTGTCCTTTGCTTTCCCTGCCTGCTTTCCTTCTGCAGAGCTGTGGAATGTAAGTCTTGTTTCACTTCCCGCTGCCCCTTGTGCCTGGAGATGAGGAGACTGGATTTGGGAGTCCTCGCAGATGGCCACATTTGCAATGGCTTGTCAGTTGCTTGGGCCAGATTTGCACCATCAGCCAGGAGAAGAAAGGACTTGGCCCTTTCCTCAGCATCCAGTGATTCAGTCTGCCGGCAGCATAGCAGCATGGCTGCGGTTTCAGGTTGGGTTTGGCTCAGATGCACGAGCTGGGAAGTGGCTCTGCAGTCCTCAAGCCGTCAGTCAGCCAGAGGCAAAGCACTGCCAAGAAAAGCAGCTGAGTGCATGGAGTCAGTCCTGGGGCGGTGTAAATCGTCGTGCCTCCCACCCATTTCCATGGTGGTGCACCCGCCTGGCCCGTAGCTCTAGAGCGTCACCTTCCACCTACCTCTTTGAACATAATAAGGTTACTCTTTTGACGGAAGAGAAATCGATTTGTTCCTACCACCCTGACAACTGTGGCACAGCGAAAGGATAACCTGCCTTAGACCAACCGCCTGAAATGGCTCATGTCAGCGTGAGGGAACCAGGAGTGGATTTCTCTGGTGCCATGGCAATGGAGGAGCCGTGAAGACACCTCTGCCTGTTGGGGTCACCCGCCACCTCTTAGGTCCACAGCAGCTCACTTCAGTGGTGTCAGAGGACTTAGGCTGTGGCCAGCAATCCAGCATGCAGAGGGCTGGGACCTGATGGGGGCAGAGAAGCTTTGCAGGAGAAATAGGAGAGAGAAGGGGTCTCGGAGGGAGCTGGTCTCCCTCAGCCACTGGTCTCTCCATGAGAAAAAACAGAGACTCTTTTAGGGAGCATAAGAGAGCAAGAGCCTAATTTGCATACTCTGAACGAGCCGCTGGACATGCTGATCTCCCTGCCCAGAACTCTGAGGGAGGGAGATTAGGCTCTCAAAGTTAAAATTAGGTTTTGTTGAATATTCCTCCCCCTGGCTGAAGGCAGCATTGCGTCACAGCTGAGTCACGATGTCCTCCCAGCTGCTGGGGGACTGGTCTCTGCCACTGGTGGTGGAGAATTAGGTTTGCTGCAGTGACACTGAGATGCTTGGATGAGTGAATTAGGCTGTCCGTGGAGCTGTTGGGTGTGAGAAGCCTGAATCAAACAGTTTGGAGGTATGTAATCATAGTAGTTGGCGACCATTATAGCAGATAGGGGAGATGAATCACAGTGCAGTGCCGCTGAGAGCGTGGCTTCATTTCAGCACCTGCTGCCAAGGTGGAGCTGCTGGTCAGGGCTGGAAGGCGTCTGCCCCGCATGGGCACTGCTGCTCTGGGATTGCAATGGCAGCTGCGATGCTGTGATACTCCCCGTGAAGTGGCGTTTTCCTCGGAGGAGCTCACAGTGCCTACACCCGCCTTTAACTAATGACAGTGACTCTCACAGGAGGACAGCGGGAGGTTTTGCTTGCTTTCAGGCAGTTGAAATGGTTGTTCAAAGTTACATAGACAGCAGCACAGGAGTTGAGGCAGGAACCCTGTCTCCCCATTTCTGGGCTTTCACTGGAGTCACGAGACTTCAGCACTTCCTGAAGTTCTTCTGAGCCATGTCTATAACGCTCGTCATCATCAGACCTGGGTGTAGCGCTGAGCCTGCAGTGCCTGCCATGAGCAGGGACAGGTTTTTGGTGTCATCACACAGGTGGGGGTGTGTTGGGGCCGTGCACCAGCAGGTTAATGTCTCTGCTGGCCCATTGTGGGGGTGCATTGTAAAGGTAATGGAGCATTCACAAACAGCTCTTACAGGACCAGCTTGATGGTTGTCAGTCACTCGAGCCATATGGCGGGCTGCGTACAGTAATTTGCCCTGTAAATTCCCTTATTGTGCTGTTTATCTCTCCAGATCGGCCACTGGCACGTTTCTGAAGGACTCAGCATGGACAACAGGATCTTCTCCTCCAACATATCAGACAGTCTGTTCAACACCACACTCATTGTCACCACCATCCTGGTAAGTGAGGGGGTCACCTACAGTTCCCATTACCTTTTCGCCAGCCCAAAGCTTAGGGGTGTCAATCAGCTAGAATATTATTCCCTCTTCCTTCCCCCCTTGGCCCCCAGCATGCAGCATTGCACACTGATTTCATAAAGAACAGACGATCAAATCTCTAATTACAGCACTGAGGACAATTCATGACAGTGTAATTAAACTCAAGTTGATGTTTCATATGGAAATGATATTTGATGAATTCAGAAGCAGCTGGGGAGAGGGCTGGGATGGGGATAAGTTGCCGTTTTACATTCATCTCTGAATAATGTTCTTGTTTTGCGTACAGCTGGTAAGTTGGAGGGGACAGTTGACCCTTCTACCCATAAAATTACTGAAATTGGCCAAGAATGGTACAACTTTTATGCACCAAGACTTCACACCTACAGGCACCACTGTCCTTATTCCTTCCATGTGTTGCCTGTCCCATGATTTTTTTCCAGTACCTCTGCTCCTTCCATAAAGACGCTCAAAATCCTGAAGAACGTATTTCCCCATGGCCACGAAGTTTGTTTAAAAGGGGGACAAACTGGAGAAGTGGCTATATGCCAAGAGAGGCTGAGATCTGTATGTCCTGCCATAACTCGGAGCAGTCACTGGGCTGCCCTGGCATATGCCCAGTTGGAAGCAGCCTCCAAAGCATGATCCCTTAGCTCTGCTTCATACCCAAAACTGGGGTAAATCTTCTGCACCTCCAGCACATCCCTGAAACAGCTCTGCTAGCTTTATACTACCTGGGCTCCCAAGTGATCAAGGCAGCTTTCTGTATCTCTTATGCCCTGTTGAGAGGGATATATCAGTACGGGAGGCTGGCCTGGGTGCCCCTTAGAGGAGCCTCTGCCATCCTGGCACTGCCAGGGTGCGCTCTGCTCTCTCTGCCCCATGCTTGATGCCGTGCTGGTGGGACACTTCGGCTAAGATGAGAATGACAGCTGCCCAGTTTCAATGCAGGAAAACCCTTACTTAATGCTGAAGTGGAACCATCAGGAGCTGGAAGGCAATGACCGCTATGAGGGCTTCTGTGTGGACATGCTGAAGGAGCTGGCAGAGATCCTGCGTTTCAACTATAAGATCCACCTCGTTGGCGATGGTGTGTACGGAGTCCCTGAGGCAAATGGCACGTGGACAGGGATGGTTGGGGAGCTGATTGCTCGGGTAAGTGAATTAGCTGCTCTTTTTAACTGTGCTGTAGCGGGACTTGGCAATGAAAAGCCCTGATGCTTTATTGAGTGCTCCAGGATGATAGGGATGGATGGGTAGTTTAGTCCATTTGTGAGACTTTGACCAGAGGATCTCCATTTGATGTGTTCTCCCAATGGCAAATGTATTTGTTCTGTTGATGTGACAGCGTGTGAAATAGTCAGGGCAGGAGTCAGGGCCCCTGGAACTCTGTGCTGCTTGCTTTGTTGGAAGGGAGGCCTGGACTCCGGTGTCACTGTGTAAGAGCTTGATACAGAACGGATTATTTTTTTATCCCGGTGGAAAAATTAATGAAAACTTGAAACAGGAAAATACGCGGGATCTGGCAGAGCTGAAGAAAACTTACAGAAACACACTGTTTGGGAGGGAAGCAAGAATCACGTTTCTACCCAGGAAAGTTTTGGCAGATTCGTTTCAGCTCCCTGACTTCGAGTATTGTTTTCAAAGAGGAACATTTTTTGTTTGCTTGAAGTGCGTGGATAGAGATTTTTTTCATGGCTTTGCTTTGCCGTCTTAACTGCACAGCAGCTAGACTGAAAACTGAATGCTTTTGCTAGGTTTGACAACGCTTCTGCATACATGTGTGCATAGTCCGCCTGTACCCCCCACCCCCGCCTTTGTTTTCCTCAGCAGCTAAAGGTAGTTCTTCCCCAGGGATCCTGAAGCTTAAACACAGTTCATGAAATGCTCTGAGATCCTTAGTAAAATAGGCTTAGCCAAAGCTAACATTAAGATTGATGTTATTTAAACCAATACTTTCTTGCTCATCCGTTTTTGCTCTTCCTTGTTATTACTGAAGTACCTGTGAGAAGCCAGTGACAGTTTCTCAGCTGGTGGCAGATCCTCAGTGAGGTATATTTATGATAATCCACACCACCATGTGAGAGGAGCCCCTGAGCCACCCCGTTATTATCCTCACAACAGTGGCATGTCCTCCAGCAAAGCAGAGGAACGAGGGCCCAAATCTGTCCCCTGTGGCTCCAGGCAGGGGTCTGAGGCTCCTGCTGCAGTTTCCCTCCCAGCTGCAGGAGACCAGCGAGCATCTCTAGAAGATGCCCATGGGCATCTGTCTGCTTCTTCCCCGGATGGCAAAGGGGACCTGACTGACGCTTGTCCTACCTTAGGAGCTTCAACTGAGTGTCTGAAGTCAGGTGGGACAACTCTAAGTCTAAGAGACTTGCCGAGGGTCAGGGACAGGGAACAGTACAGACTGGAGATCCCTCCTGAACTAGCACCCTGTCTCCTGATCGCCCTTCCCCAGTGGAGTGATAGCTCTTGACGCCAGCTGAGATCCCACCTCCGTCTGCTTCTTTTAAAGAGCCTTCTGTATGGTTGTTTGCAAATGCTCTGGGCTATTGGCATAGTTTTTATACATATCTCTCTCTCTCTCTCTCTGTATATATATACACACACAATTACAGTTCTGCAATATTTCTTTTGGGAGGCAAGAAGGAAGGTGCAGAGAGAAGCGTGTGATCTATGCAAACAAAAGAAGGCAATAGCCATCAAATTTTTGGCCTGCTAACCTTGGCAGTGCCTCTCCATTAAATGGGAGCTTCTAGAGGGTTGTTTTTCTTTAGTCGTAAGTGTTTTAACTTCATCTTCACATAGAAACCATTTGTTTCTTCTGCAGCTCGAGTCTTATTTAGGATTTTTACTTCTGCTACAGCAGGGTAGAGCTGGTGAAGCCTGTGTGAGGCTGAATCAAAAATTAGAGAAGAGAAAAAGCTTTCTCTGCTTTGTTCTTCCTAGGCCCTTTAGAATCTTTATAATGATTTCAGTGAGTTTTTGATCAGTCTCAGGAACTGGCGCTTTGGATCAGGTGAGCCAGGGCAGAGCTGGCCGTGTGCATGCTGTGATGTTTATTCGGGGCTGCCTGGGACATTGATTTCTGAGGTCATTTCACCACCCAAGGGGTTCCTCTCCTTCCTTGACAGTCAGCCCCCAAGAAGGTTTGTCCTCAGTTGCAGCCCCTTGTTCCAGCCCCTACACCACTTCAGGGCCGCTCGAAGCAGATTGGCAGCAGATCCTAGGTGTTGGGCACACACAGTCCCCTTTCAGTGGATTTATCCTTTGGGCACTTTTCTCCGTACAGCCTTTAGCACAGAGGGCAACTGTACAAAATAGAAGCTCTGCACCTGTTTCTTTGTGTAGTGCGGTGTTATTGTAGGAAAGTGATTCCTCCTTGACCCTGATCACCTCTCAGAAAGTAAGGTTTGACTAACATGCACTTAGTGTGCAGGACCAGAAGGTCAGAACATTATCCATGCAATACCTTTCCAGTGTTGTCTTGTGGTTTTTTTTTTTCTCTAATCCCCCTGTGGCACTGAATCTCCTCAGAGCAGCTACAGGCTATATGGGAAAAGTGTTTCATTTTATTGCTTCTAAATTAACCAGCTATTGATTTATTCTTAAGTGCTGAGAATTCTATTACAGCTAATTGCTCACTATGATATGACTGAGAAGGATGCTATATAAACATAAATTTGTTGTTGACCCAAATTCACCAGTACATATCTTATCGACCTGCTCACAAAACCAATTAAGACCTAAGGAAGAGGGGGACCAGGATGACTTGGGGATTAGTGGAAGAGCTGTAGAGACTCCTGTGTCTAGGTCAGCAGTCTGACTTCTCATCAGATCAGGAAACCCATATGCTTTGTGATCAGACGATGGAGATTTGGCTTGGGAGAAATCACTTGGAAGGACTCAAGCCCATTCTTTAGTGAAAGATGTCATAACTCGGAAAACGCCAAGCTAATTGGTCCCGCTGTGCATACGGGGCAGGGAGGCTGAACACCCTGCTCATTCCTTGAGTGAGCAGGGGAGTAGAGCCGCTCTCTGGCTGGGGCGGATTTCCCCCGTTAGCCTTGCCAGCTCTGGCACAGATGACTGCCGTCTCCAGCAGTTCAGCTGACACTGTACATGTGTGCTATCCATAACAAGCAAACAAGGGGGAACAGCAAATCTTCCTGTCTCCTATTTTCTGGCGTCAGAGCCTTAGGGGACAACAGGGCTGGAAGAATTACGTCTTGCTCCTTCCCACTGCAGTACAGACCCTGGCTGGAAGTCCCTGATGGTTGTCTGGTCTTCCCTTTCTCTCTCTCCAGCTCATCCTCAAGCTGAAATGAATTCGCTAGTCTGACACAAACCAACGAGTGTATTTTCACAGCCACGTGACAGCCTCCTCGTTGTTCCGCCACGCCTGCATTTGCTGTCTTGGTAGTGCAGTGCCATGGTGGCTGCGCTCAGTGCCTGTACGTCGGCTCACAGCAAGCCGTTGGCGCTCAGCTCCCGTGCTCCTCCCTGAGGAGGTGGGCTTCTGTATGAGATCCTTCAGCAACAGTTTCTGAATTTACCTGTCTCGGGAATGTCCCCAGAGAAGAGAACTGAGCTAACAGGGATCGTGTAGTTTGTTTTCGCCAGGAAGCTTTGTTGGCAGGAATCCGATGCTGCAGTTTTGCAAAAAGACCTCCCAGAAACCTCCCTCTGATGCAGCTGGGATCAGTACCCTGTATGGCTGGGCACCAGCACTATGTGACAGTCCCCTCTGCAGAGGACCCATCTGGCCCACCTGCAGCAGGGTGCAGGGGACAGGAAGGACAAAGCAGCCCCGTCAGGAGCACACTTTGTGCAGACTGGCCATGTGTTTTGTGCAGCCTGTATCAGCTGCCCAGGCTTCCTTTGGCGCTGTGTAAATAGCATATCATGTTTGGTGATGGTAACACAGCAGATCCGTGAGTGTTTCCAGGGCAAGCACATCTGGGCAAGGCTGGTGCTGCTGTAGAAGGAGCCTTATGGTGCATGAGTGGGTGACCGGGGACAGCAAGCTCCTGCTCTCCCCTTCTGCACAGGATCGTTTGGGGAGTGAGATGTTGTGTAAGAACACTAGACCTTTGGTGTCTGTGTCAGTGGTTTGAATCTGGCTGGGATCAGTGGTCATCGAAGCGCTTTTTAAAGTGAGGGAGATGAAACTGTCCATCTCGTGGAAGGATCTGACCTCAGGAGCAGCAACACCAAGAACTGAAAGGACCTTAAAGCTTTGGGATGATGGTTTTTCCATCTTCCTTGCTAGTGATGAGGTGGTGCTTTACAATCAGATACCCTCTCCCTTCAGCTGCTCCAAAGATGGCGAAAGGCAGGAAGGGGAACGGAGGGAGAAGATATTTCAAAGTTGGCAGAGTCCTGCTCTCCACTCAGCAGTGGGTGTTGGTGTTCAGTGAGAAAAGCTGTGCGTGGGTGAAGGGAGGGAGGGGGAGTCTGTTTGCATGCTATCACGCTGGCAAGTGTGACATGGGGGATCTTGAGAGGGTGGGGAGTGAGCGGGAGTGGGGAAGCGAGGAGGCGTGGGCTGTTGAGCAAACACAGCAAGGATACGGGCAGAGAGGTTTGCATCGCGCTGCTGATTTTGCCAAAATCACACACAAGATGGTGGGCGTGGTTAGGTCTCGCTGCTGTTCCCTATGGGCTTAGGGTTCCCATTCTGATGCTTCATTCTAACGGGCTTTTGCCATGGGCACGGTGAACACCTGGCACAGACTTTTTCCTCCTGCTCGTAGAGATAGTCCAGGTGAAGAAAGATGGGTGAAGGCAGACTTGAGGCTGACATCTGCGCCGATTGCTGGTCATCCCATCCCTGACTGTGGCCTAAACGGAGGGCTTCAGCCTCCAGGGCTTTCAGGCTGTCGCTTTTCATATGGCAGAATTCATGCACGTCCTTAAAAAAACCCAGACACCGGTTTTGAGTGACCCTCATCTGGCCCTGCTTTTAAAATGCAAGAATATGCATCCGAGCGCATAACCTGGCTGCTGCTCGCTCCAGAGGGATGAGCCGCACAACCCGAAATAGCTCCTGTCAAATCAGATGGGCAGCTGGAGCAGAAGCAATCAGTACATTGATCCGGCAGCCGAGCCGTACCCATCGTGCCGTGGGACAGATCTGCAGATGCAGAGAGACTGCTCTGTCATTGCCGCGGTGGTGCGGGAGCTGCTGCCCAGGTGAGCAGGCTGCAGCCAAACTGCCGTGCAGTAGCTGCTGCTTATTTCACAGCATTGCAGAGAAGAGCAGGGGACCTCTGGAGATCATCCAGTCCGACCCCCGTGCAAAGCAGGGTCACCTCCAGCCGGGTGCTCAGTACTGCATCTGGACGGGTTTCCAGAGGGGCAAGCATCTGCAGCAGCAGTGCTGATGCTGACTGGTCTGCAATGGGGGGAATAGCTGGCGGTCAGGTGGGTCCTGAAGGTTGAACACTGATTTCAGCCTTCTAGAAGTCCCTCTAAGCCTAGGGGCAGGGTAAGAAATAGCTTTCCCTGACCTTGGCCACGCTGTCAGTGCTCTGTGGGCAGCACTGATGGGAGTGACGCTCTCATGTGCAACCAGGGGATGTAGCATCCAAGGTGCTGTTCAAGTTAGGGACTCCTGCTCCTGGAAGAAATCCCAGCCTTGTGCTCCCAGACCTGTCCTTCAAGGCTTGTGTTCTGTGTGTTTGACACAGAGAGAGCCCAAAGCCCTTACACCACTTGGACTTTCTCACCGTATTTTGTTTCCCTCGTTTGACAGCAGGTTGTGAATTGCTGCGGGCCAGAGCAGGACCATTCTCCTGGCTGGTACCCCATGCCGTGGGAGGCTTTGGCGGGATCATCTCTGCCCAGGCTGAGGGATGACGTCAGGCCCCATTCATCACCATTAGCGCCGAGATGAGCCTTGTCAGCATCTGCAGCGAGGAGGCGGCCGCCTCCTCTGGACTGGCAGTCCCTGCAATTTGCTTCCTAAGGCTGCTTAATTGTTGTTCCTCTTCAGAAGCCTGGCTCAGCCCCCATGTTTAACGTCCTTTCCAGTGGCAGCGTGAACCTATCTGCTAATGCAGGCAGATCCCACGGTTAATGCCAGGTATGGTGGTGGCAGCTCATGCTTTTATCTCAGACACCAGCTCACCTGGGCTTCCTCTCGCCTAGCGAGAGTTTGGCCTTGTTTAAGCAGTGTTTTGTTAAAGAAGTGTCTGTCTCTACTCCCGAAATGCTCTGGGTCTTTTTCTAAGCCTATTTCACGCTGACATTTATAGCTGCAACTGTGCTGGAAGGATGAAAATCAAGCAGTGTTTGCCCCCTTTTCCCCCCATGCTTTGCCTCTCCTTTCCCCAGGGCCCAGTTGTGGACAGAGTGCAGGAGCGCAAAGCAAAATCCATTTGTTCCCCAGAGCATTGTTTAGGCTACAAAATGCCAACTCCTACCTGTGCTCAGGTGGGGAGGGCTGGTGAGTGCTCAGGTTTGCAGAGCTCCTTTGTCAGTAAAACACACTGACCTCAGCGAATCACAAGAAGTTTTGTGAACATCAGGAAACAAAATCGAAAGCATGGAATGGATGGTATTCAGGCAGCGAATACATTACATGCCATTCCCAGATCAAAGTTTATTGCTGCGAGAAATCAGCTCTTAACTTGCATGACTTCTGAGCTTGCAGAGAAGGAGAGAGAGTCTTTGACAGAGCACAGCCCCGGCTAAAGCCACGAGGAGCTGGGTCTCTGCTGCAGTGATCTCTGGCACAGGAGAAAGCCGGTGTGTGTGGGCACAAGTTAGAGCAGGCTGTGAGCTACTGCAGCTCTGATGCCAGCAAAAGTCCTGAAAGGACAAAAGTTGACCAGACAGGGAATGAGCAGAAGAAAATAAACTCTAATGGAATGGCAGGACCCTCTGGAGATGAGAGGAGGGGCCTGGGCACAAAACCTGTGTGCCCAGGGAAGGCAGCTCTGTTGTGCTGAGTTTCTGCTCCGCAGGCAAAGGGAGGGGGATGGATTTGCATTAGAGTTTGCATAGGGAAGAGCAGCTTTCAAGATACTGCTGCCTACATGATCTGGAACGGTCCCAAAGGACAATGGGGGAATAACCAGTGTGTGCAAAGTTCCCTGATGGCTTCCACGTTGTACCCCTGAGAAGGTGAGGGCTGGCGAGGGATGGTCACTTGTCTGCGTAAACCTGGGGGCCATGCTGCTCCTTTCAGCAGCGCCTTTGTGTTGGCGCCTGGATGGGAATGGAAATGTCCTTAGAGCTTTTGCCTTTGACGCAGCCTATTTGCCATCTATTTAGTCTACAACTTTGCTGGTAGAATTGTATTTGGTTTGAAGAACTGGGAGAAGAAATAAGTTGTTGGAATAAGCTGTATCTTCACAAAGGGCTTTGCTAGGAGAACTCTACCTAGGACAACAGTACCTGCAAACCCTTTTAAGTATAGACAAGAGAGGTTTAGGAAGCTTTAGGCTTTTCTTGCGGATAAAATTCCTCACATGCCATGTTCCACAGATGAACTGGTCCCATTTTAGTAATCTGCTGGTGTTTACGTAGGGCTCAACTGCTCACGCGCCACGTTGTGATTATTGGTGCCTTTTAAAAACCCTGTGGGTAAATGTCTGGCTAGGCAGAAATTCTCCCTAGCTCATAATTCATTCCAGCCTGAACCTCCTAGGAGTCTGTAATAGCTGCTTGGAAACAATTGCAAAAATCTGGCACTGGGCTTGTCTGATAAAGCAGTCCTGCATGAACTGTGAAATATCACCTTCTCTGTGACCCCTGTACTGGACAGGCTTGCAGATCAGCTTGCCTTTCTTTTCCTGTTCCTTTGTCCTGCGGGCTCCGACAGTGCTGCTCTTCGCTCTTGCAACTCCAGCCTTTCTCTGGTCCTTCCCCCTGCCTGCCTTTAAGTGGGCAAGTCTGTTGGGGGTGGAGGCAGGGGGAAAGACCCCCTGGCAAAGCTCTGCCAGGAGGTGATTAGTCCTCTTAAGGAAAGTAATGCAAGAGCAGCAGGGTCAGAGAGCATGGTAAGAGTGATGCACCCCCGAACTTGCCTTTTTGTGGTGCATTGCCAACTGGTGCATGGATCCAGGGAGAAAAGCTACGTATTTTACTGGTTCTTCATGCCTGATGGTGCCTTAGCTTCTGCACAGCCCTTATGAAACTTAGGGGCAATAAGTGCAAATAACTTTTCTTCCCCCACACTCTTCTCTTTTTCCACTTGCATAATCAACTTGCAAAGCAGGCAAACAAATGTATAAGGGAATGGAGGAGGTTTCATTTTTACAGAAAGCAATTACAGACATTAAAAGAGCTATAGTAATAAAAATAATATTTAAAATTCAAATCCCTTATCTATATTACAAGGGTATTAACATTGGAAGAAATTCTTTTTATTTTTTTCCCTCTAATCTCATTTGCTTTGCAAGTCAATCTGGAAATTTTTCTGCCAGTCCTCTGAATTTTTTGGGAAGCGATCTGCAATTTTGGAAGTCTGGGGTTGGCAGGCTTGTAAACTTCATGATTCGGGCTGTGGGGGTAATGATGCTGCTTTGTTGTGCTTTCCTACCTATGGCGCTTGCAAGTAACAGTCTTGCCTGGAAGGGGACAGCTGTGTTCAACAGGGGCTTTGGAAGGGGGAGGTTGTATCTTCTTTAGATTAGTACAATATTTATTGTCTCGATGGCTCCTGTTTTGTCAGGTCTTAAAGCATTCAAAGAAGAGAAATGGCAAATCAGGCTGCGAGTGCCTGGGGGCAAGGGCTGCCTTTTTGTTTGCTGTTAGTACAGCTCCTAGCACCGTGCCGGCTCCCCACTGGGAGCTTTGTGCTTTTCTGACCTGTAAGTATAGAGATAAAAATGTCCAGGTGAGGAAAGGAAAAACAGGGAGAACGGTCTGGAGCACAAGGTGGGTTAAACTTTGGAGTGTGTTTGAGCAGGGCTTATGTGAAACCTACCCGGGGAGAGGGACACGGGAGCGCAGTCCCAGCTAGTGGACATCACCAGGAAAACTCCCACAGTTTCCACAGAGCCTGGATTTTGTCTCGCAGCAAATGCACCCCATCCCAGAAAGAGTGGACGTCGATCCTCCAGGAGCGGCTGCTGTGTGTGGCCCTGGGCATGGCTCTGCTGCTTTCCCTGCCCCACGCCTTTCCCAGGCTCAGGGTCCTGATCTTCTCTGCTATCCTTTCTCTCCAGAAAGCCGATTTGGCCGTGGCAGGGCTGACGATTACCGCGGAGCGGGAGAAGGTGATTGATTTCTCTAAGCCATTCATGACTTTGGGAATTAGCATTCTCTACCGAGTTCATATGGTAAGAGACTTATTTTATAATCGTTTCTGTCCCTCCATTATTTGCATGCAAACGTGCCTAGTTATAGAAGAAAAATGAATGACTCATAAAAATATTTTGGTTTCTTATTTAAACGCAAATGTGCTCGACCTTTATTTCCTATTTCCTTCTTTTCTCTGTCTTTCTGCCTTATGTCAGCTTGATGTATCCGATTCCCATTGTTTTGACCGCCATCCCTGTTGGCTCCCCTTCCCCATCCTCCCCAGGCGCACGATGCTTCCTTGCTGGTGGGGGGACCACAAGCAGAGCCCTGCCAGATCAGTGCTACCAGGGCAAGTGTGGGTAGATGTCAGCTTGGCTGCTTCTGCTTCAGGCCTAGTGAAGGCCAGAGGATAGCTTTAGCACGGCTTTGAGCCCGCTGTGGCAAGGTGTGCCAAGGGCTGGCGAGGCTGGGTGGGTGCAGTAGCCCAGCAGCACGGCTGGGTGGCTCCATAACTGTGGCAAACCTGGCTTGGAGTCACCATCCACTTGCTCTTAGTGGAGAGACTGCCTGGGAGGCTGAGCTATGGGTGCGCCTAGTTGGTGTCAGGGCCCAAATGCCCTAATCTCAGCCATGTTGCCAGCCTCTGTGGTGCACAGCCTTGCTGCCTTCTCACATCTTAGAATAAGATCAGGCCAGGAAGTTATCTGGGATCGCTTACTTTGCCGTGACCTCCTGTAAATGCTCTACATGCAGATCAGTCCTCTACTTTCTTAGTCACAGGCAGGGAAAGGGAAAAATGGCACGCCTCGGGGGGCCCAGGGCACTGCCCCAAGGCAGGCAGGGCAGCAGGCTGAACTCCACTGTGGCAGTCAGCTCCTTGCCCTGCACGGGCTCTGTTTCTTGCCCTTCTCGTTTGCCTCCCCTCAGTTGTTCAACCTAAAGATCAGCAGGTGCGCTGGCCGGGGAGGAGTGAGAAGGGAGGCACGCTGTTGTTTAGCAACTGGCTCTGGTTCTCGCTCCACTGCATTCAATAATCTTTTGCAACTCCGGCGGCAGCAGCAGCATGGTTAGCCACTGCTGCCCGAAAGGCAGGTCGGGTGTTACGTGGTGGCTGTTCAGCAACACGTGGCTGTGAATCTGCCCAGGGGATTCAAGTGTGCGAGCATTGTTGTCGCGTCTTAAATTCTCACAGATTCTCTTGCGTTCCCATTTTCCATTGTTCTAGCTTCTTCTGAAGCTCAGGGGAGGACAGACTTTCCCCAGCTACGCCCACATGGGCCAGGCAAAGCCCCCAGTTCCCCGATGTCACAGGAGGCGAGCTCTGGCAGCCAGGTGCTTTGCAACAGTATGTTGTATTATTCCCAATCTGCATTTTGGAAATGTGCTCTGTACAGTGCCAAGTGTGATGCGAATTACAGTCTTGGTTTCCCATCAGCTCAACAATAGCAGCCAAAAGGATAAAACAATTAAAGCTGCCTCTCCCCGCCCCCCGTCTCCGTTCAGAAGGCTGTTAAGGATGCAGCATTTGGTATGAACATAAACAAACTTGCGCATACATCTCTCTGTGCTGGGTGGCTCCTGCCAAGAACAAGCAAGTAATTAAAATCTAGTTAAAATTCTGTTTCCTCTGGTACATGCAGAATTTAGGATCAATGACTTAACTGACACAAAAGGGTCAGACTCTTCAAGCTCCCGGAAATCAAATGTAACTGTCCCTTCCCTACCACACTTGCTTTTTCACATCACCAGCTGCCCTGTGGATCCGGGAGGTGTTTCTGCCAGCGTTTCTTGGCTGGGATTATAATTGAGTTTCTTTCTTTCTTGCATGCATTTGTAAAGTTTGGGGATCGAGTACCATGCGTGCTCTGCCTCCTATTTACACCATAACCTTCAGCAAGTCCCTTAATGAGGCATCATTCCCTGAACAGCGTGAGGCTGATGTCGCTCCCTCCAGAGGAAACACAGGAATAATGGTGCAGGGTTTGCATGTGATCTGCTCGATAAGTGCAAGGCATTTGCTGCTGCCTGTGTGTAAGCTCGATATAAACGTGTCTGACACATCTACTTAAGAGTGTAAGTTCTTCAGGGCAGGGACCATCTGCTGTTGTGCTGGTACCAGAGTAATGCAACACAGCCATGTTCCTGCCCTTCAGGCATTTACCAAACTGAAGAGGATTAATAATTACAGTCTTAAAAAGTGTTTGGCAAATAGTCCCCTGCCATTGGTCAGGGCTTGGTATTCAGCTGCCTGATGAAGGGCCCAGTTAGGACTTTGAGTAGGGGAGCTGCCCAGTGACCCAGCCAGGCTTGCAAGGGAGACAGGACATCTCCTAGGTTAGGTCACCCTACAGCGAGCCCTGCTTTGCTGTATCGAGGCCGTGGGGAGCAATGGCAGGGGAGGCCTGGGCTTGTGTCCTCCCCAGGAGCAGGGAGGTCTCCCCTGCAGGGAAGCTCAGAGCCCCCCCTTCCCTCTGCAGCACTCGGCCCCTCTTTGTCCAGACCTTTCCCACTTAACTGGAGGAGAGTGTCTGAGAGCTGTGTGGCAATTAACTTATTAAGCTGGTAAATATTTATTTAGCAAGGAGAGGCAAGGTAGCTAATTGCTCTGGTTTTCCTTTAAGGATATGGTTTGCAGAGCAGCAGAAGGCAGCCCCACAGCCCCATCCGCACCCATCCCTGCCCCAACAAACATCTCTGCAATGTCAAAAATTGCAGCTGACGTATGTTGATCACAGAACAGATCAGACATAGCCTAATAAATAACCACAAATTAATCTCTTGCTGAGGAGTTGCCTTCACACCCTGGTCTCCTCCCAGTGTGATGACATTTTATTTTAATTTCCATGCAACTCCAGTGGCAAATGATTTCTCCCCGCTTTCTCCTCCCCACCTCACCAACCCAGCCACCACAGTGTGTGTGTCTCTTATCACACGTAACCAAATATGGCAGCTTTAAACGGGGCTGTCATTTTTCTCAATTTCACTTGTTGTGATGTAATCAAGTATGGATTTCTGACACAGGGACTCTAATAGGCTTTCTGACTTGCAGGCTGCTAAAAGAAAAGGCTTGCTTTGTTTTATTATGTTCCCATTCTGACCAGCTGGTGGGACCTGTGGAAGGCAGGAGATAGATGATGAGTCCTTAGCAGAGGGCTGAAATCAGGTGCTCAGTGCCATTTCTGTATAGAGGTATGTTGAAAGTCAGGTTTATTTGTGGCATACGCATGCTTTTGCTCACATACCTGCGTGTATGGCAGGGAATGAGGGACTAGCTAGCACACAATTCTGGCTCATCAGCTCTGAAAGTCCTTACCGTGCTGTACCTTAAGATGAGAAAATGTAGATTTGGTGAGTACGCTGGAATAGCTGAGTTTAGGCCAAGTGAACTGAAGCTTAAAGCGTTTCTACTTGGTTGCTGCAGAGGACTTGAAATGGGAAGGACCGACTGAATAGCTCCTTCCTTCCAGCCAGAGGAGGCTTGACAGCTGAGGCAGAGGAGCAGAGAGGAGCTAAGCACCCCTCCTGACACCCGTGCTGCTCTGCCAGCAAGCCTCCTGCTTCACTGAAGCAGGGATGGGAGCAACTGCTGGCCCTAGGCATGCCGGGGACCATGGTACACATTGGTCTGTCAGTTGTGGACCATCTGGTCACCCCAAATTAGGCTCGGGATTCACAGCAGCCTGTGCTTGGGTTTTGTGTATCTGCTCCAGAGAAAGGACCCTCGAGAGGGAGGAATCTGGATCTGCATCTGGATCAGATGTGGTCATCCTAGAATATACATGCTTTGTTTTGGTGAGACCAAATGCACTGCAGTTATACTTAGCACACATCAACACTTCTGCCTTTCCAGGCTGAGCTTTCTTGCTTTCCTTCCAACTTACAGAGACAGAAGAGATTTCTTGCCTGCCTTTTTCAGGGACAAATGTCTATAAGAAATGACATAGGTAGGGGCTGACTGTTTCTGTGAGAGGGAACAGGTGAGCACTGAGGTCCCTTCAGACTCCATGGGCGCAGGGCAGGCAGGGAGTCATAAGGTCTCTTATTGACCTGAACACAGACAAATCCAGGACCATACCACATAGCTCCACTCCTCCTCCTCTTCCCGGATGTCCTGCACTTTCAGGCTCTTTGGTCACCAGTAGCTGCCCAGAGAACTGGTTCTTTCTGGCTGCAAATGAAGACTTCCAAGAACGACTGAGGAGTGTAAATGATTCTCTCCCGCTTCCATCTGAGGATTTGCAGGAGGCCTTCATCAATTATCGGACATTTTGAACATTTCAATTCCAGGAAAAATAGCTCTTCCAATTAACAAAGCTGTATTGGGACCAGCTAAAAATATCTGACAGACTCCAGATATTGTCACTCCCATCTTCAAAACAGACAGATAAGAGAGAGTTTGTGCCCTCCGTGGGAACAGAATATCTTTATTCTTATCCACAACTGTGAATGAAAAGAATATGTAGCAGCAGCCTGAAAATGACTGTAGCTGAAAAGAACCAGAACTACTACTACTGTAAAGTCACAAGAGAGAGTCATTGCCAAGCCTGAGCCTTAAAGCTTCCAATGCAATTTCCTTAATGAGCATAATTTATTGACAAACTGCCCCAGAAACATAGAGAAGACTTCAAGGCCTTAATTACAGTAAGGAACCTTGTTACAGGAGCATCTCACGAGGGAGCTTCAGCAGAGGCACCGCCAGCGCCTGGAGTTTCCTGCCAGCTCTGGGGGGCCGGGGAGGGATAAGCTGCCCAGAATGACCTTCTGCTTGAGAAGCTCCAGTTTGCTTGGCTGAGGACAGATGGTGCCCTTCACACTTTGCAGGTTCCCATTGCCTCATTTCATTCTTGTGTGTGCGAGCACCTGTGGAAGAAGAGAGGCAGCTTGAGCCAGTTTAGCTCTAGATAAAGAAGGGAACTGGGGGCCTGCGGGGCACCCGGGAAAGCCACGCAGTCAATAAAGAGCTGAGCTCTGACAGTGCCTACCTTTGGCTTCCTGTTGGCATCGAGAAGTCCCCAATCATGTGGTTGGGATCAGCGAGAAGTACAGAGGGAACGCAGCTTGGAGCCTACAGACTCCTGAGATGGTCACACCTCTCTGACCTAGTGAGAGGCGCTCCAGCAAGGTGAGCAAAGGGTGTTACTGGGAACGTGAGTCCCTCCAGGATGGTGGGGGTGTAGTTTCCAGCAGTGTCTCTGGCTCTTGAAGGCCTTTGGTTTGGGTGCGGATGCTGGCTGTAGTGGTCGTTTGTCCCTCTCTGGGTTTATGGGAGGAATATAAGGAAAGGCAGAACACAGCAGCAAGTGTCCAAAAAAGACAAAAGGAAGGGACAAAAGAAGAATGTAGTATCTTTCACTGTTTGTACTTCACCTGCTTATACCAAGCACAGTAAGGTAACCCACTATGGAAGGGAGACCTTGTCTTAAAGAGAGACTCTGGAATTAATTATACCGAGGAGAACCTGAACCTTTGCCTGAGAAGTGATTTTAATCTGAAAATGGATGCAGGACGGTCTGAGCCACTGATTCTTAACTCATCTATTTGTTAAAAGGCTTGATAAGCCAGGTTCTCTAAAAATGCTAATGCAGATCCCAAGCTCAAACTCATCTTGTCCTTAAGGATACGGGGACAGGGTGTTATGGTGTGCTGGTTCTTTACTTCATGCAGGGCAGAGTTTGCTATAGACGGTTTCTGAGATATTATGGTCCCAGCTGGTGACTGGAGCTGAGAATATCACAGTATCCTAGATATTTTTAGTAGAGAAAGATTTTTGTGCAACAACTATAGCCTTTTCTAGCAACAACTTAGTCTTCAGAAGAACTACCAAGACCTTGTGAAATTTAGGTTTTGCATAAAATTAGGAATACTTCAGTAGTAAAACAGTGTTTTTTAATGGAAGTGGAATTTAAAGGGCTTGTCTGAGTATGGGGAAGGGGAAAAAAAAAAAAAGCAGTTATGATTCCTGGGGACTTTTGTGAAAGCAGAAAATTATTCACCGCTTTTGGATTAAGCACAGCTCTGAAATATCAGGATGCTGGTCTTTGATGGCTCTGGGTTTGCTATGGCAATTGAGGTTATGTGTTATTTATTACCAGCTATTATTAGTTTATGTGGTGTCACAGATGGGCAGGGTAAGGCAGTGGACTCGGGGAAAAATGAGGCCTCTGTGTGTCAAAGATGATCCCCGGCAGCAGCTTCCGTGTAAAGCGAGCAACCTACAGCGGAGCAGCTGCCGTGCTGCAAGTGCTGGGAAACGGCTGCTGGAGTGAGCTACATTGAGCAAACAGTGATAGATGTTTTCAGCAGAGCAAGGTGCCAGTAAGAAATACACTGACAGCCTGGCTGAGATGTGATAAAAGGCTGTTTCCACTCTGAGTTTACAGTAAAAGCCTTTGCAGGAGCTGTGACTCGTGGGCAGCTTCCTGGTTACAGGTGCTTGGGGAAACTGTGGAGCTGGAGGTTCTGTGATGCCAAGGCTGACTTTGTGGCTTGGGGCAGAAGACACAGGCTCCTGTGGGCTAAGGGCTCGTATTCCCACAGGGTCAATGCAAGCCTTTAGCTCTGAATTGGGATTTGCATGCTTTTGCTGGGAATCCTTTTAGAGGAGACGGTAAGGAAAGAAGATGCCAGAGAAAGATGACCGCTGCCCGAGCACTTGCAGCACTCGGGGTGGGAGAGGTGTGTCAGGAGTGCACAGTGCTGAAACAAAGCTCCACACGGGTATTATAAATTGCAGAGGGAGCCAAAGAGCACTTTTATAGTCCTGTGGCTTGTGCTCTATTTTCACCTCTCCCCTTGTCCCCCACAGTGGCATTGAGTGTGCTCCGAGGTAAAGTAGCAGCTGCTTTTTCCAGCCCAGAGGAGCTGCATACGCAGAGCTGCTGCTGATGGGAGAAGGACACTCACCGAAATGAGAGGTGTTAGGCTTTTGAGAAACTTCTAGAAATTAATCCTCCCTTTGCACAAATTTTGATGCATTTGACAAGATTTCAGTGGTGGCAGTGTCCTTGTGAAAATTTAAGGTACTTTGAGAGAGGACCAACTTGCTTTTTATAGTAGTGGGGCCTTACTTTTCAAGGAAAGGTGGTTTGCTGAGAAAAAACAGGAAATTCTGATGCATCCTGGAGATAAAAATATCGTGTTCCCTGAGATAAAAGTAATAATTTTATTGAGTTTTGTAGAGAAAAAACATTTCAAGGCTGAAAAAAGGAAACCAGAAATATTGCAAACGTCTCTTTTTTTTTTTTTTTTTTTTTCTCTTTTTTCTGTGCAAAAATATTTTCTCCCCACTCTGCTTCGTGCAAAGGATCCCACCCACCTCTAAGCTCAGGCATGCCTGCCCAGCAAACGTGGCATGCAGCCTGCTTGGGTGGACAACAAGGGCTCCAGATGGGGACCCCCCCTTCGGAGGTCCAGTAGGTGAGGGGTGCAGCACATCCTACCACGGGGAGGGCAGAGCACTGTGATTGTCTCAGTTTTTCTATCAATTCACCTCTCTCTTTGGCTGGAGGAACAAAAGTGGTTGAGGTGAGGAGAAGAATCGTCTTAGGAGATGAATCCCAGTGGGGAGATGCTGCAGGACTCGGTCATTTGTTGCATTTGTTGTCATCCGTTTCCCTTGCAAGGCTTTTGCAAAGCCGCGGTTACTTTATTTCCCTTCTGTTGCTTCCATCCGTTGTCAGCAGGTGCGTTTCTTTCTGTTGTTTTTCGGAGTGGAAATTTGTAGAAGTACAAGTAGGTCAAACTCCTTTTTGTTTCCCTTCCAGGGCCGCAAACCTGGCTACTTCTCATTCCTGGATCCCTTTTCCCCCGGTGTCTGGCTCTTCATGCTGCTCGCCTACCTGGCTGTCAGCTGCGTCCTCTTCTTGGTCGCTCGGTAACGTGTCTGGCGGTGCCTTTTCCTTCCTCGCGGTGCCATCTAGCGTCACGCTCCCAGACCCGTGGGGCGATGCGTGGTGAGGGGCTAGGCAGGGGGGGGACATGGGGACACCCCTCAGGCCACTGGTGTGGAGGGGGCAGTAAGGAGGACAGAAGCGTCCCAGCCCCCTGCCCTCCGCCAGCTGGGGACCGGGGCTTTGCCACTGCGTGCCCGTGCAGGCATGTCACCTATGCATATGGCAGCCCCCAGATGGCCATTGGCGTGGCTGCGAGGCGGGGGAGGCAGGAGTGCCGTGATTCGGGAGTGTGTGCTTGGCCACTGCTGTGGGTGCTGGTGCTGAGAGCTGGGTGGGAAGGGTGGGAGGAGGTTGAGGAGTAGGGCTGGTGCTGTGCAAATGGTGCTGCTCCCTGTAGATGCCTGATAACAGACAAACCAACCACTTGGCTTGAACAGGAAGGGTGGAGGCTGGCAGGTACCCGCAAATGCATTCAGAGATATTAATGAAAATTCCGTGGTGATGTTTGGTTGCTCTGGCCCTGTAAAACCCAGTGTGTACAGAAAAGGAAAGTTCATTAATATCTTTCAGCAGCTTCTTGGTTGATGTGCAGTGTCTCATTTGACAGCTTTCAGTTCCGTTTCCCTATGACTAATTTAAATCAGCCTTAAAATACATCACTGAGTGCTTGTCTGCAGCATGTCTCCCATTGAGGCTCAGGGCCTATGCTCCGTTGCTGTTTTCCTTGACCTCCTAACAAACGGCTTATGGTTGGTGGCATAGACGGGCCTTTTCTGACAGAGTTGAACCGTGTCCTGGGAATGTATACCAAAGATGTGCTCAGGGCTTGATGGCTCTTTCAGGACATGGTTAATACCAATTCTCATTACAAAAATTGGAACTGTGCTGCCGCTCAGTCCCTTGGCATGGCTAAAGTTGTCATCGTGACAGGGCTTTAATGGTTTCTTGGAATGCCGTTACAGCCTCAGAAACACAGTTCTGAAGAAACCGTTGAATAATGCTGTCTGATGCTCTCTGCAGACTGAGATTTGGGGCCTCTTTAGCCCCCTTCTCATGTTTTAAACATGATCCTCCAAAAAGGTGCCTTTACGCGGCTTCCCACTGGGGATGGAGTTTTGGACGCTGCTTTCTGCCTTGCTTAGCAGTAAGGAGCTTTTGACCCTGCGAATTGCAGAAGACTCTCCCAGAGCAGTGTCTTTTACTGTCAGTGCTTGATCCAACCACAGAAAGTCTTCAAGAAATAACTTCTGCCTCCCTGGCATCACAGTGAGGTGGAGGATGCAGAAACGAAAATAAACACCTCGTTTTGGTTAAATGCTGTGTAAGCTGGCAGAGCCCTCCAGCTGTATTGGCAGTGTCCCCAAAATGACCCTCCCAGGCACCAGCTTTGTTAACCGTTAGCAATATAATGAACTGCAGCGTAGGAATTAAAAGATTTTCTTAGCAACTGGGGAACTGAGAGTTTGGAACAGCAAAAAAAAGAGAGCTAGGCTACAGTCCCTTCAGTGACAAGCTGTCAGTTATTTCAGATTCCCACCTCTGTCCAGTCCCTGCGCACAGTGAAACTCTGTGACGCTTTGAAACACCACCACTTGGTTTCAGACTAGACCTGGGACCTTGACCTTGCCGGGGCAATCAGACCTTCCCAGAGCAGCCATTGGCACCAATACAGTTATTTTTCTTGATGGTGTCATGCAGTCAGGTCTCACACACTTCGCTTTTGAACTTCCCATTGATGCTTATTCTCCTGCAGGGAACGGAGCTAAAGATGTTTGATTTCAGTTTCACATCCAGTCCATGCACATCTAGAATTCGTGTTGTCATTGTATGCATTACGAATTTGCACACGGGGCTCCAGCTTCCCTACAGCCCGTGCCCAGATTTTCAGCAGAGCCTCTCAAAACTTTAGCAAATCTTTACAAGAAAGCCTCTGACTTCAGAGTCTTAGAGCAAACCATTTCACACAGCCCTGAGCCTTGGGCATCAATTGACAGCAAAGAGTTTCCTCCTCAGAAAAATCTGCCTCAAGGAGAGTTAGGGCTTCACAGCTTTTCTTTTTTTGCTTCTTTTCTCGAGAGTGCCCCATTTCCCAGTGAAATTATCCAAGCTACCCATTTCTTGTCATTTTAGATTGACACCGTATGAGTGGTACAGCCCCCACCCTTGCTCGCAAGGTAGATGCAATCTTCTCGTGAATCAGTACTCTCTCGGCAACAGCTTGTGGTTTCCAGTCGGGGGATTCATGCAGCAAGGCTCCACCATTGCCCCCCAAGCATTATCCACGCGCTGCGTCAGTGGAGTCTGGTAAGGAGGTCAGCCCTCCTCTTAAGGAAGGCTTCTCTGTGGGTCTTTTCTGGGCAGAAGCAGATGGAGAGGCAGAGGGTGGGGATGGAGATCAGATTCCATCCATGGGGAAATTCCAGATCACCATCTTTGCTTCCCCTTTCCCTAGGTGGGCATTCACCTTGATCATTATCTCCTCCTACACGGCCAATCTGGCAGCCTTCCTCACTGTGCAGCGAATGGATGTCCCCATCGAATCTGTAGATGACCTGGCTGACCAGACAGCCATCAAGTACGGCACCATTCACGGCGGCTCCAGCATGACCTTCTTCCAAGTAAACCCCATTCTTTTGCTAACTGGGGCAGGGGGTGCAGAGGGCACCCTTTAATCAGATTTGGATGTCACCTCAGCTGGTCATGCCTGTTTCATTCCAGTTTTTGGCACAGAGCGGACCCCTGGAGGGACCCCTGGCTGCTTGGGTGCACAGGACTGGGCTAGATCCACAGTGCACGATGATGGGTTGAAAGGTGGGGGAGGCATGGCGGAGGACAGGGAAGGCAAGATTTTGTAACGCAGCAGCTGGCATGCTCTTGGGATTCGGGAGGACTAGAGTTAGGACATCTGTGCTGGATCCTGGAGCAGCAGACTTTCCTGCTTGGACTGAGAAAGGTGCTTAACACTTGGAGTGTGACCATGTGGGTGAGAAAGTGGTACACATCCCTGTGTCACAGTGATGACATAACACGGTCTTCAGCAGATGAGCATTTGCAGTCAAACTTCCACGGGTCTCTGTGTGGGTTTGATGTGATCTTAGCTTTTACGTGAGAGTCTCAGGTTGGGTAAGCAAAGAAACGTTTGCAAACCCCAGCTAGGCTAGTATATGTCGAAGTGCTGGAGTCTGTATGTAGTCAGTGGCACCGAAAACAAATGAGTCAAGTGTATGCAAACTTATGTGGGCCATTTAGGCCAATTTAATTTTTATCTTCCCTGCTCTATTCAGAAGGGAAATAAATGAGTGAATGTTTTCTGCAGTACTCTGAATGCACAAAGAGCTGCTTGAGGATTATTTATTTATTACTTGTTGAAATTCTGAGAGGAGAGAAAGCTTTTCTCACTTTTTTTACCCCTTTGAGTCTGAACTGAATTAGGAAGCCTGAGAAATCTCTCGAGTGAGCCTGAGCTTTTCAGCCCAACTTTACACCCTTCAGGGTTTGGCAAAAAGCTACTTTTAAGCAGAACATTACATCTAAAATGAGCTGAACGGAGCCCAAGTGACTAAGGTGGTTGTATACAAGGCACTCACTTAGTTCTTTTCGGGCTGGCTTTCAAGTTTAAAATCCTGATTGTGGCTCTGCGCTGCCTGGTGGGTGCTGGAATCACTGGTATCAGAGAAGAAATTAGCAAAAGATGTAAGAACGTCTCTTTAGCAAAAAATGTAAGAACTCTTTGTACAAGAGTACCATTTGCAACACTTTAAACTATGTTGGGATCCATTTGCCTCTGGTGTAATGATGGTGGGTCAAACACAGTGATGGATTAAGCAAGCATGGTGGAGGCTGTCTTCACCACCCCTCAGTTCCTGGTGGTGAGACGTTTGTCCACTGCTAAAGCACCTTCCCTTGAAACCTTCCCGGCAGCCGTTTCCCCTGACTCTAACACACAGGGTTAAGGTTGAAAAGTGCAGTGAATCAGGAACAAACACACACCCTTTTTGTCTGTCCCTTGCCCAAGTGACTGCAGCCAGAGGACAGAGCTGGACCGATGAGGACAGTAACTAGGTCAGCGGCAGATTCTCTGAGGCTCTCCAGCATCACTCGCTGGGTGCAGAAAATGAGCCCTTGAAAGTGCGATGGCAGGGGGTGCGTGGCAGCACGTCACATACCTGCCACCTTGGCCAGGAGGCAGGGGAGGTGGTGTATGGGATTCTGCATGCTACGGAAATGCAAGTGTGAGAGGAAAGGGGCAAATTCGTCCGCTCCTAATGTAGACCGGAATGTGTCAGTGTCTGTGCAAGCAGGTTTCACTCTTTGCTCAGCACAGGCAAGAGAAAATAACCGTAGTCAGCTTTTCTTTCTCTCCGTCAAACCAAGGTGGGTTCAACCAGCAGCAAAGTCTGAGGATTTGGGGCTGGTTGAGCTTTAGTTTACTGTAGTCAATGAAAAGACTCCAGTTCGCTTAAGCAGGTACTTTGATTCGCCTCACAAGGGGGTGAACCAAAATCTGGATTCAGGGAGCAAAAAATTCCAAGGAGCTTTGATGTTGGCCCCAGCCCTGAGTGCCCTTCTGACGGTGTCTGGCTCTGACGCTGGTGAATTGTTAAGCACAAGGTTACAGTGACAGACAGTAGGGTGTGAGCTCTGCAGGGAGCATTTGGTGGTTTAAATGAGCCTAGCACGAGCTATGTCTTCTGGCTTTTTGTGTGCGATTTTGATATACTGTTATGGAAACTATGTCTTTTTCTAAAATTGAATTTATGCAAAGAGCTTTGCTGGAACCTATTGGCATTTCATGCCCAGCTTTGCCAACAAAGTCTCAAATCCACCAAGATATTTGGGCCTCTCAATCTCATTGAAATAAATGGAGGTTAGGCATCTAATCCTTTTTGAATCTGGCACCACATCTGCTTTGACTCCTTTCCCCATTGAGCCTTCTCATAGTGGTATCTAATTTGGGGTTCACGTGACGGCAAGATGCTCCTACCTTAGCTGCGCTTGCCTCCTTCCTCCCGCAGAACTCCCGCTACCAGACGTACCAGCGGATGTGGAACTACATGTACTCCAAGCAGCCAAGCGTCTTTGTGAAGAGCACGGAGGAAGGGATTGCACGCGTGCTGAACTCCAATTACGCCTTCCTGCTGGAGTCTACCATGAACGAGTATTATCGTCAGCGCAATTGCAACCTCACGCAGGTCGGGGGCCTTCTGGACACCAAGGGCTACGGGATTGGCATGCCCGTCGGTAGGCAGTGAAGAAAAATTCTAGTCCTTCTCAGCTGTCGGCAGAGGACCGGAGCATTTGAAAGGCTGAACCGGCTTTAAAGCCAATGTCACGTTTCACAGCTCTGCCCAGGGTCATTTTTTATCTCGGGAGGAAAATCAAATACATTGCAATTGCCCAAGGTGCATGCTCAGAGCCAGATGTACAAGACCCTTCTCTGGTCCAGAGCCATGTGACACGCGACTGCGGCTCTTTAAATAATTCATGTGAAAGATGTTTCAAAATTGCTGCTTATTTTCTGCATATATGCTCTTTGCTGACTGCTTCCCTTTTGAACCAGTGTTTTTGAATCATTTTGTGCTCCTTGTTTTATCTCAGAAGTGCTGTAAAACTAATGCTGTTACAACTCTTGTAGTTTTTAGCACAAGTCTCTTAACAGCTGGTGGTTCTTAAAACTCCAGGACAGAGAATCGGGCAATTGAGTGACTATCTCAGCTCATAATCAGGTTTAACAAATGCAGGGTTTTTGTCTTTCAAATATGAGAGCTAGCAAGAGAACATCATCTCCCAGAGCAGCACAGAAAAAGGATGTAGTAGTTGTTATTCCAAGTGATCGGCTGATCTTTCGGCCCATCTTGCAGGCTTGGGAAGGCTTGTTCCTGACCTTTAAACACCTTGAAACATTTAGCAATACAAAGTTAAGGTGCGTTACATAAGAACCATCACACAAACAGTCACTATAGTTTAGGTAACATGCGTAAGCTTGTAAAGTCACAGTAACCTGATCGTGAGTACAAATCCTTACTTTCAGGACTAAATTTGTTCTGACATTGTCTTGTTAAACAATGAAACTGTAGCAGATAAGAAGAGCAGAAAGCTGCTCGCTGGGACAATAGTGCAGAGTTACCAGGAGAACTGCGGCCTCTCCCACGGCCCTTCTTCAGGATCTCTGGTAGCAGACATCATCAAGACTGCAGTAGAGCTCGGTACCGAGCGCAAGAGTGAGGCTCCTCTACCACGAATGTTTGGGCTTGCATGTAGGTTGAACTTGCCCCTGTTGCAGTGCACCAGTTTGAGGGAAGGAGGGTTAGAGCAAGGTTGAAGTTGGAGGCAGAATGACAGAAGAAGGGACCTCAATGGTCTGGAGAGCAGCAGTACGGTACTGAACTGCCCGTTCAGGCCCTGCACCTGAAGTCAAAACTCCCCCTTGTAACGGACCTCTTCAAATGGCCTATGTGGGCCTTGATGGACAAGCGAAATGACCGTCTGCAAGTGACATGAAGCAGTTGACAGTCCCAGCAGGGAGGCTTCAGGTTTCAAGGGCTTACAAGGACTGAACTCCCTTCCAAACTGTTCAGAGATGAGCTCCTGTAGTTGGGCAGACTGGCAGGGCGTTGTGGCGGGGTTGAGCGGGGAGGAAGGCTGGCCAAGGTGGTGCCTTACCACGTACCTCTTTGGTGTTGCAGGCTCTGTGTTTCGTGACGAGTTTGACCTGGCCATTCTCCAGTTGCAAGAGAACAACCGCCTGGAAATCCTGAAGCGGAAGTGGTGGGAAGGAGGCAAGTGCCCCAAAGAGGAGGACCACAGAGCCAAAGGTAAGCCACGCTGCTCTCCGGTAGCACGCTGAAGGGACCGGGCAGTAGAAGCATCCTTGTCAGCAGCGCAAGGATGAATGTCCATCTGCACATGAGCGCTGCCAGGTTTTCTGCAGTATTACTTTTTCCCCTTCTTCTGACCTGAGATTCCTTCCTTCACAATTCAAGGAGAAAGCCAAACAGCTCTGCCGTGCCTCATGCTGTGTGTTTTTGCCTGGGGCAGAGATAGCGGGAACAACCAAATGACAAATATTGGAGGCATATGGAGGGTAAATTAGCTTCTAATGAATGTCTGGGAAAATGGATGGCTAAAGGGATCAGACCAAAATCCTGGGTTCCTTCAAGGGAGATGGATCTCCACGACAGGCCCGCTGGTTAATGGCTCCAAGTGAAAGAGCCTTTTAAACAGCCAGGGGAAGGGACACAAGGACTTTATTAGTACATCTGTAAACTGAGGAGCAAAATCTTTTGGGTAATGCTATGCAAATTGCTATAAAAGCTACCGCATTAGGCTGATGTCCCAGCATGACAGCAGTTGCCAGCTTAGTGCGGTTGCTGCATTTTTTAGTTTTGGCAGTCACCCTTTCCTCGGCAAGTGTTTTCTGGGAGGCCAGCAGGTCCCCCAGTTGAAAGGACAGTCTTCTGACCTTTCTGAGCACAGAGACAGAGAGACAAGCTGGGTCCATGGTAGCTCTTTTGTTTTGCAAGTGGTAGGTGCGTGTGTCCGTGTAGTTTCTGAGTTAGGCTGGATAAGACCACACAGGGACTGCGAGCTGGTGCTCCCTGTTGGGCAGCGCTGCGCTGCAGGCAGCCTGGGCTGTTAGTCTTGAGCCAGAAGGTGTTGTCCCAGGGCAAGGCGGTAAGCTATCGAAGAAGTTACTTTTGAAGGCGAGCAGGCACGTGGGAGTCTTTTCCTATACGTACTGTGTGAAAAAAGCAACTTTGGAATTGGAATCTAGTCTGTGGGCTGTTTTGAGATGGCTTTGGAAGGCGGGCAGCTGAGAAGCAGAATCCTGGGCTGTTTCTGGCACTATTGGTGTGCTCTGTGACCCTGGACAAGTTTTTCTGCTGTTTTGTGCCCTCTGTCGTGGCTCACTTTCTCAGTTTTGGAAATGAGGAAGGCTGTAGCCTGCTGGTATATGGATATGGAGGAAGGAAATACCTCTCAGGTGAGCTTGGGAAAGGGTGTCTGAGGTGGCATCCAGGTAGAATGACAGAAGGATGCAGAGAGAGGTACTGGCCCTAAATTCAAATTTGAGAGCCGTCGAGAGGAGAGGATGGCCTTTATCTTGGGTCTAAACTGTGATTATGGGCTATGTTTTCTGCCCTGCAATTGCTGTCTTAGTGGGAACACCTCTGCAGAGGGCTGATTTACAGAGTCACTAGATTGCTCCAGAGGTGATGCCAAAAGAATGACAGAGGAGGAGGGAGAAATGTGACCTCCTAAGTTTTAGAACAAAACAGGTCAGCGATTTACAAGGATTTTGGTGAGATTTTATGTCTAAAAGCCACGCAGAGATTAAATCAATAAATCATTGATTCTTATGCTTTGATTTAATGCTACAGAGGGGAGAGGAAGATTTTTATAGATGTTCTTGTTGAATAATGGCCTCATACAGTCACCTCAGTGCAAAGCACTGCATGCTTTTTAGTAATCAGTCCAATCAGGGGCCCAGTCCACTTGAGACCCAAAACCAACAAGCACAGGAGAGAAGAGCCATTTCCTGGACAGCATGTGCTGAGGCCAGCACTGCTCCCCAGCTCTTCTCATGGTCCTGTTCTGCAGGGCTGGATGGCGGCACAGCCACAGGCTGCAGTTTTGGGGACAGGGTTTGCAGTGGGAAGTGAGGTGACGGCCTTGGCACACGGAAAGGTCAGGCAGGTTCTGGAGCGGTGGATTTTTCTGGTGAGCTTTCTGGAGCACAAGCTGTGTAGGACAGGGCTGGCAGCTGCCGTGTGTGCGATTTAGACCCTCCCCTAAGGGAAGGTCTCTGCGGCATTTGGCCCAAGGTGGCCGAATGACTCCTACAATTAGTAGAGGTGCTGGTCATCCCATTGTAGGAGAGCTGTCCAAGGAGGTGAGATAAGTCATTCCATGGAAGGGGCTCTTTCCTCCTCAGAGGCCAGAGAGTGCTGGGCAGAGAGTGTCTAACCTGTAAGCATGTACCCCTGGGACCCCATTTGATCACCATTCAGTGTGAAACAGTGTTGGGTCCTGGTCCTTGGGTCCTTGTTTGGAACCTCTCCTTGCTATTGCAATATGAGCAGCTGTAATCATTTTTCACCAGCACTTTGTAATGCAATCAAAGGAGCTTTTCTTGGTGCCAGCTTCCTTTTAAAGCCCTTTCTTGTCATCTTCATCTCTGCTTCTTTAACGGCATTGCTTATATTCCTTTGTGAAGTTCAAAGCAACTAGAGCTGGGTGAATAATTTGCAGGCATTAATGTGCCTGATTGATCTCTCATTTTTTCTCCAGTTTTCAGTTTGTCCACAAATTGCTTTGTACTTCCCTCCAGTGTACTCGCTGTTTATCTGCAAAATCATCATTTCTGAGAACACGCCTTCGATCGTGCAGTTATTGCAAGTCGTTCAGCTTGCCACCTGAGTCATGCAGTTAGCTATTAATAGGTCAGTGCTGGCTGTGTGTTTTTGGTCCCTGGCTGGGTATATGCAATGCCGAGTAAACAGCAAATAGTTGGGATTTCTGTACAGCGATGCTTGCAATTTTTGTTGTATCTGCCTCTCCACAGCATTGTCTCTTCTGCTTTGTTTTAGGCCTGGGAATGGAGAATATTGGCGGAATCTTTGTGGTTCTCATCTGTGGCTTAATCGTAGCAATTTTTATGGCAATGCTGGAATTCTTGTGGAGCCTTCGGCACTCTGAGCAGTCAGAGGTAGGACCTGAAAGTGTCCTGAGGGGATAGTACGTGTTTATTGCTATCTGCGGGGTGCTCAGCAGTGGCGTGCTCTGGAGCAGGTGATGCACCCAGGCTGAGCTGCGTGTTCCTAGTAATGAGACCTCAAACACAAGAGAAGGCTAGGTGCATTGGGCAGGGTCTAAAATGCACAAGCTTCTCGTGCACTCCTAATAAGACAGAGGCTGTAGGGATGGTCCAAGGGCTTTTGAAGGAATCAAGGATGTGTGCAACGTCCAGGTACCTTTCCTGGAGATGGGGTCACCTGAGGATTTCTACCTGCAGTAGGTTTGGGTCTTGTGTTGATTTGGGGATCCAGAACACAGGAGGGTCTCTGACAAGAGGTGGACTCTATGGGGCTAAATCAAGTGTAAATGTCCGAGCATTGGTGTTGAAAGCCAGTGGCCAGATTAATGACCAAGTCCGTAGCACCTTGGCATCAGAATCCAGAGCAGACGCAGCGCTGCTGGGCTCGCAGCTTACTTAGGTGAGCAGTATGTCTTGGGTCTGCCTTCCAGGTGTCGGTGTGCCAAGAAATGGTGACGGAGCTGCGCAACATCATTCTCTGCAAGGACAGTTTCCACCCTCGTCGGAGGCGAGGGGGAATGATACGGACTCGCCCCGTTCTCCCGGAGGAGCGCCGAGCCCGCAGCACAACGACGCTCAGCAACGGGAAGCTGTGCAGTGGGGGTGAGCCAGATCCCCTGGCACAAAGACTGGCACAGGAAGCTGCCCTGGTTGCCCGAGGGTGCACACACATCCGAGTGTGCCCCGAGTGCCGCAGGTTTCAGGGCCTCCGAGCACGGCCGTCTGCCGGCTCGCCTGCACGGAGCGAAGAGAGCTTGGAGTGGGAGAAGACCACCAACAGCAGCGAGCCCGAGTAACGCTGGGGCAGGGGGCATCGGGGTGGGCCGAGACGGTCCTGTTCCATTTTACAGAACATGGACTTGTACAATGTCAACTCGTTTTTAAATTAAAAGCAGTTACCCAGCTTCTCCAGAGCAAGGCGGACCTTTGGGCTGACGCGCAGGCCTGGCCAGAGGGTCAGCTTTGGTTTTGGCATCCGAGAGGACGTGCGTCTCGCTGAAGCCTGACGCAGCAGGAGCGAGCTCCTCCGGCTGGCCTGACTCCAGCAGTTGTCTCTGTGCCACCATGCGGCTCTGAGGCAGGAAGGAGGGATGTGGTGGGTAACTGGTGTAGCAGATATTGCCCACCCAGGGGCAAGAGCGGTTCTTGGAACTTCTCCACCCCAGGCCAGGAGAAAGGATGCTGGCGCTGTCTCCCCATCACGTAGACTTACCAGGGGATGTTCTCAAAGGGCGGGGGGTGGGGGGGGTTGTCTTTTTATTTGACGTGGATAAGGGATGGGAAGGGAGGAGTCGTTATTTTGTTTTGGTTTATTTTGGGTACGTCAGGACCTAGTCTCCAAGGCACCAGGTTTCAGGTGCTGAACTCTTCTTCCTTTTCAGAGTGTGGCAGGTGGACTGAGGGAGGAAGGGAAGGATGGGATGGGACCTGCTCCCCATGAGAAGCAGCATTTGCTGAAAGTCCATCTGAGGAGTTGTTAAAATACATATATATAAATATATATATATATACACATAGATATATATATATTAAAATGCCAAAAACCAACCAACGAACACAGTGAACTCAAAGAGGCCTTGAAACGCCTGGAATTTCAGGGGTTCTGTGTCTTTTGTTTAGTTCTGGGGTTATCTTTTGCTTTTTTTCCTTTCTGTTTTTGGGATGCAGGTGGGGGAGCCTTTTGAGGAAGGCGAGGTGGGAGCAGGCGAGAGAGCAGGGAGTGCTGGGGAAGGATGTCTTTTCCCGCCAGTAGAGGGAGGTGGTATTTGCCGCCCACTGTTGCTCCCTAAAGCACCTGCAGCCCGTGCTCTGCACGCTTCTGAACGAGTGACTCTGAGCTCCCCTCGTCCAGGACCCACGGAGCACCCTCAGCTTCGAGGGTGACTTACAGCCCATGTCTAGCAGCGACAATGCCGCACTGCACTTGAGAAAACCATTAGCCCAGGATCTGATGTACGGAAAATATTTACTTCCCTAGCAACAGCAACAGCTCACCCTCTGCTTGGTACAGACGTGGGTTTTACATTGACAAGTTTAATTTTCTGATTGAAAAACAAATTCTATGCAATTTCTGACTGTAAAAGGAAAGAGGTGATAGTGGAGAGGGGCAGGGGAGATAAAGCCTTGAGTGAAGGTACATCCTGTTCTTGAATTGTTTTCTTTTCTTTTTGTCTTGAATGTATTGAAATAAAAGATGTCCTTGTATAATCATGCTTTTTTTTTTCCTCTTTCCTTCCCTGTCCACACTCACAAAAGTCTTGAGACAGTTTGAGGCCCGTGTGCTCAGGGAGAAACTCAGCAACGCCCCAGCTGAAGGGAAAGAGGTGCTTTGGCTGTTGCAGGTCTCTCCTGCCCGACTGTGTCCACACCTGTGGTGTTGCCATTATCTGTAGCTGAATGGAAACGAGAGGAAAAAAGAAATGACCAAAAAAAAGAAAGCCCAAGATACGCGGTGGTAAGGGGGGAAAGAACCCGTAACTGCAGCAGTGCAGTCTGTCCCGGGCGCCCAAATTTCCGTGCAGTGTGGACCACGGCAGTTACAGCTTCCCAGACCTGCTGGCTGGAGCCTGGTTGATGGAGGCCTGTCTCCAGCAGATGTTTCTGAGGAACATGTGCAGGGAATGGGATATGACTGGTGATGGGCACATTAGGGTTGTTTTGTTGTTTCCAGCAGCGTGTGAAAAGAAGCGTCTGCCACACAGTGACCATAAAATGTGCACACTTGGAGAGTGCTTGTGCAACAAGGAGGAGAGGATTCAGAGCTTATTGTGCAGGATGTCACATGAGGTGTTCCTAAAGGTCCTTTGTGGCCTTCGTTTCTGTAAATCTGTCGGGTGTTACCCTATTCCTGACTAAACAGAACAGCAAAGGTGCGAGCATGAGATGAGGTAAGGCTTCGCCAGACCCTGGGAATCTGGTGCTGTGGGATCGGAGGGGCAGATCCTCAGCTGAGGTAAGTCAGCAAAACCTCCATCCCTGCACTCTGCAAGGAGCCAGGCTTGGGCTTTCAAAGTACTGACAGCAATACTAGAGACATCTGAGTGTGCCCGTGTTGTGTTTAAAGACCGACATGTTTTTACGAGCAGCAGAATAGATTCATCAAAAAGAAGCTGCTTTTTAAAATTTATTTACAGATTAGCAGAAGAAAAGGCTCCATGAATCATTTATCAGACCTGATGTTTTTTCGTCCCTTCACCGCAGTGAATAAAGAGGGATCTTGACAGAGCCAGACATTTTTCTTCTGCTTCTCCAAAGACCTTGCAGTCGTCAGCTCAGACAGACGATGTCAGGAAAAAAATAATGATAAACTACCTGATTTCTCACTGTCTTTGCTTTTTATCTCTCCTGTTAGCTTGCTCCACCCATATGGTATTTTATATCTGGGTCTGTATTTTAAGGAGACTTTTTTTCATGTCCCTCTTGCCCTCCTCTCTCTTTTTCAAATGTTCAGAGTGTTTGCACTCAGAGCAGAAATGGACCTCAGAAGAGGAGTGGATGGATAAAAGCTGCTGTCGTTTTGGATGCTTTTTCTAGTGTCTCTGTAGGTCCTGTATTTTCTGCTCGCCTATAAATACCTACAGGTTTTACGCTGGAAGGGCCCCACAGCAGACAGCATTATGCGTATGCCTGGGTTTGTGCTCAATACGTTGGTGTGCCCGGATGGGCTTACATCTCACGTGTTCTCTCTCTACTCAGTTTTCGCTCTCATCTTTGAAACTATTGTGGGGGCTCTTTTGCTCAGCCGGTCCCAATGCTAATGCAGTTCAAGACCTGGAGTGGTTTGCTCTCTAAAAGGCAGTTTCCCAGTGTTGCTGTCTCCTGATAAAACTTGAGTAATTCTAGTAAGATATCTCTGCAAATTCCACTGGGAGCCAAAGATTAGATCAATTAAAATGTAATACTTTGCTTTATCCCCTCTAACAGTTTTGTTTGATCCTCCTGCTGCCCCCTCTGTTCGGGGAGCCCAGCAGCAGGGCCGAGGGCTCACATCTCTTCCCTGCAGTGACAGCCAATTCTCCAAGCCCGGATGGGTCAACAGCAGTCTGGCGGGTTCCGAACTAAAAGGCCCGGGATCTCTCCTCGTGCACTAAAACCCACGTTTGTGTTGTTATTCCAGGCAGTTCCATTTTCACCTAATGATAAAAAGCTATTTTCTCTCCGGAGGTTGCACGGGTGAAGGTATTAGCAAGGCTTCGACTAGCCTGGGGGCGTTTGCCGAACTGAGTGGCGTAAGCAAAATCGAAAAGAGTTGCTCTGTGAACCATGAGAGCCCACGGAACTTTGGGAAGAAAGACTGTGATCTATAAATTATAAAATAGAGACTGAACCCTTTGGACCTTAGTGGTCCTGAGGCAGGAATCTTTTTTTAACCATTTCGTATCCACAGAAATTTCTCCTGCTTCTGCTCTGCCAAGTCTGCTTCTCTCCTTGAACCTTAAGTGCCTCACCAGGTAAGTGAGCCAAAAGGTGGAGGAAGAGGCAAAGGGAATAGCTATTGTTTTGCTTTGCTTTTTTAGCAGAGATCCTGAGTTACAGAAAAGGTCTGGAAGGGGTGTAAGTCCCAGCAGTCATACGTAAGCTGGTGAAGATACCTACAGCACTGGTAACTGCAGCTGTGGGCACAGGGTAACTGGTTTTGATGGTTCTTGAGTGATGATTCTGTTTGAATGGTAAAGACATCCCTTGGGAAAACAAAGTGACCTGTAGGCGAGGTCTGCTCGGTGGAGGCTGGATGATGGCCAATTTCTAAGCCTATGAAAGAGCAAAGAAGCAAAAATGGACTGCTTTGGTGTTAGATTTGGGGTGAAGCTGCCACGATTTGGCTATGAAAAGGCTGGCATGAGTGATCAAAGTGTCCTCTATCGGCTTTTGTTTCATTTAGCTCTGAGAGTAATTATCCTCAAGATACATGTTTCTTCTTCTACTTCACTCCTGTATCCAATGAAGGTGATGAAATTTATCGTGGTGGCTTGGACTATATGGCTTTAACCAGCGGGAAATGTAGCACTGCCCATGAGGAGGAGACCTGCCAGTGGGGTACCACTCCAAAGCAAGGGAAATAGCCCCAATGACCTAGAGGCATAAGTGGAGGCAGAATGAGGCCGGTGATCTGCCAAAGGAACTGCAAACCGCCCTCAGAAATGGTAAAAAGTATGTCTGGGCTCACACTTGACCCTTGCAAGTGTGCTGAGTTTTATCCCTCCTTGCTGAATGCCTAACTGTGAGGTGACAGCACGTCTGCCTGAAATGAGGAGCTGCAGCCTGAACAGAGCTAGCGGAGCAATGGCTCAGCATGTTGAAACGCCGGCTGAACAGAGGATAAAGCACCCACGGTTCCAGAAACCCCATTAGAGTTTGATGGCCACTAACTGATTGAAAATACAGAGCTGAACTCTTCTGCGTACAAAGTAGCACTGATGAATTCAGTATAAATCGGCTCCTCTGGAACTTGATATCACACTGGGAAAATCAGCCCTGTATCAGCTGGAGCAGACAATGGGCAGGTTTATGCATCCTTTAAGGAGATTTTTTTCCCTCCAAGGGGGATTCTGCTGTGCTGCAGTTGAGTTAATAGTCTGATTTGTGGCAGGACTGCAACATTTCATCCCAGAAAGCATTCCAGCCGGCAGATGAGGATTGCCTGCCTCGCCACCAATATGCAGCTGTCTGGCGGGGGGGGGTGCATGTAGCAGTCCATCACCAGCACAAAGGGCCACACAACAGCGTCTCTCCAAAAGCTCTGCTGAGACCAGATCAGTAAGAAAATGAAGGAAGCCAGCTTAATTAACAAAGGCTTTCTCCTCTGCTGTGATTAGGTCTGTCTGCAGTTATCGGTGTAGCTGACAGTTCTCAAAGACTGAAATGACAGTAGTTGGCTGTAAAAGAGATAACTGTCAGATTAGCCAGTACATATCTTCTGCCTAGGTTTTCTATATCATACCTATCTTGAAGCATCTCCATGTATCAAAGGGACTAGCTGGCCATTTGCCTTTAAAAAGTACCCTTTCCAATGTGATAAATAAGGGCCTATTACCATGGAAAGACCTAACATTTCTTGTTTCTTGACTTAGGCTGTTTTGGAATAGTATTTTTCGTGCTTTGATCCATTTGTACAGACTAATCCTTTCTCTTTTTATTGTGGTGCTTGTGTTTTCAGTGTCTCGTATATTGAGCTTAGGATGTAAGGGAGAGAAAATATCTGTTGGAGAGTAAAGGCAGTTGAGAAGGGCTGTTCCTGGCAGACGGAGGTTCTTCTCATGGCCCGGCAGGACTCCTGTGGAGTTGCATATGCAGCTCCTCTAAGTCAACTGGGAGCTGTGCTGGGCTATGCCTGCTGGGGAAGCTGGTCCAAAGTTGCTGCTAAAAATCCCGATCGTTGTGCAGCATGGAGAACAGAGAGGAGTTGCTGACAAAATGTTAGCTGAGGTAAGGGGGAATTTCACTGACATTGGTGAGGAGAAGGCAATTTGGACAAGTATGTGTGAGCCCCGTGCTTTTTCAAACCTGTTACCTTCCTTCTTTTCTCTTCTTCTATCTCTCCCTTCCAAGCACCTTTCTCTTTCCTATTCACCCCCCAAATACTCCTTGTCATGTTTCTCAGTCTCAGAAAAAAGGTCCTAGATTGGCTTTTGCCTGAATGCCTGAACTACCAGGAAATGTTCATGAATGTAGTCTTCTGGCTTTTCAGGCTTAGCTCTTGCTGAGCTGAGATTTAAAGCAATTTATTTCTAAGCCAAAAGTTAATGCAAATGAGGGGAAAGAACTAGGGGAGGAAAAGAAAAAAGACCTCTTATTCCCAGGTGAGCACTAAGATGTTTGATCTGCCTGCCTGAAACTGACTGTTCTTCCAGATTCTACAGTAAATACCCTTGCATGTTAGTGAGCACAGCTGTAAAGGATGCTCTGATTATTGCTTGCTGAACTAAACTGGGACAAGGAGGTGAACATACAGCCTCTGGTTTTATTCCTGAGCCATTGATCAGCCACAACATCTTTAGCCCTCAGACAGCTGAAATGGAGGTCACGACATGGTAGGGAGCCAGGCATTAGCAGGAGGCTACCAAATGTCCGTGCTCTGCGGGCCCGTGAGCCAGATTGCTCTCTTTTGCGAGGCAGGTTTGTTTGCTGGCCGTTTCAAATGGCCCCGGCATGCTGCTGGCCACGTGACTGGGTCAAATGGATGGGTATTTCTTTTTGAAGGTAGACCTTGAATGTACGAACAGAGTTTTGTAAGGGACTGTCTTTGTGGGGGAAGTCTGCTGGTTCAGCAGATGTAACAGTTACTCTGACCAAGCTATTTCATTATAATTCCCCCACGTGGGCACTGTATTTCAAGGGGGCATCATTATTCTGGAATGCAGCCCCCCCCCTTTTTTTTTGTTTGTTTATTTTTTGACAAAGTCGTGTACACAAGGAGCTGTTAGAAAGCAGCAGCAAGGATGGCAAAACTGGATGAGCTGTAGTAGGCACAACAGGAGATGCTGTCATAGAAGGCGCTGTGCTCTGGCTGGCTCACAGGTATTTCTGTCTGCGGCGGCTGTGGTGTCCCAGCAGCAAGAACAGCAGCAGAGCTACCACTCTACCAGCTGGCTGATCCATGTCAGACCTTGGGGTAAGCCCGCATCCCTTTCCTGCTTGGGCTTTCTTGACAGTGAGATAGGGATGAAGACCTGCCAAGCAGGGGAAGGATGGCGCAGGGTTTGAGGTGCTGATTGCAGGGTGGGAGACCACAACTGCCGCATCAGTTTGCCTGGGGCTTTGCGAACATCACTTTACCACCCTGGGCCTCCAGTCTGCCTCGTGAAATAGGGATAAGTTGAGTACTTCCCAACCTGACTGTATTTACTAAATACCCTGTCAGAGAACAGAAGTGGAGGAAATTATTTGGATTAATGTGTAGCACTGGAGGGGGTCTGGCAAGGTTTAATCTGTTCATGTTTGCAAAGGACTCTGAGAGCTCCGGATGAAAGCGGGTGGAGTTTTGCCAAGTGTTTGCTAACATTAATGGTTAATTATTATGAATGCTGGCAGCCTACATGCTCAGCCAGCATCGTTCTCCAAGTGAGATCTAGACCTGTAATGGAGTTGTTACACACACAAGATAGGAAGAGACAGCTTCTCACTCTGTTTTGTCCTGTTCTCCCAGCCAAAGTCCCATTCCAAAATCAGACAGCAGCAGCACTTTTCTGTCTCATTGAAACAACTAGTTATGAACCCAGAGCATTTGGCAGAGGAAGACCTAGCCATTTTCGTGTCTGGACTCATTTCTGTCTGCTGGTGCCCCTTTTGTCTGACTGAACAGAATGGAAATCATGGTCCGAAATGAGACGTGTCCCGAGCCGGGCAGCATATGGGTGCCATGCTGTGCTGCGCGGCAGGGACAGATCCAGAGTCGACTGGAGGAGGGCACTGGGCGTAATCCACGCCCAGGCTTGCCCTTCCTGCTGCTCGAGCTGGGTCAGCAAAGTACTGGCCATGCCACAGCGCTTCCCAGTGTGTGAGATGCCACGCTGGGAGAGGAGAGGAGAGGAGAGGAGAGGAGAGGGGCTGGCACAGCAGTTCACAGGTGGGTTTGGAGAGTCTTGTGAGTGTGGCAGGTCAGCTGGAGAAGAGCGAGCCTGGTCAGCTGCATCCTGCACCGTGTGCCCAAGTTTGGGAGAGAATCCGTGTCGTGATGGAGAGGGTGAGACGGCGGCCAGCTGAGCGAGCCTAGCCCCTAGTGTGTGAGATGTAATTTGCCAGACATAATTTGATGGCCAGTGCCATTGCAGCAGTACCTGAGAAAGCTGCCTTTATCTAATAGTAGCCATCCCTAAAATTAAATCAAATGAATAAAAGGCTCAAGGTCCATTTGGTCCTGTGAACATGCCTAGCAATTGCCCAATTATGAAAATGCAATAGATCTTCAGGCTGCACCACTGCTGATTTACTTTTTTATGTCTACATTTGAATGTGCAGTCTGAATTTCCAAAGTTGAAAGCAGCATTGTTCCTATCTTTTGGCTACTGATAATATTTTAGAATTATGACCGTGGAGTAATGTTTGCTCTAAAAGGTAACTTCAAGGTGCATTAGTCTCAGATAATTGACAGAGACCAAAGAAGTGATTTGGGAAGCACTTATGCGGAACCAAAGATCTTGGTGAATTGTTACCTTAAATTAATGGTGTAGTGAGAAGCTGCTTGGATTTGATCAGCTGGCGGTAGTACTAAATGAAGTCGGGCTTTAAAGTTATTAGCAAAATATCTGTGAGACAGCGCTGCTATGGATTTGTACGCTAGCATTGTGTTTTAAGGGGCCCAAATCTGCAACGTGCTCTGAGTCTACAGGTCTTCGCTGGCTTCGATGGGAGCAGAGAGCGCTCAGTGTCTCTCAGGATTGGGCTCTTTAGCGTGCTGGAGCTCAGGTTAGGCCAGTGTGGTGAACAGGATTCACACCTCTAACTCCCCTCTTAATCTCCAGATGAATTGAAAGGTCTTCTCTCAACACTTAGTAAATCTCCAATTTCTCATTATTAAATCATGAAATTGGCCATAAATGTTTAAATTAACTGAAAGGAAGAGAGATTTGTGAGAAAATTGAAGTCTCTTTGAGGAATTGAAGAATAATCTCCGAGGATGAAAAAAGTTGCGGTTGCCAAACCCAGAAGCGAAAGGATCAAAAAGCTACAGAAAAGAAGTAGAAAATTGCATATGTTTCAAATCCTCTCCCCCACCCTCCTTCTAAAACCTCCGGTGATTAAAATACAGGGAAAATTATTCTGTAAGCAGCAGATTCTACTAGATGCTCCTTCCTCTGCTGCTGCCATTATCTCCGTGTGCGACATGGAGAAATTCTGTGATCTCAGTGGGTCTGTGTCCCCATGTGTGACAGTGACGCTGCTTCCCTGGGCACAGAGAGATCTGTCGAACGTTATTAGTGTGGGTTGGGAATTAATTTGGTTTAGGTGCCTCGCTCCAACTAGAATGAGGCCTGTTGGTGTTTTTTTAATTAACATAGTGAGTAATTAACTGTTTGATTTTTCACAGACTGTGTTTGATTCTCTGTCTCAGGTAATTTTTCAAGAGTACGTGCTTTTTTTTTTTTTTTTTTTTTTTTTTTTTTTTTTTTTTTTCTCCCCTGAAAGATCTGCTCCAGATCAGACAGGAGTGAAATTAGGGGAGTCTGTGGCTTGTATTCTGGATGTTAACAGTGGTTCCCTTCTGGCCTCAGTATGTACAAACCCATGAAGCGGCTTGGACCCTTGGTAAGTGCCCCCCTTCACAGTGGGTGTCATTTATTTGTGGTGCAGTAGAAGCGTGAGTAATGAGGGAAGGTTGTGACTGGAATTTTTACAGACATTGAGGATGTTTTTCTTGCTGAGGTTGACCAGGTCTGGATCCAAAAGCATGAAAGTAATAAACCTGGATTTGGGTTGCTCTGTCACCTAACAGGGACGTGTTGCTGGGGTGAATGCCTCTGAAGTGGCTCTAGTTCTGCGGGCTTCAGCATTGCTGAGTACCACTGTTGGCATCCCCTGTGCGACCAGACAGGGAGGAAGCACGTGAAGAGGCGACTCCAGTTCCCATGGCCTGTTTAACCTTTGGTGGGAGAGAGGGGAGCCTGCCAGACAGGGGACACCTGGGGTGGCTGACGGTAGCAAGAGCTTCAGCAAGCAGGCACTGTCTGCCAGGGAGGAGTAGACTGAGACCCATCAGACTCGAGCAATGAGATGGCCCACAGATGATAAGCACATTCGATCAGCGCTAGCTTGGGCGCCTAGAAGTGAAAGCCTATATTGTGTTAACAGTTCCCTGACTCATCCTGTCTCTGTTGAAATGGTCTGTAATGTAGGCCAGGGGATGCACCGGTCACTTTCTCACACTCGCAGCACTGACCCAGCTGAGGTTAACACAGACATCTGTGACATCCAGTTTATCTGTAACTATAGAAAGCTGCAACTGAAACGTAATTCAAATCAAAATGTAGCCTGCTGGTGCCAGTTACCGGCTAAAGTATGCTCTGTCTGCCTTCTAGCAACTAAATAGCGCAGGTAAACTGTGCAGAAAACATGAGGATTGTTATTGAAAGAGTGTAGCCTCTGAATGCAATGGAGTTCTTTATCTCACTGAAACAGATACAAGAAGTAAGGGGGGAAGGAATACCAAACGGAGACAAAGCTCTCTCCAGAATGTATTAAAAGAACCAAATAAGCCATTCAGAGCATGCGAGTAGATGTTTTTTTTTTTTATGGAGCGTTAGCAAGGCAATGTTCATCTGTGCAGGACCGTATAGGAACATAATAAAAGCAATGTTGTGTCAACAGGGTAATAAGAAAGAACACCAAAGTGTTTTTCTCTCTGTTCAATATTTCAGCGCTGACAGCTTGGGCTGCCAGTGCTCTGCTGTAAGGAATCTGGGGATGACAGGGTGACACACAGCAGAATTACAAGGAGATAGTGCATGTGATTTGGACTGTGCCACCTGAAAACCCTGAACCCTTTCACAGAGCAGCGATGGTAGAATTCGCCCTAGGATGTAGAGCAGTAATGTGAACCTTTCATAATCCTGCACCAGGCAAGGCTGGGAAGCCAGTCAGTCTTTCTCCACTGGTGTCTTGAAGATACATACATGCTTTATCTAAAAAGCTGCTGTGTGTCAACCAAGTCCCAGCACCAAGGAGAAGCAGGGAACGGGAGACAGAGTAGCTGAATGTTAGGAGCCGTAATAAGTTGGGGCACATCTGATTAAGCCTAATGCAGCTTTTAACTTTGCAGTTGGGGCTAATGTGGTTATGTGCTGATGGCTCCAACTCTGGCAATGGTCTGCCCAAGGCTCGCTTTGCTTCTTGGGATGGATATTGTCTGCTGAGACATCCTTAGTCAAACTGGTTTAGCTCTGGGGGTCGCAGAATTGCCTCCTTGGCCCAGCATGAGTTGTCTGTCGCCCGCTTTATGCTCCTGACTGTAAATGGGTCGTGCAAGCCTATGCCATTAGTCTGAGGTAGGAAATACACGGCAGAGCAGGAGTTAAACCAGTCTCTCACCCCCTGGGCTGATGCTGAACACATTTTCTTGTCCTCCACCTGGGTAGCACCCACAATGCTGCCATTGTATCCTACTGCCGCAGCGCAGCGTGCAAAAATCAGGCCGTGTAAGTAACAAGATAAAGTTGTCCCGATGATGTTACAGGCCGAGGAGAGCGGGGAGATGTGCCGCGGCTGTTCGGCCATGGCTGACGCGGCTCTCCTCCAACCTTCCCGACCCGCGGCAGGAACGAGAGGCCACGTTCCGGGCAGCTTCTGATTCTTATCACGTCATGCGGGCAAGGGCAGAGATGGGGGACCGGGCGGGCTCGGTGCTAGGCCCATCCGTCCGCCACGGCCTGCCTCCCTGCAGGATTTACCGCCCTTCCTGCTGAGGCCGGGACCAGCCGCCGCAGAAAAGACGATGCCACCCCCGGGCGAGTGAACAGGCGGGGAAGGGGCACCCTGGGACGGAGCGGCCGGGCTCTGCCAGCGAAGGCAAGGCAGGGGGCGCGCCACTGACGTCACAGGTCAAGAACACGCAGCGGTTACCGAATTGCCATTTCGGCGTACGGGGGCGCAGCCAGGGCGTCCCCTCCCGCGGGGCTCGGGGGCCGCTTGGCCGGCCCGGGAGCGACCCCCGCCCCACGGGAGGCCCCGGAGCTCGACCCCGGGGCTGCGGCGATCCCGGCGTCATCTGTCGCGCTGCCTGTCGGACGCCACTGACGAGGTTAGGTGACAGGAGAGGACGCTGCCCCGCGAGGGTGGGGGGCGCGGTGCACGCCGGGCCGCGGGAAGACCAAGCCGCCGGGGGGGGGGGGGGGTGGGGTGGGGGGGGGTGCGGGGCGTCGTCATCTCCATGGCAACCGGGATGCCACCGCCGGCCAGGCCCCCTCCACGTGACCGCCCGGGTCACGTGATATTTGGCTGCCGCCGAGCTGCTTCCGGGTCAATGCGGGACGCGGCCGGCGGGCCTGGGTGAGCGGGGCCGGGGGCGGTGGGGGACGGGCAGGGCCCCGGCTGTCACCGGCCTGCTGGGCGGTGGGACCGGCGGTGGCGGCCTGGTGCCGGAGCGGGGCAGGCCGCTGTCACCCGGGGGCGAGCCGGGGTCCGGCCCGGCCGGGCCCTGTGAGGGGAGCCAGGGACGGTTGAACGGTTGTGCTCGAGGCGGCCGGGCCGGCGGAGGCTGCAGCGCTCGGGGAAGGGCCTTCGGGGCTGGGGACCCCCGCCTGTGGTACCCCGCCGTGGGGCCCAGCAGCCCAGCCTGGCCCCGGCAGCAGGCGGGCTCCCCACCGACTGCTGCTGCGGCGGCCGAGTTGGTTTTTGCAGCAGCCCCTGAGGGGATCGGTGGTTCGGTGTCATAATGTCAGAGTCCCGGCCCGGAGCACGGCAAGCGACGTGCCGGGCATCTGTCGTGCAGTTTCCCATCCCCTTGCCACAGTCCCTGCCATGAGCACTGGCTGCTTGCAGAAGCGTGGCACTGTGGTGGGTGAGCACACAGTTGTGCTGGCTTTGGTGCAGCTTTCCGCACGCTTGGGTAGGTTGTGCCGGTGGCTCGGAGGGCAAGCCTGTCTGCCCTGGTACTATTCGTTTATCGGTCTCTCAAGATCACTTCAAAAATAATTTCCCTGGATCGTGTCTTAGGAGAAGGGTGTACCAACTTCTTTGAGACAGATGTTTGCTCTGTTGCATCGGTTTGTTACGCTTTGTGTTTCATGTATGCAAACATGTCAAAATGTGTTTGGTCTGTGGCTGGTTAGGACTTGCTCTGAGGCGTTTGAGTGGCGCTGGCATTCATTAGAATGTCATTAATGATGTGTTTCTCCTGAAGGGCCTCCTCTTCTTCTCATAGGCGCAAGGACAGAAATGTTTTTCTTGTCGTTTCTAGTGTTCTCCTTTCACTTATCGGCTGCAGCAGCCTGGTGGGTTTCCCTGGGATCTCAAGTCAGGGTCGGGCTCTTCTTTGCAGACACTTGCCATGTTGTATGTCACTGGGGCTGCAGCCTTCCAGCAGAGCATTTAAATATAGACAACAAAGACTGTTCCTTGACATCCTTCAAAGACTGACCGCATCTTTTGCAATCTATGCTGTCATGTAGAAAACCCAATGTTAATTAAGGATATGAGTTGTTCCTTGTGCCGTCAGTAGGAAAGCACTCAGAAATGTGCACCTTGCAAAGCATCCTGTCCTGCCTTTGTACAGACAACATTCACTTGACATGTGTCATGCTTCCTTTGCATATTCTGTTAATCCTTGCTCTCAAGCAATTGTAGTGATTCAGAGAAGCCACGTGCATGACAGATGATTATAGTGAATGTGAAATCTGGTGAGAAGGGAAGTGCAAAAGGTGACTGCCCCACTCCCTGACATTTTTGTCATCTGGTGGCAATGACATTGGTCTGCAACAGTAAAGCTCGAGAAAGAAAATGTTTGTGATTCAAAGTTGTTGAATGTGAACATCATTAGGGTTTTTTCTCAGTTCTGGTTTGCTCTCATACTACAGCTGAAAACACAATGTTTTGCCTCTAGTGTGATGTTAAGGTGACTTTCTCACGTGGAATTTCCAGCTGATGTTTGCTCAGCAGATAAAGAGGATTGATAGAGAAGTGAAGGACAGAAAGCTTTATGTGTGGGGGAGTTCCAGAATTTCCAGACTAGGAGGTCTGAATGTTCATTTAGAAAGCAGCTTCTGTCTGTTGGACAGTACTGAGCTCCCAAACCACTCTGGAATGAGGCCTTTCAGCCTAAAGCCATGGCTGTTAATGCCGATTGTTCCTGTCACGTGTGCAATATTTTAGCGTAAACATAAATATGTTGCCCCTAACACAAACTTCAATCTGAGGATTTCTTTTTTGAGTCTAGATAGACTAGTGACATGAAGGTAAATTTGAGATACAGATCAACCAAGTTGTTATGGGCTGAAAAAAGTGTGTGTGTGTGAGTGTTTAAGTAAGACGGATCCTTTAAGTACCTATTTGTGATGTGTAAACTGTGTATGTAATACAGAAATCATAACATGCTTCAGTCACTTTGCTTCTTATTATATTGGAGTTCTTTGTGGTAGAGGTGTTTTAGATGGTTTAGGTGTTTAGGTGTCTGTGCATGAAGAAATAAAGTAGAGCTTGTTAAACAAGTGATTCCCAGCAAAGGGAACCTTTGGTAAATCACCTTTGTTCAGGTTTTTAGATCTATCCTTAGCTGTATAAAATCTAGAGGAAAGTTTATACTAGCAGGCAGAAACTTTAATTTGGTATTGGTTAGCAACAATGCTTTCAATATATGTGTGGCCCCATGGAGACCTCAAAAGTATGGGTTTCCACCGGGAGTCCTGGAGGTGCAGGTTTACGTGCAGAATGTACGAATCTGTGCGGGCTGGGTTTTCCTAGTGTACTAGAAAGGTACATATGTGGTACTTAGGGAAAACTGTGCTCCATGACTGATTGCATGCTGTAGGAAATGTGCAGTTGATTCGTGCAAGTTCACGCTGTGTGTTGTTGGAACGGGTGGATATGGATCTCCTCTGTGTCCGCAACGGGTAGCAGGCCCTGCCTTGGAGTACAAGACCTCTGTGAAACCTGGGGACAATGCGGTTCCCTTTCTTCGTGCATGTATCAAGCTTGATTCCTCTATGCATCAAGCTTGATTCCTCTATTATCCAGGAAACCCTAAAATACCAAGTTCAGAGCATGTGCAGGAAAGTAGGACAGATGAGCTGAGTTCCACCTAGGACATGGCAGAATGCCGACCATCGCGGTATCTGTGTGCCAAGTGTACTTCCAGCTGACACTCGGTATCTTTCTAGGCAGATCCGCAGCCCGCAATGTGGCGAGCCCTTTTTCCTGCGCTGTTCCGTTCTGTGACACGCATAGATACGAAGGGCATGTTTATCTTCCAGATACATTAAGCAGCTGCAAAATTGAATTGCCAAAACTTGGTTTTTGGTCTGGCCAAATGATGTGCTCGTGTGTGCTTGAGAGTGTTCCGTGACACAGCAGTTGCGTTCTAATTAGAAGCCCAGGTTTGCAAGCAGGACGGAAGACCTGTAGCTCTTTGCAGATGCCCGAGGAGAAGTGATAATGCTCCTTTGGAAGGCCAAAGCTTGCTGTGGGTGAGCCGCTGCTGTCAGTGAAGGTGAGAGCTCTGAGATATCCTGAGTGAGCTTACTGTCAAACTCGCGTATTTCCATGACATCCTGTGGGCCGGCTGGTGGAAGTCGTGCTAGCAGAGGCTGTCGAGCTCCAGGCTGTTTACAGCATTGGCCTGATCTTACAAAAACAACCCAAAATCTGCTTTGCATAGTGTTTCTTTACAAACAGTTAGGGAGCTGTGGATCCTTTTTCTTTTTATTTTTCCCCCATTCGAAAAGCTGATCTTGACTGGAAGTCCTGAGTTACAGGATGAAAACACCCGTTCCAGCAGTCTCTTACTCATAACCGGCTCTTTGCTCTTTCCCCTCCTTCCTGCCTTGGAAGTAAGTTTGAGAATATCTGTGGATATCTCACAGTCCTCTTGTGAGGTACGGAAGTCACCCTCTGCAGCCTGGGGCATATTGGGAATGATCCTGTAAGAGCGTGTGGGACAAGGATGTCTCATACTTGCATGTTTGTGTGGCTTGGGCCGTCTGTTTAGTTCTGGGTTTTTTTTGGGTAATGTTTTACTGTAATCCTGAGTTTGAAATACGACCTGTGAGACTTATCTGCAGTTCTGAAGAGGTACAGCCCGTGACCCATGCGGTCACTTTCTGTCCTGTGTTCTCAAGGACATCTACTGGAGGTGATTATTAGTTGCTGACTATTTATATGCTCTATTTTTTTCTATGTTAACTAGAAGTCCAAGAAGGGAGCATGGACCAGCCCAGCGGAAGGAGTTTCATGCAAGTTCTTTGTGAGAAATACAGCCCTGAGAACTTCCCGTATCGTCGTGGACCTGGTATGGGGGTGCATGTCCCAGCAACTCCACAGGGTTCACCTATGAAAGGTAGGCTTCTGGTCTCTGAGCATCTGAGGGATTCCGGGTGGGATCAGTTTCTTGGTTGTTCTTGCTTATGTTGAAAGAAGAATCATCCTGAATTGACCAGAAAAAGCGACATCATGATGTATTGTAATGTGTTTCTTACTGAAGAGCTGAGAGACTGGAATCTAACAAAGACAGAAAGTTGATCTTGCGACTGAACCGGTTGCCATAAAAAACAAGTACATTTGCCTACAGCATAACAGAATCGGAATTCTGTCAATCAAAGATTGAAATAAGGCCCTGTGCGGTACTGAGTTTTGAGGGTTCGGCAGTCCCTGGAGCTTCTTTTTTTCAGACTAGCGACGCTGACTGTTATTGGCTGCAACAACAGGTATTTTGGCAGACGTGGCTTCACACGTGCATAACATTTGATCTAAGTTCGAGGTTGGTCCACATGCTAGTGGTGTCTTGCAGTGCCATCAGTTTGCACCCACGCCTGCAGGTACAGGGGTCCCGCGTACGCAGGAGTGGACCGTATTTTAATCCAAGCGATGAGTTGTTGAATCTCCAGCTAGGCTGCTTCTGTGACAAGTGACTCAGATGATTTTGGTGTTTGCTTTGGCTCTCTTCTCAAGGCATCAAATGCTCTCTGACCATGCTTATGCTGGCCTAGTGAAGAAATCCCCTCTCTCCTTTGCTTCTGACCTTACTGCCTTGAAGGACTTCCAGACAGGTGTGCATCTGAAGCGCTGTGCTGCTCATGTATGTCCTTGAACCTCCTAGGCTGCAGAGGCTGTGTTGCTATTTCCTGCTCTTTGAAGTGGATCTATTTGACACCCTTTAGTCTTCCCTCGCGCTCTGATGTTCGCGTTTGGTTCTTGGTTTGTACAGATGAGTCCGAGATTCACATTTATTCTACCAGAACTGCCCCTTCTTTGTGTAACCTCTTGCCCATCTTGATCTGTAAGAGTAGTTTAAATTTCCGTCAGGTCAATTTGCATCATAACCAGCCCCAAAGGGGAAAACAGCCGTGGAAGTCGGCTGGATGAAGTTTATGGTAACTGAATTTGACGGAGGAGAAAAAAGAGCCTGAGTTCAGTTGAGGATAAAACATACCGCGTGTCGCTCAGAATTAACACGAACAGAAGATTGGCCTGATACAATATTCCATCAATGCCCTCCTGTGAGCACCCGGTTACCTGAGCTGTTTGGACGCTGAAAAGAGGGCACGTTTGTAAGTCCTAAAATGTACCTGAGACATGACTTACAAGTACGTCATGACTAGTTCCCAAAGTACAACGCTATCCTTTAAAGAAGCCGAACGCTAATGAGCTAGGAAACTTGAAAACTCAGATCACTCCAGTTAATTGTCTGCTAGAATCCCTTTCTAGTCATGTAGCTGTCAAGTATAAAAGAGAGAGAAAAGGGGCTACCTGTTCAGGGAAAAGCTCGCTGTTCAATTTTAGCAGAGTGTAAGACTGGTGGATTGCCTTGCCCAAGTGTGGATTTCTTGTGTTGAAATGGCTTCCTGTTGCAAATCCACAGCTTTTAATTCTGTCATGTTTTGGCCTTAGCAAATCAGGCTGTGATTGAGATCCAAGGTTTTGTCTGTGAAATAGCTGCAAGAACGTTTACCTGCATGAGAAGGAGCTAGACCGAAACTGAAGCAGAAATGTACAAGGCAGAATAGAGACCCGGATTTTTCCGGGATGTAAGAGTGCTGAACGTTCTGCATTGTTGAATAGGGAAAACTTAGAAAAGAAACGTTTAGAGGCATCCTTGCTGTTACTAACCCCAAGTGAGCCAAGTACACGAGGATAAATGAGGGAGTCTGACCCTGTGCAACCAGCACTCCACCTAGTCCTGTATGCTATCTGCAGTAGCAGATGCCTGGGCAGGAGCAGAAGTTCTGGCAAGAACTGACATGAGGCATACTGTAAACTGCAAAGGACTGGCCCGTCCTCGCTGTGCTGTGGTCAGCAATGCACGTGGTAACTGAAGAGCACTGATACTGAGTATCTGTGTGAGTGGTTCTTCATGTTTAGATGCAGGAAGACTTCTTGGTTGATGTCACTTACTTATCATAAAATCCTTGTTTATCTTGAGATCCTTAAATACATGTAAATTGTGGAATTACTGGTAGATCTTTTCTTTTGCTGAATGTCATATTTCTTTCTGCCTCTTGTTGCCGTCTGTGACTAAGCAAGGCAACGCTGACCAGAGGGCATCATTTCTTTTCTCCTGTTTCAGATCGCCTCAACCTTCCGAGTGTGCTAGTGCTGAACAGCTGTGGCATAACCTGTGCAGGGGATGAGAATGAAATCGCTGCCTTCTGTGCTCATGTGTCTGAGCTAGATCTTTCTGACAATAAACTGGAAGACTGGCATGAGGTAAAACGGTTACATGTGCATCTTTCTGAGTAACTTTGGTGGCTGTTACTGTGACTGCCAACGCATTGCAGGTTATAAGAGTACTTTGCTCATTTAAAGGAGAGAGTTTTCCATTTCTTGTGGGTTCTTTCTCATCTTTGAAGCTGATGCTTTTTACGTTGACAACAACTGAGAAATAACTGTGATGAATTTAATGCACTTGGGCACTTCGTTTACCTCATGGCTTACAATCTTGGCCTGTGGGTGACAAATATATATATATATATAATTATTTTTTTTTAATTGTGCAAAGCAATGGAAGTAGTATTTCTAATGTCAAGAGGTTAATGAGCAGTGCAGTTTTTAACAGAACTGAGGAGGTCTGAGTAATGGAAGTTGGTTCCTAGCTTTGCCACTGGTTCTCTGATGCTGGGCAAGGTATTGATTCTCTCTTTGCTATTGTTTCCCTATCTGCAAAACACGTTTAATAACGTTTACCTCAAAGGATATTTCTGAGGCCTTGTTAATTAATGCTAAATGCTATTGTAATAGCCTCTGAAGTGCTTGGGTGAAATATGGTAGATAAATGCAACGTAATACAAATAAAACAATCATCATCTGTTCAGGTGTCATTAACGGTTCCTCACTGGCTTATGCTCTGCTTTTATGTTACTGTTTATTGTTGGAAACGTGTAAAAGAACAGGATATGCAACATAAAAATTACCATGTGTTTCTGTTGCATCAAACTGCTATGTCTTTAAACAGGCAGTGAATGCAGCATTTGCAGAAACTGCAAACTTGCCACGGGGCTTGCAAAGTCAGTGTAGGCTTCCCTGTTTCTGTTACTTCCTTGTTAGCTTAGAAGGTATCAGCTCAGCGGCTGGGAGAGAGATCTTAAGCTTGTCTGTTGAGATTAGAGCCAGGGAAGATGATTTTGTACTGAGGGCATATCTGCTAAGAACTGGGATGGTGTCTCCTGACTTGTTTTGGTCTGACCCTGAAAGGCCCGCTCCCACAGTGATGAGGTGCTGCCTCTCCGCTCCCTGTTCTGCCTCTTACTGTCAGTGGGGCTGACCTCTTGTCTGGTAAGCAGCTGGGAGAGCTGCACGTGCACTTGTCATTCCTAAGATGCATGCCTCACACCCTGCTATTTGTTCGGTCTGTTTAGGCTACCCAGGACGGTACGATTTGCTGGCTGCTGCATGAGCCGCAGGAAAGCAGGAAATGAAAGGCTTTCTGTGTTCTTTTGCCCCTTCCTCCGAAACGGGTTTAAATTTTCATAGTGCATCTGCAGCAGATAAATATCAACCCAGCTCTTAAAAACTGCCAGTGATGGGCATTCCAGATCCCTGGGTAGCCTGTTCCCATGCTTAGCTAATAACCTCACGGTCTAAACTATGTAACTTAAGTCTCCCGTGCTGCAATTTAAGCCAATTGCTCCCTGCCCTGTTCTCAGCATGCATGGAGGAGCATTCAGCGCTGTTCCTTATATGATAGCCTTTTATACCCGTGAAGAAGAGCTCCTTTTCCTATTTTAGTATGATACTGAAGAAATCCCGTTCTTGCAATTGTTCATTGTAGGCTGTTTTTTCTAAATCCTATGTTGTTTTTGTTGCTCTGATGTCTACTTCATTCCTAAGGCGTAGTGCCCAGAACATGACACCACCTAAGATGAGGTGTGAAGTAGGGCAGACTAATTACCTCTAGTCTGGCGTACGCAACACTTGAATTCCACTTCTGCATAAGACAGTTGCCCTTTGCTAGCGACTGTCCCTGTTACCGACCTGTGTGTGTCACGGTCTGCCCCATCTCCTCCCATCCCAGTCGCTTTGTGGAGTGGAGCTCTCTAGCCAGGTGTCCTCTGACTCATAATTATTTCCGCGATGAATGTCTTTATCCCCAAACGTTAGTACTTTGACTGTCCTTGAACTGAACTTCCATCTTACGGGTTTCAGATGGCTTTGCTTTGGCCTCTACTCTCGTACTGCAAGGCGACGGCAGCCTTTCCCACCCTAGTATCACCCGCGGGTGAAGAAAATGCATAACGTTCTGTTGATCTGGTCATTGAAAACATAACGAGTAGTATTCTGCTAGAACACTCCCTCGGTATGTCTGCCAGCTTTGTATTGAACTCGTGCTGTCCCGGGCGCTGTAAGTCCTCAGTTTGCCCGTGCGACTGGTGTGCAGGTGGCGCTGGAAGCTGTCGGTACCTGATGCTGCTTCCCACTGAATCAGTTACCCTGTTGAAGAGGAAAATGAGATTGACGTGATGTGTTCTTTGCAAATTGATGCTGCCTGGCTGTTCTGTTCACTTAATCATTAATAGATGACTAAAAATTGATCATCTAAATGGCCTGTATCTGTATGTTAGCACTATCTAGGTCAGCACCAACCCAAATCACACGATCCATTGTGGATCCTGCACTCCAGAGCTGTACGGCTTGCCTCTGGCTTTTCTTTCTCTTTCTTGATCTTTCTTCCTCACCTCTCTGCTACTTTGCCCTCAGGTGCACATCTGTATGCACAGACAGAGAAAGTAGCCCCAAGCAGAGTTACCCGAACACTTGGATTGGTTGTCAGAAAGCTGCTGCTTTCAGAGTAATGGAATCAAATAAGGAATTCGCTGTATGTGTGCAGTGAGCTTCTGTCTGTCTTTTATGTTGGGCAAAAAGGTGAGGTCTGTGGCTAGTGGGGAGCAGTGGAATGCTGAGCAAGTGATCAGTGTTGGCCACAAACTCAGGAGATGTGCCCGTTGCCTGCCTGCTAAAAGAGGGGTACGACATGCAGGCTCCTGTAACGTGCCGCTGCCTAAGCTTGGTGTCAAGGTGGGGTTTATGACCTCTCCCAAGAGACTGGCTTTCTCTTATCAAGCTGCTTGGAGAGTGTAATTAAATGAACTGTTGAGGTGAATGAGCAATTAACCAGTCAGTGTAGATCAGTGAATAGCTGGGGTATGAATTACAGGTAGTTATCCAGAAGCCTTATTTTTTTCCCCCATATCATTTCTTTGGCTTGTGGTGATTCCGAAGGGCCCCCTTTTAGGAGAAGGGATATTATTGCATGAGGTCCGATTACTGCCTGATACGCATTTCTTTCTTTCTCTTTTTTTTTTTTCCCTCCCCACGTAGGTCAGTAAAATTGTGTCCAACGTTCCCCACTTGGAGTTTCTAAACTTGAGTTCCAACCCTCTCAGTTTGTCCGTTTTAGAGAGGAGGTGTGCTGGGTCTTTCGCTGGTGTTCGCAAACTTGTGCTCAACAACAGCAAAGCTTCCTGGGAAACAGTCCACACAATCCTGCAGGAATTACCAGAGTAAGCATGGGGAGTTGGGCGTAGAAAGGGGTCCTTGCCGCACGCAGGTCATGGCTGGCTTAGCACATCACACGGCGAGGGTTGAGAGGGGCGTGAGGCTGCAAACGTGATCGGTGGAGAAAAAGGGAATTTTTGTCTTGGGGAGCTTGGGAACTGGCCAGGTGAATGCTTTACATTGTCTTAAGAGCTGAACTTTTGTGGTGCTGCAAAGCCTGGGGCTTCTTGTCCAGATCTAAATACCAGGGATGGGTAATCACCCTCACGACGTAGGAGGCGACACGCTTTCCTCTGAGTCACCGCAGAGTGAATGGTGCAGTGCCTACCTGTACTAAAAGCTTTTGAATGGGATGTGAGTCTGAGGGTCTGGCCACTTGTCAAGTAATATCGTGCTTTTCTGTGCAAAAGTGTTCATTTCTGTGGCTTGGCCACGGTCCACCTTGGCAGTGGCATTCTGCTTCCACGAATGTCCTCGGTGGCTTCATTTTGATAACAGATTCCTCTCCGTACAGCTTTGTAAGCGGAGCTGATGACAGTAGTGTATCCTGTGTGGCCAGTGTACGCTTCCCTGACATTAGGAGAGCTAGTTTAGTTGTCTGCAGGCTTAGTGGGGCCTGGTCTTTCTTTAGTGGGAATCTTTAGCAGAACCAGTGATGTGGGGGAAAAAGCGTCATCCGTGTTATACAAAAAAAAGCCCTTTTTATAATAAGTGGTGAGCACTGGGAGCAGGTACCAGTCGCCATTGGAGGTGGGTTGTGGCTTGTTGGGCACAAATGTGAAACACCACCCCGAGCAACGCGTTACACGCATAATCCTGGGAGGCCAGGGGAACACTTAGAGGTGTTTTTCCTCTGTGGAGGAAGTTTATGGATGGGAGCAGAGACGTAGTCAAAACACTCCGTGTGGGGTGCTCGAAGGTCTTCTCTGCACCGAGGTTTCAAATCACATAAGAGCCGTTACAGAAGGTTATGTTAAAATCGCGTATGCATGTCCATGTACCCGAGGGTAGCCGTTTCTCAAGGTACGCTGAGATGATGGTATGATGTTTCCTCCCCCGTGCAGCTTGGAGGAGCTCTTCCTGTGCCTTAACGACTATGAAACAGTGTCTTGTTCTCCGGTTTGCTGTCAGTCTCTCAAATTACTCCACATAACTGACAATAATCTTCAAGACTGGACTGAAATTCGAAAATTGGGAATTATGTTTCCATCACTGGACACACTTATTCTGGCTAACAACAACCTCACGACCATTGAAGAGTCGGAAGATTCCCTAGCAAGGCTGTTCCCCAACCTGAGATCCATCAATTTGCACAAGTCAGGTGAGAGCCTGGAAGCAGAATGCTTTTTGTTCTCAGCCTAAGTGTCAGCGGTCGATCGGAGTCTCTCCTCCGCAATAGGTGAAAAACACTCTTGCTTTGTGCTCTTTGAAACTGGGGCCTTGGGGTGGTTGCCTCTTAGGCCCGTGTTAGCAGTAAGCAGCCTGCAGGCAGCATTGCTTCCTGCAGAGGACGAGAAGGGGGGCAGGTGAATGCAGAAGTGTTGCACAAGAGCCTTTGGGATGGTTCTGTTGCTGTAGCAGAGATGAAAATGCCCCGTGACCTTTGTCCCAGTCTATCCTGGCTTCTTCTCGGCAGAATCACAAAGCCGTTGATAAATGTAGTCCCAGCGGACATATCGTGTTGAAGTCCGGTTTCCTAATGGTGCTAATGCAGGGCCACACAAGCAGAGGTACTGAAGCGCACTGACCCGAGGAACGTAGCGTTGGGAGAAGAAAACAGGCGAGACCCCAACTTGCCCGTCTCTGTGGGCTTTACCTGCTGCTTTTGGTAGTTAGTCGTTATCCAAGAGATGAGTTAGTGTGGACTGGCAGTTATTCAAGATGAGCTGGCAAAGGTTCTTTACGTTAGTAGTTTCCCTCTGTTTCCTGTCCCTGCCTCAGGTGCTCCCAACTGGAGAAGGATAAATAAACATCTGGCGGTGGAGGGGATGAAAGAATCCCATTTGCCTTTCATTCTCTGTTTTATCTTGGCTAAAGTGAGCGCGCGTGTAGGTGTGTGGCAGGTAAGGGCTGTGAGCGTTCACCAGCAAAAGCTGTCATCTGTGCTCGGTTATTAGAAGCTGTGCTCGAGGCTGCTTTTACACTTCAGCCCCAGAGAATTTTCAGCCAGTGGTCCAGAAAGGGAATAAGCATTTGGCGTATCGGGAAGGGGGGCACCCCACGCTCAGAGGGAGGAAGCTGCAGGGCAGCTTGTGAGGGCTGTGACGTGTTTGTGAGACGACACGTACGCCAGAAATTCTTCTGCGGGAGTACTTAATGCATCATCATCATCTTGTGTTCTTTACAGCTTTATATGCTGCGCAAGCGATAGGTAAGGGTTAGCCAGCGTAGAAGGTACTTTATTAACACGCTCTGTAACGTAAGCATCAAGGAATCCCTGTAATAAAAGCTTAAAGCTGGCTAGAGGAAGGAAAGCCTGTTAAGCTGGATTTGAAAGCACCGTGCTCCTGTGGTAAGTAGTTTTGCAGTTTTGATGCCAGGTATTTAAGAACTCTGGATTCTGTATTGCGTGTGACGTTCTGGGAGCTGAAAGTCAAATAGAAATCCCAAGAGGCGTGTTATACTTTTTTTATTTTTTTTAGGGAAAGCTGCTGCACTCCAAATTTGTGTCACGTGAAGACTCCAAACTGGCGCCTCTTTTTCCAGGCTCTTTCAGTATAGTGGAGATCAGAGATGAGCTAAAGATAACGGTTTTTAGTGAATTTACCGCGCAGCGGGGTCACGAGGGGATGAACAGGTTTTCCTGCCGAGGCGGATGCCATGGCTGACAGCATTTTCTCCTTCAGACGCGGTTGTCTCTCCTCCCTAGCTTTCTCCTAGCTACCGCAGCTTTTTGGCCCTTTCAGAGGGGCGTGATTCAGACAGGTGCTGGGCACTATTTGGTGATGTCGTGCCCCAGAGATCAGGTGGAAGAGTTCTCCTCCTGTCACAAGCTTCTACACAATTTGTCTGTAAACGTGGCTGATAGTGATGCCCAGAGGATGGCTTTAGGTGTAGGTGACCTTGGCAGAGGTGTTCTGAGCGCTATGGGGAAAGGAAGCTCGCTCTGCCCACCTCAGGCACAGTGCGGTGATACTTACAGGAGTTTCGTTTCTGCTCTGACAGGAGCCCTTTTCTTCTGAGTTGTGGTTGTGACACTCGGTTTGGGCTTGAACCTCACGTTTCCTGACAGGCTTAGCTCAAATGAGACCCCTGGTTTTGTCTGAACCAATAATTTTTCTGGTTTTTCACGTTTCCTGTACTGTGTAGGTGAAGCTGTTGAATGTTGTTCGGAGAAACCAGTTCTCTAACTCGCGTTGCCAATGTAAGCTTCTGGAGCGGTCCTCGGAAAAGCAGCGCGGTAAATGGTTCTGCAGTCACAGCAAAGGGAAGTGAAGACGAGTAGCGTTGATCTCGCCACCTAATCAGGGCTATACTGTTGCTCGATCCTCAGCTTTTTTATTTTACCCTCTCTGCTTGTCTTGTTATCCTAAATATCAGGTCTTGAGGGGGCTGAAATTGAGTCGAAGCCTTTTTCATTAAATGGCTGGAGGGCTTCTGGGACTGTTTTACCGTTGGGTCGTGAGTGGAAATGGGACCCGGGGTGACCATGTGTGCGAGGTAAAGCTGTTTGATGGCTGTTTGGTGGTGCCTAGAATGAGGGAGGTCCTGATGACTTCGATGCTAGTTAAGGCAGCATCCCTTCATAGATGCAGCTATCATAACTGATGCTAGTCAGTCCTCGGCAGTGAGGCCGAAGACTGAACGGTCTATAAAAAACTAAGCTCCCTAACCAGCCGTGGAGATCATCCTTCTAGACTTACAGAACAGCATGAGAGAATTTCAACTACCCTGTCTGGTAAGCAAATGAAGGAAACATTTTGCAGCGCATGGTGAGCAAAAAGCTGACTTCTCAAAGAAAAAGCAGCCGACGCTCGCCTGTCACATATGTTCTTTGGCTGTGTCTGATTATCTTGGATACATGATGTAGTATCTGTGTTTGTTTACACAAGTCTCTTCTTCTGAGCAGGTCTGCACTGCTGGGAAGACATTGACAAGTTAAATTCTTTTCCCAAGCTCGAGGAAGTGAAATTGCTAGGAATCCCTTTGCTGCAGTCCTACACCACTGAGGAACGCAGGAAGCTGCTAATAGCCAGGTCTGTTGCTTGTTCGTTCGACTCAGCAGAAGCGTTACGTGGCAGTAAATGGCTGGGAGTGGGAAATTGGAGGAGGCGGCTGTTAGGAGATGGGGTTTTGTATGAATTCACCACTCACAGAGGAAATTGAGCGCGCTTTTTTTGTGGTGTGGGAAAGGGGGAGTAGCGGAAATGTTAAGTCTAACTTCTCTACTTCTCAGAGAATTTTTTAAGTCTCCTACATGCCTGTGCCCGTGATACATACCTGTAGCAAAATGAAAATGCTTAGTTTTGAATGTGCTTGGAGAAACTGCGTGGAACTTGCCTGCTCTCTGGAGGGGACTGAGGCATAAGCTGCCTGGCAGGATTCTCCTGGTGTTAGGGTTGTGGCACGTAACTTTTGGTGGCGACTGTCTTGTTGGTCACCTTGCCTGGCTTTGTCTTCTTGCTGACTGTTTTTCTTGGTGTCTGCATGCAGGTTGCCATCTATCGTCAAGCTCAACGGAAGCATCGTTGCCGACGGGGAGCGAGAGGACTCGGAGCGATTCTTCATCCGCTATTACATGGAGTTCCCGGAGGAGGAAGTCCCATTCAGGTATGAATTTTTTGTTGTGGAATGGAGAGCAGGGGCAGAAGGGTGGTGAGGCAGCAGGAAGGGTGAATGAACAGGTGATGTTACATGAGAAATTCGGGCTAGCTGTTCCATGAGAAAACCATCCCTCGCCTTCCTCCTGTCTTGCCTTCCTCAATCTGTTTTAGTTAATGTCGTTGCATTAGATTGTTGTCTGATGACTTGTAGAATCACTTCTGAGTGAAATTTGGTCTTAAAAGCGTCCACGTCAAGTGCCACTAAACAACGTGACTGTTCAGTTCATGATCTTCATTGCTTCCTGGTCTCCCCGACGGCTAGCTTCATAATCCACCTGTGTTTGGAAGTCCCCAAAAGCCAGTACAGATCGTGCTCTCTGGTGCCAGGCCGGGGCATCTAATTCTCTTCACCATCTGGTGTGTGGAATGTGACTGGCGATGGGAATCTGTCCCCTCACTTTCAGGCCCGCAAATCGCAAGTCTGATGGTTTTTCTTTGCCAAAAAAGTATGCCCAATGATCTGTTAATCTTGGTAAACTAATGAACTTTGACAGATGCTGTTCGGTTGGTGTCTTGTCTGTGCCAGCATCTACTTACTGCTTCTTAATGGGCTGAGGAAGGATCACGGAGCATCAAGCCACTGCGTTTAGGTGCCTTTTGCCCTAGAACTCTTGTGTACTTTTCAGACAACAAAGCTTCATAGCCCTTTCTGTACAGAAAGGGGGTAGGACAAGAGAGTGTGTATGTGTGTGTCTGGGGGGACAGACAGAGGTAGGGACACACTGAGGTAGAGAATGTCAAAGGTACAGCCCAGTGCGAATGGAATCTGGTCAGTGTTTCTGTTGGCCGGTCGGTATTTCCCCCGGCTTAAATCTTAGGCAAAATGCCTCTTGTTTTTCGACAGCACTGTGTATGTGACCTGCCAGTACAGTAAGGGCATGGGAAGGCTGGAACGTGGAACGAGGGCATGGCGTTTTCTGTGAATACTGATAAGTCCAGCGATTATACTATTTGTTGAAGGTATACTGGGGTCAGTTTAGAGACAAAGGGTACTAATGTAGCCACGGAGACAAGACAGCTGGTGATCCTTCTTGTGTCTTTTTCTGAGGACAAGTCCTGGCTTGTAATTTTAGAAGCCCCTGAAGCAGAAAAATTGAAAGAAATATTGGAAGGGATAGCGGCAGAGGCAGACAATGCAAGGGAGAGGACAGGGAAGGGGAGACGGGGACTGTGAGCTCATGGTGCTGCTCCCAAAATGGATTATTTTCCATAATATTTTATTTCTAAGAAAACTGCTTCATGTCTCTGTGTTCACGGCTCTAGAAGGGGAGAATAGTAGGGCAGCCGAGCCCAGCAGCTGCAGTGGAGTCCCGCCCTTTGGCGAACAGGGCTTGGGCTGACCTGGAAAACTGGCCTGGAGAAGGCAAGGCAGGTCCTTGTCCTGAAAGTGGTGTATTCGTTGCGGACTGGGAGGACAACTAAGGTGCGAGTATCCCTTTGATCCGGGTGGAACGGGGGTGATGCCCTGAGCTCAGGACGGGTTTGCGCACGAGAGGGAAGGGAAATAAATAGCTGGCCAGCTCCAAATCTTTTCCTGCTGGACTTGTGTCTCTGGGTATTGTGGCGGCAGGTGCCTTGCGCGTCCAGGACCCATATATTGTTGAGAAGCAGGCAGCGGGGTATAGCTTTAGACACGCGTGATGCTCCTGTTAGGACTTGGACTTTGGGAACAGGCTGTGCGCACCCACGTAGTTACCCAGTACTACACACAGCTGGGGTCGGTTTCTAGGTGGGAGCTCATGATAGAAATTAGTAATATCACACCCATCCAAAAAAGTGGGCTGATTTCAACCAACATGCTAACTTTATGCTATTTTGGTAAGATACTGGAGAATTACCTCCCCCTCCGATTTCTTAACCTTTAAAGGCAGTTACTGACTGCCCTTTTCGTGGTCAATGGGCTCTTTGTCTGAATCTGTTCATCTGTGCAGTGTTTCCAAGAGACTTGCACAGCTACCAAAGAGGGTTGGTCTGTTCTGGAGGAGTTGTGTGCCGCTACAGACTATTTTCTAACAAGGCTGCAGATGGCTGAGAGTGTCCCTAGTGCCAAGGGCTGGGTTTCAGTTCCTGGACCTGTACGCAGCAACCCTTGTGGGAAGGGAAACCTGGCAGTCTTTGCAGAGGGATTTTGTGTGTGTTTGTCGCTAAAGCTTCCTCTTCTTTGCTTCCAAATCTGGTGTGGTCTCTCCGAAGGTGGTTTGTAGTTAGAATCTAATCGGGACACGCGCGTGCTGTTGCTGGGGGTATGGCAGCTGCATTGCAGCGCTGCCTCAAGCGCAGGAAGAAGACTCTTGGGCATGGAAAACTTAGGAGTGTGAGCAGCCCCCCTCAAGACTGTCGAGGTGTAGCGTGCGATGAGTGAACAGCACGCTCTCTCATGGCAAACCCTCCTGCCTGCATTGTGTGGCCTCACAGGCTGCGGCTCGAAGGGATTGGAAAGGGAGGGAAACGGAAAGAATCATTTCTTTCTCTGGATGTCGTGGGTTAGGAAGGAGCGCCGAGCGTACAATCCAATATTGGCTGTCTTCTTGAGCGGAGTCTTTGTGTCTGTGTGTTTTTAATGAGTCCTCTGCTTGTCTGGTCTGCTGTTTATCTGCAGAGTATCAGAGACACTTTTAGCCAGGCTCAGTTCTTCAGCATCCCCTGCTCTGGCAGCCAGCTGCAAGGGGTGATTATAAAAGTCTCCAGGGTGCCTATTACCAGGGTACAAAAGCACCATATGAGCAGTGTGCCTTCGTCCTTATGGATTTGAGGGAAGCCAGTCATTCAAACTCCTAACTTTCCTCACAGGCTGCATCTTGCATACAAGGAGCAAGCTGCGAAGCTTGTTCTGCCTTTCCTCGCCGTGAGAGAATTTAAGACAACATTGCCTGACCCTCTGCGTCTTTACAGCACGCGTTTGGGTAATCTTGGCCCACTCATGGTACTTGTCTCTCAGCTTGCTTGAAATTTCTCTCCTTCTTTCCACCACCAGCCCTGTTCACCGCAGTTCCCTGTAGCGCAGGAATCGTGGCAGTACTTCTGGTCAGCATGTGAGAAATTGTTGCTGGTCTGCAGCGGAAACTGTGCCACAAAGAAATCCTTCCCGTCAGCGACACATTAGCTAGCTCTCGCTGGTACTGCAGGCAATAGCCTGGGGGGTAAAATACGGGGAGTGCATTGTCTCCTCTTGGCACTAATGGCTTTTCCAAATAAATAGGCCTGATCCTATCACCCAGGTGACTGTGAGAGCAGGGCACCGGCCTGCCTTTGGACGCTGTGCCCTGGTGAAGGCTCGTTTTGTCCATGAGACTGGGGAAATCCTAGCGTCTTGTGGCCCTTACCTCATTTCGCGGCAGACAGAGGGTCTGCTGTTCTCCAGGAACATTCCTGCCTTCAGCAGGACTCCCTGGGGCCACCCAGCCTGCCAGGTCCCATCATCTCTCGACAGGGGCCGTGACACAGCACCGATCGCATTCAGCTCAGGCTCGGATTGGGAACAAAAAGCGCTTTCTGTAGGACGCATAGTGGAGGGCCTCTGAAATGTTACCTTTTCTCAGCAGCTCTCAGTCTTTGTGGTTTCAGTCGCGTTGTGGTTTGTGTTGCCATTTCGCCTCTTTCCCAGCCGGGCAGGGGAGGTGCGGCCTTGCCCGATCGGAGCGATACCCACTGAAAGTGGCGGGGGGGTGAGACGGGCTTTGCATTGCAGGGGATGGCTCCCCGGGATGGACCTTGTGAAGGACAGTGGGAGAACTTGGGTCCAAGGAGAAACTGACGGCGGAGTGTGTGGCCCTGCTAGTGAAATTCCCATGTTGGTTTAGAGTAGGTGAGAAGGATAAGTTGGCAAGAAGTCCCCCGTTTGTTGTCAGCTTCCAAACCGTGTAGCGGCTTACATTGATTTGGTGATCATGCTGATCCTGAACTCAGTGGAGTGTTACATTTAGGACCTAGATAGCCTCTTGGAAAACAGCAGCAGGAATGTCTGAAAATCAGTCAGACCATGAAGCCGTGGATACTGGGAATCTAGACTGACGGGCATAGTAGCTTTTGTGTGAGCACTAGCTTGGTTCTGGCACTCTCTAGAGAAGCGTTTTCACTGGAGCAGGAGGCGTTGAGTCTTGCGAGTGCAGCGTCCTCTCTTTCTTCCAAATCCCACTGCAGCCACAGCTGGGGTTTCTGAAATTGTAGGAGCCCGGTGGCAAGCTTCGCTGCTCAGGTCTGTTCAGGAAGCTGTTTTGAGACCAGTCAACTCGAACATCTCAGTTGGGTGATAACTTCACCTTCCTCAGCTAAATACCTCCTCCCTAGACGGATGCTCACTCGGGTTCATCTCAGTGCCGCGGTACAGCTCAGGGACTGTGAAACAAGGTGGTTAGAGTGGATGGGCTTTTTGGGGTTGTATTTTCAGCATCTTGCCTGAGAAACATCCTCTGTGTTCTGTGAAGTGTCATGCTGACAGGGGAGAAAACAGGACTCATACCATCCAGATTTGTTCTTAACGGATGTCTCTTCAGGTCATCAGACTTGAATCGGGGCGAATGTTGTCTCATGAGAGGGACATTCAGCTCCCCAAAGTGTGAGAGATTTGGTGGCAATGGAGAAGAAAGCTGGGGTTTTCTTTCAGTTGCTGCTGGGCGGGAGACTTGTACGGAGAGATGCATGCACTTAGGGGCTTTGAGTGCTAGCTCGGCAATATTCTTTACTCCCAAGAGCCTCCTCTATCCTTCCCACCTTGAGTGTAGTGCTGTTAAACTGTGATATGTTTTGGAGGAGCCATATGCCAGCTAGTCACTGACGTGGAGAATGGAAGACAGCTCATCGCTGTCTGGGTTCTGGTTTTAGCTTTCAGCAAAGAGTTCGGGGCTGCAGACGAATCTTGGAGTCTGCGCTCACCCTCTTGCCATCCAGCCACTGTACTCTCCGTGCAGATGTCCATTCGTACCTTACATCCTAGTAGTGTCCTCGGATAAAGTGGCAGCTAAAGTGGGGTAGTGTCATAATGAGAAACAGAACCTGGCCTGTAAAACGTGCTTTGGCTGCACGAGCAACTGTACCGTAACTCTGGACCTGTTTCGTGTTTCAGGTATCACGAGCTGGTCACGAAGTACGGGAAGCTGGAGCCCTTGGCGGTCGTGGATCTTCGGCCACAGAGCAGCGTGAAGGTGGAGGTGCACTTCCAGGATAAGGTGGAAGAGATGTCGATCCGTCTCGATCAGACTGTGGCAGAATTGAAGAAGCACTTAAAAACTGTAGTGCAGTTGTCAACGAGCAACATGCTACTCTTCTACTTGGACCAGGAAGCTCCTTTTGGTCCCGAGGAGATGAAATACAGCTCGCGAGCGCTGCATTCTTATGGCATTCGGGATGGAGATAAAATTTATGTGGAGCCCAGAATGAAATAGCCTCTTTTGACCTTGTGAGTGCACGCGTGTGCACACACACGTCCCCACACACCCACACACATGCATTAAGGAGTTTTTGCAAGGTTTTTATTTCGATCGGTTGGTTGAGGTTCGGTTGCGTTTCTGTAGCAGGTGATTTCTTAGCCCGGAGGAAGGGCCCTGATCTGAGAACCATGCCCGCCATCCACTGCAGGTGACCTTGAAGTGACAAATGACTTCAGTGCGTGTGTTTCAGTGTGTGCAATACCTTGACGTTTTATTTGATGCTCCGGTATACTCGTGATTTGGCATGAATGGTCAGTTGTTCAAGCTCAAGAATGCTAGGGTCCGTAAGGGAGAAGGTAGCTCGGTGCAGAATTTTGGCCTGGTTTTTTCCTTTTTCTAAATTTTTGGGATTTTGGCTCCACCAGAGCACCCTTTGGCCTAGCTATCCGACCGTGGCTCGAGCTCGCTGAAACATTTTTTTGCAGCTAGGTGCTGTCTGAACCTTTTGCTGCGCTCGAGTTCACTGGACAGATCTAAACCAGTATTCCGCTTCATTCAGAGCTCAGGTACTTAGTGCATCCACTTTACTCCACTGGTTTGGTTTGTATGAGTGCACAAAATGGGGGAAAGAAAGAGACCTCGTTCGAAAGAAACAATTTATTTTCAAAACGCACGCTCTATATCCACGCTGTCCTGTTCCGATTTTTTGGGGAAAAAAGAAATTTTTATTTCTGTACCCATTTCACCCAGTGTCTGCAACCTGTAGCACTGGCAGTCTGGGGGCAAAGGGCCCCTGGTCGTGCGCGTTGCGAAGTGAATTTTGGAAGGCGATGGATGAGCGTTGCGTTGGAAGGGCTTTCAGAGGAACGGGTCAAAAAGGGGTTGAAGAGCAGATTCCCCCAGTGGCCGCGATTCGTCCCCGCGACGCTGAAGAGATCCTCCAGTATGCACTTAACCTTGTGTATCAGTTTGTACTGAAAGTGGAACAGCTGAAATCGCTCTCCTGGGAGAGAGTAAGAGTGAAGTTGAAGTTGGTGTTTGTTGCTGTTGCACCAGGAATGAAACCTAGCACTTTCCCCGGGGGCCCCCGGCTGCGGGGTCCCTGCCTAGGGTCCGAACTAGGAGAATGTGTTGGCTCGGATCAGTTTGTAGAGGATGAGTAGCAACGCAACTAGATTCACATTTATTGTAAAGCAGGTTTTCCCTATCTGTAGTGGCTTCCCCCCACACGCACCTCGTAGGCATCGCGTGCTGCTGCTTGAATTAGCCCCTGTTTTCTGCTGCAGAGCAGATTGCCCTTCTTGTGCAATGAAACCCTCCTTCCTCGCTTTCCCGTGTCCTCCCCTGTTCCTCTGTCCTCTTGACTAGTTGAAGACTTTTCAAATTACCTAGTTAGAAGCAGCTGCATAGAAGTTTTTGAAGCTGTGGAGGGAGGGCTCTAGTTACACATGAACTTCTGACCTTATTTTTGAAATGCTCCCTTATCCCCACGTGCACTTTCTTTCCCATGATGCTTTTGTCCACATCACCAAGCTCCTTTTATACTCTCGGAGTTGTGTTCATATTTTACCTAGATCTTGGGGTAGGGTAGGATGGGGAGGGGACAAAGTATTATCTCATAGTCTTCAGGTTTAGGATGTCGGGACCATTTGGAGGGGAGTAGTTCCACATCCAGAGTAATAATTAAAAATGGAAGGATTTAAGACAAGTTAATAGGGTATGCCTCATCCCCCTGCCAAAAATGTCAGTCTTCTGGCCCCGTTGAGATGAGCAATAGGAGACGGAGCTAAACTCGCCGTACGTAGCGCAGAGGCCGCAGCACGTAGCCGCGGAGCCGTGGTACCTGTAAAATGAAACAGCGGGGAGATGATGGCAGTGTAACATAAGATGATGCTTTTATAAGCTAGAGCTTTACTGAAGATGTATTTTCGATTTGGGCAGAGAAAGGCATTTGCTGCCTTATAGCAGAACTCTTAAGCCAACACTTCTGTATGATATATACATACATACGCATAGGAAAAGTTGTGTTTAATAAGATATTTTGTTATAAAAAAGTTTTATGAAGATATGGTTGTTTAATATTAGAAGCCTTTTTCTCCCCTTGACCTCCAGTTTAAGTAGGTTATCGCTCAGTCACTGCAGTGTCAGAGGTAAGCGACTGATGGGGATGCAAAAGTATCTCTGACCTAATTCCACGGAGCAGTAATTGCCTATGTGGGTATATTTATGGCATTGTAACTGGTTGTTAATGAGATGCTGTAACTATTGACCAACTTCCTCAGCACAATTAAATGTCTCTGTTTCAGAGAAGGAAGTAAACAACTCAGAGAATGATAGAATGCTTTGGGTGAGAAGGGATCTCAAAGACCATCCAGTTCCAACCCCCTGCCGCAGGCAGGGACGCCTCCCGCTAGACCGGGTTGCTCCAAGCCCCGTCCAGCCTGGCCTTGAACACTGCTCTAAGTCTCTGCTTTTTCAGTTTGAAACCATTACCCCTCGTCCTGTCACTACACCCCTGATCAAGAGCCCCTCCCCACCTTTCCTGCAGCCCCTTTCAGCACTGAAGGCTGCTCTAAGGTCTCCCTGGAGCCTTCTCTTCTCCAGGCTGAACACCCCCAACTCTCTCAGCCTGTCCTCACAGGGGAGCTGCTCCAGCCCCCTGAGCATCTTCATGGCCTCCTTGGGACCCACTCGAGCAGGTCCGTGTCTGTCTTGTGCTGGGGGACCCAGAGCTGGATGCAGCCCTGCAGGGGGGGGTCACAGGAGACTGGAGTAGAGGGGCAGATGCACCTCCCTCGACCTGCTGGCCACACTGCTTTTGTTGCAGCCCGGCATGCGATTGGCTTTCTGGGCTGCGAGCGTGCACTGCTGGCTCGTATGCAGTTTTTCATCCACCGGCACCCCCAAGTCCTTCTCTGCAGGGCTGCTGCCGATCCGCTCATCCCCCAGCCTGTATTTGTGCTTGGGGTTCCCCCGAGCCAGGGGCAGGACCTTGCACTTGGCCTTGTGGAACTTCATGAGGTTTGTGCGGGCCCAGGTCTCAAGCCTGTCAAGGTCCCTCTGGATGGCCCCCCATCCCAAAGACCATTCAAGAATTGAATGGGGTGTTAAGGAAGACCCAAGTATGTGCTCTTAAGTTCGTTCGCCCACAAAAGGGTAGCCTGAGCGCCAGCTCAGCATTGTCAGTAAATCGTGCTTTTATTTTTTATGAACCTGGTGGGAACTGGCAGATGTAAAAAGAGAACACTCACTGGCATATGAGATCAACAGGCACCATCTAGCTGCCAGGGATTTGGTGCCGAGACCCAAACCGGCTCCCCGGGTGTGTTTGGGTCAGCAAAAGTCGCGCGATGAGTATCACCACCTTGCCGCTTCCTCTGGGGAAGGTTGTTTCTGGACGATGTTCTCAAGCCATTCACCTTCTGCGCAGCTAGCAGAGCACTCGTGGGGTGGAAACCAAAAATCTTGGTTGGCTTCCCAAGGAGAAAGAGTGAAGTCCAAAACCAGGGACAGTTTGCGTGTCCAGATGATTGACTTTGAATAGTAGGGCCAAATGGCACGCAACCGATGTGGCAAACTATCCCAAGCTGTTGTAATCCCTTTTGGGAAAGGGTCTTGTGTGTGTGCCGTGTTACCGCTTAACAGGGGACCCTGTCTTGGGGAGAGAGGGGAGGGCTCTGCGGGACAGAGGGGGTTTGGGGCCAAGGGTGGGTGCTAAGAATCTGGGAGGGTCATGAGAGGGGCGGGCGGTTTGATTTAAATCGATGCAGTGTCACGAGGGGCTGTGTCCCGGTGCTGTCAGCGTACACCTGCTTTAGCAAAAGGTCCCCGGGTCTGTCGCGTTCCTTTGAGAAAACAACATGGACGTGCAAGCTTCTCCAGCTTGTGCGCCCTTCTCTCTGAGGGCTACTTTTGTCAAGAAGTGTTTTGTTGTTGATGCTAGTTGATGCATAAAAGTCTGCCGCGGGCAGTCTACACAGTGGGCAAAGCACCTGGTTCGGGAGGAATTAGGTGGCAGCTATATACCAAAGTGTCGCACGGCTCCGTGTGTGAGATTTGATGCCGTGCCGTTGTGTTTTTGGATACGTTCCTGTTGAATATCCGTGTTTTGACTAGACGTTTCGGGCAGATCGCTTAACTGGCGATGTTATGGATATGCATGGCGCAGCGACTGTCCTCTGCTCCCTCGGTGGGACTTGTAACCCCTTTTATCGGGAGTTGCGGGCATCCCGGTGGCAGACAATAGTGTGGCCCGCGGTGGCTTGGAGCAGCTCGAAGGAACTGCACCTAAAGGCGCTCGTTGCTTCTGGGGAGAGGCTCTCGGTTTGCCCTCACCTGCTCGGGTCTGTCATCCAAAGAAGGCGACGGCGGCTCTGCCTCCGGTTGCCGTTTTTGCTTGTAAATGAGATTCTGTAGGTTCTGTTCGTGTGTGGAGTTGAGAATGCAAACGAGGTGCTGAAAGCAGCCCAGAGGCTAAAATATGTATTCCTGGCAGCTGTGCCTCCCTCATTTGAATGTGGCACTTTTGTAGGCGGTAGAGAGACGCCTTCCCCAGAGCAACGTTAGAGGGGCCGTAGCCATCTCGGGCCTTTGCCTCCGTGATTGCTTTTCTGCAGTTACTTGGAACTTCAAATGTAATTTAAACATGAAGGTCTATTCTTGCTCCCTATTAATGATGCATCCATATATAATTTTAAAGAAAAAGGAAGTAAGTCCATCTCGTTTTTTATTCTGGTTTCTCTCACGAGGAATATTCTTCCCGCTCCCGGAATTTGCCTTTGGTTTGCTCGCAGACTTAGCGGTGGAATTCAGGCCAAACAGGTAATTGGTTTGGATCAGTTCAATAAACTTATGTAAGTTTTTACACAAAAAAAGTGTTCCGAGTTTTGCACTTTTGTGTTCCCTGAAGCAAAACATTTCCTCCATCTCACCTGTATGCTTAACACGCACCTTCGGGAGAGCGAAAGCTGCCGAGATGTTTTTGTTCTGCTGACTGTTCGTGACGGCTGTGTCCCCGGAGAGGGACTCAGGCACAGTCACCTCACTTGTGCAAGATGCCTCTTGTCGAAAGGAGAAATCGAAAGGAGAAATCATCTCCACTTCCAGGTGAGGAACAGCACTCGAGCTTGCTCTCTGTGTTACCTGCTCCGTGTCCTGGGTGGGACTGGCCTTGGGGATAAAACAAGTTTCAGCCTTGAGGAAAGGCTTGTAGTTGCTGATGGAGAGGGCAGTATGGCCCACTAAGGCAGTAGTCATGGGCCTAGCCCATGCTGGCCTGCACCGAACGACCCTGGGGAGAGGCAGGAGGAGGGACATGTCCTTCCGGATGGGACGCAGCTCCTGGGCAAACGCCTCACCAGGGCATCTTCCCTGGGCTGGGCCGGCTCCCTCGAAATTGGGACGCGACAAGGTGCTGCCTGCGGTTGCTCTGCCGAGGTCAAGCAGCCAGAGACCGCCTTGTCTCATCTTTTAATGCCTGGTTTTTCATGAGGTTGGGCATGGGAAGGAAGTTTTCTGCTACACGGGGAAAAAAAAAAAAAAAAAAAAAAGGTGGTTTGTTTGGCTCCAGTGTGCTCAGCATGGCATGATGGGAGCATCCCCTGCCAAAAGAAAATAGCCTAGAAGACAAAGTTTTCCCAAAAGAGACAGTGAAGCCTAATCAAACTTCATCAGTCCAGACTTGCCCAGGACAAACAGGACTAGAATATTAAAATGACAAAGGAGCAGAGGGAAACCTGTTTTCTCCAGTTTTCTCTCTTACAAAACAGGCTGAGAAGGGTCAATTGGTTTTCCTGTGGCTGGTAACATTGAGAATTTCTATGGGAGGGAAAGGAAGAGCCAGGGTGTGTGGAGTGGTAGGCTGGAAGTAATCTACCCCTGGAACATTGGTCAGTGCTTTATAATTCCCCTGCCCTCCTGAAGTAGTTGTGGTTTAGGAAAGGGGGAAAAAAAAAAATAAACAAAGAAAAGATAAAGGCTTCCTGTTAGCAAGGCCATGCTTGGGGGATAACAAGAAAGCAAGCTCCACGCTTTGCTGTGGAGGCAGTGTACTGCCCGGTGCCCTGATGCGCTGAAAGAAACTGCTAAGGTAAGATATGGCACTTTGGGGGTGAACGTACTAAACACGCTTTTAAGAGCACCTGGGATCCAGGGAAAAAAGTCTGGGCTTCTAGGTGCTTCTCGTTTGGCTGCTAGCATTGCTGTCCCCTCTCCGTTCCTGACAAAGGGTGGGCAGCAGGCGTACGAGGAGCGCAGGAGGAATACCTACCTGCTAGCAGAGAACACAGGGAGTAAAAGGCCCCCACCCAAAAAGTCAGAAGGGAAAATCCTTCGGCCTGGGTTGGGCCGTGCGGTTTTGTCTGTGAGAACGTGGCTGGTTTCCCACAGTGGACTGCTGGGGTTGGAACTCTGCCTGTCTTAATGGAGCCTGAATGCAGGCTGTAAACGTCGGCTCGAATGGGGTTCTGCCGATTGCTTCCTTCGCCCCCAGCCACGGGTCTGCCTCTGCCTCCCTCATCTGGCATTGGTGTGGATGAAATTAAAGCAGAGATCTTCTCTCAGGCTACACACTGGGCTTGGATGAAGAGCTTTGGTCTCGGTAACACAGCTTGAGGCTTACAGCCTGCGAAGCTTTGGCAGGTACCACTCTCGGGGGCTAGCGGCAGTCCCACGCACTGCCAGCGAGAGCACGGAGGAGCTGGCCCATCGGCACGGGGGGAAATGTTCTCCAAGCGGCAGCTGCCCCCGGGCGCCGAGGAGCAATAAAGCATCCTTGGTAGTTGCTCAGCTCAGGTGGCCGTGGGGCACGGGCACGGGGGGCCAGCGCACCCTCGCATAGCCCATTATGTCCCCGTCCTGCAAGCCTGTAATTGCACGCTTGTGGACAAGGCATCCTCACCTCAGCGACACCTGTAGCCCGCGGTATCGGCCGTCAGTGTAGCTGTGTATGTAGCAAAACGGTTGGACGTGCAGAGACACGCTGTCATTAGAGGAGGAGGGCAGGGGAGATGGAGTTAGAGAAAAGACGGGGCTGTGGGCGCCCACAAGAGAAGGTGGATAGTGCCGAGAGAGGACGTCAACAGCGAACTTCGCTGGCTGCTACAGGTGCTTGTGGGCGTGCTGTGCAGCCCAGGCACCAGAGGCAGGGAAAATCCCCGTGGAAACGGCAGGTTGTATGAGTGGAAACGCTAATAACGCTCACAGCAGTCCCCCAGCAAAACTCTTCACCCGCCTGAGTGAAAATGCCAGCCCTTCCAGAGAGGGTGGAAGCGGGAACAGCACTGAAACCCTCTCTGGCAGATCTGGAGAGAGCACGCTGCACTGAGAAAGGTTTTCTTCTTCCACCTGTAAAAGCAGAAGTAAGTTGCGTTACAGAAAGTAAAATGAGACTTTGATGGAAAAGCAACTCCATTGAAGCTTAGGGGCACTGCCTTTGAACGGTGCTTTAAGCCTAGCACTGTTTAATGCTAATCCTGTAACATTATCTAGATGGGCATTTTTTTTTCCACTTACACAAAGAAGGAAGGGGCTCAATTCTTCTGAGGGTTTTTGGTTTTTTCCCTCAGCAAAAAGCGATGCTGAGCAGCACAGCCGTGAGCCGAGGTCTGGCTCACTGACATTTCCATCTGAATCCACCTGGAGGGGGTGACCGTTTGGGGAAGAAAGAGGCCTCTCTCCCTCTCCAGGCCAGAATCTGATCTCCAGATTAGCTTGCTGGTTATCAATAGAGGCAACGGTTGTGATTGCAACTCAACACTCCTCCAGCCCTGGAACAGCATCGAAGAAAACAGACTTTTCAATTGCAAGAGCAAGGGGACCGAGACGTCGTTTCAGTCATCGGCAATAATTGGCAAAGGAGGACCGGCATGCATTCTCCATTGACATAGGATTTCTCCCTGGTCTACCAAGATCAGTCTAAAATTTCAGACCTGATTGCTCCTCTAGTCTTCGAAACAGGTTGGTAATTATTTTTTTCCATACCTAAAAAATAGTATTTTTTGCATGTGATACATTAAGTAAGGTAATCTTTGTTGTCTGTCATGTTTCCCAAGCGGTGCCGGTCTGGCTCTCGTTCTTCGATTGCCATAGTCTCCAGTAGTCATTGTCTGCCCAGTCTCTGCTAATGAATCCGCAGCGATGCAGAGTTACGATCTACATAAAAATCTGTCGTCCTCCCTTCACCTTTCCAAGATAGGGAATGTGATAAAACTTTGCCTCGGTGGAATGAATTTCTCTCAATGCAGGACGCGGTAGCTGGAAGCGGGCTGTGGCCAGTGAGGAGGAGTAAAGCAGGGAAGAACTTTCCTTCCACCATGTTTCAGGCTTTACGAGCTCCTGGTAATGGGAGTCAAGTGGAAGTGATGTGGGACAGACGATGGCATGTCCCACACTGTAGTCCTGTGCTGTATGTGTTATACATGTATGTGGGTATACTTAAGAGTTGAATCGGTTGATCCCTGCACGCCATAGGAACAGATCTACAGGGAGAACACGAAGGGATGCTGAGTTTTGTAGCCAGTGGGTCCGCGCAACTGAAATGCATGGGATGTATAAGGCTGAGAAGGTGGAGAGGCTGGTATTGAAACTAAGGCTGTACATAATGCGTAGATATAGTTTCTGTCTGAAGCTGATCGCGCGTTTTTCCGGTGGGCACACGCACGCTGGGAGCGCAGGATACCTTCCTGGGAGCTCTACACGAGCCGGGTCAGTGTGTAACGAGCAGAAGCGACAGGCGAAGAAATCAAAGCAGGTGTTTTAGCAATATTTTCTATTGGATTAATAATGAGTAACAAATTGCATTAGGCACAGAAAGAATTAAAGCTGGCACAGGATTTCGCTTCCATTTTCCCAGCCCCGTATCTGCTTCTCTCTCTGTCATTGATTTCTGTACAGCAAGGAGTTGCCCAGCTGTGTAAATGTTTGTGCAGCTTCCACACTCATCAAAACCGGGAAGCGATCGTTGTGCTAGCGGCCAATGCAAAGGATTAGTCGAAGCGGTATCTGAAGCCCCTGGACTACGCGAGCACGCCGCAGCTCTGCGTCGGCTCTCGCGTTTGGAGCGGCGTGAAGCTGTTCCCCTCGAAGTCAGGCAGAAGCGTCCATCCTGGCACTAAGCGGATCAGGGAGGAATTGCTTTTGAACTAGCGGGAGAATAGACAGCCCACGGAGAGAGAGCTGAGGCTATTTACAACTTCCAAACACTGCGTGAAATTAGCAGCAGCTCTTCTGTGTGGTTGTGGGCTTACTTTGACAATACCTGCAGGGCATTTGCTGTTGTCACCAGGGAAGTATCATTACACTGCCTAATAGAGTAGGCATTTCAGGTCTGCTTGGCGGCTGAGGGACCTCCATCTCTGAAACGTCTGCGCGTCAGCAGCAGTCGGGCAGCTTCGGGAAGCGATGATGCTCAGCGTCACCTGGGGTTTGCTCGAGGATGCAGTTTCCTACCAATGTGATGCATGTCCAGGTTTCTGTCCTTCCTGTAGGATGAACAAGCAATCGTTTCTCGGAACCTGGGTGGCCCTTTTGGTGGTAACTGCGTGGCAGCGAGGTGAGTATCTCCCGCTCGGGTGCTGGAGGCCGACGCTCTCAGCTGGGCTGGGAAAGCGATCCCCTTGGAGCCGTGCTGTGCTCAGACACCCCTGAAGTACGGAGGGCCCGGACAACACATCCAACCCCTTGGCTGGAGCACAGACAAGAACCAGGGTGAACTTAGCATTTCCCACGGGGAGGGAGGGAGGGAAGGACTGCCGATTTTAAGGGTGAGCGCTGTGCGGGGAGATTGGTGCGCCTTTGTGAGTAAGCGCAGGTGCCAATTTTGCACAACTGACAGCTTGCGTCGTGGGAGATGGATCGACAGCCTGCACAAATGGCCCTTGCTTCATTGAGAGCAACGAAGCGGCGGTAGTTTACATTAAACAAGGAGCTGGCGTGCCGTGCTGAATATGAAGCTGGCAAAGCCGGCAGGATATAGAGGCCACAGAAGCTCTTGAGCTCGATGAGTGTTTTATGTACGCGTGCATATATATCACTTATATGGCCGTGTGTGTGCACATCCAGAGGTTGTGATGGTCTGGCCAGTCGCTACGAAATAGGAGTTTGAAAAATATCGGGGCTCACTAACCTGTGTCCAGTAAAGAGCAAATTGGGTGAGCGGTAGCAAAACGTCATGGTTTGCAGGTAGCGAGGTTCCCCTGGGGCTCCCACGGAGGACATTTGACAGCAGACGTGGAGGTGCCTCTGGCGGGGTCGCAGGGCTGCAGCCTGCAGCAAGAAGCCTCTCCTTTCGCTCACACCCCATTTCTTGTGAGGCATTTTGTTTGGTGAAGAGGTGGTGTTCCCATTCGGGCTGGAGGAGGCCCTGAGCAACCTGCTCTGACTGTGGGGGTCAGACCTGCTTTGGGCAGGAGATGAGACCAGCTAGCAGCCAGGGTCTCCTTCTGAGCCATGGCCTTCTATGATGTTGAAACTTGCCAGTCTCATGGAGAAATAAAAGCATGTCCTGAATCCAGGTGAACAGAGCAGGGACTGGTCAGAGCCCGGTGACTCATGTCGGCCAAGATTGAATGCTGCGAAGACAGGGAGCTGCTTTTCTAAAGTAAAGAGAGCAGGAGGGGGAGGAAAACCCAGCAAAATCCCCATTTGGTCTGTGAGGAGCCACACCAGTAACTAACTGGAAGAAACAGGGCATGAGATGACAGCAGAGATCTGGCAGGGCCTGGAATGGGAAAGGATGTGTGCCCTAGGGCCAGAAGTGCCAATTGTGACTCAAGCTGATGGATTTTAGACTGGTAGAAAGCGGCAGATTTGTATTGAAACATGTCAAAACTGTCTTCTGAAATATTTTTAGGAGAGACCATTATGTTCACCGGCAGTGCCTTTTAGCAGGAAACCTGATTTTGCCAGGAAACGTTGAAGCAGTCGTGATGCCTCGGGCCGTATCCCAGCACCGGGAGCACTGGGGGTCTGACAGGGAGGGCTGTCCTTGGCACTCGGGAGGGTGCTGCCCTGCGGGCAGAAGAAAGGTGGCCGCTACCAGGACCGGGGCTCTGGGGGTCCATCTTGGTGCTGTTCGGTCGGTGGGCACCTGAGCACCTCTGTATCTTGAAACAGCAAATCCTGCCCATTCTGGAGCATGGGGTACTGAACCTGTTGTCCTTGTTGTCTCAACGTGAAGCCAAGACATAGGCATTATGACTTGATCGCAGTCACATGGAAAACCAAATGCGCAGCTGCAAGCTGTACGCACATCTTGTGGTCACTTCGCTGCAGCTTTAAATAACCTTTGCACGATGCCCTCCTCCGTGACCCTGTGTCAGAGCTAGTACCTCTGCCCTGGCTTGAGATGAGGTTTGGCTGCTGCTGATCCTGGGGTTTGGCGCTGTTTTCCTCAGCGGCCGTGGTGCAGAATACAGCATCATGGCCACGTACCGGTTTGGCTAGTCACTCTTAGGCTGCCACCTCAAGTGTGCAGCGCAGATTTTCACCCCCACCCCAAAACCTCTCACGGCTTAGGCGCAGGCTGCTGGCCAGCAGACCTTTGGCACCCGCTGTGCATCCGCACCGGCGAAAGAGGTGAGGGCAAGGCAGCTATTTTGCTCTCCACAGGAAGTAAACATTTGGGGACAGGCAACCTCAGGGCCTCCACTGTGGCCTCTCTGAAGTCAGGACTGGTCCTGACATTGCCAGAAGGACTCTCTTCTCCCTCTCCCTCCAGCTCACGCTACGGCGAGTCTGTATCCGTTCTGGCAGAATGACACGAAAACGCCCAAAGTCGATGATGGAAGTTCTCCTGAGATCAAGATCTCTGTCCCATTCATCTTTTTTGGAGCACCGTACAGAAGCATTTATGTAAGTGGAGAAGCAGACCTTCCCTTTATTGCGTTCCTTGCCATTAGCGGCTGCATTTTAAACGTGCTCTCTCCATCGTCAGGAATCGGAAGATTTATTAGCACCTGCCTGACAAGTTCTTAGATTTCATGAACTGATAGGTTTTATGATTAAGAAAGTCAAAGGTATATTTAATGGGCTAATGTTCGTGGGGAAGGAATATAAAAGGCAATAAATTTTCTTTGTAGGTGATTACGTGGTACAGCAAAGCTAAGGCCTTGACACCAGAAACATTATTCCTGTTACATGACAAGAAACAGGAACATGCAGAGACCTGCAGGGGGGGGGGAAAAAAAAAAAGAGCAACAGTTTGGACCCATATGTAGGTGCCTGAGGCAAGGACAGGCCGCTGCCATTCTCTGATGACAGCGCAGCAAAAGCCTGGCGAAAAGGGGACACGGGCTCCTCTGGACTGGGCTGAGAGGGTTCACCTGAGAACATGAAAACTGTGTCTTAGACAGGGGCTGAAGCCAGCGTGACCATGTGCCAGATCCCAGGCATGTCCGTGTTCTGCGGTGAGCCAGTGTCTGTAGGTATGCCCCGTTGAAAGCGGGATATAAACCTGCCAGCCCCGCAGGGTCAGGAGAGAGGCGAAGAATTAGTTGTTCGCCCGCCTGATCGGCTCGTGTTTGTACCCAGCGACAGTGGGAAAGCAGTAATCCCGAAGGCGTTTCAAACGCTCGTGTGGTGGGCGATTTCAGCATCTGGGACAGCAGGGCCACTTGTTCTCCACGCTTTGCAAAAATAATTGTTTTGGGGAGCCTCTTGAGCAGAGTCCGGGGAGGCTGCCCTTGGCACCACGTGTCACGCTGCTCTTGGGGAGCCCCAGGATTTACCTCTTTTTTTTTTTTTTTTTTAAATTTTTTTTTCTGGGAGCCCTTGTGCCGTGCAGCGACCTGTGTCATGCGGCCGGGTCTCTCGGTGCTGCAGAGCTGCTCTCCAAAGGCTGGGTAAGCCCAGGGCCCCAAGGCAGGGTTCTAGCCAAGGCAGGAGTCATCTCTCTCTGATGGGTGCCTCTCCTGCACTGGCCTGTAGGACCCCTGTTTTGCAGACATTTCGGGGTTTTGTCCTGCACGCAGCCTGGGCCTTCCTGCGCTCAGCCTTTGGCCACCACCGGTAGGATGAGGTTGAATCTCTGCCTGGATGGTCAGGCTGTCTCAGCGGCTTCTGCCAAAAGTCGCTCACCCCAAGTTTTCTGATAAACCGGCAGCTTTCCGCTACCTGCAAAGGCTTGCTCAAACGAAAGCGCGTCTCTTTGTGCAGGTCAACAACAACGGCGTGATTTCCTTCAACGCCCTCGTCAGCCAGTTCACACCGGAAGCCTTCCCCCTGACAGATGGCCGGGCCTTTGTCGCGCCCTTCTGGGCAGACGTGCACAACGGCATCCGGGGAGAAATCTACTACAGGGAGAGCACGGACCCCGAGCTGCTGAGAAGAGCCTCCAAAGACATCCGCAAGCACTTCAGAGACATGTCCTCTTTCTCCGCCATCTGGATCTTCATCGTCACCTGGGAGGAAGTCACTTTCTATGGAGGAAGCAGCACGACTCCGGTAAGAGCAATTAGCTGTACTTCTTGATGGGTGGTGTTTGATGGCTGAGTATATGTCTATGTGTTTATATATATATCTATATATCTATATATCTATCTCTAGATAGATAGATATATATAACTGTCCTGGCCTTCGTGTATAAAATTGAGTGAGTCACTTTGTGTTACTGCTCCTCAGTTCCCCTTTGGGCAGAGAAGCACCACGGTCCTTTTGTTCTCTTTTGTGGGAGACCCTACGAGCCTCGCTCCCTGCTCTCATATCTCCAGGGAAAGTATCACCTCTTCAGTGTTTGTAGGCAGCGTGTCTAAACAAAGCTCCGATGCCAGTTAGTTTTCTGCTTGATCATAGCGCGGTTATTTTTTGTGAGATATAAATGCGGATTTCATTTTTCCTCTGTGCTGTGATACGCGACCTTCACTGTGCCTGTGCCTCTGCGGTGATGAAACAGAGCTATTTGTGCAGGAGGCTACGGGCACCTCAGGAGAAAAGCCTTTATAAGGGAGCTGAAGTGTTGGCATTGAGCAGTAGCTCGGTTGCGATATAAACCACTCGCGCCTCCCGCTCGCTCCTGCGCCTTCAATTTATAAAGGGTGATTCAGTTTGAAAGCGCGTTATCGTGGCAGTAATGGGGCCAGGGTGCTGGGCGAGACACAGAAAGCACCCGGTAGCAGCCGGCCCGGTGCCGAAAGCAGCCTCACCGGGTGCGTGGCATCCGAGCGTGTCGAGGTGTGTGTGCTCGGGGCGTGCGCATAGAGCGGGCTTCTCCCGAGACTGCAACGTGGTGAGCGGTGCCCAGGGATGGAACAGAGAATAAGGGGCATGCCAAAGCGTGGGTAGGACCAGAGTAAACTGGTCCCGCGCTCAGTCTCGAGGAGAGGGAACGGGGCTTCCTAACACAGGGGAAAGAGAGTGAGAAGCAGTGGGGTGATGGAAAGAATGGGCTGTGGAGGTGGATGGGAAGCCATTTGTTGTCTGGCTGGCCGGTCATAACCTTCTGCTCCGTGCTCCCTTCTTGTCCTTGGTCATCCCAGATACAAGGAAGTTCTTCACCCTGAGGGTGGAGAGACACTGGAGTAGGTTGCCTAAGGAAGCTGTGGAAGCTCCATCCCTGGAAGTGTTCAAGACCAGGTTGGATGGAGCCTTGAGCAACTTGGTCTAGTGGGAGGTGTCTCTGCCATGGCAATGGGGTTGGAACTAGATGATCTTTGAGGTCCCTTCCACACCAAACCATTCTATAATCCTCTTGAGGCTGGATTTTGTAACTTCACTTTCCCTCCCCACCGGTCACATCTACCCGGGATTCAGTGCAAGTCTGATTGGTTTTGCACCCCGAGTTTGCCTTGAAAGGCCACGGCAGCTTTGAAACAAAGCTAAGGTTGTTATTTGCTCCTTGCCTCTGCGAGCAGGGAGGGCTGCTCTGGCAGAGAAGGCCCCAGCTCAGGAATCTGTGGTAAATTAAGTTTTGGAAGTAATCCACTCTCTGAGGAGTTGGAGATGGGAAAGAGAAAATGGGAGCTTTAATTTGTATTGATTTGGCAAAACCCCCTTTTCCTTTCAAATTGTGATGTGTTTTTCTGTGGCAGAGGCTGAAACGCTCTCTCCGCAGCACTAGTCTGAGAGGGCGGCGAGGGCATCTCATAGAAAAGGGTGGAACGGTTGCTCTGAAATCCTGTGTGGACGTTGGGATGGGAAGGGGAAAACCAAAAGGAATGCTGACAGCATGTTTGTGATGACAACTGACCTGCCTGCAGGGGTATTCAGAGTGACCAAAGAGTCACGCTAGTGACTCGGGCGTGGTAGCTCTGCCATATTTCTATAAATGTGTGAGTTGTATCTCAGAAGACGGAGACGTCCGTGTGATGTTCTTCCGGGCATGAACAACTTGTAAACGTCTGGGTAATATGCAAGTCGTGACCGCAGCTGATGTCGGGATGTCCACACCGGACGGCTGACGCGTCACTGCTAGGGTCCGTGCAGAAGTTTGGGGTGCAGATAGGGAGCGAGGGATCTCTGCTATTGTTTGGGTTGTTTAGGATTAGCCTGTGTGCTGTGAGTGCCAAAAGCTGCCTTTTTCTGTCTCGAGGAGTTGGCTCTGATAAACAGTTCCGCTCTTTTCCATTTGTTAGAGAGGCTTGAGATTTAATGCGTATTTTTTGCCAGTCCTGGCAGCGCTTGCAGAAAAAAAAAAATACATACACACATATATATATATTTGCAGACAGCAAGCAATGTAGAGATTCGTGTATTGCCTGAAGAATTACATTTGCAACACAATGCAATTTATTTTGTTATAGAGCAGTCTTCCTGTTCAATAGCGGCCAGGGCTCCGGGTTGGCACGCGGAATAGCACGATGAAACTTAAGCAGGAAATTCATCGCAATGCAGAAAAGCTGCGGAAAACAATTTTGCGAATGTGGCCTCCGGGACGCTGCGGTCGATGACTGCCTCTCGGTGACACTCGAGCGAACGGGTTCAGTTTCCGAGAGCCTTGTTAGATGGCTAGGGGGCTCCATGCACGTTTGGCCGTGAGCTCCAAACAGGGGAATGTTTGTGGTTCACGTAAGCGCTCCTAACGAGGCGCGCCAGCCATCTTGCACCTCCAGGTACCAGGTCAGCTCCTGCCAGCCTCCAAGAAGCCCCTGACCAGAGCGGGGTTTGTTGCTCCGTCGAAAAGCAGTTGTTGCACCGTCGAAGCGATATGGCCTTTATGTGTCAGTGCCTTCTGATCTCGCGGTCGTGGTCATGGGAGAAAATTGGGCAAAGGTTGAGCAAGCGTGCCGAGCTGGTGAAGAGGAAACCAGACATAGGAGGGAGAACCCCAGGGAAAGGATGCAGCGGTGGAAATGGCAGCTTCCTGTTAGCTTGCTCTCCCGCTTGCCCCGGTGTGAACTGTGCCATTTGCGGCTGCCGTGAGGCAGCTCTGCCCACACCTCTCGCTCTCCCTGACAGCTCGGGCAGGCTGCCTCGCCTCACTTTTCAAGATTTCTCACGGCAGGAGACTAATGTGCCTTGGAAGTGACATCCCTTTGGCATGCAAGCAGTGACTACAGCCTGGGGTCCCCTGCTCAACCCTCAGGTGTTTGCGCTCACCTCAGCCCCAATAATCATACTAGTGGGTTTGCTGTACAGAATGTCAAGAGGTGCAAAGTGACCCCCAGCCCCTCAGTTCCGGCATCTTCCCTTCATCCAGCAGCACATGTGACCTGTTGTTAAGGCAGGGCGGCTCAGCCCTCTGTGCTTGAGGTGCTCGGGGGTCGCAGGCAGGGTAAGCCCTAACGCTTCCTAGCGTGAGATGGTTCGAACGAGGTGCTTTCACGTATCACCGGGTAATTGTTTCTGTGGCTAGAGTTTCCTTCGCAGCTTGCGGCGCACATGTAGCTGGGTTCCTAGTATTGTTCTTGAATAAATGAAAGAGGGGCAGCACACGCTTTGTCCCCGGCTAAAATCCTGCTCACTCAGAGGCAGGAGCAGCAGTTGTTCATCACGGCACGGTCCTGGCGCAGAGCGGTTATGATGGGCAAGGACGGGTAGGACTGGAAAACGCAGAAAGCTGAGAGACGGGATGGACTTAGTTTCCACTCATGGCCTCTGCTGCCAGATCTGCACGGCGAGAGGGGAGATCTCAAGGGGGGAGCCCTCTTCTGTCTTTCCGTGCAACCCTAGAAGGGAAGGGCTCGGGGCTGTGCTGTCCTCGCCGGCTGGCAAAGCACGCCCTTCCCGTCTGAGGCCTGGGCCGACACTTGCATGGATGTACCGGGAGTTTGCAGGGCTGGAAATGCAGAGTCATTTCAAGTGAAAGGAAGAATGCGAGCGGTGGAACGAGCAGGTAGCGAGGGGAGTTGCCAGCCGAGCAAAGCGCATGATATACACGGCTGACTTGGACGTCATCCACAGTTGACAGTATTGTAGGGCATCCATGAGGAAGGGAACTGGGGTACGATAATGTGGCGAGGAATAAAGCTAAGAAAGGGTAATGGAAGATAACAGGTCACAACAACCCGAATCCTGCCGATTGCTTCTTCCGCATGAGCTTATTCCCGTGCTGCCATCTATTGGTGTTAAACTGGATCAGAGATGGCCCTGTTGTCCTCCCAGGTGGAGATGGGAGCTGGCGGAGTTGTGGAGCGGGTGCGAGCCTATTTTGGGTCTCGGCTGGCTTCTGCCGCTCTTTGCCGCGAGGCTCCCGCGTCTCACCTGGGCCAGAGATGAACCTGGCAGAAGGGCGGGCAGGCAGCGTACGAAAAGCAGTAGCATCTTGTGAATGTGCGTGTGGTTTTCAACAGGTGAACACTTTCCAAGCTGTCCTGATCACAGACGGAGTGTCGTCTTTTGCCATATTTAACTACCATGAAATCAGCTGGACCACGGGGACAGCCAGTGGAGGAGACCCCCTGACCGGTCTCGGTGGGGTGATGGCCCAGGTGAGGCTCTTGCTCTCATATGCCCATCTCTGTTGAGTTCTCGGATGGCTGCCTGTAGCTTTCCCAATGTATCCGTGGTCACTCATGCCATTAGGTCCCTCAGCATCCCCAGTACTGGCCTTGCGAGCCCACTGCCGGGCACGGCGGGACGAGCGCTCCAAAATTTGGTGTAGGCTGCGGTGCCGCAGCCAGTCCATCGACCCGAGGGGGGCGAGGTTCCCTGTGTAAGGCAAGCCTCCCTCTGTTACTTCCTCACTTTATCTCAGACACTCAATACATACACCCATAGATCTACATGTACATACATACGCATGTATATATAGGTACAGAAATGTGGAAATATACATCCATACTGCTTGTAGTAGCTGTTGAGCTTTTCACTCTCATTCAAACTACTTGAAAACGGATATCTCTGAAAAGAGACTTGACAACGAAAGAAGATACAGTCGCGAGTTATCGCGGGGGACAGAGAAGTGCGGAAACGCGGCGTCTCTTTCCTGTAGCAAAGATGCGTGATGCAATTTGCGCTCTCTCTGTTTTAGGCTGGCTTCAATGGTGGAAATATCACCAACTTCTTCAGCATCCCAGGCTCCAGAACGCCAGACATAGTCAATATTGAAGAAACAACCAATGTTAACATCCCCGGGCGCTGGGCTTTCAAAATAGATGGCAGAGAAATAGATCCAGCCAATGGCTGCAGCCTGAGAGGTAAGCGTTGCTTTTATTTCAGGTTTCGAGGTGCGGCGCAGCAAAAGGTAACGCTGGTGGGACGCCGGTGGAGAGGCGCCCGACCGCTCTGGGCTGCTGTGCGATTTGTGTTTTTGCTAAGGCGTCCCCTCGAGCTGGAGCTGCGGCGATGGAAACGCGCGAGCAGGATTCGGTCCCGTGCACGTCTCTGAGTGGCTGCGCGCGGCGCAAAGTCATCACCCGACTATCAGCAATACTTGTCAGTCTGCTGACGGCAAAAGGCTAACGCCCTGAAGAGCGGATGGAGAGGTTTGTCGTTCGTGTCAGCGTGGGCACGTGTGGTTAGGCAGGAGAGCATCCTCGGGAGCGTATGCGAAGGAGCCATCGTCAGCTGTCGTTTGCCCTTTGTCCCAATTGGCGTCGCCTCTCCCAGGGTGGTGTCGGCACGCTCACGGCCGGCCGGACCCGGCTCACGAGGAGTATTTGCAGCAAACTATCTGTGCAGATGAGGCCTCTCTCGCTAGCTCTGAGAAAATGGAGAGGGGCACATAAATACTTGGGACTCTTCTCTGCTCTCGGTGTTGCTTTCATCCAGCAGCTAACAAGACTGTCATTGATGCCAGGTTTTATTCCTTCCTGGGATTTTAGTGGCATGGTATTGCTGGAAGCCTCCATTCCTCACGTTCCTGCATCAGTGATGTTGTCTCCATGTGTCACCGACAGCGTGGGGATATAAAGGCATTAATAGATGCACACAGCAACTGCACAGGGACTCTGCTGCAGAGAGATTATGGCATCGTTCGACAAATAAAACGGTCAGGAACATCCACTTGCTCCGGGAGTCTTTCTAGCAAGAGAAGAGTGTCACTCGCCGACGAACACCGGAGATGTCACCGGTCTGAGACGTGCGGCTTCTTTATGTTCTGGTTTAGGACTGTACCAAAGAAGGCCCGTGAGACTCTGAGGCTCTCGCAGCCTCAGCAGAGGGTTCGGGTCCGAGTGCTCCAGCCACTTCCAGATGCCGACCCCAGGAAGAAAGGCTAGACTTTGCAAAGGGGCTGAAAGCCGGTCTCGGCTTTGTAAGTGACAAGGGCAGCGTGGGTAGATTCCACCACTGGATTTGCGTTTCACGGTGGACAGCCGGTCGCCCTCCACGAGAGGAGATGCAGCGCTAGGCGTCGGAGGCGAGGGGGCCCGCCGTGCCTAATGGCGCTCATTTGCCCAAATCCCCCGCACCAGGGCGGTCGGCGCAGGAGCCCTCACGAGTGAGTCTTGCTAAGAGGAGGTGTCGTTCGTGCAGGGAAGCGGAAAATAGCTTGTTTTGTAGCAGGCAGGGAAGAGAACAAAAAGTTTAGGAGAGGTAAACTCAGGCAGCGTGCACGGTGGAAGCCACGCGTCTGAGAAGTGTGAAAGACGGCCATATGGAGGAGAGGGAAACTCTCACGGGTATTTGCCACCCTTGTTCTCCCATCCGCTCTCTGCCTCTCACGTCTCTCGCCAGACAAACCTGCCTCCCTTTATAGTACCGCCGTGTAACAAGTCTGCTCAGTCTATTGCTGTGTGATCCCTCATCGTCTCCTGTCGTCGCTGATGTATGGCGTGGAAGTTACTTACCAGCAGCTCTCTGGTTTCATAGCTACTATGAGCGCTTTCTGAATGGGAATGAATTGCTTCTGGGCCGCTGATGGCGGAGTCGCTCTTCAGCCGGCAAAGGTACGTGAACGGAGGAATTATGGAGACGGCAACAAAGCTGGAGGACGGCGCAAGTGCAGCGACGGTGCTGGAAATGGCCTCCAGAAGGCGTGAGCTTTACCAGAGGACTTTCCCTTTGAGAAAATTGCAAAAACGGCCCTTGGGCCCCACGGTACTGACGCACAGCAAGGGTGGTGGGTGTGCAGAAGGAAGGAATAGCCTTCAAGTTAGCTAGCCCGTGCGGCGCAGCACCGACCCTGGATTTGTGGCAGCGCTCGCGCCATCCCACGGAGTTGCGGCACGGGTACGACTTGAAGGGGGCGCGCGGTACGTCTCGATCGCAAGCTTCTTTTTCAGCCCTTTGCTGAGTGGCTCTTGCCGGGAGTCCGCACAAAGAAAGTGGCGGGCGAGAAGCCGGTAGCAGGATGCTTTGGCAGCGTTCTCGATCATAGAGCCGTCACAGCCCTCCGAGGACGGACACGGTGCGGTTAGAGCGCGTTCCTCTGTTTAGAGAAGCGATGTAGCGTGGGTTTTTCCCTTTCTGTCTTTCTAGGACATTTTCTCCGTCAAGGGGAGATCTTCTGGGACAACGCCAACTGCACCACCAAGTGCCGCTGCCTGGACTTCAGCAACGAGATCTTCTGCCAGGAGATGGCTTGCGGCTCCTTTGAAGCCTGCGAGCCGAAAACCAAGTTCTTCCAGTGCGTGCCGGTGGAGAGCAGCACCTGCGTGGTGTTCGGAGATCCACATTACCACACCTTCGACGGCTTCCTCTTTCACTTCCAGGGTTCCTGCTCCTACCTCCTTGCCAGGCAGTGCTGGCCAGGCTCCCAGCTGCCCTACTTCAACGTGGAGGCCAAGAATGAGAACCGAGGCGGCTCCTCCGTCTCCTGGCTGAGGGATATTTTTGTGGAGGTCTACTCGCACAAGATCGTCCTCCCCAAGGGCAGCTTTGGGAAAGCAAAGGTAAGAGCCCCGCTGAAAGGGGACAACTAGCTGGGTTGGCTTCTCTGAGGCGGTGGCGAGACTGCGACGGCAGCCCGGAGAACGTGGGACGGCGTTTCCGGGCCCTGCGCGTCCCTCGGGAAACGAGTATGGGTGACGGCCGTGGCGGTAAATGCTTGTGGCTTACTGACGGCTGTCCTTCTGCGCACGTCCCTAACCCTCAGAGACCGTAACGGGTCTGCACGGCTCCTGTTTGTGTCCCAGAGTGAGGGCTCTGCTATTTTACGTGCCGGCTTAGTTGTCCGGTGTTGTTCCCGCAGGTGGATGACTTGGTGGTGTCCCTACCCATCTCTCTGGAGCTGGGTGCGATAAAAGTCTACCAAAGTGGCTTGTCCACAGCCCTGGAGACTGACTTTGGCCTGCTGGTGACCTATGACGGACAACACTACGCTTCCGTCTCCGTTCCAGGCACGTACATCAATGCCACGTGCGGTCTATGCGGGAATTACAATAAAGACCCGGAGGACGATACCCTCCGCTCAGACGGCAGGTTGGCCGCATCCGTGCCGGACCTGGGAGAGAGCTGGCGAGTGCCGCACCCGGAGCGGAAATGCTCGGCCGGCTGCTCGGAGAACTGCAGCCTCTGCGACGATGCCACCGAGTCTCTCTATTTCACCTCTGAATACTGCGGCTTCATCAACAAAAGCGGCGGGCCGCTGTGGGAGTGCGGCGCCGTTGTGGATCCCACCGCCTTCATCCACAGCTGCGTCTATGACCTCTGCAGCGCACGGGACAACGGCACCGGCCTCTGCCAAGCCATCCAGGCGTACGCTGCGGTGTGCCAGGCCCTGGGCATCTCGGTGGGAGAGTGGCGCACCCAGACGGGATGCGGTAAGCGTCTGCGTGCTCGTGCTGGGAGCCTTTTCTGACAGAAGGGGAGCGATTTCAGGGGTCTGCCCGTGTGCCCGACAGCATATAAGATAAGGGGGGGGGGGAAATCCAGGGGAGGGAGTCGCTCGAGGCGGAGGGAGTCGGGCGAGAGCCCGTCGATCCCTCTTCTCCGTGGCATCAGACTTTTGCGCCAGCCAAAGGGCGGCACGAGTCGGGCACGGGGCGGGAGCTCCGTCTCGCTCTGCGGACGGTCGGCTGCTGTGACGAGAGATGGAGGCTGGACCGGAACGGGGACTGGCCGGCGGCACGCTTCTCTGCCCAGCCTCCTTGCTTGCGGCGTTAAATAGCTACGGGCGGCTTGATGGTTCCGGGGCCGTTTTGGAGAAGCTATTGCTTGTAGGAGAGGAATGGCCGGGGAGGTGCGGGAGGGAAATGGAGAGGACAATCCTTCTTTCAAGTGGGACTCCCGGGTCACTCTGCATTGTCTCTGCTGTGCGTCCAGGGGAAAAAGGTAATTGGCCCAGGACCGTGCCGTAACGTGGTCCTCCGGTTGTTTGTCTCCCCTCTGCGCCCACAGCGACGGCAGTGCGGTGCCCGGAGCGCAGCCGCTATTCGGTGTGTGCCAGCAGCTGCCCCGCCACGTGTTCAGACCTCACGGCCCCGCTGGCCTGCACCTCCCCGTGCGCCGAGGGCTGCGAGTGCGACGAGGGCCACGTCCTCAGCACGGACCGCTGCGTCCCTGTCCGGGAGTGCGGCTGCGATGTGGACGGCCAGTACTACGCCATCGGACAGTCTTTCTGGGCGGCGGCGGACTGCACGGTGGAGTGCCAGTGCGAGGACGGCGGGGAGGCCAGGTGCTTTAACGCCACCTGTCCCGAGGGGGAAGTCTGCGCCATCGAGAATGGCTACCGGGGCTGCTATCCCAAACGGGAGAGCCTGTGTTTGGTAGGGCAGAACCAGGTGCTGCAGACGTTTGACGGTGTCGCCTTCGCCTATCCACTGGAGCACTCCTACACGCTGCTCAAAACCTGCCCGGAGAGACCGGACTTCATCGAGGTGGACATCAGCCAAAAGAAGCCCGGTTCCGCTCCCAACGGGCCACGTGTCGTGCGGATCCAGGTGCTTGGCCAAGAGGTGAAGATTGGAGGCGGCAGCCCGTCGGAGATCAAGGTAAAGGTGCTGCCGTCAGGGCGGCCCACCCCGGGGCCGGGGCGGGAGGTGGTGACTCACGGTGGGATGCAGCGTCCCTTTGGAGAAGGGCTCGTGGCCCTGTGGCCCCGCATCGTTCCCCCAGGTTGGAGGCCTCGGGCACCACAGCGGCACTTGGAGGAGGCCCGCGTGGGCCATCGTGGTTTGCGGGCCCTTTAGGTGCCTGCGGAATTGTTGTCGCAGCACCGTTATTTATGTTGGCTTGCCGAGTCAGCTCTGGAGACTTTCCTGACGTTGCGGTTGTCTCCCGCAAGTTGTTTTTTCCCTGGGAAAACATTCTCCGGGGGACAAAAAAGCAAGGAAACAGCTCTATGCCCTCACTCGAAGGAGGATCTGGGCCTTGGACTTGGTGGGACCTGGTCCAGAAGCGTTTAGCGTACTCGGCGCATTGTGGCCGGCAGACGGGAAAAGCCGTGCAAAGTTGCGGCTCCCTCCCTGAAGCGTCTCGATCTGCTTGTTACTTGCAGGTGAATGGTTATGATGTGGAGCTGCCCTATTTCCACCCTTCCGGCCGCCTGGAAATTTACCGTAGCGACAACGGCACCGTGATGGTGTCAGAGGGGCTCGTGGCTATCGGCTACTACGATTTGGGCCTCCTGGAGATCCGCCTTTCCACCGCCTACTTCAACTGTACCGGGGGCCTGTGCGGCCTCTTTAACGGCAACGCCGGCGATGAATTCTGCCTGCCCAAGGGCAAGTGCACGGACAACCTGGAGCTCTTCCTGGAGAGCTGGACCACGTTCGATGAGATCTGCAACGGGGAGTGCGGGGACCTCCTCAAGGCTTGCAACAACGACTCGGAGCTGCTCAAGTCCTACAGGAGCCGCTCCAACTGCGGCATCATCAACGACCCCACCAACAGCTCCTTTCTGGAGTGCCACAGCGTGGTCAACGTCTCGGCCTACTACAGGACGTGCCTCTTCCGTCTGTGCCAGAGCGGGGGCAACCGCTCGGAGCTGTGCGACTCGGTGGCGCGCTACGCCGGCGCCTGCAAGAACGCCGAGGTGGACGTCGGCCAGTGGAGAAGCCACAGTTTTTGCCGTGAGTCCGGCAAAACTTTTAAGTATCTGAGGCGGGGAGAAGGGGACGTAGACCCTGCCGACCTCGGGCAGAGTTTTTTGTCAGGAGTTTGCGGGCGTACAGACGTAGAGCAGCTTTTCCAATGGGATGCCGAAAATTACGGGCTCTCTTTTCCTCATCTCCTCTCTTGTCTCCAGCGGTTACCCCCTACCCACAGGGTGTTTCTCCGTGGCTGAGCTGGAAGACACTCGATAGCAGAAGGGCCGTTCGGGAGGGAGGCCCTGAATCGACAGCGCTAATGGCAGCATTAGATGTTTGAAGTCGTACGGAGGGGTGGGGGCCGAGGTGCTTAAACGCTGGCCATCGGGGGCAATTTTCCTGCTCTCTTTCCGATCGGTGGACCAAAGATTGGCTTTGCTGTCGAAAGAGCTAAGCCCATTAGGGCTTTCCGCCACGAGAGAGGCCGGCACGTATGAAGCGCTCTCCCGCTCAGCGTATGGAAGGGAAATAAGGGAATAGCGATAGGAATGCCATGTTTCACGAGCCCAAAGGCAAGGTAGCACCGTCCCCCACATCGACGGTAGTTTCTGAGCCGCGCTCGTGCTGGCAGAGACAGATTTCCCAGGGAAGCGATTTCAGGGTGGCATTTCAGGAGGCATCAGAAATTTTGTGATGCAGCGTAGGAGCATTCCAGAGCTGCAGATGGTGTCTGGCAGCGCCGTACGCCACCACCAGAGGATAATTTGAATAACACTTGTTTGTAGTTGTCGCTATAAACTTGCTGCCGATGTGAAAACATTCATTATTCAGAAGCAAATGTGAAAAATCCCCAGTGTGGAAGTACATGGTGGGGAGGCAGCCCCCATCTCCGCCACGGAAGTTCGAGGGAGCCCCGGCCTCGTACCCTCCGATATAGCAGAAGGAGGCGTCGTTCGGCACGTAGCCGGACAGGGCTATGATGCGAGGGCGATGGCCGAGAGGAGAAGTTGCAAAGGGGTTGGGAAGAGCCGGTGGCCAGCAAGGTGCTGGGACTGTTTTCCCTCCTGTTGTTTTCCTCCGAATCGGTCGCCGCTTGCCTCGTTCCCACCTTCTGCTCGTTCCCTCGCCGGGTGCTTCCACAGGGCCTCTGGAGCTGGAAACTCACCCTCCACTTTTGTCGACCCTGCAGCTCTCACCTGCCCGGAGAACAGCCATTTTGAGGAGTGCATGAGCTGCGTGGAGACCTGCGAGACCCTGGCCACGGGCCCCGTCTGCACGGACGCCTGCACAGAGGGCTGCCAGTGCGACGAGGGCTTCGCCCTCCGTGGCGCCCGCTGCGTTCCCCGCGGCGAGTGCGGCTGCAATTTCGAGGGGCGCCAGCTGGCCACCAACCAGACCTTTTGGATGGACATCGCCTGCCACTTCCTATGCTACTGCAACGGCTCTGACAACAGCGTGTACTGTGAGAACGTCTCCTGTAAGGACGATGAGTACTGCCTGGAGGAGAACGGCCTTTACTACTGCCACGCCCGCACTGACGCCTCCTGCATTGTTTCCGGCTACGGACACTACTTGACTTTTGACGGCTACTCTTTCGACTTCCAGAGCAGCTGCGCGTTGGTGTTGTGCACCACGATCACCCGGCCGAGGGCGGAGCGCTCGGACACTTTCCCGGCATTCACCGTCACGGCCAAGAACGAGGATCGGGACACCTCTCTGGCCCTGTGGGTGAAACAAGTGGAAGTGGAGGTCTTCAATTACAACATCGTCATCCACCGGGCCTACAAGTATACCGTGCTGGTGAGTGCGGGCCCGCGAGGGCCGCGGTTATTTCTCCCTGCCGTGGCTACCGAACCGTGGAGCGATTCCCCGGGCACGAGGCCTTAAGGCTCGCCAGGTTTTCCAGGGGTGGGGAAGCACGTGGATTCGGGCTCGTCCCTAGGGTGCCGCCAGGCACGGCTTTAGGAGGAGGCTTCCGTTGCGGCCGCTCTGTTTCGGACGTAGAGGCGAGGTCGGCGGGGACGTGGCTCCGAGATCGCCGAGGCGCTCTCGTCCGTGTCCTCCCGCGGCGGCTCTGATCATCGTTCCCGCTAACGGCGTGTCTCGTTTCCTTCCTCGCAGATCAACAATGAGCGTCTCTATCTGCCCCTGAAGCTGGGCCAGGGCAAAGTGAACATCTTTGCCTTTGGCTTTCACATCGTGGTCGAGACGGACTTTGGGCTGAAGGTGGTGTACGACTGGAAGACCTTCCTCTCCGTCACTGTGCCACGCAGTTTTCAGAACCTGACCTACGGCCTCTGCGGCCGCTACAACGGCAACCCCGAGGACGACCTGGCGGCCGTGGGCGGCGCGCCGGCCGCCGGCGTCGCCGACTTCGTCCAGAGCTGGGCGAAGCGGGACGCGTTCTGCCGCGTGGGCTGCGGCGACCGCTGCCCCGCCTGCGGGAAGGTGGAAGGCTTCTGGAAGCCCCAGCAGCTCTGCAGCCTCATCCCCAGCCAAAGCGGGGTCTTTGCCAAATGCCACAGCAAGATGAGCCCCAGCTTCTTCTACAAGAACTGCCTCTTCGACACCTGCGTCGATGGGGGAGCCATGCAAACGGCCTGCAGCTGGCTGCAGAATTATGCCAGCACGTGCCAAACGCAGGGCATCGCCGTTACCGGCTGGAGGAACTTCACCTCATGCTGTAAGTGACACCCCGCCTCCGGGTCCTTCTTCTCTAGAGGAGCTTCCTTGATTTGTCCACCGTAGCTGTAGCACTTCCATGAGCTCACGCTGTAGAGAGGTAGCAGAGCACCACGTGGTGCACGGGCAGGCACCCGCTACCTCCAGATCATCCACCCGGATACGTCCCGGGTCCCCACGGTCAGCGTCCGGGGATAGCCCCGGGGATCCCCTCGTTTTCTCCCGGATTAGGGGGCGGTCAACGGAGCGGTGAGCTAAAGCGGCGCAGTAGGTGCGCACGTGGTCACCGCTGAGCGCGCCGGACCGACCTGTCTGCAGACCTGGGAGGGGGAGGCCGACGGCCCGGTGGCCGGTCCTTCCCGCGCTTGCCGAGCGCGGCGGAGGTGTGGAACCGGGTCTGGGGCGTTATGTTCTCGTGGAGTTGTTACGAACTGCGTGCGTTCTAGCGGGAGCAGGGATGGCAAGGGGGAAGCCTCGAGTTCAGAAAGTATCCGCTGTCCCTCTGTCGGTAAACAGGAATTGTAGCAGTTGTCCTCAAAGCCAGGAGTGCGCGTTTGCTCTAATGAAACCGCACGTTCCCGTCAATGAGATGACGACGTGATGTTCAGTTAGGCTCCCGAGGATGGGGCCCACAAGGCTCTCTGGCAGCCGATCTATTTGGCAAATAAGATGGGAAGTAATTGTCTTTGCTAACTAGACTGAAAATTAATTAATGTCGTTCTTCCTTCTATCGAGCAAACTCAAGGCTCGGAAAGCACCGCTCTCACAGGGCCGGGGCGGCGAGGCCGTCAACCGGCGCCCCGCACGCCAGGTCCCAATTGGTCCCTGACAGGGTGTGGGGAGAAGCGACCCGCTCGGGCGTGAGCATGTGTCTTGTGGGCTTCACGCTCTGAAGGCCCAGTAAAAAAACGTGCCCTCGCAAAAGGAGCGCGGAGGCTCCGTGCTCTACCGGAAAGGCCCCAGGGCAAGCACGGGTATCTCTGCTGCTGGGCGACCTTAGTCTGGTGTCAGCGAGCAGGCTTGTTGGTGGGACAGCAGGGAGCATGAGCTCTCGGGGAAACTGGCGTGCCCCAGCTCAGAGGCGGTGGCGAGTAGCAGAGAAGCGTTGCTCAGCTTGGACGGGGCAGCTGGCGAGCGGCGTAGGATGGAGGGACGAAGGCTGCTTTTTCCCTTTAGTTGCGTGCCTGCGAGCTCCAGGTCCCTCTCTGAGCAGCGTGGTCCATGTTTAAGGACCATGGCAGGGGAGTTAGCTGGCCAGGGACACCAGCGGTGGGGATTATGGCTCCACGTGTGGCTGGCTGCCAGCTCGGTTTTGTCCAGAGTGCCAATCGCTATCCGTTTTGTCCTCTGGTAACATTGCAGCCGTCAGCTGTCCCCCCAACAGCCACTACGAGAGCTGCGTGTCCCTGTGCCAGCCCCGATGCGCCGCCATCCGCCTGAAGAGCGACTGCAGCCACTACTGCGTGGAGGGATGCCAGTGCGACCCCGGGTACGTCCTCAACGGCAAGAGCTGCATCCTTCCCCACAACTGCGGCTGCTACTCTGATGGCAAATACTATGAGGTACGCCGCTCGTGTCCGTCTCTCGGGGCTTCTCTGATATTTCTGGGCAGAGTCACGTGTTCTGAGCGGGGACGGCGGTCAAGCCGGGCCGGAACCTGGTATCGCGCTGGGTCCGTTTGCCAGGGTCGTAGCCTCAGCCAGAGCGAACGCTCCTCAGGGCCTGGAGGGACAGGTCGTTCACAGGCATCGGGTGTTTCTGCCGGTGCACGGCCACGCTTGGAGATGGCTGTGAAGGCTGGTGGTTTTGCAACAAGCGAGAGCGGTCGGGGAACAAGGGCCGGAGCGGGCAGGCGTGCATTGACCGGAGGCACAGAGAGGCGAAGCGGGCTCTGCAGCGAAGCCCCGGCATTTGCCGGGGCCAAGCTGACCTGCGGTGTCCCGCATTGTCCCGAGGCCTCCTCTGAGCTGCGGAGCGTATTATCGTCGCTCCCGCTGGAGGACTCCCCGTGTCAGGGCTGGGGTTCAGCTCTGATCTGAGTACCAGCACGCACTTGGGTCAGGTTGCTTAATATATCAGGCGCGCCTCTCCCACGCCAGCCTTGTTTCCAGCCTGAGAGTCTTGCACGGCCGCTTTTTTGGAGCTCTGGCGTGAGGAAGGCTGGCATAGAGCAAGGAAGCCTTGATCTGAGGGCCTATAGTCTTACCCGAGTCGGTAAGACTTGACAAGGCTAGAGCCTGGTACTAAGCTGCTGACAGAAACGGTGCGTTTCGGTGAGGGTAGGCGTGACACAGCGGCAGCGCGGGACTTTCGTGGCTCTAGGGGGCATCCGGGGTAGAGAGGAGAGGGACGTCCTGCTACGGTGCGCTGCATAGGGAATCTTTCTGTCTATCAAGGATGTCAAGCGGTGTTGGGTGTGGGTGACTCGGGTGTTAGGCAGAGATGGGAAGGAAGTGGCAGAGCGGGGAAAGAAAGGGTCAGGACTGGGAAGACTGGCTTTGATGGGTGCCGAAGTCCAGGACTGTGTGCCAACGTTGTTCTAGGTATTCCATATGAGACTGTTTGACTGTTTTATGTGAAATTTACGGTTTGGTAGCTGTTGGATGTTACTTGTGAGTTAGAACCAGGAGGGTGTTGGGCTGACGGCATCGGTTGTGTTATCGCGGGTTGGACGCCGTGTCAGTGAAACTGTTGTGCGTGCGGTGTCTTTACCGAGCCCTGCGCCCATAAGGAGCCGGTATTTGGGTACCGTCCTATGAGAGGCCTAGGCCAGATGGGTCGAGGGCCAGCAAGGCATAAGAAAGGGGTCAAAGAGGTATTCGGCGTGCTGTGGTTTTTGTTTGTGTACGAGAAGCGAGGAAGGCTGAGGCGGCGGCGGAAACGTGCAGTCGCCTCGCGCCTGTGGGTAGCAGAGATGTCCTTGCAATGTAGGTGCAAGCTACCGACGCGTTCTTTGCGCCTTTTCCTCTGTCCTCGTTGCATCCAGCCTTTCTCGCTCTGTGGCAGACAGATGTAAACCTAGGCCCGAGTGTCGGCAGAGGGCAGGGCGGGGCTCCCTGGCCCTGCTGGCCGGTGACGGTTCCCCCTTTCAGCCCAAGCAGCTCTTCTGGACCGGGGACTGCACCCGGCGGTGCCGCTGTTTCCGGCGCAACCTCATCCAGTGCGACCCGCGGCACTGCAAGTCGGACGAGGAGTGCGCCCTGCGCAACGGCGTCCGCGGCTGCTTCAGCACCAGGAGCTCCTTCTGCCTGGCGGCGGGCGGTGGCGTCTTCCGTACCTTTGACGGGGCCTTCCTCCGCTTCCCCGCCAACTGCGCCTTCGTCCTCTCCACCATCTGCCAGAAGCTGCCCGATTTCTCCTTCCAGCTCATCATCAACTTTGACAAGTGGTCCTTGCCCAACCTCACCGTCATCTCCCCTGTGTACTTCTACATCAATGAGGAGCAGATCCTCATCAGCGACAGGAATACCGTCAAGGTAAGGTGTGGTCAGGAGCGCGTGCCCGCTCCGCAGCGGGGCCACAGGCCACGCCACCGGCTCCCGAGCGGAGGGGGATGGCGCGCGAGGCCGCACGACGGTCTCCGCGAGGCCCCCGGAAGGTTCCGTCGGTGGCCGTGCGAGGCGAAGGACGTGGCTGTCATCTGTTGGGCTTTTTGGAGCGATGTCAGCTGGGACAAAAGGGCCGGCAGGACGCGCAGACGTCCGCAGCCTGGGAGTTTGTAGTCGCGTACCTGCCCGCCTCTCGGCGGCGTGGGCAAAGCTGTCCTTTCGAGCGGAGGGATACGGGGCGCTGGCTATGGCCGCAGCGTCGCTCGGTCTCTGAAGGGAGCTGTCTGTGGCCTTTGCTGGTGAGAGGGTAGAGCCTGTGCACGTGAGTAGGTTCCCCTTAGCGGCGCAGCCTCCGGTGGGCACTTAAGGGAGGTGGTGGCGCTTGGAGCGATCTATCGGGCTGCAAGATGGCAGAGGTTGTGTCGGCCACCGCCGAGGTCCAGTTTTCACAGCTGGAATAGCGGGAGACAGTTGCGGAGCTGTTTGCGCGCGGCTCGCCCTCGCATCCGTAGGCAGAGGGGACGGGAGGGACGTCAGCCTCGTGTCTTCTCCCGCTGCAGGTGAACGGCAGCCACGTGAGCATCCCCTTTGTCACGGGGCTTTCCACGAAGATCTTCAGCCAGGAGGGCTTCCTGGTCATAGACTCCAGCCCCGACATTCAGATCCGCTACAACGGCTTCAACGTCATCAAAATCGCCCTCGGAGAGCGGCTGCAGAACAAGGTGTGCGGCCTCTGCGGCAACTTCAACGGCGACCGGACGGACGACTACGCGACGCTGCGGGGGAAGCCGGCGGTCAGCAGCGTGGTGCTGGCGCAGAGCTGGAAAACCAACGGCATGCAAAAGAGGTGAGCGGTCCGACGGCCCTTCCCTGCCGGGCGGGAGCAGGAACGGGGCCGGTCGTGACGGCGGCCCCCGTGACGTGTCCGGCGCCCACAGCTGCAACGAGCTGCAGTACTCGCAATACACCGCTTCCTGCGACAACGTCCAGATCCAGGAGCTGCAGAGCGACAGCTACTGCCTGAAGCTGACGGACATGAAAGGTTTCTTCCAGCCCTGCTATGGCCTCCTGGACCCCCTGCCCTTTTACGAGTCCTGCTTTCTGGATGGCTGCTACAACCACAAGAAGGTCCAGCTGTGCGGTTCGCTGGCCGCTTACGGCGAGGCCTGCCGCACGTTCGGCATCCTGGGCACCGAGTGGATCGAGAAGGAGAATTGCTGTAAGAGAGCCGGGGGCCCTCCAGGTTGAGGGGAGCCGTGTCCCGCCGGGACCGCAACAGGCGGGAGAGGGGGAGAGGTGCCGCCGGGGCGGAGGTGGCCCGCGGCGGTCGGAGCCGCCCGCCCTGCGGTCCGAGGGTAAAGATCGTGTCTGCGCTCTGTCTTGTGCTGTTTAGCAGGAGTGGTGGAAGATCCCTGCGTGGGCGCCGACTGTCCCAACCGCAGCTGCGAGCTGGACAACGGCGGGGAGCTGTGCGGCTGCATCGAGCCCCCACCCTACGGGAACAGTGAGTCCTCCGGTCCCGGCCGCAGGGCCGGCACCGAGCGGCACGGGCGCGCGTTAGGCCATCGTACAGCCCCGGGGTTTTGGGAAGGGAGACGCCGAGGGCCGGGACCTCTGCCGAGGCGGGGTTTTGCGGTCACACGCAGGGAATGGGTTTTCTGGAGAGCGCGTTAGGAGCACCTCTCGCTCGGGAGCGCTTAGGGCAGAGAGGACATGGGACGGGCAGAGAGTGCCGCAGGAGACGGTCCCCGCCTGTTTCTGGCAGCGGGGAAGAGGACCGAGTAGGCCGGCGGCCTGAGCCTGTGGCGCCATTTCTAGCGACCTGTAGCGGTCTCGTCTTCCTCTGTAGCCACCCACGACATCATTGACGCGGAGGTGACCTGCAAAGCCGCCCAAATGGAGGTGTCCATTTCGAAGTGCAAGCTGTTCCAGCTGGGCTTTGAGCGTGAGGGGGTGCGGGTCAATGACCGCCAGTGTCCCGGCATCGAAGGGGAGGACTTCATCTCCTTCCAGATCAACAACACCAAAGGCAACTGCGGAAATGTGGTGCAGGTAAGCCGGGGCACGGCGCGCCAGGGGCCGGGAGCAGAGGCCAGGGCGTTCGTCTCGGGCGTCTTCCCGTTTGTGCGAACTCGAGGTCAGAGCGGGCAGGGGGAGCGTGTCTTCAGGAGGCGGCTCCACGGAGCGAAAGGGTCCCGGCACCTGGATCGTGCGCGTAGGTCTGACGGTCGATCGGGGCAGCTTGCGCTCAGGCGGTAGGATGTGGGCGGGCTTTGTAGCACGCACGGTCTTTCGGTGTGGGTTTGTTGTCCCCTCGCTGACTGGTGTCCCGGTCCAGAGGTTGCAGGAGGAGGCGGAGGAAAAGTCGGGAGGCTGAGGAGGGCGGTCTGCGTATTCGGAGCTGTTAAGCGCGTGAGGAACTTGTCGGCAGGGGAGCACGGAGGCCGCGTGGTCTCCGGCCAGCCGGGCAGTCCTCCTCCACGATGGCCCGGTTTGACACCGGTTCGGAGAGTGAGCGCGCCACGCTCGGGAGGCGCTGTCGTGGGGTGGGGGGTCAGGGAAAACAGAGGCGAGTCTCGTAGAGTAAGGATGTTGTGCAGCCGTTTGCAGCCCCACTGTACCGTATTCGATCCGGCCAAGGCGGAGGAGGGGCGGCAGGGCCCTCGGTATCGTGCGGCTCGTTGAGGAGCCAAGGTGTTCTTTAGGAGCAGGGGAGTGGGAACGGCCGGTCTCGAGCGACGCCCCGTGTTCCTTCTGCAGTCAAACAGCACGCACATAGTGTACAAGAATACGGTGTGGATAGAGAGCGCTAACAACACCGGTAACGTCATCACCCGGGACCGGACCATTAACGTGGAGTTTTCCTGCGCCTACGAGCTGGACATCAAGATCTCCCTGGATTCCGTCGTGCGGCCCATGCTCAGGTAGGAGCCGGGGCGAGCCACCCGGCCTCTCTCGTCACAGGGGCGCGGGAGCGGGCGGACGGAGAGCGAGGCGGCGACGGCTTGAAGCGAGGCGCCCGGTCGGGGGTTTGTAGCCTTTACTCCGTCCGAGCCAGGGTTTTTCATTGTTATCGTTAGCGTGATTAATCTGACGGTGCCGACGCAGGAAGGGAGCTTTACGACCAAGATGGCCCTGTACAAGAACTCGTCCTACAAGCACCCCTACCGGCAGGGCGAGGTGGTGCTCACCACCCGGGACGTGCTCTACGTGGGGGTCTTTGTCGTCGGGGCCGATTCCAACCACTTGATCTTGATGCTGAACAAGTGCTACGCGACCCCCTCGCGGGACAGCAACGACAAGCTGCGCTACTTCATCATCGAGGGAGGGTGAGCTACCGCGGGCCGGGCGGCCCGGCGCGGCTTGTCGGTTTTCTTCGGGTACGGCGGGGTGGGTGCTCGACGAGCCGGCGTAGTCGGTCGGAGCAGGGGAGCTGTCGGTCAGCGAGGCGGTCGTCCGAGATCTGGAAAGCGCGAGGAACAGGGCAGGTCGCTTTGTCAGCGGAGGCGTTAGTTCGCTTAGCGCGGAGCTAGTCGGAACCTCGACGTGCGACAACGTCCTGGCTGCAGAAAGAAGCAGCCTTTCTCGTGCTGCCGATGCCACGGGCGACGTGGTGTCCACGGGAGGCCGAGGGATGTGGACTGTGGTGGAGGCGACTTGGGAAGCGGGAGTACGATGAAGACGGAAGTGCCAGAGGGAGGTCACGCTCCAGAGGCGGGGCACGACGCCCTCGTCCAGAGAAGGCCGACACGGCGGGACCGGAGCGTGCCGCCGCGGGACCCGGGGCGAGAGGGGTCCTTTGAGGGAGGGTCCCGGTCACGGGAGGGCCGGGACAAGCGTGGGTGCTTTGCGCAGGTGCCAAAACGTGAAGGACAATACCATCGGCATCGAGGAGAACGGGGTGTCATTGACGTGTCGCTTCCACGTCACCGTCTTCAAGTTCATCGGCGATTACGACGAAGTTCACCTTCATTGCGCCGTCTCGCTCTGCGATTCGGAGAAATACTCCTGTAAAATAGTAAGCGGGGCAAGCGTCGAGGGACGGGTCGCTCGTACGCTGGGGTCCGGCAAAGCGCGGCGAGCCCGGCCAACCCGGCGTCAGAGGCGCGGCCGGAGAAGTAGCCCCGGGGATGAGGCCGGGAGGGCCGCGTGCTCCTCTAGGTGCCAGGAGGAGACCGCTGCTGCGGGCCGCTCACCTCGGGACCCGGGCAACTCTCTGAGCACGGTCGCCTGGTCCCTTTGGGACGCGGGCTGGCCAGAGGAGACGCAGGCAGGGGCTGAGAGTGACGGAGGTGGCATTTATCCCCGTGTAGAACTGCCCTCAGCACACAAGGATGGCCAGCGCGTTCGCTGAGGAGTCCAAGGAGCAGATCCTCTCGGTGGGGCCTATTCGGAGGAAGCGTAAGTGTCTGTGACCCCAAAGGAGACTGTGGGGGTTTGGCCGGCGTCTCGAGGTGAGCCCGCTGGCGGGCCGTGGCTCAGCATCCGGGCACGGCAGGATCCCGGGGCACCGGGGCGAGGGAGCGTGAGCGCGTGTGTTCTGTGGGGAGCGGCCGGTCCTTCGAGCGGGGATCGGGACAAGCGCAAGGGAGCCCTCGGGGGGGCTTTTGACGCTGTGACGTGAGGGCGGAGGGCATGCGGGTGCCCGTTGGATGGCTGGAGGCGTGGGCCTGGGTGCGAGTCTGCCTTACTCGAGGATGGGCGTTCTTAGGGGTCTGCGGGCGGTCACGTAGGGGACGGCGCGATGGCCGCGTGGCCCTACACAGTGGATGCTCCTTGTGGTCTCAGGGAAAGGGCCCGGGAAGGTTGTGAGCGTCAGGATAGGTGTTGCTTAGGGGTCACGGGGGATGACAGGAGCCTAACTGGGTCCCGGCGTTATCCCCGTGTCCTGTGTGATGCGAGGACATGCCTGGCAGGTGATGGGTGTGCTCTCGTGGGCCCCGCTGTGGTAGCAGAGAGTGTGGGAGCGTGGGTCTTGGGCGGATGAGGATCGGGGGCTTGGGCTCCGGGAGCTTTGCTCAGGTGTCCTCCTTTTCTCGTCGTGCCCAGGATCTGACTGGTGCGAGGACAACGGAGGCTGCGAGCAGATCTGCACGAGCCGGGCGGACGGACCCCTGTGCAGCTGTGTGACAGGGATGCTGCAAGGGGATGGCAAGAGCTGCAGGGGCAAGTACCAGCAGCGACGTAGGAGGAGTCGGGGCGAGCGTCGCGGGAGGCTTCCGTGCTGAAGCTGGAGGCCCAGTGGTGTGGGAAGGGCGGTGGGAACGCGGGGTCTGTTGCGGACAGCAGGGAGTCGGGAGGCAGGGAACGGGGCGCACGCTCTTCTCGGGGGATGAAGGCGCCTCGCAGCACGGTGCCCGAGGGCTGCGAGGCTGAGGGTGTCAGGCTTTGAAGAGCCGCCGGACAGTCAGCGGCAAGGGTGGTGATGGTGTGTAGCACGGTGTGGGGCGGTCGCAGGGGAGCGTCGAGGCTACGGGTCGAGTCTGGAGGCCAACTAAGGGGCTTGTGGGAGGGGGCTGGGGCTGGTGACAAGTAGGGGCACCTGGGAGAGGATGGGACCATTGCAGTTCTTGGGGACTTGGGGTGTCGGTGGAGGGGCGGGCGTCCGTCGCCCGCGTGCCGAGGCCCCGGCTCGAGCACGTGTTTTCTGGTGTCGGCAGCCTCCAGCTCTTCGGGGGAGCGCCGCGCCCGAGCGACCCTTCTGGTGGCGGCCCAGCTGTGGCTGTGGCCACGAGCAGCTCTGCGGGACCTGACCTCGTAGGTGCGGCTCTGCCGCCCAGCTGAGTACTGTTCTTGCGTCAGCCGGAGTCTTTGTAGGGTAGGAGATGGCACCCCCCGCAGCTGCCGCCGACCTGTTGTTCCGCGTGGTGACGAGAGAGGGACTCGATCCGGAGCGAGATGGGACGTGGACCTGGACGTGAAGGTGCTGCGTGGGAGGCACGGCGGCAGAGACGGCGAGTCAGAGCTGGACGTTCGCTGGCATCGATGTGGGACTTTGGGGTTTTTTTGGCAGGTGTCTGGCATCGATGTGGGAATTGCGGGTTTTTTTGCAGGTGTCCGGCATTGAGGTGGGACTTGAGGGGTTTTTTTGCAGGTTTCCATCATTGATGTGGGACTGGAGGGGTTTTTTTTCCAGCTTTTTGCCAGGATTTTCCTTGTAGCTTGCGCCGTAGGTGGCCCGCATCCCCGTCTGTAGCGTGGGATGGCCCGGGGCGCGTACTGTCCCCTTTCATGGATGGCTGCGAGTCTTCACGGTCTTTGGGAGCCGCCGTCGGTATTTTGCGAGCGCCTGGACTGGGACAGAGGTAGGTGTCGCGGCACGGGTCGCGGGCCGGGGCGGAGCGCCGTGTCGTTGTCCTCGTACGGTGTGATACGTCGGGAGCGTGTCATCCCCTGGCTCTCTGGAGCAGAGGTGTCGCTGTGGCGTGTGGCTGAGGGCCGAGCTCGTCCCTGGGGGTCTGGGAAGTCTGTGAACGTGCTGTGATGGTAACGGGCCGGTCCTAATGTTTGGAGAAATGTGGTTTTTAGTGGGCAGGAGCAAAAGGCAGAGAAAGCTGGGACAGAAATCCCTCCTGCGATTGCACGGTGCACTGTCTCGGAGGCGGTCGTTTTGGAGGCGAGGGCGGGTTCGGGGTCCGTGGGCGCAGGGTGGCATCGGGGTGCCCGGCGGGAGACTCGAGAGCTGCCTCGGGGTGCCGGTGGGCATGTGGGGGGCTGTCGGAGTCTGTGTCTTGTATTGTCTTTGTACTCTGTGAAATGGCTGCGTGGGAATAAAAAGTGTTGTAACCCTTTGTAAGTGGAGCGGTCCTGTGTGACGGTGGCGGGGATGGGGAGAGGGTGCCGGGGCCGGGAGGATGCCGGGGCCGGACGGGGTCCCCGGGAGGGTCGGGGAGCGGGGTTTTTGGGATGCCGGGTGGGGCCTGCGGAAGGTGTGTGCCCAGGGCCCGGGTCAGGGCTGGAGGATGGAGGAGTGCCAGCGCTTCATGGGGTGGGTCGGATGAGTTGGGATAGGTGGTGGGGAGGAGGGAGTAGTAAGCTATAGTGAGAAGGGCAGGTAGAACCCCAGGTGTTGGGTGGAGTCCCAGGGAGAGCTGAGGACCACGATGCCTGGAGGTGGGCAACGAGTAGGTCAGTGACCTCTGAGTGTAATGGCTGAAGGCCTGTGTGCCTATCCCCCCTGTCCCCTCGCCTGGCCGGCTGGTGGCTGTAATGGAGCGCGGGAGGAAGTTGCCATTGTGGGGGAGAGGAAGAGAAACGGGCGGTCGGAGCGAGGAGCCGAGGTCTTTGGCATCGGGGGGCGGACGGGCAGCGCCGGGGCGAGTCCGGCACGTTGGCGGCAGTCTTGTCGCGGTGCCGTTTGGCGAGGGATGGAGCGGTCTCTGTGTCGTGGGAGCGGCGTCGCTCCTGGAGACTGCGGGCTGTTTGCTGGTGGGAGAAACCCTGGAGGGAGGGCTCCCTGGGGGAGGGGGGTGGGGTTATGGGAGCAGTTGATATACCAGTGAGGGTTGGCTGTGGACGCCTGTCTGGCAAGGGCCCTTTGTGCCAGGGTGGGCAGGGGGTTGGCGGTGAAGGTCACGAAGAGCCCTGGAAGAATCGGGAGCGTCCATTGGCTCTAAGAACTAGGATACGACCCCTAATAGCAAGACTTGGCGGAAGGACCCACCGTCCGAGTGCTGGGATAGAGGGCCGCGGCCCATTTGGGACCGACCGGCACGGCGGGCGTGCCGGAGGTGTTGCGCTATGCGTAAGGGAGAGGCGCGATGGTACGGCCCTTACTGTTTGCCGTGCAGTCTTTGAGAGTCTCTGGGTGAGGAGTAGGGGGATGGGAATTCAAGGAGATGTTGTAGTGGGTTGTCTTGGTTTGAAAAGACAGGTGTCTGCGGAGGAAGGCAGGAGCCTCCCTTGAAACGGAAAGTGCAACCCCCTTCCCTCCAAATTATTATAATTTTGAAATTAACGGGCCTTCAGGCAAAGATGTGGGGAATAGGAATAACAGTTCTTTACTAAAATATATATATATATATAACACAAGGCAGGGAAAAACAAACAACCCACTGGTTTACACGGACAGAGTGAGGAATACAACCTGACCCCCTGTTAGGCTGGCAGTAGCAGTCCGATAAGACGCTGGCTGCAGTCCTCCTGAAGCGATGGATGTCGTTCTGTGGAAGCAGCGATCAGGTAAAAGAGTCTCGTCTTCCTCCGAAGGTCCAGCGGTAGGTAGGTAGCTCTTGTCCTCTGGGAATCCAGTGGAAGAAAGGCCGCTAGGGTGTTCAAAATCTCCGTTTCTGTTTGGCATGGACTGCTTGGCTCCTTCCCCCCCCTCCCCGGGCGGAGCATCTCACCATGGGATGGGGAGTCGTGAGGCAGTTCCTTGATGGGCCATGAACAGGAGATAGCCCAGGAGCGAGTTATCGATGGGTCGGGCGATAAGGCATTGTTGTGCCCATGAACAGGAGATAGTCCAGAGGGGGGAGGCAGGGAGCACCGGGACATGGGTGTCTACTAATGACCGTCTGGATAGGATGCGTTCTGGTCACGGTCTAGTTGGACCAAGTGTGAAGGTACGTTCGCCATGATCTCGAAGTCCAACAAGAAGGCGATCACGCCAAAGGGGTTTGCAGCAATCGAACGGTGAAACTGTATTGGTTGCCCGTAACGTGGCGTGCGATAGGTAAAGAGGGTGAAAGCAAAAGGGAAAGTAAATGGAAAGGAGGAAAGAGATCCACGGCGAGTACGGTGAGAGCAAGGCATCCTTGCGGTCCCAGGTCCCGGCAGCCTCTCGCCGGTGCTAACGATCATTGTGATCCTCGGTGGTGAAAGTCTCTGAAGTTTGGGTGCTGAGGAGGCCTTTTCTATGCCAAGTAGCGCACCTTCCTCCTCCTCTGTAGCTCTGCCTCCTCTTGGCTCCAGGGAGGCTGATCGGTCCGTCTTGATAACGGTTTTTAGGCCGGTCCTTGGCACTGGGGAACAGCACAGCTGTCTGTAGCCAAAGCAGAGCTGTGTAGCCTCTGCGAGTCTCCCTCCTTTGGCCGGTATCTCCCACGACAAGGTTTCTGGAAGGAAGAGGCAGAGACCGGCATCTGTACGTTTTGCCGTTTCCTGCCAGATGCAGCTTTTATCCTTGCCATGCCTGGGGCACCATGACCCTATGAGCCTGGCATTCCATTCTGAGGATCAGGAACGGCTTCTCGGGCACGCCACTGCGGACGGATGGCAAGATTACGGTCTAATGTTGGGGGTGCTGTACTGTCCGTACCCCTGAGGACAAGGTCGAGACAATGTTGATTTTGGACCAAGTAGTAGAGGTCTGCAATTGGTAATGAGGAGTAGCGTCTGGATCGGTAGCTCTCGTCCTTGTGGCCGACTTCAGTCCCTGAGGGGTGAAATGGGACTAATCTACCGCTCGCAGGAGCTGGTGTAGGAAAATCTGGAGGTAGGGTAGGAGATGGATTCTTGTCACAGGGCCTCAGGGAGCCAAGTGGGAAAGATGCCCTCGTGGACTTGCTATTTGGGAATAGAGGAGGACTCGTGGGAGATTTGATGGCAGGTGCTCGTCTTGGCCGTGGTGATCGTGCAAAGCTTGAGGTTAATTTAGTCAGCGTAATGAGAAAAAAAGACAGCAGAGGTGTTTTCCTGGACTTTGGGGCAGGGAACGATCAGCTGTTTGGGGAGCTCCGTAGCGGAGTCCCCTGGGAATCTGCTTTTGGGGCTGTAGGAGCCCACGGGTGCCAATCAGAATGGAAGAACCAGCAGGGAGAAGCAGAGGCGTAGGTTGCCTGACAGTGTAGTGAGTGAAGTGAGTGGGACCGGCCGATGTCAAAGGGGAGCTCTGTGTGGAGCCCGAGAGGAAACAGAAATGGTAGGAGCTGTGGAAGCGAGGTGAGGATTTGTGGGAGGAGGACAGAGCTGTGGATGGTTGAAGTGGTTTGGCCCTGGCCAGATGTGAACTGTCCCCCAAAGCCACTCTATCGCTCTCAGCCCCTCAGTTGGACAGGAGAGAGAAAATATCACAACGGGCATGTGGGTCAGATAAAGACAGGTGAATGAAGCAAAGAGCCCAGTGCGGAAGCAAAAGTGAATCCAAAAATCTTACTGGCAACCTCCCGTCAGCAGGCCACGTCCAGCCACTTTCTGGGAAGGAGGGCTGCGGTACGTGTAGCGGTGGCTCTGGAGGACAAACGTGAAATGAACTCGCCCCCCTTCTCCCTGGTTTCCCCAGCTTATATTGCCGAGCGGTGGTCTTGCGGGATATAGGATTTGCCTTTGGTCCGTCCGGGTCAGCTGTCCTGGCTATAGCCCGTCCCAAGGTGTTACCCACTCCCAGCGTACCGGGGCAATGGTGGGGAAACAGCCTTGGTGCTGTGTGAGCCCTGCTCAGCTGTAGTCCAAACAGTGGTGCGTTATCTAGTTACCGCCGCGCAGCACGCCGAGGGCTGCATCTCAAGCAGACCCGTAACAGATGTGTAGGCAGGGAGAAGAGAGGCAAGGTCAGAGCTGCGGTAGAGATTATACCGGTCGGTGTTGTTTGAGAGAACCAGGGCCTTTGACAAGTCTTGTAGAAGCTAGAGGAGGTTTACAGGAGACGTTGGACTGATAGTTGGTCAGGAAGGTTTTCTGACTAATAAAAGAAAGAGATAAGCGAAGTAACCAAAAATGGAGGCGTTCAAGGCGTTTACCGCTTCGGAGAGTAACGGAGCCGATACGCCTAGGGCTGCCGTGAGTCCCGAGCAGCCCTCCAGGAGTCGGGCGGTTGGACTAGAGGAGCGATGTAGCAGTCTTGTGTCTGAGGTAGTCTGCTGTACTCGGTTTTAAGGGGGAGGGTGCGCGCGCTGCCCGGGGAGGCTTGTGGCGAGGGTGGCCTGGCCAGCGGGCGGCTCTGACGGGCCAGAGGCGGATCGGAGCGGTCCACGGGGGCATGCCGGGCGCCCTGTGACGCTGCACTTGACGTGGGCCTCTCTGCGTCTCTGTGTGTGCCCGGCACGGGACATGGGGCCTCGTGGGGCTCCTCTGGGCAGCACGGAGGCGGCGGGGACAGGTGTCGGGCGGAGGGAGCCGGTGCGGTGAGGAGTGCGGACAGGGGATGCGAGCGTGTCTGTCGGTGGAGAGGCTCAGAAAGGAGGCTGGGCAGCGTGAGAGGCTGGTGTCTCACGTGTGCCCTGTCTGGTTGTGTGGTGCCAGACGGGCGTTAGCGTCCGGTAGAGGGGTATGTGATCTCGGAGGGTTGCAGGTGGGGTCAGCAGGGTAGAGGATGGGTGGATGTAGGGTGTCATGAGGTATCTTGGGATCTGAGAAAGATCAGTAACGCTGTAGTTGTATTATGCAGGTAATCTTTATTGCGGTGCCCGGCAGCAGGGGGGGGGGTAGCTTCTTCCGTACGTGTGTGCCCAAGTGGTAGGTGTCTGGTGTAAAACGTACAGCTGTCATGTGAAATCGTTACAGTTCTGAGAAAAGGTGGGGTTATTCTAATGGTTTCCAGGAAAGTGGTAGCATTATCATCTCCTGTCGTCCTGCCTCAGTCTGGCCAAGTTACGCCTCGGGTGCAGGTCCGTGGTGGTCGTTTGGGAGCCGGGCCTGAATTTTTGTCATGGTGGAACTTGTGAATTTGTCATGGACTGCACGCCACAGGGGTCTTTTAGACCCTGGGCCCTTTAGAAATCAGAGAAGCTGATCTTGCTAGTCTCCTCCCTTATTTAGACTGCTTAGTCTTTGGTGTTATTTGAGCCCCACAGTCTGATGGGAGGATTCCACCTGCTGTCCTTTGCTTGGCCGATGATGCCTCCATCTTGTCCCTAAAGGGTTAGGTTGCCAGTGACAGAGACATGCAGGTGGGTCAGAACACAATGGTCTTCCTCCCTATCTGTAAAGGCTGGGTAGCAGTTCTTTTCTAAAGGCTCGTTGCTGAAAGGCTAGTTTGGTGAGGGCTAGGTAGCCATTCTTCAGTACATCATCTTGCAGAGATGTGTGGGATGGAGAGCGGGAGTTCTTCTCAGAGGCACACGGGTGCCTGGAGAGGCAGGGGTGAGGCGAGGGCCCTCCTCGTTCCCGAAGGGACTGTCGGTGGGAAGGGCGAGGATGAATGTGGGGGTGGGCTGTGGAAGGGTGTCGGTGTTTGGGGCTGAGGTGAGTCTAGGGACTGTGCTGTGGGAAGTGATCTGTCTGTGGGTGAGTCTGGTGTGTCGGCCGGGGCTGTGTGTTATGTCCTGAGGCGTGGCAGGGGCCGTTATGGGAGAAGGTGGTCCCGTTGGTGTTGCTGCAGGGAGGGGAGCCTCGTTAGGGGAGGTGGGTTGGGGCGACGAGGGTCCCGGTGGGGGAGGACAGGTAGTGGGAGAGGAGCACTGCTCCTGGCTGGTGAAGTTCTCGGAGAGGGTCTGGTGGCCCACGTGTTGTGGAGGGGAGGGTGGGTCGGGCCCTGTCGGCAGGGAGCCAGGGTAGGCGGTGGCAGAAGTAGCGTTGTGTTTTAGCGGGGCTGGTGTGGACGAGATTTTGGGTAAGGGGCCGGGGGGCTAGGGGCTAGCTGGGGAGTGGGGGCCCGAGGCAGTGCCGGAGGGGCCGGGGCCGCGGTTCTGGGTTTGGCAGGGGTAGTGGCCAGGGCCGAGGGGTCCGTCGGGGTGTCAGGCTCGGGGGAAGGCTGTTGGGCGGCACGTGGCCGAAGGGTGGGGTGCCGGCTTGTCCCCAGGAGATGCGTGGCTGAGGTCTAGGGACTCGTAATGGAGGGGCCGTCAGGTGAGGAGGGCGGGGATGTGGTGGGGGTGTGCGGACCATGTGGTAGTTTGTCGGAGACCATTGGAGGCGTGCGGTCTGGTGCAGTGAGAGGGGCTGGGGAGTTGGGGAGAAGATGAGGTGGAGAATGGGGTCTTGGGGCAGGAGGGTGGCACTGGCCTCCCCTTGTCTCTGGGGAAGATGTGGGTAGCGGGGCGCTGTGTAGTGGTGAGGAGGTGTCTGTCTGTGAAGGGATGGGTTGCGTCAATGTCATGTGCTGTGTCAGCAGGGGAGGTGGGTGGTGATGCTGAGAGGGCTGAAGGTTTTTTACTCTGTAGCAGGTTCAGGGGTGGAGGGAGAAGCAGCGTGGTTACTGGGCAGTGGAGGCGGAGAAGGGAAGTTGCTCTCCTTGGAAGAGCGGTGGCAGCGTAGGTGTGGATCTATGCTGCCTGTAAAGGCGGGGCGTGCAGAGGCACGTCCGTGATGCCGGGGCGGGGGATCTACGCCTAGGAGGGCCTAAGTGGCTGTGAAGGAGTTGTTGGTGAAATGAGAGGATGTGACAGAGGAGGGTGGGGAGACGGGGGGTGGAGGTGGGGGAGAGTAAGGAAGAAAATTTGGAGCTTCCGAGCCCCCTTGCTCTGTAATAGTTGTCAAGGAGGTGGGAGGCTAGATGTGGCCGGGTAAGGAGTCTGAGATGACGAGTCAATGTAAACACATGTCAGCAGGCATTTTGGATTGTAGTGTGGGTTAGAGCTGGGGACGGCTCCATTGGGAGAGCTTTGCTGGAGCAGTGCCGCAAAGTAGTCTAAGTACTGTTGAGATAGTGCACGGTCACTGCATTTCTGAAGCGGTAAGCAGAAGTCGGAGTTCCTCTCTAGAACTCGGTCGGAAATGGTAATGCTTTTGGAGCATGCACTGTGAAGGTACGGCAGGGGTCTCGTGGTCCTCTGGGGCTTGACCGTCGTCTTGTTCATGGTGGTCCGAGTGGACCCCAAAGCGGTGGGGAGGGTCTTATGTTTGTCGAACAGGCGTTGGACTCTTGTGGTGTTGTGCTGCACGTGGGTGTTTAGCCAAGGGCTTGTTATTGAGGTATGTGGACGGGTGTATGTCCCTGAGGCAGCAAAGGCCTCGGGAAGATGTTGTGCTGGATGCCGAGCTATGAATAAAGTAGTCTGTACTGTAATTCGTAAGAGAAGGGAGGTGTGATAAAAACAGTAAGGAGGACTCGGAGGGTGTGAGATGATATGGGTCTGCAGCTGTGAACTGTAATTTGTAGTGTAGGACAACCAGGGTGAATGGTATGCCAGAGGAATGGAAGCCTTAGCCCTGTGCAGGAAGTGTTACTGTTGGTGGGAGTGCCGCTCGAGGGGAGAGCAGGAGCTAGGGGTGTACAGGGGAGGCTTGTGGGACGGGGTGGCAAGGTTGTAGTGCTGTAGTTGCAGGACGTAGCGGGGCGTCTGCCATCGGGGCAAAGGGCGTGTGTCTTGGCGCTCTGGGGAGATGTGGGAGGAGGCCCGGGCGGCGTGTTGGGCACGCAAAGGGGACAGGGTGCGGTGTGGGAGACTCTGAGAGGAGCAGCAGGGCACGTGGCTATCTTTTTTGGGAGGGTGGGTGGGCTCAGGGCCGTGGCACGGGGGAGCGGAAGAGGTACCCGCTCGGTGGCGTGAGCCTGTATGCCACAGGGAACTGTTGGCTTGCTCGGGGGGACTTGGGGTTTGGGTGGTGTCGATCAGGTGGGGTGGGGTGGGAGTGGGGCAGCAGGGTGGAGCCGTGGTGTCGGGTAGATGGCAGTGGGGGTGTTGGTGTGGGATTCTGAGCAGGTGGGGAGCTGCAGGGTGCTGTGTGGAGCGGGTGTTAGGATAAAGGAGGCTAATGCTTGTGTGGCAGCCGGGCAGGGTTCTGAGAGGCTCCAGCAGCAGGCAGAGTGAATGGCGTGGGGGCTCGGTAAGCAGTCTAGCTGTGGGCCGTGCTGACAGAGAGCGGGAGCGGTGGCCAGCGACGAGTGCATGACAGGGGTGAGGAGGAGTGTGCGGCAGCCTCGAAGCGAGTGGTCACGTTTGTCAGTGTGTGCCAGAGAAAGGGTGGTGGCTTGGCAGCGAGGGCACGGACAGGGTAGGGGTATTCTGTGGTGGGTTGTTGGTTAAATAACTATTGGGGGGGGGGGGGGCAGGTGTGGGGCGTGTGGGGTGTTGTTAGGCTAGGCGGTGCAGTTAGGTAGCATGGGGGTTCCCTGGGATGGGGCTTGTCAGTGGTGAAATAGGTACTGCCTGAGGAGGGTGTAGTCTAGGGAGTTGTGTTCTGTGAAGGCCTTGTAGGGTAAATGGAGGTGGGAGTGTATGTCCCAGGCATGGTGGGGGTGTGCGTGCCTGTCATGGCGGGCGCAGTGGATGGCGCGTCCTGGTGGGAGCCGTGGTGATTGGTGTCTGAGGGTGCGATGTAGTCCGTGAGGGTAGTTTGGGAGAGCTAAGCGCGATGGGTGTTGCACTGGAGGATGGAGGGTCGGTGATGGCAGTCTCGCTGATGGTGCGGAGGTGGGTGCCGAGAGTGGTGTTTGTTGTGTCGGAGGTAGGGATGTGGTGTTGCCCGTGTGTGGCGCGGGATGGTGTTGCGTGAGGCTTTGTGGTCAGTAGGTGGAGAGGGGTGAAGGTAGCGCTGCTGGAAGTGATGGTAGTGAGGTGGTGGCGGTGCATGTAGGAGCGGTGATGTGTGTGAGGAAGTCACAGCTGGCTGTGATGTTGGTAGCGGTGCCTGTTGTTGGGGTGATGGTAGTGCAGGTGGAGGGAGGAGCGGAGCGGGTGGTGAGAGTCACCGAATGGGGAGGACGGTGCCTAGGTCGCTGTGAGTGTTGGTGTCAAGATGTTGGCTGGGGTGAGGCTCAGGTCGGGGTTGGCGTGCGGGAGGTAGAGGTTGTGGGGCCTGGGGTGTAGGAAGGTGGTCTGTGTTGTTGGGCCAAGGAAGTAGTGGTGTTTGGTGGTACTGAGGTAGGGTGGGTGAGCGGGAGGGGGACTGATGGGTGACCGGAGGTTGTGGTAGCCTGGCATGTGTCTGTGGGTTGTTTGCGCATCCCTGGCACGGGTCAGGGAGGGCACGTGGAAGCCTCCCTGCCTGGAGGAGTCTAGATGGGTGTTGGTTTCTGGCTAAGTGGTGTGACCGAGGGCCGGAGCGGTGGTTGGTGGGGCCAGGCAGCTGTGAAGGTGGAGGTGGTAGTGTGTGTGGTTGTGTCCGGGCTTGAGGGAAGGCTTAGCTGTGGTGTTGGTAGCGTAGACTGTATGGGTGGGAGAGGGTCTGGGGAGTCTGGGTTGCATTGGAGCGTGTGGCTGTAGCATGTTGTGTGCGGTCTAGGTGGGCTGAGCCCTGATGCTGGTGGCGCGCCGTGGGCAGGTGGGGCGTGAGGAAGCTGGGAGTGCTGAGGAGTGTCATCCGTGGTGAGGAGGTGCTTGTGGGGGCTGGGGAGGGGTTGGTGTCCAATGTAGGGTCTGAAGGGGCCGGTGCAGGGATAGTGTGAGGCCTAGGTCCTGAGGCGGTGGTGGGAGCTTGTGGGGGTGTTGGCTGTTGTGAAGGAGCAGGACTTGGTCCGAAGGGGAGAGAAGTAGTGAGGGCAGCTGGCAGCAGTGTGGAGAGGAGGCTGTGAATGTTATCGCTGTGATAACTGCACGCTGGCAGTTGCTTTGGTGCCAGTCTGGTGGTTGGGGGGGTTGAGGTCTGATGGAGGAAGGCTTGGAAAGGACTGTCTGTGCGTTGCGGGTAGGTATTTCAGAGGTTGGTGGCGATGCTGGGCCGTGCTGGCAGGAGGCTGTGGATAGCTCTGTAGGTGATGATGGGGAAGAGTGGGTGCTAGTGTTGGGGGGTGGGGGGTGGTGAGTGGGCCTCGTACGAGTTTGTGGTGCGGAATGTCTCCTGGTATCACAGGGAGCTAATGCAGTGTCTAGTGATGGAAGTTGGGGAGGGGAGTTGCCTAGGGTGTTAGTCTGGAAGGCTGCCAGGTAGTGCAATTCTACATGATGGTGCTCAGTGGAGAGGTGGTACTGGAAGTAAGGGCCCTTGATGGGGAAGTAATGGTGGCACGGTGGGCTTTAGTGGAGGTTGGGAGGGAGGCGGGTTTGTAGGGGTTGAGGAGCGCCTGGCAGTGGATTGGGAAGATCGGGGTTCCTGTGCAGTGTGCCGAGGGTGGTATGTAGTTGTGGGTGGTAACAGGCTCTCTCTGTCATGCAGTGTTGTGTCTATGTGTCTTTCAGAGGAATGGTGTTCATGCAGCGATTGTGGGGAAGATGGTTAAGCAGAGCATTTGGGTGGGAGTGGTTCTGGGACCCAGGGGGAGTGGTTGTCAGGGTTATTGGAGTGTTGTAGCTGTGTTCGATGCATCGATGATGTGGTAAATGCTGTGGCAGGTGATGGTGCAGCAGGGTGTCTGTGTGTGTTTGCGATGGGCCACCGAGGCGGTTTGGTAGCGTTTGCTCGCCCGGCCCTGTGGTTTCTATGTCTCTCCCTCTGGGGTGGTGTTGTCCCCATACGTCTCTGCTCCTGGTGTCACTAGCTGCACTTGCTCCTTCTCTGTCGGGCTGCCTCTCTTGGTTGGGCTGCCTCTCTCTTGGTCTGGGGCTGTCTTTCTGCCTTGGTCTCTCTCTGGCTGTCCCTCTGTCTCCCTCCCTCTGCCCTTGTTTGGAGTGTTGCTGTTTTGGAGGTTTGGAGTCTTTGTGTTGGACTCGTGGAGTCTCTGATGTTTGGACTCTGTCTTGTGGATGTGCTCTCTGATGGTCTGACTCTGTCTTGGATGTGCTTGTGCAGCGTGTCCTTCATGCTCTCCTGCACTGTCTCCCTGTCTGAGTCTCGAAGCCTGGGTCTTGCTTTCTCTATCTTGGACTCTTGCTGTCACTCTCTCTGTCTTGGAGTCTTAGTCTTGCTATCTCTCTGGGGCTCTTAGAGGGACTCCTTTGCTTTCTGAGGCTCTCGGAGCCTCAGTGGGTCTCTGTAGCTCAGTGATGCTCCGTGGGACTCTCAGGCTCCTTGACCCTCTCTCTGACTGTTGCTGCCAGGCTCTCTGAGTGTGGCCCCCTCAGTCTGTATTGCTCTCTTACCTGTTGTCTGTAAGGCTTTGTGATGTACTCCGTTATGCTCTAGCTGAAGGTCTCTCTCTATTGGCCAGTCTGTCATCCAGTCTCTCTGTGACTTTGTCACTCTGTCATCCACTCTCACTCCCAGTAGGACTCTCCCCCTCTGTCCCTCTGTCTGTCTTGTGGTCCCTCTGTGTCTCTCCATCTCTGTGACTCTCTGTCCCTCTCTGTCTCTCTGATCCTCTCTGACACTCTGAGTGTCTCTGACTTGGTGATTCTGGCTCTCTAGGCTTTTCTTTCCCTCCCACTTGCAAGGCCTCTTTTGCTGTCCTGCTCTTGCTGTCTGTTGATCATCCTCAAGGTCCCCCTTGCTCCCTGTCTCTCTTCAGGACAGTCTCTCTCTCTCCCTGGGAGTGATGGTCTGTGTCTGTGTGGGATAGACTGTGTGTTGGTATGTGTGTCTCTGTGTCTAGGTCTGAGTCTCTCTCTGTCTTGGTTGGTGTGTTGTGCTCTCATGGCCTGTCTCTCTCTCTTGGTATCTATCTTGGAGGGTGTCTGGGGTGGTGAGTGTCTCTTGGAGCACCCCTGGTGATGGGTTGGAATAGAGGCTCGGTTAGGCAGTAGCAAGGTCTCTAAGTGTCTCTGAGTAGGTTTATTGGGTTGTGACTCCTGCTTTCCCTTTGGTCTTGGTTCTGGAGTAGGTCTTGGAAGGGCCTCTCTGTATCTTTTCCTGTAACTGTTGCTGTTGATGAGTGTTGTGGTTTGTGCTGGAAAGTCTTGCTTGCTGGAGGCAGTAGTCTGTGGTCTGTGAGGGGCTGTCTGAGTATTGTGGTACCTGGTGAGGTATGGCTGGTTCTGGTGTTGTGCACAGGTGGGGAGGTCATTCTGTCTCTTGTGGTCTGGGTCTCTCTGTGTCTCTCAGGCTCTCGTTCTGGAGTCAGAAATCAAGGAGTTGGAATGTGTCGCTGAAAGGTTCAGTTGTTGTGGAGGGCCTGGGGTGGGCAGGTTTTCTCTGTAGGTGGTGGGCTAGTGTGGTGTCTGTGGGTTGGTGGCCTGGATGGTGCGGAGTATGGATGGTAGGGCCTGTGTCCGGACAGGTTTGTGTTGCAGCAGAGTAAGGCTTTGCTGTCTGTGAGGGGGTAGTGTGGGTTAAGGGTGGTGTGTGTGTCCTTGTGATGGGAAGGAAGGAGCATGGGTAGCAGTGGGGTGTGGTGGAGTTGCGGTGCTGGGGAGCACAGAAAGTGGTGGTTGGTGAGGGAGGGGTGGAGCTGCTGTAGAGCTGGGGATGGTAGGGGTGGAGGGGATGGTGGTGCATTGATGGTATGGTTGTGGAGTACTAGTGGTCAGGGTGATGGACCCAGTAGTCCTTGAGGGCTGTCTTGTGTCGTAGGTGATATGGCTGTGTTGGCTGGTCTTTGGAGGGGAGGGGAAAAGTGAGTGTGCCCTCTGTACAGAGGCCCTTTGGGGCTCTCCTGGGGGGTCTGGCTCTGTAGCCTGTCGGCTGTGGTGTTCTGCAGCGTCAGTGGGTATTGGCCCTCTCTGCTTGGCCTCCTGGAGCGGTGGCGGGTGCGTGTCCCTGCATGGGGTGTGGTAGAGTGGTAGACCGAGGTGTTTTCTGTCCTGGAGGAGGGATGTTGGCTGGGCTGTGCAGTTGGTGTGGGCCCTGTCCCTTGTATGTATGTGGAGTGTCGGTCTCTCCTGGTGTGGTGCGTATCTTGTCCCTGTCTACCTGCAGCTTCCCTGGCTGTGTCTAGATGGGTGTCTGGGGGTCCAGGGAGAGGTATCTGTCTGGAACCCTGGGGGTTTGGTGTGGTGTTGTTATTTCTCCCTCTCTCTCTCCCTCTGTTGGCTTTCTGCCTCTGATGGCACTGGTGGGGTGTATTGTGGCTTGGAGGTGGTAGGACTGGTGTACTCTGCTGTGTACATGGTGGGTTGTTGTGGCTTGCAGAGGTCTCAGCGGTCTGGTGTGTGGTGGTGGTTGCGATTGGTGGTGCAGTTGGATGTGGCTGTCTGTGTTTGTTGGTGATGTTCTGTGGGTGCAGCGCCAGAGCTTTCTGGCCTGTTGGGCCTCTAGCTGTCTGCATGTGTCTAGTGGTGTAAATGTGGAGAGGATTGGTGGTAGGTGGTCGGTGTCTCTTGGGTGTCAGGTGCTGGTGACTGGCCTCTGAGGTGTTGCGTGGCTTTGCCTTGTCTCTCTGCTTGCAGTCCTGTGTGTGGGGTTGCTGTGTCTGTCTCTGTGGCCTCCTGTTGGGCAGTGGTGCTCCCAAAGGAAGGTGCTCATGGAAGTGTTTCTGCTCCCTGGTGTGCTTGTCTGTGGCTTGCTGCTGTCTTTTGGAGATTTGGGGGTAGGTCTGTCCAGTGTGCTTGGTTGTGGTTGGGCAACCCTCTGTCTAGGTGAAGGGGTGCTCTGGGTATGTGACAGTGGAAAGGTGTAGTTGGTCTTGGTCTCTGTCCTTGCACGGTGGGGTGCGGTGTCTGCTGTCTCTGTGGAGTCTCATGTGGCCTGTTGTGAATGAACTAACTAACTGGGGGATGGGCTCTGTGCACGGCTCTGGGCCTGTGGGGCTGACACGTCTTGCTCGGTGTATGTAGCTTGGCCCTAGTATGTGTGTTGCTGGATCTGGAAGAAGGTAGGTATGCAGTGGCCAGTGGGTGAAGAGGAGTGTATGTGTGTCTGTCTTCCTGCAGGAGGGAGGGATGGCTGTGGGCGTCTGTGGTGGGCATATAGATGTGGGAAGTGTTGGCACTGGGCCAGGTGTGGTGTGGAGGAGGAAGGAATGTCGATGGTGGTGGAAGTGGGCATGGTGCAGAGGAGGTGATGTAGGTGGTGAAGTCCATCTGTGACTCAGACCCTCCCTTGCCCCAGGAAATATGTGCGGAGTAACTGAAGGTCTTGCACAGTGCCCTGTGCAGTAGCTAACAGCCTAACAACAGTCAAAGTGAGGCTCTAAGGGCCTAAGGGCAAGTAAGTCAGTAAGTAAGTAAGTGTGGAGGTCTGGGGGAGGTTAGGGGTCTGTTAGTCTCCTGCTCTGTTGGTCTGTCTTTATTGGAGGGGGGTAGCCTGAGGGCGTGGTGGAGATCTGGAGGGTCTGGTGGGTGCTGGTGAATTAGTTTGTTTGTTTGTTGGCTTGGCTCTGTGTCTGTCCTTTGTACTAGATGAGTTTGTTTTGTAGGTGGTGGCGGCCTGAATGGGCAGCTGTGTTGGTGACAGTGATGGAGCATCTATCAAGGGAAGTGCTGTGGAGGTGAGGAGTGTCCTGTGCAGTGGAAGAGAGGAGGATGTGGATCCTGGTGATGGAGAAAGGCTCATGATGGAAGTGCCAGACTGTCAATCAATCAATCAATCAATCACTCACAGTGGCAGATGATAAGCAACCTTGTGGTGTGATGGTGGGTCTTTCTGGTGGGGAGTGAGCTATCTATCTATCTATCTATCGATTGAGGAGGGAAGTAAGTAAGTAAGTAAGTAAGTGAGAAAGTGTGGTGCAGGTGTGAAGGTCTGGCAGTCTGCCTGCTTGTCTCTCTTTATTGGGGGGGAGGGAGAAATGAAGCCTGTGTGTGGGGCTTAGTGGCAAGGGTGTGAAGTGAGTGAGTGCCTCCTTTCCCTGTGGTGTCCAAGACCAAGGAAGCAAATGGGGAGGTGGTGGTGCTTGTGAGGACTTGGGGTCAGGTCATCAGAGGTGACTGATTGAAAGGGTGTGGTGGTAGCTCGCTCTTTTTGGAAGGAGGGGGTGAGGGCGGGAGGGCCGCCGTGGGCGCCGCCGGAGCTGTCCAGGTGCTGGAGGCGCGCCCGGAGCCGCCGCTGTCTGGGCAGCGCCTCGTGGCTCCGTCCGTCGGGCGCTTGGGGGTGGCCCGGGGGGGAGCCGGGGCCTCCCCCCGGCCTCGCCCGGGGAGCCGGCCCGGGCCGGGTGCCTCTGGTTCTCCGGAGCCTCGGGCCCTGGAGGCGGCTGGCCTGCCCGGCCCTCTGCCTGCCTGGCCCGGGGAGCTGGGCTGCCTTGCTCCCTGGGCCTCGGTGGTGGTGGTGGAGGGCCAGGGGGCCGGGCCCCCGCTTGCCGCCCCGCTTGTTGCCCCGCGAAGTGCCCTGCAAAGTGCCGTCGCAAATAAAGCCGTCGCTCGGCCGTCGCTCTTTGCTCCGTCCCTCTTCGCTACGCTCCCGAGGTCGCTCGAGCCCTCGGGGGTTAGGGCGCCGGGGCCCGCCCCACCACTTCCCCCCCGGCCCATTGGCCCGCAGCGCCCACTCAGAGGCCTCGCTGCCCCCGACTCACCCCCACCCCAGGAGCCAATGGCGAGGCTCCCTGGGCAGCCCCCAGGTGGGAATCGCCCCACCACTTGAGCCCGGGCCAACACTGTCAGCCCTGCAGAAACCAAGCCCCCCAGGGGTGGAGCCTCGCCCCGGCTCCACCCCCAACCCATGACCAAAAAAAAGTCCAGCCCCAGCCCAACAACCCACCAAACAAACAGCACCCCAGTGGAAGCAAAGGCCTCCCCTTTCGGGCCCCCTCATCGGAACACAACCAACGTGCCGCACGCTTCCTCGCCGTCCCGACGTACATTTCGAGTCCCATTCTTCTTCCAAGGGCTGCCCTCGGCCAACAGGATCACCACATCATCGTCCCCCCTACGATCCCTCTGCTTGCTTCACCTCCAGTATTGCTCTTTCTTTCTTTCTTTTCCCGCTGCGGCTCACCTACCTTTCAGATGACTACTACGTCCAGGACACCCCGTTGTTGTTATACATCCCTCTGCTGGACCGCTGCTCAACCCTCACCCCACCCCACCCCCTTACTTCCTAACCAATAAACAAACAAACAAACATAGCTACTGACCATTCCTTTCTGGTCCACAGCCAGCCCTCGGCCACCCTACCATTCTGCATCATACGTACATACATACCCCATGACCGGCACTCAGCCTAATCTGCCCACCTACACGTCCCATCGTCACCGCTCAGGCCCGCCCCCAGACTCCACATCACCTCACCGGGACCGAAGCCAGCGCCGAGACGCGCGTCCCCCGACCCGCCACCTTTCTGCCAGGCCGCACTACGCGTACAAGCTGCTACATTTAGTCACCTCGCACCACTCCAGCCACATTGAAAGACTACATCCGTCTCATCCCTCAATCTACCCCTGGAGCCCACGCTCCACGACACTACCCCTCCCGGCCGGGTGCACGGCTCCCAGCGGCTACTGGCATAGCCCTCCCGCACGCACGACGCTACCAACAAACCAACAGCCCAGCCTCACCGTGGGCTCCCAAGCTCCCTCCTCGGAGGCGCCGACACACCCCAGGGCCGCCTCTAAGCGGGACGGGTCGCTGCCCCGCCCGATACACAGAGCGCCCCCTTCCGACCGCCACCTCCCTAGAAAGAGCCCTTCCGCCCCGGTAAGCGAGCGACAAACCTCGGCCCTGCAAACCCCTATTGGCCAGCCAACGGGAGCACGCTGGCCCGCAGACAGCCCCGATCCGCACACACCTCGACACGGACACGCTCCTTCCCGAGGCCCGGGGCTCTCGGACGGCACCTCTCTCCTACACCGTCCAACCGCCTTCTACTGCCGACTGGGCCTATATGCCGGCAGCAACACCCACGTGTTCACTGCAACAGACCATCTCTCTAAACATCAACCCACCCCTCTGCCCTCCACGTACATCTATCATCCATCGTCCGGCCCCACGGCAGCAGTCCTCCCGCAAGTAGCGGCGCCTCGCTGCATCGCCACCGCTCGAGGCCGAGCTCTCCCTCGCCCGGGAAAGATGCGATGCGTCCACGGGCCCTTTTGGACACGCTTCCCGTGCTTAAATTTCCGTCCTTCCATCCCGTCTTACAGACCTCTCCTCAGCAATGCCCGCTCTGCACCCCATCCTACACGGCAGTACGTGCAGCACCATCGTTATATCCATCAACTGACTCCACTGGACCCCTATAGACTACATTTCCAACAACTACCTCACTCACTCACCCACCAAACCCAAATGTATTTCCCATACTTCCTTACTTACCTACCTACCTACCGGTCCCACTCACAACCCCCTACACTACGCCATCTGTCATTCCTAGCCACTCCATCGACCACCACGCGACACCACCCCTCTCGGGACGTCGCAGCGCCCAACGTTCCCCTGCTCGCATTGCCCGCCCAAAGGCGGCCCTCGCAGTACTGCTCATACATCACATACATACATACATACATACCTACCTATATACACCCGCACCCAGTCCCCGCAACGACACTCGCAGCAAAACCTTCCCGGTCGCACGACCCAGACCGCCGCTCCACCGACACCTTCCCGCTCCCCAGCCGGGGCCCTTGCCCGCCCAGGGCAAGTCGCTCCCCGACTCGTCACCCTCGTCCTCGCCGGCTTCGAGCCGACAGCCTCGCCACAGACGCCCGCTCCCAGAACACAGAGAGCGGGGACGGAGGACCCCCGCTCACGCGATAAACCGGCCCGACCCCGCGAGCGCACGTTCACCGCCCGCCCTTCTGTTCCTTCCGTCGCATTCCATCGACCCCCAAAGCCCCCAAAGACACACAGACACATGCTCTCCTCCAAGCGCCCTCTCCTCTCCCACCAAGAGCGACCCTGCCCGCAACGTCTCCCGCCCCACTCGGCCTCTGCCCGAACCCCTCCCGGTACCAATTTTGGACAACGCCTCCTCAGTCCACACTCTGTTCCCTCCTTTGCCACGCATGAATAACAGTCACCGGGCGCGACCATGCACGGCTCTTGCCTCCCACTGTCCTCTACCGTGCCACCCAACCACGAGTTCCCGAGAGGACGCTGCAGCCACCCTGCCGCTACACAGCTCCCTTCTCCCGCGTCCTCGGACCGCCCTCCCACGACCCGCCGCCTCCAAACCTCCCCCGCGCCACCCGCCCCGTGCGCCGCCCACCTCCTCGGAAAGCGGCCCGGAACAACGATGCCGTCCTCCCGACTCCCCATCCCCGTCCCACACTCCTCCAGGCACGCTCACCAAACGCTGCCAGCCGCTTTCACGTCGCCGAGCCAAACCCCCACAAAGCACGCTACACTCCGGCCCGGCTCTCACCTGCCACTCTCCCCCCGCCTAGCGCTTCACCGAGACCCTCCTCAGACCGACCGCACGCAGCGCTTCATCCCCGCCCACACATGTCGCCACCACACCGGCGTCCAGCCTCACCCTCTACCACGAGGGTCCGACGGGATCGCTTCCGCCTCCCTCGCGCGCCACGCCTCCTGGCCCCCCGCGCTCCAATCTGCCGATCGCCGTGCCTCTCCCGAGCCCCGGCCGCCTCCGCGCGCTCCGCGACCGACCCCCCGCGAACGTTCCTCGGCCACCCGTGCTGGCTGGACGACGGCCTCCTTCCGACCCCACAGACTCTTCGAGCCCTACACGCAGCCCTCCCTGACAGATTCCACCGACCGCACACCACCCGTGCTTCAGAGGCACCTCTGCAAATCCCCTCACCCTACCACCCTGCTGTAGGGCCTTGACCTCGAGTCCGCCAAACAAACACACAGGACCACGTCCCGGCAGGGCCGCAACATCTCCACAGAGGCGGGCTGCGCCGCCTCTCCAGGCGGACGGACGGCGGGCTCTGACGCGCACTACGTATCGTCCACCCTTTCCCTCGACTTGTTCGCACAGCTGCCCGACACCTCTCCTCCTGACGCTACACGCCTCTGCAAACAACCCCCGCCCTTCCGCTCCGCTCCCACCCTTTGGAGACTAACAAACATCACTTCCATCTCCCGCCGGCCTTCCTTCCCTCAGCTACAATCACCAAGCTCTCGGCTCTGCCTCGCTTCGGAGCGTCTCCGTCCCCCCAGTCACCTGACACGCCACCGAGCGTCACATTAAACTCCAAGGCACGAGCCCTGCACCCTGCAGGCCGCCCACCGGCCGCCGTCTCGTTCCATCCCACCGCTCCCCCCTCCGTCCCACCGTCACGGACCTCTCCGAGGACCACGCCACAAGCCAGAATCCCGAGCCCGTACCGTCACGCCCTCTGCCCGCCACACCGCCTCCCGGCTCCCCTTCGCCCGCTTTCCGGGCACCCTTCTCACCAACGGCCACGACCTTCCCCGGACCGGACTCCCCCCCGTCGAGCGCAGCGGCACTGCCGCGTCCTTTCTCCACATACCAGACACCCCGCCCTCCTCGCTTCCTGCCTCCCACCCCCATCCATCGCCAAACGGACCGACGCCACCTAGCCTCGCGCCTTCCAAACTCCCACCTTTGGGGCCCGCGACATTCACGGGCGTCTCGGAGGGCACCGTTCCACGGCCCCTTTCAGAACCCCGCCATCCCCATCGGCCCAAACGACCCGGCCCCCAACTTCGCCCGGGACGGCGCGCCCGCGACCGCTCCGGGCCTCCCGTTCCGGCCCCTCGCCACGCTCGTCATCGCCGCCTTCCTCACAACAGTACCATACAACATTAAACAGATCTCAGCGTCCCTCTCCTCCGACCACACGCCTCCACGCTACCGACAACGCCTCCCGACGCACCGCCTCTCTTGCCAACGTTGCCGTCTCGAGGACATCGGGATCCTGCTTGGAAAGGCCCTTTCTTTTCCCCTCCAGGTTTGACTATCAGCAACTCCACTCGCTGCCCACCGGTAGGAGACGGTACCGATCACCTTGCCAACGTAGTTCTCCAACGGAATAAATGCTCCACGGCGCAATACCACCTGCGTGACCCCTGCTGCTGGCACGCCCCTGAGAGGTCCCCTACCTAGGAGATTTCCCAACCGACAATCTATTCCCGGTTAGTAACTACAACACTGCGCGGTCATCCACCACGGCTCCACGACGCTATTTACGACGGCACTCATCCCACACCGTCTCCGAACGGTGATCTCAGTCGGTACGGGCCGAGAGCCCGCAAGCCACGGACGTCTTGCTCGACGCCACGCGGTCCGTTCGAGGACCGGTCGAGACCTCCGACGCACACGCCGCCTACCCCCGTTCCGCCGCCGACCCGGTACGGAACAATAGACACCTACACCGTAGGCCGCACGCTACTTTGCTTCCAAAGCACAGAAACGAGAATCCACTGTCAACAGACCGCGAACGTTGATGCAGAGTCTACACCACCTACGTACCAGTTCCATACGCGACCATTCGTCGACGGCAAAGTGCAGACGGGCCTCTTTGGGAGGGCTCCCATGTCCCCGGTACGCTAGGGGCGCATCAAACCTACTGGACATCTGCACTACTCTAACCCTCTGCGGAGCGCTTTTCCTTTCCACTGCCGCTTTCCTACACGTCGACACGTTTCCAGACCGCCTCCGGCACCGGCCTAGGGCACCCGTTCCGAGCTCGGCCCGCTCCATTGCTCCTGCGCTCCTCCCCGCCGTCCGCCCTAGACCTCCCCTGGCCCGACTCCGGGCCGCTTCCTCTCAGCCTCCTCCTCGCTCCTCAGGAGACAAAACCGAGCCCCACCTCTCTAAGACCCCCCTTCGGACGCTGGCCGTGACCGATACGGGCTCCCCCCGGCCTCCTCTGCTCCAGGCCGAACAAGCCCCGTTCCTGAGGCGGCTCCACCCAAACCCTGCGCTCCGAGCCCTTCGCGGCCTCCGACGCGCTGCTCCAAACACGCTTCGACGCCCCCGTGTCCGGCTGGCCGAGGCGGTGCCTAACCCAAACGGCACTTTCGCCCTTCCATCGCCCCGCTACCCTGTTCTGCAGCCCCGTCGCTCCCCTGCCGCTGCTGCCCATAAACCTTCCGACACGCCCTTCTCGACCTCTCAGGCAATCGGCGGTGTCGCGTGCCGCGGGCCCTCGCCCGGCACCCTCCGGTCCTTTTCCACCAGACGTCTCGACGGCCGCCCGTCCCCCCGCGTGGCACGGGCTGGCGGCGACCTAAGCATCCGACCCGACCCGTGGCCTTACCGCACCTCCTCTCGATGCCCACACATTCACCCCTCTTTCCCTTCAAAACCACGACCCGTGCCGTGACTACCATACCCTAAACCTCCACCCAATTCTTTTCGCACCCTATACACTCCACCATGCCCTACATTTCCCGGCCGGAGGCCCCTGCCACGCTCTCGCAGTCCCCGATGGCAACCCTCGGCCCATTTCTCCCATAAACGCCCTTTACCGAGACAACGAGGTCACGCCGCGCCATCCGGGGTTTGCGCTCTCCTCCGAGCCAAAGGCGCCCCAAGCCATCGTCCTCTCTACAGGGCAGAGCAGGTCCAGCCCCACGGGCGTCCCCGCCGCCAGCCTCCCGCCCCCTCGGCCCGCCGGCGCTTTCCCCGGAACGGCGCGCGAGACGCCGGATCGGTCGCGGCCCGAGCGATAGGACCCTCTCCCTGGATCCGGCGGCCACGCTTCCCAGACCGCGCAGCAAGAAACCTTCCGGCAGGCAGAGGAACGGGCCTCCTCCCGAACGCCGTTTCTCTGCACCCTCGACCCCCTCTGCTCCTTTCCAAAACCACTCCGGGTCACGACAAACCTTCCCGCTCCTCTCGTCCTCGGCCGCACAGCGGGACCCCTTCTGCGACACGGCGTCCCTCCGAGCCCCGTCCGACACGGCCTCGACCGCTTCCACGGAGAGAGCGTCGGCGCCTACGCCGCGCACCCTCTTCTGCCATCTCGCCGCCCTCGCAGACAGGAGTTGCTTCCTACTCTTCCGTCACCCTACACCCCGATTCGCTCCGAAACCATCGACCCCCACGGGATTCCTACGCTTCCCGGTGAGGACCCCACCCCTTCTCTCCTGAGGGACCCCAGTACGCGCCGCGAGACCGCCGTACCGTCGCCCCGGACACACAGTCGCTTCGCTACCGAGGCCTTTCGCCATCTCTCCGACTGCAGGGACCTCTGTTCGCAAAGCCATCGCTCGCCCTTCCTAGATTTCAACGCAATACTTCACGCCGCATCGACAACCGTTCACCGTTCCCGACGCTTACCCCGAGCAAAGGTGACTCCCGTATCGCTTCCTCCCTATTTCCGGACCCGAGCCCATCGCTCGCGCCTTCCTCTCTCCCCACATCATCGCCCATTCCGTTCCACCTCCTTTCCCTGCTCTAGCGCCGTGCTAGGCGCCACCTCGTGACATCCCGCCACGTCCCAGACTTCTGCAAATCCCCAAGGGAGCACGGCTCGAAGGGGAAGGGACCTCAGAGGTCCTCCGCTCCGAGCCCCCCCTGCCGCGGGCCTGGCCGCTTTCCGCTACGCCGGGTCGCTCCGAGTCCGGCGCCGTTGCGAACGTCACCGGATCTCCGCTTTTAGCACGCTGCTCGGAAATCCCCCTACTTATCCCCTGGTGATTTCCATATCCTGCATTCCATGGAGCACCTCTTCGTCGGTGTGACTACTGATTCTTTTGGGAACCGCAGTCTCAAAGGAAATAAAGGATCCACAGCAAAACGTCTTCTGCGTTCCGCATGCTCCTACCAGACCCCTGTAAACTCCCACGCCTACGTTATCGCCCACCCGCTCCTCCGTATGCGGGTAGAATCCAGAATAACGTCTTCCGATCCAAGGTGTCCGCGAGACCCGATTTCTTACGGTCCCCGTCGCGTCGAATCTTTTCTCCGTCGCCGCGACGGGGACGCGCTCCCATCGAGGAGCGCACGAGATTTCCGACTCGCGGCCCGCTGACCCACGTTACACCGCCTACTCCGAAAGGAACTATACACCACCTACGACAGGGGCGCCACGCTACTTTGCATCGCGGGCGAGCGAGAAACAACCCATCCCCGAGAGGATGACGACAAGTATGCGTCGCGCTCGCCGACTACCTATGATTTCCCTCTATAAGTATCGGCAGATAGCAACGGGCCGGCAAACGCGTCGGCAAAGCATCACGGCCCCCCGGCGGACACGGCGCGCGGCATTAAGAGAGGACATCTCTACTTGTCTGCCTTTCCGCTGAGAGGTTTCCCATCCCGCTGCCTACGGGCCACGTTCCGAGCCGGCCTCCATCGCCAGCGCGTACGGCAAGAGCCCCGGCCGCTGCGCGCGACCTGTCCCTGTGTCCCGCCGGGCTCGCCTTCTACGTTTGCTACCTACCGTCTGCTCCACCTCTGACCCGTTCCCTTTGCAAACGGTGACCCCGCGTCCCGTCACGACTCTCCGCGACACGGGTCCCCGCCCGTGCCTCCCCCGCGCTCCCTTTCGGCAGAACGTCTCCCCGCAGCCTGCCCTTCTCCAGCCGCAAAGTCCCCACCCGTCTCGGCCGGAGCTCACACGGCAGGGCCTCCGGCGCCCCGAGCGCCTCCCGCGGCCGCACGCCACCGCGCGTCCCGCCCTGGGAGCCGCGCCGCCGGGCCCGGAGCGGCGGATGGCGCCGGCCGCGGCCGGGGCGCCCGGCCCCCGCGCGCGCCGCCGCCTCCCGCGCCCGCGGGGCCGCCCCCGCCGGGGCCGTCCCCGCGCGACGTCACCGCCCGCGGTGGCGCGAGTCGCTACGGCGATGACGTCGCGTGGCGCTACCGGGCGGCGGCGCCGCCCCTCCCCGCCCACCGCCGCGCCGGGACCCGCAGGCAGGTACGGGGGAACGGGGTGCGGGAACGGGGGGGCGGCGCGGCGGCGCGGGGACCCATCGCAGCCTCTCCGGCGGCGGCACGGCGGCGCGGCCGTCGCCCGCGGCTCGGACCCGCGGGAAGCCCCGTCTCCGCCACCGCGGCGGCGACGGGGACCTCGGCGCCTCGCCCGCGGCTCCGAACCGCTCCGACCCCCCCCCCCCCCCCCGCACGCTGGCCCTACGACACGGACGCGGCCGTCGCCTCGCTCGCCGCTGCCCTCCCTCTGCCGGCCCGCCCGCGGCCCCGTCCCCGCCGGCGCCCGCCCGCGCCGGCTCCGCGAACCCCCGGGAGCGCGGCTCCCTTCGGCCCGCGGGACCGCGACCCGGGCCGGGGGCCCCGAGGCGCCGGGCCGGTCCCTGGCACGTACCCTCCTAACCGCTACGGAGGCCGCGCTCCCCCAATCCTTGCCCGCGCCCTTTGGCCCACGAGCGACCCTGCCGAACGGACCCCGTCCCGCAGGGAGGAGAGGCGGATCCCGGCGAGACGCACGCCTCCCGCGGGTTCGCCGACCCGTCCTCCGCGTCCCGCCGCCCGCGTCGCTCAGAGACGGCTCGCGGACCCCGCTGAGGTGACCGGGACCGACGGCGAGAGTCCCCGCCGCCGCGAGCCGCCGGCGCCCCGGCGGCCTCCCGGATCTCCACGCCTCTCGCGCCACGCCCCTGCGGCCTCGCAGACGCGCGAGGGCCGTCGAGACGAGGGCCTCCTTCTGCGGCCCTTCCGTGACCGCGCCACCCTAACCTCTCTCCCTCCCGCAGGAGCCGCCATGGATCTGGTCCTGGACGCCGCCGACCGGCACCTCCTCACGCCCTACGTCTACCCGGCCGGCTGGCCCGAAGGCGAGCCCTGCCGCCAGCTCCTCAGCCTCTTCGTCATCACCAACCTCGGGGCGCTCGCCCTCTACCTCGTCTTCGGGACCCTCAGCTACTACTTCATCTTCGACCACGAACTCAAAAAACACCCCCAGTTCCTCGAGGTGAGCGCGTCCCTCGGGCCTTCCGCCGGTCGGCCTCCGTCACCAAGGACACCCGCCGACGCCGCGTCGCGACCCGTCCCCGCGCCCTCTACGCTACCGGCACTCGCTTGCGCCTCGCGGGCCGTCCTTCTCCCACGTTCGGACCCCCTTCCGGCCCCCGCCCGCGAGATGCCGCCACGACCCCAGACCGAGCCCCTAGAAACCCGCCGGGGACGCCGGGACGCCGAGACCGAGCCAACGGCCTCCGTTACCGACCGGCTCGCCGGACCCCCCCGACCTCACGAGGCCCGCCCTTCTCCGTCCGCACGTGCCCCGTCGCCCCGCCCGCAAAACCTCGGCCTTACGAACGCGCCGGCCGCGCGCGCCTCTCGGCCCTCGGCCTCCCCGAATCGCCTCCCTCCGGCCACGGCGGCGCGCCGGAAGTCCCCGCGCGCCCCAAAAGTCCGCCGTCCCTGCACGCGCGGCTCCCCGGGCGGCGGCGCTACCGCCTCTCTGACCGCGGCGCCTGTCGCTCCCGCCTGCGACGCCTGAAAGCGCGCGGCCGACGCGCTCGGCACCTCCGAGCCCGTCTCGGCGCGCCGCTTTTGCTACTCTACGCCCATCCCGACGGCGGCTGCGACCGCCCCTCTCGGCCCTCCGGGACCCACCCGCGCGGGGCCCTCTGGCTCGGCCGAGCGACGAGGACGTCGACGGCCCGCCCTTGACCCGAGCGTGGCTCCGCCCAAACGGGGGGCGGACCGCGCCCCGTGCCGCAGAGACGCCCCGGCCAAAGGCCGGCCGGCCGGCGGCCGAGAGGCCGGCCCTCCCCGCCCCGCGAGGGGCCGGGCCGCTCGGGTCCCCGCGCGCCTCCCGCGACGCGCTCTCCCCCTGATCTCTCTCTTCCGTCGCCGCCCCCCACAGAACCAGGTGCGCCGGGAGATCGCCTACGCGCTGCGCTCCCTCCCCTGGATCAGCGTGCCCACCGTCGGCCTGTTCTTCGCCGAGGTGCGAGGCTACAGCCGGCTCTACGACGACATCGCGGACTCCCCGTACGGTGAGCTCCCTCCCCTCCCCTCGTCCCGCCCCGCCCGGCCGCCGATCCTCTCCCTCGGGCCCTCCAGGGCGGGCGCCGCCTCCCCGTTTCCCCGAACGGCGGCGCGCCTCGCGCGCGCCCCGCGAACTCTGTCCGGGTACGTCCCGCCTCGAGCCGGTCGCGGGTTCCCTGGACTCCCGCGCGAGGAGGCGCCCGCGCTCGCCGACCCGGGGGCGGGCGCGACCGTCCGCTCGACGCGCGCGCCTCCCTCCGCGACGCCGAGCCTTCCCTCTCCCGGACGCGGCCGCCGACACGGCGGCCCCCGAGTCGCTTTCCCCGAGCGCCGGCGGCCCTCGGCGCTCGCCGGCGCCCGCGGGCCCCGCCCCCGACTTCCCTGTTCCCCCAGGCTGGTCGGGCGTCTTCCTCAGCATGCTGTCCTTCCTCTTCTTCACCGACATGGGCATCTACTGGATACACCGCGCTCTCCACCACAAACTGCTCTATAAGGTACGACGCGGGCCGGGGGGCTCCGGCCGAGCCGCTCCTCGCGGGGTGCGCGCGCCCGGGGGGGGCGGCGGGCTCGGCCCGGCCGGACGAGGCGTCCCCGCCTCGGGGACCGACGGCGCTCCCTCTCCCCGCAGCGCTTCCACAAGCCCCATCACCTCTGGAAGATCGCGACGCCCTTCGCCAGCCACGCCTTCCACCCCGTCGACGGCTTCCTGCAGAGCCTGCCCTACCACGTCTACCCCTTCCTCTTCCCCCTGCACAAAGTCACCTACTTGGGCCTCTACATCTTTGTCAACGTCTGGACCATCTCCATCCACGACGGCGACTACCGCGTCCCCCGCCTCCTGCGGCACGTCGTCAACGGCTCCGCCCACCACACCGACCACCACTTGTACTTCGACTACAACTACGGGCAGTACTTCACCCTCTGGGACAAGATCGGCGGCTCCTACAAGAGCCCCACGGCCTTCGAGGGCAAAGGCCCCCACGACTACCTGCGCCGGCTCCGAGAGAAAGGCCCGGAGACGCCCGACGGCCCCCCGTCCGCCAAGAGCGAGTAGGGTTTCCCCCCGGCCCCTCTCCGGACGAGATCCCGCCTCCGGAGCTCGTCCCCTTCTGCCCCGGCCTCTCGAGACCGCTTTCCCAGGGACCGAGAGCCCCCGTTCCCCGAGGGCGCGCCCCGCACGGGGCGTTTCTCGCCGGTCGCTCCGTTCCGCCCCCCGTCCCCGACGGGCGGAGTCCGGCCTCGCTCTGCGCCCTGCTCTCCCCGTCGCTCCCCCTCCCGTCCGCCTTTGGATCTCCGCTACTGTCCCTGCGCTGCTTCAGTACCGTGCTGCTACTTTACACCAGCAAAAAAAAAAAAATTACACGGCACAACTACAACAATGACAGGGCACAGCAACAACGATAACGCGGCGCGGTAACGCCGATAACGCGGCGCGGTAACGCCGATAACGCGGCTCGCCGCGGAGTCTCCGTCGGTCCACGCCTCACGTCTCCGTCGTCGCTTCCCCGGCGCGGCGTCCGTCGCGACGGGTCGAGTCGGATCGAGTCGAGAGCCCGACGACGCTACGCGTTCCGCTGCGCTGTATTTCGCGTTAAAAAAAAAAAACGCGGGCGCCTACCTGTCGGCGACGGCACCGGTCCTCCCGACGCGGCGGTACTCCTCGACGCGCTCCCCTCCTTCCTCTTGCGCGGCAACGTCCCCCGAGCTCCTCTCGGCAGGTATCCCGGCTACGGCGTGCCTGTAGGACAAGGATGCGCTTTGAGTCCCACGAGTCCCTCGAGCTCCCCGAGAACGGGAAGAGGAGGAAGGGGCGCGCGAAGGGTCGGGGCTTCTCCTCGCGCGAGGGTTCGCGGCCGGCTTTCCCCGTTAGCGCGTAACGTCTTTCCCGCCGATACCCGGCCGCCCTGCCTTCGGGTCGGACGCGCATTCAATAAATGTCACTCTCCTACATTGCTGCCGCTCCCTCCCTTTGCCGTCGCTCCCCCTCGCGGCCTTCGCCGCCTCTCCGGGCGCCCTCTTTCTCCCCTACGACGCCCACGCCGGCCCGAGACGCGAGACACCTCGGGGACCTCGGGCCCCGGCGGGCTCTCGCCGACGTCCCTCTCGTGACCGACCCGGGCGCACCCGGGCCCTCGAAAAAATGCCCACGAGAACGCCCCGGGGATCGGCCGCGGGCCCCGACGGCTCCGTCGGGCCCCGAGAAAGCCCCTCCTCGTTACCGCCGGCCACTCCTCAGCCTGCCCACGCAGACGCTCCCGCCGCCGCCACCGAGCACGCGAGCGGAGGTTTTCGGCTCGCCGCGGCGCCCTTACGCCGCCGCGGCGGGACGTGCCTCGGGCCCCCGGCTTCCCGAGGCCCCCTCCTTCTTACGCCACCCCCCTAGAACTTCCCTCGCCTCGCCTCCGGTCTCCGGCCCGGCGCGCACGCCGACCCCGACCGTTGGCCGGCGAGGCGGCGCCTCGGAACCGAAGGCGGCGCTTTGCCCGGCACCTTTACCGTTCGGCGCGCTCTCCGTTACGTGTACGTTGGCCGCCGCTTCCCCGCGACCGCCTACGGAGAAGCTCGGCCGCACCGCTCCTCAGAGGAAGGACGCGGACAGGAGCGCGCGCACGTTCCCCCCTTACGAGCTGCCGCGCCCTAGGCAACGGAGGCCCGCGACCTACGGATCGATTCCCACAGGCCGTGACTACGGGTGAGGTTGAACCCTCGGGAGAGCGGCCGGCCGACACCCGGCGGTACGGGCACGACACCAAGCTACGCTTCCACGCCCGTTCCAGGGCGGAGCCCGGCGCTTTGCGCCGGGAGACCCCGAAGTAAGCGGCAAAGGGACCGCGCGGCGAGCCCGAACCCCGCCTCTTAGAGTCCTACGGCCCTCGCTTCGCTGATCGCTTCGAGTCTCGACGGATCTTCAACAGTCACCTAGCCCGACCGCTCGGCGGCGACCGGAGACATCCGCGGGCGGATAGGGTCGCTCGCGGCCCGCCGCGGCCTCGCCTCCGGCGTCGGCGACGACCGGGGCGTCCGCCGCCTCTCCCGGCGCCCCGTTCTAGCATTTCACCACGCTCCTCGTACAACTCGTCTTCCTTACGTCTAGCCTTGCTCTACCCTTTCCGTTGGAAAGGGCAACCGCCTGTCTTCTCGTGACAAGCCCCCGACCTAGAATGGCCCTACCTCTCCTATAGCCCCCTTTAGGTATCGGAGGGCCGCGAGAAGGTCGCGCCGGAGCCCGCTCCCCTCCGGGCCGCCCTTCGCGAACCCGTGCCGGCCGGGCCCGAGCCCGCGGTCGCCCCGCGCCTGCCGCGCGAGCGCCCTCGAGAAGAACCGCGCCGTCCTCTTCCCCGGCGCCGAGGTCGGGCCGACGGGCCCCTCGATCCCCGGATCCTCCGTCCGGCCCTTCTTCTACGTGGGCGTCACGCTGGCAAATCTCCGGTCGTCCGGGACCTCCCCTGTTGGCCCGGATTTCCGATACCTGAAGGACGGCGGCTCGCCCGCCTCCTCCCCGGGCTCCCTCGATACTCTCGGGCGGTTCCCGTCCGGCCCCGTAGACTTCTGCGTGTCCAGGTAGCTCCAGCGGGTCTCTGACCGATTCCTACCGATTTCCAGGAGATTTATTCTACTCTCCCTCCCCGTCTTCCGGCTCGGAGGGCCGATTCCCTTGCGGAAGGCTCGTCTCTCCTTGACAGACTGAGGGGACAAAGGCACGGAGTGCCACGCCCTTTTCCTCCTCCTCGGTCCCGGGACTCCCCTCCTCATCCGATAAGAGGTTTGCGATTCTCCTCGGCTCCCTTTCTGTCGTTACTGCATTTGTTGAAAGGCGTTCCGTTGTATATCGCCACCGCGGGCGGCCTGAGTTCCAGTTGGCCTTCTGCCACGCTCCTTTTCCCTCTGCGTGACCTTACGAGATCCCCGTGCTCTTCTTCCCTCGCCTGCCCCTTCTTCTGGGAGCGCTCGACCCTCCTTCTTTTCCCGCCAGTTCCGGACTAAACTCCCCATTCCGCCCGGCCGATCGTCTTCCCCGCCGGCCGGTCCTCCGGCGCGTGGACGCGGCCCGCTCCGGCGCCCTTACCGCTTCCTCCTAGAGGCCCGCCTGGCCTTCCCGGACGCTCTTGCCCTTCGGGACCGCCTCCGGAAACGCTCTCTCGACCGGTGTCCCGAGGGGCCCGAGGTCGGCCCTCCGGAATGCCGGGCCCGTGCACTGGCGGACTCTCCTTCCGACTTCGTTGCGGGAATCGCCGGACTTCGACTTTTAGGATACTGCCTGAACAGCCCCCTCCTTTCCCCTTCTTCCTTTCCCTATCGGGATTTCTGCTCAGCGGCTTTCGGTAGGAGAGACGACTGCTTCCTTTGGGAAACTACGTCCCCATAGGCATACAGGTTCCAGCGTACTACACGTTCTGTATCGCCCGTGCTGCTAGCGGCGCCGTGTCCGATCGCGGACCTACAGAATCGCTTTCTCCGCGTTCCGTTAGCTCTTACGTTCGAGGTTACTACGTTCCGGATGTCTGCCGCACGGGATTTCCTACCCTACGCGTCGCGTCTCCTCTTGGAACCGTGACCGCGGTACGGACGAGACCGGACCCTACGGGTCGAGGACGTGCTCCGCGACCGTACGCGGACCTTTCCAGCGGCGGTCGAGACTTCCGACTCGCGGACCGCTTTCCCAGACTCTCCCGCGTCTTTCCAAAGACGCCTACCAGAGTGGCTGCGCCCTACTTTGCATCAGAGGCGAGAGAAGAAGAACCAATCCTCCAGAGGATGGTAACGACTCTGCGTTGCGCAGATCGACTGCGTACGACGTTTATATACATTTCTTGGCGGACCGCGGCGTACACGTGGACGTCTTTGGGGAGGATCCCGCGTGCCCGGCGCGCACAGAGAACCTCGTGACCACACAACGTCTCTACCGATCTAGCTTTGCGTGCAGAGGCTTTCCTTCCTGCTGCGCTTTTGCGACAACTCGACCGCGACAAAAACCTCGATCGTTTCCCGGTCACGAAGCCCCAGGCGGCCTCTGCCCATCCCCTTCCCCACCGCTGCCATAGTCCTCCTCTGTTCGCTCACAGCTGCCGCCGTTACCACCAGATGGAGGTGTTGCTCGCGGCACGCCGGCGCCTCGGAGCGCACCCGCGTGGACGGCCTGCCTCCTCGTCGCCCCAGAAGCGCTGCGCTCGGAGTCGGCGACGGCCTCGCCGCGCCGGCCGTGACGGAGGATACCCGGGGGGTGGCCCCTAGACTTCGAGGATGATCTCCGTGACGCGGGGGAGGCGCCGAGACCCGGCGCCACGCGTGCCCGGCGACTCGGAAGCCTCCGGCCCTCCGAGGAGCTTCCTGTCCTACGTTGCGCATTGGACGGACTCTCTGTCCCTGTGCGGGTACTGCTCGCCTAGCCCGACAAATGCGCTATGCACCCTCCAGAGGTACCTTCCGGTCCTTCGGCCGGGCCCGATACTCGTCCCCATCGGATCGGCCTCGGGCCCGTCCTTCCCGCGCAGGCCTGCCTTCCTCGGGAACTGTCGGCCACGACGGACTTTTCGGCAGACCGCTTTAGGAACCACGAACGGGCCGCTCCACGCGGATAACGCTTCCTTCATCAAGGACGACGCATTTCCGTGCCTCCCTCTCAAGCCTACCGCTTTTCCCTCGGGAGGGGAAAGACGCTCATTATTTCAAACCCCGGCTCTCCTGCCGAGCGTCGCCGAAACTTTTCGCCCCAGATGTCCGCTCGAGCCCCTTCGCAGGCTATTCGAGCGGATAACTTGGGACGCCCTCGCGCGGGAAGCCCGGCCACCGCCCGCGCCGTCGCGGAGCCGAGGAGCGCGAGCTGCGCTTCAGCGCCGAGAGCTCCCCCTCCCGCTTTCGGGGCGATGCCGCTCGGAAATCCCCCCGTCCCGATTCTCGCCCGCTCCGCTTGCCGCACGGGTGGCCGACGCGGAACGGGAGGGCCGCGTCGCGACGTCTCCGGCGCGATCCGCGGGGCGACGTGACCGCGTGGGGCTCCTCCTGCCGGCCGTGCCCTATTTTGCGCTACTTTACGTGGGCTTTCCCGCGTCCCGACTCGTCCGTCGCTCCCTGGGCTGCGAGCGCCTATACAAGCGACCGAGACACGGAAGACGGGGGCCGACGCCATGGCCCTCGTCACCGATACCGTACGGCGGGACAGACAGGTGCGGCCGCCCGCTCGTGGACCCGGGGACGCCCTCTCCTGGCCGCACTATAACCCCGCTTCTGCTTTTCCCCTGTTCCGATCGTTCCGCTCGAGACAGCCCTTCCCGCTCGCTCCTTGCCGAGCCCGGCCGACGAGCCCTTTCCCGGAGGCGAGGGCGCTCGCCGAATCCCCTTGATGGCCACGGCACGGGGCGCGGCTTCCCTTGCCCACCTCCGTCCGCTGACAAACTTCGATCCTTCTTAAACACCCACGGAGGAGAGCGCCAGCGAGTCCGGCTCGACCCGAAGCATCGTCACGCCACGGGCCGCTGCCGCCCGGCGGCCCCGAATACTGACAGGGGCGGGGTCCTTCCCTTGCCGTCCGTCACCCCCGTCCTGTCCCATCCCGCCCTTGCCCGCTTTCGCCGCCCGTTCGGCCCCGCTGCTCTCCCTCCTCGGCCGTCTCGGCGGAACCGCTCCGAGAGCGGTAGGAAACGAGCCCCGCCTGGAAATTAGAGCCAGAAATTCCCGGCTGAAAAGCACGCAGAGAGGCGAGGAAAGGATGAGTGACCTGCCGGGCCCGCTGCGCTATTTGCCTCCTCTAGGAAAACAGCGGTCCGCTGCTCACGTCACAGCTAGAGGACCCGCAGAACCGTATCCAAGCGATCGCTCGGAGCGGCGCCTTACGGAACTTCCCAAAGGACGGGCCCTGCCGCGCGCCGTCCGTGCCACGCGGGACCGCTCCTCCGGCTTCCGCTCGCCCGGCGGACGCCGGATCCCGAAAACGTGCCACGTGGCGGCCCCGAGGGGGCCGGCAGGGCTCAAAGTCCCATCCCCCGAGACCTTCGCTTCGCATACAGGTCCTGCGCAGAGCGTACGCTTTCCTCTTTCAAAGCTCCCCGTGCCCTACGACCCCTCAACGAGGGCCCGCTGTCCCTGCGGAGACACGCTCTCTCGCTTCCCAGATGAGCCAAACCACCGGCCCATAGCCGACCCCGCTCAGAGTCCTGCCCGCCGGGCACGCGCCTCGATTCCCTCTCCTCGGGGGCCAGCCCTGCGCGCCGCCCTGCTTCTCGCGGCGGCGCGCTCCCGCGCCCGGCGTCCCCGTGCGCAGAGCTCTCTGCGGCTGAGAGGGGACCGCTGCGGCAGGGCAGGTCGTCCGACTCCCTGGCCGCAGTCCGGCAACGTGCGGCACGCCCTTGAAACGCGTCTACCTGCTCTCTTGCTACTTCTCTGCAGGGCACGGCCATTCTGGCCCCTGAGGTCCCCTAACCCCTCGGTCACCTCGAGAGCCGCGCCACGGAAGGGCGAGAGGGAGAAGGGAAGGAAAACCAGGGGGCCGCCGGCTCTACGCCTCGCTCTCATAGCTCACGGCGTTCGCTGCTGATGAAATCCAGATGGACCTTCGCGTCCTCTCTGCCTTTCTCCCCTGTCCCCTGCACGGCGGGAGACGAGTCCTTCTTTCAGGCCTCCAAACGCACCTTGACAAAGGAAACGTCCGTTTCCCTCCGCAAAGACAGACCTTTTCGTCCGTTTGCCGTTCCCGGCGCTAGCTTCGCCCTCAAGGCGAGCCGGCGGGAGGGAGTCCCGCGGAACGGACGGGGAGCCTTCTCGGCTCCTTGCGTGAGCGGATGGACGCGGCGCGCGGCGCACGAAACGGAGGCCGGGCGGAGGACGACGCGCCTCCCCCCCCCCGCATCAAACGCCTCCGTTGAGAAACTGCTACGGAGCCGCTTCCTCGTTGCTTAGTATTGCTTGTTCTACTCTCCCTCTGCATCCCATTTTTGGGGGGTCTTTTGGCGGAACCGAGCGGGTCGTTTCGCGAGCGACGGGACGGACGCTCGGACGCGACGGCGCTTTCAAAACCGCGGAGATTCCGGGTCCCTCTCGCCTGCCTGCTGCGGCCGCTCCGAGGCGCTGCGCGGTTTACGAATCGCCACGCCACACCGCTGCCTTATTGACTCTGCCCTTGCCCACGGTGACCTACGGTCCTCCAGAGGGACTTCACGCTGAGTCGAGACTGCTCAAAGCATTCTGAGCAGGGCTTATCATTCAATTGCCCCGATCCTTAAAATTGACCACCTAGCTTTCTAGGTGAAAGCTCCTCAGGGAAAGCTCCGGAAAACGTTTCTGCCGTTACGGCAAACAGAACCCGTACGAGCGAGACTACCTCGGGGCCGTCCACGGGAGTTCCGAGCTCCCGTTCCTTCGCTACAAAGTCCCATCCCTTTCCTTTCAGGGTTTCCCGGCAGCGTTAGCGACGCCGGACCGGCGCGCCTGGCGGGGGAGACGCGACCCCTCGGTCCGCTCCTGGCGCCTCTGACACAAGCGGCCAGAAAGCGGGTAAGGCCTTCTCTGAGCAACAACACTATACCCTGAAAACCACCGCTGGCTTACGGAGACGAGCCAGGGCCAAGAAACAGCCACCGCTCGACTCTCCCGTCATCTCCCGCGATCATCCCCCGCTTCCGGTTCCCCTCGGCGGGGGCGACCCGCGGACGAGCGGAGGGCGGCGCCTCGGCCCGTCTCGGCGGCACGCTCGAACTGGCTCCCGCGGGTCAGCGTGTCGGCGAAAGGAGACCGCGCCGACGGCGGGGAGACGCGAGAGGCGACCGAGAGAGGAAGGGTCGCCTGGCGTTCCTAGGGGAGACTCCCGTTTTCCTCCTGCCTTCCTCGACTCCCGAGGCGCGACCTCGGTCGCGCGAGTCGCGCAACACGCGTCCGCCCGAGCGGGGCCGTGACTTCCCCGGTGCTCGGCGTGAGCGGCGCTCGGTGCGGGCAGACCGCCCCGTCCACAGACCTTACATTCGAGCTACGCGCTGCACCGAGGTGAGCCCGCCTGTCCCGATGACTGCGGAGCCTGAGGTGGAGCCGCCCATCCCTCCACCCGGAGCCCGGGCAAAGCGGGTCCCGGTCCTTCCCTGCCACCCGGCCGTGAATTTGCCGCTCTCCCTCTGCCTCAAATCCCCGTTCTCCCTTCCCGCCCCTGCTCCGTCACGCCTGCGACGCGGCGCTGCCCGACACCCAAAAAAACCACGCGTTGCAAGGATTTCTTTCGGTACGGCCACAAAAACCCCAGGCAACGTCGAGCCGCGTCGCTCACCTGAAGGGATGCGCGAGAAGCGCCTCTCGCCGCCCGCGGCGGCGCCGCAACCGTCCCTGCGTCCGGGAGTCTGGCGCTTCGGCCTGCGCCGATACGTCGGGGGACGGCCGCCGGACGCGCTCCCGCGCCGTCCCTGCGTGACCGCGCATCGTCTCTGCTGCGTCGACGAGTAACGAGGGCCGCACGGGCACGTTCCCGACGCTGACTCTTTCCTTGGGCAAGCGTGCCGCTACCTACCTCGACCCCGGGCAGAAAGAGGCGCTCTGTTGGCGGACCTCCGACCCACCTACCGGGCACCACGGGTGGGAGAGGCGACAGGAGGGCCCGGAGGGACCCCTGGGACCTACGGCCGCCCGTTCCCTTCCCGTCAACGCCCAGGCCGCGCGACGGCGGCAACGGGCGGGGAGAGCTCTAACGGCGACCGGGACCGCGCCGAGGACAAGCCTGCCCTCGTACCGTTCCCTAACCTTGCTGCCTTTTCCTTCCTCCTCTCGACATCCATCCGTACCTTCCTCTTCCCTTCCAGAGACGGACGTGGCCCCTCCTCGGACCCGACCCGCCTTCTCGGCGACGGGGACCCGAGCCTACGTTAGCGCCCCCAGAGCCGCCCCGCCGGCGGACCCTTCGCCGGCCTCTTCTCCTGACGCCCCGGCGAGGAGCCCGACCTCGCGGCGGGCCCGACCGAACGCCGAAAACCCTGCTTACCCCGGCTGGCCCCTCGGCACCGTAACGGTGCTAGACAAAAACGCGTTGTGAGCCAAACGAGACGCGAGCCGTCGATGTTGACCCTCAGATTCATCTCCCCGAGGCATAAAGACTACACGGACCTCTAAAATCGTTGCTTACAGGAAACGGGGCTCTACCGGCTGCTCTTCTTTCCCGCGCAACGTGCGACACGGCGAGGAGTCTCCCGCCGACGCGCAGAAATCCGTCGCCGACCTCTTCGCGCGTCTGTGCGAGGCCTGCGGACGTCGGAAACCGCCGGAGGCTTCCCGGGAACGGCTCCTCCTCCTAACTGCCCCGACGACGGCAGACACCGATTATAAACTGCCTCGGAAAAAGACAAGGGCCCGGGCGTACGTGCCGCGAGCGGGACCTCGGGGAACGGACGCGAGCGGCCGAGAGCTTCCGCGAAGTCGCGACAGCTTCGAAACCGCGAGCCAGGCGGATGCCACGCTGCGGGCCAACCTCCGCGTGAGCCTCGCTGCCGTTACAGAGTCCTGCGCGGCTACGGTACCGAGACAACGACGTCCCCTATCTGTCCCTGCTCTCTTAGCACGAGACGCTCGATCTCCACGTTCAGTACGGCACGGAAGGGGAACGCTCGTAGAAAGCACGTGGCCCCTTTTTGAGCCGGCAGGGCCCGACGCGGAAAGGCGCGTTGCTCCCGGCCCTGGGGGCTGCGCGGAGCGGGTGGCGCACGATGGTGCCGAGGCGGATCCGGGACGTCCTTGCCACAACAGGGACCCGCAGGCAAGGAATACGGTTCACGCCATGCGTGCACAATAACCGCTGCGCGGGGATGCGTGGGCATCCACGCTCACGGCTACCGGTTTGGCATCTCCTTTCAACCCTCCGACAACTCCTAGAGAAACGGTACGAGCAGAAGAGCGGGACATCACCGAGCCAAGCGGCAGATCACTAGCTGCAGCGACAAAGGGGAGTCGGGCTTTCTTTGACGAGCGGCGATTTTGAGCGCCTTCCTTCCCGGCGCACGGCGCCCGGACCGCGATCGCCCGGCGTGACCCTCCCTCGGCCCTTCCCCCCCGCCACGCTCCCGTGCTCCCCCCGAGGCCTCTCGCGTTCCTCGCCCCCTACGCAGCCACAGGCGACGACATTCGTGGCCCCCGGGCCCGGAACGCCGTTAACCTTCCCCCCGGACTCTCGCACGGGCCGTCCCGCCGCTGCCCGCCGATGGCGAGGTGCTTTAGGCCCACGTCCCGGGCAGAGGGGCGCGCGCTGCCGGCGGTGCATGTGGGGGCAAAAGCGCCGACAGACTGTTTTGGGGGGGGGGGGGGGAACCTCGTGCATCCCCCCGACAGAAGCAGCTGCAACGCTTTCCTTGCCTTCCGTTGGACTTTCTCTCCTTTCCTTTCCTCCTATTTGACGTTATTACTCGTGATTTCATTTTGCTTCGATTCATTTACCTAAACTTTCTCCGAAATCAGCTCGTGAGGATCCCAAGCGCCCTCCCGAGAGACGAGAAGCCGCTCGCTCGCGGCCGCCGCGCCCCGTTTCGGGGTGGTGGCTCCGCGCACCCCCGGAGGGGAGCGGGCGGCGGGGGCGGGATGCGGGCGCGGAGCGGCGCGCGCGGCGGGGGGGGGGGGCGGGGGGGGCGCGGAGCGCCGCCGCTGCCCGTTGCACATTCTCTCCGGGCGGCGGCGCGGCTCTCCGCTCCGCTCGCCTCCGCTCCGCTCCGCTCGGCTCGGCCGGGCCCCGGCGGCACGAACATGGCGACGCCGAGCAGCGGCGGGGCACGCCGGGCCGCCCCGCTCCCCCGCCGCCTCCTGCCGCTCCTGCTGCTGCTGGCGGCGGCGGCCGGCCATTCCGCCCTGCTGCTGCTGCGCGCCCCGCCGCCCGCCGCCGAGACCCCGCGGAGCCGCCGCGCCGCGCCGCGCCCGCCGGAGCCCATCCAGGTGTACGGACAGGTGAGCGGGGCCGGGGAGGGGGGCACTCTTTGGGGGGGGGCGAGCCGGCCCCGCATCCCCCCCCTCCGCCCCCCAAAATGCCGCGGGGCGGCGCGTTACATCACCCCGCGGGGCGCTGCCCACCCCCCCCACCCCGGGCAGTTGCGGTGAGCGCTCGCTGTGGGAGGACGGGGAAAGGCGGCAGCGCTGCCGCCGGCCCCCGCGCACGGCCGCTCGTCCCCGGTGTCCCCCGGTGCCGGTGCGGCAAGAGGGCTGGCGGGGAAGGCGGCCGCGCCGCTCGGCCGCGGCGGCAGCGCGGCGACGCTCTGCATCCCCCCCCCCCCCCCCCCCCCCGGGGTTCTGCTGCGGGGCCGGGCGCGTCGCACGCTTGCCGCTCGGAAATTAACTTCCTCGCCTTGCGGGGGGCGAGCGGATCCCCCGCGGGGCCGGCCGACGCCTCCCGGGCGCCCGCAGCCGCGGCGGGGAGCCGGGTCGCCGGCGAGGCGGCCCCGGCCCCATCGAATAGCTCGCTCGGTGCCCGCCACTTGCCCCGTTCGAGGCGCCTCAGATTTAGGGGTGCGCTACTCCTCATCTCCGCCTACGCTTCTCCTCCCGCTTCTCCCTGAGCCGTCTCAAAACTAGTCGCACTGTCAGATGCGCGTTTTCGGCTGCCGGCTGCACGGCCGGCACCGTGAGCAGCCGTAGCTGCCGGGCGGCCGAGGGCGAGCGCTAGCGAGAGGGGCCGGGTCGCCCCCTCCGCTCGTCCGCCGGGTGGCAAAGCGAGACCCTGCGGCTGGCAGCGGGCAGGCTGCAGGCAGCGGCTCCTCACCTAGACGTGCTTGGACGTTTCTACGCTCTTAAGCGAGGCAGAGGGAGGTGACGTCTCGTACGAGGCACTGCTATTTGGGAGGCACCGTGCCCTTCTCTCTAAGAAGGGCTACTCTGCATTTCTGATCCATCCTCCACCGCTCCTTGAAAAAGAGGGCCGGAGGAGTTGCTCGTCGCAGAACATTGCAGAAAGGGCTATTTCTGACAGTACCCCTGCTCGGACTCCCTTTACTGGCAAGTTGGGCTGCCAGGACCGTCAAGGCTCCCCGCCCCCCCGGCTTCTCCTGACAACGCTGCCTTTAGGGGTGACGAGGAACTCCCCTCGGGCCGCCCGCGGCAGACGGCTTCGGCCTCCGAGAGGCCACCTTAACCACCTACGCGGTACACCACGCTACGTTGCCCCCCTTGACTCTCCTTGCTTACGCCGCCCGTGCGCCATCACGCGCCCAAAAGGCTGCGGTCGGGGCGGGGGAAACCGGCCCGCGGAGGGACGAGGCGCCTTCGAGGCGAAGCTTCGAGCCTTCGGCGCCGTCTGCGTTCATCTCCTCGGCTAGCCCTTTCCCTTCCGGCCGCCTTCTGCTTTCCCTTCATTGCTACTTAGAGGATAAGAAAGAGCCGGCCACGAGTCAGGCCCGGCTCTAGAGCTGCCGGAGGGGCGCCCGTGGGGCCGATGCCGCTCCTAAAGCCCTACGCCCGTTCCCCCGTTCCGAGGATGGGAAAAGCTGTTCCCGCTCCCCTCCAAAAATCGTCCTCGCCTCCTCTACCTCCTCACCATTTGGCTTTTTTTAGCATCACACAGCTACCCCGTTTTAGAAAACCCATGACACCTGTCTCTCTTCTACAGAAAACCGTCTGTAGCATTTTCCCTTCCATCTCCCCGTGGCTTTCCTCCGCCCCACCGGCCCGGGTCGCACAGAGCCGCTTTGGCAGGCCGCTACCGATCTCAGAGGGTGCGGTCACCCCGCTGCTCTCCGGAATGGGACTAGTGCGTTTGCCACCGTTTGCTCTTTTCTCGCTGCCCGGAAAACCGGGTCGCTCTCGGCGGCGGCGCGGCTCCCCGTTTCGGGCTACCGCAGCAAACCCGGCCCGTCCGCCTCTTCGGGCCGACACGCGCAAATCTTACAGCCCGGGTACCGTGCGTCACCGACACCAGTTTATTGACAGTAAACGCCAGTTCCAAGTTCTCCCGAGCGCTACGGTGCTTTACGTTACGGTCAGCTTTACAAACGGTGACGAAAAGGAGCCCCCGCGTCCTAGCCTCCTACACCGATCCGACCGCGCAGATTTCGTAACGCCTAAAAAACCCGTAAGCTGCACGACACTGCGCTCGGGGTCTCGCGCCTCATGACCGGAGCCTCGTGACCCCCGTGTCCCCTCTCCCCCAGATCTCTGCCGCTCTAATACCCGCAGAAAATCATGCGGTCCCAAAAGCAGCCCTCTCTCTGGGACCGCATCCCGAGGGGCAGTACTTGGACCGAGCATCCTGGTGCCGTGCCACTGCGGTCCTGAATCTGGGACGCCTCCTGCTCCCGTGCGCTCGGCAGCTCGCTCGACCATATGCTACGCGGTGGCTCGCGCTCCAAACCTTCCTGCCCTTCCCCGGCTCTCGACCGCCGTCCCCACGCGGCCTCGTGGGACGGCTTAGAGCCCTGGCTCGACTCGGCGGCGAAGGAAAGCACGGCGCGGGAGGTCGGCGCTGCCCGTCGCCGCCGCGGGCGACGTCGCCGGGGGACCGGAGCGAGGGGGAGGGAAGCGTCGCTCTGGCCGAAAGCGAGGACGAGAAGACACTCCAAACCCTTTGCGGCTCCTCGGGAGCCCAACGCCGCTTACTCGGCACCATCAGCAACAGGCCCGGAGCCCTCTTGCCCTAGACACCAAAAACACAAGCACAAACCATTACTTGGCTTCCTCATCGGGATCCTCACCGCCCGTCCCATCCTTGCCAGGCCGACTCGCCCGCGTGGCCTCGGCCAAACTTTTCAGGTACCTCTGTGAACAACGAAACCGGCGCCCTCGACCCCTGTGCCTTTGTGGCTTTACCCGGCCTCGTCTCGCTCCAAATCGCCGTCGACCAAGACACCGGATGCGCAACTCCCGAGACCGTCAGCTTCGTCACGGCGGCTTCCGTTCCTGCGTGCGGCCCTCGCCTCTACGGGACTCTCGACAACCTTTACAACACTCAGCCCGTTACGAGGCAGGCGCCGACACGTGACGGGTCTTTTCTAGGACTCCACCGATCGCGGACGAGCGTCCCCGCGGCACGACAACGGCTGCCTATGCCCCTCACCCTGGGGCCGGCAAAGCTCCCCGAACCCCTTCGGGCAACTGCGGCGTCGCACCCTGCCTTCTTCTTCCTGGCGCCAGCCTCTGCCTACCGAGGCGACGGGTCGCCTGCAGCCCACCCGCCTGACTCGTAATGGCCTTCCCGCTCATGCCTGCACAACCCTGCTCAGGCCTGGATGCAGGCACTCCGCTCCGGGATTTCACGTGTCCCACCGTCTCACGTACATCTCGTCCCCTCCTGGGGGAAAACCGGCCGCGAACCACGTCGCCTAACAGGACTGCGCTTCGCGTGACGAACGAGCAAAATAAAATTCGCCGCTTCGGCCGCCTACCCGTGTGCCGGGTCTAAGAGTCTTCCGTCACCTCGAGGGCGGCCGTCTCGCAAGCGTCGCGGCCGCGGTGGACGGCGAGGAGAAGTGCCCGGGCGGGAGGCCGGCCTCCGTCTGCCCATCCTGAGGGGCGAGAGAGAGGATCGCCGTTGCCAGAGACCATTTACGCAGCTAGGCTGCTCGTACAGACATCCCTGTCTGCCCGCTATCTGCCTACGTCCCTTTCCCTTCTTTGGAAAGGGCTTATCTGATACCTCCCCCAAAAGCGGGCCGCTCCCGAGAAACCTTGGCCTTAAACCGCGCGGGGAAAAAATAAAAAACCAAACCACATCTTCTCTGACCGCCGGCAGCTCCCGCGGTGGCCATCTCGCCCTCCGCGCTGCCGCCCCGACGCCTCGAGCCTCTCCGCGGGCCCCTACCCTGCGGCCGTCACCGCTGCGCCTCCCCGTTCCCCAGAAACCGGCTTTCCTGCCCGCCCTGGCGTCACCTCATCTCTTTCCCTTCCGGGGGGACCTAGTTCATTGCTCTCAGGCTTCCCGTTTCCTAGCGATAACCGCTCCCGCCTCAGAGAAAAAGCACCGGCTTTTCATCATTTCCAGCCCGTTGACTTCAAAGCGACCTCTTTTCGGCACGCCTGCTCGACCGCGACGCTCCCGGCCCCTCCGTGCCGACCTAGACCTAAGATGACCTCCTCGGCTGCCGGCGCTTGGGGTACCGCGCGCTACCGCGGCCTGCTTTACGTTAAGACCGACCCCTCGCCACGATGCCGCGCAACATCCTTTGTCTTTCCGACAGAAGCTTTGCGAGACAGCCGAGAAGAATGTCTCCTGTTAACCTAACGCCACGGCGATGGCTTTGCGCCCGAGATGTTACCGTCTCTGTGTCTGTGGCCCGGGGCGCTTGCGGAGTACCGAGACGGCAAAGCGCTCCCCGGGCGATGAACCCCCTCCCCTCGCTAGAGCGGCGGGCCTGCCGCGGCTCGCGGGCAGAGCGGCGCTTCGGGAGTCCCTCGGCCCTCGCCCCGCGCGGACCCGGGTCCTGCTGGCGAGCTGCTCCACGATAGCGTTAGCACGCGGTGTAGCGCCTGCGCAGCGAGGGTCCAAGCCTCTCTTTTTGGAGGCCGTTAGCATATCCCAGATAGAGCGCCCACCTTTGCTCCCTTCCCTCGTGACCCACAAACCGGCAAAGACGGAAAGCGCCTCGCGCGGTCAGTGCCATCCAGCTACGTGCGCTGAAACGTCCCTCGCACCGCGTCGGAATTGAACCGTACTTAACTTTGACCTACTTTGCCAGCCTGGCAGAGAGCGTCCCAGATTATACTTTAACCTTCTGAAGGCACCCCGGGCGGTAACGGCTCGTCTGGGCAGAGGCCTGCCCGCGGGCTCCCGGACCGGTCGTCCTTTCCTTCCTTCCTCGTGCCGGCGAATACCCCTCCCGATCACCGCGGGCGCCCCTGCCCCTTTCCCGTCCGACAACTCGTGCTCCCGGCACCACGGCGTTCGGGCCAGATATTTGCGGGTTTTTTTCCCCTCGTTGCCCCGTCGGCGGGTTCCTCGCGGATCCTGCCGTCGGACTACGCGAGCGTTGCGGCACCACGGGGACATCGCTTACGCCGTCCGTAAGCGTAAACGCCTGCCTCGTGGCGCCCTTTGCTGCCAGCGCTTCACACCTTTCCTGCAGCCTTCCTCCGGGCCTCGGTGGTTACGGGGGAGCGACTTTCGTCGCCCCTTAGTCACCTTTGCCGGCCCGGCCTCGATTCTGCCGCGCGCGCCCCCTCCCTTTAGACGGAGAGCCCGCCTCCCCGACCTTCTCGCCGAGGGGGACACGGGGCTCCCGCCTCGACCCCGATCTTCCTCCTTCCTTTGCCTTTTCCTTTCTCCTACAAACGAGACCTAACGGAGAGCTCTGTTGGCGGTAGCAGAGAGAAAACAGCCCTGCAAGCAGATGATTTCAGTATTAACTACATTATCGTGGGCCTGGCACTCTCTGAAATGAGTCACCCGTGTTTCGTATCGGTGATTTCAGACCCTGGCATTTTCGGTCGGAGCCACAAGCAGCGCTACGGCAGGCACAGACTGCGTTTTAAAATATCACGGCAGGGCTACGAACAGATGCTCGGGAGCACAGCAGACGGCACAGTAACGAAGCCTTAGCGGGAGCGCACGGGGAACGCGCCGTGCCGGGAACGCGGTAGCCGCCCGCGACGCTCGACTCCTCCGTGGCGCCGGGCTACTGCGTAAGCCTTGCCGAGGGAGGCAGAGAAAATGGGGACGCGAAGGCCCGGCACTCGTCCTCTGCGGCTTCCGGCGCACCCGATCCACGACGAGCCCGGCGAGAGCACCTTTCCTATACAGCTCTGCGCTGACCGAGCCGCGGCTTGGCTTCCGACCCCTTTCGGGCATCGCTCGCTTGAGCCCCGTCCCCGTTCCCCAGCTACCGGCTACAAACCCTTTAGCCAAATCCTCTTCTGGGAGCGTCTTCCCACAGTCTACGAGCCGAGCCACCCGCATCGCTTCGACGGTTTCGGCAGCCGCTCGCTGCACGGAGGCCCGTTGCCCTCCGATACCCTCGCTCGTCGAACCGTCGCAATTACCTATTACCCATTCGGTGATTTCCCGTGAACCGTTTCGGTTTGTACTCGTCCCGTGTTCAGTTACATAACCTAGACGGGAATACGCGCACGTGGTCCCTAGGAGTCTCTTTTCCTGCACGCCCCCAATTTTACATCTTTGAGCCTCGGCCCCCGAGAACTCACACCTCCGACTCCTCCCAGTTCATAGCGAGCGCCCGGGTCGAGCTGTGGCCCACGTCCCACGACTCCAGCGTTGCTTCTCCGCGGAGCAAGTCCCTCGACGCACACGGTTAGCTCGCGAGCCCGCTCGGCACCGAAAATAGCCCCTAACTCTGTCCCGCTGCTCGTCGCTAGGCGCTACGACGAGTCGGCGAGCACGCAGTATTTCTGCTCGAGCTTCGTCACACCTACCGGTGCCATTTCTGCACAGGAAGGTTACGCTTCCTACGCAGAGCGCCTCAGCCTCGCCCGTGCGTGCCTCGAAGGCTGGGATTTAGAGAGTCCTCCGGCGACGGAAAGGCCAGAGATACCGCCGTCTAGCCTGCCCGCTGCCACACGCGTATCTAGGGCGAGATGGCCGCGCAGGAGTCGCTCCTCTCCTGGCCAGCCTGCGTCCTCTTAGAACCCGGGGCCTTCGCTAACGCTACAGTTTGCCACGTGCGAGGGGCGAGCCGCCTCCGTCGACCTTGGCGACCGCCACGCTGCCCCGACCTCTCCGTTCCGGCCGTAAGAAACTCAGAGGGATGCGACGGGAAGGGGAGCCTGCGCTTAGGCGTCACGGGTGCCGAGGAACGCGGGATCGAGGCGCTTCCCCCGGCCCCGGGCGCTCGAGGAGCTCGGCGCCGTGCCCCGCGCTCCTGGGACCGCTCAGCTACTGACGGTCGTCGCCTCGCTACGCTCAACTAGGCAACGCTACTGTCTCGTCGCGGCACCACGCGTCCAAACGTTCCCCCTCCCAGCCCAGAGCGCTCGGGCTGCACCCCGTGAGCCACGCGGAAGCTCGTACCTGCTGCGTGGGGTGCTCCAGCTGGACGGTCACTCTGGGGGCTGTTTCCTCACCCCTACTCTGCGAGGGATTCATTTATTCGAAGACGCTGTTAACAAAAAATAAACACGTACCGTGAGCAGAGCTAGCAGCGTTCACTACGTTGCCTAAAGCTACAGGCAGACTCCGCTACGTCTTGGCTCCAGTTCTCCCCTCCCGGACTTCATTTGGCACCTTACGTATTAGGAGGACCGATTGGAATTTCATGTATATTTCATATCGTCTTAATTGCTTGGCAAACACCAACACTCTTCCCCTTTAGGAGGAATTTATGCTAACTGTTCTTTCTGTTAGGCACCGGCCGTTGCCCGTTCATTGGTTACGCCGGTTCCCAAGGAAGGGTTCTCCCGTTCGGAGAAGTAGGGGAGCCTGTGAGAGCGGGCTCCTGCCCCACGAGCCTCGCGCCAGCGAGCGGGCCAGGGTTACTCGTGTCGGGGATAACAAGACCCTTCCTGCAAAGCTTTTTCACAACAAACATTCCGGTCGGCGGGGCCCGAGGTGCTTCTCACCCGGGGCGCAATGCAGCGCTGCTGCCCGGACGGCAATTCGTCGCTCCCCTGAGCCGTTCGGCTCCCCTCAAAGCTCCGAAGGGCCCTCGCGGGGCCGCTCGGCCGTGCTGCCCCGCACCGGGAACCGGCAGAGCCTCCTAAACCCGAGAGGCTGCCGCCCGAGCCCTTCCCGTGGGACTTACAGCGCGAGGCATCCTTCCGGTGCTTTGTTTCTTTACAGCGCTTACTAAAACGTGCTCTAGCAACCCCCGGCTATTCCTGAACTTTCCTTTGAGCACAGCACCTAGGCACTCCTCTTTCTCCCTCCTAGCAGGGAACCAAACCTTGCTTGTGCCCGCTGATGCCTTTATATAGGGCTCTGCCCTAATTAGGCTGCCTGAGGTCACGTGGCTCCTAATGAGCAACACGACTCAGCTGGCTCCTCCGAGCCCCCACCCGGTCCCCGGTCTCCCTACTCTGAGGAGGGCTCTCTGTCTCTTTTAGCTCGCCCGGGAAAAGCTGCAGAGCTTTAAGGCTGGGGTGAAAGGCAGGTGCAGGTAGGAGTCCCTTGTGGTTTTCCCGGTTTGGAAACTGTCCCGTTGTCAGATTTCTGGCAAAAAAAGACACGCCGAGCGCTACTGACGTTGCCACGGAAGCATTACCTGGAGCTGGGGAGGGTGTACGCAGGGCGTATCTGTCACGTCTAGACTTTGGCTTTCCTTGGGGGAGCGGGCAGATCTCCCTCGTGAGGGGCTTCTCCTCGGAAGGGAGGCCGAGCCGGGTCGCTCGCTTCCCTCTCTGAGTGCGCACCGACGGTCTCCCCCTCGCTATCCCCCTCCCCTCCAAATAACAGCGGAACTCGAACCACGCTACTGACTCTAGCCCTTTGCCTCTGGGCAGAGCCCTCAGCCCGGGTGCAGCTGGGAATGCAAAAAAGCGGTACCCAAAATAACCGCTATAGATGTCGGAGCCGTAGATGGTGTTATTCCACTTTTAAAGAAGCAGAGGGGACTGGGGGGGCTGGGAGCTCAGAGCTGCCCTGGATTTCGTACCCGAGGCTCCGTGTCGGCAATCTCGGCGGGCATCTGCAATGCCGCCTTCTCCGCCCTGTTTCCCTGCATCCTCACCCGGCATCGCTTCTATTTTTCCCGGCGGGGCCATGATGCTACCGGTGCCGTGCTTTCTAGCTGATGCTACCGCCTGACCTAAATCTCTGCCGCCTTCGCTACCCGGGTGCTACGGTGCGCTTTGCCTGGGGGGGGGTGTCTCTGGCCAGGCGGGCTGGGGTACGGCTGGGGGCACCGGCCCTGGGGGCTGCTCGCTGCCTCCCTGCCGTTTCTCTCCCCCCCCACACACCCCTTGCGTGAGCCTGTTGCATAAGAGGGATTTGAGGGCTTCTGCTTCGCTCGCCCCCCCTCTTCCAGAAACATGACCTTGTTTTTGCGGCCGTTTTATTTGCCAGTCACCGACACGAGGTTCAACCGGCCCCTTTCTCTGGGCGGCCCTCCACGCTGATCCCGGGGTCAGCGAGAGCTGCGCGGTCTCAGGCCTAAGAAGGGCTTAGCCCTGTACTTTTACAGCTTCCCAAGGCCACGAGCTTAGGGCTTACCGGCCGTCGGCCGAGCCGCGGCCACGGTGGCGTGCGGGGGCTCAGGCACGCACGTCCGCCGCCGCGACGATCGGGCGCCCGCCTGCGGCTTAACTACGGCCTCCGCAACGCTGCTTCCCCGGCGAGGCTGGCCGTCCCCGCTCGCTACGGGCGCCGCGTTTGCCCGGAGGCTCCCGCTGCGGTGATGCTCCGATAGCTTCCCCGTACAAAGCGGCCTTTGGGACGGGCGCCGTTGCGGCGTGGCCACGTACGACGCGCGCACGGGGAATAACGGGATTGCGTACGGCTGCGTTTGCGCTAGACACCGGCCCATCCTTTAGGGCGCAGAAGAAGTCACGCTACAAAGGTGACTGTTTCCTTCCGGTCCTTCGCCTACTCGGCCTGGATTTGAAATCGCTTCTGCGTCCTCGGTTTTAGTTTTTGCTCTCATCATCCCTTCGATCCTATTTCTCCGGGAGGGAAAAAAGGGAAGACTAACCCCTTTGGGCACGTGCTCACGAGAGGTGTGGTCTTAGTGATGTGGGGCCGTACTGGAACACCACCCTCTCAGGGAAGCCTTCTCCTTAACTGTCTGTGGCTTGCAGCGAGCGCTCCAACACCTCGCTGCGGCGGCCTCTGCATACGCTTCGGCAGCCCCGGCTCGGCGATGCCGTCTGCGTCGTCCCCGTTGCGAGCGGCCGCCGCTTTGCTTCGCTTTGCATAAAATAAGAGGGCTCTAAATGACGCTTCAGGGTGAGGCGGGAGGGGAACGAAGGCACGGCAACCTCCACGGACCGTGGTGGACGGATAAAGCCCCTCGCGCGCACCCGATAGCTGCGGGCCGTCCCATTGCGCTTAGGCGCTCAGGCTGACGCCCAGCTCGCCCCAGACGTCCTCACAAGCACGCCCCCCCCGGCCCCGCCGAGGTCCGAAGGGCCGCGCACGCGGGGCCTCTCTGGCATTTGCCTTCTGGACCGCGCAACTTCTGCCCCTGCTTTGAGTGAATTTCCCCAACGTCTGCGTATTTCCGAGGAGGGGCGGTACGAGCGGGCGTTTGCTCTCCGGCCATCTCTGGGGGCGAGGCTGCGGCTCAGGGTGCCCTTTTCCTTGCCGTTGCAGGTCAGCCTCAACGATTCTCACAATCAGATGGTCGTTCACTGGGCGGGAGAGAAGAGCAACGTGATCGTGGCCTTGGCCAGAGACAGCCTGTCTTTGCTGGGTCCCAAAAACAGCGACGTAAGTAACGCGGCCCGGCGCCGGCCCGGGACGCCTTCTCCGCCTCTGTGCCGGGCGACGTGTCGGCGGCTGCTGAGCTACGGCCTGCCTTTCTCTCGCGTGCCGGAAAGATGAACGAAAGGCCCGCGCGTTTGAGTTCAGAGGCGCTAGAGGAATCTTTACCGTCCCCGGTGTTGCCGCGTGGGTTTGAGCGCCGAGAGGCTGGCACAGAAAATCTCCAAGGCTTCCCGCCTTGCACTTTCTGAGCTTCACCCAATCTGTCAGAAGGGAACCCGGAGCTTGGTGCTTCTCACGCTGGGGCTTCTCCTTTACAGGTTTACGTGTCTTATGACTACGGGAAGACTTTTAAGAAGATCTCAGAGAGGTTCAGCTTCGGCGGAGCCAACGGCAGCGAGGTGGCCATCGCCCAGTTCTACCACAGCCCGGCCGACAACAAAAGGGTGAGGAGGATGCGGCGGCCGGCCCCGCCGGGGCTCCTCCGCAGGGCAGCGACGCTTTATTGCCGCCGTCCGCCGGAACGCGCGCGGCCGTCGGTGCCGGGGCGGTTACGCCACGGTGGCGGTGCCCGTGGCGATACGGCCGCTCCTCGGCGCGGAAGGAGTAACTGCAAAGGCGCCGCAGGGGCAGAACGACAGAACCTGCGGCACCTTGTCCTCTTAGAGGGATGAACTGCGTCCCCGTTGCCAGCTTCGTTACAGAGCTACGGGCACAGATATTTCTTTAGTCCCGGTCTATGCCAAGGTCACCTTTCTCCTGACTGAAGCCCTCCTGCGGTGAGGCAAGATGTCCTTGCCCTGCAGCAGCAGAGGCTGCCGCTTGTCTCCCCTGTAGGTATTCTCCTCTCCAAAGCCGGGCCAGGGGCATGCGGTCACCCCGACCCACGGCCGTGGGTCACACGGGCCTTTCTGCTGCCGCGGCGGGGAGGGACAGACCTCTCCTGCAGACGGGAACCGAAAGGCCGTCTCATCCCAGACCCCTCGCTTCCCGGGAGAGCCCCTCGGGCCGTGCCGGGGGTCCGCGGGGCAGAGGCGGGACGGGACTGGCAAGCCGCCGTACCTCCTGTACGACTCTGCGGTGCTCGGGGGCGTCGGAGCGCGGCGGGAGAGGGGGAGGCTGGGGCGGACACGTTCCTCTCCGCCTGAGTTTGCCCACCCAAAGGCTCCCCCGGGATGTGGGCCTTTGTTACCGCCGGCCCGACCTCCCGGAGGCTGACCGCCTGCTTTCCTTGTTCCTTGCCGATCCCTCTCTTCCCAGTATATCTTCGTGGACGCCTTCGTCCCGTACCTCTGGATCACCACTGACTTCTGCAACAGCGTTCAGGGCTTCTCGATTCCCTTCAGAGCAGCAGACCTCCTCCTGCACAGCAGGAACCCCAGCCTCCTCTTGGGCTTCGACAGGTCTCATCCTAAAAAACAGGTGAGCGCTTCTGCTTAGACAGGAGGGCCGGTGACCTACCTCTACCCTCTGGTGACGTTCCCCCGGCCCGTTCCGTGCCCCGTAGCCCTTACGGCGTGCCGAGAGCCAGCCTGCCTCGTGCTAGCGCCGCGCGGGCTCGTTCTTTGACCGCCGGGGGGTGTCCGATCTCGGAGCGTCGCCTGCGGAGGCGTTCCAAGTTGGCCAGGACGCCCCCTTCCCTACAGGTCAGTCTCATTTCTGACCTCTGGAGTGGTGAGGATATACAGTACCTGCAGGGTGGCTGCCTTAAACGTTTCCTCTCCCTTTTCATTTCGTTTCTGCCGGTGCTTCCTCCCTGCCGCTCTGACCGTATCGATCTCCCCCAGCGTTGCGGTCGTCACTCGCCGCGAAGCGCTGGCAGCTGAGGAGGGACTGACCTCTGCAGTATTTCGTGCGGGCAGGCGGTTTGGCTTAGAGTCTTGCGTAACAAATTGCTTCTTCAAAACAAACGCTTTTTTTTGTCTCCCTGGAGCTATTGGGTAAAGACTGTCCATAATTACAGTACCTTCCAACAGACACAGGCAGCATCAGCAAAAACTGGAGATGAAACCACCGTCCCCTGCCACGTGAACGGGGACGGCAAAGCAGGGCACGCTCCCAGTCCGTGCCATTTTCAGTATGGTCGTAGAGGGGTGCGTGTCGGATGCCGCTGACGTCTTCCGGGGGGGGGGCGGAGCGGGCTGGGAGCAGAACCCTACCGGGCCGGCTGCGGGACCAAGTGCCAAGGCTGCAGTCTGGCCGACCCTATCCACGTACCTGCAAAAAAGAGGCTACAATCGCAGCTCGGGTGCCACCGTAGCACTTGGAAAAAACCGGGCAGGTTTCGGGGACACCGGCCCCTCGAGGGGCAGGATCCGCCGAGAGGCCGACGTGCCTGCGGACCGGCGCGTTTATCGCCGCCGCTTTTCTTGGCGCCGTTCGAGATACTATCTCTCGTCTCGACCTCTGCCGTGCTACGGCCCGCGTTTCGGCAGCGGCAGCGTGCCTCTGCGCTTGGGGTTCGAACGGCCTCCAAGTGGGAGACGCCCGTGCCCCGATATTTACCCTTGCCGTCACACTCCACGACTGCCTTATAACAAGTCATTTGCATTTCTGAGCTAGCGTAAAACCCGGCGGATCCACAGACAGTGGGAAATTCTTCCGGTAGCAGACTCAGAAATGGTTTTTTCCTGCTCGGGTTATTCTGCTGCCGCTAGAAAGATTGCTACCGCTCCAGGCATCTGCCACGTAAAGACAAGTCCTCCAAGTAGCTCGCTTTTTTGCGATGCACGCACGTCCGTCTTGCCTTCGCTGCCTGAGGTTGGGTCTCTTAAAGGACTGGGTCTGTTTGGTTGCCCAGTCCCGCTGGCATCTCTCACCTTTGTCGTTGCAGCTCTGGAAGTCCGATGATTTTGGCCAGACCTGGATAATGATTCAGGAACACGTGAAATCTTTTTCTTGGTACGTATCGCACCGGTGCGTTACGCCCAGATCCCGTCTTCTCTCGCTCCTGCCCTTTTGCCTCGCGGGCTGCCCTGCGCACACCTAAACCCCCTCCAGCCCCAGGCCCCTGCTCCCCTCGCCTGGCGGAGACCGCGCCTCCTGGGGACGTGGCGTGCCGGGGTGACAAGACAGAGCTACCGACACAGGCACCCGGGGGTGCTCCGCGTTGCCCCCCGGTTCTTGCCGGCCCGCTCCATCTCTTGAAAGGGCAGCCTTCAGCGTTGCTCCGTGAGTGCAGACGCCACCGCCGCCTGTTTTGTTCTTTCCAGGGGAGTTGAGCCCTACGATAAGCCCAATACGGTGTACATTGAGCGGCACGAGCCTTCTGGGGCATCGACTGTCCTTCGCAGCACCGATTTCTTTCAAAGCCGAGAAAATAAAGACATCATCCTGGAAGACGTTGAAGACTTCCAGCTCAGGGAGAAATACATGTTTGCAACAAAGTCCGTGGTAAGTGTCACGCAAGCGATTCGCCGCTGTCCGGTACAGTGGCACCAGGGCCGCGGCGGGCGATAGCTGTACTTTCAGCGGGGACCCGTGTCTACAGCACGGCGAGACCGTTCGCCAGGGACGGTGCTACTCGCTGCTGCACCTCGCAGCCTTCGGACCTGCCGTTGAGCTTGTCACGGGGGTGTCGCTCGGGCTGCCTGCAGCTCCCTTCCCGCGTGACCTCGCGGCGCCGTGGACAAAGCGGCGCCTACCGATGCCGCTCTCCCGGCGGGGCTCGGAGCCGCGGCGTGTCCGTACGCCTGCCTTCAGCAGGCTGGGCAGAAGTAGGTCAGCCGGCGAAGTGCCCGGAACGGGGAGCCACCGCAGGATGCCTGGGAAGGCCGGCGAGGCGGGGGACGGCGGTGTGGGGGTGGCGGGGGAAGGGGGGATGCGGCTCGGCAGCTCGGTGGCTAGGAGGCCGCTTGTCAGAAAGGATTACCGTCAAACATGGACTAGGTCCAAGTAGTCGAAATAACGTGCTCCAGCCTGGAAAGAAAGCTGGATTTCCTGCTTGCTTTCCTAGGAAAAGAGGATGCGGGACAGCGAAAGCGGTCTTTCGCCTCTCTGCGGCCAGGGCCCCCCTATACATTTTGCGGCTGTTGGCCAGTTGGAGACAAACCTGAAAGAAAACTAGAAAGCGTCTCTGCTTTCTCTGAGACCAAGTCCTTCCTACGTGATCAGAGACACCACACCGGAGGGGCAGAGTGCTACTCTTTCCAGATTTTAGGGAGCACTTTCCTCTTTAGAAGATGCTAGCATTGCTTTCCTCCCCCGCTGCTGCCATCGACTCTGTTTTACCGAGCGGTCTTTGCCATTTTGGGGTAACTGCTTGCAAAACCACGTAGGGTTTCCTAGGCAGTCGGCGGCGAGCCTGTCGCCTCCGGCCGCCTCGGCGTCCGCAGCGGTGTCCGATGCTGCTGGGGGATTTGTTTGCAGAGCGCTTTCAGTTTCCCGGCAGTCTCTCTTAAAGGTAGCACATCCTGCAGCTCTTAGGGCCTGTCCCCTTGGCGCTGTGCCTGATCTGAAGCCTGCTGTGGTTTGCGCCAGGTTTTCTCTAGGCTTGCCCTTGCTGTTGAACGAAACACAGGGGACGGTCCGTGTGTTTGCGCAGAAGCCGCCGGGCGCGGCGTCCCGAAAGCACGAAGCGGGTTTGAGTCGGGACCTTTCCAAGCATCACCTCCATTTGGGGGTTCCTTCAGGGTTCATTCTGCCTCTGGGGGGCTCGGGGGTCACAGGGGCCACCGTCACGCTTTCTCCTGCAGCTCTAACGACCGGTGGGACGCTACACGACGTTAAAATCGCCCGCGTACCGTGCCAAGGCAAAGCCCGGTGGGAAATGCAGAGACCGAGAGGGAGGCCAGCTTGGCCGCAAACCCTCAATTTGGGCGTGATATCCCCGGGTCTGGAATCGGGCGCTAGCGTGACACCTCGGCCGCAGCGGGAGCGGCGCCGGGGAGAGGCCGGGCTGAGCGGCAGAGGCGCCCTGGACTCTGACTTCTGCCTCTTTCGGAGGGAGGCGCGGGCGCTTAGCGATAGAGTCTGGGAAAAATCAGGCCGCTTATTTTTGGAGCCTAAATCTGGGTTTAGGTTCTTACTATCGGCATCCTGTACGAAATAGGTTGCCCCCGGCTTTTGGCTTCTTTGGCTTCGCGCCGGTGCCTTCCGTTTTGCGCAACTCCTCAAAAATAGGAAGGAAAGGACAGGCTGCTCTGCCAAAAGAAGAGGAATTAAAACCAGCCTCCTGCCCTCTGCCCGACTGGCCAGAAAGGGCAGCTTGTCTCCTTGCCAAGAGCTGGCTGCGGCCACGTAAAGCACGAGTGGGGAGCGCTGCTCCCCGCTGTCGGTCCCAGGCAGCTACCGCGCTTTGCCCGCACGCGGGGAGGGTCGAGTCCGAGGCACGCGGTTCGTGGGTTTGCCCCAGCCTGCCTTTTGGCCGCTGCTGGAGATGAGGGTGATTTTGGGGGTGAGAGCTACTTATAACGTACCCCTCTGCTCTGCCGCAGCGTTTGCTAGGCAGCTCGCAGCCGCCTTCGGTCCAGCTCTGGGTTTCCTTCGACCGCAAGCCGATGCGTGCGGCACAGTTCGTAACCAAGCATCCGATTAAGGTAAGCGGTGCTTTCCGAGAGGACCTTCTCCCTCTCCCTCCTTTGCCGAGGACGCCCTCAGACGTCGACAGGGCTTTTCTGCGCTTCACAGGACGCCTCGGGTGTCAGAGCTGGTAAGGGACCGCGCGTGACCCTGCTCAGGAGGGTTAGCAGAGCGAAGGCTCACATTAGGATGACCTTGTGATTTACACGATGGTACTTTCTTCTGGCAATTCGAGCCTCTGGAGAAATGCCATAGTACCCCCAGCACTGTGCAGGGCTCAGGGCTTGCCTGGAAAGAGACGGTCACCGACTTCCTCCAGCACTGGTGACGGAGGCTGACGGCAAAGCCCTGATACCCAGAGGGGGGCTGATCTCAGCACTCAGAGCTTTGGCTCTGCTTTTGGGGGCCTTACCTCTTCCCATGGCGCGGGGACAGCCAGGGTTTGCAAAGACTTTGCCCGTGAACCAGGCGTCCTGTGGCGTCCCGAGGCTGGCAGGGATGAAGGAGAGCATGAGAAGTATGCTCGGTGTTTGGCAGAGCAGGGGGGCGGAGAGAGATCCGGCTCCGATGGGCCTCGGCGCCCAGCGCTGCTTCTGGGATACTTTGTCGACGGGTTGTGCAGCGCGAAGGGCGGAGGATAGCGATCGCTGGAAGAGAAATGCAAAAGAACAAGCGAAGGGAGGATCCTTGCCAAGGGGGAAAAATATAAATGGGTGGAAGGGCGAATAACTTACGGCTAGCTAACAGGAAACGCTACACCAGCCTGTACGTAAACCCTGCTTCTCTGCCCGCACGTTCAAAGCCCGCTCGCTTGTCATTTACATCCCCAAGGAGTATTATGTTGCCGATGCCTCGGAGGACCAGGTGTTTGTGTGCGTCAGCCACGATGACAACCGCACCAACCTCTACATCTCGGAGGCGGAAGGCCTGAAGTTCTCCCTGTCTTTGGAAAACGTGCTTTACTACAGCCCGGGAGGAGCTGGAAGCGACACCTTGGTCAGGTACCGTGGGACGCGGTCAATAAGAACCTCGGCCCGAGTCCTCGTACTTTTCGGTCGTGTTCGATCAAAGCGTTGCCCCGATCCCCAGGCTCGACGGTCCCCCCGACCCGGAGAGGCTGCGATTCACCGATCCCGCCTTTGCGTTTCTTGGCAGGTATTTTGCCAACGAGCCCTTTGCGGACTTCCATCGCGTCGAAGGCGTGCGGGGCGTCTACATCGCCACCTTGATCAACGGCTCCTTCAGCGAGGAGAACATGCGCTCCGTCATCACCTTTGACAAGGGGGGCACCTGGGAGCTGCTGCAGCCCCCGGCACAGACGCGCTACGGGGAGCGGATAGACTGCGAGGTAACGCGGGGCAGGGAGGGGCAGGGGGGCGAGCGCGGGAGAAGCTCCCCGCAAAAAAGGCTGAAACGGCGATCCCGCCCCGAGGGAGTCCCTCCTGGCCTTTCCAAGCAGAGAGGGACCACAGGAGAGCACGGGATGGAGGGTTAATGCCGCCACGTTTCACTTTTCCAGTTCTCTCAGGGCTGCTCTCTCCACCTGGCCCAGCGCCTGAGCCAGCTGCTTAATTTCCAGCTGCGCAGGATGCCCATTCTCTCCAAGGAGTCGGCGCCGGGATTGATCATCGCCACCGGTACCGCTTTCCTTCCCGCGGGGGCTCGGGGCGCGTTGCCGTCAAGACACGAGGAACTTGGCGGCGTTCACTTGGTTTCTGCAGAAATGCCATTACACTGTACTATTGGCCGTCCCTTCTCTGCTGCAGACCCCTTACAGTAATGACAGCACATATATTTTACTGCAGCACAGTGACGTGAGAAAACTCCCCTGCTTTATTCTGATCCTCTTTCCTGCCGCTATCCTTGCGAAGGATTTCATGACCGTGCAAACATTCCTGTTTGTCTCGCTCTTTTACCGAGGAAAACGTTTCCACGTTTTGTTTGATCCCCTTTCGGGCCGTAGATTTTTTCCCCAGCTGCTTTTCAAACCTGACGTAGTCTTTAGGATCTTTGCTTTGGAAGGGATTAGTTTACAGCGTGAAGATTCCGCTCCTCAGTCGTTATCATTTTGCTCACCGATAAAAATAGTTTAGAAGCATCTGGCTTCATTTTCAGCAACCGCTTTGCATTCCTCAGGAACAACGATTTCTCCCTTTCTCCTAGGCTCCGTTGGCAAGAACATGGCAAGGAAAACCAACGTCTATGTCTCGAGCAGCGCCGGAGCAAGGTGGAGAGAGGTAAGACTGCTCTTTTGCTTGCCAGCTCGGCCAAGGCGGCGGCGCAACGGTCGGGACTTTGGCAGCGACATAGAGAGGTGATGGGCAGCCTTCGGGCATTACCGGTGACCTCCGCGTAGGCATCCGAGAGCTGTAGCTGGAAGGTGACGAATGTCCCTCGAGACCAAGGCACAAGGGTCCTTAAGCGAAGGACCGGCCGTGGGTCACCAGGGAGATGAGCCTCGTGGTTAAGGCGGTGGGTTCAGGTGCGGTAGAGTTCCCTCCTCTAATTCTTTCCTTCAGCCGGCAGGACGTGCCCCTGGAACGGGGCATCTGTCCCCTTTCAGACATGACGGACAGCCAGGACTTTGTACGTGAGCGTCCGGAAAGGCTCCGGCGTCTTCCAGAAAAATAGAATGTTGCCCTCGGTTTATGGGGAGTTTGATGCTGTTTCCTAAGCGGGTGTTCTGGTCTGCGGCAGTACTTGTGGTTTGCCCGTGCATTCTGCTGCGAGTGTAATATAGTATTTCAACATCTGCAAGCGATTTAATCCCGCGAATTAAACGGCCTCGTTTTCCTCCCGTAAGTGCTGCGCGGTCTGGGTGAACATCTGAGCAGCTGCAGTGGCGGCGGGGACACGCCACAGCTTTGGCTCCTGCCAAGCCGACTGTGGTCGGGAGGCTGGCCCCGGCTGAGAGCGGGCGCCTCCGAAATGCGGCCGGGGAGCGGCCGTGGGGACCCGCCGTTTCTCCCCGAGGGAGCCTTGCGGCGAGACGGGAGCGCTCACGGCCGGGGAAGGGTATCCGAAAGCCGAGACTTCCGGGTGCCAGCCTCCCCTGTTAAAGCGCGCCGAGGAAGCGTTGACCCGCGGTTACCGACGCCGAGCTCCGACTTATTCGGGGCCTTCGTATCGTGAGCGGAGGCGCAGAATGACCCAGCAGCGTAGTTCCTCAGCTGAGAAGGAGTAATACCGCTCCTTCCTCCCGGCTTTGGCAAGCAGCGGGAGACTGGAAGGCTCGTTCCTCTCCAGATCACTGGCGTGATCTAACAGCAAGAAAAGAAAGAAACACTACATTCAGTGCCCTGCCTAAGAACGTCCCCGAGTGCGTTAGCACGTCCCGCAAGCGGAGTCGGGCACATACGTGCTTCCTATTTTCCCGCTGAGCTGTGCTGGGCTCCCCAGATAGGAACGCAAAGGTGATTCTGTGTCGGCGGCCACTAAATAGAGCTGGAGGTCAGAGTGCACGAGTTTCTTTCTGTGGAATGGATGTACAAACCGTCTCTGGGGCTCGTTACTACACGCCACAGCTTCGCTTCTCCTTGAGCATTCCAAAACCCTTGTAGCCCGAGCACCGCCGCTTACCTGCAGTCCTAGGAAGGCGGCGAGTCCCTGACGAGCGTCGGGAAAGGCTTGCAGACATGACAAAGAGCTGGAGGCTGAGAGGGGGAGCGATGGACGCTGGTTTCACGTAACGGCACTTTTTCCGCTGATTCTTTCCCTCCACACGGCGCGGGAGGAGCGGAGTCCAAGGCGCAGCACTGCTTTTAAGCACAGCTGTACATTTAGGAAAATGGGGCTGGCTGCTCTGCTCTACAGCTGTTGGCCCATAAACACTGGACTCCCAGGTGCCTCCAGACACTCGGCTCAGCCGGCGCGACCCCAACCCTTAGCTCGGGTCAGGCGGCATTTCTAACAAAGCACACTTTCCCGACAACCTTTTTGCGTCCTTCGGCACCCCTCTGACACACCGTTCAGCACCGTTTCTCTTCCAGGCGCTGTCTGGACCCCACTATTACACCTGGGGTGACCACGGCGGCATTCTCGTGGCCATCGCGCAGGGCACCGAGACCGACCAGCTCAAGTAAGCAGCGGGGGGCTGGGGGATCGCCTCTGGTGCTCAGCTAGGGCCGGGAGAGAGTGCCCTGCGGCGGGCGGGACCTTTCCCCTGGCAGCTCTCCCGATCTTCTTTCTCCAGGTACAGCACAAATGAGGGGGAAACCTGGAAAACGTTCACTTTCTCAGAGAAGCCGGTGTTTGTGTACGGCCTGCTTACCGAGCCCGGCGAAAAAAGCACCATCTTCACCATCTTCGGCTCCTACAAAGAGAACGGCCACAGCTGGCTGATACTGCAGATCAACACCACTGACGTGCTGGGTAAGGGGACGGGCGACGGAGCCGTCGCTGATGGCGGTCGTGCGGGCGAGAGCGCCGTCCCGTCGGCACCCCGCGCCTCTGCAGGTTACGCGCGCTATTAAGCCCTCGCCTGAAACCGGCCGGTCCCCGCGCTGCGCTGCCTGCCCCGAGCGCCCCTGTGGGGGCAAGGCGTATCTTGACATACCCACTCTGGGGAGCTGAGCGTGAGGAGCGGTTTTTAGAAGCCCAAAGTGACCTAGAGACTTCAGGCTACGAACCCAACTACTTAGTCGTCCGAGGCTCTTAGCTTCCCGCTAACGAGCACGGGACGTTGGGTGCCTGAATACGAATCAGGTGCAGCTTTGTGGCTCTTGCCCTCTGTCCTGTTTTCCAGAGAGACCCCAGAGAGAAGCCCTCGAGACCGACTCCGGCCGTCCCGCACGAGCCGGGGGAGAGAGGGCGTCTCCCGCGGGGACCGCGGTACCACCATCCGCGTTCGGGTGCCCTGTCCCTCGCGTCCACGTGCACGCGGCTGCTGCGGGCGCTCGTGTCCCCTGCGCCCTCCCCGTACGCCTTCCCTCCTCGCTGGGGAATTTGTGGAAAAGGAAAGGCGAGGAAAAAAACCCTTCTGAAGGCTTGTGCCTATGAATGTTTTATAACCCATTTCAGCTTTGATTGCAAGGCAGCATTTTAATCAAAGAGCAGTTAAACTCAGCAGAGGAATTTGCTTGACTAAAATTTATCACCGATTCCCTTGACATTTTGTTACAAACGGATCTGTTTGGTAACCAGAGCGACTTCATTTCAATGAGGCATCGCAAATTCACTGTTACCGCAACGAGGCTGCTTGTTGCCTCCTGTCACCGAGTGCCGCCGCACGCTCTGAGCTGAAACGCTTTCTCCTTTGCCTTTTCCTTTCGAGCAGGGCTAGAGCCCTGCGGTTGAGGGGAAACCGCTCGGTTCGTGCCGGCGGAGGGCGGCGAGAGGAAAGGAGCAAGGGGCGTTATTGCGGTGCACGGCTGGATCCCGGCACGCCCGCCCTTGCTCCGAGCATCCCAGCTCTCGATGCCACTAGCCGCGCCGAGAGGCCAAGGTTCGCGCAGCCTCCTCGGAGCCTGCGCTAGCTGCTCGGAGCCTGCGGTTCCCCCCGCGAGGCCTTTTGCTCCTCCTCTGACAGCACGGCTCTCTGCGTCCCCCTGGTCCCCGGAGCGCAGCGTGGCCCTGGCGCGGGACACGGTCCCGCGCTTCGCACGTCCTCGCCCGGCACGCGTCAGCGGCGGCGACCGAGGGACGTCTGCGGCTCTCTTGCTTTCGAACCCTCAGTCTGGGGTGCCGCGAGGACCGCGCCTTTCTTTACCCGAAACTTGTTGCTTCTCTTAGGGGTCCCTTGCACGGAGAACGACTACAAACTGTGGTCACCCTCCGACGAGCGAGGCAATGAATGCTTACTGGGCCATAAAACCGTTTTCAAAAGGAGGACTCCTCATGCGACCTGTTTCAACGGGGAAGATTTTGACAGGCCTGTCATGGTCTCCAACTGCTCTTGTACGAGGGAAGACTTTGAATGGTAAATACCTATTATTTTCTTTTAGTCTGGATTGTAAGCCCGAGATAAGTATCTGCGACCGATCGCTCCAAGTGAACAAAGGTCCAGTGTACTTAGCTCTGCATATCACTGCTTCATTTCATAGCGAAGAGGAAACTAAATAGACTGAAAACTTCCTTTCGTTAATAACGGAGCATGAGACTCCTTTAATGTCTTCAGAACCTTTCGGGAGCCCCTGAAAGGTTTCATAGAGGAGGAGTTCCATCACCTTCTTTCGAATGAGGCCAGACAATTTCCCGTTGCATCTGGAGATCCTCCGCTCCAAAGCTTAGCAACTCTTTAGCCACAGAGACGCAACTGGCCCCGCTATAACACTTTGTCTGCAATTTGCACGTTACCGACGCCGCACAGCTCCCAGGATTCGGAAATGCGCCCTGGCCATCTGACGCAAAGGTTTGGGGTTAGAAAGTGACCTGCTTCTCAGGGACTGCACTTTCCGCGGAGCTCTCGGCCGGACCGCTCGAGCGCCCGGTACTCGCGGTTAAGGATAGGGGTCCAGACCTGCCTGTCCGATACAGAGACAGAGCCCCGGTCTGGCTCGTCACGAGCACACTGAGAGTAGGGCTGGCGGGATCCGATTCCTGCCTCAGAATCGCGGCCCTCGGCTCTCTGAAACGTCAGGCGGACACAACCTCTTCCACAGCGTTTCCCTAAGAACAGATACGCTGTGACTCCCATTTTACCAGCAGGAAACGCCAAAAGACAGAGCGGTGATCTAAGCCAGCTAGCGAGAGAACTGGGGCCGCCAGCCAGATTTTCAGAGCGCACGGGGTCGGCTATGTCTTTCTGCCTCACCTACCCTAGTCTGCTCGGCCACTGGCAGACTTATATACAAGATGTTCTTGAAACGTCCCGGAGACAGACGCTGTCTGGCTGTAAGATATTATTATGCAGCTCAATACTGATAATAAACGCATGGACTTCAGAGATTCCTTGGGTTCTTAACACTTCTATGCAAAAATAGAGCAGAGTACTAGTCTAGCGCGACTGCATTTTTCCCTTCTTCCCCGTCCTTCCTTATATCTGTCTTCTCCTTGCAGTGATTTTGGCTTTAAACTGAGCGATGACTTATCGCTAGAAGTTTGCGTCCCCGACCCCGAATTCGCTGGGAAACCGTACGACCCGCCGGTCCCTTGCCCTGTTGGCTCGACTTACAAGAAGACTCGAGGGTACGTCTTGGGAAGGGAATCCGATCTTCCCAATGCTGGGACTTAGGCTATTGGCGATCAAAAAAACCCCAACAACCACCAAACCCACCCACAAACGCCCCGTGAGCGACACTAAACGAATTACGTATTTGGACATACGTCTGATTTGAGACTAAGTACCGCTGCTTATTCTAGCTGCACGTGGTGGGGTGTTTCTGTGACATAACCCGTCTGGCTGTATATGTTGCAGCTACCGAAAGATCTCTGGGGACACTTGTACCGGTGGAGACATCGAGTCACGGCTCGAAGGGGAGCTGGTACCGTGCCCGCTAGCCGGTGAGTACTTGCGGGACCGCTTCGGGCGCAAGGGCTTCGTACCTAACACCTTTGGCCGATGCCTGAGGGACTATGCACAAACTCCATTCCCAGAGGGCTCTCACACAAAACCTATGACACGGGACCAGAAATGCCTCCGTCGCTTACCAATCCATCATCTCCCGTCCCCTCCGGGGCCCAGAGAGCTGCTGAGCGACCTGCTCTGGAGCAACTTCGGCCCCTGGTGCAAAGCCCTGTCTGCTCCTGAAGTCACAGGAGGCTGAGGCCCTCAGAGCAAGCTACAGACGGGAACCCTCTTATCCTCGTTGTGTACTCGCTGTAGCGGGCTGGAACCCACCCTGAAAGACAGGAGTTAGAGCCAAGATGCACCCATTCTGCAAAGACCCTCCGAAAGTTACCTCCCTGAGACAGGCCACCGTACGCAGTCGAACGATGGCCATTTGGGGCCACCACCGGCACAGAGGCTGACTTTTAGTCCTCGAGCCTCTGCCTGCCAGACTTCGCCTCCGTCCTCATTTTCTGCTTTCGAACGTACGCGGCGCCGAAACTCGTGAGGTCTCGTGCTCCTACGCTGCCAAAGTTCTTTGCATTCTGCTCCTTACAGCTTTAATTTAATCTGCCGTCACGAGCCGCGTGATTAGCATGCTGCTGCGCCGCAGCTCGAAAGCCAGCCCGAGACAGGGAAAAGGCTCACGTAAGGGACGGGGCTGCTGAGCCGGCAGGGTGAGCCCGGGGCCAGAGCTGAGCGGAGCCGTAGGGCGGCGGAGCAGTCAGCCTCGCTGGCGTGAGGTTCCCCTGCACCGTCCCAGAATTTTTCAGGGTGCGAAAGACATTCCAGGTGCAAAACGGCCCAGCGGGTGTCTGGGGAAGCGTTCTCTCTACTGGGATTCACGCCAACGCCGTGCTTAGTTTTCCTGCTCGTTCTGAGCCCGACAAGTTATTTGCCCCTCTGAGCCCTCTTGAGCTATTTGGAGAGCTGAGTTAGTCATGCTGAGAAGGGCCTTGCCAATTGAAAAATAAACCTGCAGTCCCCACCGGGCCAGGCTTTGAAGTGCCGTGTTCCCAGAGTATTTGCTGATCGTCTTCAGATACGTGTTGGCTTGCACCATGGTGACGCTTTCATGTACAGTATCCGTTTCGTATCTCCGTATAATCTCATTAGGGATGCAGAGCCAGAGTTACTTACTGACATTAGCTTTACTCATTAATAGCATTATTAGACTTTACCGGTAGCATGCTAACGCCCGGGAGACTTTGTCCCGGACCAGGATCCCATTACGCTGGATTTGATGCCATTTTGAAACAAAACCCACTCTGAGATACCTACTGCGGTGCCGGTGTCCCCTAGGACTCGCAGATTTACATCACTCCCACCTTTCTTACGAGACTTTTGAGGAACAGGAGATCTGTATTTTGTTTCTCGTTGGCGGCAGGCTAACGTGGGAAGGAAGGGGTCGCGACCGATTTGGCCGTCCTTACCTTCTCCTTCGGCCCCTGGAACAAACAACGGCCGCAGTGTGTTCCCGGGCACGAGTGCGGGCCGGAACCGCGTAAGGCTATTAGGGCGTTCTCATTCACCTAATCCCTCCGAGACAAAGGGCCTTTGGCTCCCTTGCGCTGAGGCGCTAAAACATGCGGTCACGGGTACGAAAAAATACCTGGTATTTTCTTTTTGCCCCTCGAGTAGCCTGAAACGTCCAGAGACGTCTAAACAAGGCCCTCCCTGTTCTTGCAGAGGAGAACGAGTTCATTCTCTACGCCACCCGCTACTCCATCCACCGCTACGACCTCGCCTCCGGCGTCAGCGAGGAGCTGCCCCTGGCCGGGCTGCGAGGGGCGGTCGCTCTGGACTTTGACTACGACCACAACTGCTTGTACTGGGCTGACGTGACTCTTGACATTATACAGGTGAGCCGGGGGGCAGAGAGGCCGCTGCCGTGCCGGCCGGCCGCCCGTGTCGTCGCTGCCTTGCGCCGAGGGCAAGGGTGGCATACACTCCTGAAATACAAATGTTTATCTTGGGTACTCCTCCTCTCTGAGCTGTCTGTTATGGCTTGCCTCGCGCGCCTGACCGCGCTCACCTTCAGGCTGCGGAAGTTCCTCACTTTTTATTCTGATTTTTTTGGCAGCGTCTTTGTCTCAACGGCAGCTCTGGGCAGGAAATAATCGTGAGCACTGGGCTGGAAACAGTGGAAGCTTTGGCCTTTGAACCTCTCAGCCAGTTGCTGTACTGGGTCAACGCTGGGATTCCCAAAATTGAGGTACAGCTATGCACGCCCGTGCTACAAAGAGGTGATAGTGTCAGTGCCTCTTTGAGAGGAGCCTGGGCCCCAGGTTGGCCGGTGTCCTGAAGTCTCATTGCCAGTGGGGCGTTACTGAACTCTGGCCACTTTATTGGACCTAAATGCAAACAGGGTACGATAGCTTTCAGCCCCGTGTACTTAAACCGAGGTCAGTTTGCGGGGCCACATTGTGCAGCAGAAACGCAAGGGGGGAGAAAAGCGCCGACATCCTTGCGCGGTACACGTGGCCGACATGGGGTACGGACCGAGCGCCGCGGCAGCCGGCTGCTCGCTCAGTCACGCAGAAACGTCATTAAATACACCGTTCTGTCCTCTTTTATCACCTGCCTCGCAGAAACTGCTCCCTGTGCCCACGACAGCTGTTTTAATAGGGAGCCGTAATTACCTGCCACGGCTTTCACGTCGCTTTACCCAGCGCAACTGCCCCCTGTATTGCCCACAGTGAACACAGCCCTCCTGTTTTTGGTTACGATTCCAGGTTGCCAATCCAGATGGAGACCTGCGACTCACCGTCCTCAATTCCTCGATACTTGAACGTCCCAGAGCCCTCGCTCTGGTTCCCCGAGACGGGTAAGAAAGCAAGCATCACAAGTAGTCAGGTCCCTTGCTATTCCCCAGCAGAACCGTGCCGGTACAGGCCCTCCTGCACCGCTGCGCTTGTAAGAGGTGAACACGAGGGAGGGCGCAGCAGGGACGGGAGCAGCGGTGGGCAGCGCGGCGCGATACAGCTCACAGTGCAGCCCCACGGAGCCCGCACCTGCCATCACGTGCCCAGCTAAGGTGCCAGCCTCCACGAAGCAGAGATCTCAAACCGGTTTTGTCTTTTCATCAAACTGCTGGTTTCCTACCCGTATATATCTACCAGTAAATAACTTCTCCTGCCCGTAAAACTGGTTTGGTCAGTGGGGAGAGCCGCAGCGATGCGTGAAGAAAGCGAGCCACGCTCCAAGTGAAGAGCCAAACGCCACTTAGGTCTTTCCGAGTACGGCTTTGCTGCGGGTGCTGCGCTGCAAACGTAGCAACGACAACCCTGAGCGGCCTTTAGCCGTGCGCGCTGATGCAAAGCAGTTCCACGCAAGGTAACCTACAGCTGCAGTCACACCACAGAACCTGCAGCTACATAAGCCTCTCTGCTGCTTGTAGCTCTGCCGGTGGCGTTCATTAGAATTGCAAAGAGCTCCCTTTCCAAAGGCATGTCTTGCAAGAGACATAGAATGTAAAGTATTCCAACCTCTGCTTCATACCCTGTTTCCTTTTGATGAGCTGTTTTATTATTCTTTCTTGTACCCTCTTTGCCTGCTGTCAGGTTGATGTTCTGGACGGACTGGGGAGACTCCAGAGCTGGCATTTACAGAAGCGACATGGACGGGTCGTCGGCCGGGTGCATCGTTTCGGAGGGCGTGCGGTGGCCGAATGGCATTTCTGTGGATGACCGCTGGATCTACTGGACTGAAGCCTATATGGACAGGATCGAGAGGGTCGATTTCAACGGGCTGCAGAGATCTGTGATCCTTGACAGCCTCCCTCACCCCTACGCTATTGCTGTATTTAAGGTATATGCGTACATACGCGACAGCTCGTTTCCCGTCGGCACGCGTTTCCGGAGCGTGCTTGCTCCGAGGTTGTCTGCGTACGAGGTGGGCGGCAGAGGAGTGTTGAGCGTGCTGCATCGGGAGAGTAGGAGCTGGGGTGCTGCTTGCTCTCTTTCTGCTCCCGGTACGTTCCCACAAAGCCCTGCAACGAGCGGGCAGGAGCAGTTGAAACCAGGCCCAGCATCCGAGAGACGTGCCGCTTTCCCAGGCGGCCGCACTGCGATACCGTCCCCAGACTGCGTGCTGCTCGGCAGATGCGACTGCCGCTTCCGTTCCTGCTCTAACCCCAGCTCGGGTCTTCCTCATCTTCCTCCCCTTGGGTTGGGGAAGCTTTGCACTCTCGATTGCCCCACGCATCCAGGCGGTTAGACTGGCTTAGCGCAGGTAACCGCTGACGAGCACAGCCCCGGCAGCACTGCTGCTCGCGCTAAGAGCCAAGCCTGTGTTTCAGAATGAAATCTACTGGAACGACTGGTCACAGCTGAGTATTTTCAGAGCGTCCAAAACCAGCGGTTCGAGAATGGAGATCTTAGTCGGCCGATTAAATGGGATCATGGATATGAAAATCTTTTACAGAGGGAAGACAACAGGTAATCACGTGAACGTGCAGATGGTCTTCCCTGCGTATTAGAGATGTGTTCGTCCCCAATTTCCACAGGGTCCCAGGCCACCCGCCCATCTCAGCTTCTGTTTCGTGAGCCTGAATATATCCCCATTCCTTCAGAGTGCGAGGCGCTCGGGCGTCATCGTAAGGAATGTGTTTCGCGAGCGGTGCACCCTGCTTTTGGCCTACCAGGAGAGACGCTCCCCATCAGGGAGAGAGTCCGTTGGGCAGCCCTCTGTGGTGGCACCTCATAGCTTCGGTCGCAGACCATGGCCTTTCCCGGCCAACTGCTGTAAGGGCTAAAAAACATACAGGCTCTCGGCACCGCACCAACTCTGTCCTCCACTTAGTCATCCGTCGGGGCTGCAATAAGGCAGCGGCGGCCCCTGCCTGATTAATGCGCTGCAGGGATTGGCTTCGTTTTCAGATGGGTATAAGGCCGTCAAAGGGCTTTGCCAGACAGCACCCTGCAAGAGACTCGGAGGTCCTTTCAGGCCCTCGATCTCCCTGGGGCAGATGGCTCTGTGCACTTCGAAGGCCAGCCTCAGCACTCGGGGCGGCAGAGCTGGCTCCTGACGGGGTCTGAACCCAAAGCCTGGGATGGCGGGTGAGACTGGGCTTCCCTCTGGCCCTCTGTCCTGACGATGTCCCCCTCCTCCCTGCCTTCGCACCAGGGGAGAACGCCTGCATCGCCAAGCCCTGCAGCCTGCTCTGCCTGCCCAAGTCGAACAACGGCAAGAGCTGCAAGTGCCCCGACGGGGTGTCCAGCACCGTGCTGCCCACGGGGGAGGTGAAGTGCGACTGTCCTCGCGGCTACATCATGAAGAACACCACTTGCATAAAGGAAGGTAAAAATCACACGTGGTTCTCGCTGCTGCTTTATGTTGAGAGGAGGCTTCTACCTTTGTGAAAAAGGTCGACATGACCTTTCCGCCGCCCTTTGGGCGCGGTGGAGTACGGCCTGTCTTCTGAAAGCGCGGCGTCATGCCTCACACCAGCTTGTTTTTGGTTTCCCTTTTGCACCAGAAAACACGTGTCTGCCTAACCAGTACAGATGCTTCAATGGGAACTGCATAAACAGCATTTGGCGGTGTGACAACGATAACGACTGTGGGGACATGAGCGATGAGAAGAACTGCCGTAAGTGTCCTGCGGTGGCATTCGCCCGTCCAAATTCAGATGGCTGCTGTGTCAGCATTGCACCTGAGCCGACGGCCTACACTCCCTTTGTAGTCAAGGAGAGGAAGAGGCATCTCCTCCTTCGGTGGATATCCAAAGCCCATCAGATGAGTTGCGTCCTGCAAGGGCCGCTATTTGCCCCTTGACAAGCTCAGGTGTAACTGTCTACCATTCAGTGAGACCGATGGCGGCTGGCACGCGAGGGCACGTGTTTCTCTCGCGCACTAATTGTCTTCTGAGGCTAATCGAGGGCACAGCCAACGCCAAGAAAAGGAGTGCAGATAGAAAGTGGCTGTCTGTCTGCGTCATGCTGACACGGGCCTCTTGTTGAGCTCATAAATCGCGTTCACCTCGATTTAAGACAGAGGTCACCTTTTCGAGTAAACCTGGGGACCACCAATACCTGCAGGAGGGGCAGATCTTCCGCCGCTTTCCATGGCTTTGCAGAGCCTCAAGGGTTTGGATGAGCGCACTGCGGAAAATGGGCCAGGTTTAAAGTTAGGAATCCATGGAGGACCAGGTGTTCCTGGAGAGGTGCCATTTGTGCCCGTTTTGTACCGATAAGGAGCTTATTTTCCTGCCAGCATGGAGGTATCAGTCAGCAAAGTCCAAATTTGAGTTCATTGCCTCGCTTCCTGTGAGGGAAAGCCTCTGTGGGTACCCATTCCTCAGCGGGGGCTCGCTGGGGGTCACCCGTTTGGCACAGGAATGCTGCCTTGGATAGCAACGCTGATGCCCAGCTTTTCTCCTCCTTTGGCTGCCCTGTCTCGTCCCACCACCTGTGGTTTCAGGGCCCCTTTGTGGGGAGCAGGCAGCTGTACGGCCTCGGCTTTCTTGCTCTCTGGCTTGCGAGCAGACATGACGTTGACAGGACCTTTGGTCCTGATCCCCAGGCAGACAGCTAACCCCTCTTTGCTGTGCTTTTGGCAGGGTGCCTAATAATGACATTACAATACACTAACTCAGACCGCACGGAGCAAAGCTCGCAGGGTGCTGTCCCTTTCCCTTGGCTTCCCTGCACCGAGTACTGTACACACACTCAGGTAGCAGAAACCGTTTTCCATCCACCACCTTAACCGCTTCTCCTCCTCCTGTCCCTCCTCGCTGCGTTAGCCACCACCGTGTGTGACGCCGACACCCAGTTCCGCTGCCAGGGCTCGGGGACTTGCATCCCACTGTCCTACAAATGTGACCTGGAGGACGACTGCGGGGATAACAGCGATGAAAGTCACTGTGGTGAGTGCCCTCCCTCAAACCTCCTTGCCTGTCCCCATGCAAGGGCAGAACGCCCTGCAGTGTTCTGGGGCAGGGCGCTACTTGTAGACACCGTAGGGCAAGGCAGTGCTTCGTCAGATCCCCGTTTGTCCCGGCTAGCAGCCGCCTCCTCCCGTCATTTACTGGGTGCTGGGAAATGAGGGACAGGCGAAGAGAGCGAGGCCGCGCGCCGGTTCTCCCCATCGCTGTGGTCCGGCAGGGAGACTTCTGGGCCGTGATTGTCCAGCTCGCCCGCTCTGCTCCTTGGGTACTCCTGTGACCCAAAGCCAAATATTTGTGGGAGATTACAAGCTGACCTTGGGTGGCTGCCCAGCAAGCGCACGGGAAGTGTGGGTTGCTCAGTGGTGCCGTGTTTGTGGCCATCCTCCTCCAGCTTAGCCATTTGGAGAGGTGGGGCATCGAATTGAAGGAGAGAAGAGGCTGGTGAACAGCAAGGCGGTAGTTCTTGGTTGTTCGCGGCTAGGGACAAGGCAGGAAAACAAGCTTTCGAGACAAGACTGCTTCGCAGGGCTGTCTAGTCTGTCGCCTCTGGGATACCAGCCTCCTCTCCTCAGTTAACAGCCCGCGCGAAGCTTTCCTCCTCCTCTCCTCTCCTCTGGCCCCGACGACATCTGAACTGTGCGTGCTTGTTCGCAGAGGCTCACCAGTGTCGAAACGATGAATTCAGCTGCAGCTCGGGGATGTGCATTCGTCTCTCCTGGATGTGTGATGGTGATAACGACTGCAGGGACTGGTCCGATGAAGTGAACTGCACCGGTAAGCACTTCGATGTGATCGATACTCTTCTGCTGCAAATACTCATTACTTTCAGCCTGAGGTGCCTTAAAACATCGGCCCACTTCTTGCGCCTCTGTTCCCTGCTTGTTAGCTGAGCCACCCAACAGGACATCCAGGCAGCCCGCAGCTGCACTCGGGGTGATGTAATGCTCCGAAAGCAAAGGGTTTCTTTCCTCCAGTGCCTCCAATAGGCCTTAGGGCTCGCTATAAATTTGCTGACAGCCTCACAATGCTCACACAGCGATCCAGCTTTGCTTTCTACCTGCAAGGTTGCACTGACAGGCGTGCCTCGCTGCGGTGGCTACAGGGCCGTCCGCCTTCTGCATACCAGCTGGCGGGGGCCGTGCCTTTGAACCTCCATTGAACAGGGAAGGGGTTCTCTCGCTGCCGGACAGTCAAAGGATACTTCTGCGCAAAAAGGGCTCCCCCGTTGCACAGAGGCCGCAGACAGGCCAGCGTGCGCCAATCGCATTTCCCAGCTTGAACTCTGATCCTTTTCTTGCCATTGAATATGTTGCAGAAAACGGGCATGTTCTTTGCAGCTTCTCGACCATCAGTTGATCTGAAGGAGAGGCCGATTTAGTTTGGGAGGTGGCTCCTCTTCTAGCAGCCTCACTTTGCTCCATGGGTCTGAAAATCTAAAGAGCGTGGCAGGAGTATGGAGTCGCACGTGGAAGATCCGCTCTTATTTCACTTACAACTCATATCGATGCAGCCTGGTTGCCAGAAATAGTATCGTTTCTAGTTTACACCTCTCGTGCAGCAAGCCCTACACCCGTGAGCCTCGCTCCCTGTTCGCAGTTGAAAGTCACTACGCTCACCTATCCTCAGCACCGCAGCGTTAAACCCATGTCCCTCGTCGGCCTCCTGAAGTTAACTGCCAGTTAGAGCCTTTTTCTCATTAGAACTGACCACAGATAACAATGTGTTGGTCTTTTCCGTTACAAACAAAAAGCCCCAAAACCCACCGAGCCATGAGAGTTCCGAGTCCATCAGCAAAAGGCGTAAGCTCGTACTTGTAAAGCAACACAGGATATTTCAGGGTTAAAGCAGTGGTTTCCAGGCCACATGGCTGAGATCAGCCCGTCAGAGCAGACGGGCTGATGGGGCCGGGGAAGCCCTGAGGGGGGCCACAAGAGCCCCTGAGGTTACCACCAGCAGCTCTGCTCTGGCTGCAGCCCCGGAGCCATCGGGACAGACAGCGGGGCTAGCTGCTGTCGTGGGGCTCTGGCACGAGGATCTAGGAGATCCCTTTCAGGTCTCCGAGCTCCTGTGTGCTCACCCCCCGTGGCATTTGCCGTGCGTCGAGCATAGGGGGTTTATAACGGGGCGCTGGGGATCCCGGTCGTTAGTATTCCGAGCGCGTGGCTATATGAGAAGCTTTAATTTATATTGGTATCACTTATCTCTCTTATGAGTTTCTCCAGGGAGAATTACCACAGGAAAGAAACCTACTTCAAAAAGCGTTTCGGGTTTGTAAAGCCTAAAGTTGGAATTATCAAGAGGATCACAATTATTTGAGAAACATTTCATCTGACTTCACCAGATGCAATTATTGCTCTTATCTTAAATAATTACATTTCATGCCAAAAACCTAATAGAATATTACTGCCACAAGATTGTAGTATTTTTAAATATCTGCAAGTGCGTGTCACTCGCTAACCGAAAATTCAGTAGCGTGCCTTTTACTTCAGTTGAACACAGCTTCTCTTCTCTGTAACGAGCGCTCTCCTGGTTGAAGAGCGGTATTTGTCTCTAAAGTGACAACATAGACTAGGCTTCAACTAAGATACCCTACAGGCAGATATTTTCATGACAGGAGCCTAAGGAAAGCCAAGGCCCCGCTCCTGGGGAAACCCAGGGAGATTTGTGTTTCTAATTTGCTTTGGCAACACAGAAAATCCTCACCTGCCTTAATTAAAGGCTGTCTCAGAGCCTGTCCTCCCCTGAGCAGGGGACCCTGCCGCGCTCTGCCAAGGCTTGCTTGCTCGCTGGGATGTTTCTTGCCATCTCTGGCAAGATGCCACCCTGTCGCCTTTGCCCACACACACGCCAAAGACCAAGATCAAAGGGAACGAGGCTCCTGGCTTTGGGAGGGCTCGCTAGCCTCCGAAAGCTACACCTGAGGCCCAGCAGGCTTGTAAGCAAGCACGGCACAGAGAGGAAAAGACCATGGCGTGACTCAGGGAGAACTTGGACTCCTGGCAGATTCTTGCCTGGGGCCCATGGGGTGGTCGCTTGTGCTGTGGAGCCGCACTTAGCGGTGGGACCCGCCACGGCGCGAAGCCCTGGCGCAGGTGAAGGGCGCAGGGGCGCGTGGCGGCGGGGCCCGACTCGACGCGTGCTGCGGCTCAGCGGGGAGGCGGCGGCAGCCCACGCTCAGGCGGTGCCCCCCGGCTCTGGTTTCAGCAGTATATCACACCTGCGAGGCCTCCAGCTTCCAGTGCCAGAACGGCCACTGCATCCCGCAGCGCTGGGCCTGCGACGGCGACGCCGACTGCCAGGATGGCTCCGACGAAGACCCCGCCAACTGCGGTAACGTGCGGAGGAGGCTCTGCCGTGGGGCGGGAGGGTTTTCTACAAACTCCCCGAGATAAACCTGCGCCACACTCGGGGGGACGATTCCCATCCCTCCAAAACGAGGCAGCCGCGGGGACAAGGCAGCTGGGGCTGTGCCCTGGCTTTCTGTAGGTAGCTGAACACAACATCCACCCAATTCTGATTTTCAGAAAAAAAGTGCAACGGCTTCCAGTGCCCGAACGGCACGTGCATCCCAACCAGCAAACACTGCGACGGCATCAACGACTGCTCCGATGCCTCGGACGAGCAGCACTGCGGTGAGTGCCGGGGCCGTGGGGAGCTCGTGGGGCCCGGCAGCGAGGGCTGACAGCCTTCACGGTCTGCCAAAGCCCGTCTCGCTGGGAGAAAAGCCCTGGTGAGATAATGGGAAAGCCTGAGTTAGCATTCACGAGCGCCCTGGGAAATCGGCCGGTCTGCGAGCGTCAGCAAAAGGCGCAGTAGGCGGGGATGTGACGGGTAGGGAGGACATGCTGCCAAGAGCTGTATTCAGAGAAGTTCCCAAACCCTTCCTGACTCCTGTGCCGACCTGCTTGCACCCCGGTGCGTTAGCGGGCGAGGGCAGTCTGTGCAGAGACAGGGCTCGAGTGATGTGTCTTGGAAACTTTCTGCAGCTCCTGAAATCTGGCCGCTGCGCTCAGGCCTACGCAGATCACGGCGGGTGGCATTCCTGCTGCCAAGGACAGCAGAGGTGCCATCCCCTCCCCTCCTGACCTCCCGTTTCTCCAGAACCCCTGTGCACCCGCTACATGGATTTCGTGTGCAAGAACCGTCAGCAGTGCTTGTTCCACTCCATGGTGTGCGATGGCATCATCCAGTGTCGAGACGGATCAGATGAGGATGCCAACTATGCTGGCTGCTGTAAGCACGATATTGTGCATCTTTGCAAAAGGAGGGTTGGGCAGAGAATGAAACCAGAGGCATGGAGAGGAGAATGTATTCCTCAGGGTACCAGAAGGCTGCCAGATCTCCTAGGAGGTGTCTCTGGACTGTAATGCTCTGCATATAAATCCACGATTGCCTCTGAGCTTGCTGCTTCCTTCTTCCTCAATGATGAGCTTTCCTCAGGCCCTCAGTCTTTACGCTAAACCTCCAATGTCTCTCTGTGCTGGCCTGCAGCCCAGGATCCTGAGTTCCACCGGACCTGTGACCAGTTCAGCTTCCAGTGCCAGAACGGGGTGTGCATCAGCCTGGTGTGGAAGTGCGATGGGATGGATGACTGTGGCGATTACTCTGACGAAGCAAACTGCGGTGAGCGGTACCTCAGGGTCTCTTGTCGCCATACCTCCTGCCTCCTTTGAATTTCGGGCGCACAGAGCACTGGCTTTTTCACGTTTTACGTACGTGCTCGTGTATGTACATATACGCGTGTGCAGCGTTCCACTTGCACGTCGCAGACTGTCTTACAAGGACATCGATACCATTTTCCTCATATTGCAGGCAGGTAAACTGAAGCACAATGAAAAATGCAATACGGCTGCCACATCCTGTGCTTGACTAAGTATGCTGTGACCATATTTACTCGACAGATTCCCAGCCCAAAGCAGACAGGCAGTTTTCAGCCAAACTCAATATTTACCGCCGTTCCCCGGGTAGCTGTAGGAGCCGTACCCAGCCGGACGAAGCAGCCGCGTCTTCATTCCAGAGTTGCGGGGTTTGCTTCTCCATTTCTGCCATCCTCTGTCTGATTTTTGCAGTCAGCTCTGGTTCTGAGATCGTAGGTGGTGCCCGGCCATGAGGCACCCAGCGCACAGACATAATAGTGGAGGCCACAGGCTAGCGAGGGCTGTGAGGAATAGGAATGCTGGAGATGAAGAGAAAGGCCCCTGCCCGTGCTGCTCACGCAAACAGATAGGGTCGTGGTCTCTGGGCCAGCCGTAGCCCGGCCTCAGACGCTCCCACACGTCACCTGGGCTGATGACCGCTGAGAGCACGCTGGGCCTCATAGGACTCTCCTTTCGTTGTCAGAAAACCCAACAGAGGCCCCGAACTGCTCCCGGTACTACCAGTTCCAGTGCGGGAACGGGCACTGCATCCCCAACCGGTGGAAGTGCGACGAGGAGAACGACTGCGGGGACTGGTCCGATGAGAAGGACTGCGAGGGTAAGGGCACGTGGCGCTCTGCTCCGCTCGTGGGAGCCCCGGCCGAGGCTGGGCTGCGGCACGCTGAAGGACCGCTGTCGGCATCGGCTGCCTTCCCGCAGGGCTGCTCGGGACAGCCTGTGCCAGCCCCCGTGGCTCTCAAAATCTCCCATGAGCAGGCTGTGTGTGCACTCCCATGCCTCCTTTTACTCCCTGTTTTTGGCAATCCCGATTAGGAGCTGTGCAGATACCATGCAGATGACAATATTGGTCTTGTAATGCCTTGCCTGCTCCCACTTCCCTCTGCTGACAGTGGCTTTCAGTCTGCGGGAAACGGGCACAGCTTACAGCCGGTACGCAGAAGCAGGCCTCTCAGATCGGCTCCGAATGGTGTATTTTTAGGTTCTCCAGTTCACCCCGTTACTACATCGATCCCACCGACGTGTCTACCGAATCACTTCCGTTGCAACAGCGGCGCCTGCATCGTGAACAGCTGGGTCTGCGACGGCTACAAGGACTGCACCGACGGCTCCGACGAGGAAGCCTGCCCCACTTCACGTAAGCTTTTCTCTTCCTCGCCCCTTCCTTTTCCTGTAGGTTCCCATCTGCAAGGACTGTTGGCCTTTCCATCTGAGAGCCTTGCCAGATAACAGGGCTACGTCACACTGCGGTGTACAAGCTCACCGTCTCCTCTCTCCCTGGGGTCAGAGCTCCTGCCACCAGCTGAGACGCTGCTCCAGCTCTGCGTGCGGCGTGATTTAGTGCTGCCGCAGGTTCCCGCTCAAATGTCATGCCTTAGACTCTGTGTGAGATCACAGAGAGCAGGGCTGCAGGGTGAGTGTCCCAGCTCATACCTCCGCTGAAGGTAAAAGAGGGTTGCTTTTTTCCCTGCTGCGGTCCTTGCTAGGACCTGCTGAGCTCTGAGCCGGTGGAGGACATCCCCTGCTTTTCCAGCCCTCTGCAGTCAGGAGAGAGGATGGTTTAGGCGTCGTTCCAGCAGAAGCCATCTCTCTGCTAGATGGGAAGAGATTGCCATCTAGTGGAGTCGGGACCTGGGGACGGGGTTTTGGTCCCTCCTGGTGGCAGCGCAGCCTAGCCCTGCCTCGAGTGGTTTCCTCACTCGCTGCTGTGTGCAGGACCCAACGCGACGGCCACCTCCCCGGCGCTCCCGGGACGCTGCAGCAGGTTCGAGTTCGAGTGCCAGCAGCTGCACAAGTGCATCCCCAACTGGAAGCGGTGCGACGGCCTGCGGGACTGCCAGGATGGCACGGACGAGAAGAACTGCCGTAAGTGCGGGGAGGGGAGAGCGTCTCGCCTGCCTCTGCCCCTTGGGAAGCTCTTTGTGAGGACGGGGGAGCCACCGAGGAGTTTCATTGCTTGTGAAATCCTTGCAATAAATCATAGATTCATAGCACAGTAACATTATAGGCAAAAAGGAATAAACAGCCCAAACAACCTTCGCCATTCCCATTAGAAGTCCAGTTGTTTCCCGTGGGATATGCTCCAGGTTCTTCTGATGCCACCCTGCCAGAAGGTGCAGCCAGAATGAGATAGCCCTATGACTGACACTCTGCCTGAGCTCCATCCCTGACATGCAGGCGCCCAGCATCGTGCCTGCTTCTGAGGCAGCAGCAGCCCTGCAAACAGCCCCGTGCTGGTGAGGGAACTTCCGTGCCTTGAGTCCTGACACCGTTCTGCCTCTTTCAGCTACTCACAGCACCCTGTTGTGCCCTAATGGTTATAAATGCGAGGATGGAGAGGCCTGCATTATGGTGACAGAGCGGTGTGATGGATATCTGGACTGTTCAGACAGCAGCGATGAAAGTAACTGTACCGGTAAGCGGCAGCCCTCGTCCGTTTCTCACGCCCCGCTCTGTGTTAGTACGCAGAGGTGCGCTCCTGGACACGTGGCCTTTCATTCACAACACCCTGGACGTATGTGCCTCTGTTCAGCTGTCCAGGCTGCCTCCTCGCCCATTTATAACCGGCTGGGACAAACTTCCCGGACAGCTTCTACACTGGCAATTGGTTTACCAATAGCCTCAGACACAGAAAAACGGCTTTAGGATGGGTAGGAGCAAAGCTGTCTTATTTCATATGGCCCACAGGTGAAGCAATAGTGTCCCGCTCCGTCCTCCTTTGCAAGGTGACCCTGGGAGCCATGGCACATGCCCTGCTGCCGTCCCTGGTCCTCCCACGCCAGCCTTTGGTGGCCCCGCGGAGGCAGGCGGGACGCCCGCGGCAGCCCGCCCTGGGCAGATAACAGCGATCAATCGCTGTCTCTGGCCAGCCATGACATTCAGCCGCTTTCCTACTGAACTGCTTGGGGGTTTGCGCATCCCTCAGGTTTCAGTTCTTTAATTAAATATTGATTGGGAAAGGCTAGCAGGTTCAGGGGAGGGGGAAGGAGCTGCCGAGATTCATGGCTCGGCCGCTACGCCAAAATAAAACCACCTCTTTTCGTTTGGAGAGCTTGCCTGGCCGTCCCTGTCCGTGGACCCGCACGCCTTCCGGGTTTCATTTCCAGTTGGTTAGCGACAGCGAAGCGGCAGCAGTTTGGCTCTGCTCGCTTTCTGTACAGCATTGGGAATGAAGCTGAGCACCCAAGTGGAGCCAGGCCACGGCGCATGGATGCTGGCTCCAACGCGTGGTCCCCAGAAGGAGAGAGCGGGGAATGGCCTAGCAGGAGCAGGGCATGGATTTGGCCCACTTCAGATAAGCACCTCCAGTCCCCACCGCTGCCAGTGCGGGATTTCACAGTGTAATTATCCCCTACATGCCCTTCCCAAGGTCAGGCGTCAAGGCAATCCCCAGACTACTGCCTTATTTACCGGCCTTCGCTTGGGTCCTTCGGCTGAATGGCAGACGCGATAAGGAAGACCACGCAAAAAAGGCCCTGGATAGCTTACAGCGACAGCACAGATTCATCGCACGAGTATAAGCACTCATCCACTTCCAGAATTAGGTTGAAGAGTATTTCATCAACTGCCATGCTTTATCTCTCCTTAGGGCAAAGGGGATGCTTGCATGATGCAGCATAAATTCATCCAAGACATTTTGGGGAGAACTGAGAGCACGAGGAATATGTTCCTGCTCTGAACAGCCCTCTGATAAGCCTGCTCTTCTCCATATATGAGAGATGATATGCCCACCTAGATAAGGCCCACCTAGATTCCACGTCTCATTTGAATGGTGCAGATACTCCCTTCAGTCATACTGCTGTTCCTACCTCCACACGTTGTTTGTGCTATGAACATCGTTCCTGTTTCTGGTCTCGGCGAAGGGGTCATTTCCCTCCGATAGACTAACTTTTCCCGTTACCCGCTTAGATGACACAATCGTGTACAAAGTCCAGAACCTCCAGTGGACGGCCGATTTCTCCGGCGATGTCACTCTGACGTGGGCTCGGCCTAAAAGAATGTCCTCGACCTCCTGTGTCTACAACGTCTACTACAGGTACACCCCATATAGTACTGCATGACCCGTTGCTATTCGTATCAAGTACAGGCTAGGAGAAGCACGAGCAAAGTACCGTACGGAGTCAGGCCTGAAAGACCAAGAGCTACGCAATCTAGATCTGCTTGGAAAATCTTCTAGTACTCGATTGCAAAGGAGACCCAAAACAGGCGTTACTAGAGGGCGTTTGCGAAAAGCTGTATTAGTTTCCTCAGACAGTATCGTGGGAGTTTTTTCCCACTCGGGTCTTGTCTTTGTGGGACCGCTACTAAGAACCAAGTCAAGAACTTAGAGTACAGCAGTTATAGAAAACCTCAGAGAACGGTGCTTATAAGTCACTAGGCTGTGTTTAGTTCAGGCTTTCAAAGAGCATCTTTTCAAGGCTGTAGTGTGGCGTTACTGAAACAAAAAACTTGGCAGTAAGCTCTTAGCATACCGATAGACGGTTTCACCCTCTGTTACTAAGCACTGTCCTGACCCGAGCGGTGCGACTCTCTCGTGCAGGATGGTCGGTGAAAGCATTTGGAAGATTTTGGAAACCCACAGCAACAAAACCAACGGTGTTTTGAAAGTCCTCAAGCCTGACTGTACCTATCAGGTGAAAGTCCAAGTGCAGTGTCTCAGCCGAGTCTACAACACCAACGACTTCATCACCCTCCGGACACCTGAAGGATGTAAGCAGACCTCCACGGTCGTATCGATGACCTGACACGTTCCGCTTTGGCTGAGAAAGTAGATACTGCGGAGGTTTCCCCGTTACGAACAAAAGGAGCCTTTCCACAGGCGTGGGGATTGCGCCGGCCTGGGAAAAAGGGCTGTGGGTTCCCTGCCTAGAGTCGGTCCTGTGCCGAGTCACCAGCTGGCCCTCTTTCTTCCCCATGACTTAATGGTTTAGTGTCACTGGGAAGTTCATCTTCCTTAGGGTGCAGGGAGGACCCCGTGGGACTGTTCAGTAGCGCACGCAAGGAGTGAGATCTTTCTAGCTGCAGAGTGAAGGTCAGGTCAAGGCAGGGATGCAAAATACAGCTAAGAGCTTAATGAAATCCTAGCTTCACCACAGTTACGAAAAAGCCTTCATTGCTCCAGAGGGCTGTGAAAGGGGCTGGGAGCGCAAGCGCAGGGGTAAGCCATCTCCCATGCGCCGGGACTGCTTGGCCAGTCCCCCGCTGTCCCAGCCTTTCAGGGAGGCCCCGCTTCGCCCTGCACGATCTGGACACACAACTGCGACTGTCACCAACGCCTCTGTTTCTCTCCCTAGTACCAGATGCTCCCTTTAACCTTCAGCTGTCCCTGAACAAAGAAGCTGAAGGGGTGGTGACGGGCTGCTGGAGTCCCCCGGTGAACGCCCACGGCCTCATACGGGAATTCATCGTGAGTCCGGCCGCCCGGCGGGGCCGAGTCCAGATCGGCGGTGGGGCGGGGAAGGCTGCTGAAGGCTAGCAGCAGCGTGGGCTGGGCTGGCCTGTCTGAAGACAGCTGTCTCTGCAGAGCGGGGCGGGCCAGGAATAGGGCATTCTGTAGAGGAAATCTGCCGAGAGCATCGGGCAACTCGGCAGAAGAAATGCTGTGGGGCTGAAGGTAGCGACACAGCCCTCAAATTCTTCATTTCATTTTTGGCTCCCTTTCTAAGGTTTCGTAATTCTTTCTAGCAACTTTTTGACACAGAGGGACCTGTCACCCTGCAGTATCGTTGCCTGTGGAGCCTTCATCCCTTGTTTTGGTGCTCCTAGGTGGAATACAGCAAGAGCGGATCCAAGGAGTGGTCATCCCTTAGAACCACCAAGAACTACACTGAGATCAAGAACTTACAGGTCAACACGTTATACACTGTTCGAGTGAGTATTTTCAAAGATGGACCTACGCATGCTCTCGTTACTTTTCAGTAAATGGTCTAAGTCCTGCACAGTCAAGTACTTGCTGAAAAAGTATGTTGGTCAATTCCTGCCCTTTACTGTCAGCCCTCAATGGGGGCTCGGCATTTGTGCTGCTAACGTATATAGTTTCAGGGCCTGATTTCAGGCCCTCGATTTACTCCCTCTCCCAGAAGGCCCGGCTGTATTGCGAAATCTGCGCCACTAATTGCCCATTCCAATGTCTCTGCAATTGCACTGGATCTGGGCCAGAGATAAATTTGGTCCCTACCGTATCACTGGGAAAAGAGGTGGATCCTCCTGTGGGGACTGCATGCACATGGCAGAGGCTGGGTAATTACAGACAGAAGTAATAAGAATAGGAAATGACAGTCTGCACAGTGAGCCCTACGAAATGTATACCCTGCCGTTGTCCACCCTCTGTGCTGAATCGGCGTGAGTTCTTGGGGGAGTTCACTGGGAGGTGGGATAAATGCCCCCCACCCCCCATGAATCACTGTTATTCTCACAGTCGGTTAGAGCAAGTCTTTCCTTCCGTGGCATTCCTTCCCGTACTAGTCTGTTCCCAAATAAATCTTTGGAAACGTGTTCAGCGCTCGCACGGACTGTACCGGCATGGTTCTTACCTACGCTACGGCCGATAGGGTCCAAAGCTCCTTATCTTGATGGCCTCCTCATAAAGATCTCATAAGAGAACAGTTATCTGCTAAGAGGATGCACCTCCCTCCTCTTAGATTCCTTTAATTGACTTTGTATGCTTTATCTCTGTAATAAGCGTTTTATTGCCAAGTAATTAAGCTATTGTTTGCTTCAAAGTCCTTTTCCCGTGAGCTCTGCCACATCCGTAACCTTGCTTTAACCTCATTCTCTGTTTGCATTATGCAACGTTGGCAACGTACATTTGTTCCTATTAACTAACCCTCTTATTTGAAAAGGTTGCTGCGGTAACTAGTCGAGGAGTGGGAAATTGGAGTGATTCCAAATCCATAACCACCATAAAAGGCAAAGGTAAATGTTGTTTCAGTCAACTCGGACCTCGTAACAAAAAAGCAGAATGTAAGCCTGATCTGTTAGCACCGGCATGCATAACCACCTCCTTGTCCTTTCTGCTTCCCTGTTGAGCATTTTACGCTATTTAACAACCTTGCTGTACCATTTTGCTTACCTTGAGCTGCCTCAAAGTTCAGTGGCAAGTCTGAACGGGTGGCTGACTCTTCCTCTGAACTCTGGCACGTAGGATAGGTGTCTTGCCCTGGAAGTGGGCGATAAGCCTGTCCAGAAGGTGCCCCTCTTTCCTAGGCTGCAGATGGATTTCCTCTAACTTGTGTAGGCTAGATCCCACCTTCCGATAAGCTGGACACATTACCGCTAACTCTTTCGCTGTCACTGGCCGAAAGGATGCTTGCTCATTCTTCTCCCTCTAAGGTTATGATTACGCTGGTTTCTGCATCTCACGTAAGTTAGACCACCAGAAGACCACTAAGGCTCCCAGGAACTATCACAACATTACAATCTGACAGTAGATACATTCAAACACTACAGTAAATCATTGCCCTCCCAATTGTTTTTAAAAAGCCTTTCAAAATCATTTGTCTTCCTGCCAAGTTTTTCTTCCACCCCTGTATTCTGCTGTCAAAATGGTCTGGCTAGTTTGAAAATGCATCCTCACTCTGTTGACACAACAAAGGAAAGAAAACACCCTGCTACTAGAAATGCAGAATTCAGATAATACGAAGTACATGAGTACCCGATGGTTGGCAAACCAGAGGCAGAAAGACCTGTAATAACTTTCACTCGAGATTCTACACGGGCGTTTGGCAGGCGTCCCCACCGATAGCTCCTGACCTCCCTTAACAGTTCCTCGGAAGGCCAGAAGCCATTCACTGGGATATGAGCTTGTCCCACTCCGTTTTACAGAGAGGTACGATACCTGTGCCCAGACCTCTCTGCTTCCAGCCTGGGCTGAGCAAGGCACAGACACGGCTGCTTTTAGGTGGTTGACTGAAAAAATGGTGCAGGTACAGCATGTCAGCCCCCTTTCTCTGAGGGGCCCATCTCTTGGACACGGGCAAGGTTGGGGCTGGAAAGATGGGGGATTCCTGGTCTGAGAGGTGATTCTCATAATAAATGCCTGGTTTTTCTCTGTCTCCTCTTGGTAGGTATTTGTATTTCTTTGTGCTGTGGTCACAGCTGTTTCTCTCTTTCCTTCCAGTCATTCCTCCACCTGTCATACACATTGAGAGCTACAGCGAGGACTCCATCAGTTTCAGCCTAAAAATGACTACTAATATCAAGGTACCATTTTGACCTTTGCTCCTGAAACTACAATGAAGAAAATAAGGCCTGCATTGGGTAAATGGTAAATACTGGGTGGGACAAGCTGTCACCTATTTAAGTATTGTTGATACCTTTTTGAAACTAGTTATTTCATGCCACTACTCAAAAAACCCCCCAGCTCTCTTAATTAGGATGGAAAATACAACGCAAAGTGACTCACTGCATGCAAAACCAGCTGAACCGATAGTTCTCATTGCGTGCCCTTGCTGCTTGACAGGTCAGCGGTTACGTTGTGAACCTCTACTGGACATTTGACACGCACAGGCAGGAAAAAAGGACTCTGACCATAGAAGGAGAAAAGTCCATCCAAAGAGGTAATTTTTGTGCGAAGTGTAACATTCTGCCGTAGCCAACGTGAAACCGAAGGTTTTACAGAAGGGTAAAGGATTTTTTTTTTTTTTCTTGTTTTGCAACTAGTAGTTCCTGTTTAGGAAAGGGTAGTTCTTGAGAGGACAACCAGCACATCCTTGGCCTCTCTCCTTAGGACTTACGAGATTCCAAGCGGATTTGGGATTTATCCTCCAGAGCTGCACTAGCTTTTCCTGAGCAGACAGCATTTGGTTTGTAGTTCCTTATCTACTCTGCAAAAGGTCAACCATTTCTTGGGCTTGTATGCAATACTTGTCCCGATTCATCTGATTACTTTCTGGTTTGGAAAAATCACTGGTGTGCACAGTCTAGATATGGGAAAGCTGGATACAGAAAAACACAGGTTAGGTTACATACCAGAGTGCCATGTGCTTCTGCATAAAGGAGATTACTCCAAATGAATCAAAACACAAACCAAGAGAGGCAGGTTCCTGTCTTGGGATTGTTTGATGCTGCTGGCCGTTTTCTAGAGCTCTTACCCTGCCATTGCAGTACTTTGCCTCACCTAATAGTGCACATTTCTCTTCTTGCTCAGTGGCAAATTTGACAGCCCACACCCCCTATGAAATTTCTGCTTGGGCTAAGACGGAGCTGGGTGACAGCCCTCTGTCCTTTGTGCATGTGGTGACCAGTGGGACAAGACCTGCATCGCCGAGTCTCAAAGCCAAGGCCATCAACCAGACCGCGGTGGAGTGCAGCTGGACCGGACCAAAGAATGTCGTAAGGCTCCGACTCTCTTTACTCGCCAGCCAGGACGGGGTCTAGCTCACAGCCTCAAAACACAAGCAAAATCTTGAAACAGGTTTATTCGTAGCAATTGAATTGCAAGGCCCTGGAAATTTTATTCTCGAAAAAGGAGGGAAAGCGCCCGCTACTCGTTAATCAGAAGCAAGGAAAGCTGCCTCGTTGTCTATTTGTTCAGCCACTGATCCAGCAGAGAGGCAGCTGAAATACAGATAAGATGGTGCTCCAGAGGTCTTTCGGCTCACTGCTGTGTTATCCGAGCTGAGCCCAGGATTTTCGGGCGCGGAGCGCCGCGGTGAGCGGGCAGACTGAACCCTAACGTGGGCAGGAGAGTGCACCTAGAGACAAAAAGGGCCTTTGTGTCATGTCCCTAAACAGCGACGGCCAGCGAACGTTTGGACGGACGCTTCGGGCCGTGCCAAAGCGTACCGTCCCTGTTGTGCTCCTCCTCTGCAGGTCTACGGCATCTTCTACGCCACATCCTTCCTAGAGCTGTACCGAAGCCCTCACAACGCCACCACGACCTCCCACAACATCACTGTGCTCGTGCAGCGGGACGAGCAGTACCTGTTTCTGGTAGGCTCCTTTTCAGTTCCCCCTCCTACCTGCACTGCAGCCTGCAGCTTGGTCCCGAAGGGCGCGGACACAGTATTAACCGCTGTGTTATCCCTTCAAGGTCCGTGTAATGTCTCCCTACCAAGGGCCACCATCCGACTACGTTGTGGTGAAGATGATCCCTGACAACCGGCTTCCTCCTCGCCACCTCCACTCGGTGCACACTGGGAAGACGTTCGCGGTCATCAAGTGGGAATCGCCCTACGATTCACCCGATCAGGACATGGTAATACCTCACAGCACCTTCGCCTGTCCCTTTGCATGCAAAACCCTGGCTCAAAGACAGATCCCTGCCCTGCTGCTGGTGGAGAACTGAGTCTGAGATCAGGTCTACCCTCCAATCTCTATAGTCATCATTGAGATGCGGAGGCGCCTCCAGGACCCGCATTTCCTCTCTTCACACTACTGGCCATTAGCTCAGGCCTATTACGTTCACGCTGCATTTAAAGAGAGTCAGGTCTGGGATGTCTGTCACTGACTGAGGCTGAAAGCGAACTTGGGCATGTGCTAAAACGCCTCGCTGGCCTTCGGCTTTGCCCTGGAGTCCAGGCTGGCCGGTGTCAGCAGGACAGGCGTCGGGCCAGCTGGGCTGCGGGCTCTGCCTCCCGCTCCAGCCGCGCCGGCGCGGCCCCAACAAAGCCCGGTTCTGTTTTCTGGCACGCTGGCGTACGGTCAGGTCTCGCTCCATTGAAGGCGAGTCATTTTCTCAGCAAGCTTTCCACCCCTATTCTGGTCCAGAGACTTTAACGGCAAAGGTTTAAAGGTATAAATCTTCACGGCAAACCTGGAAACTTTGACAGAGCAGGAGGGAGTTTGCATTGCATCCTTGTGATTCATTACGAAATACAACCTGAGATTTTCCCCCTGCCCTCATCTGTTCCAGTAACTGCATTTTCTGTATCTGTAAATAGTGATCTCGGGCAGGGACCCAGCGAGTCCAGCGAGAGCCTTGAAATCTTACTTCCCCGGCTTTCTGTAGCATGCAGGCACGGTTTAGTTTAAATCTTGTCCCCCTACGTCTAATGTCCTGCCGTTGTATGAGATTGCTAGCAAGTCTGCAGGAAAGTAGGATTTTTCACCCTGTGTGCCTTTCCTCCCCCGCCAGTTATACGCTGTCGCAGTTAAAGATTTAATAAGAAAAACAGATAAAATCTACAAAGTGAAAACCCGAAACAGCACGGTGGAGTACACCATTAAGAAACTTGAACCGGGAGGCAAATACCACGTAGTCGTTCAACTGGGAAATATGAGCAAGGAGTCCAGCATGAAGATCAACACAGGTAAAGGAAAGAGTACCGCTGGGTGGGTGCCAAGGCGAGTCCTTGCAGCACTGTCCACTAGAGGGAATCCTGCGCCCGTCTCACACGCCACCCATCCCACCCCTGCGCTGGCTGGAGGCTGCCGTACTGTTTCTGCATCGCTTACTCCTCTCCCGCAGCCCAAGCCCAATTCTGAGAGGCCTCCCTGCAGCTCCCAGGGAAGGCAATTAAACCCCCGAACAGCAGCAGCAGAGGAAGCCTCTCAAACGACAGCCAGGGAGTTTTTCTCCTGCCTAGGTGGAGGTGGGAGAGACACCTGTTTGGCTGGCCGTGTAGACACCGTGAAGTACCATTCTGGTCCTACCGGAAAAACCCACTGAAAAATTCCTACTAGATTACATGCCGCAGTATCCTCTCCTCCAGTACAGCCCTTTTCCGAGCAGAGTATTTGCTGATCCTTAAAAAATACTAAGTTTCAGAGGCAACCCCATTGCTGTTTCTCAGCCAAAAGAAAAGTGTCACCAATGTCAAGACCCAACCTCCCTGCCATTTCTTCTTATCTGCAGTTCCACTGTCTGCACCAGACGCCTTAAAAATTATAACTGAAAACGACCATATTCTGCTTTTTTGGAAGAGTTTGGCGTTAAAGGAAAGTAATTTCAATGAAAGCCGGGTAAGTTGTGCTGTGTCTCCCGTCCTTCAGGCAGCGTTTCAAAACAAACATCGAGCAGAGGCACTGCAAGGGTCCTTTCACAGACTCTTTACAATACACCAGTATGCTCTGCTCCCCTAACTGTCCTTGGTGAGCCCTCTATCTAGAGCTGACTTCAGTTCGTATCACGACTAGGGCGCTAAAGCCGATAGATTCAGTCGGTCATCTTTTAGAAACAAAATCATCCTCTTGGAAAAGGTCAACTGTCACATGTGTGAAGGGACTGGGAATAGGATGCTGCCCCACCGTGCCGGGAAGCACATCGGTAGCATCGGAGATTTGTCATTTTTTAGACTTAGATAGAAAATCTGTGATGTGTTCTCTGTCAGGGCCTGGGCAGGTAAACTACGCCACAAAAGCCAGCACTGGTATAGGACTGTGTCTTGGGTGGTCTCGGGTGGTTGCTAAGAACAGAGTGAACCAGACAGACAGAACTCTCCTCTCGTCCCTGAACTGGCCAGGGTCAATGCACACTTACAGGAATGCCTGGAGGAGGCTCCGCATTGCTCTCTCCCAGCTGATAGCCCAACGCATTTTGTCTAAGCTACTTTCAGGAGCAAAAACAAGTTTCAAAGCCCTGCTGGAAGGGGCAAACCTGACCTCTGCAGCCGAGTGATTTGGGGTTTGTGTCTTTGTTTTCACAACGCTCAGGGTTACGAGATTCACATGTTTGACAGCTTGATGAACATCACCGCTTATCTTGGAAACACCACAGAAAACTTCTTCAAAGTTTCTAACCTGAAGATAGGTCACAACTATTCATTCACTGTTCAGGCCAGGTGCCTGTATAGCGGGCAGATGTGCGGCGAGCCGGCCACGCTCCTCTACGACGAACTAGGAACCGGTAAGTCCCCGGTGTTTCCCCATCCTCCTTAACAAACACTAACGACAGCCTCACAAACTCAGTAGAGACCAGTGCTGCCGGTTGTAACTGGCACTTCTCTCCCTCCCTCATCTTAGGTGAAGACCCCTCTGCAGCTAAAACTGGCAGATCCACGGACGTCGCTGCCATCGTGGTACCGGTGCTCTTCCTGCTGCTGGTGACCCTGGGGATTGGCTTCGTGGTGCTGTACATGAGGCACAGACGGCTGCAGAACAGCTTCACTGCCTTTGCAAACAGCCACTACAGCTCCCGCCTGGGCTCGGCCATATTCTCCTCGGGAGACGATTTAGGTACGTAGCCCTTGGTTTTACGCCATGGCGTTACAGGGCAGCCTTAGGGACGTGAACTCAGTTCAGGACCTACCTTCTCTGTCGTGCTCTGGGCCCGCTTTGGCATAAAAATCTCTACGGATTTGATCCTATCCTAGGAGAACAAAGCTGGCTCGGGATAATTGTTTTTAGCAACTTCACTTAAACCACTCCCTCCAATGCAAATCAGTTAGCATGACAGATGTAACACCCAGGTAAGAGCACGAGCGAGGCCACAATATACTGGTTTGGAGGGCAGTTTTGTGGCCAGCTTTGGTAGCCTGTTTAGTCATGGCCCGTGAAACGCTGAGGGCAGCGTAACAGCACTCTGGGTTTGTTTTTCAGGAGATGAGGATGACGAGGCCCCGATGATAACTGGATTTTCAGATGATGTTCCTATGGTCATCGCATGAAGCGCATTTCTGACTGTAAAAACCAAATGGTGTAAATATTTTATTTGATAAAAATAGTTGATTGTTTATTTTAAAAATGCACTTTGAGTTGCAATATGTTATTTTTATATGGGCCAAAAAAAAATTTTAAAAATACACTTTGTAGTAATCAACTGTGAATTGCAGACTAGGTTGGTTCAGTAACAAATTGCTTTGGTTTACCATTACTTTAGTCTTACAAGGCTATGCTTGCTGGGCATGCTTTTAAGTCTGTGAGATATTTTCCGTTGACTAAATTGGCTACTCATTTTATTTTTCTAAGACAAGAATAAATTTATTTTAAAAAAACCCAGGAGATTATATATGTAGAGAGAGTTAGGTAATATAGTCCCTGAAGGTTTTGCTTTTACTTTTCAAACAAAAAAATTCCTTTGGACTTTGTTTTATATGAAGGTATTTTTGTTGTGTTAATTTATTGGGAAATCTGCTCGAGAACAGATTTCCAAAGTCGTCAGACATTGTACACGTTACTGTGTAGAACATGTGCCACTTTATCTTGCAAGGCAGTAGTTTCTTGGCATCCCCATCATTGTTCTTGCCATGATAATGCAAATCCTTGTTTTTCCGTATTTTTCCCCCCCTTATTAAAAGACCCGATCATTCCGCAATCTCAGAGCCCAAGTCACGGTACTGCAGCTCGTACTTTATGTGCGAGTGTAGCTTCTCACTGCCGTACCTATAAGCCTAAAGCACCCCTAACCAAGCCACGCTGCCAGGCGTCACGCGAACCCTCGCCCGTGGGAGTGACACGCCACGGGCCGTTCGCAGGAGGGTTTCTTGGGCTCTGCCTGCAGGAGAGGGGTTACCCTGGGCGGCAGCGCCGCCGCATCCTTTCGCAGCGCTGTGCAAGCGCCCAGGCTTTGCCGTTTTGACGCGCGCTTTCAGGTGCGCGGTAACAACACATCGTACCCTCCCACCGCTGCCCAAACCCCTTCGGAGGGCACCTGCAGTTACCGAGCTGCTGCCCGTGCCCTTCACGCGTGGCCTAATTATTCTGTGGCTTGAACCACGCTTCCCAGCTGATCAGGACGCCTTTCCTCTGTGGAGCTTCTCTAAGATGCTACTGTGTCGGTGGGACGGAAGGGGGAGCCTCCGTTGTGCGCAACTAGAAAAGGGCTTCGCGTATAGGTCTTCCACAGTCATGCAGGGCAGTCATTACCAACCGCCTAAATTCAGCTGGTTTACAGCAGGGATTCGGTCCTCCTTCATTTGCATTTCCTAGAAGCAGCTGTAGCGGTACCTTCAGCTTTAGAAGTCACTTACATATACGCGCATCTGTGTTATTTTCCCATACGCCGTTCTCTCAGCAGGCATAATGCTGGCTACAGAGCTAGGCAGTAGAAATGTCTAGATACCGCTGTTGAGCTTTTTATGCGATAGCAAAATGTGAATCTCGCCATGAATCCAACTACTTGCCAACCCAAGAGCGACAACACGAGCGGACGTTCACGGGTCATGCCTGTCTGTGCTCTATATATGCAAAACTTCGCACCAGTAAAATTGAGCACACTGTCTCGTCCCGCTGTTTTCTTTGTTTAAACCAAAAGTATTTTTGCAGTGTACATTACATTCTAATTGCAGTCTTCCTACAGATGAAAGAGAGAGGCCAACTATCTTTTGATACGCGACTGATCCATTTAATTTCGCATACAGAAAATGTATAAAAACTAGAAGTCCTGTATGGTTTGATACTCTACAGAAATACTAACTCTATTTTCAATTACTCATGTTATTCCCGGTGTCAGGTTTTTTTCCCCCCAAAGCTGGGACCACGCTATAATCAGATTTTTATCAACAGCAGCAAGCTTCCAGAGTTACAGTATTTTTACCTTGTTAGTGGGTCAGGTGCTGTGCAAGACTGAAAATTTTGAGTAAATCAACCCAGCACGTATAGGTCCATTTGCTTAGAATTACTGATAGAGAAACCTGAATCTGACCCAGGCGCTGAACTATGCTAAAGATATACATCAAAAGATTTTATACAGGAAAGAAAGGCTAAAAGCAGAGATAAAGAGTATTGAACCCCTTACTGTCCTTATTAGGCAAATATTTCTGGCACAGGTAACTGAAAACTACAGTATACCATCCCAGAAGCTGGTACCTCTCTGGTGAGATTTACTACTGGTTAAATACTGCTAGTTTACTCCCCCAGGGTAATTCCTGCTCCGGTACGGTGAGTAGATTTTAGCCCATCTCTATCTGAAAGACAGATGCCATGGGAGAGCCTTGTAACCAGTTTACATTCTGCAGAAATCCCTTGTTTGGATGCTTTCAAGCATCAGCTGAGGGACAGGTCACTTCTGGCCACTCTGAAAGGCTCCTTTGTACCCGTGGCTCAGCGACACTTGTACGGAGCTCAGCCTCAAGCATTTTGTTGTAATACTGTAATACTCAAAAGCAAAACTCTCGGTTACCTGTGCCTCGCTAGCACAACGTGGGCGGAACAGAGCCCTCTGCGCTCGGTCTGCAGGGTCACCCCTGCATTGCACAGGGGTTTGGGGGCGCTGCAGCAGGCAGGCTTTGTGCAAAGCTCAATTTACCTTATGTGGACAGTACTGTAAATGCACCGACAGGCCCCAACCTCTGAGACTTTCCCTTCCTTGCAAAAATCACCACTGTGCTCTCAGCGAAGCAACTTCACAGGGCTAGCGTATTTTATATATAGATAGAGAAGTCTATAAGCCCCAGGTGGGGAGTGAGCAGGACAGATGCAATTCTGGGTAAATTGTCTATTTTTATGAACTTTTGAAGCACAGAATCTTGTTCTTGGACACGTATAGGGGGTGGGAGGGTTCTGGTGTAAATATAGTACCTGGATGTGGATATGTTTTGTTTCAGTAGCCTTTCGCAACGTGACAGGATTTGTTACCCTACCTTTTGGGAGGTGACTTGGGTTTACCTCGCAGGAACCCAGTGAAATGTTTGGATCCGTAAGGACGAAAAGGGGTGCGGGAAGTACCCTGGTTAGGAGGCACTTCTTCCAGTTACTTTGTGTTTGCATCCATTTCAGATTTCACTGCAGATGCTTGCTGATACTCTTAAGTCCATTTGAACCAAAGACTAAAGTTGAACACTAAAATCTGGTGGGGTTTTGGACCATGAGGTTTGTGTTGCTTTGGCTTGGTTTTTTTGGGGGTTGGGGGTTTTGGTTTTTACAAGAAAGGACAAGGAGGTGCCATTTCCCAGGTTTGAGATCTGTAACACCCACGCAAGGTCAAGAAAGCAATCCCTTTCAACCTGAATAAATCACATCGCTCCTCTGTCCACCGGCCGCCTCCTCCATACAACGGCCGTGGCAAACTGCTCGCCCCGGCTCCCACGGCGGCCTCACCTGTGACCGCCTCCGCGGAGCCCAGCACCCGCCCCGGGCGCACACGAGAGCCGGCCGGAGCACGAGCTTACAGCTCCTCTGCTGCTCGGCCGACGGCTGTACCCCAGGTAAACGCTAAGAGGATTTTCAGAGAGGGGTGAAGGACGTCATGTCGATTGCAGGGGAAAACTGCCTGCAGATATGTCATCTGCAGTATAGCTGGCGTGCTGTAAGTTCACGCCCCGGCTAACCCTGCCATAACTTGTTCCGTGCGCTCCTACCTTGACGCAACATTAGCGGGAGAAAGCTGCAGATTTGGGAAAAGACCATTTTCCTTGGACAGAGATGAAGTTACATATAGATGCATACAAGTGCATACCCAGCCAGAAAGGGGAGGAAAGCGTGCGAGTGTGAGGGAGTACGTGCCATGACAGTGCTGGCTACCAACATCCACGCCATCGTCTTGGCCTCGTGACCAAAGGACATTTGTGTTTGCAGGTGACCTTGGTGGTCACAAAATGGTATTGCTTCCTGCCGGTTCCTAGAAACCCCGGGAGAAGTGACTTGAGAGCTCCTGTCTGGGTGGAGAGGGATCTGCTTCGCCAAGTCACCCGACAGGGCAGGATTCTTTACTAATCCTGCTTCCAGAGTCACCAAAGGCAGCCCCAAACTCACGTTAGCCACCAGGAAAATCTCACCTGAGCCTGTGACTTTCACTGAGCAGCACAGCCTTTCCTTGCAGGGCAGGTTTCAGTTTTAGGATCTGCGTGCTTGAGATCTCTTTGTAGGGACAGAGTGGTATTTAACGACACACTTCACTACTTTGCTAGTGGAAATGCAAAACTGTGTTCAGGAAAGGCCAAAATAGCATTTTCCAAAAGAACTTTCAAGTCTCCTTCAAATGGACTTCAGAAGGGAAATGGTGCAATTGACTTAGTTACTCTTGGACCCAGAGAGCATCTTCATTACTGGAACTAGCTGTAACATTTACAATTAATCCTTCAAGATGTGCAGCAGTCTACACGCGCCCAGTCTCTAATGAGTTTTTTTAGAGGTAGCGTCTGGTTCCTTAAGTGAAGTTTAATACTATTCCATTTGAATTGCTACTCTGTGTCTTTTTTTTTTTTTTCCATTCCTTGATTTCTGCTATGTTATTATTGCACAATTTTGAAGGAATTCTTGTCTGTCAATTTTTTTCCACTTAATGATAATAATAAAAATGGACTGGGTAAACAAAATTATTTCTGGTTTCCAAAATTATTATCTAGCCTCTGTGCGTCTAGTGCAGTAAAAAGGAGACTTTTTTTCTGAACCGTGTTTGATTTTTGTTTTACATTAGAGGGACGCATTGTATAACCTACCAGGATGATCAGAAACAGAAAAAATGAGCTTTCTGCAGACGGAGCAGCAGAGTCCTACTAAAAAGGTACCACTAACATTCATAATGCGATCACGTATCTGGCTGGTCTCAGTCCCTTCCTTCAAGGTCAGCACCAGTCAGTAAACAGCACCCTCAGACACTCAACAACATTGCAGGCCTTTCCCGAGCTTCACCTCCATGTTTGCAGAACATCATCTCCGGTGCTAAGCCCGGCGAGCTGCTCGCATCGCACCTTCTTTCCCTGGTTTAAATCCATTTCCCCACGCCGTTTGATGCGTTTGCACCGTTCGGCTGTTGCTGTTTGAAACCCTGTGGATGCGAGTACACCTGACACCCAAGCAGCTGAAAGAAAGCAGACTTGCTGCTCGCAGAGAGAGGTAATGAGCAGGCAGCAGTGTCTTCACACGTACCTCATTTTTTAGCCTATATAATTGGGAAGGCAACATGTGAGCTTGGTGGACATAATTGAGGCATGCAAGCATCTTAAGTGTTGCACTTCATTAATGTTTAGCTTAAGGCAACAGTGACAGCGATTCCTTCCTCCCCGTGGCCTGCTTCTTCATGAATGAAACCGATTTTTCCCTATTGTTGAAATAGATTGCTCCCCCAGGAGGCATGAGAAGATACACCTCATTCCCATGCACCTACTTTCTTATAAAGTAGCCAATGTGACTCTTAAGCTTCAGCGCTAAGTGACACTGAGAAAATCTTGACAGAGTAAAGGCTTGACAGAAGAGAGATCTGTTTATGCCTCCCCTCACAACAGACCTTGCAAATTTTTTATGGATAGGGAAGGTTTTCCCCCGAATCCTTCACTGCCTTCACCAGAAATGTATTTGTCAAGTTACCTTGCGATGAACTGAAGAAATACTACTCTGAGAGACCCAACCTCTCCCACCCACCATCTCACTCACAAACCTTTCCCTGGTCTGCCCGTGGACTTTTTGTACCAAGGCCCCGCTGGGCCTCGCCTGACGCTCACCTTCAGACCCGTTACCTGCAGAGCAGACAGCAAGTCACAGCTGTAGACTAAACCCACCTGCCCTGGAAGGCTGCGCTGGAGTACTTGCCTGGCTCTTTTCTTTGTATCTTTTCCCTTTTTATTGCTTTTATGACCTTTCCTTTTTGTGTAGCCTCTGAACGCGACAAGCAACAAGCTCCTGAAAGATGAGAGTTTCTCGTAGGGTCTCCATACCCGTGCAAGTAGATATACCCCGCTCTCCAACACTTTAGGTAACGGCATTAGGCAAAGACTCCTAGCGATTAATGGTATCTTAAATATCGCCGAGCACGTTGCCACTTCTCACATATAATCTCCCAGCTTTGCTTATCATGTGCCTTCATTTCTTCTTTGAGACCCCAGTTGTCTCCAGTTTGACATCTGAACCCAAGCGCGCCACAAGAATTGTCCGCCTCTCCTTTTCCTGCTGCTTTCAGGCCGGAGAGTCAGAGTCCCATGAAGAAACACAGCTAGGCACGATCCCATTGCTCACACGCGTTTCTCCAAGCCTCCCCTTCCCCACAGCACCCTCAGAATGGTCTCAGAAGATGCTGCTATCCAATGTGTTCCTTCAAAACAGGAGGTTACGCAGAGGAAAGAGATCCCAGTGAGCGATCCTGCTGCAAAACATTTTTCCCACCGTGAGACAGACGAGAACCCGCCACGGAGGCTGAACCCAACCACCAGAGGAGCTTCGGTTGAAGCACAGGGCACGAATCCAGCCAGGAGGCCCGGATCCAGGCTCCCTTCGCTCTGCTGCTCCTGACTTAAACTACTTCTCTCTCTCCCACAACTAACATCGGGGGCCGCTTCCAGCGGACAACCCGCAACCACTGATTTAGGACTGAGCGAGCAGCGTGTAGGAGTGAGGAAGCCAGGTGGAAATACAGCACGGCTAAGACTGTCAAAGCACTTCCTAGCATGGGTTAAGCATTTCACAAAATAGATGCGCTCTGATCTTGAGAGAGAGCAGCTGAAGTTCTGGCTCGCTGCTCCTCTTTTGAGTAAGCAATCCGAGTTTCTTGTGCCAGACTCCTGAACGTTTGTGTTTAGCCTTTCTCGGCAGGGAAGATGAAATAACTGAGGATATTTCACAGCAGAACTCAAGCTGGAATTTGGGATGGAGGAGCCAAACGCTCCCAGATAGCCCAGCCCCTTCTTTAAGGAGGGAAGAGAGGATCTGTGGGAAGGAAAGATTCATGCTAACCATCAACATCTTGGCTCCTGCCACAAACCTCTCAACCTGCCAAATGTGGGACGCAAGAAAAATGGCAGTCCAGGGCTCTTCCAGGATGTGTGGTTTATTTCTTCCCTGTAAATTACAGGCATCCAGAAGCCCGCATCCCCCAAATTCTCATAGCTGGGCTCACATGACGCCCAGCAGATTCGCTCTCCCCAGGCCCTGCAGAGCAAAGCAGGGAGCGGACTTGACCTCATGTTCAGCAAGAGCACCTGCGTGGGGTTGAGCTGGAAAAAATCCCACTGCTTTGGAGGGCAATGGAGGCTGACGAAAAAGGAACTGGACACTGATTTAGAAAGGAAAGCCAGGAAGAGAGTCAGTGAATAGGGAACAGGGGTGTGAGCTGAGCAGGAATCATTTAAATACATCTTGCAGCTTGCTACAACCTGACGCTGTCTGTACAGGAGGGGAAGGAATTTTAGAGATGGAGGATCTGAGGCACAGACGTACATAACATAGCATTCACATCACCAAGCCTCACATCTGCAGGGTGGCTCGTCCAAATGGGAAGGCTTATTTTCCCTGGATCTCTTTGTAGCCAGCGGAGGGAAGCAGACGCCCTCCAAGGAGGAATTCGGTACCTGATTGAGCCACTCTCAAACGTTTTTCTACACTTTTTCATTTCCCTCCCACTGTGAGAATGGCTGCCTGTGCATTTTGTATTTCCCCAAGCCTAGGATCCCCAAGGGTAACAGCAAGAGGATAGAGAAGAGGTCAGAGGTTCCTTCTGGCCTGGGCTCTATGTAACACTAGGCAGGATTCATCCTTGCCCAAGCTGACAGTCACTCCAGGCCCCTTCTGTAGCCCAGGATGAGGCACAGCATTTCAGAGAGTGCTTCCCCTCATCTTGAAATAAGTACACTTTGCCATAAAGGAAACTCGAGGACTACCTCAGACTGAGGCTTGCGACTGTAGGACACTACAGCCTGCATGAAATGAATCCCCAAACCCGTGGTTTGGGTAAGCACGTTCCCCAGCCCAGGGGCTGGCTGGATGCAGCCCCTTTCTGCTCCCGAAGCACACGCACTGCCTTCAGAGCCACACACCCCGTGCCGCAGGCTGGAGACGAGATCTCGCCAAGTATCTCCGCTTTTTTAGCAGCCCTTCCCTAAGAAGCTTCCCGAGGCTCTGCTCACACTGCCAGCGGAGACCCGCGTGGCAGGTCCTCTCCTAATACCCTCCGTGCTCCCCCTTTGAGGGCTGCTGGCCCAGCATGGGGGTTAGGCTGGCTTTCTGAAATTACACAGCTTCCCTTTCCACCCTGCCGTGGTTTTCTTGCGATCCCTCGGAAAGCCAGAAACAGAAGCCCAGAGGCCAATTCCCAGTTGTGTGTTTAGTCACAAGACCAGCTTCATTTTCGATCCAGTTCCACTTCGCAGTAGCTCTATGTAACCCCTAGCCAACATGTCTACGTACCCAGGAAATTACCATGGCGGACTCGGAGCTGGTAAAGACAATAGCACGCTTGGCTCATTCATTTGGATCAGCACCACTTCAAATGTACTTTTCCCCCTAAACTTATTTAGCCTCACAACCAAGAGCCACAACGATGGTGAGCTATTTGTTTCAAGACCAGATCTCCTGGGAGAACAGGCACAAAGAATAGAAGGCAGCCTGGAGAGATGGAAGAGGGAAAATTGAGAAAGGGATTCGAATGCATCGCCCTTGGAGACCACGCCAGTGACCTGCTAGAGAGTCCAGCCATCATAAATAAATAGACTCCGTTTATTGTCTAGCCAGGCCGGCAAGCACGGTAATGCTTGAGCCGGTTCCAGCGGGTGGGGCTACCGACCAGCATCGCTCTTTCGTGCTGCGCTTTCTGAGACAAAACAGATGTCGGTCATCGAGCGCCGGTTTTGTCGTGTGATTCGTGATGCAGCCACTCGCATGCGATTGATGAGGGCTTTGTTAACAGCCCCCCAAATTGGAGCCAAAAACTTCTCCCGTGGTGGTGAATTGCAAGCAAGGGGCAACCACGCAAAACGAGCGCAGCTCGAAACCTGCGACAATTGTAGCACCGTGTTCCGCTCCCTCTGAAACAGATCCACCAGATGCTCGGCAGTGGTTAGAGAAAAGCCCGAGCCAGACCCCAGCTACGCTCATGGGAAGGGCTGAGCGGGGCGTGCGGAGCTGTGAACCCGCTCCATCCGTACCAGAACCGACGATTCGCTCTTTAACCTGTTTTGTGGCCGATCCGGTCCAAAGCGAGCAGTTCCCAGCTGGCCCTACTGCCACCCATGTGCAGTAGATGGCAGCAGCAGCTTTAGTCACTGGCCACCAAACTCACTGGGATTCCTCCCCCCTCTCCTTTTTTTCTTTTTTTCTTTTTTTTTTTTTTACTTTTTACTTTTGGTGGCCTCAAAAATTATTAGTTCCAGATGAGCTCCTGCCATTGTAATAGTCCATTTAACCCGATCCACTCTGAGCAGAGTCAGTGCAAGTTCAAATGCAGCATTTTCACATGTAAACTATACATCAGAGACATATTTCTGCACAGCTCTGGGCATTCCTTGTGCAGCCGAAAAGGGGAAATGCAGAAGGTTAAACCTCACACGCATACACACACACACACATGCACGGCCCCGGCCGTGGGCAACAATGGCACTTTGTCAAGCGAGCGCTGCCAGAGCGGAGCTGAACTTATGAATTGAACCAGGAACCTCAGGACTGCTTCTCCCTTTGAAGATTAGTGCTAATAAGCCAAACCAGTGGGTATGTTGTTTTATAAGGAAAGAGCATTTCAAGTCACGTACGCTGCTATTGTTGGACACAAAACATGTACTGTCTCTGCCTGCGGTGACTCTAGTAACCGCTCCACGCTTGTCTTTTGCCGGGATTACCTTTATTTTTATACTATATTAAATTTACCTCCCACCATCTTTCAGGCCTATTAAAACTGATGACGTTTCCCGTGACTAATTACACACACATACATGTAGTTGAAACACCTATTTGTACTATTTCACCGTCATATTCAAATTTTATGCCTTATGTGGATTACGTATTCAGAAACGATAATCAAAACTACCAGATTCCCTCCTACTGGAATAATAAGCACATCCTATATAAACAAGTTACATACAAGAGGTACATTAAATGATTTGTTTCTGGCAAATGAAGACAGCTCTAGCACAACACATGGAAAATTTCATGTTGTTTGCTTTTGTAATTCACTGTACACACAGCCTTTAATCTGAGGATCTCCGAGCACTCTGCACAGTTTAATTAAGCCCCACAACTGCCATGTTGGGGAAGTATATTAAGTGTTGTTATGCTGATTCTTTACAGATGGGTAGACTCAGGGACTGAGCTGTGTGCTCCAAACTCCGCTCTCCCCATTCAGGATCGGTCCTTGAAGCTCTTCCATGTGGCCTCCCTCATCCCAGCCAGAGAAAAATGTCTGAGCTTCAAAACTCAACCAAACAAGAAAACCCTGCCTTCATCAAAGGCTGAGCCTTCCAACCGCATGTTGTACCTACAAAGCATCTGCCCGCGTTCCAGCTCCATCAACGCCGGAGAAACCCGTGCTTCTGTCACGCAGATCAGCACAGTGCTCCAAGCTGGGCTATCTTTCAGTAACCCTTTCACCAGCCTATATGCAATGGGTTAAACCCTAAACCCGTGTATCGACGTGACCTCTATATCAGGTCAGGAACCAGACTCCTTTCTGAACTTAAACCTGCTGGGCCCCAGATCTGCCCTTTCGCTGCAGAGCTGGGAAGAAAGTCCCAGCATCTTGGCTCCCAAACCCCCATTTTTCCACGGTACTCTCTCCTGCGGGATCTGTATGGAAACCACTCGCGCTGTTGAAGCCACAGGACAAATGAATGGGAATTCACCCTGCCAGTGACATCCATCATGAGACACAACTCTCTACAGCAGAGGGGCACGCTCGGCCCTAACCAGCTGCACATGTACAGCGTCTGCATCATCCAGCCCCTCGGCTCGAGGATTAAATCGTTGGTACACACCTTGGGAGCTAATCGTGCTCCCAGCAAGCGGCCCGGGGCTACCGGGCACAGAAGCAGCCGAGCCGCCCGGCTCTCCTGGCTCTTGCCCTCACACCTAATCCGTTCCAGGCCACGACTTCCTCGATGGCCTTGGGAATGGGCGAGCAACCAGCTTTGGCCAGGGTATGAATAGGTGCTGAAGTAATTCGGCTTTTCCCAACATTGTTTTAGCTTTGGCTGTGTAGCAGATCGCCATCTCTCGCTTTTCCTTGTTCCTTCCCCCTCTCCTCTGCAAGCTCCTTTGTTCTCCTGTTTACAGCAGCATCGATTTGCTGTCAGAAAGCAACATGGCCTTGGAGTTTCCGTACACACAGTCGAAACCCAGCCGACTGGAACCTGCCCCTCTCACATCCCCACTCCCCACAATGGGCTGCGCTCAGTGCTTCAGGTGTCCGTGTCCTTTTCCGCCCCTCTCCAACTCCTGCAGCACTGTGGGGGAAATGCCGCCCCTCTTTTCCGCTGATGAGCAAGGCGGGAGGGTGCGAGCCATGGCAGCCCTTCTCCCAGGGGAGCACCACCTGGGCAGGGGCTAAGGGAAAGGGCCCAACAGCTCATGGCCTGGCTGCCCATCTCTTCGTGGAGCTACGTATCCCTCGGGAAAGCACGTCCTCTCCTTCCTCTTCCCCAGAGCTCGAGCTGAATCCTGACACCTCCAAACGTTTTCTGATGCAGCAGTGAGCTGGTGAGCCGTGCTCTTCTCAGTGCAGCCCCATCTGTCCAAACCATCAACCACACGCAATCTGTGCAACCACACAGCAGCCTTCTTTCTGTCTCTGGACCTTTAGGCACTGCACAAAACCCAACACATCGGAGATGTCCCAGAAGGTGGGTCTCTGCTCACCAGCAGAGAAACTGAGGCAGAGACAGATTAAACCATCTGGCCCAGAGACAGATTAAACCACCCAGCCCAGATCACAAGGACTCCCGAGAAAGTGAGCAACAACTAGGAAATCTGGTTCTCTAGACACTTATGGTCACACCATGCCCTTCTGCTCCTCTTTCCACTAACTGAGATGGCTCCGTGGTTTCGGTCATGTTTTCCTATTATGACTTGATAAATTTTCCTCCCTGCTGCCTAAACAAAAGTATGGGTTACATTTTGCACAGTGAGCTGATTTGTCCTCAATCGCTTCAGACACTCAAGCCATTGCTTTCTGATATGTAACCCCTAGGTAATGGGAACTCAGGCACAAGCCTGCATACCCACGTTACTTTTGCAACCCTCTGTGGGGATATTTTAGCGCCTGGGAAAGGTGCTAGATTAGCAGCCCCAGGACTGTAGTCCTCTGTCTATTTGCAGAATAGATATAATACATGCAAGGACAGGGCAAAGCTCCCCTTCTGAAGCCAAGCCATCATCCTCCTGGTCTACCAGGATGCGATCCAGCTTCTCAGTCTCCTTGGTGCATCAGTCCAAGAGAAGGGGACGACCCCTGCCAGTCCTGCTCATGCTTTACATGGGGCCATGGCGTCCATTTCACCTCCCAGGCCCCACAAAGAGGGCAGCTGGGGGGGGAAAATTGCCAGCGGTCCCCATGCTGCATGCTGTGGCCCTTTCCACGACCTGTCAACAAGTCCTTGCCTCGCTCCGCTTCCAGCAAGCATTGCACCCAGCCCACACATCCCAGGTTTGAAAGTACCAGGCCTCCGCTCAGCTCTGGGGATGGCCAGCACACACCCCTCCAGCCTGCAGCAAAAGCTCCTGCAGCAGCCCCCTGGACGTGTGGTAACTCAAGTCCCTTTAATGGCTTCTCGGAGCGCTGAGGCCCCCGTTTTTACTCGGTTCCAGTTTCCGGATCCTCTCTATCCCCTCTCTTTTCCCAGCTCCATTGCTTTCACCTGCTTTTGTTCAGCTCTCCTGTGAAAGGAGGGATTTGAAGGGTGACAGGTCTGTAAATATATCGTATTGTCTACTGAAAAAAAAAAGGCAGAGCGGAAAGAGTGATGGATATACTCTTCCCCTCCCTGCACTTGGGACAGATGAAGGAAGATGGCAGATAATTGCTCTCTATTGTGCCCCAGGTTCACCTTAAGATGAAGGGAGTGATAAGATTTCAATTAATGTCATTTAAGATTCCCTGCAAGCTGTCCTGTTCCTTTCTTGCCTTCTTTCCTTCTCTGAACTTGTGGTCCTCAATGCTGCTTCTGTAACCCCATGGGAACTCCCTAAACGGGGCACATCCTCACCTGGTGAGCACTGTCAAGGCGCCATCATCATCAGTGGAGCAATGCTAATTTAGACCAGATGACGATCCCCCTCCAACCCTGCTCTAGATTTATTATAGGGCAGGATAGATAACATACTTCATTATACAAAGCAGGGATCATTTTCCAGCTTGCCCAAGAATGAACCGAGCAGCTTTTCTAATCAGCTTAAACTGATTAAGATATCCAGGCACAGAAACCACAATATCCAGGTTTCTGTGTAAGACACCTTACGCTGAGCTTTCTTACTTTCCCAAGTAATTGCATCAAATTCCTCGGGATTGCTTTCTTGAAAAGAGAGAATACGGTGAGCTGCAGACCACAGACCTGGCTCCTTGCTGAATAATACAGACACGCTGAGGCGGAGTGAAATCTTTACTAGATACTCTTCTTTAAAAACAAACCAGAAAAAAATACTAACACAAAGAAATTGTCAAACAAAGCTGCTTGCAAGGTTTTGCATACTAGAAACATTTTAATTTTGACCCAATTTTATCTAAAACCAGAAGAAAGCACTGAATCACCACGGTATTCCAGAACAAGCCCCAACATCTTGAAAACGTTCACACTGATCAGTTCAGATTTTCAAAATGTCTCCTTATAAATATCTGCTGGCATGCAGTCATAACATCTTTCTCTCTGACTGTGCCGTTCTGGAAAAAAACAGAAGTTTCACATAAAGAATGACTCCTGGGTTCACAGAATTACTAATTCAAATTAATTATATACATACATTTATTCTTACTAACAGTAGTGAAAAACCACTGACAAACATCCACAAAAGCAGCACAAATAGCTGAAATTCTCGCTCCCTCGCCCCCGACAGATACACTAATGTTTATTGTCCCCAAGAGCATCCATTTTTGCTCCTCTCCTGTATATACACGCATGACGTTTCCATATGTTCTTTAGCTTAGCTCCCTGGTAACATACCCCCCTCCAGGGGAGGGAGGGAAGGCTGGAAGCAGGGGGTTCAGCGAGCTGCCCCGAGTTGCGCAGGACGCGGGAGCAGGATGGGGAAGAAGAGCATGAGCCGAGGTTTCGTGCCTCCCTCTGCTCCTCGTGCATCTGAACCACGCCAGCCCAGCCTGCACCCTCCACCCCGGTCACGGCAGACTCTGCGGCGAGGACCCGACAGAGATGCCACAGCGAGCAGTCATTTTCCTGCCGCATGTGCATCCACTCCCCCCAGCCCGTCCCCTGCAGCAGGCTGCCTGCGCTGCAGACCTTCGCCTGACTGAGATCGGTAGCTCCTTCCTACAATAGCCATTACCAAGGTGTGAAATCTGCAGGAGGGGGGGAAGGTTGGGAAGGGGGTACGCATCTGTGAATATGATTACAGGCTTAAAACGTGTAAAGTCTTTTCAGATTTAATGAACCAGAATGCAGCTTTCCTTTTGGCTGTGCATATTTTGAACCCTACTATATGTTTATTTAGTCTAATCAATTGCCTTTTTTTCCTTTTAAAGATACCTGCTCAGCTCTCCCAAGTATACTGCAGTAACCACACATTGTGTCTAACAAAGACTGCTCCTCTGCAATACCTGGGCTGAGACCTCGTCTTTCTTGGCTACTGCATTGCATGATGGTAGGAGGAGGGGACGGGATGATTTGAGAAGAAAACACCGTCTTCACCAGATCAGAAAGTCATTTTTCTCCTCTTGAGTCAATACTGAGGCATTACATTTACCTGATCTGGTTTTAGCAGATACCGTCGTTTGAGATGGAAAAGTCAGAGGGGGGTGTGGAGTTATGCAGAAACATGAGATTACCTAGAAGCAGTGATTGTGTGAGCACTGCATGCGTGACCTCGTCGGTGAAAGGCAGGCTACTATAAGGTATTTACATTTGTCCTCTATGATTTAAGTCCTCCCGCTAAATATAGGAAAATAATATGGCAAAACAAAGCAGGAGGAAGTCCTTAAATACCAGCAACAGATACCCCAGCACACAACAACCAACCGAGTCGCCAGTTTTTGAGGAGCAGGTGGTACAGACAGGCAATTTGGAGATGGAAAAGCTGGTACAGTCATAAGGGCAGTTCTTCCCAGTAGCTCAGCTGGTGAGCAAAGACGAAGGTTAATGCCAGCCAGAGCCTGAGCAGGAGGTGGAAACATTCAACCGAGCCACCTTCCTATACAAGAGACGATTAAATAGGCGACATATAGTGGACATACAGCATACAGCCTTTCTTCTTGAGACCCGTGTTTTCTTTTAAACGCCTTTGAACTAATAGGCGATCAGCTCTAAAGTATTTTTTCTTTATTTTTTTTTATTCTTTTCCACCATGCTCTGGACATCACGTAGCAGACAAAACCTCAAGCACAGAGGACGAATCGATCCTGCTCAAGCGACCTTCATTGATCACTAATAGCAGAGATCCCTGACTGCACTGGTGGCTGGGAGGATCCATAAGCCCCCTCAACCAGGGAAAAGCCGTTGAGCGAGGAGCGATTTTGCAAGGGCACATCCTTCGTCTGCTCCCTGTGGACCAGGGGCTCTAGTCCGGAACTCACATTGGGCAGTTACTGATCACGTTTTCCTGCCCTCGAATCTCTTCACCCAAACGTCAAACTGGGTGTTTTGTTTTGTTTTGTTTTTTCCATACGATGAAAAGTTTTTCAGGACAGGAAAACCGTTTCCTGTCCAGACCAGACACTGGCTTCCTGCACGCTCTCCAGCAGATCGTGTAATCCTACGCCCCTATTTGTAAAATGAAGATGATCGACTGCCTTTGTCTCCTCTACTTAAACGTACAAGCTGTAGTCCTTAACACACGCACGTGATCAGGCATAACTCTGCCCTGATCTCATATAGCTCTGTGGTAATACTCATAAATAATGATAGAGTTACGAAAGTAGGATTTACAGTAATGCGTCAGAGCAGAGAATGACAAAATTGCCTGGGTTTACTTTTGATTTACATGATAATAAACAAGGCCAGACTTTTGCCCTAATTCTGCAGCAGGGCTCTGGCTCGTGTGTCTGCATTCCCTCTTCTCACCGACACCACCCCCCCCCCCAGCCTCTACATGGAAATTCATTTATTTTACCATGGTGAACTTGCGAATGACGATTTCTTCAAGCCACGCAGCTCTGTGGGCTCTGTTCAGGGGTGCCCAGGCTGGGGTTGAGGGATGGGGATGTGATGGGAGGATGCTACTGCATGCACAGCCGGCACGACGCAGACGGTGCAGGAAAGCCGGGCAGAGCAAGCCCGTGGCTGCCCGTACTCACCCACGAGCGCATCAACACGGATGGGACACTTAGTACACCTCACCCTCTAGGGAAACCGATACAGGCCTGTCTAAAACAGCTTCTACTCTGCGAAGACAGAGGAACTGAAATGGTTAACTGGCTGCTGTAAGGACAAGCTCTGGTTACACGGAGAATTTTATTTTTTTTTTAACGTTTTGGACACGGGCCACGACTGCAAACGTGGAATTTGTATAGGTTAGACCCGGTGCTTCTGGCCTGGTATATATAAAATAGATGGTTTCATAAGTGCTCTAAGGACTGCTGGGGTTTCTGCCCGGGCAGCAGAGCGAGCCGCCCTTCCCGCAGCGCAAGGAGGTGTGCTGCACTGCGAGCCCAGGAGCAGCGCTGGGGAGAGGGGCGGGGTGTGGCACTTACTCCTTCCACCCTACAGACCCAAGGCCTTCTCAGCAACCGGAGGCTTATAACAGGGGCCCCTGCGAGCCAGCATGGTACCTTCTGCCATTCTGGTGGGTGAGACCAGGGCACAGAGCCCCCGAGGAGCACCGCCCCCCACCTCACAGCACCAGCAGTTGCCTCTGACCCTGCACTCTGCAGGGATTGCTGAAAGCAACTGTCGACTGTTGGCCCCGATAGCATCGCCCCCTTGCCCCATACACAACACTCGCAATTTTGTTAACGGGACCGCTGACCTCCCCGTGGGCCACCCTGGGGCACGTGCAGCTCCGCAAAAGCATCTCGGCGGTGACCACGGAGGGGGACCACGTGCTACCGCAGAGCCACGGGAGGCAATACGTACGTCCCGGCAGTGGGTTTGGGTGCGTGATGGAGGGGGGACAGGCTGGGACGAGGCTCCAGGAAGAGCGACGAGAGGGTAGAGGAGGAAAGTGAGCCCCACAGAGGCCGGCAAGGGAGCTCCATCTCTCTCCAAGATGGACTGCGCGCAGCGGCTGCCGGCAAGTGAGGGACTGGATTCGATGACCCAGGAGGTGCCTCGCTCCCGCGGGAAGGGGGATGGCTGCGGGAAAGCCGGGCGGTTATGTAAGAAAACCGCCTCTGCGAGGGCAGTGTCACAGGAGCACAGCGAGCAGTCGAGGATGACAGGCAGGCAAATCTGCTTACTTGGCTATTCCTCGGTGAGGCAGGCCCTGCTAACGACTTAAATAAGAACGCTTTTTATAGCTGGGCTCTGAAGTAACAGAACTACACTCCGTTACACTTCATAAAGCGGTACTTTCTACTCAAAGACCTATGCAGGGAGCCCGCGCCTGCCGGCTTCTTGCCGTTGTTGCTGCTGCTGCAGCGTTTATTCCGGGTCGGCGCAGGGTAGGACACCAACCCTTCCCACCGGCTGCTCTCCCCTATCTCCTACACAGAGTCTCTGCACCATAGCGGTACTTTTTTCTCGTCGCCTGATGGGCTTGCATGAGGAGGATTACAGGAACTAGAGGAAATAAATTCCACCTATTCTATTTCTGCAGCCTAAAGGTAACGAACACGTTACACGAGCGTCCCCTTCGCGGCCAGCTCGGGCAGAAGGCAGCGTGGCCGCCGCCCCCGGCCCTGCTGTCTGTCTGTCAGTCGGTCGGTCGGTCGGTCGGTCGGTCGGTCGGTGGGTGAGGGCAGCGGCCCGGGCTCTGCCCCGGCGGCGCTTCGCGCCCCGGCCCCGCGACCCCGCCCCTGTGCGGCCGCCACCCCGCCCGCTTCGCATTACTATGCCGACTGCCCCCCCCCCCGCCGCCGCCATTGGCTGGCCGGGAAATCCCCGCCAGCCAATCGGCGGCCGCTTTTCCATTCACGTCCTAGCAACAAGGCCCGTTCGGCTCTTAACGCCGGCGGGCCGTCACCTGAGGCGTGACGTCACGGGGGCGGGCGTGGGGAGGGGGGGGGGGGGGGTGGCGGGGCGCGGGGCGGCGGGCCCGCCGCCCGTTGCAGCCGTCTGCGGCAGGGTTCATCTGAGGTGTCCCCGGCGCCGCTCTTAAAGCCGCACCGCACCCCAGCGCCGGCCGCGCTCCCCGCCGCCCCCCCGGGCCCCCTCCGCCGGGCAGCCGGTCGCAGAAAACACGGTTAAACCCCCGCCCCCGGCGCCACCCGTTCGCCTTTTCCCCGGCTCGCCCAGCCAAAACGCCCCTCCGCAGTCCCCCGCGAGCGCTTCGGCGCCCAGGGACCGCCGCTCCCTTTGCGCTCCGGGTACAATAAAGCGGTGGGAGTACCTGCGGCGGCACCTGCGAGGCAGACAAAAAACCCCGGGAGGTACGTTCGCTACCGGCTGACCCCGTACCCCGTCGGATGCGTCACGTCCCGCCGTGCTCCCGGGGAAGGGAGGCACCAGCCCGCTGAGGCTGCAGCGTGTGAAAGGAGCCCTAAATCTGTCGCCGAAAGGTTCTAGCAGAGGCCGCACACTGTTTTTTCCATGTAAAGATCAAAACCTTTCGCTTGCCTTCCTTGCTATCATTTTTAATTAATGAAGGCAGAAATGCCTGCAGATACGGAATCGGAGAGAACGCCCTCCCCATCTTTGTACTCTGCTTCCTTTGGGGAGGGGTGGGAAATGGCAGGGAACAACATACAAACAAAAAAAATCACCATCAGCAACGACTGTAATCGTACCACAGATGCAGGTGATTAACCACAACCTTTCGTATAATTTTTCCAGCCATTGTGGACCACGGGGATGAGGGGGTTACATCTCAGGATTGGTCTACAATTTATGTAAAACATTTTAGCGCACCGGAAAATATATAGCAGAGAAAATCCAATTCCAGATGATTCAAAAGGCACAAAGACAATGGAAGAAAAGGACCAAGTTCAGCTCATTTAAATGTTGTTAATTGTTCATTCCCATAGTCAGACGGTTTCTTCTGCAAATGAGAGAACAAACCCTTTAACATTTTTTTTCTTAGCACCATGCCAGGACTGAAGTGAACCCAAATAATCTTAATCACTGAATAGTACTTGCTGTTTTATGGCTTTTTAAAGAAAGCAGGAGAAGAAAAAGAAGAAAAGCCGCAGATAATGCCATACTGGCACAAAGAGCTGGAGCCGAGGTTGGAAGTCACTGCAATCTGCGCCCAGACCTCTTGGAGGTCTCGAGCACCACTAGAAACCAGCGAATGGGAAAAAAACCCACACGCCTTTCGGGGGGGAACAAAGTTTCCTTTATAGCTCACCAGTAAGGGCTGCAAGGGGGTGGCCGTACCTCCAGCTACAGATTCCCATTATGCTCTAGGTGTCCACCATTTTATTTATTTATTTTCCTGGGCGTTTACACAAGCAACTTCTCGTGATGCAGCAAATTGTTACATTAGAGCCCAAGCTCTGACTAAATTTTCAGCTCTGGAGAGCAATCGGCATTGGCAGGGGAGGTCGGAGGCTCTGGCAAGCTGCCCCGGCTCCTTGAAGCCATGCCTTGCATGACTATATAAGGCGAGAGGAGGAAGAAGAAGGGGCACGAGAAGGAGAAATGTCGCACGTATAAATATGAACAATTAGCAGCGGCGGGAACTCATCTAAATCCAGTTTGTCACAGGCAGCGGGGATGGCCGGCTGGGGTCACAGACCTGGCTGCCAGCCTGAGGCACCCCGTCGCAGGCTCCCTGCACAAGACTAGCGCTCTGCTCTCTCCTTGGCCTCTGGGTCTCAGCAGTGCACCCCTCGCTCCCCTGTTGAGCTGCCTCCCTTGGTCTTGGGCTGGGGGTACTAAAGCACAATCAGATGGTCGTGGGGGTAAGGACTTTCTTCCTAGATCGGCAACGGTGCCATTACGTCTATCCCATCTGCAGGCTTGAGCTCCCCACAAAACGTGACTAATGCCCCTTCCCTCCTGGCTGCCCGTGCCTTTTCTGTCTCACTTTAGCCTCTGCAGAGCAGAAACAGCAGCGGCACACAGCCTGCTTCAGGCGGCAGTGCTTTCCTCATTGCTGGCAAGGGTAACAAATAAATACAAGCAAGGTAAGGCAATTTTTCTAAGGAAACCAGACAAACTCTCAGACATAGTTGGAAAACACAGAGGGGAAAAAAAAACCCCACCAACTCAGCTTTCCAATTCCTTGCCCTCATACCTCGTATCAGGGTGCCAGGAGGAATTTCTGGGTCCTAGCCCTGCTCTCAGGCCAGTTGAGGATGCAGCCCTGCTGGAACAGGAAGAGGGGATGAGACCTCTGGTGGGGGCCAGCTGTGGGCTGGGACTGTCCCTGCCGTGGCACATCGGCTACTGAAGAGACACGGAAAACGGCAGCACAATTTTTCCTGGAGCACACTGACATTTGGTGTGGCCTGAGGTCTTCCCTACCACAGCCTTTTCTGGATAACAGCAACCTGCCTCGACTCACTCGCTGGATGGGCGAAGGAAAGAGCATCCCTTTCCCTAGCAGGAGGGATGCTAGAAGCGAGGGACTCGATCACAGCCATATTCTGTCCGCATCGCTGCTGGGATAAGTAGCCCTGCGTATTTAGGCTATAGCAGAGGTCAAGGCTGTGGCTCTTCTCCAATGGCCTGGCCATGGCATTTAATTTCCCATACTTCAGTTTCTACTACTCCCCTGTAAAATGGAAATATATTCAATATTTGCAAGTCATCGGGCTCTCAAAGGATTTACTGTCATTAATAGCTCCATACATCATGGACAAAACATTTGGTTTTGTCATTAGAAGAGACAGTCTCCACAAGCCGAAACGCAACATCTCTGTCGTCTGCCTGACAGCGTTTCTGCCCTGATCCAAAGCACGCCGAGGGAAACCGGAGTCTTTCAGTTCATTTCAATGGACTTTGGAACAGGCCCCTCATGCAATATGCATTTAGTCATATAGTGCTCACAGAAAAGGATCCTGAATGAGACAAAATACCTAATCAACTGCATTTACCCCATGCTTCAGTCACCCACCTGCACCAGGATTATAGTTGATAGCATGCAAACTGTACCAGAGTTTTCTCTATAGCATCAATCATGATATTATGCTGCCGTATTTTGCATTGGTTAGAGAAGTAATTTATAATTTGAGATGCCTTCAAGTTAGGAAGCAACTGATTACAGAACAAGAACTTTCTAACTCCACAGAATTATAAACCCACGACTTGAGTGAATCATGTGCAAATTGAAATTGTGCATCATTAAAATGGCTGCCATACCCCACTCTGGAGGTAGTAAAAAAATATGCTAGTGAGAGTTGTGGTGGATCCTGAAGTCTTTATGAATGAAAATGTCATCTTAAGTACATGTGCGGTCCCATTACTTGTAAGTGGAAAGGTGCTATTTAAAAATCTCAAAATACTTCAGTCGTATGGGGGAGGTCTTTTTTTTTTTTCTTTTTTTTTTTTTTCTTTTTAATAAGGTGAAACACAGATCTGACAACAAAGGAGAACTAGAAGTATTTGGGATAGCTGGTAGCTTGTGATTTTTCAGGCAGAAGTTACATTCCGCTGATGCTAAAACCAGCGTGGTTTCGTGATATTTTTGCATGGAGGGTGTCAAACTTAAGCGGTTGTCATGATCCTGTTTCTATTCAACATTTTCCATGATGACCTTGACAGAGAGTATGTTTATTAAATTTGCGGACAACACAGGCCTGGGAGAGACCGCCAGTATGTTAGGGTCAGAATTAGCCTTCAAAATGATCTGGATAAATTGAGAAATCGTCTGAAATAACTGGATGAAATCCAATAGGAACATAAGTACAGGACACTGGACATAGGCAGGAGTATTCAAAAGCATAAATAAACCCAGGCTGATTAGGAGCTCTGCAGAAAAGGACCCAGCAGGCAGAGCGGATGACAAGCTGAACACGAGGCAATAGTACAATGCTGGAGTGAACAAGCCTGGTGGGGAAGAGCCTACCAGGTACAGGGAGGAATGTTTCTGCCGCCCTCCTAACTGGTGAGGATTCAGCTACAGCACTAGATCTAGCTTAAGGCATCGTGTTCGCAGAAAGGTGGAGACCCTCCAGAGGGGCTCAGAAAGGGTGCTCACATCCTGGGAAAATTATGTACGAGGAAAGCTATAAGTAATTGGAGTTGTTTAGCCTGCCAAAGATAAAAAGGTGTGTGGGGTGACACAAAATCACCTTTTTCAGATAAACACAAGATTTCTGGAAAACAAATGCAAAGCAATCAATGCAAGTTTTAGCAAAGACTTGGTGCCACCAACGTTGGGGAAATTCGTTCCTCCCTGGGGCAAAGGTTGGCTGTCTGTACTTGTTGGGCTTCCCTCCCTCCAGGGGTTAGATGCTGAAAAGCCAAGATTGTGACAAACTACAGAGCAATACTGCTTCCATGTCAAGACAGAAGGGTCTAGTAGCTGTGCCCTCACTGAGACTTCAGTACCCTGAGTTTAGATCCTTATGTGCCTCCTACAATTCCCATACAGTGCTTCAGCCCCCTCTTCCAGCATTGCTGTCCGCACCCTCCCTCCGAACACAGCTCTCAGTGGAGACAGGCATTTCTGGAGGGTGATGAAACCCACCAGGATCTCGCCTGGAATAACTTGCCTCCCGCACGAGTCCGTCTACCCGCTCCTGAGCTGAGCCTATACTATTGCCTCAAATCGACACCTGACTCCTGGAGAGCTGCGGTTAGGTGTGGTGACCTCCTCCCTGCGTGATTCATTTTCCCTCGCGTAATTCAGGGGTAATTCCTAATTTACAGGTGCTGCCACATCGCTGATTGTAAAGTGCTCAAAGAGCGTGGCAAAACCAGCCGGAGAGCCGCCTTTGAACAAAAAAGCTGTGTTTCCTGTTGGTTACAGCATGTTCTGGCACTTATGAGCTGATGATTTTCTTTCCTGCTATGCCACTAACTCTACAGATGATCTCGAGCATCTTCCCTACCTGTTTCCCTCAGCCATAGAGGAGCCATAACACCACCAGACTAGTGCTAGAAGAACCTAGTGTGAAACATACCCTGCAAGTGCAGAGTGTTATCGTTCTTCATCAGTAATTATCCTCATTTACTGGCAGATCACCTCAGCATTTCTGCTTCCTCCTCTGAGGGGTAAAACCCTACTTGCAAACATACACAAAGCAATGAAGGTTTTATTTTCTCTGGCATGTTCAGACAGTATCCTAGATTCTTGTGTAATGGACAAGTCCTTCAGGGATGCTACTTCGAGGAGGGTAGGGAGTGCTTGACTCTCCCTTTATTTCTAAAGAAAACATGCACTACCCCAATATCAGGCCTTTGCATATACCAGTACTGCAGATACAAAGCACAAAATGGCAGATTCCTGATAAATACAGCCAAGTGTCCAAGAACTGTACTCACATTTCCCTGTTCCACCAGCACTTTAATGGCTTTGGGGGCAAAATTAATGTGAGATCTGTTTTTCCTCAAGGCATCACCATCACCTCAGAAGTGAAATACTATGAGGAGATCATAAATATGTCCTTGAGGTGTAAGAGAAAGGCAATGAAAAATATGAGCACAAATAAAAACACTGGCTTAGACTGCACATCCTGAATATTAATATTTTTTCCCAAACTAGCATCTTCCTTTTAAGCTTAAGGATATATAGCTTTATAGATAACTGTTAACCTGACACTGACTGATAAAAGTAATCGTAACTTGGGGGCTATTCTCTTCCAGAGAATGTTTAAATAATAACAATAATAACAAACCGAAATCGTTGAGAGTTTTTCCAGGGGAAATCCTACCACTTTGGCAGGTAGTTGGCTTCACATTCAGGTTCTGCACCTGAATTTTGCAGGCACGCTGAGACCCAGCAGCTTTGCTGTTGGGAGCCAGCAGCCGCGTCCACCCCACCTGCAAGGAGCCGTAGCGGAGTTGGAGCTCAGGTTCCCCAAGCCAAAAGACTCAAAGTCAATTGAGTCGGCACGCTCTGGCGTTTCCCGGCTCGGAGAGCCGTCGTTCCCTCCCAGACCAAGCGAGAGGCAGCTTTTCGGCAGCGTGAGAGATTGGCCGTCAGGGCTCAAGCCCTGAGCAAACATGGTGCGTGACTGCTGGGTGTCTGTCACCTCTGCGCTGTCCTGGAAGTCAAGAGGGCTTGAATCACTTGATTCAAAGACTCCGGCTCTGAGAGTCAGAATATAAACTGCACTGACTTCCCCTCTTTTGCTGAGCTGTTGCGTTGGAGCAGTTAAAAGTGGAAGCTTCAGAAAATCTCAGATGGAGATTTTCCCCTTTTGAAATATACCCTGCTTGGGGTTGGGTTTAGTTTTCTTTTTTTTTTTTTCCACACACGACACAGAACTTTGTTAGGAGCATGTTATTTGGCCGCAAAGTCATTTGAAAGCCCAGCATGCCAGAATTCAAACTGCCCATGCAACTCAATCTACCTCCCTTTGTGCCTATGCATTACCATGCAAGCTTTTATGGTCGTCATAGGGTTGTAGAAGGGGAAGTATCAGACAGGCTTAATGGCGAATTAATCATCATTATCATAATAGGCCCCATCCATAACACACACATTCCAAATTATACCGAGGACTGCACTTGCCCTGCAGTCACTGTTCCTGACTTACTTTACGCATGAGCCCTGGCACAAAAAGCACAACGACCGTAAAGTGCAAAATCCTGAGCCAAATCCTAAAGACCAGCTCCTGCAAGCTCCATGTTGACGGAAGCATTGCCTACTCCAACAGCTAGGAATTTCTACAGGCGGTAGCTCCCTAAGGGAGGTAAAACAAAAAACAAAACAAAAACCACCAACCCCCCCCCCCAAACAAAAAAATGCAGCACGTTGAATTCTATGGCCAAATTTACATCTGTGTCAGTATAACTGGAGCGGGTGACTAGCTAGCCCGGCAGAGGCTGGGAGAGCTCTCGGCAGTCAAGTATGCAAAAGGAGCAGAGGAAAGCACTGTACTTTTTTCCCCTCCTTTCTCACAAAATGAAAAAAGCCTGGCCTAGCTCCCTGTGCCAGAGCCTGCCTCGAGTTTCTATGTCTCCCTACTATTCATTAGTGATTACATGCCCCCCGAACACCTGCGAGAGCCGCTCATAAAGCACGCATTCATGGGTCCTGGCAGCACCAGCATGGGAACTGCAGGCTACAGGGCGACAGTCATTGTATCTCCAGATAAAAACATTCTCTTACCGAGGCCTCTGAAAATAGAAGCTGGCTGCAATTTCAGTTCGGCACCACAGGGTATTTAAAAAAATAAAGAAAGAAGGGTTACTTCACCTCGGTCCCTTTTAAAGTCAGTTAAGTGCATGGCTGCGGTGCTGTCAGGAGCCCTCTGTACAGCAGCAGCCTCTGCTATACAGCAGGGGGAAATCACAGGGCTCCGAAACTGTTTGCTCGCTGGAGCATCTGGCAATGGTGCCATTTCTTCCCTTGCACAGCCGTCCCCTGAAAGCTGCTCTTGCTCACTGCAGTTTTGACAGGGGCTACTGTGTCGGGGTGGTCAGCAGCGCAAGGTGAAAAAGAAAGACGCCAGCTTCAATAGTCCCACTGGAAGTATCAGAAAACGTAGAGAAAATAAAAAGATCGCTAAAAAAAAAAAAAAAAAAAAAAAGCCCTGCAACACTTAAATAAATGCACGCCTAAGAGGTAGAAATACTGGCAATGAAATGTTAGATTACAATGGTGCCTCACATAGACCTGTGTTTCTGGGAAGGGCGTGCTGAGATGGGTTGCAGTGGCTGTAGGTAGGCTGCTGTCAGAGACCGGCTCAAAATGTGCACCCGGGTGTGGCCTCGGGCCACAGAGATGCTGCTGAGACATACAGGTGCTCGCTGCCTGCCTCCGAGCAGGTCCGTGTCCCACCTGCCCCTCTGCCAGACACCTCGGTACGCCGCATGTTGGCGACACAGGGAAAATTATTGCCGCAGGGAAATATTACCGTGGGGAGAGGGAGGCCTATAATTTAATAGCAGAAATGCTGTAAAGGAGCCTAGCTTTGAGGAATTGATAAGCAGACTTCTAAAAGCAGGTCTTGTTCATGCCTCAGCTTCGGGAGCCCAGAAAGCAGCACAGCAATATGAACCATCTACCTTTGGAAAAACTGCAGGCCTCGGTGGTCAGGCACAAGGTCAGAGAGGATGCCTGCTGGCTCAGAGATGTGCGATAAATGCAGACCCCCTGACCACTGGGACATGCTTCTGTTCGATAATGTCATCTCACAGGAGAGGTTTGGGGTGGTGGCTGTAGTGCCTCAAGTGCTGTAAATGCAGGTGAAGGCACTTTCATCTGCCACGCAGGGATCTGAACACACTGTGCTACGGAGCGTGTACATACAATCCAGCCCCAGAGTTCAAACTCTGTATGAAAAGTCCCTGCTTAGTCTCCTACACGGCCTCTGAAGAGCAATGAAGATGAAAAATGCTTCACTGCAGTCTTTTCCATTAGCAATACCGAGCTGCTCGCTGCTCCAATTCAAAGAGGGCAAAGCACTGTAGAAATTGAGAGATAAACTCTTCAGAAATACCTTTATTTGCTGCTGACACAGAGCAAACGGACAGAAACTTTCATGGCACTGCTCAAAGCTACAAAAAGAGCAGCAGAAGCAGCAAAAGCCCGCAAGAGACACCTGGAGCCTCGCTGCAGTCTGTAGGACAGACTTGGGGTCTTGCGTAACAGGAACGGCATTCATTGCTTACAGCAGAGATGACTAAGGAAAGATGACAACATCCTTGGGTGGGAAGATGCCTCTACTGGGTTATCCAGCCTAAGGCCTCTGCGCGATGGCAGGGCTTACTAAATCATCCCCTGCCCAGGCAAACCTTAAAGCTGCCATAGTTCAGAAGCAGATTCACAGGTACTCAAAAGCCTCCTCGTTTATTAACATACACCCCCCACTCCCACCACAAAGATGCCACTGTACAAAATGCAGTGCCAAAAACCAGGGAGATATAATCAGGAAGCCCTTGTAAGCCGAGTCCCAGGTTGATGGTAGATATTTTAACATTTATAATTCTTGAGGGCACAGTTAAAACAACTGCATTTTAAAAAAACATCTGTTTGAAGATTTTGACACTGATTTCCCAGGCAGCCGAGCTGGGGTTCACCTCATCTAATTTTTGTTCTCCCAAAAAATTCAATGTCTAGTCAGAAGTTGCTGTTTCCACTCCTTTTCTAGTCCATGGAGAAGCATCACTACCTCCAGAGGGTTATTCCTCCCATCCTAAGACCTCCTAACCATAGGATTACATCAGGAAGCAGCAACTGGTTACACAGTGGAAACATGCCAGGACCATGGCAGTTAAATGACCATTTGAGAGGAGGACCAGAGGGATCTTTAATGGTTGCACAAGGACAAAAAAGCTATTTTTGTACCTCAAAAGGGAGAGGGGAAAAAAGCTCCGGCAACATCTTGCTGGAGCAGTGATTAGAGGAAAGCAAGCCATCCAAATTAAGTCACCCATACCTTTCCAGAAGCAACCGCACTGAGCTCAGCGCAGCCGCCGAGGAGCTGCTGTCAGAGTCAGGGCAATGCTGCAACGCACCTGCCCTCTGTCTGCACAGCTGCCTTGTGGGCCACCTACGGACGATCCGAGGCCACCCTGTCTGTGCAAGGCTGCTGTGCACCCTGCGCATTTAGGAGCCCACGGGCTCGTGCCCAGTGCCACCCTCGCAGGCTGGCTGCGCAGCAAGAAACACCAGCCTTTGGGGTCACATTTCATTCAACACTGTTCTTGCGTCCCCAAGGATTGCTTTTGATCATTTGGGTTGTCCCTGTTTGCACTGTGACTTTTAGGACTTCAGGAAGAGGTGCCACACGAATAGGAAGCTGGAGAAGGATGCCAGGCACAGTGACCTGCATTTCAGAGCGGGTTCCTGGGGTCCTTTTGCAGAGAGGGAGGAAGAATCCAGGAGCTACAGCCACAGACCTGGAGACAGATATCTCCGAGATCAGTAGATTACGTCCTACATCCCGAGCTGTTTCAAAATTCTGCCATTTCACTTCGCTTGCTATTCAAGAAAGTGAAGAAAACAGCATTTTCTTTCAAAGAAGGAAAAAAGGAAAGGAAAATATGCAGCAAACTCTCCTATGTGTGTTTTTGACTTAGTAATATCTGTAGCCAATTTTCCCAAGAGACATAAACAAACACATGCCGAACCAGAATATCAATGAGGTCTTTTTTAGAGCAGGCACATTAAAATGCAAAACAGGAGATAATGAGATAAAGCAGCAAGTTACAGGTTTCTTAATTCCAGATTTTTAAAGCCCATGAAGTAGCTTTATGAAGAGAACTGGGTTAAACCTAGTGAAGGGCTGGGGGGCAGCCTCCTCAAGCTCGTGAGGTTACATGAATGAATAACTAAGGGTAGAAAAGCGAAGCACAGAGAGAGGAGGGGATGTCAGAGATCCCAAGAGATGCAGGTAAGAGTATTTATTAGCTATGAGGTTGAATCCTCCTCTAAGGGATGCTACTCTGCACCTGCACACCCTGGAATTGGAGGAGCAGATCCTGACATGCATACACCAGCAGCCGTGGGACCTGGGAAGGGAAAGAAGAGGCCGGGAGAGCAGGGATGGCTCGATGCCCAGCTGTGCACACCTCTGGCTCGGAGCAATGCTGCTCATGGCAGAGCCAGCAGCCAAACCCTCACATCCCCCGTCGCCCTGTGATGCTTGAGCCTCAGACTGCTGGTCCTCACTGCCAGAGCAGTTTAACACAAAGCGCAACACGGAGACGCTGAAAAGCCTATATACCTGCATCGGCACTGCTGGCGTAGGTGCGGGCGTAAGCTCTGTCCCCTGAGAAGGGCACCAGAGCATGCTCCCACATGTACGCTCTGGGAATGGCGGGCAAATTTGGGCTCTGGGGCAGGCCTGCATTCAGCCGATAGCATAGCTGCAGACTCAGAGGCTTGTCTGGAGTCAACGTGGCCACGCTGAGAGGCAGAAAGGTGGTTTTGTTTCCCCTTTCAGAGCTCCATCCCCGCTGAATAACAACTACATTTTTTTCCCATACGTCTGCCTGCCTGTGCTCCCACAGCCCTCTAGGTGACACTGTAAAATTCAGGGTCACTTTGAGGAGGTGACATTTTGGATACTGGTGCCAAAAAGATCATGAAAGGAAAATTAAAAGAAGAATGAATGAGAGGAAATGGAGAGAGGGGGAAAGTATAAGAAAGAGCCATTATTTAACCGGACCTGGCCAAGGGTAAAGGTTTTAATTCTTTCCAAGTGCCATATGTGGTTGCCTGTGGGGGAAAGGCAAAGCCATATTTATCTGACTGAACCAATAATTCATATCTGTTTCAGAAGCCGACTTTGGTGGATTGTCGATCTACAGCTGTTCCTAGTCTAGGTCCAGACTTTCCCGGTGGGAATCACTGTAGCAACACGTCTGACTTATAGGATTCATATGGAGGGGGATAGGAGACCCAGAACTGTAAATTCAAACCGTGTGTACATTACTTCTATGTATTCAATTCAAAAGCATTTAGGGCTTTTCAAAACAGTCCTTTCACTACAGGAAAACTCCCCCACACTCCCAATTTAAAGGAAACAGATCTTTCATGTTTACCCTTCCTGTTTCTTGTAGGAGGTCTTGAAATAAAGGTAAGAATGCAAAGCCGTTTTATATTTTTCCAATAAAATTCAGAGCAGTTGCCCTGGTGCAGAGTGTATGTGTGTGCATGCGTGTCTATAGGGGGATGGTGGATGTGTTACATGCTGCTGGGGAAAAAAATCACAATGTAGAGATTAAACAAAGGCGGCTCAAGAAATACTTTGACTTCCCTCATTTTGCTAAACACCCTTTCAGGATTATGTTTCTTCTCAGATTTGTTTTCCAACATGTACAACCCTTGCAGCTTACATACAAACCAAGATTGACAGGAGCGTTTGTTACGGGACTCAGTTCATTACAGTCAACGGAGCTGTAATATCTTTTGCCAGCTGAAGGTGTGGCATAGTCTTTTACCTGGATTGCTTAAGGAAGGCCCACCTTTCTCTCTGGGGATGGTCAGAAGACCATCAGAGCCCATGTAGCCAGAGATCAGGTCTCTGCCGCTCATCACTTCTGGTAACCTGACCCAGGACAACCCAAACACAGAGATGGGGAGAAAGAGATCCTCATCCAAACTCCATCAGGCTGACTGTCCGCAGGCCAGCTCAGGAAATTTTGAGAAGGACCCTGCACTAAGGAAGAGCATATTTCCCTCCTCCTATCTGCAGCTGAATCCATGGCAGAGCCCTATGATCCCTAACAACAGATGCCATCGTCCATAGAGAAAACAGTTCTGCCAAAGGGCCAAAGCACAACTCTGGCTTAAAAATGACTCCTGTAGCAGTTTTTCTCTCTTTATTGATTATAGCAGCAAACTAGGTGCCTCACAGCTACTGTAGGAGCCTCACAGCTACTGTAGGAGCCTGATTTAGGCAGCATGCATACAGTCTTCCCATTTCTGGTTTACACACCCGTTCAGCCATGCTGTGAGGGGTTACACAGCAGCTCTGTTTGCCCCTAGGGATGGTGCCTTTTCTCCTTGCGGAGGTGAGCAAACATTTCCCCCTCTCCTTCCTTCAAATGGGTGCTGGGAAGATAGTTGATTTAGTTCTGTTTGGTACAACATAGCTGGGGATCCTGAAAGGTGTAGGAGGAGAGCTGCTGTTACTGCTGTTGGCAGCAGTACACAAGTGGTGGGTTGTCCTGTACTGCTGTGTATCCTGTACATTTGGTCTCATTTTTGTTTGCTTGTTTCATGTACTGCGTGTGCTTGCCACGTTAGGTCTCATTTCTCGCTATGCCAAGGAAAATTAAGAATTTTGAGCTGCGAGTTAATATGTGCTCTATGTGTTAGAAAATACTCGCTGCCGTGCTGTTCACCAGGCCAGATTCTCAACATGACAGAAATCTCCCTAAACCAGGGGATGCCTTGTTCCTTTTACAACAGTGGAGGCTTCAGCCTGTCTTCTCATTCACTCCTGCCCTTTCCCTCACTCATCCTGCTTGTGGGCTCTCCCCCACTTCACTATATACCACATAAACATAAGATTCAAAAGGATGCAGACAACTCCACAGATACCACAATGCAAATCTAGAGTTAGACACCTTGTGCGCTACAGAACAACAGAGAGAAATTACTTTTCTCCTCCTCACGCGTGAGCTGGTAGGACTTTTTAACCCACCACATTCTGTAGCGCAGAGGCTGGCCAGGGGTAGGACAAGTTAGTACCTGGGAGCACCCTGCAGCATTAAGGGCTGACTCTCAACTGCTATGAAAGAGGGCTTTCCTCATGCCTTTAGCAAAGCTGCGTCATCCTGGTAGGTGATGAGACATGCACTCCTAGCAAAGCAAGAGGTAAGGACTGAGATGTTCACAGCATGAGACAGAGAGATGCTAGATGGGGTCAGGGCTGCTGTGTGCCTTGTGGTAAGGATTCCCAGGCTGAGCTCACTATGGAGGCTAAAAAAAAAAATTGGGGGGGGTTCCTAAACAATCATCCAGAAAGCTGTATTTTCAGCACTGCTCAGAGAGGTAGGAGAGAGGCAAGATGGTAACTGTCAAGGGGGAGGTTAACGTTAGGGGGGTTTTTAAACCTGAAGGTAACACAACGGCATTGAAGTTTTGATCCAGATGTCAAATCTCTGCTTCCTGTAATATTGGTTGCCTGCAGTCTTTGGCCTGGAGAAGCATGGGCCTCACTTGAAACCATATGACAGAGCTGTTGTACTCCTGGAACCAAATGTTTAAAAATGTAACATATTGTGGACGATATAGATGCATTTTACCAGAGGCATGGAACTTATATAGCTGCCACATATTCATCATCAGCCCAAAACCTTCACTTCATCCGAGTGGTACTAACTTCAGCAATTCAAAGGAATATCTGGGCACGTAGGACTGGGAAGGATCTGCAAGATTTTAGCTGCAACAGTCCTAGCTTTGGGTGGACATTTTCTTTTACTGATCCTAGAACCTGCCCTGGAAATTGACAATGAAGAGCTCTTGCTTAGTACTAATAACTCTTCCTTTGCATCTCATCAAGGGCAAATAGGGTGTTGGCAGGACTGCTTGGATGCTTGGACTTAGATGAATGCTGGGACACATCCCTAGGTGAGGGGCAATGTTTCAGGACTCTCCCTCGACCCTCAGTAGAGCCAAAATCTGCTGGTACCCTTAGTCTGGGTGGGGAAGGGTACATGATGGTAGAGAAAGGTGTGCGGGGGAAAGGGGGAAGTACTTTTAACTGTGTTTTTGGCCCAGTACTCCTCCAAGAGAAATGTCTCATTACATTTATAAAAAGAAGCTTTCATTGAGAATACAGTCATTTAAAGCCCTGTTTTCAAAGCCTTTCTCGCTCTTTATTGGTAAATTGAAGCCGACAGAAAACTGCTTCTTTTTGAATTTCCCTGGCTGAGGTGTCGTGTTGCACTGCATGATAGATTGGACGGGGAATGACAAGTCATGGCAATCACTAGATGAGTGCTGGCTGATTCCAAAGGAGGTAGCTCTCTGCAAGAGAGTTTTGCTGTGTGTTTTTGGAAGATAAACTAAAACAAGTCAGAGTTGTTAATAGTATATCTTAGCACCAACATTAAGCTGCAGGTCTTGGTGGGCCACACACGCTGAACAGTGCCTTTGTCCCCACGCAAAGTTACTGCGATTGGTCTGTTGCACAGAGTGATACCCGGACATTAAGGAAGATATTTTCCCCACCTGCTCTGGCTCCTATAGCTTGGCTGACCACAAGACAGTTTCTTAAGATCAAATCATCCATCTCTTGGATGATGCAGCAAAGAACAGTGCCAGAGGCATGAGCTAAAGAAGGGTCTAGCACTACCACAGGCCACTAAGCCACACTTATCTGAGAATATGTGCTCATCTCAAGAACAACAAGCAATGCTATGTGGGCAACACCCTTTTTCCCCTCTATCTGCCTTTCAACTTGGACTCTGGTAGGACTGGGTTTCAGCACAAGCACTAGCACTGGTGGATTGCGTGTGGCTTATAGGTTACCTGAGCCACGAACAGGGAAACCCCCGTCAAAATATTCAGACAGTGCCCTGATCTCTTGATAGAATCCCTCACTAGCTTCCAGTAGATGTACCTTTCCATCATTCCCTCCCTGTTTTTCTGTGTTCAACATTATCTTTGCTAAATATATTCCAGCAATATTTTATTTATTTTGGGTCTAGAGCTTGGAGACCTCCATGGGTTTTCTCCTTCTCTAGCAATTCTACAACTAAAACCCTGGCAGAGCACTAGGAAAACATGTTTATGTTCTTCATATGGGAGGTGATTTCCTTCAGATCCTGGGCTGTGCACATGCTCTCCATCATACAGATCAGAGGGGGATTTGCTCTGAGTATCTCGACAACTGCAGCTGGTGTCAGCCCTCCCTGTTGGAGCTCCGAGCAGCTTGTGAGAGCAGGGGGCAACACGTTGAATTCAATGAGACGATGGTTGCACCACCTCCAAGTAGGAAAGGTGTCCAGATGTGCACCCTCTGTTAAAGAAGCCTCCCTGAGCTCTTCAAAATGCAAATCTCACTGGAGGGAATTCGCTCTCTGCAGTGCTGCACCTGCAGAGACTTGCAAGCACTGCGTTCACGTACTCAGCAGCAATCCTGGATAGCCTACCTTCGTTTCCACCTTGGCGCTACACCAGCACTGCTTATGCCTCGCTACGCAAAACCCCTGGAGATGGGTGGCTGAGAGGTGCTAAACAATATTTCTGTAGAGTAGGGAAATCAAATCGCATCACCCAGCATCTCTCCCTCACGCCGAACCTAGTGTGGGCCCCCCGTGAGGTCCCCATGCAGGATTTCAGACTGGTCCGTCGGGACACTGGGCATACTGGACCCATTAAGGACCAGCCCAGACTGCACTCCTGGGTGCTGACCTCCAGCGCAGCAGCTCACAGCTAGGCTGGGCCAGCACGGCATTCATGGCCTCTGCTTTCTGGTTTGCAGGGACACCCCACCCACCCCCACTTCTCCCAAGTCTGCTGCCCAAAAAGGAAGCTGGAGCACAGCACAGGATCCGGCCAGAGTGCCTACAGTCTGCTAGGAACCGTGCCGCAAATTAAAAAAAAAGGGGATTAAATGGTTTCCTTTCCCTTGCCGGGGCTCAGCTATTCCCCACCCCCCGCCAGGACTGGACCTGAGAGTGGTTTTTGCCTTTGCCTTTTCTCAGGTGATGGGGGAGGGATCCAGCGGTGAACCTGGAGGCCCCAAACCCTTCGCTGACTTTGCTGCCTGGAGCACAGACCTCTTAGAAAACACAGATGAAAGGGAAGCTGGGGGGAGGGCTTCAGACTGGGAGAAACAACCCTCGTGGCAGGTCCTTTGGCAGGGGTCAGGCTGCAGGACACAGAGGAGATATATTAAAAGGGGAAACTGAAGGAATCTAAATAATCAGGCTCCCCACCGGATAATGCCTTGACAAGAGGAGATGCTGCGAGAGCCAACGAAAACTGACTTGCACAGAGGGGCAGAAAAGTAAAACGCCTTCTCTGAGGGGATGGGGCTGGCGATGGAGCGCGAGACCTGGGAGGCAAGGGGGAAGGGCTGAAATCTGGAAGGAAATTAAATAACAGCCTGAAATTCCCAGGTGAGGAACAATGGAATTAAAAACAGAAAGGCCCCCAAGAGATAAACAAATCAGGACTGAGAGGTGACGCATAGAGAGCAAGGCACAGAGAGCAAGGCCTGGGGGCTGCAGGGCAGCCCACAGCATTGGCCAAATCCTGCACCCCCTCCCTGTGCTGCAATCACGCCCGGGTATGCCACTCGGAGCTGGACCACGGTCCTGCCAGGCGCCCGATGACACCAAGAGAGATGCTAGGTGCCTACCCTGACATTCTTTATAACCTGAACCGGCAAAGCCACATGAAAATTATCAGTTTTACAGTTGCATAGCTGAGGCACAGAGAGGTTAAACCTAATTCTCATACACCGTAAGGCTCTTTTACCCTCTAGCATTCTTCCAAAAGGACTTTTAAGATGGTATTGAATGTCTCTTCATGCTGCTTTCACCAGGGGCTCAGATTCACAGTCAAACCTCCCTGTTGCCACACCAGCCGGAGTGCCTGTATGCTGAGTCGCAGCATCAGTTAAGCCGTAAATATGGAAATGCTGCCTATGATTACCAAGTAAAAGCACAAATGCTGGTTTTGTGCACAGACCTGTGGGGATTTTGCAGCAAGGTAAGGAATTAAATTTATGCTTGGGAATCCCAGTAAAAAGCCCTGAACTTGCAGGCCATTCAAGAGGCACATTTCATGGAGTATCCATTAGGAAACAAGTTGGGAAACAGATCGGTGGAACAGCTTAGATAAACTTCTGACATAGGTGTTATAAACTGATGGAGCCTCATTGACTGCAACAGATGTGTTTTGATTGAGGACATGGTCCTTAGGGGGCAGGAAATTATTGACTTGGAACCAGACCACAGATTTTTTTTTAAATTTTTTTTTTTTGACAATTCTGTCGCGTTTTAAAAATTCATGGACAAGCCCTGAAAGCACTTTACCAATAAGCATTAATATTCCCAGAGGAGAAACTGAGGCTTAGGGAGTGGGAGTTACAGCACAACGAAGTGACACAATGCAAGAACAATGCAAAGAACCCAAACAGCTTCCACAGCATATGCTTGTTCTTGGTACCCACAATATCTACACAGTGCCCTGCTGGACTGTAGCCGAGGAACCTCACCGCGTGACTGTTCAACTTGCTTTGGTAACTGCCCTACAACCGGAATAAATCACCCGAGCTTCCTGCCTCACATTCTTCAGAAAGCAGAGATGCAGATCTGAATTTTCGACTTCAACTGCTCCCTAATATTTAATCATCTTCCTTCCTGAAAGGGAGCAGGTCTGTCCACCCCTGCATTCTTCTAACGCTAGTCCAGTTTGTGTTCAAAAGCTTTTTCTATTTCCTTTTCCAGTGCCACATGCTGCTGTGTCAACATAATACGGGGTCTTCCTAAACAAAAGAATGTGTGTCTAGAAACCATCCACAAAGAATGATAGCCAGAACCCTGCCAGCAGAAAAAAAGGAGGTCCCACGCTCCTTTTTACAGCACAGCTTAAAAAGGGAGAGTAGCCCTGAGAGACAGAGCAATTCACGTGTTCCCTATTCAGTGGGTAGCACCAGTACATAACACTGGGTAACTGTAGCCAAACTGGTATCACGTTAAGTTACAGGGTCTCAAGACCATTCGCTGCTTGAAGCCCGTCCTCCCTCTCCGGACCAAGGTGAAACAAATGACATATCTCAGATATACAATGGATACCTGACTGCGTGGCTGGGAAAGTCCATCACCCCGGAGGTGCTTCCATGGGGGAGCCTAAGGATTATCTCAGTGATGTGCAACACTGCAAGATGCACAGGGGAGTTTTCTTCCTGCTCTCTGCTCATCAGAAACAAATGAGCAGAGGAAGGTGTGCATAGCGTTAATAGGATGGGCTGCTATTCACACTGTGCTCATCACAGCTATAAAGAACCGCCCTCGAGTCAAGAGACTCCATTCCAGTCCCAGCTCTGCTACCAACTTGCCATTTCATCTTGGCCAAGTCATTTCTTCTGTCTTGTTGACTTAACTCAAGCTGGTTACGAGGCTCCAGCCAAAAAGGCTTTCACCAGAAAATATGGTTCAGAGGGGAACATATGACCTGCAGCTGAGCTCTGTTGGGGTGTGAGACCATTGGATTGCACAGTGGCATGCCAGACCTCATCATTGCCATGTAGGAGATATTCAAAGGGCTGCCAAGGAACTGCAGGAAGCATATGCATTTGTTTAACGTGGTGGTAGCACTAGAAGAAAACTCAGGAAACATCAAGCCTTGTTGCAAGAGATACTGCCCTCGAAAGCTCAGGCGCAAGTACGAAAATGACCCAATCTGAGCCAGGATGGAGTTTCTTCCCAGGTGCAGAGCAGGTGCCCTGTGGCACAATGTAAAGGAAACGTGAAGTCAAAGTCCGCGTCCCTGATAACTGGATCACCTCTACCTTTTATGCCTTGCCTGTCACTATGAGATCTAAGCTGAGCAGAAGGGAGAGGATGTGCCTTCCGCTCAGGAGCACAGGCACCATTCTTTCCCTCCGTGTTTTTATAGTTTCTATAGTCCTTTTTATTTTTTTATTTAGGTCCAGCGAGATTTTTTTAATGACATATATGACCTCTGTACTCCTTGAATCTTGGTGCTATTTGCATCTGTCATGAGAGCAAGGGAAGCCTCTTTATCCTGTTCAGATCTGCCAGACTTTCCTTCCGAGGACTTGGCCACTTCATTTAGAAGAAATCCTAAATATTTGTTTTAATTGTGAAATGGATTCTCATAAACCAGCAGGCCTGTGTGCTATCAGGCTTTGGATTGCATCAACCCTGGCATGTGGGCTCATAAGGCAGATGGTCAGGGAAAAGCACCTTGGCAGAGTCTTCACTGGCATCTTTTAGACAAAGGGCTGCACCAGGAATGTCGCTGCCATCGCAGCACAGGGTATTTTATCTTTCATGGCAAAATTTAAAATGCTGGATCCAGCAGGGTGCTAAGCTTCTGTCAGTCTCTGTCAGCCCTTCACTCCCAATGTCTTTCTCCCCACAGTCTGGCTGGTGTGGGAGTGAGGTCTCTTGGCAAAAGCCGGAGCCGTGGTTCTGTTTTCAGAGACGCCTGCACGGCCACAGGCAAAGCACTGTCTCTCTCTGCACCTCCCACACCTTTCCTAGATGTTTTCACTGGCTCTGTCCAGAGAGTGGCCGAGCCCACCCTTAAAAGCATAAGATTTTCACAAGTGCTTAGCCCTGGCTGAATCCAATCCCAAATTCAGTATCTCTAAAAATTCCCATCCTGGTCTGCCAAGGTTGGATTTGAGGAACGTTTTGCACTTGTTATTGGGGACAGCGACACTGTTCATCAGTCAGGCAGCTCTGCTCCTCTGGGGAATAACAATGCATAGCCAGTATTTACAGGTGTTTTCCTTTCCCTTAAACTAGCAGAAATGAGTTTCTGCCATTTTGTATGTGAGGCAGTGACCTCCCATGGAGACAGAGGAACCCAGAGGAGGGTTTTACTTGCTACCTGCAGGAGAAGCACTGACAAAGATTGTCTTTCTCTGTAGCATAGGCTGGACAACGCGCACATAGTTTTGCAGATGAAAATTCTGTCTTTATTTAAAGTCTTTGGGCCATAAGGGCCACACACTTACGGTGAGAAGACAGTATATTCTTATGGGTGCAAATGATATTCCTCTCCGCCTTTCCTATTAGCTGTCCAGATGAACCTCAATCTAAAATGACATGGGAAACCTTTTTATGCCTTCTTACGCCCAGCATGGACAATTTAGCCCATTTTTGAAGATCCAGCACAGGCCATGTCACAAACACAGGCTGTTACAATGGTAGCATTTGAAGTATTAATTTAGCCCAGCACATTAAGTCCACAGATCTTTCTGCCAATTATTTTAGATAATTGTAACTATCACCACAAACAGTTTGAGATGTACGGGATCTACAATTATCTGTATTTCCTCCCCCCTGTAAATGAAAGGGATCAGAGGTAAAACCGTCAGGGAACAACTTAAAGCTTTTATTTGCTGAGGGGAACATCTGAACACTTTCTCCCACATCTTCAAAAAATTGTCTAAGGAAAAAGGGGATGGATGGTGTCAAATTTATTTGCAAACAGACTGAAAAGGGGGCCCTGGAAACTGGGAAAGTGCTGGTGGAGAAAATCTGAAGAATCAAAAAAGAGGAACACAAAAAAAATGTAGAAATAATTAAGTGAAGAACAGAGCCTAACCAGGGAAGCCCAGGTGTTCTTACTGTATTATAAAACAGTAGAAATATTTCCTTTGCTTACATGGGTTCCCAGCACCAAGCTTGGACAAGAAAAGTCATATTAGAAGAGACAGGGAAAAGCTAGATAGAAGAGAGCCATGTCTCTGTCCCCAAAACCCCTTTCCAGTCCCGTCGAGCCAGCAAAGCAGCCAACACAGCAACCCGGTCACTAAGAGAGCGCAGGCGGCGGCTCAGCCGGCACGTCAAGACCTGGGGAGGCTGTGGCTATCACAGCACCTCGCAGGCAAGGAAAGCTGCCGGCAACTCGCCACTCCCGACCTGTCCCGTCCCCGCGTTGCTCCCTGCCGGGCCTCACTCCTGCACCCCGGAGCAGAAACCCCCCCTCGGCTGCGGTGCGGGTGAAGACCGCGTCCACCTCCTCCCAGGAGAAGAGAGCGCTGCAGTCAGAAATGCTCTTGCGGGACGAAGCACAAAACAGGGACATGGCCAGTTTAGCCACGTCGGCTTCAAAGAGGGGGAAAAACCTTTGGGAGAGAGGGGCTGGCACGGGGGGGGTGCGGAAGGGTGTCGGGCAGGCAGGGAGCGTGCTGCCGTCCCCCCCGCCCCCAAACCCAGGAGCAGACCGAGCGGGCTTCCGAGAAGCCGGCTGTGCTTTCAACCTGACTGACACCGCACTCGGGCTTTTGCTGCTGGGTCGGGACGCGGGGGCAGGAGGAGCAGCCCGCTCTCGGGGGCCCCGCCGCCGCCGGGCCCACCGGGGAGGAGAAGCGCGGAGCACATCCCGCCCGCAAAGCCGCTAGAGGGCCCCTGGGCCAGCGGAACGCGATTAGCGGGGGTCCGGGACCGGCCGAGGCACCGGGGTTTAACCCCTTTGGGTCACTTCGCGGGGACGCAGCCGGGTGACCTCCCGGCGAGGCTGAAGACAGGGGGCGCGGCCCCGCCCCCCCCCCTTCCAGCGGCGCTGCCGCCGGGCGCGACGCCGCCGCATCCCCGCCGGGGCTGGGCCCGCGCTGCGGCAGCGCCGGGGGAGAGTCGGGAGGAGAAGCGCTGCCGTACGGAGGCCCCAGCGCTGCTCGGGAGGTCTTCCATCTAGCCTCACCATCAAACCCGAGCCTATTTAGCATCTAATAAGTCAAGCGCAGCCTGGAGAAGTCTGATTTTCAAGCCAGAGTAGCATCTTGCACCCATTTGAAACGTCCGTTTGGAAATTCAGTGTGAATAACACAAACATAAGACAGATGCTGCCACTTACCCAAATGTCTTGGAGGAACAAATGGGAACCGAATTTGAAAGCAAACGAAGCAACCAGATTGTAGCTCTTAAGTGGACTATGTACTATAGCGAGTGGAAAAACTTGGCAGGAAGGAACTACATGTTCACCGCTTTGCTTGATCTACATAAACCATAAATGCACGTGTATTTTTTAGCTCTAAATCTGAAGACATCATCAAAAGCAGGTGACAGAGGCAGGAGAAAACCCCTTTCTTTGGACCACAGTTTGTGCCTCCACGAGGACACCTTGCCCCAGGCAGCCATAGTCAGGTGCAAGCTGAGGGGTTGTGCTGGACCACCGCAGGTCCAGGGAAAGCAGTGGCAGCTGCTTTGGGATGTGCAGCAGCAGCAGCGGCAGCAGGTGCGCAGGGAACGTGTCAGGCACAACGGATGCGTTTTCACCACCGCTGCCTCCTACATCACGATCCCACTCGGAGATACTCCATGCAGGAGCAATGCCGACATTTGCCGAAGTGGCAAAAGTAGCACTGCGACGCTTAAGGTTCGGCTGCGAGGGAAGCAAATGAGCTAGAAATGGGACTGACTGAAAACGCTGGTTTTGTATGAGAGCTATCAGCCACCCAGACACTGAGCATTCACTCTGAGAGCACATTTAGTGCAGCTGGCATTGTGTCAGACTAGACTTGCTTCGTGCAGGAAATACTGAGCACTTGGACGCTCTGAGCGAGGGCTGGGAAAGCGTCCAAGATTATGCTTCACATCTGCTCCTGCGAAGCCAGTGCAAGCCCTGTTTTAGCATGTAGTGTAAACAACAGCATCACTAGTGAAACACAAGCACAAGCAAACGTGCATATGCTGTGGGGGCCATCTTGAGCCCAGCACCTTTGGAAACAGAGAAGAGCCTTGTCTGGCAACAGCCAGGAAGGAGAAAACGCCTCCTGCGCTGGGCTGCAGAGCAATTCTGCAGGTGAAGGTTTACCGAGGGGGATAAAACAAACTGAGCCCTGACAAAGGCACCGGTTGTTGGGGTCGCGCTCGCACACAACCCCTGGCCCTCATGCACATGCGGGTCGGATCTGCATCCCTTCTCTGCTGAAAAAGCCCCCCGCGGAGGTTAGCTCCCCATCCCCTCCTGGGTGCGTGGGAGGAGGGCTACTGCCCCTGCCAGCAAGGGAGCCCCCTGGTCCTTCCCTGCTGTCTGAGCAGGGGCCGCAGCAGCGGCTCCTGCGCAGGGCCGGTTCCTCAGCAGAAGAGCTCTGGTTATTCCCTGAGTGCACTGCAGCAAAGATGGAGGCAGTACATGCTCCCCGGTGACTAGAGAAGAGTCAAAGCCGTGCTTTATGAAATGGCAGCGTTTGAACTGTCATGATTCAAGCCGACCGGCCACAGCAAACTGCTGCAGTGTAGGTCAGACAGAGAAAGGTGCGACGTTAAAGTTCAAATGCCATGTTTTGTCAGGGATTCAAAGTCATGACATCAATTCCCTGATGAAATGCTGGAATTCTGACCAGTTTTGCCTATAGCATCTCCAGCACCTTACATCTTGCATCTTCCTAAAAATCATCTTTTCTTTCAGCAATCAGAATTTATTCTTAAAATAAATAAATAAATAAATCGTCGATGCACAATTCCAGCCACCCTTACAGCCACCTCCTGACTGTCCTTTGCCTTTCCTCATCACTTCCATAAAACACAAGCCCATTTAATGCTTCCATTCCTATTTCTGGCACCAATAAATCTAAATTTTCAAGCTTGGCAAACCCAGCTAAACAACTGGCATAGAGATAAATGATTCCTCTAAGATAATGTACAACTCTCGTTACCTGAGGACTTTTTTTTCCAATCGCCCCAAATACTCACTTTAAAGTCCCAGGAAACCACAGCTTTCTCCCCCAGACATAAAGGTACCAGTTTAATATAAAGGGGCGTGTTCCCTGCAGTGTGGTGACGGATTCTTAGTCCTTGCCATAGAAAGTGACTTGTGATATGGCAGTTCTCATCCAAACTGGGAGCAAATAGTGAGTTTGAGAAATGCAGCCTCCCGAAACAACCTACAGAAGAAAATCCTTGAAACAAGACTTAGCAGCCAGCACACCCTCTAACAATCTAATAAATAGCATTCAGCTCGAACTCTCCAACACTGCAAGGGAACAGGAGAACAAAGGGATTTGAAGCATGGATTAGATCATTCCAAATGGTCTCAACCTTGGTGGTTCGGGGGTTTTCTTTTTTTTTTTTTTCCCCCCAGCCTTGTGGCAAAGGCTGGATTTGAACCTTTCAGGACAATGTTTTGACACAAATATTTAAGCTATTTAAAATAAGTAATAACCTTCGGTTCCCTTCAAGAGTATTATATTAAAAACAGAGAATGGGATTAAAACAGATTAGCTTCCAACATTTCTTAATGTGGCAAACAGCATCAATCAGATCATATCAATGAAAGCTGACAGCTCAGGGAAATCCAGAGGAACAGATTCTCTTAGAAAAATGAGATATTTGATCAATTTTTTAAAATTCTTTTTTCTAAACTGTTAGAAACTGCATTGACTTCATAAAAATGTAATGACAGCTCAGCCTTTTCTTAGCATAACATCCTGAAAGTGCATGAGAACGTTAAATTAACACAACCTGGTAACACTGCATGCAATGTAGAAGTATTATTGTCAATTTACTGTCCCAATACTATCGCCCATTGATTTTCTACTTGGTGAAATAAGCGAAATGCCTTGCTTGCAATCCAGACTCTGATCTTGCAGCTTAATGCCTGGAGACAAACTGGTGCAGAGCCCTAGTGAAATCCATCAAGCCACCAGGTATGAACTGAAAGATGAGTCCCAAGGCAACGACACCAGTATGAGAGCCAAAGTTTAAGTATGCAGAAATTCCCTTTCACCTGTCTCTTACACTACCGGCAGCCAGGCCCTCTGCTTTTCTCCGTTACTCTGTGACCTGTCTCCCGTTCAATGTGTCTGTTCATGCTTAACTGTCTGTCCCAGGAAAAGCTGGGTAAGCACGGTGACAGGTTTTCTTATGAATATCTGTTGTGTTTTCATAAATTACGTTGTTTCAGGCAGACTTCCAGCCATTTCAGTTGCTCTTCCTCATGTATTGGAGTCATCTATGCACACTGATATAGTTGTGTGTTATTTGTAAATTAGCCACCACCATTTTGCACACAGGTAGGATATGCATTTAGCTCGTGAGGAGCAATGCCAGAGCATATCTGGAGACTAGCGAGGGTCAGTGAAAACGCAGCAGCATGGCAGTGCCACTGTCACACAAGGGACGTATGTCAGATTTGTCCTATGGATAAAGCCAAGCTACAACTCACTACTGCAATTGGATCAAGCATGAATATAGTAGCACCCAGTGCTTAAAACGGCATTATCAGGGCACTCCGTGGGAACCAGAGATCCAAATCGCTTTGCATTCACTTGGCATAATCTTTGAGAAATCTCTTCCCAACTGTTTTTAAATAAATCCTGTTAAATTCTGCAGTGAATTGTCCTTATCTCTCCACACCTGTGTGCCAACCCTGTTTTCTTCTACCTTTTTTTCCCCAGTGCCTGGACAAAAGAGAGCGTATCTGTGCGTCTCAGTGTGTATGTACGTCTGAGATGAACTAAAGAGACAATTATCTTCAGCTGAAAATAAACATCATGAAACTATAGATGCCTAATTTTTGCACCTGGAAGATCCTCTTACAGCTATTCACTACTAATCACTCTTAGCTAATAAATGAATAGAATAACTAATGTGATTAGAGTAATTTGCCTATTCATCAGGAATATTAAATGAATTGAATATCTTGTATTTGACTAGTCTCTCAGCATTTCCCTGATACTCTAATTAGCCCTATGTCTACTCCTGTGGCAAAAGCGCCACACGGCCTTCAGAACGTGACACTTGGGTTCATTCTGCATTGCTGGACAGATGGACACCACGTTCTATAGACGTATGTTTCACACTAGTCTTATGTAGGATAACCTGCCTCCCACCTCACCAGGAAAGACACTGAACTTGTGATGGAAGGAAGTCAGGGTAGAAAAGAAGGATAAAACTCTTGTGAGCACATGACTATCCAAAGAGACAGACGTTATAGGCCAGCCATTCCTGTTCACCTTGAAGGTTACCCTAAGGGATGGCAACGCATCAGGGAGGTGATGGAGAAGCTGGTTCTCAGCTGTCATGAACACTGGTTAGGAAGGCGTCCAAGAAATTCTTGGCTGCTGCTAGTCTCTTCCTTATTTTCTAGTTGCGAATATGGCACCTCTCAAAAGACATCTAGGTGAACTCCTAGACAGGTAACAGCCCTGTTAATACATGCCAAGAGGGTGGCTGTTATTCTTTAATCTCGCAAACGAATCAGGTTGAAGTTGAACTATGCAAATGACAGTATAAAATAACCAGTGGGCAGATACTCAAACAAGGTTTTCAGATATATACGTAAAGGAAAAATATCATTCGGCTCTGGAATACAATTTTCCAAATGCATACAAGATTCTTTGAGAGAGGATAGGAAAGATTCAGAACAATAATGCTGGTCCTTGTCCATTTCTAGAAAATAATGGGGATATATAGAACAATAAAGAAAAGGTGCATTAATAAAATTGACAATGATCATCTGTCACTTCCTCTTGGTAAGAAGCCGAAGCATTTTATAAAATGCATTTGCACTTAACCAGAATGATATCTTAATCTTCCTTAGTCATATCTTTTCATGCCTTCCTGATACACCACAAAGCAGACATCAAGGTTTTCAGGAGACATCCTCAAAATGCTGCATTAAAATTAAAAAGGGAAGAGGCTGCATCTAAAAGCCGCACAAACAGAATCACCTTCAGCAAAACCTTGAGCATGAAATACACAGCACGGTGCATGTTCGTAGCAGAAAAGGAAATTAGGAGAAGAAAACAATGAATTATTGAAGGCTTCAGTGTTCTCTAGTCTGGATAGATCTAAAATCGAGATGTCACTACAATCTCTTTCGGGGTCTCTTGCTGTCTTTGATTGGAATGATGCAGATGTGAGACAGTTCTACTCTTTGAGAAGAGCCCAAGGCATAATTAGGGGTTCATTTGGGTTTCACCTCCCCCATTTAACAGCTGTTTACATTGACTTCACGCAGTTCCAAGTCCCATCCTTTGTTCACTTGCGTCTCTGTGTTTCTGTTTTGGGATTGAGGGGGGTTTTTTGTTTGTTTGTTTGTTTGTTTTTAAATAGCTACAAAGAAAAGCACAGACCTGGAGAACTTCAAATGTTAATATCACTGGCGTTCTGCTAAGGCATCTGCTTGATCCTTATTAATTTATGTCTTGCTAGATCTATACCTTAGCTCCTAGATGTCCATATGCTGAAGCAAGATCTGGATTCCTGTTTTAGGGATGAGCTATTCTGTATCACAAAGCTACCTGGAGAACATCCTTCAAGGTAGAGATGAGATAAGGGCTCTTCTAAATTCTCTTTCCTCTCCTGTTACACAACGTAATGGTTTCCTTCTCAGCTACCCACAGCTCCTCACCATCATTTAGCTTTCTACTTAGACCTGGACTTTTCACTGTGAACCTCAAATCAGTTTCACAGGTTTACTTAGGTATATTTAACCTCTCTTCCCCCCCCCCCCCCCCCCCCCAGTTTCTTCTTTCAGATTGGTTTCAGACTGTGAACTGTAAACCACTTTGATTCCTAGGTTGTTGTGTGAAAATGCTATATGAATAAGTTATTATAGTATTAATAATAATAATAATAACAACAACAATACATTGCAGTGATAATGATGGATCTGTTTTAAACCAAGCCTCTGGCTGCCAGTGTGGAGGAGCTATGGAAAACTCAAAGATAATCTTGCGTGAGGAGAATTGTAATGAGAAAGACCTGGAATATGTTATCTCTCTGAACTGCTTCTGTCTGCTCACCCAGAAACAGGATTGTCCCAGTTTGACTTGAAGAGTGTGTCAGGTCTTAAGCTAAATTTAGGACCAGGTGCTTGGCTGGTGTCAGCTGGTGCAGCTCCACTGACAGAAACAGAGTTGCGTGAACTCATTCTGGGTTCATTTCTATTACAGTGGGGCTTAGCACGTTGGTCCCAGCATGGAGCAGGCCCTGTTGTGCTCGGCACTGTACACGCACACACAGCCCATTTCATCCTCAAAGCCCCTGCGATCTAAACAGATGAAAGCAAAGAGAAATAGATTAAAAGATTTGCCCCAGCCACCCAACAGGTCAATGGCAGAGCCAGGAAGAGCTCCGGCACTTTCTGACTGTCGCGCCAATGTCCCACCCACCGCACCATGCTGTCTCCAGGAGAAGCCTGCTCTCACAGTTGTGTTTTACTGCTGGGTAAAGACAGGATGAGCTGTAGTTTAATACAGCTTATTTTCTATAGACAAAATGTGGACATCAGGTCAAACTCATTGGCTGCAAAAGGTTACAGATTAAATCAACAGGATTCTTAGGAATACTGTAAGAAAAAACTACTAGTTTTCATAAAGAACGAGATCTTTGTAATAGCAGCTTCACAAGTTATCCTAGTGTGTATAACCTTCAGTTTTATTCCATCAGCTGTTTATCGAAATATCATCTCTAGTATAAGCACAAATTCGTGTGGAATTATACGCACAGTTTCTTTAGGCGTGTGCACCTGTATAGTGGTTAAGTAGCAGCTCCTCAGTCACAGGGAATTTGGAGGTACAATGGACACACCGAGTCCAGTACAGAAACCGGACAACATTCTTTTCTGCTCCCACTTACATCCTGAGGGCCGTCAGACCTATTGATACTAAAAAGCTGAGGAATATCTTTTATAAAACTTAAGGCAGAATACCGTACACGGGTGCCCGTGTTCGAATTTCAGAAGTGTCAGCACGGGATCTGGGTGACTGCAAAGCAAAGCCTCTTCAGCAACAGGAGATGTAAGATACAAAGCAGCAGAGCCTTGCAAGTTCCCCAAATGCTTTGGAGGTTTCACAAGCCTTCCCTCCCACTAGAAAGCCCCAGCCTGCACACATCCCTCGTGTCAAGCCACGTCACTCGGAGCTTGGCGTGGGGGACTCTCGGGGGGGTGTTTGCTTGTGTTTTACTTGAACATGTGCTGAGCCAACTTCCCGATTTCCTCTGCTATCTAAATCTCTCCACCCGCAGGATAGCTTCTAGGACCCTGAGAAAGTAATCTCATGATTTATTAGGTTTTATAACAATGGCAATAAGCAAGGCAGCTTTTTAAGCAGCTAGCTGAATTGTGATGTGGGTTGGTTGTTGGTTTCTTTCTCACAGCACAATGTGGATCTATTTAGCCTTATATCTTAAGTTTCAGCCTTTCTTTGCCCATGAAAAAGCCTGGTAAATGGGATTTGTGCTACAAGCTATAGGGGCGAATATCTTTTAATTAACCAGGAGGGTGGCTCAGGGAAGATCTAGCACTGTCTCTTAGCTGAGTTTCCAGCCTCATTATGAGAAAAACATATACAAATTAAGGTAGAGCAGTAATTGCAAATCAAATATCTCAATGGCTCAGATTCCTGTTCCCTGATTTAGCTGGGCTTGTACCGTAGCTGGGATGACTCCAGCACAGGTGCGGCTTCACAGGCACGGGTGCTGCCTCTCACCCTGGCCCATTTCACTTGGGGTGCACTGGGATGGGAGCACCTTGCTCTGCACTCCCTAACGCCTGATGCTCAGCTGATATAAATCTGTGTGGTTTCACTGAGGTCAAGGAAGCGGTGCTACTTAAAGACGGTCTCTTTATTTTCAAGGCAAGGCAATCCAAACCTCTCATTATGCTGCTGGTAGAGAAATATTTTCCCTAAGAACATACCGAGTTCCTCTGTCCAGAAAGCACAAACTCGGCACAGATCCTGCCCTATCTGCATCATCAGCGTTGCTGGGTTTGGCATGGGTTCCTGCAGAACAGAGGCTTGGGCGGTCATGTTGACCACATCTCCGTCCCTAACTCCTTTGTCACCTGCGAGACAATTTCACCAAAGGCAGAGCTGTCTCAACAGGAATTACCTCCCTGTTATATTTATAACGATAGGCAGGTCGGAGCAGAAGCAAACCCTCTGTGTCGTGGATCAGCTGAAAAGACACGCCTTAGGAACAGCCAGGGAACCCGCAGCAGAGAGTGCTTCACAAATATCGCTGCCACTGCAAAAGCCTTAGTGGAAACTCTCACCTCCTTACAGACTGGGCAAAGCAAAAATGAGGCACAACTCCAACAGAAACCAAACTTCCTTAGTGCCAGGACTCAGGGACGTTAGGGATGGAGTTGAGCCCAAAGCCTGTGTACAGATACCCCCACTACTTCAGTTCATTTAGTTCTGGACCACAACCAGGTCCATCCCTCCTGTGGCCCCGTCTAGCTCTCCATATTGCACTGTGTTACTCCTCGCCAAGTCTCACAGTATTTTACTGGACAAGGCATGCAAGTTAAATTTACATTTTATTTGAACAATGTTTCATCTTGTTCCTGTGTGTCTCTGCTGGTGATGAGGCAGTAAGAAGCTGACGAAATTTATTTCTGCTCTTTCTGCTACACTGAATAAATAAAGGAAAAGAAATAAAATACTTCTCCAACAGGAAGTGTGAATGCTTTAATGCTTTGTTTAAATATGCAGTTGAGAGACTGTATTTATCACACAGCACCTGTATGCATCTCCAGCTGAAATTTGCTAAAATTAAAAGATCTCATTTACATGCATTTTAAACCTGTGTCACATCACTGAACTCAGAGGATTTACTCTTAAATCTGTGCTGGGTAAGAATCACACCCAGAGCTTCGCAGAAATAGCCTAGCCCTCTGTATGCATGTTTCTCAGGTACTGCAAATGCTAGCTGGCAGGCTGCATTTCCTGAGAATAATTGGTGTATACATACACCATGTGAGATTTATACTCCCTGCATCTTTGGCTATATACAATATGATTTAAATGGCACAGACGCTAGAGAAAGCGGACAGTAAAGCGTACAGTATTTGAAAATAAACATAAAGCAAAATGGTTTGACATCCTATTTCACTTAAAATGTAAATGGTGAGCATTCAGAGCATGATTTACAACCTTTTTAAAAGCACAAATGTTTTTCTTTTCGGCCCCCTAGCTCAGATGCCACAAATCAGGAGAAATCTTTGCAGCATCAGGAAATCCCCCTTGCTGGTTTTCTCCCGTCTTTTAGTTGCTATCCAAAGAAATGGACATGGATCCCTCAGATCAATTTTCTTGACTTTTTTTCCCCCTGGTGTCTTGCACTGAAATCTGGCCGTCTTGTGAACTTTATGCTGTAGGCTCACAGACAGAGAGAAGGGAGAGGAAGGAAATGTAATGTGTGAGCCTGTTGCTCATCAGCTCACTGTTGCAGCCTCTTGCCCAGGATTAATACCTTTTCATAACCATAAACCTAGCTGTATCGCTGCCTTCATTGCCAGGGCAGCGTGGGCTAACGCTGTGAGACACATCTCACTTCACTGACTCCTGCTGCTGCCTGAAGCCATTGACCTGGGACACTGTCTCCATATAGGCTCACTAGCTCTAAGCACATCACTTTTTGGTGTCCAGCTTAACCTAACTCTGCCTTATTTTCCAAAGAGCTGCAACCTGCCAGGGAAACGTTACTGCTCTGCTCCGGTACTGTTCCTACAATGCCTTTCCAAGCCACCTTCCTCCTCCTCCTCACCAACCACTAGTACAGCGCAAGTGATTGCAGGAGAGAAACCCTCTGCAGACACCCAGCAGGGCTGCACTGGCTCTCCTCCCAGCAAGGCACGGGGCAGATACCTACGGGGTTTTTTCAGAACAGAGCTGCTCAGCTGCACCGGTGCAAGGACTGACCAGCGTTCAGGCTCTGACAAACAGAAACCGGCACGTCGACCGTGTCTTTTGCCCCAGACCGCAGCATGCGTGACAGTTGTTGGTACCAACTACCTGCATGAGTCTGTGAAACTAGATCCGCCATGCCATCTTCCTGCTTGGGGCGGAGAAGAAGACAGCCCCACCAAAGTGGTCCTTGTGCCACAGCCCTTGCAGGTCTGTGGCATCACCACATTTGGGTCTCAAACTATGGCACTGGGGCTACATCAAAGGGAGACCCAAACACGCTTCTCGGCACCTACTCTCCCCTTTCCAAGGCACTGGGGAAGCAGGTTGCTGGTTTGATCAGCTCGGAGGCTCTTCTGGCTGCAGGTGTGGGTCACAGAGGGCTTTGCACAGCTTGAGCATAGGAAGGCAAACCCCAGAGCTGCTGCCCTCCTCCCTGCCCTACAGCAGCGCAGCAGCAGGAAAAGCAAGCCCCGAGTTTTCAGCTGAAACATGCAGCCCTTAAATCTTTAATAACCTTTCTTTTCTTTACTCAGAGCACAGAAGTACGAGTGCACATCTTAAGAGATCAAACCGAATCCTTAATTTAACCAGCTATTAATAAGGGTTAAATCTGCAGGCTGCAATGGCCCCTTTGCCCGTCTCTCCCTTGTCCGCGCACACACAATCAATGGAGCGGGAAGCCTGAAGGGCGTCCATTTTGAAAAGCCGTAATGAATCATTTTTCCTTAGCAAATCTGGCAAACTTCAATCCTGGTTCCTGCAGCCTCCCTTTCACATGTCCAAGCCCTCTGTGACACATCAAATTTAATGAGACTGCACAGACCTCAAATAAGGCACTGTAGCACTGCTGGGATACTTTATTAAGGAGGATCAGACAGAATGTGTTTGCTGTTTAAGAGCCTTTAAAGGCAAATTACTCCTCTTTTTGGGGAGATGAGAGGGGGGACCGGGGAAAGCCTCCCATTTTTGTTCTGTTTCTCGCTCTTCTCAAATAGTTATTCTGCAGGCCAATTCAAACAGAGCATTAAGGTTTCTGCAAACAGGGAAAGCAGCAAAACTAGCAGCGAGGGCTGAGAGACCAGCGACAGTCCATTGAAGGTTGCAGGGTAGGACACAGACAAAGAAACATGTTATTTTACAAAATAATAATAATAATAATAATAATCTGCCTCTGACAAGCTGTGCAAGGGAACACCCCACCCTGCTAGCAGGTGCTGCCCCTGCTAGGTCCGGGGAAAGGCCAAGTTAACCCTCTCTGGCTGAAGGAGAGGTGGCAATAACTTTCCAGAAAGATGGGTGATGTGAGATATGTGCTGAGCCATCCTTTGGGGAACCCTGGGCCAGTCATTCCAGGGAAGAAAGGGGAGAATCAACTTTTTAAAAAAATTATTTTAATAATCTATGTAAATAAATATGAGTGCCAGAAAAAGGCAGAGTTCAATTCTTCACTCAAGGGTTTTGGGGAAGGCAGGCTGTTTGGTTTTCCTTGGTTTGCTTGTGGGGAAGTAAATGTGGATGCTGCAAGAGGTATGAGATGAAATTCTAGATAACTTCAAGGGTTTTTTTTACAAACCTAGCCAGCTAAGAGTATGTCTTTGTAGACTCTTTTGCTTGGAAAACCCCATTCTGCATCAGGACTCAATGCCGTAACTTTTGTTGGAGAGTACAACACTCATGGGATATCAACCTCCTGCTTACTTCAGAGCATCTTTTTTGAGATCATCATGTTCAGCTTCCCTCCGTCCAACTCTGGCCACAACTAGCTCTAAAACAAGACCGCAGGCCATCAGTACAGAGGCCTCTGTGAGCAGGAGCACTCACTGACTGTCTCACGGCACATGCTGGCTGATGGAGATGTTTGAAACCCGAAACACGCTGAGAAATAGAGGAAAGCACATCTTAGACAAAACAATTTCTTTAAGCCTGTGTCCAGGCCGCTGGACAAGGCGGCACCTGACAGGGCTACAGAAAACCAAAAAGTCTATCTTAGCCTATGGATTCCATAAAACTTAATTGGGTTTTATAGGGAGATTTAAAAATTGGACTAGCTTTCAGAGAGCTCTGAAGGGTATTTTGTTAAAATCAAAGAGATTATAGTTAGGAAATTCCATGTACCAAACTTGGCTCCCTGGTTTCATGCTGTATCTCAGAAACCAGGGTCCCTGGAGTTAGAGGGAGTTATAAGTTGACATGTCCAGGCAACTGGGGGCTCGGAAAGGCTGGGACGCTGGGTTGGAAGTGTAACACAGCAGGATTGCTTGGTCCTGCCAGGCTCAGCTTGCCTGTTTTCTTCTAAGCAATGTGCCAGAGCATGCACAATGACTGACCCTTACTCAGAGACAGCTGGAGATGTGGGAAGAATACACAGCTCAGGGGGACATGTATTCACTCTTAGTATGTCTGTGCTAAAAGAAGAAAGTCTGTCTCAGAAGGTTTTTATGCAAATAGAGGAAAACGATAACATTTTTATTTTGCCGAAGCAAGGACCTAGCCTTCCAAAAAGTGCAGTAAGAAGAAATGAAATCGTTTATACATCAGAAATGCTGTTGCAGAATACAACCAGAGATGTTTCCTGTGTCAAGACCACTTAGGCAGAATCTGTGAAAGGTCTATGGAGGTGACTGGCTTCATTTAACTTTTATTCTTCATCTTTGGCAATCTAAGGAGGTTTGGGGCTTTGCACAATGATTCAATGGTGATTTGGATCCAGGTCGCATTTTATCTGAACTACCTGCATTTGGAGTCACAGGAAAAGTGTGGTTAATGGATCAGTTTAATGGCATCAGTTCTGATCCATCTCTAATTAAGGGCTCTGCCAGGAATACAGTCAAGCAATTCTAATGGCCCAGAGGAAAAATTGTGAAGTCAGGTAATGAAATTTGCTTATTAGACAGAATGGGAAGAAAGAGTGCAGGGGCACAGAAATCAATATGGTAAGCAGGACAGTAACATTTAGAAAGCACTGCACATGGAAAAAGCGTAGCTAATGAAGTTCACTGCTGAGAAGTGTAATAATGCTGATAACAAATCCTGTGCTGATAACATCCTTGAAGATGTTCACCTGGAAAAGGTCCAGTTTATGTGAACTTCTAAACAATTTATTCCATGCTGCAGCTTACTCAGCTGGAGAATTTTATCTACTCTGATTTTGTGTGTCTCACAATGCTTTTCTAGACAACTCTTGCCATGTCTCCTTCTAGAGCAAGTTTCCTTCCAGTGGTGTGTATAGTGGAATAAGCCTAGCATTTATAAACAGCACAGTGATATAACTCTGGAGGATGCTGGTGAAGATGGAGAAAAGCAGGGTCACACCAGAAGCCTGGAAACCGGTTGGACAGATGCTATAATGGCCCCCCTTAGACTGCAATAGATGTATGACAAGTAACCCTGCAGAACTCATCACCTATACCCCCTTTTATCCAAGGATTGTTTAGATCTGTGCCCACCTTACCCATTAGTACAGAGAAGATGCACGTAGAAAAGCCAGAAACACTGGTATTGCCAAAAAAATTAAAAGTCTTTATTCTGTGGTGACCTACAGAGAGTGCTAGGCAGGGAAATATTCATAGGTGGGATAGTTACAGCTCAAAAGCCTTCACTCGTAGGCTGGTAGGAAAGGAGAGGAGCAAACCAGACCCGTCGGCAACCTCCTTTTTTTTTTTTTCTTTTTTTCCTTTTCCTTTATTTTTTAAAATTTTTTAAGGGAAAAAGTTAACCAAGTTTATAAGCTTTAGATCTGGAGTGGAGCCTTTTGTGTCTCGCTAGCCCACATAATTGCACTCCCCCCTCCTCTCACCCGGTGGCAAAGGAATGTAGGTGGAATGTCTTTACATAGAGACCAGCTCAAGCAGGGACTACACAATAAGGGGAAGAAACAGGAGCCAATCTAAGTAAAGGATCAGGCAAGCACTGGAAGGAAAATAATATTGGGCTGTCTGCTACCACATCTGACCCTGTGAAATGCCTCCATCCCTTGCTTCCTTCTGTCTTAAAATGTCCTCCTTCTTCCCAGAGGTTCAAGGGGCATATCTTGTTACAGTCTCCTTTTTAACACTTAACTTTTCCCCCATCTCTAATGCTACTTCTCTCATTCTGCTGCTGCATATATATTTACTGGCAACGGAAAAAATCAATAAAGGAGAAGGAAATGACTTGGCAGCCTTCCGAAGTGTTAAAATAATTCTCATCTAATTGAGCCCCATTGTTTTTAAACAATATTGCCAGCAGTGCAGCTAAGTAGCTTGGCCTCAATTCTCAAAAGCAACTAGTGATTTGGGGTGGTTCCGATTTTCTGGGTCCCACTTGAAGTCTCCTTAAAGGGACCAGCTTGGTGCATGCATTCATACACTCACATGCGAGATGCAGAACCTTCTGCATTGCACAGCTCACTTTGTACTGGGAGCCTCCTAAATTCAGCTGTCCCTCAGAGATTTAGCCCTGGGAGCCCACAGTATAAGTCTAATTTGAAGGCGTATTTAAGTACAACAGCCCTAGGTATGACTGTACATACCCATAAAGTATCCTAGCTGCCTTTCACCAGAGAAAGCTTGGAATGATATTAGTAACAAACAGCTTGAACCAGGTGCATTCCAATCTGTCAATTCTTTGTGTAAATTATTGCTACTTAAATACAGACTTTCAGTTCCAACTGTAAAATATTCTGGTACGTGCTGTGCAAGAGTGTATACAGCTAATCTTTACACTGAACTGCTTAAGGTGGCTGGTTGTAATCTGGAAACTCTTCTGTGAGTATTTCTGATTTTTCCATATTTTGTTGATGTTAGTGTTTATTAAAAATCAGAAGGAAGACTGAGACTTCGAGAATGCCTAAAGATCCTCTCTGTTCCCAGCACAAAATAATTCCTCCACAGCTCAAAATGGTTTCACTTTAATAAAACCCAAAGTGCTTCATTTCCATTTTGACTTTTTAAAAAAAGTATTTGTATTATACAAAAATGGAAATGAAAAGTAATTTCCAAATGGAAAATTGAAGCATTTAGTTTTGAGGAGGATAAGAAGTATGTCTCAGCTTCACTGGAATGCTCCATCTTGATTTGAAACAGAGTAAATAACTTTTTTTTTTTTTTTTTTCCAAAACAAAGGGTTTTCTCAGAAAGGTAACAGCTTAAATAAAAAACGTCCCATCATAGAAATTTCAGCAGTTTAACATTTAGAGACTAAGCATTCTCTTCTCTGCTTCCATGCAGGGTGAAGAAAGACACTTCGCTGCAATCTTGCAGAAGAACACGGTCCTGTTTCTCACACCTACGTTGCTGTCTGAGCAGAGTACAAGCCTCTCTTTGAGCAGAGCAAATACCAGGCTATACCGTTTGTTCAAGATGTCTCCCTCTAGCACCTAAGAAAACAACTACTAGCATTGCCACCGCTCTACTTTTCTGAGTTGAACACCCATTATCACCCTGGCACCCCGAGGTTGTACCTCATTTATATAGCAAGTGACCAACATGTGCAGCGTCTGGATTTTTTAGTTATTTTATTTTCCCGAAATGTGTCTTCAACAGGACTCTGACTGGGTAAGTCAAGATTTGTGTTGAAAAGAGCTACACATGGATAGACAAACCATGTGACCCAGTCATTTGCAGCAGCACCTGCTGGTTTTGAGTTAAATCTTGCTTGATCTTTGAGCTTCAGTTCTGAGGGGCTCAGCTTGAGACACCGAGATCTTGGTTTTCAGGGCCTCTTCCCAGTGTCTTCCCTGCCACCTTTAGCATGTGCCCATTGTAGGTCTAAAGCTAGACATTCTGTTTTAAAAACTTGGCCATAAGATCTCATCCCCTCCAAAAGCGTTTTATCAAAGACGCGTCAACACAACCACAAATGACCAGTAAATTATTCTGACATGCTGCAAAAAAAGTGCTCCTAAAGTGCAGGTGTATCCGTGCTACAGACCCCTCACCACGCTCCACAGTCCAGCTGAGAGCAGCCGTTCTCCTGTGACATCCCTCAGCCTACAAGCATTATTTCTGCTGGGAATGTGAGCAAACTGCACAAGAAGGGAGTTATCTGCTGCTGCCGAAGGGCCAAATGTGAACAAATAGGCAGAAACGTGCACCTCTCTGCTTTACTGCTGCCGTGGTCCTGGGGAGCGGCCTCTCCCTCTCTCACCCTTAGAGGAATGAGCGTTCGGGTGGGAAACATCTGCCCTTCAGCTCACTCACAGGGGGTTTCTGGGTTTATTGGCAAGAGCGCAGATCCACATGGCACTCATAATGTAGCCCATTGTGCGTGTACAACCACAGATAGGTTAAATCAATAAAACAGAAAAACCTCAGTTCTTGTATCAAATGCCATCCATATCTAATGCCTCCAGGATGCCTTCTGATCCCTGAAGGTCCTGCTTATTTGATGCCTTCGCTTCCTGGATACTCCACAACACTTCCCAAAGGAAAGAGCCAAGATATTAGCTTTCTGCTACAAAAAAGGCTTGTGAGAACATAGGGCCAGTGAAAAGTTTCAGCTTGACCAACCTCAGCGTCTCCGTTTGCCGTATGGCAGAGAGGAGAGTTTGGCGTGCTTCGGCCCTGACCTCATGGGAGCACTGGGGGGGTGGGAACCCTGCGTGTCCCCCCCTCCCCCCGATGGCACTGCCAACACCCTATAAGGCGGTGAGGCTGCTGCGCTTCATCACACCAGCTACCCCAATGCCCTCAGACGGGAATTAAACTCATCTAAGTTCTCTGCTGTGGAAACTATGCCCATCACCTCTACAGCTAGTATAAAATGGATGCGCTTCCAGCTGATTGAAAAGCAGCCCAATTCAGAGGAGGGAGTGGATTTAAACCATCGAGGGAGCGGTGAAAGCCCTGTCAGTGTGCTACCAGCCCTAGGCACAGTTACCCAGTACCCAGGTCAGCCTTTATTTCATGTAAGCTGGCACAAGGGAGTTAACTGTATTTCAAATCAATACCAAACACCGGCATTTGGCCAAGGTTTTAGAACAGAATAATGATGATGGGATTAGGAAAAAGGAATTCATAAAAACTAAATTAAAAATCACACCTCACTTCACATTAGAAATTGGACTCAGCCACCACACTCCGTTTGGAGCAAGCCTCTTTAAATGCAGTCCATTGTGTAGGGAAATTCTCCCTGGAATCTGGGTTTCCAACACAGCATTACTCAACTCCCCATGTTCGTGAAATCCCCCGAAAAATTGCAGCACAACAGAAAAGACAATCTCCTGGCAGGTATTGCCGTGGTATGCGTGCGTTTCAGAACAAGTCTCTGCAAGACCTGCTGAACTGAAGAGAGAAAGAAGAGTATTGGCAGAGGGTGGCAAAGGCAGTTCGTTTCACAGCTCCTCTCAAGTGATGTCTGGTAAGGGATAATCAACTGCCTAAAGATAATTTTTGATTTCCCCTCTCCCCCTCCCCCAAAACACATGTACAAGATTTGAGTGATAGACAAAGGGAAACAAGTGCTGCTTTTTTTGTTTGTTTCCCTCCTTTCTCTCCATTTCCTCATCCCAGTAAAAAAACACGAGAGACACGACTTAGCTTGTACTGAAGAGGAAGCAATAACAGCCTTCCTATATGCAATAACAACCTCCACCACCCCTAGATATTCCCAAACTACCAGAAACAAAGACATTGGAAAACGCGCTTTTTTGTTGTCCATCCATGGTGAAATGCAGTTTTCATCCTCACAGATTTATAGTTGAGTAAAAGTTAGAGGGGAAGATGACAAACTTCTGGAAATCGTCCTGAGCAAAAAACTCTCCTCTAAACCTAGTTTGTGCAGCATTGAACAAACTTCAGGTATTCTCTAAAATAAAATAGTTAAAAATCTGCTCAATTGTTATTCTGGCTCACTTGCCCTGGATTTAGGGCATTTGTTGTGAAGTATCTACATTGAGGGTGAAAAGGGAGAATTTATTCTGTGCTTACAGTTTGTTTCACAAATTCAGGGACTCTGCCGTGGTTCATGGTCATGACAAACAAGCACTCTGCCAGCAGCCCCCGCAGGAGAGTTCTCCTGCAGGTGCCTAGGAGGAAGCAGCCCTTAGGGCCATAGTCTCATTCGTACACTTGGCCTCTCAGGGCTTTACATCACAATCATTCAAAAAGAAAGGATGGCAGGATTAGTTTTCATTTTTATCTGAGAAAGAACCAAAGCTAGGTTGAGGCATTTCTGAAGGGGAAGGGGGCAGCCAAGGAGGCAGAAGCCCTCCTTGTAAAGCACTCAGGTAAAAAAAAAAAAAAAAATTAAAAAAAAAAAAAAATGCTGCTGAGTTATTTGGCAATAGCTCTTCTCATCTGGGGGTATAAAAGACTCCAAAAAAAAAGACCACACAATAAAAAGGAAAGCCTGTCTGAAGTACCATGTTTTACACATTGTTAGACTGAAGCAATCTGTTTGAGTGAACCCTTTTAAAAGGGGCCATTTCTGTGTGAAAAGCCAGTTGTGTGGAGCTGGGAGGCATACAGCTGTAGACAGCTGTGGGGCTGGTACTGTAACTGAATCATTTTAAGAGTGAACTCTGGCATGTCGACGGGAGGCCCGAGAAGGGTAGCGCAGCCGGAAAGTACAGTTTGCTTCTGTATGAGCTGCGACACATTCACCTTCTCGCAAAGCTCAAGTTCACGAATGTGGAGCTTGTTGGAGCTAAGTTCATGCACGCGGCTCCTCCGTCCCCACTGCCCCCCCCCCCCCCCCTTTTTTTTTTTTTTTTCTGCTTTTATTTTTAAGAAATTTAATTCTGGAACACACTAGAAAATCCTTCCTTTTGACAAGTTTCCAAACACTCTGAGGATCTGACTGGACTCTTGGTATCATCCTGAGCTAGGGTGGATAAACCTACAGCTCTCAAGTGCTCAGAAGGAGAGTGCTGCTGCTTTCCAGTGCATCTAAATCTTTCCACACTTCCCCATAAGGACAAACCAATACCAGAAGGGTGCATCTGTTCTGTCTTCCTAATCTTCCTGACATTACACAACAGTCACAGACACACAGATATTTGGAATTAATAACTATTTGGAGGATTCTGTGTTTATACGCAAAACAAGGCCCTCACAGAGAAGAGAAATAAGAGTAAAGTCAGGTTAGGATCAGGCCCGCCTTATCAAAACACGCATGCTTGTGCAAAGATATCAATTTATTGTCCCAAAAAAAGCAGCTAGCCCTCAGGAGGAGCATCTTGTGTGCATTTACTCATGTGAATAGGAGGCACACAAGATACCCAGTGGTTGTTGGAACAGGTGACAGTAATTGTGACAAGCATCAGCACAAATCAGCTTTCCTTCACTATGAGCGACCAGCTGTCAGAGACTTTGAAGTACCCAAGTACCTCATGTCCAGGAGGACATCGTTAGCAGGGAGGGGTCCAATCAAGACCCCAACTTGCTCTAAAAATGGGCCTGCTAGCCAACAGAGTGAGTCTTATTCAGCCATTCACCAGCGCGGTACGCAGTGCCACACTGAAGGGTTTTTTTTAAAAAATCATATATTATTTTGGTTCTGGCTTCTATCCAGATCTCCAAGTTAGTAAAATGGGAAACCAATGTGGGATGGATAACCGTCTGTTTGAACTCTACCCACTTACAAGGTGGCGCTTCCGTAGCGTTGCCGATGGGGGAGACAAGCGAAGCACCGACTGCGTTCGGAAGAGGAGGAGGAAAAGGATCAGATGTAGGCAAAGATTTAGTTCACGTTAAAGGGAGTATTAGAAGCCCAAAGGTAAAGAAATGAATTCAGTAGACTGACATTTGAAGGGTTAATGGGATTTAAACTTTGATCTTCCAAGAAAACATGCTGAAAACGTAGCCCAAGGCATGTTCACCATTTTGTTTGCTAGTAAAACAATGCAATTTGATTTTTGTTGGCTTGTTGTTTTTAAGTGGAACCTCATGGGTGTTCTGTTAAATTCAGCCCACAAAAGCAATTTGTGTCATTTTAATGTAGCTCCTGTGTTAGAAATGTTTGTTTTTAAATGCAAGTTTTATTGTTTTCATTGTTTGCACATTAAAAGCTAGATCAATAAGAAAAGCAATTCATGATGTTGTTCTTCAAAATTCAAGCCTTATCTACCCCATAAATTGGGGCAAATATGGAAGTGTGATAAATTACAAAGGCTCATTCTTTTGGAATATGAAAAGAATAATTCCAGACCTTCTCTGCTTTGACCTATCACTATCATGTGTCTTAATATTTACAAGAGAGTCAAGTAGAGATTCAGCCCCATGACTGATAGGGTGGAGCAGAGCATTCTGTAATTTACTAGAGTGGTAGTTTGTTATAATCTAGTTTGCAGACACGCAGACATCACTTTAGCTTTTCTAACATGGAAGGGAAGCCTTCTTTCTGCAAGAAACACATATCAAAATATTTAGCAGATATTAAGTGTTTGTGTATGCATTTTTATTAGAAAATTATCCCAATACAGAAGGCAAGATGGGGACAATTCTCGCAGCAAGGGTCAAACCTGAGGGCCGATTTGGGTTCCATGTCCTGATCTGCTCCTGGCTTTACATTTAGCTTCATACAATTCTTTCTACATCTTAGAGCCGCCATCTTCCTATATACAAGGGACATTACTACAATGAGTTTCTCTGATATTTGAAACATGCTTAGAGATTCCTTAGTTGAAGGTGCCCAAAAGAAATCGTTATTGTTATATTTGTATAGCCCGTTTCTTCCTGCAGGATCCCAAAGGTGTTTTAAAGTCTCTATAGTCTTGGGCAGGAGGGAGCAGAGTATGCCTTAGTACATCATACACCTCTCGGGTGCAAGCTGGCAACCCTGTAAAAGTACATGGTCACCAGATACACATCTAAACAATTTTGTAGGGTGGAGCAAAGGAGAAAGATCTACGTAGTTGGAAAACTGACATTTGAGCAAACAATCTTTGAAATTGTTAGGTGACAAGCACACCGAGTTCTACTTACACTGAGAGGCACTGGTAGACCAGAGCTTGTTTTCACCTTTCAATGGCCCTTCCACTGATAGTGTCAATGGCAGTTACACCACCTACAAAGTCATGACTCCACATTCTGCAGTAAAATGTATTTTAATGATAAAAAGCCCTTTAAAATGTCTCCAAGTGGATTGGCAGATTGCACTTCAGTAGTTGGTAGACTGATGTAAAACAATCAGTATGACAATGCAGAGTAAGACCATAAGTCACCATGTTGCTGGATGTGGAGCTTTACAGGAGTCAATACCTTCATCGTGCATCCAGCTTCTTGCTCCATCTTCCCTAAAATCTCTTTTTTTGATTTCAATGCATTTTCCCTTGAAAGGTTGGTGTCACAAGCAGAATCAGGGATAGTATAAGGTATGACTCTACATGCCTTCACACCTCATGAAATCCTATCTACAATTGTAAAATTAATGAGGAAAATTGCCTACTGCAACAATTTCTGAAATAGCTATAAATGTTTCATTGCTTAAGTGTATGCAATAGCAACTTCAGCAAACATAATACATTGAGTGTGGAAGAGAAAGGACACACACAGGATCTTTTGGAAAAGCAGACAGCCACAGCTAGACTATATTTCTAAATAAATCGGCATTAATTAGCTGATGACTACACAGCATACTGTAGCAAACCACGCTCAGCAAAGACACATTCCTGCACAAGGCCAGTGTGGCATATCGCCTAAGTTTCCTAATAATGCCACTCCGCTTCTCAGGAAGCAAACTGGTGGTTTTCAAAAAAATAAGCAAGCTGAGAATAAGCCCCAGGGGCTGCTCATTGTCTCCAGTCAAAGATGCTGCTAAATTGATTTGGGTTGGTACCTCAACAGGTACAATAAAGTCCACAGTGACACGAGCACCTGCTTGGGGTTCCCACCACTACCACACACAATGAAATTATTACACTTCGGTCAAAGATCATCTCTGCTCAGAAAGTAAGAGAGAAATGGCCTCATGCTAAATCCGGCAGGCAATTCTGCAGCCACTGCACAGCGAGGAGGTGCTCCATCACAACATATGATGGCTGCAAAGGCAGAGCCGTTTGTCTATCCTGTCTATGCACGACCACTCTGCCTGGGCAGGGAAGCAGAACGCTAGTATTTAAGGCTGTGCTCACTTCCCATACGGTCCCCAAGTTCACTGCCAGTGACTGACTGATGGCCTGTACGAGGGACGCGCAGAGGATCTGCGTTGCAGACCCACAGGAAGGACACGTTACAGTTCAGATAGGGACGAGAGACCAGCGGTTGTGACCTTCTGCTGCTGGCGCCTGGCCGCAGGCTATACTTTCTTGTCCATCATCTCCCACTGCCACACCACGTGCTGCCAGTCCACGAGGCCCTACAGCCGGGTTTGCTGACAGGGAGAAAGTGCCGGGGCTACTCTATTCGTCTGAGTACTTGTGGCCGGAGCATTCACGTGAATGATTTGAAAGGCCCTTGAGAGTCACTCAGGTAGGTAGCAGAAAGAAAACCATATGATGTAAGTGGCCACTCCACACCATGCAAATAGGATTTGAACCGGAGAGGCACAGTGCACAGTGAACTCCCATTTACTCAGACCAGAAACAGGGGTGTTCAAAAGCTTTTGGCATCTTGTGAATTCAGCTCAGAACAGCAAAACTTATTCGAGAACAGCAAATATCTGGTGATAACTAATCTATATGCTGGAGTTGCTTTCATAAAACATTTGCTAAATCATTTAGGAACCAAAAGCAGTAATAATAATAACAATTAAAAAAAAAAAAAAAACACACACGAAAAAGCTAAGTCTACTCCCAGATGATCTGCAAATACAAGACAGCTATAAGTCTATCAAATAAACTCACCTAATGCTACTCTTATATTCCCTGCCATCCTCCCAGTCCTGATCTTCTTTCAATTCAGCAGCTTTCCTCCTTTTGGCATTTCTGGCTGGCAGGCCTGGATGTACTTGGTTAGAATTCAATACCACGAGAGGGTTTAGTAACTGAAAGCTGCTTTTTTTTTTTTTTCCTTCCCTCTCCTCTCTACAGCCGCTCAACAGGAGGTAAACAAAAGTTCTAGAAGGGTGACCGGCATGACTAAGGTCGGATGAGTTTAAACTGCTTCAGTCTTCATCAGGAACCACCAGTAAAAGTCAGAAGCTTCCTTTATTTTCTTCAACTAAATTAATAAAGGAAAAAATGAAACTGCTATTTGACGTCTCTAGATCAGCTGAAAAATACATTGCAATGTGATAGCAAAGCACTTGCCAGGGTTCACAAAACTTCAGTAGGTGTTTGTCCCAACTGACTGCTCCATGGTTCTAGGTGCTGTATAGATGTAGATCGTTCCAGACAAGCCTGGATTGTCATTAATGGACTTTAAATGAAGTAATACAAGGAAGAAGGGAGTGAGAAATAGGAGTATCAGGAGAAAGACCCTGCATGAGGATTTCACCAAGACCCAGCAAGAGCAATAAATTAGAATTCACTTGTTGGCCCTGATCCAAGCAAAGACTCAGTTGTGTGTGTTATTTTAAAGATCAATGTCATCCAGTTGACTTCAATGAAACATCTGCTTTCCACTGTAGAGGATGGACAGCTATTATCATGGCTTATGTCTCCCTTCTGAAACCATCCCTCGATAGCAGCAAAATTCTGAACTGCAACACCCATCCTTAAATCCAATTTCCAAAATCATTGCAAAAAAAGTTGAGAAAAATATTAACAGCAAGGAGACAGATGGTGCCATAATAAAATCCCCTCTCTATTCTTACTTATTTCCACTGCTTTTACTTATCAAGACAGCCCCCCTCAAAGCATATCATGTTTACACTCCACGTGTTAGTTCCCTGCCTGCTAGATGATCCAAAGAAAGGGCTAAAAACCTTCTAGAGCTGATGGGACTAATCTGATGACCTGACAAAGCTCAAATCAAGAACCAGTTACTAGGAAATAAAGACAAATCATGGCTGCTATCCAAAAGAACTCATAAATCTAAACATCTCCTGCTTGCTCTCTTGTAACAGATCTAATATTTCTTCTACTTTTACTTTGTGAAGATTGTTCATTATTACTTTCACCTCTTAGCCTCTCTCAGGATGTCAGCTCCATCTGCCACATCGTATCAGAGTGGATCTCAGCCAGTACAATTCAGGTGCTCACTTTTACTCTCCTTCTGAATTCTTATACTTGACATAAGGCTTAGGAATATATACAATCTTTTTTTTCAATCAACGTTCTGCAGTCTCATTACCTCTTGACTTTTTTTGTCTGCCTCTCAATTCCCAATGACTCTCTTCTCATCCTTCATTTTGTTCTTACCTTGGAATTACTGAGAGTGATACAGAAGATGATACATCATCTTGCTTAGTAATGTTTTTGCTGAACATCTCAGCCACCACTTTAGTTTGCACATTAGCAACCAGAGAACAAACTCTAATTGTTTTGACACTTTACCATTTGGCAACCCTTAACGCAGCTAGGACCGTAGGCTTCAGCATTCTAGTCTGCTTCTAGGAGCAAAGAATTTAAGTCTTTATTGACTTATACTTGGCTTCTCCTGTACAAATGTTTTCTGAACTTCTTTCATCTTTACCTTACTGCTGCTAAGCATGTCATTTTCCATTCCCTGTTATTCAACAGCCTTTATATTCATGTGCAGCCCCATTTTCTGCCAGTATCATCTTTTCATTTATGTCAACTGGATTACATGTTGTTCCTACCTGCCTCCAAGTTACTGCTCATTTTCTGTGTCAGATAAAGTTATTGCACAGTAGACTGAACAGATTTTATTCTGCAATTGCATTCCTTTATGCAATTTCTTTATGTTTTCAAATTGGTCGCCATAGTAGGCTGTAATTCTCCTGCAGTATACAGCGTTCATCAAGACAAAATAGAAAAATGGGAGCTGGCACTAAGAGTTATGGTCAGCTGTTCCTCCAGTGCAACAGTCTCTTTCCAAGAATTACGAGAACTGACATATTCCACTGGAGAGAAATCTAACATTTGTGGGATGAATAACCTGTCAGTAGGTGAGGCTTTCTCTTTTGTCAGATTAATTAGCAGTCATCTCCTTCCTTTAAACATAAGACTATAATCCTTCCAAGACTCGGAGCCTTATTTATTTATTTTATTATTGTAATTGAGAATTCTTCGTATATTGTTGTGACTGGCGTCAGTAGATGGCACTGTGACATACACTCTTCCAGGTTCTTTTTTGTTAGCCTGCAAGCAAAGGTTTAGTTTTACGAATTTTTCTGTGTGTGTGTTATAATTAGTTTTGTTTATGCAAGGTTCTGTAGTCCTTCGGGAGCAAACTGTGGAAGCAGTGAGATAATTTGCTTTCTGCATTTGCCCTGCTCTCTGATTGAGGTCAGTTCTTGAGCCAGAATCAGTCTCTGGGTACCAGTCACTGAGGTTAGGTTGAGATTCCTATAAGAAGGGATTATCCTGCATATTATTGGACCACTCTTGCTCCAGGACTGGTACACCAGTCTAAATAGGGCAATTAAACTGAGAATGTACCAGTATTCCCCTCCAGCAGAAAAGTAATCTGCCATGCCCAAGCTATCTTTTTGCCCTATGACAACAGATACATGTTGCTATATTTAGAAGGCGACTCTGTTCTCCAAAGACTGGTACATGCAAATAGAAATAATTTTTTTTGAGTCCTTTGGTTTCAGAAGTTGAATGCCTAATGTTGAGAACCCCAACTACAAATTCTGGAATCCACATGTTCAAGTACTATCATTAGCAAACACAATGCCGTGAAAGACAATTCAAAATCTGATTAATTTTCAGGGATGTAGACTATGGCTAGTCTGAGACATCAAAAACCTGTGGAATGTCAAGATAAAAAAATAATAAAATTCAGTGCTGAAATACGAACTGAAATGGCTTCAAACTAGCTTGATGGCCGACGCCTTTAGTGTCAGATGCCTTAACTTATTTGCCCTCTTTTTTGAGGGAGAAAATAACATGCATAAGTTAGGATGCTTGATGTAATGATACCCAGAAATCTCAGTGAAGGTACAGAGCCCTGTTGAGCTAAGTGCTTTTCAAATATGAGATAATAAATGGATTTAGATGAAAATGTCATCAACTGATTTCACAAAAGCCTTCTCTTCTTGAGAAAAAAGATGATGGGAAAGGTGGTTAAATGTTTATCAACTGGGTTTTTTGTTTTTTTTTTTTTGTTTTTTTTTGTTTTTTTTTTTTTTTTTTACAAAAAGTACCTTTAAAATTTTCTTGCATTTTTTCACCTCAGTTTTAAGCAGCAAATTCACCTCTACCTTTAAAACCCTGTTAATGATTTAGCAAGGAGCAGCATTTGATAAATGAAAAAAGATAGCAACACATGAGAAGAGGAATATCAAAAGTATACCAAAAAAAGTAGTGGTAGCATAAACACCTTTTGTAAGTTTAAACGGGTGCACAAAGATTTATACACACATATGCACACAGTGCATTTAAATATATAAAATGTCTTTATGACCTCATAGGATGAAGTGTCCTTCAGAAGAATAACAATTACCATCAATGGTTGATTAGCAAGTGTCAAATTGACAAAGAATGATCAGCATTATTATAAATAAATGCCTTATAAAGTATAGAAAACCTTTATGAAAAGGTACCACTAAACTAATTGCTCCTTACAGCACTGAAGCTTGTATTCTACTTCTACGTGACTTTTTCAATTAAAGACTGTCAGAGAGAGAACAATAGTTCAATACACTTTCATATCTGGCCATGAAGAATAAAACATACTCTTCAAACTGTGACTGACCAGTTGTAACACCCATGAGACAAGGACAACTTTGAAAAAGTTGTGAGTTATTTACAGGGAGGATTTTTGACATCAGAGACCCCAGAAACGTAGCGGAGAATTATTTTCCTTTAACATGCTTACAGCTAAAGCATTGGCTTCCATTCAACTAATAGAAATGTTAGTGCTTAGAGCCTGCATGCCTTGCATTCTTGCAGTAATACAATTCTGTATTAAAATCTATTCCAGTTGCTTGATTTATGAAAATTGTTAAAATGTGCTGCATTCGTACCAAGCTTATTGGATCAAAAGAAAGAACAACAACCAAAAAAAAAAAAAAGAAACAAAAAGAGAGAATCCATTTTTAAGCAGAAAGAAAAAGTGAGAGAGCATGCTGTTGTCCCTATCTAATATGTGAAGCTTTAGTCCTTATAAAAGTTGTCTGTATCTGAAATGTGACAATTATATTTCAGAAGATGACGACACTTTAAGAATTCGTTGCAACCTGTGGACAAAGTCGTGGTTGATGTGCTCTCTAACATTCCTTGGATTTTGTAATATGTCAATACATCATGTTAATGCAAGTTTTTAAAAAAGGAGAAGAGAAAGCAAAAGCTCCCTTCCTTTTTAAGTATGAGTAATCTATCCAAATCCTACTGAGACACACAAAGGAACGCCGGCAATTTTCCCTTTCATAAAATGCGGACTTTCTTTAAATACTTCCTCCCTACATTTTCAAAGCACAGTTGTATGAAATGAAGGGGAAATGACACCCTTACCCATTGAAAAGGAGATTATGTAAAACTGGTTGGAGAAGCCAGCCGTGTTAATGCAAATACAAGTATGATCTTATTCATAAGTTGCTATTGTGCTAGAAGAACATGCGTTTCCTAGATGCGTCTACATAAACCTCTGTGCAAGGAGAAAAACCTCTTTTTTCAGGATACATTCCCCTGTTTTGCAAATAAGTATGAAGCCCAAAAGATCACTTTAAAGAAGTGAAGGGCTTGGTTTTCCATTGTGTTGAGCACTTGATTCCACTTGAAGTAAATGAGAGCAGTCGGCAGCCTTGACAATAAGACACTACAAGGATTTTGCGTGCCCAAAGGTGCTGGAGACATTGCGTGAGCAGCCAGGGCTCAGCTTCTTTTCCACTCAAGGCCTAAGTTTTCTTTGTGCCAATAGCAACCGCCTGTTGTTTCTAAAGTAGCAACAGGGGACTATCTGTACCTAATAAGTACTTTATAAATAAGTCAACCCCCTACTCTGCCTTTGCAATGGCCTATGCTACTGACTGCATTAGACAGAGCCCTTCATTCTGCCAACTACTGGAACCCATCCTTCAGCTGGAAAAATACAAGCAAATCATTCCCATTCCCTTCCAACATCCTCAATTTGCGTACATGCTGCATTTGTGTCTTACTCCCCATTGGCGCCAATTGAAGAGACATTAGTTTAGATCCTAGGCCCGAAACTGTAGGCTCAGAGAACAAGATCACTCCAGACTGCATTTGAACTGTAGACCAAGCAATGTCTCAGAGGCAAATAAATCAGAAAGAAAAGCTACCATTGCAAAACTCTGAAGTCCAATTGAAACCTAGCTCACAGTATAGGGTCATGTTGAGAAAATCAAGAGGCAGGTACATTAATTCGTCCTTTTGCTAGGAAAGAGAAGAATGTTGCATGCATCTGAGTATGATGTACATGAAATAAAGGAGAAGTGATGCCCTCAGCCACTGAAAAGATGATGTATAATGTCATTGGAGAAGTCAGCTGCATTAGTGCAAACAGACGTATAATCTTATTCCTACCTTGCTTTGTGCTAGAAGTATGTGTTAAGGTATTTTATACTTGCATGTGAATACACAAAGTCACTCTCGGTACATTTTTACAGTATCTTTACAGGGTAGTTGATCCATCTACCACTTTTTATTCTTCTTGCCTTTCCATGTAAAGTCTTTGGTACTGTGAGGAAGCCCAAGGCCTTGGATGTGTGTATTTAACTTTTGGCTGGTAAAGAAGGTCTAATTAATCTTCATTATGTGGAGCCTTTTGAAATAGATGCCTATATTGAGTGCCCTTCCTGTTCAGCTCTGGCCCAGATGAGTTTCTGTCTCACTCTGTAGGACCCTGGGGCCTTATCGTATGAAAGACTGTTCAGCATTCGATGATGAAATGATTATATAGTCTTCCAACCCTTTTCTACTTACACATGACAGCTGTTAGAAGTCAAAACTGTCTTTTGTTTGTTTTTTAGCTAAAGGTAGCCTAATGGTCAGCCTAAACCAAAAAGTCTCTGTTCATTTTTAGGAATCAGTACTTCTTCAATGGAGATATGTTTGATTCCTCCCTCCTCCCCCCCCCCCCCCCCCTCAAAAAAAAAAGTTTCTGCAACAGAGACCATTTCCTTATTTTAAAAAGTGTACTATCCAGTCCTTTAATAGAAAAATCTACCCATTTTAAATTCCTGGGGGTTTGTGTTCTGTTGTACAGGGGTTTTTTAAGCAACACCTCAAAAAATTTTAACAGGAATTTACTGTTTGCACCACAGCATCATGAATCTGCATTAGCTTTAAGAATAGGGTTGGAGACATAAGGTTTTTCAAGCTAAAAAAAAAAAAAAAGAAAAAAAAAAATCACAAAAGTTACTCCAAGATACAGTTTAGAAGCATCACTGCAAAAACCTTCAGAACTTGGCTTCATCAGTTGGAGACCATTTGATGATGTTTGCCAGGGAAAACCCTGTGTTGCTCAGATACCCAAAAGCCTCAGCAAGTGATAGAACATATGGGTACAGTGGGGTGAGGGGGCGAGGTAACCAAAACCAGCAATACTGTCATTGAAGGTCTGGCTTTTTGGAGACACATAGGACTTCATAAATTGCTACATAGTGGAAATACTGATTTCCAAGCATTTAGTTACGTTGCTTTTTAGATCAATTTCCATTGGATCCGAGCACATTAGATCATTGTCCACAATCTTTATCTAAAGGGTCGTATTTCCAAGTGTTTATGCTCAGACTGTAACGTGACATGCATCCAACATCCAAAAAAGAGATGGTGTGGGGAGAAGCCTACTAAATTTAGGGATTTGCTCTTTTTATTTACTATTTGACAGAATCAGGGAAAAAAAGTTAACTTCGTTTCCTCCTCCCACCCAGTTTATTCTTTAATCTATCAAAAGAATTATTAAATCTTTTAAAAGATCAAACACTCAGATTCTTCACAAAGGTTGTCACAATGAATTCATTTGCAGAGCTTTCATCCCTTCTTCCCCACTGTGCTGAAATCATGTTGACTATTTTTCGCTGTCTCTCTAGCTTGCTGTAAAGATCCAGTTGCAAAGGTTGTTGCAAGGACTCTATCTCCCACTCTTTTCCCACCTGGTACTAATATATCCTAGAAACTAAAAACGCAGGTGTTGATACCTTGCTGTCGCCATGTTGTCCAAAAATGACCTCATAAAATAAGTCTTTCAAAAGGTGGTTTGTGATACTGCAGAGCAGAGAAACAGGAATAGCAGCCACGAGGGTGATCCCCAAAAATTCCATTCTGTACAAGTGCTACTTCTGTTTTAAGAGAGAGGATCTTTATTATTGTTTGGTAGTCCGACTAGTAGCAATCAATGCTACATAGAACATCAAATTCCTTTGGCTTAATTAGGAGATCTTGAAACTAACAAAACCACTCACCATAGAAATAAGACATGCAGAGACGCAAAAGACAAAATACGTCATTCTACTCAGTTTCTTATAGAACCAGAGAGTCTTTCCCCGCAGAACTTGTAAAGCAAAGAAGGAATGTTTTAGATGCAGGGTGTTCATTGTCTTAAAGACTGCATCTGTAAGGGAGGATTTTTAAATAAACTATTTTCTATGAAACAAAAAATAAAACTCTTGGTTTTCAAACTTCTTGCTGAGTTTCGCCACGTCACATGAATCCTATCAGAGCAGCAAATTATTTTTTCAATTAATTGTTTTGCCTTTTAATGGACTGTGGAGTTGCAGTGGGAGTAAAGCCAGAACTGCTGTGTATCCAGTTAGCCAGGTCTACTGCCTAACGGGTCACATTGCCCCCATGATACTGCATGTGCGCTATGATGAAGAGCAGCCAAGAGGATCACAGCGAGAGGAGCAGGGGAGGAATGCAGAAGAGTGTGATGCTAGTGATAAAGGAGAGGTACAGATTGTTTAGTCTCTCACATCATAAATCCACCTCTTACTGATTACAAAACACAATTTTTAAAGAACTCAAAGAAGGGAGAATTCTGTTTTGAAAACCCTGCTCTTAGATCAAAGAGCATCAAATCTCTCTTCAAGCCGAGTCCTAAACTTCTCATATGACATTGGGAACTATCTTGAGACCAAGTTTGGGACTACAGTGTTATCTGGAATAACTAAAGATGCAGAGAAAACCACGTCATGTAATGGGGATATGCATAGAATAATGCCATCAGAAAATAGGATTTTCTAACTGTCGTAGGCATCTAACTCCCACCAGTTCCTCTCCGTCAGCTCCCCAGCTGTAAAAAGAGAGAAGTAACCAACATATATGATTTTGGTTCTCAAGTTTTCACAGATTCAAAGTTATCCATGTTCTGATTGCCCAGAGGTAAGACATTTTCACAATCCCATCACAGAGGATGCTCTAGACTCTCAAAAAATAAATATACCAAAATAATAAGACAACAAAGGCACACCTCCAAAACTTAATTAGGAAAAACAGGACCCCCCTAGGCTAAATGAGAAAACAGGACCCTTGCAAATTTGGAATGGAGCTGTTTCATGGTTGCCGGAACTAACAATACTTGTTCACGCCCGTGGCTTCCCCAAAAGCACTCTAAGCTTCTATAAAAAACCAAATACGTTCTTTCCTAGATAAAGAGTACAGCAAGACAAGAAAATTCAACTATCCATCACTGGTTTTATAGGTGAGAAGAAAGGGATCCAGTCCCCAGGAGAACTTTTGAAGACGCTGGATTTCACAAGGCTTTGGCTCATACTTGCATAACCTCCCCCTCAAAACAAACCCTAACATATTTCGTTTCAGTTTGCAAAACAGATATTTCTTCTTCAGAAAGACATCATATGTGGGGTTTTTTTTATTAACAATGGGCAAATTTAACTATGCCTGCTCAGTAGACCAAAGTATTATGAATTCTAAATTACCACTAAGCCAGGGTTCAGTGCAGCACCGTAACGAAAAATGTATCGTATTTGACCTGTGCATTAATTAAGTGAGTTTTCCCACATGGTGAGCTTTTTATATTTATAAAAACAGATGAGAAACCTTTTGAACGGCTTCTAAAATGTATAAATCCATAAATTCTATAAATCTTCCCATTTCCCCCGAATTATAGAAAAGTTCCAGTTGTCATTGGGAGTGATCACTTGTCTAAGGATCTATCCATTTTATGTAATTTAATACCATCAAAGTCTCGCTATAGATTTCTAGAAGACAGCTAAAAAAAAACTTTCCAAGAAAAGAAATAACTTTATTGTCTAGTAAGCACTCTAGGTTCACCAATAAATTCTTCCATTATTGGCTTCATTATTGTTAAATTTCATGGAACCATTCCATAGGGGTCTTGATTTCATGTGTCTCTGCAACCAGAAGACATTGATTATATCATAACAGCAGGCTTTGTTTTCCAAAAGGTTAATTTGCTCAAGGACTACACGATAGGTGGGCACTGAAGAAATGTGAGCAAGTACACTTTCTACTGTACCTCTGTAGAGAGATTAAGGTTCAAGCTCATTTGTTCCTAAATCTTTCTTGACAACAGCTCTGTTGATAGTGAAGAACAGAGTTGTTCTGCTCTGGATGAGAGTCAACAGCTCATACTAAATCCTGGAGTCACAGAAACACTTCTTAGGAATCAATCTTGTTTAGCTGGTTAGAGAAACAAGGTTTAAGTCAACTTATTCTGTCAAAGTTCAGAACATAACAGTTCATAGCTGCTAATTCTTTACTTCTTTTCTATGAGACGCAGGGCAGAGGGATCATAAAAATCAGCACGATATTTCACCTCACGGACAGACCCGTCATTGACCAAATGTTCAAAATTGAACTTGTTCCCACCTCTCACTCTTTTGCCCAAACTCCAGGTCTCTGCTTTCCCTGTCCCGTAGTTGGATGTGCCTGTGTTTTGGCTGCTACTGCTTTGTTATTTGCTGCTCCCAGCAGCTGTAAGCAACCATTTCCTCCATACCATCTGCCCATCCTGGATTGCTTTACTCTCTCACGCTGTGCTTTAAAAAAGCTCTTGCACAAACCAGGGTAAATTAGCATATGCAGTAGATTTACCTTTGGAGGACAGAGCGACTCCTCGTTCTGTCCATGCATGCCAATTCTCTATGCCAATATCCAAGTTTCTGGAGCCATCCTACTTTCTATAGTCCTCCTTCACCTGGCCCTAAATAACCAGGCTTTTGCAGTCTGGTGTGCTCGCAGGTATCTCTAATCCAATTGCCAAGGTGAACTTAATAGGCTGCCACAGACATATAAGCTCAATATTCTGACTGAGGTCCTCGATAGCCAGCGTTATGCTGCAAAGCAGATGATAGACTGTTGCGTTCCTTCCAGTCCTGCTTTGTCATCGACACCTGTCTGTTTCACTAGCATTCAAATTCACGGTCATCTTCCATACACAAAATAATCTTTTCTTAAGTTTTCACTTAGGCACTCAGAGAAAAGTCACCAAGCACAACAGTACAATTATAACATTGTGATATCATACCAAGACGTCACATTTCTTTGACTTATCAGTACTGAATATTGACATTGCTGATCTAAACCGTGAAGAAAATGAAACAAATATGACAAGAATTTTTAAAAAAATGGGGAAAAGGGTAACGTCAGTGTTTCAAGTAAAAAGAAAACATCTCAACATCCTGTTTCCTCTAGACAGAGCAACCACTAGCCTAGTTAAATATATTACATTAATCTAGATAGCAAAATATTTTTAGTAAAAATTCTCAAACATTAATATCAAGTGAAATTCATTCTTGGCCTGGAAGTTCCATAATGCCTTTAGAAGTTTACTTGACTTACACGTACTGTGTTTCTGCAAAGGGAAAAATTTCCAGCACCATGGCTGTCAGTCAAAGATCTCAAGATTTGATCCTGGAGCTATGTACCTGATCCAAGAAATAACTCGTCTTTTTAAAGCACAATGACAAGTTTTTCCATCCTCTGAAGCTGAGTAGAGATATCTCTCCCCACAGCACCAGTAAGTACCTTTATAATTTTACACATGCATCTAATACTAATTTTGGGCACTGAAAGCATTGAAATGCATTGCAAAGCAGCAGAAGTCTAGGGAATTCTGAGTTCAACGAAAATTTCACTCTAACAGAGCAACATGCCAGAAAGAGCAGCCATGGGAATGATTTACCTTACTTAAAGTTAAGCACATGCTAAAACATTTCCAGGATTTGAGACCCTAATATAAAGCAACTGCAGGCACCCAACAAATTGGATACAATGCCATAGAACTCTAATGTCAGGTTACAATTCCTATCCATTTAAGGGCTGGTTCCAATTTTGTTGCATTAATTTTAGTGCTTTTTTTTTTTAATTTTATTTTGCCCACCCCCCACCCCCCCCCCTTTTTTTTTTTTTTGCTTCCACTCACAATCCTAGTGCTGTAATGAGTCTGGAATAGCATGTTTATGTGCTGTATAATGTATGTTGATATTTGAGGTCTCATGCATCATCTAGATAGCATTACAGTCAATAAAGAATCTGCAAAAGAAGAAAGAAAGGAAAGTGATGGGACTTTAAATGACTAAAGCCCAGATCATGTGACAGACACAGGAAACCACATTGTCATTACAAGGCTCAAACCTCAGTTCCCTTAAAAGACTGATTTTACTATTGACTTAACGAATGGTGGAATTAAGACTCAGAGCTTGCTCCATTCTCCTTCACAGCAAGAAAAGTTATTTGTTCTATATCCCATTGCCCTTCCCACATGCAGACAGCAGCTGTAAACCTGATGCCATGAAATCCAGGCCAGTGTCCCCGCCTCCCCCACGACTCACTTCAATGGAGCCAAGATTTCACTCAACATATGGTCTAGAATTTACTTCCATAAATCATTTTGACTGTCAACTCCTTCAGCAGACTGGGTCAGACCCAGAAAAGACTTAGGGGGTCTTCAGGTACCAAAGTCTGTAACAGGGATCCAAAATTGCCTTGATTAGTAGCCAGATATTCCAGGGAAGGAGGCTGAATCCCCTTTTTCTATCTGAAAGTTCCTGCATTTCAGTTCCGCAGCGAGCCAGTGTCCAGAACTGACTCAAATAGGTCCAATAGGCTCAAGATCTATCGTAGGATCCATAAATTAAATGCATTGATAATAACTTCCTGGATATGGTCAACTGTACCAATCTTACAGTAATTGGTTAGGTTGCTCATGAAAAAAAAAAAGTTCGATATACCTACTCGCCTTTTGGGAAAACACAGCTGCCAGAGAGGTGGGTAGTGATGCCTGCATCTTACACGGTGATGCAGTAGATAGAGCATTCACCCAGAAGTTCATTCCAATCTGTCCTCACCCTTAGGAAGGTTTTAAACAACTCCAGAGCCTTCCAGGAAAGCCTGTCCGTGCTGTAGGTGCAGCAGCAGTTTTAGGAACCGAGGAACACAAGAGCAAGTTCCAGAGGAGCAGAACAAGTGGTTAGTGCATGCAATGAGGAAGGAGCAGCACCCCGGGGCCCTGATCCCTGCTTTCTGGGTGTTTATTCGGGGGCTGCTTAATGCAAAATCTGTAAGATGTCCTGAATCCATGCATCTATTGTTAATGGCACTTGAAGTCAAAAGCATACCAATTCATTTACTGGGGAATAATCATTTACCATATTAGCTAATCTATTTATCAATATAAAGTCAATTATTATGAAGCATCAAGAGTGTCTAGTAATTATGGAATGTAAAAATAAAAGAAGGAATCTGTAAGTAATTATATTTATTCATAATTCAAAATATTGAAAAACATTTGTAATAGCTGCATAGCGCAAAGCCCACCTCAAAGAAACAGGAACATATTACTCTCCAGATGAAGATTTTGTGATACAGAAGCATTTTACTTGGTCAATATTTTCATCCATTAAAATATTCACACTTTTGACGAATTTCTTCAGTGTTACTGTATGTACGAGCCATGTAAACATATGAAGTACTTATACATATCAGATAGGATAAGTTGCAGCCAGGATTCTGAGTATCTGACAGTCTATAGTTTGGATCCTCCTGATGTCAACTTCAGTGTGTCTGTTGAATTCAAAAGGGCTATTCACATGTATCAAGGTTTTCATATGCTCATTTACAAGGATGACCAAGCGAAAACCATCTTTCTAAAGAGCCAGAGGTACAAACACCAAAATAATCTATCAGTAGCTAGGAATTCACAGTAAGCTTGGCAAGAAGATCAATTATAACTTCCATTGTCCAAGTAAACAAGTAGAATAAATCTAATCTGTTTTAATGATTGTTTTGCATTTAATAATTTCATGTGTTGGTAAGCTGGGAAAGAAAGTTCTGCTGTGAAAACATTTTTGACTGCATTGCAAAAATTATTGCTATAATAATTGCTGCAGTCTCTTGGAGGACTCTGTCTTTAATGTCTGGCTAACACAGCATAGGAGAAAAAAAAAGACTTAAGTACATATGGTAATCTCATTTCCCATTTCCACATTTGTTTATAAGCACCCAATCAACCAAACTGAGCAGTGTTGTGCTTTTCTAAAACATCTGAATCCGATCAGTTCACTTACTAATTCAGTTCTATGTATACCTTTCAAATTTGATTGCCATTTAACAGATTATTTACTTAAGCAATCAATATTAAAGGTTCCAAGAATTGCAATTGTCTTATTTCCAATAATGTGTAGCATCATATTGAGGTCACCTACCCTATTGCATGCTAGAATTAGGAGCTCTGCAACAGCAAGCAAATTTATTGGTCTTAAACTTTTAAAAAGTTATCTGTACTAAGAATAACACAACATTACTGTGCACTCAATTTTTAATGGACCAACAACAGAAGAACCTAATCTATTCATAGTCTATATTGCTTCAGCACTCATATCCTTCTTTACTTACCCTCTTTGCCATATATAATATATAGTTACATGATACTGTACTGCTATGGTATACAAGAAAATATTGGCACATATGGTCCTGATTTAGGGACTCAGGTTGGAAGGCTCCTTTTCCCACTAGTCAATGTCCAACACCCAGAATGCCAGTTCACACACCCCCACCCCCAAATAAATAAATTTTAAAAAAAGACATTCTTTGCAGACAGCAGCAAAACTCCCCTTTCTTCCTTCAAAGGACAATCTCCTAACCCCTAGCAGGTACCATCTCACGTATAGGACAGGGCATTGTACATCTCCATAAAGACAATCGTCTTGAAGCAAGGGCATTCAGCTAATAGGGACACTCTCTTGTTTCACAAAAGGAGTGTGATCACTGCTACAAAAGGAGAAATTCGGCTTGCCTTTGTGCAGTCCATCCATCGGCAGCATGTAGAACAGCAGATAACAGTGGAGCATCATACTGTTTGCACCACACTACAAGAGTAGTGTTCTCTTCTGGTGGGTACGCACGCAGCTGAACTCAGTCACTGCTCCAAAGGGTTTACTATCAAAGTATCAGCGAAGGGATAAAAAAAAAAAAAAAAAAAAAAAGCTGCACAGTCTGTCTTACAGATAGATAGCAGAGGCAACAGAGAAAGAAAGGCAAGTGACTTGCCTTAGGGATCTTGAAACAGAGTGGGTAATAGAAGTGAACCCAGGGCAAGTGAGGTAGTTTAAAACTAACTTCAAACTTTAATTGTTTCTGATGTTCTCAATAGGTGCAGATTGGTACTATTCTTCAGACAGAATTTATTTAATATACAAGTACAAACTCAAAATCTGCAGGGCTGAGAGAATTCATTATTCCGCCTGCTCATTCTAGACATTGAGCTCTACAGGCTGGCCCATCAGTTAATGCAGTTATGAAATAAACAACTTGGAAACATCCTAGTTTCCTGTACCATGAGGGTATGCATCTGTCTCCAACTTTGTGCATACGTACACATCTACTGTTGCATCTTTGGATATTCCTCCAAATGCCACGTTTTCTCTTGAAACCACCTAAGCCCGGGACTTTGATGATGTCACATGGCAACGAATTTCGCTGAGTTGGCTTGATGCGAATACTGTTTACTTTGGTCAGCTTGGGACAAATCATAAGCTGTTAATCCTCAAATACCATGAGGATCATACAACGTTTCATTGTTACTATTCTTCTTCCCACCTGGGTTTTTTGTTGGAAATGAACCAAACTGGTAGTTACCACAGACACTTGCACATATTCTTCAGTTTTGCACCACACTACTGCACGGAGTGCAACACTAGTACAGACCAGCATTTCATGTACTGCAAAACCTGAGCACGGGGCAGCTTTGGCACATAGTTCTTATATCTCTCTATCCTTCTTTTAAAAAGTTATCAATCTTGGTAAAACCTCAAAAGAAAATATTTGCTCTTTAGTTTTATGTTCATGTATAACATTGTCGCACTCTGGCATTGATGGCTCAGCATCATCCAGAGGTAGAAAGGGATGAATTCGACAAGAGGCAGAGAAGTCACCTCAACACATCTTTCAAATTGCTGTAGGAATTAATGAGCAGCTCCTGCTAACCCTCAAACCAAAATGTCACCACAGTAAATTTCTAGCAATATCAGAATGCACCAGGGGGCACAAAGGGATGAGTCTCTTTTGCCTACAAGCTTTAATTTCATTATTTTTAACTCTATCATTTCCAACAGTCTCTCAGTAGGAAAGCAAAACAGGAATCAGAGGCTGAGATGCTCTGCAAACTGTGAAAGAAAAGAGACTTTCTGCCTCACTTTTCTCTCCCTTAATCCTCATCACCCTCCCAGCAGGGCTAATCTGAAGTGGTACCATGCGGTGGTCTCCTCAAAAGACAAAGTAGCAGAAGATGCTGAAAATCACAACTCGCTCCCTCCTCCACCTCCCACACTCACTGAATGAAGGGGAAATGGTGGGGTTAAGAAAATAAAGTTCTCTCCCAGTATCGCTGCCACATAATGAATACAGCATTATTATGCAGAAGGCCTCTTGAGACATCGGCCTAAAAAATTCCACTGAAAAAGGAAACACCTGTTGGAATATTAACTAGGACAAAGTCAAGCAAGGAGAAAGAGGATAGGTGGCCAAGAGATTGGAAAATCTAAGAGGAAATGTTGAAGGGATTTTTCTTTATTTCTTTTAGAAGTGTGACATTCCTAATATTTGAGTTCCTAAAACAGCAGACTACATTTTCTTCATGCAAGTATCTGGAGGTAATGGAAAAGACAAAAGAAAGCCAACATTAGGTAAATGAACTACATTTCTAAGAGCAAAGATGCTTTGGACATTCTGACACTATATGGCCTATAGCCAGGCACCTACAGGAACAATTGGATTCTGAATATTGGAAACCATTTATAGCTCCTGTTTCATAGGGAGCTATTATAACAAATTAATTTTGTTTGTTTGTTTTTAAGAAAAATCTCAACATCATTAGTACTTCTATTTTACCACGGGAAGTTTTCTATTAAGCTGAACTCCCCAACCTGTTTTACATGTTTGCAAAGATCTATTATACTGCAATAATAAATTCCACTATGTATTTGCATTTGAATCCCTTGGAGAATGCCAGCAATCTTTCTTCCCCATTACCCTGCCTGGGAGACTGAGGCATGGGACGTGTCCTCACAGATGGGCGAGACCAGAGAGCTCTGCATTGCCCTGGGCAGCTAGAACTTAACAGTGAAAGACCTCAATGTGGAAAAGAGAGTTTAGAAAGACATCTAAGGACCGTTATAGTTGTGATCTCAAGGCTGCACCCAGTACATCAAAAAAAGTATACCGTGACCTCTGCTACGCTTCACAGTGCCAGATATTCTCCATTGAGCTTCTCACAAGTTGAGTGTAGAAAGGAGACCAGGGTTCACTCATTTTGCAGTGTTTGCTGCCTAACTGGAAGGTGTATCATCAGCTGGACGCTATCTTCTACTGAATATCCAATTCAGACAGAATTCAGCAGGACTTAGCACAGGTTCGAGAGCACTATAAAGAACAGGAGTCTGCCTGCAAGAGCACTTATACTGTGCTAGGAAACATGATACTTAGTTGTAGTGCACTTGTAAGCATTTTTTTTCCTCCAATACTTTTATTTTAAAGGGAATAATGTTTCTTTCGCTGTAATACACTAGAGAAGTATCTTAATCCTCTTGTAAATGTCCCTGCAGAGCATGAAAATAATGCGTTTCAAAGGTCTAAACCTGACATATTGGGGTGGCGGGGGGGGGGGGGGGGGGGGAAGCTGAGGAGCCCAGTGCTTTACAGGGCAGATATGCTTAGATATACAGCACAGGCCTCTAACCTTCCTATAGACACAGAGAGAAATGCTCAGCCTCTCTGCATCACAGATATGATGCCCATTTCTAGAATCTCACCCTTTTGAATAGGCTGGATGCAGCAAATAATCATGATGGATATAAAGCACAAAGCTTCACTGAGACTCTTTCAGCAAGGCAGCCATTTCCCACTGCCTGCCTTGGGAAGAAGAAAGAGAAGGGAAAAAAAAATAAAAAAATGAAACTCCAGACACTTATAGGGATCTATCTTGGCAGTTTAGCAAAATAACACTGCAGCTTCAGAGCAGTGCTTTCAGATTAGCCCATATACCACACCCAGGATGTATGAACACTATCAAAACCTCCTCTGCAGCATATCGATTATCCAGTATAGCCTCGCAAAAGAAATAATAAATGAGCAAGCAGCCATCCTCAGACCTATTGACTGGGAGGAATAAAACCTCCAGCTTTCCTTCCTGCCTCTGTTCCCTAACGCTCTCTAAGAAAGCGGCCCCACCCTCCTCTAAGGTACTTGTATTTCACAGAGGGCTCAAGCTCATCCCTTTTATAATGAGCTTCAGTTTATCCTGATTACCTGGAAAGCACATCAGCCTGTCATATCCAGCCCTGTTAATCTTTAACCCTTTGCACGCCAAATTCATCCCACAATAGTGCTATGAACAAGACTGGGCACCTAATTACCTTTGGGCATTTTTTTATTGAAAATATCAGTGGCTACTCACAACACTATGCTGAAGCCCAAACTACTGGGAACACTTTCTTAATAACATACAAAGTTGTTTCTTTATAAGAGCAGCTGCTTTCACACTCCCAGTGAATATTTTAGCGGAAGCATGTGTGTGAAGGAGAGAGCAGGAGTGAGTGTGACTATGGGCGGGTGAAGGGGAGGAAGTACCTATAGGGTACCTACAGGGAGGGCAGCCTAGATCAGCAGTTGCAACACTGCCTATGTATTTATCAAGAATATAGCTGGAGAGGTGGGGGGGAACCATCTTTGTTGCTGCCTACAGGCCAGCAGTTCTTACACAAAAAAAAAGAAAATCACAAACATGGACAAAATACAATTTCATCTTATATTTATGCAAGTAATTGGAGTTTTACTGTGATTTCAATTAGGGATTGTATTAAAAAAAAAAAAAAAAAGAAAGAAATAATCTCTGTAAGAAACCACAACCAGAAAAATTTTGGGACATGCTATTTCATACCCAACACCAGTAGATATATTACTGGTACAACTGATAACAAAAATAAAATTGACATGGCCAAAACGTAGCATACATTTGGGTTATTTATCATTTTGCATTCCTTTTCTTAACAAACATTGAAAATAAAAGCAAAACACTCTTTACAAATACCAGCACTAAAGTAATCAAAACACAACCAGTGAAAAAGGAGTGTTTTTTTCTCCAGCCTGGTTTCTCGGCAAAACTATACATACTGGTTTCTTGCAGTTTGTGTTCTCTTACCACTTCCCAAATTTTAAACTTTCTGGCCAATTTCAAACAAACCAAGGACACAGAGTAAAGGCCTCAAAGATCCTTAATTCTGTCCAAATTTCAATAAAATAAAGGCAGGATAAAAGCAAGCAACCCAATGAATGCCACCACTGAAAGAAAGACTAAGTTCACGCTTAATTCAACGTTAGCAAACCCGCACAGAAATGCTGCTGGAAATCAGGCTCCTGTAGTCCTGCTAACCAAAACCACTACTATTTCCAGCAAGTATGAAAGGCACAATAATGGTACAGGCTGGGTTGATAATCTGGGGACAAAGGAGGGACCTAAAACATGGAAAAGCTTCATTTTGCCTGAGAGAGGAAAGAAACTGGGAACAGCAAGGGGAGACTTTCACTTCCCATCCACATGGGACACCCGTTCCAAGCAGCTCCCTAAGGACTACTGTAACAAACCTTCTCAAAGAGCTGCTGGTGCAATTCAGGCTTTAAAAAATTGAAATAAATAACAATTGGTTCGATTTACACAGTTCCCAAGCACCCCATCTCTCCCTGAAACTGTTTGGAAATAAGCAGGTCTGTCCTCTGAAAATTAAAACCAAGGAGCCTTAGCTAAGCCTCTAAAGTCACAAAACCACACAAGTCCACACTTCCACTTGTATAAATCAACTTCCAGGGCATTAATTTAAACACACTTCACAGTAAACACCATCAAAATTGCCTTAGAAGGAGCCAAAATGGCTTACCTTGGTGCAGGGAGGATGAGCTCTCCGATGAGGTGGTGTACTGCAAGAGCCAAGCAGACCTGTCTGGTTCCTCTCCTTGGGCATCCCCACCACCTGCCCTCTGCAGCACCACACCCACCTCCACAAGCTCCAGCTGGCCTGAAGGAGCTCTTCAAGTAAAGCAGCCATTGTCCTCCAATAAACACTGCTATCCCAGTGTTCTCCATTGGAAAGATAATTCTAATCAAAAGGGTTCATTTCCAGGTTTTTCAGTACCTACCTACAGGCTGAAAGAAAAAGACAACAGGTATTTCAGCAGATGTTCTGTACTTGCTTTCATTTAACGAAAGCTCCCTTTATTCATCCTTAAAACATCACCACACCCAAACATACCCGATCACCTGTGGACTGCAGAAGCTGCAACATCTTGCCTACTTTAAATGCCACTTTATAATCCACAGCATCTCTAAAAAAATAGGCCTGGGAGATCACAAACTGTGAATAGAAGCAGCATTACAGAGAGAACTTTTGGAGACATTTCCACGTATATCTGATGTTTCAGCCACAGAAAGTCCAATTGTTGTCATGCTGAATAACATACAGGATCAAAAACATGAAAGGAACAAGAATTAGAGTCATGTCAAAGTACTGTTAACTGGCATGTAAATTATTTTCTATTTAAAATCCAACACTTAAATAATCCATTTTTATAGGTTCATTATATTATATTCTTTATGCATCTTTCTCTGAAAGTAACTTACACATGGCATTGATCACACTCCCTCCCACTGCACAAGTGATTCCCTGTCCATTTTCTATCAAAATGGTGCCAGTTTCTTTGTGCCTATATTCTTGGGCAGGCAGCCATGTACATTGACCTCACTGGGTTTTGACTCCTTGAGCAATGTCCAAATGTCCTAAAAGAAGCTGCAAGAAATCCTCTCTGTTCATTAGTACCACCAACTTGATGGCATTTCTGTGGCTCCGTATCCTCTGGAGGAACTCAAAGTCTTTCCCATCTGTGATTTAAAAGGTGAATCTTAAATTTGCAAAGCAAAAATGGAATGTCATAGCCTTTTAAAATGCACAATATTTAAGGTTAACTTGAGTCTAGCAGGAAGGGATACTTAGTCCACAGCAAGCACACGGTTGTAGGAAAATCAAAAATAATTTGGCAAATTGAAATTTAGCCAGGGTACAAGCACAACTTGGTGAAAGGGAACTGCACATGGGATCGTGAGCTCTCAAAAGAGAGTCCGGATCTTTACCTTATACCTTTTGCAAAACACAGGGATCTAAACCTTTAGATTCCCCATACCATGTTGAGTATGCAGGAGAGGAGTAAGAAAGGCACGTGGCTTGAATGAGGAACACTGTGTTCTTCTCATCTGTGACTACAAGCAAATTATTTAGTCACTTGGTGACTGTTTCCCCCATCTGTGGAAGAGAATCATACTGAATGCTCACTTTGCCCACACAGCATTACATAAAAACTGTTTTAAAAGGTACATTTTCAAGCATGGTAGCATCATCAGAAGTTTCATCCTGGGAGTCATTCTGCCCAGATATTCACAGAAAGCAATATCTTTCAGGAGTCAGGGGTTCTTTTTCCAGCTTTGACAGATTTGCATTATGGGTTAATTAATTTTTGTCAAGGGCTTACAGAATGTCACAGAAAAAGGCACTGCCTAAATGGAAAGCCATTTTTATTAGTGCTGAGATGAGGCCAAGGAAACCAGACTTGGATCAGAACCTGTATAGCTCTAAGCCTTGGGTTGCTCGAATCTCTCATAATATTAATTAATGAATGAGACTGCAAACATTTGTTTTTCAGACAGGACTATTACCTTGATATGAAATGCCTGAAATCACTTCAAAGCAAAATATTTAAGTTGTAAATATGTCAGAGCACACTGAAAAGCATTTGAATTTAATCTCCTGAGTTGTGCTCCACACTTAGCTCTTCTCATATTGCTTTTATTATTATAATCTTGATAAAGGCACTCTGAGGTGAGAAACGGAGCTTAATTCACACCCAGTTGCAAAAGGCAGTGCTCAGGCCAAGCTCTAGTTGTGAATTATTACCCCTGAAGTCACGTCCTGGAGTGCATTAGCCACAAAATCTCCTCTCAGTGATGGGAGAGGGGGAGATAGGGAAGGAAAAGGATGCTGTACGAATGTAAATATATTTTCAAAACCAACCTACCGCTTAACCATGCCTGTTCAGGTGCCCTTCTGGCAGAAAACAACCCAGAGGGTGGGAGAGAGGGGAAAGTGCAGGTGTAAGTCATACAGGGGGAATTCAGTATCAAACTGCTGTTGGTTACATCAGCCTAGCAACTGTTTATGCAAACAATCTGGCTGACTCATTAAAGTACTGCTCTGATCAGCTATTAACTGTAACTGACAGATTAAGAGGAGAACAGCATGAGACAGATACTTCAGAAGTGAGAGCAAAACATACTGGGAGCTTCATCTATGTTTTAATTCCAGCACCCTGCTCCCCACCCCCACCCCTCTCCTTTGCCGCAGAAGCTTCGCCTGGCATGTTTCATATTGTTTAGTGCATATCTTGGCGCCCACCTAGACAGTTTTGCATTCTCGGCAGCACCCGGTGGCACCCACATGTTCATTTGACATTCCAGGGAACCCATTGCAACAGCCACACATTCTTCCTTGCCTTTTAGAGGGCTTCTTAAATCACAGATGCTCCTGTATCACCCACTGTGCTTCAATACTTCTCATGTCCCATGCACATTCTTCAGGGTCTAATCCTTTCAAATAATAGTGCTTTCCTTCAGATGCTGCCTGATACCGATGAAAAAAGGGCTGAGATAGATGCTTGCTCTTTTTCATTTCCCTAAGCTGATAGACAAGACTTGTCAAATGCAATCAAGAAAAAATAGCTCAAAACCTGCTACTATTTTATTACATATTTCATGTTCTCCATGTAGCAGGGAAGCCCCAGTCTTAAAGAATTCCCACTTTGAATCAGAAAAATCTTATAAAAGCCACACCTGTTTCTCACACAGCCCACAATGAATTTGGGGAACCCACTGCCACAGGAGGTGACAAAATCCATTGACAAAAAGGGACTTTAAGTGCATGTAGACTAATAAATAGAGGAATAGCCCACCTGAGCTAGAGAGGACGAAAGCTATAGGTTGCCAGAAGTTAACACCACAGTCTGGAAATCTGTGAACGCATTACTGGCATTGTTCTTGGACTCTGAGCATCAGCTACTGACTCCTGCTAGATGCTGGAAGCTGGCCGAGAAGGACAGTAAACTGAGCACAACATAGCTGATCTTATGGACAAACTCTGTACAAGCAGTCCGCTGTGCTAAAACCTGTGAGGCTTTTCTTACAGCTCTTGTGAAGGTCCAGAGGACAGTGCGCCTGGGGTAAATCCAACACTGCCTTAACTACTGACTGAAGCTTTGCCCCTCCTCTTTCTCCTCCCCTTTTCCTAACCCACCAGGCTGGATTTCAAAAATGGAGACACCTGAAGCCTCTCTTTTTTTCAGGTAGAGTGGGTCCCGAATGAGAAGAAAGCCTTAAGCAAACGCACCTTTGCACTACACAAGCCAAGTTCTATGACATGAATTTAATTTCCTTTTCATACAGTCCATGTCCTTCAAACACATCGCGTGGAGCCCGGGTGCGCCACACAGCATTGTCCGTAGCTGCCTTACACCTTGAAGCTGTCCAAGCAGTGGCTGGCTCCCCATCAAACCCGGACGGCAGAAATCCTTGCCAGCCTCTGCTACAGCGGCAGGCTGGCTTGAGCCGTGATCCCCTTAAACCTCTTCCCCTCTCCTGTGACATGGAGGAGGCATCTCTGACAGGGCTTCACAGCCATTAGCAGGGCTAATTAGCCACTAAGCCTGCTATCCCATTAATAGTTGCCAACAGCAGATGCCTAGTGAAGGGCAGGAGAGAAGGGTAAGTGTACACTGGTATTTCCCCAATATACTCCTCCGGTTTCAAGTGGTCTGCAGTGACTTTGGGACAGGGCTGGGATCTTTGTATTTGGGCTGTGATTTCCTTTCTTACTAGCAAACAGTTAGCCCCCAGTGTACCTCCCCTGACTTAAATAGGAAGCTTTTTGAATAATGGGGTGTATAAGCTGGTCACCATCTTGCCCACGAATGTTGCCCAAAACACTTTATTTCCTGCAGAGATAAGAATATCTCCCATCTTTATAAGTTCCACATTGAAATCAATATGGTCTGCATTTAAAACGCCCTTAAACGTGCATCTATCTATCTATAGATATATACACTGTATGTGTTTCAATACATACTGTGTATATAGTATATATTCCCACATTGTGCAGGATTAAGTGCATATTTCCACTGAGAAATAAATAAATAAACAACCAGCAATTTCTCAATTTCTTCCTGCTGTGTGGCAGTGGTGAAAATTGCTTAGAAATAGGACTATTATAAATATTCTATATATAACCACACATTGGGGAGGAGGGGGGCGAAAGGGGAGAAGGTTTGTACGTGAAAAATGTGAATACAAAGGAGGGCATAGAAACATATCCAGCCATTTCCACCTCAGTGCTATTTATAGCTATAGTGTTACGAGGTGTTTGTTTAAAGGGGCACCGACAGAGTATGGAAGGACCTAGCCCTCCTTCAAGAAGGCACGCAAACAATATTAACTTGGCGAAAGAAAGGCGTACTAATCTGGCCTGAAAAATTGTGGCTGTTCTTGCTTTTTTTCCATGTCTGTAAGAACTGAAGTTTTAAACTGTATTTGCTTCCTCATTAACACTTTTATCCCTCTAGCCTGAGGAAGTGGCTCACTGGTTTTGAGGTCGGGCCCTGAGCTGAAAAGAGAAGAAACAAGGAAATTAGCAAACATTTCTGCCACCACCCTTCCCAAATTTCCCTTCTTTACAGCAGGCATTGGCAAGGGAGTCAAATTTCAAAATGTTCTGGTTAGCTCCACAGTTGGTCGAAAGTAAAAATGAAAAATATTCACTTGAACACTGCCAGTTCTTCTGTGAATGTATTTAGTTTTGAAATTCAGTAGAAATATTGAAATAATTGGGATGAAAAATTCAACCAGCTCCTTAGAGAATACTTTGCTTCTGAAGAGTTATAGTACAAACCCCTGAAGAGCTCTCTATTGTTCCCTTGTGAGATGCCATATGGAGTAGGAGGGGTGGGAACTCAAGGGAAGAGTTATGACAATGAAAACAAAAACATAAATAAAATAAAGGAAGTTCTGTGTTCTCTGCAGGGACATGACTAAGGACTCGCCAGTCCAGCCACAAGAAATTTCTGCTCCTTGATCAGTACAGGGATAAGATGGCAACAGCACGGGCTGGTTCTTTCAGTCCTGAGATTTTACAGAAAATGTAGAGGCCAGCAAGTGAATGAGCATCCCTGGAGGCCCTCCAGCTGAGTTTGCCATGCTCTAGTCAGCACTTCGCCAGCTCAGCCCCACTGGCCAGACAAGTTCTGTATGTTTTTATTCATAATAGGGAACTGTGGCTGCCCCGTGACAAGAATAAGATGTTCTCCCCCACTCCTGCTTTGGGAAGATACTGAAGCAGGGATCCTGGTTCCTGTATGTGGCCATAACTGGAGTGAGAAGCTTCTGCAGTATGTCCTGTGCTGCTCAGTGTCAAGGGAAGACCTGTTTCTTGCTCTCCTGGAAGCACTGCAGACAGTGATGGCCAAGGATCCCCCTCGTAAGGCTGCTCTGTTGGGGCCCGTCAGGTATTTCCAGTTGTGATGTGCTCTTCCCATGCTAGCTGAAGTACAGGTCCTTACACAGTGCTCCAGCCCATTAACTCCTACCTCACAGGCATGAAATTTGGTTGCAGTCCTATTGACGCTAGCAGAAAACAGATTAGAAATAAAAACACCCATTCTTCCAACAGGAACTGCAATATGGTAATGAATATCTCTGTTCACGTCTAAGAGGCTATCTGTTTTGTAATTGCAACTGATAGCTTTTTTAATCAGCTTATAAAACCTATCTGAAAGAAAATGTTGGGCCTCAGTCTCCTCTTTCTCAATGCAATGCAAAGTGGGAGGGAATAGAGTGAGACGTGTGGGCTACTCACCTCAGTTGAATTCAGGATAGCACTAATGGGAGGTGAAAACAACACTGTGCCCGGCAGAAAATAACTGTTGCAGGAGTCTGGTCCCTACCTGAGGGTGGACAGGGGTTTGCTGCTGCAGAAGCAGGTCTCGGGTGGGGGCAGACAGCAACAGCTCTGCACCGCTCCTCTGTCCTCTCCTTTCCAAAGCTTTAGCTTCACGCATGATTTTATTAAGGCTACTGGGCCGCTAAGTCCAACAGCCTTGTTTTCTGTCTCCCAGTGGGCTTGTTGACATACAAAAGCTGTCCTGCTTTGGCTCCACGATATAGGCTGGAAATAGAGTAAAGGCATGCCTATGGGTAGGGGATAGAGTCGCAGCAGTATAAATGACTTTTACGCTGGTACGCACAGTGTACCGTGCTGTGCCGCTGTTACTGTTTTGGTGAAACCAATACTTACGCCTATATAAAAACTGTATAGAAACCTAGCCATAAAACAACAGCTATCAGATTCTGTGTTTAATTTTATGTTTTAATTGTTTAATTGTAGTGGCATTTGGCAGTCATAAATACACATTTAAAAAAAAAAAAAAAAAGACTTGAAAGAAGTTGAATCAACCTGAGAAAATAAAATATCATCCTACAAAATGCTTGATATATTGTTACTTTGATAAGTTCAAACAAGTGTGACTCACTATACAACCATTCTATCAATTCTGAACAAAAAACTGCATGGGATTATTATGCTTTTAATCCAAAGAGCTGGGTATTTGGAATTCCTCAAGCCCTTTGTGGTGTCATATTAGCTAGGCCAGTCTCTCATGAAAAGAATGTATTGTTGAATAGAGTTGAGTCCGGATCTCTGCTCCATTGGGTTGATAAAATGGCAGTTGATTTAAAAAGAACCAGCTTGTCTGGAGAAAGGATTAGCAGATTAAGAGACTGCATGTAATTTTTTTTTATGTAATGTAAAGTTACATTTCATAACTAAAAGGGATTAATTAAAACGTTAATAGAAGGAGAGATGTTATTTTTCCAGGGACAAATGCCTCACCACACATATGAACATTCGCTTTAGTTGCTGCTGCCTCAACAGTAGGAAACGAAATGCTATTCTCTGAAAGTAAAAGTTGACACAGAAAAGAAAGACAAGAGGTTTGTGTGGTGGCTCAGCATTTTATTTCCCTGTTGCACTGCACTGGATTTCAAAACAGAAAAAATTTCCCCGTGCAGCTATATATACATGTATATATATATATACACACATATGCATATATTATCCCAATCATTTTTACTTGCATTGGAGAATAGAGCAGAACTATTTTGCCCAATACGTTTTGTGGTCTAATACGATGCTTTTCTTTCTTTCCGTGCTTTGTTTCTGGTTTTTATTTAGAGATCTGAGCCTGCTTCCCTGCATGTATGTTTTCAGCAAGTTAATAGCAGTTTTGTAGTAAGGGAAGGTGGACAGGACTGTCAGTGTCCTGTTCTGTGGCAGAAATTTGCAGGAAAGTTGCAAACCTTGTCCATAAGAGCCCTCCCTGAGTACAGTTTTAGCATTGTTTATATTGAAATGTTCAAAGCAAATCACACCAGGAGAAGGTGGCAAGAAGCTGTCAAATTTACTGCCTGTGTCACCAAGTTTCAGCTCATCTTAAAACCCTGGTTTGGGGCTCTGCTGGTTTGTTCTGGTTTCTTTTCTTTCCGAGGAATGAATTTTTTGCTCTTGAATTTTGGACTCCCCAGGTTTTTCTGATGCTTTTGTGAAGCAATCCAGGAGCACTAAGCAAATCTGAGCTGGGCCCCTGCCCTGGGAGGAGGCATCTGGTGGTGTCTAGGGGCTGCCAGGGAGGTGGCCATGGCAAGCACAGCAGGCGGCCCCCAGCCCCACCGCGAGGACCCCTGGCACTGCATCCCATGGGCATCCCCTGTAGCCTGAGGGCACCTGCTATCTCATCCTACCCTCCATCTCAGGTGAGGACAGGCTTCTCAGACTAGACAAATGCTATTTATCTGTTTCATTTACCAAAAAAAAAAACCCAAACCCAAAAACCCGCCAAACGCCACCAAACATAAGTTGAAATTCACAGTTATTTTCAGTCCTTTCCCAACTAGGCAAATAATTTGAGAATTGTGCAGGAGTCTCATCCCCCCTATTAAGAATAACTACAAGTAATCTCCCTCAGTCTGTTATTTATTGCTAGCACTTAAATATACCTGTGCAATAAATTTTAATTGAGTGTTATAAACTTGTTCAATTACTGCCTGAAGCATTGGTGTACAGATGTGCATTGATAATGCCGTATTGCAACTAGAAGAAATTTCAATTCATGCTTAAACTACTCTTCCTTTCTCAAAAATTTGGACAATATGACAATATGCTTTAATAAAAAAATATGTGTTGCCATCTTTATTTAGAACAATGGCTAACCTTTTATAGTTATCTGACACTGATAATCAAATTTTTCAGAAGAAAGTACGTATCTCCTCCTAGATCACAACAGAAAACCTTAATGAGGTAGTTTCTTCCTGATCCATTCCTCAGTCGCTATTTAAACTATGCCCTGAATTAGAAGGGTTGGTGCTGGTTCTTTTCTAAGAATAACATCCCACCCATTCTACTGCAGATGTTTCCATTCACTGTACAAATGCTCAACGAATTTTTCAATCCCACCAGATTCCTGGCCTCAGCCATGTCAAGAGACAAAGAACTCCACAGGTTTTTGTAAACTGTACAAAACCCAGTTCTTTTTAACTGTTTTGAATGTACTGCAATTCACCTTCTCGGCTCCTTTTCTTATTTACTTCTATGTACCCTCATCTGAACAGTTTCTTTCAAGAAATTATTCTTTTGAGAACTTTTGCAGGCATCTAATTATGCCTGTTGTCCGTCTCCCAGCTGTTTCTATTTATTCTGTATCCTACTTGCGTAGGAGTGACCAATATCATGGGACACTGATACAGTATCTTTATATTTTCAATATCGTGTTCCATACTAGTTTGGTTTTTTCCCTACCACTTCTCTGGTGTTTTTCTTAGCCACTGCTGTAGACTGAAGAGTGATACCATTGAATGTTCAGTTACAGACCTTTTTTTTTTTTTTCCCCTTTCCTAAGTGGTAACTTAGATATGGGCTGTCTAAATACTCTTTTGAAGAGTCTCTTGGAGTAGTCAGCCAGGAATTTCCACCCTGCCCCTCAGGTTTCCCTTTTACTATGTAGGATTCCACTAAAACCATTCAGCCACCTCCAGCTTAGCCCAAATCAGCTTTTCCTGCCTTACTTTTCACTTTTGCAACTCTAAGGTAAATATATTTAAGCAACTACAAAACCCTAGGCACAGCACTCAGTTTTTTTGCCACATTAAAAACTGAGTATTTACTTCCCATCTCAGGGTACGTCTATGGGGGGTGATTTTTACTCACACCTAATCCACGGCAGTCCTTTACCAGTCAGCCCTTGAGTACTTGGCTTCCTTCGTAGCCTCTTGTTAGGGACTTTGTCCAAAGACTTTCTGCATGTCTGTATGAATTATGTCAACCAGTTCTCCTTTATTCACTAGTTTGTTGACCTGTTCCCAAGTGTCTATTATAGAGATGTGAATTTCCTTTACAGGAGCAGCATTGGTTCATCTGTATATTATCAAGTAGTTGTTACGGAATTCTGTTTTAAATAATCTCTTCATTCAGCCTGCCCAGTGCTTAATTAATCCTCACTGATTTGCAATGTGCAGGATGAACATTTCCAAAGAGGCAGCCTTTGCAGGCTTCCTATAGCGCAGCTGATTCGAGCAGGATTATCACTTTTTTTCAATAGCTCAGTCACGTCTTGCACATATCACAGGTATGTGCTTTCTGATCCTTCTTGTAACTTCTTGCTCTTCTACTGCTTGTATTATGGCAGCGGAGAGAAGCCATAAACCAGACCTCCATGGCGTTGAATACTGCACAAAACCAAACTAAAAGATACAGTCCGTCTCAAACCTCCATCCCTGTCTTAATGCTTCCTTCTTTGTCACTGCATTGCATCTTCCCCTACTATCCACTGTCATAGGAGTTAATAAGTAGGTATGGCTTTTATTTGTTTGCAATACTGTTATTTTCCTTAAGTGTTCTTCTAACCTTCCGCAAGCGTAGTATTTCCTTTGCAGTCCCACTGTTTCTAGCAAATCAATAAATTCTCTGCAAGTTGTTTGCATCTTTATGTGCTCTTCAAATTCCCCATTAGCCTGCCTAATTTCCATCTTGTATTTTAGCCAGTATTGTTTATATCCTATTCTGCTAATGTCACTAGCGTTGTTTTTCCATTTTCTGGTGATATTTGTGCTGTGAAAAGCACAGTCTGATGGGATTATTACCCCTCCTTAAAGTGCTGCTGAAGTGTAAGGGATGAATGGCTGACAGTATTAATGCTACATTCAAATTGTCTAGCACAATCCATTGCAGAGAGATGTTGGAAAAGTGCAAAGTAAAAATTTGTCACTTATTATTAATTAATTCATCCCTTTATCACATAACCTGTGGGAGTCAGATTTCTTCCATCTTGGAGCCCAAAGAACAGCAGTAACCTTAGGGTTAAAGCTTTCTCTAGCTCTACAGGGCACCGTGATAAGGCTTCACCATATCCTTATATCATTTTATGCAAGCCAGACAAGGTGATTTATAAGTTATTCTCCCTGAGCTTCAATTAATTTCACTTAGGACATTTTCACAGTTGTACAATAAATGTTTAAATTAAGACATTTCCCTGGTCCCCACCCTGCCATGGAATAGAACTGAATATTAACTGGTTATTGGGTGCCATTCACGGCCTGTGCAATTACAGATAAGAACATCGATCTGGCAGGAAAACAAATTGGCTCTTAAAAGAGGGTGGTTTGGATCTGACAGGTTAAGATGATTAGGCATCTCTCTAATGGATTCTGTGTATTACTCCTGGATACAAGCAGGAAGCAGACATCCACCCCACTCCTGGGTACCAGACAATTACCTGCCCTCATGCAGGAAACCCAACTTGCAAATTGCCTACTAAGTTTCAGGCCAGTTCTTGGCTCCTTAAATTAACCTTCCTGGTTATCCTGTTGCAATAGAAATTTATCACACTGGGCAGATAGAGGAATATTTTAAGGGAAATTTAGAGCAAGTGATACTATCTAATGAATGGTGTTAAGAATACACCATGTCACACACACACTATCATCTGGTTGGAATTCTCAAGAAAAGAGAGGGCTTTGCAACAATTTTTAGGCACATGGGCAAACAGACAAATCTGTCAGGGGTCTGGAGGATCTGTCACTGTCTTACAATTTACAGAAGGACATCGCTGCAGTTGTGAGAGAGAGAAATCAGAAGTATTACACTTCCTCTATCTCTTCCTTGGCCTGCAGCAAATCATATACCCTTTCTTTGTTCTATTTGTCTTCAGGGAGTGCTAAATCATGGGAGAGGCAGGTATTTACTAAGAAAGGTAGAGGTTGTCAAGAAAACCAGAGTTTTGTGAAAACTGCTATCTTGCAAAGTCAAAATATTTTCTGGGAGGGTTTGGTTTTTCTGCAGATGTGACATAACCCAGGGCACCCTCTCTGATTTCCAAGTATAACCCTGGAGAGCTGCTAAAAACTCTGACTCTCAGGCTGGAGAAACACACCAATAAAGCTGACCCAGCAGACTGCCTTAGATCTGGGACCTCTGGGTTTTTGCAGCAGTAAACCAATGGAGCTGCCCTTGGGATCAATTCCAAATAAGGGAGGACACTAAACTCCGGGAATTTTATTCCCTAATAAAGTATGAAGTTACCGAAACACTAAAAACTTCTGGGGACCTGAATTACCATCCTCGTCCCAGATCATAATGAAAAATCAAGTATGTGTGTATGTATATACATTCTAGAAAAGAGAGATTCCGCAGCTTTAAAAATAGCAGAGACTTTTAACTTTTCTTTAGGAGAAACTCTGTAACGTACAAGCTCAAGCATGGCCACCAGCAGCTGTACCTTTGGCAGCCACACCAAGGCGTTGTTCTAGTTACTCAGACGTGTTCGGATTTAACCAGACTAAACTCTACCTGCACTGATTTTGCGCTGGCCAAAGATGGGCCCACAACAAAGATTGGTCTGAAAATAATCTATCTATAGTTCTGCACAACTCCAGGGTAGGACAATCAATTCTACTCATTTCTTGTCTTCAGAAAGGTCACTGGTCATGTTATTAATGTGCTACAAATAGAGGCTACAGGTTTCCTTTGCAATTGCTGGCTAATCTAGTTTTTCGTTTTCCCACAAAAGAGAGAATTCTTTTCACCGGTAAATATTCTGTCATGGAGGTATGACCCTTTTACTGTAAGGACTTGAGACATTAAATTAAAATCACCTTATGAAAATCTTAGTAGTGTTATTCATAGGATCGTAGAATCATGGAATCGTTTAGGTTGAAAAAGACCTGTAAGATCATCAAGTCCAACCGTTAACCTGGCACTGCCAAGTCCACCACTTAACCATGTCACTAAGCACAACATCTACGTGTCTTTTAAATGGCGGGATGGCGATTCGGTCACTTCCCAGGGCAGCATGTTCCAGATAAGCCTTTCAGTGAAGAAATTTTTCCTAATGTCCAATCTAAACCTCTCCCGGCGCCACTTGAGGCCAGGGGAGTCACAAGACCCAAGAATGGCATTTACATACAAATAACTTAGTCACTGTTGGTGGCAGTGTTAGTCCTGTTAGTATCAAGAGTCCCACTTCAGCCTGGACAGAATTATCCACACAGGTGGCTTTCTATCAAGGATAAATTTGGCCCGGACTGGCAATTATACCATACAGAGAATTGAGTTTCTTGATCAGGGCTCTAGGCTTAAATTGATAACAATCTCATACAGGAAGATATCCTGTTCCCAACTAAGTGACATTATCACTGCCATGCTTTTGTTCTGCCCACCCACCCACTCTCTGTCCAGTCTCCATTGGATTTGCCATACAGTCAGCAAAAATGTTGCTATTTTGATTTTGATGATAGTCATAATGAAGCATGACTCATCATAGGGGAGTGTGAATTCTCATGACACCAGATATTCAGCCATCTCACTACAGCACATCAGGAATCAAATTCCTCATGGGGACAAACCTCAGGGAGAAAAACAAAACAAATCAGAACCCAAATATCATCAAGTTGTTACTTTCCATTGCTTGTAATTCAGAACGTTATTTGCAAGGGGGCTTGCTAGATTTCCTTCAAGTATTAGCTTCTCCTATAGGGTAAAAAATACGAAGGGCTTGAATTTTTTTTCACATTCATATTTTTAAAATGAGAAATGCATGTAATGTTTTTCATTAGTGAAGACAGTAAGATGATGAAAAAGAATGAGTAAATATGAAAAATAATAATTCTCCATCTCCTCTCTCATTTTATGAATATTCTTGCTCAGTTTTGGAAAAACTAATGAAGTTACAAAGACAAAGAGGTTCTGATTTTTTTCTCCAGATTCCTCCCCTGTGTTGTGGGCCATTTGTAGCTACAATGAAAGACATTTTCCACTCAGTTAATCCAGAGACTAAACCTTCCAAAACTCTCTACGTGTTTTGTGTTAAGAATACATTGTGAGATTCTGTTATCAGTGCAGCTTGAGATACTGCAGTGACATCAAATCTTGCAGATAATACAAGCTGAGCTGCATTCAGAAAGCACCTGATAAAACCAGCAGAAATTCAGAAAATCCACTTTTTTAACCGAATGACCTCCTTGTCTCTCCCCAAATCTATGTCTAGTTCTTGACTTTTTATGAGCAGTTTGGCTTTAGACTTGATCCAAAGCCCTTGAAATCATTTGAAAGATTCCTATTGACCTCAGCAAGTCTAACATCAATCCTGAAGACTACAAAGGAGCTGTTCCATCTTTAAAATACAAATATGAAGATTTGTGCCAAAAACATTTCTCATTTCACACTTACAGCTGCCACTTGTCCCTTGATATTTCTGTGGTTCTCTGGAAACTGACTGCAGTGTTCAACCATAAATCCCTACCTTGTCCTCAGTGGTTTCCGAATCCTCCTGATTCTGCTCTAGTAAAACCAGTGGCAGATTTGCCGAAGAGGTAAATGGGAGGAGGATCAAACCCTTAATGAACACCATTTGTTAAGTCTTTCGACTTAGCAATGCAGCATGTGCCACTTTAAATAAATGGCTGCTCGTTCTATAGCAAAACATACAAACAAAGCAGTTTTAGTGCAGAATAATCACAAGGAAAGACACTTTATAAATTCTAGCAGTGGAATGCGATCATGATAAAAACCACAAATGGACCCAAAAGGGGTTGTGGCAATTTAAGCCAGATTCATTAAAATCTGTGCACAGTGTTACAAGTTTTGGATTGTGCTGAGCTGGGCTTTAACCGTGTGAATCAGCCCATAGGGCTACACCAGCTGAGGGTCTCAGCTCTTCACAGCAGCATGTACAGAGTTTGAAATATCCACCCGAGCACTCCGTGACATCAGTCAGGAACCTCTCTGATGGGCATCAGCTTCGCAGAGCTTCCTTGCAGGACTTGCTCAACTTCAGTGCTAGCAGGAACGTAGTTATTCCTTCTTTAGATTGAGTTCAAATTGTGACTGATAGTTACTTAATTTATTTGTTTTAGTTGAGCTGGTCCATTTATATAAGTAGATTCAGTACTCACAAAAGCAGGCCTATTGATCAAACCTGACCTATTTTCTTGGTCCACCCACCGATAATGTACCACACAGCAGCAGCACCACAAACCTACACTCCCCTGCTCCGCCAATATCCCTCATTTGCTCCAGCCATTACAAGACGCATGTTCAGTGTTTGAGGCCTGTTCAGTCATTGATCTTATTAATAAAATTGTCAATGGGAATAGATGGGTAAATTATTATCAATTGCAGAGACAGCTTTGGTAACACAGACACATCACCTAGACTGTGCTTTCAGGGCTGAAAGCAGCAACTCATTTTTCATAGGCCATAGAGCAGCCAGCCAGCAAGAGCTCCCTTTGGTTGTAATTCTGCATATTCAAAGGAAGACTGTAGAAATTAAGCATACTACCTGCATTTATCTATAGAGAACCCTGCACTGCTTAACCCCGTAGTGCTTGAGCATTTCAAAAGAGTTGAAAAATACTATCCTCAACATCTCGATGAAGAAAAATATTTTTAACTTCTTTTAACAGAATTGGGCACAAACACATGAACAGACCAAATAATTCCATAGAAAAGCCAGGGTCAGAACTCAGATCTCTTAAAACGTAACCTAGAGCTTTAACATCTTGCTCCTTGTTCCATCCAATGTCCTTCTTTGGAAAAAAAAAAAAAAAAGAAACAAACAAGGCTGCTCAGTGGAAAAGCTGTACAGCTTCATAGCCCTGTTCCAGGGCCCATGGTCCTCCAAGCCTTTTTTAATATATTTCTTTATTGAAAGCCAGCACCCATATTCTGAGGAATTGAAGTCAACATTCTGTGTGACACTCTTTCTTCCGAAATAATATTGTAGAAATTCGGTATTTATCAGAAGAGATTAATTGAATCCCAACAGTACTGTACATCAAATGAAGAAACAGGGCCCCTATTTATCTCCTAAAGTTCTGAAAATGAAAAACATCTAATCACTAGTTCCCTTTGATGAATGCCTCATTGTTCGCCTCTATGGAGAGGCATTTTATATGGCACTGGCAATACAGTGTTGCTGGGGGGGGCTGGGGGGGCGAGAGTTGCAAGATTGCTTTGAGAATTTAAGTATAATTACATTTACGTCCAAGCAGAAAGTATAAGTTTCCATGATACAGTATTTTTCCTTTTTTTTTTTTTTTTTTTCCTTCCCGCCCAAGAAAAAAAAATTGTTCCTAAGGCGGAGCAAGCGGAAACTAATACAATTAAATACTTTGCTTTGCCTGCCAAGGACATTTGACTGCTACTGTGCTACATCAGGTATGTAATGAAAGGCAAATGACAACGAATCTTAATGTGGTGGGGAGCTTGGGTAACTGTAGTTTTATGTCAGGGATAGCTTGCTAGAGAAAAGCTGCATTGTATCTAGGATTAGCAGAACTGCAGGATTTCATTAATGACCGTACAGCTTTTTAGCAAAACAAAGATAGTTAGGGAGTAAAAAGAGAACATGACTAGAATGTGTACCACTAATTGGAAATGTATATTATCTTACTTTGTCAGGGAGGAGGCACTGGGGTGCTCTATATTGTCATCTGAAGAATGTCAATTTGTACAGAAGTTTTTCCCAGGTTGAGATGCTGGACTGTGAGGCAGGAACAGACTGGGTTTAAAGCAGACACATTTAACAGGAAACATACTGGAGTCAGATGGGAAATGGGTTCCCATCCTGCCAGTGTTAGAGACTGCAAATCTCCACCTCCTCACCCTGCTGAACCAAGAAGAAAGGGACAACCTCAGCAGGTTTTGCACACAGATTGGATTTCTGCCTTTTAAAAAACCATTCCTCTCTTGTCAAACTATCAACTACATTTGCAAAATGGAGCAGCCTTTCAGACCAGAAAAGTAGACTTCTTGGACATCCACGCTTTTTTCAAACTCATCAGCAACACTTTCACAGGCAGCTTCACTTCTAGTAAGTCATCATTTTCATTTGCAAAACAAACTTCACTGGGAAGCTACAACTCTTATTCTACATGTATATTACCTTGAAAAGTATTAAAACCAGCAAGAATTTCTGCACTGCTCATTCTGTAACTGAGCTTTATATTGGCCTTTATTTCTCAGTCTTTAATTTAGTCTGCTGCCTCTGAACTCAGAGCTTTCTTTTTTTTTTTTTTTAAACCTACAGAAAATACAAGATGTCTATGGTCATATCCAGCAACTGTTTACTCAGGACAGTGAGAAAAATAAATGTGAAAGAATAAGAAAACCCCCTTTCTTGCAAAACCTGAAATTATTAATGGGACAGATCCTCCTTGTACACTAAGCTCCCTTTGCAGGGCTTGAGGGTTTGAAATTTACACCCACTCAAATGCTTTGCTACATGGTCAAAGTGGTGTAAAATAGCTCAAGTCAAATGACAATTAAGCTTATTACTCGAGACAGCTTTTTTTTTTTTTTAAACTGCTTGCCCTTGACCAGTAGGCATAAGGGGGGAAGGGAGGGAGGGAGGGAGGGAGGGAGGGAGGAGAGACTCCTTAAGACAATTTTGAAACAGTCCAGTACTTTCCTGATCACTTTGCAAAGTTGAAATATGATTACAACCTTTTTGCATACAGAAAGAACCCATTTAAATGAAAAATTAGCTGCCTTAACAGGTCAAGCACATAGTTACATTAATGTTGTGTAGAACAATAAATCAACTTCGATCTCCAATTGAAAAAAATGCTAATTTAGTTCAGTGATTCACTGATTGTACTTCCCGTGCGCCCCGGCGATAGAAATCTTTCCTTTTTATTTAATGCGAGACAGTGATTTGACGGCCCTCCTAATGGTGCTTGCAGACTATCAGCATTTCAGTGGAATTCTGATCATGGTTTTAATATTCCATGCAGCTTTGCCCCCTCTGATTTCATGCTGAAACATTAACAAGAGCTGACACTGGAGATTAGAAGCAGACAGCTGGAATGCCAGGTCTTTGTTGCAGCATGGACATGAGCCAACATCGTTCAACCGCAGCCAAGAGGGACCTGGGAAAGTCTTCTTAAGAAGGGGAGGTAGAAAGGGGGAGACAAGGTAGTTTACTGAAGGGCATATACAAGTAGATAATTGCAGAGTCCTTTCATCTCTTAAAGCCAAATTCTAATCAATCCTGGTTTATTAAGGGGAAAGAGGGTCATTAAAGGTAAATTTTGCACGGGGAAAAAAAAAAAATCACCATTTAAACTCGGCAAGCATAAAAGTTTGCATAGAAAGCAACTGCATGTCCACAGTCACCTCTAATTTGTCTGCCTAACAATCATGATTATTTGCAGTGCTTCTATTTGAAAATGCAGTGCCGGTCTCCTTTTATTTTTTTTAAAAAAAAAAAAAAGAAAAAAGAAAAAAAAAAAAAGATTTAATCCCTTTAGTTCCAGGTGAATAAATTGAGAAATAAAACTGGATTTATGTTCTGGTGCAGTGTGTGAACTGTAAATTCCCAGGCAAAAAGGAGTAAGTAGTATAACGCACCATTCTTGTGTCTAATAAATTGTTTCCTGAGAACAGAGACTGAATAAAGATACATAATTTCATCCAAACCATGAGGCAACTTTTATTCTTCACACATTCTTCAGAAACTTACAGAGAAGACAAGGGATGCTCTGTGGCAAAGCCATGTGGGTTTTGTGGGCTATTCTGTGATGTTTTGGGTGGTGGTTTTTCTTTTAAGTAAGAACTTCGGGAGTGTAAAAGTTGCAAAGAACAAACAGAGCAGATATTCACACAAACCCAGGCAGCGATAAATTCAAATTGATAAGCCAAGAAATAAATTTCAAATGAAGGAAGGACTGGGGGAAACTTCTAGGGAAGAAGGTTATCACTGAAAATGATACACCTGGAAAAGTGTGGTAGCCCAAGGAGCAGAGCTCAAGTAAGTGGTTTTTCCCATCTTGACCAAACATATGACCTTGGGCAAGTCACTTATTTTCTGCATCTCCCCTTCAAGCTTTCTTCTCTCTTAACCGTGTGAACTTTCTCATCTTCTACAATGAGCCTCGATGCCTTGGCTTCTCTCAGCTCGAGCACACAGTAATACCAATTATTTCCCAAAACAACATTCTCGCCCTCGCTACAGTTATCAGTATTATGAAACTGAGTCAGGTCACCTACCGCGCTCAGTGCTACCCAAACACATAGGAGCTTGCAGTCTAAAGAGTAGGAACAGATGTAGGAGAGAGAGATGCAGATGAGGAGCCCAGTCCCAGTCCTGCTGCAGCTCCTGCCAGAGAGCAAACACATCCAGGCACGGGCCCTCTTGACTCCAATGACTTTATGCTCGGGGAGAGGGGTTCACCAGCATGGGGATCTTTACAGAGTGGGGACTGGAGTGATTAATGTGATGGCTGGCCTTTTATTTACTTATTTAATAATTCCCATCTGCCCCTCTCACTAGCCGTTCCTCCTTCCCTTCCTTTTCAATCTTAAAGAGACACAGAATAATAAACAAAGAGCAACTATTTGCTCTAATAATCAAAATGCAATCTACAGACACAAAATATTAGTAAAGACTGTGTGAATGGAAAGCATTCTGTTTAATATACTTCCCGTATATATTTCTTTCCACCAAAGTCATAAAACTACTTCCTGAAAATGATTTACAATTACCTTCTGCCTCCTTTGATTTCTGTACAAGCCTGGAACAACTCTCCAAGCTCTGTAGAGTCAGCCCAGATTTACAATTGTTAATTATTAATCCTCGTAACAGCACCTATCAAGTCAGTAGTACAAGCATAATTGGGTCTGCCAAACAGATGGGTAAACTAAGGCACAGGGAAGAGTAAGGGCAGCCTCACCAGCAAGGATGTAGCTCATGTTCCAGTGATCATCTAGTGAAGGTAAGACGACACAGAAGATTCAGGGTCAATCTAGGAAGACCAGTCTACAGGTCAGGAACAGCAGAACACCTACCCACAGGAAAGCTCAGGTGAACTTGGGGGGCGGGGGCACGTCTGAGCTTAAATAGAGCTGTGGGGTCAATGGGCAGCAGGGTGCTTGGGTGGATGCCACAGGTGAGGCTGGGCAAGGCCATTAACACCTGCTGGTGCTCTCTAGTCCCAGACCAATTGCAAGGGACAGTTTAGTGACCTGCTAACGAGTTTCTTCCCCTGGCTGATCACCCTCATTTTAACTAACTAACTAACTAACTAACTAACTAAGTGTGCTGTTCATTCCCATTTTTAATTTGCCTGGCTTGCTAACAGGCTTTTATGCTTATCTCTAGGAGATTAAATGGCCTTTCGGTATCTAGCGTTTTCTTCTCATGAATGTACCAGCAGAGTGCCAGCATGGAGTAATCAAGTCCTCTCTCTCTATTCTTTTTCCTAAATAGACAGCTCTTTCAGTCTGTCACTGAGAGACACTTCCTTTACCCCTCAAACTACTTCTGTAGCTCTTTATAAAAACAGTGTTTGTACCAGAATTACATACAGCACCAAATCCTGTAATGACTTTGTGTAAGGGTGGAAATACCCTTCCTCTTGCTACACCCTGTCTTCACATCTGCCTCCTTAAAGGCCTGCATGAGACCTTTAGCCAGAACCTCATGTGGCAGCCTGCACTGAAGCAGTGTCCAGTCTGACCCCTTCAGCCTTCACAAGCTCACTTCCAGAATTTTGCACCCTTTTTGCAGGGCTGTTTTGCGGTCCCATGCAAAGTTAGTGTTGCACTGACATCTGTGGATTAGGCCCGTAGCCCCTGACCAGGGACAGGAATAGATTAGAAATCTGCCAGCACAGACATATTAACAGGAGTGGGGTGTACATACTTGATATTTTTTTATGCTAGAAAATACCTATTTAATACCAATACAAATAGTTCCTACAGCTCTAGACCTTGCTGTCGTACCTGATCTTTCCAGTCCAGTTCTGGCAAAGCAGCTCTATTTCTTGCTTCCCTGTAGGGCCCTTCTACGTCTTTCTGTTTGATCTCACTCCCCCGGCATTACCCTTTCCACAGCCACACAATGCTCCTAGTGATGTCCAGGCCCTTGTTTTGGGATCTTCTGAGGAAGCGTTTTGCTATGTAAATGCAAAACATTGTCACTGTGGTAATGCCTCCTATTGTATCTGCTTTCCTTCTGTTAATTGGTTCGTTGTTGTCTAGACTTGAGCTCATTACAAGGAGTGCTAAAGCTCAGCATCATTTACTTTGTAGCTAAGTCAATCTGTGAACCAAGTGGTAGGGTTCCAGATTGGATAAGGAAGACATTCTCGCAGATGGAAATAGCCTGGGAAGAGAAAATAAAAGCTGAACTAGGTAATGAACGGAAATGGAACGGCCATCATTGAATCCACGACTACCATTGACCTTTCTCAGATTTACATCATTATCTAAAGTTCACCAGAGACCTTCCATGCTTGTTATCATTATCCCTCATTAGAAGTCACTCTAGAAACATTAACAAGCTTCTGAAATGCTTGGCTAATTGCTTTAATAAGGCTATATCAATACTAAGCGATAGCTCCCATGATTAGATATAAGGCGGAGCCCCTTCAGGCTATGTCTTCCTGGGTTTTACGTGCGGTGTTGAGGGGGGCCTAAGGGAGAAAAGAAAAAGATACTACTTTCAGGGTAAAGCACTCACACTGGACATAAAATGCTCTGATGTTGCAGGTTGCAGCTCTATTTTAAATAACCGGGGATACACCATTCAAGTCAACAGAAGATATGAACATTTTCTAGAAGACAACTACATGGCTCTTCATCTAGAAATGCTTTGGTGCATGTAAGCAATCCAAATTTAGAATGGGAAGGTTGGTGAGCTTCCAAAGCAAGCCATTTCTCGTACAGCTTAACAAAATAGATTTTAAAAAAAACAACATATATTTCTCTGGGCTTGATGCTCAGCCATCACAAACCAGTGCAGCTCAGTTTTACTGCAGCAGAACATCCTTGATTCATACCAGGTAAGCATCTGGCCCACAACGACTCTGAGCACTGTTTCTTTTAAAGATGGACCACATTACTGGAGAACAAAGGTGGACCACATCTGCAAACACATACATGTCAACACAGGCACAGCAAACTGCTGTCAACCCTGAAATCACTTAGCAGTCATGCTCAGAGCCCATGAGCCAGCCAAAACACAGAACTTGAAATGCATCGTTCCCCATAATCAGTGCTGGAAATAAGCAAATGAGCCAGGGAAAGTTTCCTCCTATATTCAGCTACTGTCATGCTGGGCTGGATGTAGGAACATATTGCACTTCCCATGAGCTGTCAGTCCAGCTCCTTTCACCTGTACTGAGTTTAGACATAAACACTTTATAACAAACATTTATTTCGTTACACTCCACCTCCACTCTCCTCAGTATGTGTCCCAAATTTCCATTAATGCTCACAGGATGCTTCCAGGGGAGGGCATAGTCCTTCACAAGATTCTGTCAGTATGAGAATGAACCACTTCTGTGCTACCTGTCACTTACTCTGCTTTCTAAAATGAAAGGATGAAATAGGTACCAGGAACTAGTGCACCAACATTAGTTATCTGCACACTCCTCATCAGCTCTCATTTGCTTTCAATGCACAAACTTGGAATCATTTTAAATGGGGGAAAAAAAGGAAAAAAATACACATATAAAAACCATCAATACATATTTAATGAGATTTGATAACTCTAAATTTACTCAGATCGATCTCAGCGAAGTAAGCCTGTTCAAAGTTACAGTGACTTGAGTAAGATTGCATGAGGATGCACAAATACAGTTTGTGTGGACTAGGAAAGACTTGGGCCTCAGACTGCTCTCAGCTCTGCTGTGAACTTCTGGAACTGTGAACAAAAGCGAAGAGTTCAGGTCTAAAATAATGGAAGGTTTTTCTTCTGTGGAACCATGACTAAGCTTAAAAGGCCTCCTGAGCCTTTCTGCCAGCCTCAGTCCCCTTGTCAATCTGACTCCGAGTCCCCAGTTTTGGAAAGGATATCTGTGTAAGTGTATGGGAAACTTTGAAAAGTCAGTAATTAAATCAAAAGAAAGCTGAAGAAAGAAGTCAATGAGACTTTATCTTTATGGGCCCAAATAAATCTCTAGCTTCTGACGATGATCTTCTGGAGCCGAATGTCTCTTTTTTTACAGTCTTAGAAATAGAGGCACAGAACAGCAGAGGTGAAGTGACTAGTCCAGTGCCTCATCATGAGTCAGAACATTAATGAATGTCTGAAATATTAACATCAGTCCCCTTCATCAACCACAGGGCATCACTGCCTGCTAATAAAGCCAGGCAGGGGAAATACCTTTTTTCCTCTTGATATTCTCTACTTCTCCTAACCCCACAAAATCCTTGTCTACTTTGTTTTCTATATAAAAGAGGCCAGGGCTAGAATGGCTTACCTACAACTGAGTACATCATTAGATCATTGATTTACTGAAATTATTAAATTAAACAATGCTACAGTACTACGGCAAGAACTGGCCTTTTTGAAAGGATAAAATGGGATCCGTGGAGTTAATATGTCAACTCCAAGGAAGGTAAGCACAGCTGCAGACTCAGGCAACAGGTCTACAGTGAAAGCAAGACAAGAGCAACCAGCATTTTGGGGCACAAGTAGGGGCATGGACTAGCTTAGGGACAGGGGCCTCTCGCAGCAATAAGGCATCCCACAGGAGCAGCCCAATGAGCTATTTTTGCAAAAGCATTCAATTTGGCATCGCAGTCACTTTTCGCTAAGTATCCTACTTTCCGTGGCGGAAGTCACAGTAGAAGTGAACCAGTGTCTGTGAGAGAGAGGGGTAGAGAACGTGCAATCAGCTCACGTTCCTCTCACTTCTGTATGCATCATGTTATTAACTTTAATGGCACTACCCTGTCTTCTATGAGAGAAAGAGCAGCAGAATCAGGCCATTAGAGAGCAGAACAGATAGAGCAACCCTCCTATTTAATGGCAGCAATGACTCAGCTTCATTATGGGTACAGCACCACCTTATTTCAGGAAATGAAGAGTTCTAAGAGCCAGATATTTACATTTACTGTTTATATCCTCCCTTCAGGGACTGGTGCTGAAATGAGACACTTCTCTGACTAGAAAAAGTAGAGTTTCATCAAAGAAGATCAGATACCTCTAGGATAGACGCTGGTACTTCTAGAAATTGTTATGTAAAGGTGACAAGATGAACATCAGCTTTGCTTGGTAGCTCTCACTGCTGATCTTTCCCACAGGCATCAAGAAATGCCTGTGCAGGACCAAGCTGCCTCTGAGGCTCTAGCTGGCAGAAAGACACTTCACTCTCAGTGGGACAAAACCTTCAGATTTTCAGCAACAGTGACAACTTGTGCAATTAGTTCCGTGTTTTCCGAGACACAAGTCTGCAGCACATATAAAATGGAAACAATAGGGCCCTCCCAAAATAGACTGGATTTCATAACAAACTAAATACTGAGCTATTGTCAAAGAGTGCTATTGTATAGGGCCATGGCAGAACATTTGGCTCCAATACTCAGTAGTGAAGGCCACGCCTATTGCATTATAAAAAATGCTATGGCATCAGTTTTCACTTTGTGATGGTGTTTACTCGGCAGATAATAGCAGATAATTCCTCCAGCCGTTCTGACAGCTTCAGCTGACCAACATATCCAAGCTCAGGTTTCGATACGAATGCAAAAAGGAATGTTTTTGGTGTGTTTGTTTTTATTTGTCAAATCTCTGTTAGCAATTTTAGGGGAAAAAGAAGCTGTAAATAAGAGCATGGACTGAGGGGCATTTTTAATATTAATGAACTTTTAAAAAAAAATTGAAAAGAAGTTGGCTTTTAAAAATTAAATAAAGAAGATAAAGTCCTCTAGTTTTGTTTTTGGCAGTGGATCCTTTATTAATAGTTTCATTTCAGCTTCTACAACTTATATTAGCATTCTTGAGATGAAGTGGTTGTAAGCCAAACAGTCATCAGTTCCCTTCTAGACAACATACCTGCTTTGAATTGAGCCTGGCAGTAAATATCTTAAAGGTACACTTGGAGGAAGTGCATCACTTTTAAGGCAAGCCTGCTGAAATGAAATGAGCTCTGAGGATGAGGTGTTGCTGAATGTGATTACACACAAAACTGATGGCTTCCACTAGAAAAAGACAGACGCACGGAACCGCATCCAAAGCCAGCTGAAGTCCATCAAAAGACTCAGCAACCACTGATTTTAGTGACTTTGGGATTAATCCCTAAGTTTACAAATTACCAGAAGCAAAAGAACAAAATTTTACCTCCCCAATAATCCTAAACCTTGTTTGCAACATTTTAACAAAACAAAACAAAATTCTCCAAGACCTTTTTGTTTCTGGATCATCCCAGCCCATGGTCCATGAAGTGCATTATTCTGTTGTTGATCTTGTTTATGCAGCCACAGTCTGGAAGCGAAATAGTTACCAAACTATTTAAACTATTGTGTGTGGGGAGGATCAAACCAGCGTTTTTGTTCATCAATTCAGATTAAAAATTTAATTTCATGGTACAATGAACCCATACAGAGTTATATCTATTAAGGTCACCTATTTCTTGTACTTCAGCTTACTTTAGGTATTGATGACTGCAAAACTCTTTAGAAGATAAGAATCATGGCTTCAGACTTCTCAGCTCTCACAGTTTTCATGTTAGACACAATTTTCCTGATTCTCAAATACCTTGGACTTTATGTTTGCAAGTGAGGGGGGGAAAAAATTAAACTCACTCACTCTCTTTCTCTCTCAGTTGCTGCCTGGAATTTTTAAATAACGGAGATCTGGCTTTAATTGAGGCTTTCATTGTTTGAAAAGGAGCTACAAGTATTTCTAAACTAAAATATTTGCATAGTTTCTTGCTCACTCTGCTAAATCCTGAGAGGTGCTGGATGTCTCACTGAACTGTCCCTTCTAGAGAACACAATTACTATCCTGTTGCTGTAATAGAAAAGATTTGAAGAAAGGTCTTCTGAATACATATTTAACATCTAAATATTTTCCTTGCTGTCTTTGGGCCAAGTCCTTATTCAATTGTTACTCAAACAAAACTCCCATTCATGTCAAAGCAAGCCAGCCTTTCATTAGCTCAGGAATTTAGCAAATTTGTGGTTAGTGCATCCAGAAATTGGTAGCATTTAATTGATCAAATAAAATAATTTTTAAAAGGGATTTTCACCACTGAAACAAAGATGTGTGGCTATTTGGAAACACTTCAGAATAAACTCACTGGTTTAGCCAATTTTTTTTTTTTTTTTCCCCCCCACATCTCTGGCTCTTGAGTGCTTATTCCTGGGTACTCTCAAACACATTGCCTGTGAGAAGTGGTGTTGTCCCAGTGATCTGTGACTTGGGAGGTGATTTTTGATATAGCCATCCCAGACCCACAGGGGGCCTTGAAGAACAGGTCCTTGTGATGTCCTGATAGTGAAATGGAATCAACCACAGGATAGCGTGTTTTTGGAGGCAGATATTACTATCATCTTTGCTCTGAGCCATAAAGTACAAAGTATCATACATGACCTGCCTGTGAATTTATCTGCACAATTTTCTCAAAAAATCAATGCTATCTTACTCTCCTCCTTGTTTTCCTCTAGGTGTGAACAAATACTTGGTTCAATTATTTTTTCCAATAATTTTCCACGGGCTGGCACTGAAAAGACTAGTCTGTGATTCTCCGCTTCCTAGGCTTCACGCCTCCCCTTCACAATTTTTTTTTGGAGTTACGCATCATGTGTGTCCTTCCACAGTTGTTTCTTCCCTCATCCTCCATGTGCTCTCAGAGATAGTTGTAAACTGTACAGAGATTGCACCAAGCAGTCTGTAATTATTGGAGGATGAACTTCATCAGGCCAATAACATTTCAGATGTCTAACTTCCCAGCACCATCCAAAAACAAACAAAAAGAGGCACTAAGTTCAGATTTTTCACAATCACGCAGTATCATCACTCTACTTTCACTGTGCAGGAGATCAACTTTTCCCTTGGTCTTTCTCTTGTTTCTAATGAGTTTACAGCCAAATGTTGAGTTGTGTTTAACTGCAGTTCCTTGAGATTAAGGAGAAATAAAAGGATGACATGACTAGACAGTCAAAAGTACCTTAGTTGCTTAGCAGCAACTGGAGCAGAGAAAGCAAGCAATGGACAGGACAGTAGTCCAGACAGGGTTACCTTCAGTTGCCAGGGTCTGAAACACTGAAACATTTATCTATGGGATGGTCAGTATCTCTGAACTTAATTTGTCAGGTATCAGAAGTGGAAACAGACAGTGAGAATAACCTAATCCAAAGTCCACTTTGAATAATGACCCAAGTCTGCAAACTGACAGAAAAAACAATATAATGAAAACAAAGTTCACTTTGTTTTAGCCCGTTGTTTGAGACATAAATAAATACTTGACTACCTAGAAGATGTTTAACTTCTACTGCAAGGCAAACAAAAGGTAGTGCTTTACATGGACTTAGCTGAAATTTAAAACATACCCTCTTCTGAAATGCTGTCCTAGAATCATATGTGTGTATGTGTATGTATGCATGCACATATGTGTTTTGTGTTGTTTAGTTATGATAGGAGAGAAAATATGAAGCAGACCTCATCAAGACTGTGGAGCTGCTGGACCTGCATTTTCTCTTGTAAATCAGAAATGACTGCACCGAAATTATGTTCTCAGACCTAGCAGCGTTAATCTCCACCTATAATTGCTGTCATTCCACCCTGTCTGTGATTCAGTGCTCCAAAGCACGGTAAATCTTTTGACTCTGAGTACCTATGCGCCCCCCTCGCTGTACATATGCCAGGGACCTACCCTGTGACCAGATATACCAGCAAACTTGATTCTGCAGTTGATTCAGTGCAGAAACATATGCTCATTTCATATCTAATCTGTGGCGGCATATGTGTCTTTTATCCACTGGCCTCGGAACTGGAGTGTGTTTGTGCCATGTGCAGCACTATTAGGTATTTTGTTCAAGAATGTCTCTGAAAGAGCTCCCTTGTCTACAAATTGGAGAGAGATTTTCACTGCTGAACTGGAGCAATCTCTATACTCCTCTTTCTGACCAAAGGGGAAGCTACAAAGATAGCGTTTTCAAGCAGCTGGAATGACTCATGGCAAGGGGTTGGAGCCCTGTTGTCTCGGCATGGGCAGCTATTAATGGTACTCCCCTGTAGTTGGCCCTGGATTCAGTAACACGATTATCCACGCTACTATATATCAAGTTCATCATGTGAATGGGTAACCCAAGGATGAGTTCATGCAGGAATGCCAAAGGGAATAAACAAAGCCCCAAAAAGGTACAAGCTGCCTACGATTTGCAACAAGGATGAATTCATCTGCCTGTAGGAGAAATGTTAATTTTCTTTTGAATTGTACTGCAGCCAGGTAAATTGAGAAGGACAAAAACCAACAATGTGTTCAGGAAGGATATTAGACACAAGCAGGAAGGCTTTTTCTTTAAGGAAGGTTGGAAAAAAAGAAAGTGTGGGGCTGATTCCCCCAGGGAACATCCTCCTCATTCCTCAAGAGCATGACTGGGAAGACCCAGGTGAGCTGGCAGCACCCTCATCTCCCTGCCATCTCTGCACAGGGCCATCACAGGCTGCCCAAAGAAAACGTGGTGCTTTGTGGTCTGTTAAGCACTAATAGGTAGTGGCAGTGGGAGGGGAAAACAGGACAGACTGGAATCTAATATTCTCTGGTGGTCTCAAGCTGCTGGAATGGTCTTGTAGGATGGATCAGATGATAGAAAACGTCAAACTAGGCCTGGTGTGTGCCAGACCTGGCTTGACCCTCTGTAGCCTAAACTCCAACTGTCTCCAGAAAAGGTGAAGAATTAAAAATGGCTTTGATAGTCCTCTGAGGTGAGGCGAGCACAGAGGGGTTTGTGTAGAGTGTCCTTGCTTCCTTCCCACCACAGCAGTGAAGGAGCAACAGCATACAAAGGTGAAATAAGCAGTTCAGCAGACCTCTTCTACCTGTGACAAATCACTTCCTTTGAACAATTTTGGTTTTCCTTTTCTGGATCAGTAACAGCTCTTTGGTGTTAAATTGTCCAGGAATGGGTACTGAACATTTTTAGCTGTTCAGTCATTTAGAATGCTTTAACCCTAGTTCTGGACAATGGGGATGGAGTAAGAAAGCCTTGCTCAGTTGAGATTAATAACCTATACTCTGCTTTATTATGGGAAAGGGGCTCCTTATAATCTGAACATTCTCTTACCTGGCTGTTACACAAGAAGTTCAGTTCATTGTAATCGCTTCCTGAGACTCAATTGTTTTTTAACAATGAGAACAGTCACAGAAAGCAGACTGCATATTCATTTTGGATGCTTTAAGGAACATATTTTTACTTCAATTATAGTTAAATTGGAGTAGAGGCAAAATTCAAATTGTTTATTTAATTAGCTGCCATATTTATCATATTAATAATCAGTGTGCCACAAATGTTCTTCTTAAATTCAGATTATTGCTCTGGAAGAGGAGAAAAAGTAATAATGGTCATGGGGTAATGTTCAAAGGAAGATGTCAAGGCAAACCCTCTATTTCAGGCAGCCAGGCCGTTCTTTTAGACACAAGCTCTGGCTTGTAGCGAAAGTACAGGTACTGCAGATTTACAAACCAGGGCTTGGGGCGTTCCCATTCAGAGCACTGATGTGAAGCCAAGTTTTGTGGCTGTCCTTTTCCCGCTAAGTGAGCCAAGGTGGAGTTCCACAGGTACACCCCTTTGGAGGAGGGCGGGACACAGGACTCTCAGGAGATAGGTCTGTCCTTTACCGTTGCTGCAGATTCACCATACAACATTAGCATTAGAGCTCTACTTTTCAGATTTCCTACCTCTAAAATGGGTCAGGGGGAGCAGAGGACATTCCCCATCTCCCAAATCACGTCCTTTAACGATACCTGTCCCTCCTCACCTCCATTCATGAAACATTTCTGTGCTGATTCTTCCCACCATCCGGTGGACATTGCAGGATAAAATGTAGTCATGCAAGACACTGGCAATCAAAGACAGCAGAGCGCTCTGGAAACTTGCTTTGCAATTAGATTTGAGCACTGTTTGCTGGAAGGACAGAGTAGTACCCCTAAGATTCAAGGAGCACCTTGAAGAGTAAGAACCAATAAGTTTACTGCTATCTGTCCCAATGTTATTAAATACAGGGGCTATATAATGTGCCCAGCAACGACTAAGATAGAAGCTAGGTTTTGCAGAGAAATAAGTCAGCCTGTGCTATGCCTCTGACTGCCGTTCGTCACCTGCACTGCTCTCAGCCCAATCTGTCTAGGACTACAATGGATTTACAGCAGGGATTAATTTAGGTCCCATCTCACAAAGTTCTCATTCCCTAAAGCTGCTTCATTTTCCTTAGAGTTTTGAGCTCATAAGCTGTTCTCCCTTGGTCTTTGGAATACAGGTAGGAAGAGCCAGTGGGGCTAAGAGAAACTATAGATTTAACCTGGATCTAATCGCAGCAATTTGACATCCTGTCTTAGTAACAAATCTCTCCTGTATTGTCTCCTGAAGTCAGAGGAGACATGGGAGAAAGAAATTATATCAGAAAAGAAATGAAACCAAGTAGGACCAGACTCACTTTCCTCAGTGTTCTCACACATACATACATTCACACCAGCCAGCTGAGATTGTAAAATATATGTATATCTACCTACAGACTTCTGTCATCACACAATGAAGGAAAAGATGGTACCAAACACATTTCATTCCACTGCTCTTAAGCTCCTATTAGGACAGGATAAATCATCTTCTGGAAGTGCTCATATCTCTGCACTGAGCAGACAGTTCACTGCTGGATAGGTGGCTAACTGAGACTAGGTCCAGGGGTATTAGACAGACAAACCTCTCTGAGATTTATCCCAATCTGCCTGACACTACCAAGTTGTCCACTGGCACCGCCACCTGAAACTTCACCCTCTTCAGGTAGACTATGCAGCTTTACATCTGGTAAATGTTTAATGGATATTTAGTTACACAGAAAGAAAGAAGTGAATAGGCATCAATCTTCATGAAAAAGGTGGCAGGAGGTGACGTCTGCCCTCCTGCTGCAGGAGGCTGTGATGGTATATCTGACTGTAAGTACAGAGGCAAAAACTTGAATATTTCAGCCCTTGCTACCCCTCATGGAAAAATGACGTTGCAGGAGAAGGGAGATTAAGATGCATTCAAATGGCAATTCAGTATGGAAAGTCATACACACTGCTATAGCAATAGCAAAAGGAATAAAACAAATTATCTGTGGCCAGCTAGCAAACTCCCAAACCAACCCAGTCAGCTTTCATAAGAATTAGTCAAATGTAAGATTGCAATATGGTTCCAGCCTGAAGTGGACATCTAGAAATGAGCTGTCCCATCCGTTGAGATGCCATTACTAAGCACACAGTAATTCCTACCAATTAAGCACAAGCACTGTACAATGACCATGGAAATACCGAGTATCTGGATGTTTTGTCACAAAGCAGGCCTGAAGCAAAACATCTTAAGATGGCAGTCAAAGGAGAGCTGATTTTTTTTAGTGCTCAACTGGGTAGTGAATGCCTACAACCTGCTTCAAAAACAGAGCTGCTGAGGGCCACTGATTAGAGAGAGGACATCATAGCCTTGAGGCACAATTAACACAGACCCTTCCACCTGCTCTCCCAAGCCTACAGTAGGGATAATTAGTAAACCAGTACCTGGGCATCACAAGGTGCAGGCTGGCTTAGAAGCCAAAAAAGGATCAAACCAGATAACTGAGGATCTGGCCTCAGATGCCCTGCAGGCTGAGAAAAAATGGCCAGATTCAAACCAGAGTTGGCATTCAGTACCTAAACTAGCACATAAAGAGGTTCTGCTTTAATATATGCTATTCCAGGGGCCAGAGACCTTCTCCAACCAGCAGGAGATCCAGGTTCAGTCCTGCCCTTTGCCTCAGCGTTTCCTGGGAAGTGTTTCATCACCGGTGATTTCAGGAAGAGAACTGGCGTAGAGACTCCTAAAATCCAGAGGAAAACAGAAGGGCACAAGGGCTGACTTGGCTAGGTACATATATGGTCCTATTTTTCCCCTTCCTTCATGCTGAAATTAGGAAGGGATTTGCATTTCTTGCTACCACTTGAGCAGGCCAGGACATGGATGCCTGACCTTGCACAGCTCTTACAAAGGAGCTGCACACAGAACATCAAAGGACTAACTTATAAAGCAAACTAGAGTAATCAATATGGGGAAATGATGAAGACCTGAGCAAGGCAAATGGTGTTGACAGGACTAGTAGGGAGGGCTTATTTCTTAGGCGATAAAAAAACCCACTAATGCATTTCTGTTTCTGATCCAAGGCACCTTCCGGTAGCAGAAATGAGACAGAGACAACAATATCATGGCAAACAAGTCATCAATGAAACAGGATCTGCTGCTGAACCTTGTCATGTTTTATACCCTGCTCAGCCAGGTATTTGAAGTGAATAGTCTGCAGGGTTTTTAGTTCAACAAACTTTGCTGTGACTAAAAATCATCCCCATGACTCTCTACTCTCAAGGGGAATGACAAAAGGAATATGCCCTTCTTCTTTGCTGAACAAGGTGCAGTTTCTCTTAGACAACAGAATAACGAAGGTGAGAATTTTTATTAGCCTACTTCCAACCTGCCTTAAAGTGGCTAACGAAAGATCCCTAGAGCTTCACCTTGACTTCGCCTTGTCCTGCATATTCTTTAATTGTATGTAATTATTTTCTACCCTTTGGGTTACACTGAATCTTGTGAAGAAACCTCTAAGAAAGGAGAGAACTGATTTCTAGCTTGATTAATGAAGATAACCAAACCGAATTGTAATAACATGGAACTTCCTCCTACATATTATTTATATTTTATTCTTCAATTATGTCCCTCTGTTGCTGTTAGCATGTAAGTTTGAACTAGTACCTCTATCTAAATAAATTCAGGTATCTTGACTTCAGTACAGTGATACTGTACCTTAGTATCTCCTTGCAGCTAAGTAATTTGTACAATTCTGAAGAGGAGGTGATAAGAAATATTAGACATTTGGCTATGAATTTTTCAGAAGAAAACCAGTAATTTGTCATTGTTTCAAATCTTCAGTCCTGTAGTTCAGAGAACAGAACAAAACACTGCTTGTAAAAATCTCTGCCATTTTCTCTTCTTATCTCTTGTTGATGCTATTTCACCAGTGGAAAAAGGGAGAACAACTCGCATTATACTATTTGCAATTTTTAACAAGCTTCCTCTTGAAATATCCGTTTTAAGACCTTTTTTCATAATTGTTTTAAAATGAAAAGAGTAAAAAACTAGGCAGAGATAAGATGTTTTAAATTATTTTTTTGAAAGAAAACAATGCTTAAATGTTTCTAGTATTTTCCCCTGAACCTTGTCGCTTCTGTCCTGCAGACAGCCAGGCAGGAAATGCACATTGTCTGTGGTATATGAAAACTTGTAAAGAGTATATGCATTTTTAAAATAGCAAACAACAAGTCTGTGGCTTTCTTTGGGCAGGGAGGAAGTAGGAGAAAGAAAGCAACTTTCTTTGAAGGTTAGAAAAATGTGTATCTAGTCCTGAAGTTCTGCTTGTGCATTACCTATCTGTGCATCCATCTGTTATGTATACTGGATTATCCTGACCTTTTCGGCATTCTGTATGCTGATTATCTAGCAGCTCCATTCTTCCAATGATTACAGCCTCCTCAACTTGTGGGAAAGGGCTGGGGTAGCCAGTCAGTCAAAATGCAGAATAATGAAAAGGTCAGACCAGTATAGCATACAACCGTACTTCAGAGGCTACATCAGGCATTAAATTTTGGTACCTCATCTTCATAAAAGAGACTGTAATGAGGTCAGAAATCAGCACAGTGGTTGCCAGACTGAGGGAAGGACTGGCATAGGAAACCAAAAATCCAATATATGCTGCAGTCCTGAAATCTTTTGGAGCTTTGATCACAAGGGCAGGGAATCTAGTTTGTACCCCTGGTTTGTGCCAAAGATGTGATTCCTATGTACTAAAATGAAAGGCAAAACCAAGCAAATTCTACTAGATGTGTTAGAAAGTATAAACTTTCCTCTGCCAGGAAAAGAAAGAAAAATAGAGCTCAGGGCAGGCTTTAACTACAGCAAGGTTCAGGGTGGCTTGTCCCAACAGGATAAATGTTTTGCCACAAATGACAAAAATATTACTGTAATACAACCACAAGTTGCTCCACAGTTGGGAAATAAGAAAACATGCCCCCTGTGCCCTTCTGCAAACTGCGTTCAGGATAGTGGGATACGGCTATTCACTTCAATTATGAGCTGCAGGGTAGGATCTGCGCAACAAGGAAGCAGCACCACAAACCAGGTTATAACTTAAACGTGCACATCTTCCAAGATGTACCAGGAAATACACACTAATGTGGCCACTGGTAACCAGCCATTCACCGTTCAGCACCTTTAAGTCTGATGCATCAGCTATGTCTTCTGGCTGAAGAGATTCATGGAGGTACCCGACGACAGCAATCCCTCGGGCCAAAAAACACTGGTACCACTTGAACACGTGTCTATAATGTGGCTGTATTCCACATTACACCCTCTGTGCCTCATCACAGCTGCCTTGTCCCCTGGCACAGCTCATTCTTCTCCACCCTCTTGCCCTTCATTTGCAAAGTACCACACTTCTGCGTCCCGTTTCCCTCCTCCTTATCTATCTAGCAGTGGCATAGGAAGGTCTGGGAAACCACCCCATTTGTCCTTTCTTCCCTTCAGCACTTCTGTCCCAGAGTAGAAGTGCTGGAAGTGTCTGAGGGAACACTCCAACTCTGTGTCAGTGCAAATTCAGCCAGGGTGGCAGAAAAGCATCGCTTTAAAAAAAATCAGCAGCCGTTGGGTGTTAAACAGCTTGGTGTGTTAAATACTGAACCTGGCTTCACAGCCACACATCCATCCACAGACATCACATCCTCAGAGAAGGAACTGTCTATTACTTTGTGTGCTACAAGGGCTCTGAACTTGCTTTAATCCTAGATGCTGATCCTAAACATCATGTAATAACACACGCTAACAGAATGCACCGTGCCTTTCCCATGTCAAAAAAAATAAATTAAAAGAAAAGAAAGAGAAGAGAAAAGTATAAAGGGGATTTCACGGGATTTGAGTGCCAAACTCCAACAGGCTCTTCTGAAAATCCCAGCTTAAAGCAATAGACTTGTATTCTTGCATTTCTTTCTCCTGATGTCAGTAATAATGACTGCTGAATTAGTTTAAAGATCTCACATATTGCTCCAGGTTTTGTTTGTTCATTTATTTTCTGCATTTTGTGCTCAAAAAGTTAATAAAGGGAAAATTCCCCTGCAAAAGAAAGAAGAAGAAAAAAGATAAAATCAGAAAGAAAAGGCTGAATTTTCATCCCATTTAAATCCACAGCTGATAATTGAAGAGGAAAGCTGTTTTAAATGAAGGATCTATTTGAAGGATTTTGTTTCTGTGTTCCCAATTATGTACTGTATATTCCAGAAACAGGTTCAAGTGCAGGGCTCTGGCAAAGTCCATGCTTAAAATTCAGCACAGGCCTAAAGTCCATCAACTCCAATGAGACATTTCTATTTGCTAAAATTTAAGCCTGAGCCATGCTCAGCAGAGTTGAAATTAAGTGTGTAGCTAAGCATCTGCTTAAGTGCTTTGCCTGGTCAGTACATTTATTGCTCAACCCAGCACAGAAGGCTGGGGAAGACAGTAAACATGTTGAGAGACCAGAACTTTCCCTACAAATAGTTCTAGAGACCTCCTTAAATTTTGAAGTTAAATTATCACTAGGTCCATCCACAAAAGGAGTATGAGCTGTACTCCGAATTTCATCTAAATGAGACATCCAGGAACTGAAAACTCACTGCTTTGTCTGGAGAACCTGATTCATCATGAGGTGTCCCTCTCACCCTTTGCCCATCATTGCAGCATCTGGGCTGTTGGCACACTTCTTTTTCAGTTCTGGATTGCAAGCAGGATGAAAACAAAATGTGCCATAAAACCACACAAGAGGCTTTGAGTTTGGTGTGTCAGGCTTTGATGCAAAGGAAGAGTTTCCAGAAAACCAGCAAAGCATTTCCCTGTGGGATTGTTTTAGTCCACTTTGAAAGACTCAAGACCTCAGGAGGAAGTACATAGTCCAGCAGTTAAACCACAAAACTGGCCATCATCTTGGCCCTAACCTTGCCCTTCCTGAATTACTCTCTGTGACCTTGAGCAAATCACCTCCAGTCAGATATTTCAATCTCAGGAGCCTCAATTTGGCCCCCAAATCCCTCTTAACCAAGGAGCTGACTCTCACTGTGCCAGCACGGCACCAGCAATGTCCAGGCAGGCTCTGAGAGTGCTACCAACACTCATCCACCTGAAGCTTTAGAGGGAGATGCAGACCCTTTGTACTGTGCAGCACCGTGAAAGCTCGAAACTGCAGACAGTGGTCCGAATAATATAAAAACCAAGTGTGTTATTAGTGCTGTCAATTTAGCCAAGAATGTTATGGCATGTGTGTCACTAAGAGAGACAGAAGCTATTATTGAAATGAGATTAGAATCGTTTTGAAACATCAACAGTGGCATTATAGTTGGTAACATTTCCATCTGAAATAGATGACATTGATGCTATACAATCAACAATGCCACTGGGAATACAATATAGAAGAGAAGACTAGATTGTTTTACTCTATATTGATTTTCCCTTAGTAGTTTTTGATTAACTGTCAAATCAATTAGCTTTCCCCACCCAAACGTCGTATCGCACTGCTATATTTTTTTGGTGGTCCCCTCACAAACTCCCTGTTCAATAGCAAACAAACAAGAGAAACCTGGACTCAGGTGCTCAAAAGTGCTCCAAAATAGAGGTTTTACAAGCAGAGATAAGTCCCCACAGATAGCCTGCTTCTCCTCATAATGCTGGAGTCCAGCCATGTTTTTATTGAATCAGGTTCTGAAGCTGTCTAAGGCACTAAGAGATCTGATTATAGCCTTGCCATAATGTCCTTTTAAAATAAAATGCGTGGCATTTTCACGGTGACATAATGTTCTTTCGGCTCAGAAGAGACAGCATGTCTAGAAGTTTTCAACCAGCTTGGTCTTCCCATATTGCAAAGAGAACACATCTATGTATCTATCTATCTATCCCTCCATCCATCCGTCATAATTTCACATTCCCTATGCAGCCAAACACCTTGCTAGTTTTATTATCTTTATCCCATAACAACCTTACAGAAGCTGTAGGAAAACATTATTACAGATGGGACATTAAGGGGAATCAACGAGAGACCAGGGAACTTGCCCAAAGTCATAGGCAGTCCCAAAACCCATCTGATTTACTGTGGGCTTCCCAATTAAAAGGCTCCCCCTTTCTCCTAACAGATCTAGACTCAATCTAGATTTGAACTTCTCAGAAATTCAGAAACTTGCTGAACCTTGTCTTTTGTCGCATTCTTTATTCATTAACTGCCACCTCTCTTTTACACCTTCTCTTTGCATTTCTAATTCAAATTGTGTTCATTGTAGGCATTAAAAATCTCCCAGGGATGCTGTACTATCTACTATATCTACCAGGGCTGATAAATTGGACAATATATATTACTATTTGCATTGCACCGATGCTTGCAGGGCCCAGCTGGGTCTGGGTGCCTTTTATGTTAGTTTGTACAGACGCGCAACAGAAGCCAGCTCCAGCTGTGAAGTTCTGGCAGTCTGAATGGGGACGGCAAGGCAATGCAAGGCAGGGAAAACTCAAAGTCACACAGCAGCTGAGTGTCTGGGACAGATCCTGGGTGTCTCAGTTCCCAGTCCTGTGCCCCATCCATTCAAGCCTCCCCTCTTTCTCAAGAGACTGTAATGTCAGATGCGTTGGGACAACACACAATATATAAACACCTCTAATAAAGACATCCACTGTTCCACTAAAGCCAGAATCAGCTGAACAACTTTACAGGACTTCATCTCCCTCATGCCTACTCCCCAGTGTTTCCCAGTTCCCTAATAAGGGAAAAGGATCTTTGTCTAAGTCAAAGCTGCCCCAGTGTTAGGTGTAGGGAGCCATAGTGAAACCAGCTGCTGCTACCACGCCGGCAGCCAAGACTCTCATTTGTTTTGGCTAGCACTGAAGAATCAGCTTAGGCATCTTTGAGAACAAAATGGTGCATGGAACTGGTCCAAGCTGCAAAAGATAAGAAGCAATAAGAGTCGCAACAGATTATTTGTCTGGTAAAACAGAAGGAGAATTCTATCGAAAAACCGAGAGGATCCTGGTCCAGTCCTGAGAACATAAGTTCTGTTTGTGTAGCGCCAGATGATAGCCTCTTGGGCTGCACAACAGGTGCTAAGCTGCAGCTATTTCTGGCAAATAACAAGTTGCTGCTGCAGAAAAGGAATGACAGAGGAAAGCGATTTCTGCACAACTGTTGTAAAGGGGAAGGCTTTTCAGCAACATAGCAACGCTCACAGCCACCACGGCAAAGCCGGAGGGGAGGGATGTAAGTGTTCGGCTGGAATAAACATAAGTAACAATGACTTAAAATAACCAGTTTACTCTCCTGTGAGAGGGAGGGAGGTTTGGTTGAAGATTAGCCACAGCCTTCCCTAACTGATTTTCAGCAAGGCAATTAACCTCTCTGAAACTGGACCGAGGATAAACCTTAACACCTCCTCACACATTTCAGATATACTGGGCCCATTTTCTCCGTGTCCTTTACACAGAAGGGAAGGAAAGAGGGAAATATAAGTGAGAGGGTGTGCACCCAAAAGGGATCTAACCGAACAAAAGAGAAGAAGATTAAAAAAAAAAAGGAATTCGGTAACCAAATATAAAGGTAATAAACAATGAGTAAAGACCAGCATAAATTCTAGGATTAGGTTCTCACCTGACACACCCCAGTCTTGCTGGAATAGCCTTAAAGAACCTAAAGTAATTTCTATTACTTGAGTGTCTCTCTCTCTTCCTTAATCAAACGGAAACTTAACGGTACTTAAAAGCACTGGTTTCGTTTCTAGGAAAATACTTTTTAAAAATTGAGATTTAACACCGCTTTAATTACAAGTCAGACAATAGTCTTCTGCAGCTCCCTTTCAGATCCAGATTCATTCAAATCCAACCCTGAACCGGGAAATGAAACCCAGAGAGGAGGTTCTGAACATGCACTGAACAACACCCACCTTCAACCTAAACAACTGAACTTTCACATATCTTGTGCTAAAAAAAGGAGCATATGATAGCAGTATCTGAAGGGATGTCACAACAAAACTCAGTGTGCACAGGCACGGTTCTCACAGCTGAAGGTTTCTGAAAGGAAAGCGCTACCGGGCATAGCACAAGTGAAGCCAGATCCAAACCTCTGCAATGAAATCACACAGACAACTGGACTCATTTCACCCCCAAACAGGGTTTACAGTAAGCGGTTCACTCCTGTGTGATTTCATATGTGTTCGTTCCCGTGTTGTTCCAGAGAAAGGGTTTGCAAACCTGAAAATTTGTTCTTTTTTATTTTGTTTTGTTCTTTGGGTCCATGAGAGGATGCAATAAAAGAGACTGCTCCTCCCTGTGAACCCTGACTCTCGTAGCAGTATACAGCGTTTTTTAAAATTCAGGATGTTAAAAATCTTTGTGATAAACACATCTCTGCAGCCAAAGGGATTTTTAATCTCACTTGATTTACAAGCATTTCATTGCATTTGAGTATAACGTATTTTAATAGCATGGTGGAAATTGCAGCAGGGGCTAATCAGAGCAACTAAATTAGTTAGATTTCTGTGCATTTGGAAAACAGGCTGCATCGTTTTAATAGGATAATCAAAATGGATCACCCCAACTTGCAGAGTTTCTCTGTAGACAGCAGCAGTACTTCTGCATGTGGTCTAAATGGAGGTAACTCCATTGAAGTTAATGGGACAAAGATGATTTATCCCTGTGAGTGTGCAGCCCAACCTTAGGGTTAGATCCTGCAAAGTGCTGGGTACCTTCACTTCCCACAGTAGTAGTGGGAGGTCTGGGGAGCTTGAAACCTGGTAGGGCTGAGCCCTGAGGATAAAACCTTCTGCTTTCACTGCCATGTTATCAGTAGGTCCTCAACTTGCCAGCAAGGCCCACTGTTTGGGATTTTTAAGACTCAGTCATGGTCTTAAACTAAATTACAAACCATTTGGCCTCAACCAGATTTGACTTGCTTCAATACCATCAGGCTGGTTTGAATTTTTCTCAACTTGCAGCCAGTCTACAACTAATTTGAAACACATTGTGAAGATCAACAAACCTGTCCCTGGCTCTCCCTCTTGTCTAGTTTCTCAAGATAAGTTCTTTACTTAGACCTAGTCATCCTTGGTTCCTACTACAGCCAAAGGAGAGAAACAGCCATATTTAGGGTACAACTCATCTGACCTATTTTGTACAGGCACTTTAGGATAAGATGAATCACATCCTACAAGTAGTATTTATTTCCTCTGTGGAGCACAAGTGAGTCTAGACAATTAGCTCAGATGCAGACATGCCCAGAAAAGTTTACTAGTTCAGGTTCTGCCCTGGTCTCTAGTACTGGGTTACCTCCAAGTGACAGAAGCTTCATCCACAGGGACCTCAGCTTTACACTTCATCCCAGGTTCCACTGGGAAACCACCACTCGGCTGCTCCACGGGACACAAGAGTGCACGAGTGTCGCAGCCACAGGCTACAAGACCTGCAACATCCACTCACTCCACAAGCATCCACGCAGTGAGAACAGAGGAGCAAACATGGAGAAAATTAGATGTCAGTACGCGCTGATTATAAGTCGCAACCAACACCGTTCTCTGACAATGAAGGATGACGAATGTGTCATATCCAATGTTAGAAGGCTACTTCAAGCCAGTTAGGTTGGCTGGGATTTATGTATGCATTCCTGCTCAAGAAATTGACCAAACACCATTCCTCCTGCCCTCTACTACCACTGTCCATGCAGTTGCACTGACCTTCCTAAGCCTCGGTGAACCCAATTCTGTTCTCATTTGTATTAAGAAAATTATCTGACTTCCAAGAGTTACTTGATTTAAGACAAAGAAGGAAAGGGAAAATTATACCTGCGTTCAGCAAAAGTGCTTTTCCAAGAGTGCCCTACCTTATGTCAGCACTAGGAAGTGTTCCACTTGGGCTCAAGCAAAAGCTGGGGAGCATCTTTGATCCCCTTTGAAATTTCCACAGAAGGATTTAATTTAATTTTCCAGGCTTCTCATGTAATAATAGCTGATATCACTTAGTGCAAAGCACAACAACAGCCATTAAAAATGGTTATTAGTCTGGAACTGCTTTCTTAATAGGAAACACACATGCCACACTCTGGGAATTCAATGTTTTTTAATAGACTTCAAGGTAAATGCCACTGTGACCCTTATTTTTAAGGAGGGAGGAAGAGCAAGGAATATGTTTCTTGGGTTGAGATTTGCCCTTAGGCAGAGCCTTGGGCAAGAGGTGGAGCAGCTCCACCTCCCCTCTGCTCCTCCCCTCAGGAGGGATCCTGCCTCTGAAATACTCCTCTGAGGATCTGCTCCTCTGCAGCGACTCATTTCTGCTGGAGGGAAGGAAGATGCATTAGCACTTCAGCATCCTTCCTCCCCGGCATCCAGCTGGTGCAGAGGAGCAGAGCCATGGCTCAGCATACTGACAGCCTTCTCCTCCCTCTGCTCACCCTCTCCCCGCTTTCTCTTTCCTGCAGGCAGAACAAGGCCTTTGCAGAAGTGGGGTGCCCTTCAAGGTAACCCTGACACACCTCAGCTAGGCAAGGAAGTTGCACATTCTTGAACAGTGGCATTAAGAGTAATCGCAGTCTTGCCTGAATGCTCTCTGTGACTGGACAAAGGCTCCTTCTAGAGCAAGGGATACTAAAAATTCCTTCCCATGGGGAAAAGCAAAAGAGTGTAGACCAACCTTCAGCAGGTTTCTTTATTTACTTTCCTCCCACACCTGAACTTGGTGTTTAAAAGCAGAACCTGGGACCTCCTAAATGAAAATAGTAACAGCACCATACCCACTGCAGAATAAGGACACAGGGGAGCTGGAGGCTACTTGACCTGATGGAGAAACCCTGAATCCACAGCATGTCCACTGCTTTCAGTTCTTTACTTTGCCTAATAAAAGATACCCCACTTCCTCACGAGAACATTTCACTAACAGGGTATTTTATTTGCACTGGCAGAGAATGTCTAATGCCTATCTGATGTTTGCATTGGGGTTTGTTGTTGTTTCTGCTCCTTTCATCACCTTATAAAGGCCACATGATGATTGCGTGATGTTGAGACTTTTGGCAGATGTAACATATGTGCAACAATATTTATCATTTATTTAGCATGCTGGGTATAGCGGCTGGCAAGACGCTGCCATGCCTGACTTAAAGGCTACTGGCATTTCCATTAGATGAAATCCCATCATGCAGGGGGTTAAGAATTCAGGCATTTCAAATCGCATCAGGCTGAATCATGATTCAAATCAGAAAAGCCAGGTTTTGGTTCACTAAGGGCTGACAAAGTGGGGATAGGGGGAGGGTCAGGAGGAGCAGGAATTGATGGCAGGTCACGAATATGTTCTTTTTTTTTTTTTTTTGAACGGATGACCAGGCTAACACAGTATAGCTCATGTTTTTAAATAATTGGGGAAGAGGGGGCTTCAGCACAATTCAGATGTAGCTCTCAGATACACGGTATTTCACGGTGGGATTTTCAAAGGCGTTTGTCTTGGCCTAGCTGTCTTGCTGCTACAGACAATTTTGGTGGAAGCAGACATAAGCCAGTAGTCATCCACTTTGAAAATCCCACTGCAAAGTGTCTGACAGTTGCATTTTAAGGACCACATGCCTGCCAGACACAGAAAGCCTCCTGCTATGTACTGAGGTCCTGCAGCTCTCAAGAACAGAGAGAAACGTCTCTGTTGACCTATGCTGATGGCAAGATGCAGCAAGACCGAAAGAGACAGAGCCCCAGGTCAAGCTCAGGAGCTCAGCCTCGAAAACACTCTTTGCTGTCTCACTGTCCGTCGGGTGTGACAAAAAAATGATGAACGCTTCAGACCCATATTTGGTGCCAGAAAGGTTAGCTCAGGGCAAACAACTTTCCTTAAGCCACCCTTATAAGCAAGATATAGCTTACGGGTTTAGAGACTATTTCAATTTTCTTCCCTTTTTTTTTTTTTTTGTTCTCAAGGAAAGAGAAATTAAAAAAACGAACCACCAAGGACTGCCAGTTTACCCTGAACCTGGCTTGCCTGAAGAGCAATGAGAAGAGTCCTTTAACTTCTGCCCAGTTGCAGCTCTCTCTGTTCTCATGGAGCAGCAACATACCACACATTTCATAATTAGGGCGAGAGTGAGAGATAAGGCCATCGGTCTGTGCACATGAAAGGAATGTGCTGGGTGTGGGGAGATGGTGCTGAAAGGAAGAAGTTTTATACGGGCTGGAAAAGGCTCAGGGAGAGGAGTGTTGTGGAAGAGGGAGCTGCGTGTGTCAGTGGGAGAGTGCACGCGTGTTAGGAAAATGTGCAGTTTCTCTCCAAGTCTTGCCTTACAAGGATTAAAAAGAGGCTGGTAAAAATACTTCAGTCCAGATTCCTCATCACTACATATAAGCACACACATTTGTGAGGGAGGTTTGGCATTCAGGTAAAAGGAACAAGTGCTTTGCAGCGCCTCTCACCCCAGGAGGGACGCAGCTACAGGGAACCTCTGACGGTTGCTGTTACTGGGGTCCCACAAACCTGCTGGTCTGGGGCGAAAGGAAAGAGGTGCCTTTTTCCTGTCATGGTTTTGCACAAATCCACCTCAGAGTAATATTTACAAAGGCCTACTCTGCATTTTGGAGGGCTTTGGTGTTTGTTTGTTTTGAATAGCCTTGGTTTTGGCATCAGAGTCTAGGAAACCGCACATTCTTACAAGCTTCCAAAGCGAAAAGAAACCTAGCGCCGAGCACAAAAGCATGTTACTGTGGCAGAGGTAGAAGACATCATTATTTTCTGAACAAAACCAGAGAAAAGCCAGGAAATATGAAATTGCAGCAAAATACAGAACCTGCAAATTCTGGTATTTATTCTGCTCTCTGCTACCAACGAATTACGTGACCTTTGACAAGTCACTTGATTTCTTTGTGCCTGTCTTGCTCCTCAGACCTTGGGTTTGTTTCCTCCGATTAAAACTCTGGGCTCTGAGCCCACAGCACTGGGCCCACTGCACTTCTGACCTTTCTGGGGACTTATAGCTGCTTCTGAAAACACCAATAAATGCCCGTACTCAATATTTCACTTTCAGCCCATAACGCTCACTGACTGAGACTGAAATGCATCAGAATACTAGAGCCTGTTATTAATCACGTTAAAATTACTAGGTATTAGTAAATATATATTAACTATCAGCCTAAAAACCTCCCCGTGAGATTTTTTTTTTGGTCTAGTTTTTAATATTTAAATTCAGGTCTTATAGAAAGGATATTTTTTGCTGTATGAGAATGCTGGCCCAGAGCGTCAGGTGCAGGAGTGGCGAGTAGCTCCTTTGTCTCGGATAAAAGAAACTATCCTGATTTACACCACTGCAGCATCCAAGGCTTTGTTCAAAAGGGCCTCACATAGATTTCTGTCAGTGATAAACCGGTAAGAACTGACCTAAAAGTAGTCTGCTGTTCTTTTATTTTTAATATATATTTAAATGCTGTGTTTCTACCTGACAGCCGTTCTTCTGGGTGTTTTCTCCTCTGGGCAATGCAATAGTGGAAGCAATACTTAAGCAGCAGGCTGACTACAAAGACGCTTGTACCAAAGCCTCGCATTTTACTGACAAAAGCAGCACATGAACCCCCTATATAAATGGTGTGGAGCATTTTCCTAAAATCAATCAGGCTCTATTATTCAGTTTAAGCCCAATCTCATTGTCTACTTCTTCCTCCGGAGGCCGATTTCTGCCAGGTAGAAAATTAAGTTTCCTTTACTTTTCTTCCCTACACAATTTTTCAGTGTTTCAGCACCGTTGTTCGGTGTGGGAAACCGACTTCCTGTCTCAATAAACAAGTGCACACAAGGCTTTTCTGGACACATAATGGGCTCTTTTTTTTTTTTTTTTTTATTTTATACAAAAATCATTCCACACTTAACACATCAATGAAGCCACTTAAGCTCTACTGCATCTGAATTAAAGGGGGAATTGTGTGATCAAAGAGTGTGAAGGAACCACACATGGAGTTCTTCAGACACTTTACTTTTGTTACATTTGATACATAACAAACCCAATAAATATGCTTATCCCAGTAGCCCATTTCATTATCTCATATCCTTATGTTTAAGAGCATTTCCTTTAAGAGCTTTTCTTTTTCCTTTGTTTTACAGCATCATAGTTTTGAGTCAGTTTATTTTAAATTAAGATGCTAAAAAAGATGGAGAAAAAGCATTATTCTTTTTCTGGGTGTGTTCAAACAAGAGTAAAATTCCAAAAACCCTCTGAATTTTTCACTGTGCTTCAACTGAGCAAAATATATCTATTCCATGGTAGAATATAGATACACGTGCACTAACCTCAGAGAGATGTTATTAGAGACAAGACTTGCACACAACACAAAGGAGAGGAATGTTTCCTAAAATTCTTTGCAATAATTCTCTGCATATTTAGCACTCTACCCTATACTATAGATCAAATTGCTTATAAAAAAAATTAAGATTTCATGTACCTTCCCTGATGCTTTCAGTTCTGGGAATAATTGTAGATTTGCCGCTAACAGTATTTCTCTAGAATTAACTCAAAATAATGAAGATTAGTGTCTGCCCTTTTTTTTCCCTGTTATTTCATATGGAAGTGACCGTTTTCTCCTGCCGACAACTCTCTCTGATTTTTGGAAGTGCTTATCATTCATAGCCAACAGTGATGTCTGGCTGCTCAAAGGGTCTGCTGTCTGAATAGCTCTCGCTGAGCCAAAGCGAGACCTTGGTCAGTCCCCACAGTGAGCAGGAGGTTTTGGACTGTGTGATTTACACCTATGCAGAAGAGATGGCCAAATCCACTGCTCCTGGGAGGAACCTGTATTTACACAAGGAGTTTCAACAGGATTTCTGTTGGAAAATGTGCGTGCTCAGAACTATACATGACATGGTCTACAGCAAATAACCATTATAAAGCATCCACCAAACCATCAAGATAACTTATTTGGAAATAAATGACAGGTGCTTTCACAGAGTTGCTCATTAAAAGGCATTTTTAAATGTAATTTTTAAAATTGCTTTTGTGTCTTTTTGTTTTTCCTTTCTTCCCCTCACTTTCCCCAAGGAGTCCTGACAGAAACGTTTGAGACAAGATCTCATATCCAATGAAACACTGAGATCAGAACCCGCTTTGGTAAACCTGCTTTCTGCCGCACAAGATTGGTTTCTTTCTTTTCTAAAACGGGATGAGAAATTACCCTGCCCTAAAATCATAGATTGAATTGAATACATCTAAATGCTTCTCACAGACTCGTGTGCAGCAAAGGCAGTGGGGGAAAAGCACCTGAACTACTAGAAAAAAATTTATTTTCTGCTCTGTTTAATTCCCATCATTAAATATCATGCTTTTGTAATGAGCATGGCCCGGTTATAGCTCCCTTTGTTTCGCTGAGCAGTGTTTATCTCTTGTCGCTTCCCAAATCAAAACAACTAAACAAAACAACCCCCTGCCAACAAGACAGGGTCTCAAATTCTAAGTAGGACACATCTTCATCTCTTTACTCCAGCTGAACTCCCACCAAAGTCGGCAGGGACTCAGCTAAGTACAGATGAGGTAAGACTTGCAATATTTGACCCTGTGTCCCTCAACCACAACCTATAAATACCTTTTACAGCTTGGAGACATCTAACTGTCTGGTAACAGAGTTTTCCTGACACCATGCTTTTACCACAAGTTTAACTACGTTTTCACAGTGTCTGTCATGAAATACAGTTCCCGAAATCATGGAAAATTGTGACAACATCATTTCATTGAAAAGGGGCTAGAAGAAGGAAGATGCCTTTAACACTCATGGTTGAGGAGAAAGATCTTGTAAAACGTAATCCAAAGAGAACTGACAATTTCAAAAGCTAGAAGGCAATGAGACTAAATCCCACATATTAGTTTCCTAATCTCATTGTTTTAAGACTCATGATGGCACCTGACACTTGAGTCTTGAATGCTTCAGTTAGTAATACTCCACCAACACCTCATTGCTACAAAGTGTAAAAAGAAAGTGCTCGGCAAGAAAGAAAAGGAGGATCAAAAACCAGCAGCCTGGCTGGTACTAAAATTAATGCTAAAATATCACCTGAAACAGCCAGGCTTGCCCTTTATTTGTGGTGCATGGGGAAACATTTATTTATAGTACTTGCATCCACACACACATGAAACTTTCATCATTTTTCCTTCCTCTGTTGTTTTTTTTCCTATGCAAATCCATATTGGTCATTAAATCAAAATTTAAGAAGTATTTAGCAGCCAGCAGCTGGGTGGCGAAAGCCTGCTCTAACTCGTTTAAGCTCCCGCATCACATTTATTGGTGGTGTGAAATAGCTACTCCTATGCACGTCCATGCTATCGTGTCTAAAATGATTTAGTTGAAACAAATAGGAGGAACAGAAGAACATTAAAGGCATTTTTATAATCTCAGGTTTTTCCACAACTGAAATCCTCATCCAATTTTGGACTTTTGTCTCATTTTCTAAACAGGAGCTTTTTAAAGGCGACTGTACTGGGTGTGGTAATCCAGCTAGCATTAGCATCTAATCACCTTTTGCTTCTGAGAAGATATGCTTTGGGGGAAACTAATAGAGGAGTAATCAGACACTAGCTTTTAAAACAGCCTGATTACAGGAATTTGAGGGAAAAGGTGGAAAGGCTGTAAAATCTGGCTGAAGTCCTTGCCAAAACACTTAAATGATAATTAAACAAAGCAGCATTTAGTTTTTTACAGATTAAATTGAGAAAAGAGACCGCAAAGACCCACTGATGCCTCACTAAACCACTGCAGATATTTAGTCTGGCAATGCACTGCATCTAATGATTAAATTAATTCCCCATTCAGAAATTTTTTATCTTGATCTAAATTGTGAAGCAAATTTCAAAAAGAAAGAAGTGGATATTTGAATGGGGCCATTTGGTTTGTCCTGCTACAAGAAATAAGGTTTTCCTAGTTGTATTAATTAAATTCAGCTTAAAAACTGCCCTGGGAGGAATACTAAAAAATTAGAAAACCTGTCTTATCCATATATAAACTGAGGTATTTCTATGGATTTAACAAAACCGAAAATAAAAGGTACCATCCACCATGTGGACAGAGATGATCCTTCACTGGTTTTGATGCAACACATGAAAATGATTTAAGGATTGATTTCAGCTTCTAAAGCTGTTTCTGACAGTATAAAGGTATCTGCAGAACTTTGCATTTGCCATTCACATTTTACAAAGGATCATTCAAATCTGTAAGTCTAAAAATCCTTAATTATGAGCCATAGCCGTCGCTTCTTCTGTGGGAAAACATACTACTATAATGAGGAATTAGAGAAGAACCATCTTCCCCTAGCACTTTCTAACTTCAGACTTTTCCTGGGTGGTTTTAGGCAGGATCACTTGCCAATGAAGTATGTATCAGCCCTACAATCGCCCTTACAAGCAGAAAACAAATAACTATCTTCATGCCTGATGGCAGTTTGGTATCTGCTCAGCAGAAAGGGAATTCCAGCGGCCACTTTAGCTTTTTTTGCTCTAATATGGGAGCTGCCAGGAAAACCCTCCCTGCTAACCTCAGCCACCGTAATGGCACACAAAAAGTATAACTTCGGTTGAGAGGGGCCTAAGGAAAGTCGGATCCAGAGTTAATACATCGGTGTGAAGCGAGTAAAAACCAATGCAGTCCTTAGTGGACAATGTCCCCTTCCACTAATGGAAAACTATATTCTCTACTAGATGAAAATTCCTCATAGGTCTGTGGCATACCCATCCCACGGCAGTAGCTGAAAATCAGACCCAAAATGTAGAAGTCATAACGTCAGAGACTGAAATGATAAAGTTGCGTATCAGAAAGAAATACTGAAAAGAGACAAGAATTCGTGTTTCTTGCTCGATGCAAGTAATCCAAACAAGATTCTGGATTGCCCAACAAACTACACTGCTCAGATGGTACCACTGGACTGTTTTTGTAGCATTCAACAGGAAAAGCCACTATCACCATACCGTCCTGCATATATGCCCCTCAACTCTCCAAGTGCATCTTTCACTTGCTTTCACTCCACTTCGAACTAATTACAAAAAAAGAAAAAAAAAAAAAAAGTGTAACGTTTCAGTGCCTCCAGAGGAAGATCACAGCTGTCACCTCTGAAACAGGACTTAGAAAAACTGGCATCCGAGTCCCTTCCTCAGATCTAGACCTTAATCTTCAGTAGAGCCACCAAAATCACAATTCTATATGCAAAAATAGTAGAGAAAATTATGCAAACAGTATGAGCCTTCCTCTAGCTGTCCCACAACTGCATCTCTCTTTCAGAAACACATCGGTCATTGCAAGGAAAGATTTGTAGCACAGGATATAACTCATCATGAGCAAAAGTGGGAATCTGAGCCATGACATTTTAATTTCAGACATATTCAAAGGTAGGAGAGTCGCTCTGTTCTGACTGAACTTTAGATAAGCACGCACCGTGCCATGGTTTTGGTCTACTCACAACATTCCTCAAATTTTCACTGCAGTAGGAGGAAAGAGAGAAAGAGAGAGAAAAAAAAAAAGAAAGAAAGAAAGGGGGAGAGAGAGAGAAAGACTTTGTTTTACAGGAGGTGTTTTATTGTGTCGATACCCAAAGGCTGGATTCAATAAAACCTCCATCTGGCTCTCACACAGAGCAACCTCCTCTAAAACCTCACAGCAGCCCTCCTCACCCCCAGAGTCAATTTTTGGAGGCTTGTGAGCGTTTGCATGGGCTTCCCTCCTGCCATAGCAGAACAGGGCTTTTTACTGAGTCAGCCCCATAGAAAGCATCTCTCTGATTTACGCTTGTTTAGGAGATTGAGGGTGACTTCAAACCCAGAGGATGTGCCAACTGTGCTTTAAAAACTTGGCTTCAGAGAATCAACTGTTCCCCATGTGCCAGAGTACAAATAAAGCTAAAGCAGTTGCTGAAACACTGCATGTAGAGTTTACTGAGCAAGGCTCCCCGGCTTCGCTTACAGAGGGGGCCAGACAAGCTGTTTACGAGGGTCTCTATGGCCTTACCATCTACAAATGCGTTTCCATCCACCAAGCTCAGACTTCAGTCAACAACTCTTTTCGTGGATGAATCAGAACATAGGGTTAAAAATGCTCAGAAATAAGTAAAGCTCTGTCCCGCTGCCCTTATTTTATGATCTATCGCATAGTCAGGTACCAGGACTGTAAGCACAAAATAACAGCCTGGAAAGACAGTGAGATAAATGCTACACACATCAATAGACAGAGCCAATTAATTAGATAGACCTTATAGATGTTTAGCCCTTTCTCAAGTAAAACAAAAATCCGCTCCCAGGGACTTGGGTTTTTCCTTGTATTGTAAGATTTGATCAATAAATGTTGGTTAAAACATTTAAAAAAAAAAAAATTGAGCAGCATTTTAATTTTAATTCCCACATAGCCTTTTCTCCTCCTGAAAGTTCATTTTATAGCTGGTGTTTTGGCTCCCATTTTGTTTCACAGCAAAGACACACAGACAGACAATAACAGAAAAACCTATTCCTTTCTTAGCAGATAACACTCGTGTCTTGTTACAGAATTTTCGGGCTGTAAATCAACTTGAAAAGCTAATTTAGGGATATTCACTTGCACTATCCAGGGCTGTATAAACATTCCAAATTCCAATTTTTCATAAAGACATATGCGAACATTTAAAAGGGATTTAAAGAGCCACTTTGCAGTTAAGAAGATCTAGATCTAGCGTTTTATTTTTCTTCAACGAGATTATCATGTAATATTAATCTACAGAAAAAATATTTCCAGTGCCTCTATGTATTTATGAGGTCCTAAGGGACAGCAGAATTCCTTTAGCCAAGAGGAAGGCTGGAAGAAACTGCAAGACTAAGACTGACTGTTGAAACATCAAATACACGACAGAATTTGTTCATACACTGCAATTTCTGACAAAGTGCTGTGGTGTTGGTTTTCACTGTATCTGCTAGTTTAATTGTTTCTGCCTGTTCATTTCTTTGTCCGCTGAAACCACTAGCCTAAGGGAGATTTAAAAATCAAAAGGTAGGACCGAGGTTGAACAGGAAATGAACACTGGTGTTGCGGCGTTATTAAAGCAAAAAGTAAAAAGTTCAGAAGTGGCTCTAGGAACTAGCGTATTAGTACTCAGTTTAAGTGCCATCTCCCTCCCTCCCTGCTCTTTTTGTTGTTGGGTCGCTGCTACAAATAAAACCAAAATCCGCATGGTGAAGCGTCCTGGGTTTGTGAATCCAAACCAGTACGGATGCGTCCTCGGGAGCCTTTCCCAGCCTGCACGCGCTGAGGACCCCTCTAATGAAAAGATCTGCATTTGATTTGGTGCCATCGCAACCGCCTATTTTCCCTGTGTATCCCTTACCCATGTGGGAGTTTGTGTAGACAGAAAGCTCGAACGGAGAAAGAGAGCAACACGCGGATTTCTATTTTCGGTGGGGGAGCGCAAAGGGAACTTCCAAAGTTCAGAGCTCCTCACCCCTGCGGGCTGGGTATAACGCCAATGACACACTTAATGAAAATAAACAGAGCTGGCATTAGAACCTATGCGAGGAATTTTTTTTTCCCCCCCTTTTTTAAGTGCACTCTATCTTTCTCCTCCGCTATCTCTCTTTCCTTTTTCTCTGATCTCCAGGACAAAAGATTCAACAATCAGAGATTCAAACCTCAAGCAAGGAGGATATGTACTTAAAATACCACATGGCCAATAAAACCTATTTTACAACATATCTCACCTTTAACAAGCAAATCGACCGATGTAAGCAAAAACTGACCCAAAACCCTTTTATAAAAGAGCCAAAAAAAACCCAGCCCTGAATTACAGCTATTTAAACGGCCGTAGAATTATCAGAAAAACACTCAGATTTTAAAAAGTCATAATACTGGGAGTTTCACTGCACAAACATGCTCACTAACCAAGAGGTATGAGGCCACAGATTTCAGGAATTAATTTGGGTTAATTCAAATGGCAAAGATGAGGTAGGCAAAATAACAAGCAATTACCTTTTCCTGCCTTTGAAGAACAATGAATTTGGGACTGGTTCAACTTCAGAAAGAGTGATTACAGGTTTTATACTCAGATGAACTTCTACCTTTTTAATACATACAACATATATATGTGTATGTGCAGGCTATATATGTACTTTTTAGGTACATACACTTATCTGTACCCCATAACACTCTGCACTTGAAAGATTAATTAAAGATAAAATTCAATTATTTATTACATACCCTGCTAATTATTTTTGAAGCTCTGTAAAGAGAGCAGGAAAGCTAACCAACACAAGACATAATTAAGCAGAAAGGCAGCATTTGTGTGGTCACTTGCTGAATTCAACATGCAAAACGTTTATCATTTAACCATTTCCTTTATATTGTGCATCAGGGTGGAAGGGTTTAAAAGCAAGGCAGAATTACAAATTTGACTTAAATATATTTTTGAGGAGGAAATATCTATTTCTATGAGTATCGACAGTCACTTTAGTGGATAATAAGCAATGTTAAATAAAACATGTAGCTAAATAGGCATTAAAGGCCTTTTACATACTTGGAAGAAAAGAAAACAGTTTTTTTCTTTCTTTTTCTTTTTTTTTTCTTTCTTTCTTTTTTTTTTTTTTTTCATGCTGCAGACTGCAGGCATTTTGGTCTATCTCTGTCAAGTGCAATTCTTTCTTGATGAATGACAAGGTACGATAATAGGCTGCCGTTACCAGGGCAACCAGACAGCAGAGCTGTGTGCCTTGAATTTTGTCATCTGAAAATGAAACCAGAAGCAAAAGAAAAGCTGAGAATCTAGCGACAGATTAACTCGTGGGGGGGAACTGGCGGGGGGAGAGAGTGCAGGAGGAGGAAGGAGAGAGCAAGGGAGGGAGAGGGAGCTACATTACAAGCAATTAAAATTACTGTAATATGTAGTATATGTGTATTTGCATGTGTCTGTATTGCCATTTCAGGTATCATTTGTCAATAGGCTTTTATCCCTGTTTTCCCCCACTGCTCTCTTTGTTCCAGAAATACATAGAAAGCTTTAAAAAGTACCTTTCAGCGAGACCTCTCCAGCACATCAACCTCTACAATAGGTGTCTTTGCAAGGCTGCTCTCCACCCTGCTTCCAGCAGCACCCCACCCAGTTCCTCCCAGGCCCACTCAGCCCCTAATATTCATTTCTGTAGTTTATGCTGAGCAGCTGGCATAGGATCTTACCGTGCATGGAGTTTTTCAACTCATGGCTAAATAAGATCCCCTCAACCCAAGGATTCCCCCAAGGATTCATGCAATGCCTTCACCTTGTGCTGGGAAATTCTCTACTATGTTCTCTGTGAATTCCTCCTGGGTCAGATCCAGCCACACAGGGACTGGGTTTGGTTCACAGATGCAAAGTTAGGGAGGGAATTCAGCCGAAGTTTGAAAAAAGAAGAGGAGCCAGCTGCCAAACTCCAACCTGTGATCAACTTTTAAACCCCAGGATGTCTGGATCTGGGCTTAGTTCAGGCTTAGTTCTGACCTTTTGCAGACGAGCTAAAATGGTCTTATCTTCTCCTTTGTACCCCAAATTTGTATAAAAAAAGAATCAAAACACACATAAGTCTTGGGTTTAGAAAAAAACACCTAACCTGCAAAGCTCAGACTATTGAGGCATAGTATAACATAGCCACTAGCCTTCACAAACAGACAATAACTTTCACAGCTGAGACAAAAACTCTGCCTGCTCAAGCCATATTAGCTAAACCTGTAGCCCGTTTCCTCAGCAGCGTAATCTGAAACCTTATATTAGTGTTTCAGAGCCAGCATCTTCCCTACCCTTCGTAGATTTCTATGGACGTCTTCTCTCACTAACCTCTTGGGTTATCAGATAAGACCTCACTCCTAACATTTCGTGGAAGAATTGTGGATAAAATAAGTCTTCTGTAATTTCTTTGCTGTCCCTCAGGCAAAACTCCCCGTGATCCTTGCACAGGGTGGGTGAATCATTAGGCTCCCATACCTAAGCAGCAGGCATGTTTGCCAACTTTAGAGATGAGGAAACTGACACAGAGAAAAGCTGCCTGAGTCAGACCCTTTGAAGTCAGTGGGACTCTTTCGCTGTATTTCACCTGGGTTTGGACCAGCCTTTAACAGCCTCCCATGGCACTGTGAAATAGAACTTGGTACTCCTGGCTCACAATTTCAGGCCTCGATAAGCCAAAAGTCTTCCCAACAAATTTTTTCTCAACATACTGATATAAAATGGAGTTAATTCAATTAAATAAGTATTCGAAACAATAAATGTTGCTTAACCAAAATTACTCCACCTTTGCACAGGAAAATTATACACTTAGGCATGTCAATTGCAAAGATGACATGTTCTTGAAATAAAAATTCATAACCTATGCGTGTCTTTACATGGGGAAATCAGTTACCTGATTTTTAAGGTATCTAAAGGAAGTGATCATCCCTAATGTTTCTCCATAGACACCCAGTATAATGGATTATAGAAGAATGACTTAATTTGTTGGCATCTTGACTGTCTGAATATTTTTCCATGGAAAAATGAGGTGATTTTTCTCAATATCATCACTTGCATGATTGACTTTTTTGTCATGACAAGTCCAGGACATTTCAGTTATCTTGATTTATTTTTGCTTGACTAGTATCCTATGACTGTGTCTACATGGCAATGAGGAGGGGAACCCCTGCTAGCTCTGGCATCAGCAGCAGTCTAGTTGCATCAGCAGCTTCATTCCACATGGACTATTAGCTTCGGTTTTCAGACAAGAATGTTGCATTAAATGCAGTTATGCTAAGTTTTGGAGCCAGGTTAGTATCATCTACGTGTTACTTGTAGCTTTAGCCGACATCCTGCGCAGGTATCGGGGAGCTTTTTTGGGCTGAAGGAGTAATCTGGCTACTTCATTTGCCAGCTTCCATTCAAGCAGGTGATCACTAGGACAATTACAAATGTGTCTTTATGGCAAGTGGCTTTCCAAACCCTTCATTTGAAAGCTGGCTTATTCTTTCCACACATCTTTTCCATTTCATTTCCAAGAGGTAACAGGAAACTTCATTAGAATTTGTCTGTTACCAACTGGTTTTATAAAATATGAAGGTCTTACTATTGATGTTATCCTGTAACTCCCAAATCAGTATTGTCCAATGCAAAAAGCAGTATTTAGATTTTTTTTATTTCCTGCTTTTTCCATCCTTTCTGCATTCTCTTGTTTCTGCTTTATCCGCTTCGCTAATTCCCCAAAAATCAGGAGATTTGGAGAACACAGTAAAATACAGCGCTTCTCCAGCTGCGACATATCAATTCTATTTCTCCCCTATCACAGACCATCAGGTAGCATAGGTGTCTTGTGATACGGGAGATCCCACAGCTGGATGGCAGAACCACGAAATCGAAACTCTGGGAAATGCTCCTCTAAGTCTTGGGCACTGCTTCTACCAGCTTTGGGCAAATGGAAAAGCAATCATGTTAAAAGCAAATACCTACATATTAGTCATATTGACTAATTCTAAACTGCTTTTGCTAGCTCTGCATAAGCCCACAGTTGAATGAGGCAGGATAGAGTATAGCCATCATTACTATGTATTATTTTAAAGATGGGAATTAAATTAAGGCCTCCTTAGTTTCAGAGCCATGTTTTAACCACTGGACCATCCTACTACTCCTTTATAATCTTCCTTCTGTGCACCTCTGTGTTAACTCAAGCTGAAGTTGAATTATGGCTCTTCTTGTCCCTGATAAGGCGAGGGAGCTGTGGAAGAGTAAGCTGGAGTTTACTCGGCCTCATGCATCCATCAGCAACGTGTCAGCTAGTTTCCAGTTGTGGAATCCTTATTAGCAGTGATGATGGAAGAGGCACATGGAAAAGGGCGGGGTTTTCAAAACCCTCCAGTGAGTGGGGAGAGGTGACAGCTCTACAAATCACCTTTAGATTTGTGAACTCAGCAGATTGTTTCTGGAAGTTGTTGAGAGAAAATAAATATGGAAAACCACAATGTCATTTCTAAGAGTCACTTTTCAGAGCCTGACCACATTTTAAGTATCTGTTAAGTGATGTCCTTTCTTCTACCATGTTTCTCGCCAAAACCAACGTTGTATCAATCTCCTGACAAAGACAAGTTTGATGTTGGGATTCCAGACACCAAAACAAATAATACCACCTACAGCCCTCGTGAGTCACAGAACTCATGTGATTTTCTTTTTTTTAAAAAAAAAAAAACACAACTAATTCTTAGTATTAAGAGGCTTGAAAAAGGAAATAACTCAGTTATCAAGTCTTTCCCCTTTGTGAATGATGTTCAGTTCAAAGGAGGGAGAATGATTTATGAATGTCCTGAAATAACACAAAGAACACATCTTTATATACTTAATGAATTTCGTATCTGGACCCAAAACCACCCTGCATGGTTTGACCTCACGAACAACCTCTGGGATAACTATCTGCTTGTGGCAAGGTGCATAGCTTCCTTTAATTTCCACAGAGTTTGATGGTCCTGCATTCCTATGCTGTGGATGTGAACCAGCTCTAACACTAGTTTATATATTCTAACATGTTAACATGGCTGCATGCCTTCCAGACCACAGTCAGCTCAGTTTGGCCTGCTTTGGGGACAGGCAAGAGAAGCTTAGTTAGGTAAGTCCTTCTCTGCTGCTTGTTGTTTGTGGAGAGCCAGCTCAAGTACAGCCCTTGACTAGGCAGGCCCACAGCAAGCTTCTCCAACAGCCCTTCCTGAAAACCATCTCAGGGACAAACGCAGCATTTATAAAAGAAGACTGGGGGAAATGGTTCTTTTGGAGAGACACAATGCCACGCTTACATACATGGCATCTGGGTACTTCGGTTGTGGGTACATTAAAATGTATTTAAATGCTGGTATTAAATAAGAGCCTTCCTAGTGCTTTACTCTGAGTGCAGTTGTCTAATAAATTATTTGGGAAATGGCTTTAGACTTTTGCAATAATAGGTTTTTGGCAAGCAACAGGACTTCTAAAAGAACCACTTTATCATTAAGAGAAGATCATAAATGAGAGTAAACTCATAGATATAGTCGTTTGCTAACCACCAGAGGTAATAACAAAATATGAGCCACTTTTAAATGACCTGCCAAGGAGGAAGCTAGGGAAAAAAAAAACCAACTGTCGCCAATCCACAGTAGACCAAAAAATGCACGCAAAATGTATTACACTCTGCAGTCCAGCAGATCCCCTGTCTTTCAAAATGTATTGGCACAATTTATTTTGTCTTTGAGAAGATCACAGAACTGTCTTGTGGGCCTCATCTCCAGTGGACATGGAGAACAATGTACTCCATTCTCTGCTTCTTTCTTTCATCTATTTGAAGGCAATTTTCAAGTTTCACTTTCAGCCTTCTCTTCTCTTCAATAAAACCCCCCAGTTCTCTCAGATTTTTTTTCCCCCCCAAAAAGTCATTACTCATAAACCTCTAACCACTCTTGCTGTTTTTCCTACAGTGATTGCTTCATGTCATGACTGAAGCACAGACCCAAGAGAAGATATTTGTCCTACAACCAAGGCTCTGCTTGGTAGAGGTGCATGTTTATTACTCACACACATTCCAATATGATGACATTGCTGACTCATGCTGAGATAGCTGGTACTACATATGCATGTTAAGAATACAGTAATTGTTAGTCTTCGCATGTGATAAGGTGGCCCTTCAAAAACAAAGCAAAGTCCAGCAAAGTCATGAGCAAAAATGAATCAGTTGTTCATGGAAACACGCTACTGGAAAAAATAACTCTCAGATGCTATGGAGATGGGGACTATATTGATAGAGAATTGACAACTCAAGCTGTAGTGACAAAGGAGACCAAATATTTGGACTATGACAAGAAACAGCCTAGTCAATTAACTTATCTGTTTTCATAACAGTTGGAGAGTCTCCTACATCTACATTGGCAAGTGGGTGGGGGGTTAAGATAGCTGTCACACTTTGATAAGTAGGCCACTCAGTTATGAAAGATTAAGGCCAGAGATGCGGATGCAGCTGAGTGTAAATGAGACTCCCAAGAGTGAAGATCAAAGTTTGTAGGGAAACCATAGTAAAGCATGAAAACCAAACTTCCTACCAGGAATTTAAGCATGAAAGGGCCATGGTAACTTTCAGCTTCAAGGCCAGAGGCTGAAGACCTTATTGAAAGCTGTTGAAGGGCCTCTGTGCCAAGCGTAGATAGTCCTCACTGAAAACAGACAGGAAAAGAGGGGTTTCTTCGTGTCCAATAAAAAGAATCAACTTTGCAGGCTGGGGAATCATGCTAACAAACTAAGACAAGATACAGCTTTGATATTTCTTGGCATTTTTCTCCTATAAATATGAAGACCACAAGACTTTAAAAAAAGCCCAGAGGGTTCTTGTCTGTTTGTAGTCATGTAAACCGCTGCTCATCAGAGAGTCTTTCTGGCCAAAGAATTAAAGATGTTTCCTTCCTGGCCCCATTTGTTAAAGATTTTGTCTCTGCTCCTTCACTACATTACAACTGGCTGGGACTTTGCAGGATGTAAAAGGTACTGGAAATCTTTTCCACAACAAAGCAGTATTTATGCACTCTCGACTGGTGCAGGAGAAGAACGTGCACCAGTCTAAGTTTCATATTCTTTTTATGGCAGTAACTCTGTACACTCACTACCCAGCTGTTAGAGCCTACAGCTACCTGATGAAATCCTGGAGTTTTTTCAATGCTGCAATGTAGCCATGTTATTACCTTAGCCATTTCCCTCAAACTGTGAATGACTTAATGTAAAATTTGGTGTAAATAATTCAATTTTCCTGTGCCTGTAAAATGGGGGGTTTAATAATTATTGTATTTACCTTACAAACTGCAACACAGCCATTAAATCCATCTTATCTGAACATCTGATAATCTATTGCTCATTACCACATTGTAACCATTAAGTTTGTGGAAATATGGTATGTAAGTAGTAGGAATGAGGTCTGTGCTGATGTTCTGGTCAGAGGGAACAATAAAAGGAACACTGAAGTGCTGGTTTGGCAATGGTACTTCTCACTTTTCAAATCTCAGCCTCCTTTAATTAACTTTTCCAAAGTATGCGAAGAAAGAAGGGTGGAGCATTAAGCTCTGCTCATGGATGCTCATGTGCTCTGATGGCAAAGAGCTTCTCTCAAAGGCTGTTTCCAGCAGCTGCTGCTCACTGCAGCTTTCAGTGGAGGGGGAACAGGGGAGGTATCACCTACTACAGATGCCAGCACAATTGCATGCGCTGTCATTTCTTAATCTGGGCTTAAAAGTCCTGTTTAAAAAAGACAGTTTAACGTGCAGCACAGCATTTTGAGCAAGCTAAGGGAAGGCATGGCTGCACCCTGCGTCAGTGCTGCCAGAGTTGGTCATCTGGAGGTGAGGAAGGCAAATTCTGCCCTCCATTGTAGCTGCACTGCAGTGACTTCTTCTATCCCCACAGACACTTCATGGTGGGGGCACTTCAAGTGCCTCATCAGTGACCCTGCACTGTGAGAGTGAGCTGCATGCAACAGGCTAATGCTGTCCAGCACTTTTGCTTCTACAGCTCAGGTCAGAGTTTATAACGGGAGACATATCCCTTGTTGGTTTTTTTTCCCCCTTTCCCACATTTTTCTCCTCTGCTTTCCCATTTCATTCTCATCTTTCTTATTGAGTCACTACCTCTCTTGATCTCCTGTTTTATCTCTCTAACATTGGGGAAAATGAGTCAGATGTAATATCCCCCCTTCTTACACTTCAGCTCTATCCACTGCAAGGGTGTACCAACCTCACCCCCATGAGAGCTTTCAGTTTTGTCATTGTAACTCCACAGCAATAAATTTAGCAGAACTAGACAGGGGCTTAAGTGCCACAGCCATTGAGAGCAGGACTAGGCCTGAACTAGCTAACCTTAGTAACATTTCAGCCAAAGCATGTAGCATGTACTTCACCATGACCTAGCTCAGTAAGGGCTCCGCATACTTATTCAGGTAACTAGGTCAGCCTAATTTCTGTGCTGTTGCATTTCCACCCCACCGTTACCTGTCAGCAGTGACATCAGCTCTGGTAGCTCAAGCCATAATCTTATCACACCTTCACCTCTGGCAGTAGAACCAGACTCTGTCATGAATTTCCAGCCCACTGGGCATCCACAGACATCATCACAGGTGGCATGAGTTGGTTCCCATCAGTTTTATTCAATGCTCTCCCTCCTCCCATTCCTGCAGAAAGCATTCATTAACTGGGTGCAAAAAATATTTCATCGGCAACTTCCAGGAGAGCTAGAACGATTTACATCAGCTGGGGACTGAACGAGATTAGGTTTAGCTTTAGTCCCCTGTTTTAGAAACAACGTTATGAATAATGCTTTTATGTTCGTACATCTTGTATGAGTATCTGAAACACGTATAAAACCAAGGAGAGGAGAGAATTCATTAAGGTGGGCCAGGGGAATATCACTCTGAGAAATAAGGGACTGTTTAGGAGAGTTAAAATTATTTTATCCCATTGCTTTTACTTAAGAAAGTAGGCAGGGGGAAATGAAATATAAGGAATTTTTTCCAAACAATGGTGGAAGCATATTGCTGAGGAACTCATGGGAGCATTACTGTGTTAGTTCAGCTGTCCTAAAAAATGCACGATAGTGATTCTTCTGTATTTTACTGCAAATTTCCCATTCAGCCAGGTCCAAAATCTGGAATCAATAGTAATCTTTCACACAGAGTTCAATGGACTTAAGGGCAGGCCCCATGTGCTCATTATCAGAAATAAATAAAGGGGAGAAATAGTCAAAACGTGACATGGGCAACGATTTTAAGAAAATCCCACTAATTTTTAAGAGACTTATTTAAGCCAACTTTTTAAGACAAAACACTGCATGCATTGGATTTTCAGTTCAATTACATCATGTCACACTGATTTCATCTGGTTACCGCATGTTATTGGTGGGAATGTAACTTGATGCAGCTCAATACAGCTTGTGGCATACTGTGATTTATTACAATTTGAATGATAAAGCACCCAAGAATGTTCAGGCAATTGGATTACTCCATTGACTGAATGTTCAGACATCTATTTTTAGAAAAGAGATATCAGTTTGTGCAGTATTAGATGGACTGATCCGTTGTTACTGAAGGGGCAGGGAAATTTCACTTATCACATGGCACTGCTTAATGTTACCTCTGTGTTTTATTCTAAGTGGTTTGTGTAGACCTGGATGTGACAGGATTTTATTCATCAAAGGTGGTACCAAGTTCTCAGAACACTTGGCTAGGTCTCCTTCTGAAAGAAAGAAAGACCGACTGGCAGAATAATCAAGTCCAAGTCCAAATTTTGCCTGCAGCTTAAGGCACCTCAGAACACGGGTTCTGGTTTTGCTGCATTTTTTCCAGGGATGGGTCAGTAACAATCATTGCTAAGGAGCAGGAACAGGACTAGAACTTGCCTAGAACACACGCAAGTCTATGGACATCAAGTTCTTCGTTCACACTATCCTGTACTCTCACAAATTATCAGCTAGATTCTCAAAGCTGGAAACTGTTTGGACCCACAGCTCTAGACAGACAGACAGGAAGTGAGAAAAATATGTTCTTTTCTTTTGTTTTACAAATATTTTTAAACAGGCTATATGCCAAAACAAAAATAACCATGAAACTGGAATAATTCATGAATAACATGGCACAACAATAAAAGGTTGGGCATTACTGCAGTGGATTCTTTAATTTAGCCAAGAAGAGAAAGTGCTAAAATCAACACAAAGGGATCCCATTAGACCATTAGTAGATGAAAGGCTGGTTCCAATCGCTTTGGTTTACTCAGCTGGATCTCTTTAGGAACACTGAATGGTGAGGTGGGGCCTAATTCTCCATTTTTTGTGTTCCTAAGCATGAGATGGGGGCTGTGGGTGTGAGAAGGTAGGAAAGCAATTTGATGTGTGTGTTTGGAAAGATAGTAATAACTATTAAGGCCATCATCTATCAAATTAGTCCATCTCTTTGATACACCAATCAGAGAAGGTCTTGTGATAGCTTCAAAAATTTGTTCCTGTCTTGACAACAAACTCTTCATTTTACATGAAAGCATCAGCAACTTCTGGGAAACAGATTAAATCTACTTCCAAACTTCCTCTTGATACAGATAAAAAATGTCTAGGAGAATGGGCTTGACTAATCTCAGCAGGAACAAGACCTCCTGCTGACGAGCTCTTGGTTCAGTGTTTAACATCTGATCTCACTATCTCTGGGTCAATATTACCCCTCCTGCAATTTTGACAATAACATTAGAGCCATCTTAAGAAAGAATTTCTCCCATTGCGTGTGGGTGTATTTCGCGCCAACCAAAGTCCGTCTCTTGGTAAAGACGCAAGGCTCTGAAGGTAGCAGATACAGAGAAAAAGCCAAAACTCAGAAATAAAAAGGAAAAAAAAAAAAAAAAAAGAGCATGTTTAAGTGCTCATTCTTTTAAACATTTCTACTTTACTTTTGCATTTCCTCTAGCAGTAAAAAAGTTTGGTTTTATAGAAGAAACATAGATGCACCAACAACACTCAAGATTTCAAGAATTAATTGCTTAGAAATAGTCGGGGGGGGGGTGTCTCTAGAAACCCTATTACCTTTGTCTTCTGTTTTAGCAGCAAGCAGGGAAAAGCTGAAGTCCGTATGAAAAGATATTCTGGCCCAGGCAATGTAAAAAGTAGGGGCAGGCTGCTACCAAAATCAGAAAATATGTTCCCTTGTGGAACACCCTTTCCACTTAATCCCCCAATCACAGCTTCCACACCTCTCTGGGCGAGGCTATTTTGGACCACATGGTAAGATTTACACTAATGTAACTCTCCAGTCACCCCATTGGCTGCACTGTTGCAGAGATGCAGCTATGAAGTGCAAGGGATCCTGGCATCCCCTCTAAGTTAATGCTCCACATAGCAAAACCCATGCTTTATTTTTCAGCTACCGCTTAGCTAGGGTGTTTCCTGATCCTGCATACTTCTCCCAGATTCACCTTGTTGCTCTTATACTTATCTAAAAAGAGGTCTTGCTATCAATCTACCCTGTAAGGCAAAATTTAATGATAGAAGAGAATATGTGCAGAGTCAGTGAGGGTTTTATCATGATCTATCTAAAACAAACAAACAAACAAAGAACCCAAACAACCCAGGACTTCCCATGTATGCAGACAGCAGCTTTTTAGTCTGAGGGTCAAAACATACCTAGCATCCGAAGAAGTGAAAGTCCTGAAGTCTTGACCTAGCAAAGATTTGTACGTGCACTTTTTCTATGTGACTTGTCTTATTCAGGCTAATGTGAGTTAACACAGGAACTTCTTTTTTTGCCAAATCATAACCTCAGATACTACCCATATAATGGGAGCTAATTGGCATTGCAAATCTGTCTGAGCCTGGCACTTCAATTCACAGGGCCTCACAAGCTTAAATCCAAGCTCGAGTTCTGATGCTGAAGGTGGTGTAGATGGAGCCTGCAGTGGTAGTCTCAGAGGCTGCAGGTCCCCATCCTGTGCCTGAACTTCTGACTGTGAAGAGCAAATTTCTTTGTCCCATGACTCAAGTTAAAGAGCAAGCAAACGGTGCAGATAATGAGGGAGTTTGTATTGAAATTAGCCTAATGTGACCCAATAAACCTAAGAAAGTAGCTTCCCTGACTAGGATGTTAAATCCTTACAGGTGTAAAAGCTATTCCAGCTGCCAAATGTAGCACACTCAACTCTGAACATCTAAAAGTGCTTTATGGAGAGGGGTAATGCAGGGCAGGAGTCAACAAGTCACAGTGCACTGCACTAAGAGCTGCTGAAGGCACAGCTTTATCCCTCCACTGCTATATTACCTATATTCGAGGTGTCTTCATAGGCACAGATGGAAAAGGCTGTAGCAGAAATATTTTAAACTAAGGGTGCATTAGACAAGTGATTGCAGGCAGTGTGATTTATAGCTGTAGTAATGGACTGGATCTCAGAAAACTGAAATCCAATTATCAGCTCTGCCATCTCAGGCAAAATGCTTAAGCCAAACTTTCTAATCAGTGCTTTTAGGTTAGGTTGATTTTCAGAGGTACTAAGCACCTCCCCACCTCACAAGCTCTGTGTAGAATAACAGATTCGCCAGCCTTCTGGAAAGCAAACCCTCTCTATTGAAAGTCAGTCTCCCCTCCCCCGTCCCAGAGAAAAAATAAAAAACCACAAACAAAAAAAACCCCACCAAATCAGATTATATTTGATTCTACTGTGCTTGATATATTTTTTCAATAGTTGGGTTGAAAATGAATAGTCTTACTCCATGTTATCAGGAAAATGCAAGTGTGGAAAGGAGGACACGTAGGTTAAAAATCTTGAAAACAGGGGACTTTATTCTCTGACTGTGGTTTCCCGTCATGTGAATAAGGAACAGGAACATTTCCATACCCACCTCACAAAGGGGCTTGTGAGAGTTAATTCAGCTCTCTGCAGAAAGTGCCTTGAGATCCACAGATGGAACTTGCTGTAGAAGTGATGCATCACTAAATAATGAGGTACGATCATATGTGAACAAAACACACTCATATATTGCTCCATATGTTTTATAACATTAAGTCCTGTGTTGTTTTCCAACAGACAGATACATTCCAACCTGGAGAGGATCAAACACATCCCAGAATATTTTGTCTTTTTATTTCTGTGGTGAGGAGATAGTTCCAACAACATTGTTGTCTCTTTTTGGGTATTGAAACCAAAATAGGATTTTTAAAATTTTTATTTATTAATTTAAGGAGAGGAAAAAAAAAAAGGAAGGAAAGGTTTCATACAGCATGTGATAAAGGAACATAACTTCTCCCTGGACATCTGTCCCTGAACAACAGAGGAGACCTTGTGTTTTATATCTCAACTGAAAAGATAAATGTGGAAACAAACCTCCCCCACGGTCCCACTGCAGTTTCATGTATGGGCTTGGAGAGATCCCTCAGGAGAATTGTTCATTTAAGCTTTGGTTCTGCCACTGGAGTCTCCTTTTGCCTATCTCCAGCTCCCAGTGAATTCACACGGACGACACATGCTCTAATACAGAGTCCTCCATGCAAGCACAACAGATAGAGGCTTGTGCTTTTTGGGGCTGGAATTTGGGGAAAGTTCTTCCTAAAATACGGAGTGAGGGAAAAAAATGGAGTGATTTTATTTGCCTTCACAATACTAGTTCATATGCCACGACTGCAAGAAAAAGCAGCATTCGGTTGCCTGAGGAATATGGGGACTTCGCATTCTTACTGAATACTTTTGGCAATTGTACCAAAATGTCATGTTTTTACTGGGTTTTGATCACTATTTTTAACTCTTCTATTCATACATTCCAAAAGGAACTGAATGCTGACGTAAAGACAGCAAGCAGAATACCACTAATTCAAAACCAGGCCTTCCTTACTCCTCCAATCATGTTTCAGCATCTTTCAAAATCCACATTATACCCCAAAACTACACATGGGATGTTAGGTCACACAAAAAAGATCAAAGGGAGATGAAGGAGAACAGGAATTATACCAAAGCTGTACTATTATTTCTGAATTACCTATGAAACACAGGAGAGAGAAATACAGATTTCGTGAGTTTTTAGTGTATTTGGGCCCTCAACAGTGAGATGCAACACATCCTTTAAATCACCTTACCCTCCCAGATATTCATGAAGTGAAAACACAACTATACAAAAGATTTGAAGGCAAATTTTCATCATTTTGTGTGTGAGGTGCTTCATGAGCCCACCAGCCCTCTTCCCAAGAATGTATTCACCTGGCCATCCAAGCCCAGGAAGAACCCAGCCCCAACCACTCCATCCTCTCGTCAGGGGGAACTAGGTGTTCTAAAAGCCAGGGGATACCCTGGGGGAAAGGGGAGAAAGGGGTGATCAAATGAGACAAACACACTTTAAGTAACTCATTTACAGATCCACCATTTACTGGATTCCTTGTGAATAACCAAGTATATTCTTTGCAAGTTCAGACATGATACAAGCACATACGCACAGGAAAACCAAAGTCCACCAATTATTGTTTGATCCGTTCTGCTTTTTGTCCTTTCCGGAGAAGCTGGAATCCAGGTGAGTCTCAGACTTTATCCAGAAATGAGTTCACACACAGAGAAGACTCTTCCCAATCCTCAGCTCCTGAATGTCTGATGCTTCACAGCATTTCTTGCAATTTCATTTTAAAAGTGGAGTTAGCAGCAGGGCAGTCAAGCGAGAAGGAGGTAAAGGCCTGTGATCACCAGCCACAGCTTCCAGGGAACAGAAGCCATCGGTTCAGCTTCTTGTAGTAGCCAGAGGGAGCTGTTTGGAGACTTCTCTCAGGAGCTGACTTAGCTTATCCTCCTCTTTGCCATACAGGACACCAAAGGGCGCCCCTTCTGTCCCATCTTCCAAAGGCACACAACAGCAAATAGCACCAAGTTGGCTGGTTGACATGAGTAGCCATGGTCCAAGAGTCAGCAGCAAGAAATAAATTCTGCCAGAGCTAATCTACTCCTTGTTTCTCAGAAGCCCAAGCCATCCTTCAACAGTTGCTGCTGGAGACTACACCTTACTCAAAGGATAACGTGAGAAGCACATAATGCACAGCAAAGCCTACATTCACGCTTTCATGGCCCCCCCTCCCCGCTCCTTAGAGAACATACAATTTATATCCAGTGTACCATCAGCCCACTGCTAAGACACTGCTGTAGGTGGAGCTCTGTAAGCACGACACAGTCGACCACAGATATAAGGGCCAGCAAATAAATGATTCTATAAGCGTCAGACATTTCAGTCCAGGAGATCAGAGATTCGTTGACTACAGTGTGGGAAGAGCTGTTAAATAAAAACAACTGCAGTAGTCTCAGCCTTCCACAGTCACTTTGACTACCATGTAAATCAGACTCATCTTTTGTCCTGAAAAATATCGGGGGTTTTATTTGGTTGTAATGCCTTCGTGTATCAAATACAGTTGCCAGAGCATTGGGTGAGTGACACCAAAACTAAAGAGAAAAACTGCTTGACTTGCTCACAGAAGTAACATATTCTTTCATAATTACATCTGGGGGTACATGAGAGAGTCCCCTGTCATATTGGTATTCACCACCTGGAAAGCTCCACCGAGGAAGAATGTATACTATTAAGTACGGCAGCCCTGTAAACCAGGAGATATGAATTATTGTTTTGCTAATGATACGCCGTGCTTCCTTGGTACATGGGCAAATCACTTTTAGGCACCTTACCCTACCTTGTATCAATCAGTCTCCATCTCTTTTGAGCAGGGCAAAGTCTCTTTCCACGTACTAGGGACACTGCTATCTTAGGCACGGTGCAATTTCAGGGTGAGCCTGTAAGTTCTAGCTTACATGCATAGCAAATAATTACAAACCATAGCATCTTACCCCACAGCATTACTTGGCTGGGTAGTCCGTGGAGTTGATATGCACCATAACTGTAACACAGGAGTAAAGTTCAGTCTGGGCCCAGAGTAAAAGCAAGAGCTAGTGCTGTATCTAAGAGACTGATGCACATGCCCTTCCATGATTTAAAGCGTGAGCTGCATGCTGACATTTTACTTAAAACAGGAGATGTTTCACTGACTGGCAAAGTCAAATTTTCAGACATTCCTTTGTTCGGCAGAGGAAAAACTAACCTCGAATACATCAAATATAGAGGCAGTAAATTACAGTTGTAAATGCATCACATGAACTTGTGGACACATTTAGATCAAAGGAGTATAAGAAATATTCTGAATAATACAACGAGATATTCTGAGTAATATTTGATGCACCTAGTTACCAAGAACATGCCTAACAGAGTTTTCCAGTCGCAGTATCAACGCCCTGCAGGTACTTGTCCATGCAGCCTGCCCCCCTGTATAGGATCTGTAGATTGCCAACCTGGATTGCACTCATGAATATATGCATCCATCGATTCCAGCTAAAACACTCATGCATCTAGAGTAAAATTGTAACTATCATGGCATGATAGTTATAGCCATCCTACTGAAGACCTAAAACAAGTCCACTGACGAGAATGGAGCTCTTCCCAGTTTGTACCACTGGCAAATGAGACAATGCTTTGGCCTTGAAATTAGAGCCCGCATTAAACCAGAGGTCCCAGACCTCCCCTAGGCTCTGCCACGCATTTCTCAATGTCGAGAAAAGCTGCAAACAGGCAATCTAGGTCCCCAATTAACTCTGTAAAAAGACCTCGGACTCCAGCATTCATTCACCAACTCCAAATCAAAACGAGTCAGGCCCATCACAATCAAGCCAAGAATGGCTCCTAGCTGATAATTTAATCTTTTTGATGGATCACCTCTAATAGATCTGTTTTTTCTGAAGCTATGTTCTTTTTCTCTATTATTGACTAATACTGAAAATTCCAGCTGTACATATTCACTTCCTCTAAATACCTGATCACCTTATGCAGAAAACATTATTTGAGGAACTGCTCAATTAAATGCGCAACTGTTTGTAACCATTTGTGTTATTGTATCAGGTGGTGAAGCAGTAGGAACGTTGGGAAATATAGGATCTTTGGGAAATGTAGCATATTATTAGATTTGATGAGATCCATTTTCTTGATGGCTTCTGAAAGATCTTTGTGCTAATTAGCTAAGAATACCACTGAATTATTTAATTATCTCTACTTTTGTGCAATAAAATATGTTGTCATATCACACACTATCTTGGTGTTGCTGTTCATACTTAATGAAGCCTTTATAGTTAGCGATTTCCTTTGTTCTCCCTCTGTAAGTGGTTTTTGGTGATGCTGGAAAAGTGGGGGGCGGGGGGGGGCAGAGAGGGAAGGCAAAGGAAAAATATCAGTTTTAAAATAAATTTCTGTGTGGGAAAATCTTTACATGTGTTTATCTCTAGCTCCAGTTCCCCATGCAATACGCGAAACGTGTTTCAATGCTACAGCAGCCCCACAGACTTACTGCTAATGCAACAAGGAATGCTTTCCAGAGGAAAGGGAAAGAAACTATGGCTTCAAAAAATTTTAAATCAGCAAGGAATGTTTTCAACAAGGAAGAGGTAAATTATGATAATTACTCTGACTGGTAGGGTCCTTAAGCATTACTAATTAGCATTTATTGCCTGGATTATTGAAACAATGTGTGTGTTCCCAAGAGTGAAGAAGAACTGGGATGCTCTTTCCTTCTGAGCCCTGGGAAAAAGGCAGGGCAGCAAGAATGCGGTACAGTTGGCAGAGGGGCTCTTCTTCCAAGCACCGCGAGCACCAGCCTTGTGCACGGCTGCACAGAGACAGTGGGAAACTTGTACCTTTTGTAAGCCCACATTTTGAACTTCTGAACTGTGCGTCTGCATTCCACCTTACTTGCAGAAAAGTGAACAAAATGAGGGCAGCGCAAAAGGAAAGTGGCCATTAAAACAGTCAAAAGCATTTGAGACTGGTTAGAGGCAGAGATTAACGTTTACCTTACACTCTGGATGGTATGGTTTCTTCTGTTATAATTGGGGTTGTGCGCAAACATACCATGAATAAACATTTCATTACTTTAAAGGACTGAAGTATGGTCAAAGACTTTGCGACTGAGAAATTAAAGAGTTAACAAATTCAACAAAAAAGAGGTATGTTATGCCATTTTCAACCAGCATTTTGACTGGTTTGATATGACTTTGTCTGTGAAGAGGCTGCAATCAGATTTCAAAATAAGCTGCATTTTAATATCAAGGATTTATAATGTGAATGAAGCATTGAATTAGAAATCGATTAGAAATTAACCAGTCATCTAACCAGCACTAGCAACTGCATAGTATTTCCACTATAATTTGATATCTGGCCCAATAAATCCCTAAGTACTTTGGAAACGATGCAGGAAAGAAAGACAGTAAAAGTACTCCATTTTTTGAGCTGCAGTACTATGTGACTTTAGGTACTGTTAAAACCCTTGAAATAAAAGAGCAACAATGGGAAAGTGCAGAATGCCTTGGACCTTTTTTACCTTTTACTGCCACCAAACCCCATGCCTTTCAACTTGGGAAAGCAAGTTCCAACTAAGCTACAAGGAAGTCAAAGTCACAGAGCTAAATGCTACAGTTGCTGCTCAGACAGATCTCCTAGATGCCAGTTTTGCAAAATTTGCGTTATTTTTTTAAAAGCAATATTTAAAAAAAAAAAAAATTACTCTCTTTGTCTTTCCCCTTTTTGATTATTTGCATCACGTATTGCATAGAATACTTGGGAATGTGTTACATTAAATGTCATGATAGCATATTAGATATACTTTTAATTGTAACTAGTCCCACTCTGGGAATTTTTTTAGTGCTGAATAAGATCTTCAATCCTTACTAAGTCTGACTTATTCTATTTGTTATCTAAATTAACGCCTAATATTTATTTTCTCTGCTCCTTTCCTCTTAAGATAAAAACCCTGCCTTTTTGTCCACAGCTTCCTTTTATCCCAGTGAAAATGTACAACTACAGAGACTGAAGAACCGCTCACTGATGGAACTGTGTAGCGCTAGGACAAGAAAGCCTTACAGCTCTACGCACAAAGCAAAAAATAAACCTCAAACGCAACATCCCTTCTTTTGTCTGCGGAAGGCAGAAGCGTGGCAGGAGCAGTTCTGGGCTGATTTGCCTTCGCTTAGGAAGACACTGTCCCCGCCGGAGGTTCACCCCGTAACCGGGTCTCGGCAAGGCGGACGTTCCCCCCGCTCCCGGGCACAGGAGGGCCCCGCCGAACCGCCCTCCCCGCGCCGGAGCCCCGGCTTGGCGCTCCCTCTGCCTCCCTGCCGGAACCTCGCCTTTCCCGCTAGAAAAAGACGGGGGGGGGGGGGGGGGGGGGGGCGGGTGTGTGTGTGGCGGCGGGGGGGGGGTGTCCGGATTTTTGGCCTCCCTCCTTTACGCTAGCCCCTGCCGGCTGCCTGCCGCGGCATTCCGCTCTCGCCCCGCTCCCGCAGGCCCGGCCGCCGCCGGCCGCGCTGCCCCTTTAACGCGCCGGCCCCTCTAATTGATGCGTCTGGCGAGCCCAGACCGGCCGCGGCTGAACCGCCTCCCGCCCGGGCTCCTCGCTGCGCCGGAGCGGAGCGCAGCGCTGCGCACCCGCGGGGGGGGACGGGGGGGGAGCGGGCCCTGCCCCCGCAGCCGCAGGGCCAGCCGCCCCCCACCCCCCCCGGCCATTGTTTTGCCGCAGCCCCGCGCAACTCCCCCCCTCCCCGCCCCGCTCCGCACCGCGCAGCCGAGGCGGAGGCAGCGCGGAGACAATAGCGGTTGCGCAGCCCCCGGGGAGGGACGGGGGGAGACGGGCGCGGGGGGGGGGGGGGGGGGGGGGCGCTCCGCGGGGTGCGGGCACGGCCGCGGCCGCGCTGGGCTCGGTAAACGCTGGCGGCGCGGTGGCAGCCGGCGGGGATGGATGCGGGGGGCAGGCGGGCGGGAAGACAAAAGCGCTCGCCCCGTCCCTTCTCGGGGGGAAGCAGCGCTTAAAAGCAGCTTCAGAAGGAAAAAAAAAACCCACCCAAACAAAAACCAAAACCCAAAACTACTTTTTTTGCCTGTCCCCGAGGCGGAGATGATGATAGCTGGACAAAGGTGGTGGGGCTCTAGCGTAGGGCGTTCTGATTTATAATGCCAAACAGGTAACAGAAAATAAATGCAACTCGGAATAAGTTTCTGACTTTGCAATTAGAGGACATTTGGAATAGTACACAAATTCAGAAGTAAAAGGCATTTTTTCCATGGTGATAAAATAGTCAATGAAATTACAGTGGCAATAAAAAGAAGCTAAAAAAAAAAAAAAAAAAAGTCAGACAAGCAACCTTCTCCAGTTCAGTAACTATTAAACAACGGGAACCATCAAACATATCCTAAGCTATTAAATACCAAAATGTTAAACCATCAAGTAATATTTTGGTGCATTGTGTCTTAAGTTAAAGCATTTGCATTCAAACATCAAACAGTAATTCGGTGCCGTAACAAGGTACAGTAACTTCATTATAAATTGCCTTGCAGAACACAGATAAGAAATACAGTTCCAACCATAATTCATTTTACAGCAATATAAATTCTAATAAAGAAACACAGCAGCAGGAAACATTTTGAACATTTCTGATTTGTCATTTACATATAATTTTTGACTGGAAAAGCAGGAAATTTTTAAGTTCTAGAAAAAGACTAACCCAAAACTTCAGCATTTGCTCAGAATTTCTTTTTAGTTTCCAACCGTTAGTACATGCAAACATTTTATTCTTGAGTTTATCTTTGACCTAACAATCCATAAGATCCAACCCGTCTCCTGCCTTTTACACTTTTTTCTCTTTCTTTTTTTTTTTTTTTTTTCAATGTGTGTCCATAGAGCACATTTCTAAGATTAATCGTTCAGTTTTAAACTTGGAAGCATGAGGCATGCTGGGATTTCAGCTGAGGTCAAGCACCAATGTACCGAGCTGTTACTGTTACGCTCTCAGGGTACTCTGTGTTGCTCTCAAGAAGGGGGAGGAAAAAAAAAAAAAAAAAAAAAGAAAAAAAGAGAGAGAGATGCTCTACGCAGTGGCCTGCAGCAAGGCAAATCTCTCTCTCAATATGAAAAATCAGGCATGTATATTAATATACCTACATATGTAAATATATATACATATCTAGGGTTTTATTTACCTACATACATATTCATACACACGTACCATCCATATGTGTATCTATACACACACCTCAATAGCTGTATTTACATGCATCCATATCGTGTATATCTTATCTACACACGCATATATAATAATCACTATATATGTACACACATACACCCCCATATCTGTATCAGCTGTAAAATTATCTCTTGAATATACACACACAGAAAAAAATATTTCTGTCATACAATCGCTAGTTTTAATTTGAGATGAGATTTTTACAGTAAATGGCCATAACCACCGCCCTGCTATTAGCCGATCAACCCTGAGGAGGAGATACACTTTTTTCCCTTAAAAGGTCTACAAAACACTATTGTATGTGTGTGTATACGTCTATATATACACACACGCGCACACACATATACACATATATATAGGATATATTTATAAAATAAAATAAAGATGTCAAAGCACAACTCACAGCTCCCAAGAGCCTAACCCGTGGATTTAAAAGCTAAACATCACAAGTTAGGGTCTCAGGGATTGAGAGGGGCGCAACAAACTATTTCTTGCAAAAAACAGGGATCAAAAATAAAAGATAAAAAGGAGAAAGAGGAAAAGAATAGCAGGCAAGTTCAATTCATGGCTCAAGATTACAAAACAGGACACACAGGTGGAAGGAAAGAGCTTCTCTAAGGACCCTCTGTTGAGAGAATACATTCCATTTTTAATCGTTTATACAAAAATGACAAGGCGCGGCAGGTTCCTTACAGCTTCCAACAAGGTCGCTTGCGACAAATACATGAAAAGTCTCCGCATTTAAATAACGAAGAGGAAGAAAGGAAGGGAAGTTTGGGGCAGTGACGGAATTATTTTCATTGTTTCAACGAAAAGGAATGCAGAAATAAGAGCAGGAATATGCAGGCTCTCCCTCCAGCCGCCTGGCACAAAGCATGCAGCAGCATAAAGGCGCTGCCTCCCCGCCCCCTCCGCCAGCCCCGCGGCCGGCAGGGATGGAGAAAAACCCCGAGTTGCAAGAAAATCAGGTAGAAACTCACCATTTGGAAGCGGGGGAGGCTCCGATCTTCAGCGCCAAGAGCAGGGGGGAAAAGCCCGGCGGTGGGGAGGCGGGGGGGGCGGGGGGGGGGGGGGGTGCGGGCGGGACCCCCGGGCGGACTCGGGGCAGGGGCTGGGGCAGGGCAGTGCCCGGACCAGGCTGGGTGCCCGGCGGGTTTTGACACCCGAGCGGGCGCGGGCGAGCGAGCGAGTGCGAGCGTGCGGTGTGCGCAAGCCGGGGGAGGGAGGCGAGGGTGGGTGTGTGCAGCTGGGCAAGCCGCTTGCATTTTTAAAACTTTTTTTTTTTTTTTTAAGGGAATATATCAAGGAAAAGAAAAGGGGGAAAAGGAAAAGGAACCAAATTCCTCCGCAGCTCCTCGCCTGCCGCCCGCCTCCCTCCGCGCTCCCACCAATGCTGCTGCTGCTGCTGCTGCTGTTGTTATTATTATCATTATTATTATTATTAAGAGACGGGGCTGGGGGGTCTGCAAGCTGCGGCCCGCTCCTAACTCCTGCATCAGCTGGGGGCGGCTGGAGCCAGGGCCAGCCTGATGCCAGAGCAAGCCCCAGACTGTCAGCGGGGAGGGAGGGAGGGAGGGCGGGCGCGGGCAGCGCCGCCGCAGCCCCGGCCACCCTCCCCTGCCAGCCGCCGGCCGGGGTTTCAAAGGAAAACCTGGAGAAAAACCCGCTTCCCCGGGAGAGGAGGGTCCCCGAGCACGGTGCACACACACACACACGTACACACACACAAAAGGGACTCCATCCTGCACCGACCCCTCTCCAAGCACCTTGTGCAACCCCAGCCAATGGAAATTTACGCCGGCCATAACCGAGAGCAGGATTTCGTCCCCAGCTTGCCACCTCCTTCTCCGCTCTTCTCCCCTTCCCTCCCTCCCTTTCCTCCCCTCTTCCCCCCCAGCAACCCCCCCCCCCCCCCCCCTCCAAATAAATAATATGGGTCTGCACCCTCCACCCATCTCTGGAACCGCTTTAGGCCCAGCGGCGTAAGCGGGGAGAAGCCGAAACGTACCGGAGGGCCCGAGTTTAAAAATGCAAAATATCCGCCGCTCCTCGCCCGCCGCTGCCGAAAGCAGGTCCCCCCCGGCCCCGGCCCCGGCCCCGCACGGCGGGCCAGCCCGGCTCCGCGCCCCGGCGCTCCCCGCCGCCGCACGGCCGGGGGCAGCGGTAACAGGCACCATTACGGAATCATCATCATTCACTCCGTCCTTTTCTCACCTCAGGAGTCTGAGCCCATTCACCAAAGTCCTTCCTCGTCCAGGATCTCAAATCTTTTCTTTTTTTTTTTTTTTTTTTTTTCTCCCTCCTTCTGGATCAGCCAGTCCCGACATCATTAAACTATAGTCCTCCTCTTCCTCCTCCTTCCTTCTCCCCCTCTCTGTCTCCCCCTCTCCTTTTTTTTTTTTATTTCAAAAAGGGGGAGTGAGGGGGTAGCTGGGGGGGGGGGGGGGGGGGGGGAGTAGACATAGCTGCATGAAGTGGCTGCCTTTTAGAAAGCACATTTAATCTTTACTGGCTCCCCTAGGCTTCGATGAAGTAGAAGGGAAAGGAGAGGAGAGGGGGAAAGAAAAAATACAGGCAAGGGAGGCTGTTGAGGGACAGCAAGCATCAGGCTCAAATCAACGACCAGATGAAAATGTACTAGACCACACTGCCCCCTCTCTTCCTCTCGCTCTGTCTCCGTCTCTCTCACACACTCTCACTCCTGGAAAGCTTCAGTGTCTGGTTACAGACTCTTTTGGATCCTTCCCCCCCTCCCCACCCTCGCCCTTTGCCAACTATCCTAGAGATTCCTTGCATGCCTACTTAAATCTTTAACAGAATAAGGACTCGGCTCCCCCCGCCGCCGCCGCCAGCCTCTCTCTCTCTCTCTCACACACACACACACACACACACCAGCCCCACTCACCCCTCCCCAATAATCTCTTAAGCTCCAGGGAGAAACCCGTCGCCGCGGCCGCCGGCGCATCCCCGGCGCGGCCGCCCCGTCCCCGCCGCCGCCGGGCACCAGCCCCGGGACGCTCCTGGGCAGCCGGGCACCCCTCCCGCCCCACGCTGTCTTCCTAAGGGGGTGCAGGGGGTCAAGAGGGAAGGAGGAGGGGAGAGGGGGGGGAAGTGGTAGGACTGCAGCCCTTCGCCTAGTATCCCTCTGGCTGGATCTGGATTTTAAAACAATAAAATCCACCGCTGCTATCTCGGTTTCCCCCCGCTCCCCCCCTCCGCCCCTCCGCCACACTGCAGCCCGCAGCCGCCCGTGGAAATCGCACGCCCCACGTCTGCATTGAGGCAGGCAGACTGCCTGGCTCATGCCCGTGATGACTTTAGAGCTGACAATCTCCTCTCCTCGACCCCCCGCCCCCCGCTCAATGGCAGCACTGCTGCCTCTCACACCAGACTATATTTGCAATATGTGCTAATTTACCAGCTATATGCCCTTGGATTTTAAAATGAACTCATCAGTCAATGTTTCTAGTACCGATGCTCCCTCTCTCCCTCACACACACCCTCCACTGCAGACATGTTACTCATTCTCCAAGCATTTCCTCTCCGAATGTCCGTCAGACGCATATACACTTCATTGATCAAACCAAATCCCTTGATAACAATAAATAATAATACAGACAGTTAACATCAGCGGGGAGCGGAGCGGGGGGGGGGGGGGGGGGGGCGGACAAAGATGACGACTAAATCTGCATTGTGCTTTATGAGGCTGAGCCCTGCATTTTCCAGAGATGCGCTACACAATGCGGAGTGCAGGTATGCCCCAAAGACAGAGCACACACCTAGCCATGTGGGGCCTTACCTGAGACCCCATGTTTGCCGAGCAATGGGGCTGGGAGGTGGGGTTGTTAATGCCTAATACCTGTCTCTGCACAGGCTTCAAAAGGTGCTTGTGGGAACAGAAGGCGGTACTTGCTAAAAAGGAGAGGAAGCACCTAATGCAAAATACAGAAATAAATAAAGAAGGCAGCTTCTTTGTTACGCTGTGCACTGCACAGATTCTTAGGACTTAAAGGTATCCTGGTATCCAAAGACCCTGACGGGTGCATAATGGGATTTTCAGAAACACCTTCTTAGCTCCCACTGAAATCTGTTTCCTTTGTATTGAAGACAGAGAGCACCTATGCAAGAAACCAGGTTAGGAAGACGGTCTATTAAATATCCCTCTGTCACACGTGCCGGGTATTTCAAGGGCTTTAGGACTCCTGCGGCTTTATTCCCTAGTTTTCTGGGGCTGAAAGGGGGGGAGGCAGGAGAAACTGCCTCTTGGGATTTTGGCTAGTTAGACATCTTGTGCGGGTCTGGCAAAGAGAAAGTGACTGCAGTGTAAGTGTTCGGGAAGTTGGGGAGGGTGGGGCTATCTAGAAATCTTTGACTCACTGGGGTAACTCCCTGAACACAGGAATTAAATTATTACTCAAAGCGAGCTACATCTTATGAGCAGCAGCCTTAGAATGAAATTCTGCATGCATACAGAGTTTGAAACAACTAAAATAAACATACGGAAATAAATGTACAACATATAATTAAATTATTGGGTGCAATGCAGAAGTCCCTGGGTGACAGGAGAGGTGGGATTATGCAGTGAAGTCAGTCCAGGAATCCATGGATACAAATTTTCTTATTTATACTGGCATAATCCTGATTGACATCAGCCTAGATACGGGAAGAATCAAACCCAGTGTACTGAAGGATCTAATCTTTGGGAAAAGTAGACTGGATTAGAGAGACTGTGTCTGCCAACCATCCTTTCACTCCCCTTACAGTTTCCCTCACCATCACAGCAGCGTGCAAGATTTTGCCATCACACGAAACAATTTACATCCATTGTCTTTTTCGCTTATCTTCCTTCCAAAAAAATGTTTGATTTTTTTTAAAGTTTTGTTGCAAACACATAATTTCTTTATACAATTTAACCAAGTCTTTGGAGGATACTTATTTCGAGCAGTTAACACCTGACCCCAATTTTTGTGGGTAATTAGTGAGCTAGATAACCACACAAAGTGGGTAATTATTTAGTACCCAAGGGTACTGTACAAGAGGGTAAAGGCTGGCAATGTTAACAAAAGCACATCTCTAATTATTGTATCTATACTGGTGATGTTTTAGGAATAGTTACTCCATCTAATGATCCATGATAAATCAGTAAACTATTTTGCTTCCCTTAGCATATATGCGTGGGCTAAGCAAGGGCAGTATGTGAGGGCAAAGCAAATTGAAGCCCCAACTTTGGAATATGCACAGGCCCTAAGTGAAGCGAGTGGCATCCACTTGGAGAAGGCAGCAAGACTGGAAGTGTCTGCTCTAGAACAGCAGCAGCAGAGCCTAATAGCCATCACTAATAGCTAACAGGTTGGTGGAGGCGACTTGAAAAGCCATGTAGGAAGAAGCTTGCAGAGCGTGCCTCAGGGTCTACTTCTTGCTTAGGTAATGTGGCTGGGCTGATGGATCTTTGTATACAACAACAACCCTAATCACGTTCTAACTGAGTTCAGTCTTGCTTATTGAAAAACGCTTTGAAAGCTGTGCAAATGAGGCATTTTGTGTTTGTGGAAGGTCAGGGCTGAAATGCAAGACAGTAGGACTGGGGGGAAAAAAAAAATCATCTTTGATGAATTTCAATTACCTACCATCTCCAATACTTACGTTGCAAAAAGCACATTTCTCCCCTGGAGAATGTTATATCCTCAGTAGATCATTTTTCCACAAATTTAAGAAGGAAGAGATGGGAACTATTTCGAAACAGAAGCTAAATAAAAAAGGATTCAACTAGCAAAAAATGTTTTTGATCACCAGAACCATGTGAAAAGAGGTGTCATGCTGGAAACAGATCCATAATCTTAAACACAGCAGTCGCTATCCACTGACCACTATTCGCAGCATTACACACACACTTAAGGACATCTTCAAACCAAGACATTACGCTCAGCGGAAAAGCACTTTCCTTGTTTTAATTGCTTTTATGAATCATGACTAACATCCGGACACTTCATTTACTAGAGTCCAGTAACCTTGTTTTTCAAAGACTCAAATTCCACAACCTAAGGGCCTCGAAGCTGGCACAAAAAAGTAGAGGCGTCATTCTCGTTTGATCATAGCCATGTATTTAACTCAGCTTGCTGCTTCGGGATCGTTCAAGCCAGGCACTACAGAAGAAAACACAAACGGTATCACCTGGCACTGTGATCGCCAGGAATTTGAAATTTAAACAGAGAAAGTCTGAGGGGTTTCCACAACTCCTCATATTTCTCTTTTGATCTGTTTTTGTGTTTTTAGGGGTTTTTTTGAGTGAAATAAGCACAACTGAAAGAGGCCTGAAAATTGTTCTCATATTTAAAAAGGGGCCAAGTCTCTGCAGTTCATTTAGACCTGAGCATGCCTGTTCGTATTACCAATGTGAACAGGTTAAGAAGGAAAAAAAACCCAAATGCCAGAATTGGGGATAAGTTCAGAGCAGCTGTAAAGTAGACACTTGTCCACTCTGAACTGCACCAGAAGACTGAAGCTTCTTTCGTGTGCTACAGGCTATTTAACAACCCAGGAACTTACAATGTTTAGCTGCTACCATGCTGAGGTGGGTACAAATAAATTGATATCCCCTTCACTAATCCTCTTAGGGACCTGGTTTGCAGTTCTTGCAGAAATGGAGTGAGAGGAAGTTTGCAGAGAGAAGCTGGAAAACAGAAAGGAAGAATGAATTTAATAATGGAGACAGGTTCAAAGGAAGAAGAGGCCTTGGTAGGTGCACAGTTATAACAGAAAGTGGAGTAAAGACAAACTACTACTATTTCTTTCTGAGACCAATTGGAATCAGCGATTCAAAGGAGAAGACATGCTCAGCCAGAGAGGATGCTTTAGGGACTAAAGTGTTAACTATAAAACCTTAAGGCCTTTTTGAGACAAATCAATAATTTCACTCTAGACAAACTAACAGAGATTGTCTAGGAAATACCTTTAAAATAGCAGTTATAGCTCAGCTATGTGGACAGCACATATGATGATATACGATAACATATGAGAATAGTTTGCAAATTAATAAAACACCTTCAGTGGAATAAAAATTATTTACTAATACAAGCGAAGAACTCTAATAGTGTGGGGCACCTCCATGGACAGCAAAGTTGGGCAAAGGTGCCATGGGCATCGCTAGAACAGTGCTCTATCAAGTGATGAGTTTGACAACCAAAAGCTTCTAATTTGAACCTCACTATTTTGTATACCATTGTCCAATTCCAGCTCACCTCTTCCTACCTTGCTTTCCCATAATATAGAAGCCTCACGACAATGCTTACCTTGTCCTAGGAGTGTTTGCAGGTCCTTGGAAGAAAGCTGCTGTGTCCAGATTACTTTTGTTATCCTCATGTGATACCCTGTTAGTCAACAGAGAGGATGGAGTGCAGTTGAAGATAATGTAAATTCCCTTTCATCATCAACAGTTCCCTTTAACCTGACTCACCGCTCCCCAACATTCACCTCCAAACCCAACAAGAGATATGATAGCAAAATTACCTCACCCAGGCACCATCCTGACAGCAGCACAGCTTAAAAAGGGGCAGTTGTATTTTCTCCCCCAGTTCTGCTAACAGGTTTCTCAAAGATCTTTGAGCTCAAACTATATCAAGCCCTGGATAACGGAGAACAATGAAAATAATAAGAGGAGAAAGCCATAAAACAATTCAATCCCAAGGTGAGTGAAGCAAAGTAAAATGAGGCAGTGCTGTTCACCTCCTGGTGAACAGGGCCTGGTGAAAGGCCCTGGAATCCTGCACCATTCGGTGCCCTTCTTGAAAGCCATGTTTAGGGAAATGGTAAGAGTTCAACAAAAGGTCAGTCGATGTAACAGGGGGATTTGAAAAGAAGGGTTACAGAGGTGAATTCACCTGATATCAAAGAAAGGGTATGAGGAGTGGGAACGCAGTACCTAGAGTTACGTGCGCTTTGTCTACAGGGAGTTAACATTCTGCCCTTATCCATGAGTTCTCCTGTACATACCAGATTTAACCAAACTCTGAAACTCAAGGTGAAACTCGAATTTATGTGGATGAAGTCACGCAAAAAAGTATTACATCTACTCTTGCATGATTTGCCATTTCCAGATCACATAAAGCACCTGAAAACCCTCATATTTCATATGGTTTCAGATCCACCAAAAGTTTCAAGTAAGACTCAATTAACTTAAAACGTAACAAAAGCTCCAAGAACCTCACTAAAATTTCAGATAAATCTAACCTGTTTTGAGCTGGTGACATAGTTTCTTAAGATCTGAGGCTTCATACTGAAAGTCTGACAAATTTTGAAACATTTCAGCTACTAAGTGATGGAACTATATTAATATGCTAATCTACAAGGTTGCTACAGAAAACTTTCTGTCTGGTCAACATTTAATGCTTTTTTGAAATTTACTTGACATCTCAACAGAATCATTGCATGAAAATGATGGTGCCCCTCAATCAACTCTTTTTTTTTTTTTTTTTTTTTTTTTTTCCTGAAAAAGCCAGTAAAAATAGTATGTTGAGGCTGCTCAATTAGAATCTAAACTGCTGAACTTCAGAAACGTGCATAAAGTTCAGGGACGTTTTGGGAATCTGATCTGGCAGAAAAGGTAGAAAATTAAATTAAATTTAGAAATCCATGCAACTAACAGCAGAGCTAGAATGAATCATATTTCAATAGGAAAGAAGTACTACGGTCACTCTGTAAAACAGAGATTGTAATTCAGAGACTGGAGGGCTGCTGCCTGCAGTCCACAGATCTATTACCGTCTCCTCCACATGGACCCTCAGTCCTGCAGTCTATTTCCAACTCTCCCCTACACAAAAACAACACAAACAGGTAACTTAACTATTGCACATAGGAAAGGAGCTGTGACTCTGAGCCTTAACTAAGGTCTGTAAAGAGCCCTGACAGACTACAGTGACCTGAAGAACCTCAAAGCACAGTCATCCTTAAATAATCCCCAGACCTCCTGTCAGACTCTTAGCCCTTTTCACCAGCACTGACCTTCTTTTAAAAAAGATAAAACAAACGTTTTTCATGTTTTCCAGTACTCCAGCTACAGCCTGCAGTTGACACAATCAAAAAAAAAAAAAAAATTAAACAACACACAAGGGCATATTTCTCTCAAGAAAAAAATTACTTGTCTTAGCCAATGTTTAAGAACTAAACCAAAAAGTAGGACACCAAAATATATTCTACAGCTGGTTGGTGGGCTCAAGCCACCGATCCCGGCACAGGGACAGGGAGAAGCTGGAGCAGAACCAGACGGAGGAATCCCAAATCAGCGGCGACGACAGTGGTGAGAATTCAAAAGACCTGTTCCTATTCCCAGTCCTGCCGCTCGATGCGCTAAGTGGCTTGGGCTAGTCTCTCCATCTCTTTGTGTTTCCTCTTCTGCCTGCCTTATCTATTTAGACTGCAAGCTCCTGGGGACAGGGAGTCTCTTTTCACAGGGTATCTACAGGATGCCAAGCCATTTAGGTATTGCTGTCAAAGAAATAACAGGCTTGGGCACTTTTAACACAGGGGAAGTCTGAATGTAAGTCTAGTCGCCCTTACCTCTTGTGAAACCAAACACAGAGGTCTTAATATACAGTAACTTCTTTACAGTTGCTTCACTGGTGTTGAGAGGGTATTAAAAATTGGAAAGCCACATACCAAGGGGCATGTGACAGACAGAATGAATGTCAGAAGGCGCGGAAGAAGCAGCAACCTCTGAGGACTTACGTTTGGCCCACCAGACACTGCTCGGTCTCTGCATGCCAGAAATAACAGTGGGACGCAAGCACAGCAGCCAATCTCCATGCTCCCGGTGCCAGTCCATACTTCTGCATCACTGGACGTTGCAGTGCAGGCTCTACTACCCCTAAACTTAAATTTAGTTGTTTTTATAATGCAAAAAGACAGCGTAACATTTTTGAGACACAAAATGAAGAAAACAAACAGAACAGTCTGAGTATCAGATTACTTATTATGCTAATAAATTACCTTCTTTAATTAGGATTTTTGAAGTGTAATGATAACCTTTTCAAGTTGATTTTGTCTGTATAAAAGTGATATTAGGTTCTAAATCTTGTCAGTTTTAACTCTGTACACCTAATGAATGTGTATGCCAGCATGGTGATAGCCCATACGAAACATTTCTTCATAAAGATATACAGTACACTCACTTGCAATTCCAATATAACATGCAACATGACTGTCTCTGAACAACTCACATATGATCAGTTCCTCTGTCTTTACAACACTCCTTATGAGGAGCAAGAACCTCTATTTTATAGACAGTGAATAAAACAAACAAACAAAAAAAAAGTGACTCATTCAAGATCCCACAGGGGATCTGTAGTAGAACTTTGGGGTCTGCACCAATGCCTTAATAAAAAAAAATAAAACTGTTCCATTATAATGGTAGAGGCTGTGCACAGTCTTCGCCCTTTTAATAATAAAACAAGACAGGCCCCATGACCTGAAAACGAACAAGAACCCCTCACAGTGGAGACAATTTTAAAATTAGAAAGATAATTCACCTGGTGTCTCAGAGAAATCTGAAATCATGTTTCCCAGAAACAACGCCTGCCAGTCACGACAGTAAACACCTATTCCCTGGGTTCCTGTGCCTGCAGAGAACCACAATTCTGACCCTGGGGCGCAGAAGAACCCCTCCCAGATCAGTCTATGCCTGGGATGATTCAGTAGCAGCACTTAATTCTTACGATTTGACCCACACAGGTGGCCTCATACTTCATGCTGCAACAGGCTGTCCACATGGAACCAACTGCAGCAGCAGGTCTCAAGTCATTATTTGATCACTTTCCTGCTTAATTGCCATTTTTAATTACTTGCATGGTAACAACAAAAAAATCAATCTAGCAATGAAAATCCACTCTTTGAACATCTTCTGCCTTTTTTCTTAGATGCAAACTATTGCTATATAAGCCATTCCTGATTAATATGGGGCCCTCATGGGAAAGCCACTGCCTGTCTACTGATTTCATTTCCTATGTCTTCTCTTCTTCAACTGACAATTCAAGTCCGTAAAAAGTAAGGGCAAAAGATCTGTTATTTTATCATTACAAGATGACAGTGTTTTTTCCCTTGCTATTTTCTTTCAGGAAGATATATTAGCACTACATTTGCTCCTCCACGCGGTGGGATTTCTTAAATAAAAACGTATGTTATATACGTATGGACTTGGAACCAGAGCTGCATTAGCCTATTAACTATCCACATTTGCTTCAGACTTGGCCAGCCACCTAGAAAACCTGCCAAGACCTTTCTGGCAGCCTTTTCCCAACAGTTCCAGGAAAACATGGAATATTCAAAGAATTTTAGGGCCTCTCGGCTTCGTTTGTCACCACACTCCTTGCCCACTTAAAACTAAATCACAGGCCAAATTGCTCTAATGCCCTATTAAAGATTTTAAAACGGCCTTCTCCACAGTAGGGTATCTGAGGACAAATCTGTGTTAATATATAATGCAAAGCCTGCGTTAATATGTAATGCAATGTGGCACGAGGCAGACAAAGGCCTTCGCAACAAGTAAGGAAGTTGCTTTACAAACTTTGAACTTCCTAAGTGAATCGCGTCCTGTTTGGAGTTTTTAAACCTCCCTCATACATCCAGGGAAAGGAGAAATTCCTTTTGTCCTCCTTGTTACCCTAGCAAATTACTGTTGAGGTTTCAGGGCTGTGTCATACAAGAAGCAAACAAAACCATGAATAGTTACATCAAAATTGACCACCTCTACGGGTCTCAAGGCACTGCTTGAGCAATGCTGTTAAAGCTATGCTCGAGTCCCATTGCCTAGAGCTTGTCTGCAAGCTAACTTACAGACTTCAAGATGACCAAGTGACATGATTCTATAACAGAGATTCAGAGCAGGATTCACAGAAACGGCCAGTGGAAGAACTTTCTTTGCAACCTAAATCAGGATCTAACTCCTTTTAAGGCCATGGCAGGATAAAGAGAAAAATCCTGCTTCCACTTTAACCACTTAGTTATTACTAAGCAAGAGCAAAAATTGGCCCATCTCACTTGCACAGCTTCCCCTGGTTTTAAAATGCAAGAGAAACATGCTTTAAAGAATTGGAAGGGGCTTTTTTATTACACAGAAAAGGCCTCCCTGGGATTTCAGATGTCAAGTAGTCTTTCTTAATTCTTAGCACTAATTCATGGATTAAATGTTTAACCCTTGACTTCAATATGGATTGAGAGTTCCTTGTTACTGAGAGCTGACAGAACGGCCTCACTGAGCACCCCACATCCCTGCACTCATGCTTCACTGGACCATTTCTAGGCACCTCTCTGAACCTCTTGGCTCAGTTTTGGTGCAGGACTGACTCACTGCACACAGACTGTCTGTTAGGCTTTCACCTTGCACCCTGTTAGTCTAAAAAGTTATCACACACTTCTCGTTGCTCCAGACAACCTTTTCTGGCTCTTCAGCTCATTAGTCACTGTTAGTTTGCAATTTGCTATTTCACAAGCACGTGACAAACATATATACAAATAGATACACAAAATGTTAGACAGCACCAAGACAGAATGCCTTGTGAGATCCCCACCTCTTCTAAAACACACAGCAGTGAGTTGGTGCGCACACCTCCTGAGAGGCTGTATGCACCATGCAATGAGAATGTGGATTCATATTTTGCAATCACAAATTGTCCCTCTTGGACTATAAACAAAACAGAGCATCACAGAACCCCTTGCACCAGCAATTCCACCAGCAGAGTACGGACATCCTCCTCTTTTGTTGAAGAAGGAAGAGATTACAGTTCTTTAATTCTGATGCAAAGTCCTGAGTAGTCCCTTTATGAAATGCAGCCACCAACACAGGGCCCTTGTGGATTTATTGCAGCACCATGGTTACAGATTGCTGACCAGTGACTTCTATCCTAGAGCCCTACAAACAGACATGATTCAGCAGTCTAACTACACCATCACTAACATAGCAAGTAGCAGACACTGATTTTATTTTTTCCATTAAGACGTACACTGTTTAACTTCTCATTCAATAGCTATTCTCACACACAGATGAAGGGAAACACGTGGCTGAAATATCTTCAGGCTCTTATAAAATAACTTCTCTTTTCACATTTTGAAAGCTACTGGAAGGGCAATTTCAAAAATCAACTCAAACCACAAGATCTGTAGCAGAAAGCAATCATGTCTTGCCTTCTTCCATTGCCATTTCCTTCCTCTTTTTCCTTCTCTTCCTCATTCTTTTTTTAAAATCCTGCCCTCCAAATCTAACAACCTCATTTATGAAAGGAAATGGAAAGCCCAGGGGAAGCTGTGGCATCTGACAGACTGCAAACACCACTATTGCAAACCACTCTCTGATGCCACAACTGCTATTCCTTGTCAGAAGAGACAAGAGGCCACTTCAAACACAAGAAAAATAAACCTAAAAATAAACCCACATCAGTGGCATTAATCAGGGAATGGGTTTGACCTTCTATGTACAACAATTCCTTAAATCTCACTCAAGCTAAGGAATACAAAGGGTCTGTCTACACTTTTCAGGGGAGTGACTGTGGTGACCCCAAATCTAGCACTAACCTGAGTTGCTGCAACCACGAAACTCCAGCCAGTGCCCTTTGGAAGTGCCAGCTCAGGCCCCGGGGGCAGCGGGGCTGTTGCTAGTGCAGCACCACACCTGAGCTCATCACATCCCACAGCAGTCGCTGATAGCTTGAGCAGATCCGCACGACGTGCTCTTGCATGGTGAAGACCAGCTCTAACCTCATACTGAAAAGTGGGTGTGAAAGCAGAACCAGGTGTATCCCTCCTCCCCGTTTCTGAAACTTTTGTTACTTCTGGTAATACCAGGGTTCCAAGAAACATATTTAATGAGGAAGGAAAAGGTCACAACATATGTTTAGATGCAGGTCTGCAATCCGGCTGACCTGGCTTTGGTACACAGCTCTCCCAGTAATATCCTGCCTGGCCTTGGCTAAGTCATTCACTTTCCTCTGCTTTCATTTCTGGACAGTGGTCATGCAACCCTTTCCCATTGCACATGATAACTGTAAGGAACTGGAGGTGGACCATGCCATTGGATGATTATTACTGCAGTTGTTCAATACGCGAGCCCAAGCGAAGGCCAAACATCTATCAACCTTCACTTTTATTTGTCAGTGGCAAATGATGTGCTTAATCCTTTGCAGGAGACAGATACAGACTGAGTCAGAATCCAGACCTCTCTAACACACTTTCTCCAACAGTAACAAGTATTAGCAGCTTTGGACAACCAAAGCTCCCACTGTTTTTTTTCCTGGTCGTGAATTGCTGCACTTCATCCTAAACCTTGAAACATGAAGTCTAAGCTCAGTTCTAAAGTTATTATAATGAATTACCATAATTCTGTGTATGGTTATTAAAAACATAAGTATCTAATCTGTTCTAGGCTTGCAAACTAACCATTAACTTCTAAAAGCAATTAGGTTCATTTTTTAATTAAATACTGGTGGAAAAGAATTGCTTATTAAAACATTTTCCATTTGTCACCATTTAATTTCACTGCATGTCTCCTTGTATTCACATTGTGAAACTATGAGAATTTCTCAGTCTACTTCCTCGTTCTTTCTTTTTCGTTATACATCAATTTGCTTCTCCTTTTTAATGGGAACGGTTCCAGCGTACCTACTTCAGGTATCTCCCTGCTTGGAACCAGTTTTGCTGGCACCTTTTTGAGCCGCTCTTCCTCTCTTCATATTTGGTAGTACAGCTACTATGCTGCACACCTTACTGTCTTTGGTCCCAAAAATTCAGACAGTGCTGATACAAATTTTACATCAGTATTGTGCAGGGGTTTACCCATTCCACACTTATAACAGGATTGAGCCCTAAAACCTTCATAAAAGCTTCCATTCATGGCTTGAGTTTTATATCTGTACTGGATCTAGGAACAACAGGCAACAAAGTCTAGTTGCCTATGAAGAATTCAATGAGGAGTTAACAGAAAAAAAAAAAAAATCTGTCTTTACCAACCATTTGCCTGACTGGTTATGGCTTTTTTGGACATTGACAGTTGCATGTGTAAAAAATGGCCCATTCACAAAAATACTCTTACACTACAATTGTTAGACATGACATTTACAAGTCACTGTTAATTATAAATGACTTGATCCTGACATTTCCTTAATACATTATGAAAGCCATAATGAAACCCTATGAGCTGTGTGTCACACCTGTAACAAAGACAAGCTTAGAGAAATCACAGTCTTGTCATCAGACCTTGGCAAAGGTTGGAAGGAAAAATGGCAGCAGGGTGACTCACACTTGAAGCAGACCTATCCTCAATGACCCAAGAGGGGCAAGGGAAAGCCCTGCACCACAACATTTGCTCCCCTCTGGCATGATGCAGTAGTTTGGCTACCTGAACACGGGAACCTACAAAAGCGTAGATGGAAAACAGAAATCAAGGACTTGATGTTGGCTATACCTACACTGCTCTTAAACAGTACTCTTAGAAGGGGTCTTGATAGTGGTGGGCGTTTTTAAAAAAAAAAAGGAAAAGCAGTTGTACATGGAGAGGTGGCTGGCGGGAGCCAGGGAGTGGCTACAGCAGGTACCCTGCAGCCACTGGTAAGGCCCCCACTTGTGGGTTGGCAGCTCTTTCCCCACGGGTAAGCGGCTTCATCCTTAGCAGCAGTAGCAGCTCTCTCCTGCTTTTAAGAAAATAGTTGCTTGGAATATTTTTAGCCAGTGATATCTCATTTGCAGTACACCTCAGATAATCTCGGATCACCTAAGTGGAGAGGAAGCTGCTTTCTGCAAATTTGAGAAGGAAGCAGGGAGAGGTGGTGGTAAGGAGGAGCCACTGCATGTAACATGGAATGCAGAATTTCAATCTCATTCTAGATCTGCCCCAGAAACCTGATTCTTGAACTTATTTAACCAAGAAACAGGGCCATGACATTGCCCAAAGAGGCTAATTTCACCCTATTGCATGTAAAAAGCCATTTGCTCAGGGAGAATAGATTTTATATTTTGAATATATAAATCTAAATATATGCAGATGGTAGTGCTTGGAGCATTAGTGAAGCTAGGGCCACTAGAAGTTTTGTCTTGTTTAAAAAAGGAAGAAAAACAAAAAGAAGGTGGGTTTTCTTCCCCAGATAAAACACTTTGAGTCTTTCTCTACTATGGGAAATTTCCAAACATCAGATTTCCTTTCTATTCCAGTTTAGACTGGAAGCTTTTATTGTAAGGTTAAATCATGGTAGCCTAACACCACACACATGCAAGTTTGTGTCTGACTGAAGTATGAATGGATACAGAACTCATCTCAAAAACTCACACTGGAAATGTTGAGCTTCACCTGGTTTCATACGTAAGCCACTAAACTATGAACAGGGAAAAGCAAGAATGAGAAGGAAAAAGCCCAAAAGAGATGTGTGTTCAGATTCCTGCTCTGGCCTCAGACTGTTCATTTCCAATAGAAGAGTTTCAAACACTGAACTGGTCTATACCAGCTAATTCTTTTATCTTCCAATAGCACTCCGCATTGTAATCAATATCTACATCTAATTGAAAGGACATCTGTTTCCCTTATAGGTTATACTTTTTGACTCAAACACACACAAAAAGAACTTCCTTCTTCAGTAATTTACAATTTCAAAAGGAGAGAGTAGCAGCATTTCTGAGGTCTGGGCTTTGAATCTGTGTAATGAAATTGTCTTATTTTTAACTGTCTGAGCAGCTTTCAAGCAGAAGCGTGTTAGAATTCATATTAATTTGTGCAGTACCCTATCATCATCATAATTTAGCTCACAAGGTTGCTGTGCTTGGAATTCCAGTTATGACATGAATTCTATACATTTTATACAGATTTATAAATGGCATCAATAGAACACTTAGGGCCTTATTCATTAAACAATGAGTCATTCTGGCATTCCATTCTATTTCATCCCAGTTCTTACAAAACTTTTATGTACAAATTTGACTGTACTTAATGCATCTGATTTAGCAGCAGAAGTGTTGCAGCATAGTTTCAGCTGGGTGTGGAAACAGATGAAAGGCATTGTTTAAAAAAAAAAAAAAAAAAGAAAAGAAAAAAAATCCCCCTAACAGTGTCAGTTTCTGAGTTGCAGCCTCCTTTCCAAAGGTACAGCATTCAGGTGCCAGGAAACAGCCCTTGCCTTAGCTTTCTCACCGTCACAGGCTGGCCCTCTCCGAGGGAAGCTGTGAGGCAGCACAACAGAACAGTCAGAAGACACCTATGGGGTTGCAAGCAATCAGGTACTGATTTTGTGGATAAGCAGAGTGCCTCCCGCCTCAGGACTGTTAGGCTGCCATCTTTCACAAGTACCATAACCATGTGAAAACACAGAAGCAAAAGAAAATTTGCAATGGTGCACTATTGCAACTATTTTCTTGCTGCCCAGCAAACTGGAAAAAAAAATTATTTCTGAGTACAACACTTTAGTAGTGGTTCTTGACAGGTAACTTCAGTGGTACAATACCAGAGGCTTAAAGGCTTCCCTCATTATGCAGTTTACAACTGTGGCACCAGCAAACTAATGATGGTGCAGAACCACAACATGAATTTTTCAAAATAATTTCCCTAATGACCTAGAGCTTCCAGATGGACTGGTTATATTTTTGTGTGTGTGTTCTAAATGAGAATTTAGTTGAAAATAAAAAGATTAAGCAAAAATAAGACCTGTCACCTATCTTTCAGAAATGCATCTATATTACAAACAGTGGCTAGCAGTATGCCTATGCAGCAAAATATAGGACCATTGTTTGGTAAATTCTAGCTTAATCTAGGTGGAATACATAAAAATAGCAGTGAAGTCACGATGGTATGGGTTTTAGCATGCTCTAGCAACTCGAGTACAAAGTCTCCGGGGACATGCTGGTTACTAGCCAGTGGGAATCTGTTTGAACTGTTCTCATTACTTCCTTCAATCCAGTTAATCCAGGTGAACTGGCATGTGCTACAAACTGCTCTCTATTTTATAGTTTGGACACCTCAGCACATAAGAGACCCTTTTACCTTCTCTTTGTCCTTTCAACCTTCTTCCTGACTGCTGGATACATGGCTGCGATTTCTGTAATTTCTGTAAAGCTTGCTGGAGCAGAATAGTCTTGGAAGTCACTGCTCCTCTATCAAATCTGATTGGGATTAGAAATATAGGCTCAGAAGTGGTTGGGAAGAAAGAAGGCACAGATACACAAATGTACATAAGGCAGATGAGCACACTAGCTGTCTTTTCATTGGAAACCATTCCAAGACCTCATCATTCCTCAGATGCTTGCAGTTTTCTTCATTACGTATGTAAGCATCGGTGCCTATTTTTGGTCTTTATCCTTAATAAGTCACAGTAAATTTGGAATCCATTTCACTACATATTCTCATACATTAGGACACTATCTACCAAGTAATCACCATGCCAAGAAAAGCACAATACTATCTGCACCCATTGTCCATAAGGGAGAACATGGATGCATGCTTAAGTAAAGTGTACCATCTCACTTCCTTTAATTCACTCACCACAGTATTTCTAGTACTTCACTTGATGTTACAGACTTAAAGGGACAAAAACAAGATAAAGTTTAAATTTCATTATCGTAGGACAAACAATTTTCTGGAAGGTGGACTGTTTCTTTTTCATTTTACATTCCAGTGGAAATGTTCTCTGAAAAACAGTTGCTATCTCTCCGACTATTCACAGGCTTAACTGAATAAAAGCTGGGAATGGAACAGTAACGGAAAACAAGGAAAATCGGTCACTTTTGTCCGTTCACTGCCCAAGCTGAGAAAAACAAAACGGGCAATTAAAGGAACCGTTCAGGGCGAGCCACCTTCTTTTTTCTTCCTCCTCTTTTAATCTACAGCTCATGAGTTGTTCCTTTACTCACTGCAAAAGGTCCATAATTGTAACACTGCCATATTCTCCTGGAAAGCTATTTAAATGGCATATGATAGAAGCCATATGATAGAAGCTTAATTACATAGAGGGCATATGGAAGGCATATGACATAAGGACATATGGAAGGCATATGATAGAAGGGCATCCGAGGACATATGATGGAAGTCTAATTAATTGACAATACATTCCTCTCGTCAGGGGGAGAGCTGGAATGCTATTTTGTTCAGAAGAAAAATATGCACATTGAATTATGCTTATTGTCAACTTCAATGTACCACTGACCATTCTCCTTTTAAATTATTTTTTCTTGCTCTTTGGAGTAAAATATATAATTTGATTTAATATCATTTGATTAACATAATTAACATAAATTTAAGTTTGACAATGTGTGCATCAGTATAAATAACCCCTATTTTTGAACCTTATGAATTTCCCTTATACCTGTGCAATGCAGATCTAAAATACATTCACCAATTCAAGATCTATCACCAAAAAAGAAAAGAGACTTCTCTGGGAGTTATTACAACCCATTCGTAAAGCTATCCCTAGAGAAGCACCAAACAGGTAAAAAAAAAAATAACCACTCTTACGGAACAGCTCTACATTGGATGCAAGTCAATGCAGCTTGTGGATTTACAGCTGAAAATTTTCACTTCCATCTGCAAAAAGATTTGGGGGGGGGGGTGGTGGGTGGTGGGGGGAATAAGGCACTGCCTAGGATATGCCAAAAAGATTCCTCTTTTTTAACTACCTGCATGTGTTTAATGCACGTGCCTTCATGAAACACAGAAGCAGTGTTGTGTTAGCCCAGATGCTTGCCTTGTCCTAAGGAATTAGAGAGTTATAAACCATGGTAGTGATATCTATAACCTCTTTGAAAACAAGCAATAAAATCCCACTAATCCACTCTTTGAATAACTAAGAGCTGAGCACTGGCTGAAAATCGAGAAACCAACAGCTTCTCTTTGCATTCAGTATACAAGGATTTGCAGATGCTAAAGTTTTTTAAGTGCCATTTTACCAGAAAGACATTTTTTCTGGGTTATTTGAATACCTTGAAATATTGTTATCATTTTCACACTTCTAGATTAGCCTAACAAAACGAACCCTGTGCCTACCCTTCAATTTTATTCACTAACTTAGAAAGTTCACCCACTAGCAAACAGCCTTTCTTATTTCTGGGAACTCAAAAACTCTTGCCAGAATTAGTCAAAAGACGTAACATAGCTCATGTTCTGGGCCCTGATCAAGCATTACGGCCACCATCCTCACCCAGGCTGCCAGGCGACCTGAACCCTGAACATTGCCAACATGAAGATCTTGACTCTTGTGTTCAAACTTGACTAGATAAACACCAGTACTTTCAGGTCTCAAATACTTAGGCAAATATAACTGTAGATTTCAATAGTAGCTAGGTATATTTGTCATATTCCCTGCATTTTATACATTTGAAACGTGATCTTTTGCCCAGAATTGCTGGCTCATCATGTGCCCATTCTCCACACAGCTCCTCCACAAAATTCGGGGTGGCTTCACAGCTCTTTAATCCAAACTGTTGTGAGGAAGAAGCAAACCACCTCTATCGCAAGTATCCGGAAGCATCGGCCTTTGAAATACCTAATGCGACCGTACAAGCCTAGAAACTCCCCCCTTAAGAATCACCTTTTTAGCTGACTGTAATCACTAATGGATACTCCCTAAGAACAGCTCTCCTGAGGACTGTGTAGATTTAGGTACTTTCACAAAAACCCTTACAGGCTTTATCTGGAAGCATCAGCACCAGCCTCCTACGCTTCCTGAGAGACAATGAGCGTGCCAGGTCTCACACTGCTACAGGGCACAGCCTTGTTTAACTCCTAGCGTAGAACTAACTGAACAAGTCAAAGACTAATGGAAAGGGAAACCTGCTTACACATCTCAGTAACAGATACAATACAGGATGTTTTTCATGTTACCTTTGGAGCCTTCTGATTGCTGACCGCAATACTGATATGTTGCCATGGTGCTTTTTAGGAATGTTACACATTCCGCTGCTCGAATGCTAATAAAGGAAGACAAGCATTACTAGTCCACCAAACTTGCTAAAAACTCAATAATATAGTACCAATAGGTAAAAAATGCTGAGAGAATGAACATTTCTGAAGTTCTAGAGAGGCAGAAGAAAATGAAAGGTTTTCCAGCTCATCTTACCTGCTCTTTCCTGTTCCACGTGTCCAGAGCAAACATTGCTGAGGAATTATGGTCGCTCATCACGCCGTTCTGTGCAAGACCCAAGGAAAGCTAGGAGGTTGTACAGTTATCTCCCTTGGTGTAATTCTAAACTATACAACCTACTACCTCAACCTGGATGCATGCAGTCAAAAATGCTGAAAGCTACCCACCACTTCACAGCCAACATAATGTCAGGGTTTCTAGTTTAAGAAAGTCCTCAAAATTCTCAGTGCACCAATTTAGAAGTAATAAATGCTTTGCTGGTGAATAGATACCAAACCCAAATGCAGCTCCCCACACTGCATACATTAATAGATAAGACACAATAAGCCATGGTTATTACTGCTAGATATAGACAAGATCATGGTCACTTTTCACACAAGAAGGAATTTCAACCCTGGCCAAAAAAATACTTTTCCCCCTCCACAGCAGATGTATCTGCACTACAGCACAGACAAATACGTACATTTTTTAAAGCACTTAAAGAATGCTCAGGATGAAATTTGTCCTAACATGTCTTTTCCTTTTTGAACACATATAACGTTGACCTTGGAACATGCACCTTGGCTCCTGAATGCTTAAAGGGTGATTGCAGAAGTGCGATGAGGAGAAGAACTGCAAAAAGGGTAGAAGTGAAGTAAAGCTTACCCTTGCATCAATCTGTTGTTAAGATTAATGATTTTAGAAATGCAACACTGAGTCTCTCTCAGCAGTCAGCATAAGACGGTGTTCCCTCAACATTTTTAACTTTTATTAGTTCACAGTCAAACAACCAGGATGTTATCATTGTGACTCATTCCCATTACCCACCAAGGTATTACTTAAAGCAGTATGCTGCCTATTTATTATGGCTTACAAACAGGGATTAGCATCTTAAAATATGCTAGTGCAGACAGTGGAACTGAATCAGTCCCGAGATCCTGCCTCTCAGGTGAATGCATCCCCAGGCACAGCAGCTCTGTGCTGGAAGGGGATTACGAGGGAATGAAACCCTATGCACGAATGCTGAGCTGTGCTGAATAGATGGCATCTTGGTTGTTTCTGTTTTCTTAGGATAAAGTAGCACTGCTGCTTATGAAGAAGCCAGTGCCCTACCTTTACATTCAAAGCCTGACTAGAAATAAAGGAGGAAGGTGAGAACTAATTCTGCACTTCAGAATTCAGCTTGCAACAGCAGAAGAATATTTGAAAAAAACCCCAATCTTTCTGCAAGGTTTAAATGTACATGATGTTGATAATCTCAGTGGAATTTCTAATAACTCCATATTCAGTACAGTTTACTCTGACCTGATAGGCTCTGTGGAAATACAACATATTTTTTTAGTTAACTGCACAGCACAGCACCCTAACAGCAGAGTCACTGTTAACCATTTTACTAGAACAGTGATCCAACTACAAAGTAGTTGGGTAAAGAAACCATGGCGCTCTGGCCCTGTACTCCGACCAGGAGCTTTATTGTGGTCCAAAAGCAGCCTGAAACCACCCCAATTCCTTGAGCAACATCATCATTTTTGTGCACCGAACTTCGGTCCTCTGACATGAAATCCAATGATGTAACTAACGTAGCTTTCTGGAAGCCAGTGAACCTGCGTGCTCATTTAGATTGCTGGAAGATCTCAAATCCCACTCGATTTCTATGTGACATAGGAGACATAACTCCCTTTTAGACTTTCAAAACTGCCCTATTTCATATTCTGCAGCTATAAACTGAACCATTTCAGTACCACATGGCTAGGCTACTCATTTTTTTCTACAATTTATCCTTGCAAGTATTTTCCTCTATCTCAATCTTGTCATGAATGTTAGCTATTACATAATTCAAAACATTTAGGAATTATTATATCGGATCACTTTAGTAGAGGAAAGTACAGTTAGCATCACCGTTGCATTGAGACTAACACAGGCATACCTTGCAGACCAGGAAGTTATAAGCAGAGCTGAGCGAAAAACTCCAATAATTTGCTCTAAAATAGAAGGTGGAGAAAAAGTGGTTTGTTTCATTTGTATCCTCAACTCAGTAAAGGTCCTTTTGTAGACATACTACAATAGAAAATTCCTCATGAAAAAATTCCTTACTCTCAACTTGTGCCTAAATAACCTAAATTTTCCTCAGGTTGGCAAATGCCACTGTGACGATTTTGTTCATGACTCGCCACCTCTCCTTGCTGCTCTTCCATCGCAACTTCAACTTCCTCTTCATCACCACATTTACAAATCTTTGAGCTGTCAGCTCCGTGCTGGCACTTATTCAAAGAGCATTCTCGCTCCCTCCCCCGTCACTAAATTGAGCCGGGGAGCTGTGCCCCGCTTGGCACACATGCTTCCGCTGCGAGTACCAAGACCTGCTCCAAGGTGCCATGGCAGTGTCCAAGCCCGAACTGCTGGGAGACGGTCCTCACTCAGAAAACATGCTCATCCAAGTTCCCACAAACACCAACGCCTCTCTGCACAAACGCGATAGTAGTAAGCACGTCTTTATGTGGACCTGTATGCAACCTATGCTTGCTTTACAGAGCAATACAAAGAGTTTTTAAGATAAAGTATTTTCTAAACACTAAAGCTGTTTCCGTCCCAGGGTCTGATACCTAACTCACCCTCTGGTCAATATTTAGACACAGCCTGTTGCACAGGTTATCCTGGCAAATTTTCCCCATTTATGAGAGCTTGGCTTCAGAATTACAGGTATTTTGTTCCCACCGCTTTAAGCTCTGATGAAGCTTGGGCAGATGAAAAGTGTATTTGCATCCCAGAGGAACTGTAATTTCAAGCAGAAAAAAAGTGTCACGCATCTAGTCATTCTGTCAATTAGAATATTTGCTGCTTTTACTGACATAAAGCACTGAGTTTAGGAACTGAGATAAAATATTAAAACAGAAGTCATATAATTACCGTTACTTCCTCACCTTCACAACATCTATCGATGCCTGGCTCATTGGTAACGACCTATGTACTATAAACATTCTTCTTCTGGGAGGACAGCAATAGAGATTCACAGCACTAGTGTCTATTAAGACACTTTCTTTTGGTGGCAATCTCCATGTTTGTTTTCTGGTGATTTTTGTCAATTATGTCTTTACCCAATTAGCACAATCATACCTAATTATGCAATTAGGGTAAATATGTAATCTAATGACAATGTTCAATTTACGATACGTATCGATGTCATAAAAGTTCCTCTTAAATACTGTGGTAGGGAGCACCGCATTACAAGTAGAGCTGTGCGTTCCTATATAAGTTCATGTGCCCCAGCGCCTATTGTTTGTGAACCCTTCCAGGCCTCTTGCTTTTCAGAATCACAGAAATGATTTCACACTTCTGTGGACAAAAGGAAATCTCTGTCCCAGCCCAGCTAGTTTTATTTTAAAGCCACAGTGTAACCAAAAAATTGTGTCCTTTTACTTGGTGTAACGCTCCAATTTCTGAAATACAGTAGCTGAAGTAAACATGAAAAAGGCTGCTGTCTTATCACAGAGAAGACAGAATTCCTGTTTAGTGAATACTTATTTTCAAATGGAGAGAAAATGTCATTGTAGCAGTTCTTCCCAGACAGATCAAGGATTTCTATCTCCGAAGTTAACAACAGCCCATGCCACTGACCTCAGAATACACCAGCTCAAGGTGCAAGCCTTAGTCTGGACTAGGAAGTTATGCAGAAGTATCACTCATTTTTCCGCCTGTTCCATTCATGGACTTCAGGTGAGAGAAGAATTCAGAAACCTGCTTCTCCTACTCTACACCACATGAACCCAAATTTTAGATTTAATTTCCCCAAGAATGAGGAGAGAATTCAAATCCAGAACTGACTTTTGAGGACTGAATGGCTGAAATAATCCATTCTTTAAAAAACATGCTTCAATGCAGAGCAGCAGTTTCGTCATGATCCACAGAAAAGCAGGGTTTCAGAGGGCAGAATATTCCCAAATAATGACACAGAAAACAGTGCCTCATGTATGAATCCCCTGCAGCTATACCCCATTGTGTGTGCATTTACGGACCACTCCTATTGACTTTATAGATATGAATAAGTCAGTAAGGATACCAGCAATGGAAATTCAGTACAGATGGGTTCAAGAAAGCTGTATTCTATTTTGTTATTATCATCAGCAAAACCATCAGCTGAGATTTGCCTCTGAATCTTTATGGCTGTGAATGATGTCGAAGAAGGAAGAACGCACCTTCACTTTCAGATCCCAGGCAGGCTATTGCAGCGCTAGCCAAGGAGGGGGTGGAAAGCAGAAAATACTCATGAAGCAAACATATTTCCTTAAGTCATTAAGAAAAAAATAAATACCAAAACCCACAAATGATATTGTTCCAGTTTGAGGTCTGAAATCTTGTTTGCTAAATTTCAGCCTGGAGTGATCTTTTTTACAGCTGACTTTCATAAACCTCAGACAGAAGAGATTTTACAATGGAAATGCTGACATGATTTCTACTGGTCATCTCACCCATTCAGCTTTACTTGATGAAACTTTGTTATTAGAACTTGGTTGTGATGAGGAACCTCAAGAGGTTCAAAGGCTCAGAGAGCTCTCTTGGAAGTCTGGTAGACACACTAAAGCTAGTACTTCAAGAGTCTGCAAAATAAGGAAGGAAGTCTCATCTGGGCTCAGCTGAAATCCAGAGCAAGTAAATATTCTGAAAGCTATCCAAAATTTTTCAACACGTTACAAAAATGGCCTCTGCCTCAACTTTTAGCAAGAGTTACAGCAATCTGAAGATTTACTCAATATTACATTTCAATATCTGGTACTTTCTAGGGGAAAGGTAGCCACGCTCTCACTCCTGAACTGTATATAGCTTTTTGTCATCAGCTGGAGCGCAGCATCATCTCTGCGTTAGACAACACATGAGAGACGCTCTGTGCTGGGTCTAAGGGTGGGCAAGGTGGCACAATCTAGCAAGGGCTGCAAGGCTGATGACACTAAATGATCCCAAAACCTAGGGTTTTTTGCTTAGCCCAGGACTGCTTTGTGATTGAGCAATGCCCTATAAAGTTGATGTGAAGCTCAGTGAGCCCAGGTTGAATGATCTTGTTTGAGATTCTGCACAGCATGATAAGGACCCAGAGCCAAGGCTGGTTTCGCATGCACACTGAAAAGCGAAGGAACTCACAGGTGATTGCCAAGAAGCTGTAGCAAAACTTGGTGCCACCTCCAGGGTGGCATGGTGAGGCTGTATTTCATCGTGATACTGCAGATCTACACCCAAAGGGTCTGAAGTCCAGCTGCAGCACATCTCTCCTCCTTGGGATCACTGTGGCTAATGCCACTTACGTAACGCTCCCAAGTTACACAGACCTCCCGGCTCAAGGGCAGGTGTCTTTCATAGTCTTGGATTCCTCCCCTAAGAACATCCTCTCCTTATTTTCCCCCTTACTGATTAAAAGCAAATAAACAAAGAGGGGAAAAAAAATCAGATTACTGAAATAGTTATTTATCTGCCTTTTAAGAGTTTAACCAGATTTGATTATCTGAATAAGAGTATTTGGATACGGTTCAAATTCCAGGGTACACAATTACATTCTGCTTATCATGAATCCCATTTGCCACTGCATATGGTTATTCTAATTACCCGAATGCTATTGTGTGCTCCTCTGCTGACAAGGGCTCACCGTGCTCCACACCAGATGAGACTGGGAAAAAGGGGAGACCACAAATGCAATCATTTTCATACCCCAGCAGATACCACGCAACATGCTTGTCTGCAAGGCACCATACATGTGCTTTCAGTGAAAGATGTCAGTAACAGAAATGAAAAATGGTCTTGTTATTTTGAGGGAGAAAAACATGACTTACCAAATCTGAAAAAAAAAAAAAAAAAAAAAAAAAGAGGCATTTGCTTTGGAAAAGCTTTGGTTTGCCTCTTCAGACAAGAACTACTGCTTCTGGTTTAAACTGTAACTCTGGCCAAATGACACACAATTGCAGTAAAGCCTCCCCAGATGCAGATATAGCCACGTAGTTTTTCCTCTTGGGGGTACTAAAGCAATGACTCTGGCTATTGCTAGAGAAAGGGACTGCATTAATTAAGGTACTGGTTTTCTGAGAGGATATTGGGACATTTTCATGTCCCCAGGGTCTTCCTGGTACTTTCTACGTGCAGGTGCTCTGGTTTCTTTCCAGATACAGTAACCACCTTCTATTTCTTTAAGTTCCCCTGCAACATCAAACTGGGTGAAGTACTCCGTACTTCCTCCCCTTAGCAATTTTGCAGCGTGTCTATGCACTGTTATGCAGCTGCTGTGCCTCAGTGACAGATGAAGAGATCTCTGTGCACTCTGTATGGCACTTGGATCAAAGCTGCTGCATAAATGTAAGCTCCTTATCAACAAAGTGAGGAAAAAAATTCATAAGAAACGTACAGGTAGAAGCTCCACAGACTCCAATTAGTTTCTTCCATCCTAAACGGAAGACACATTTCAAAGTTCTTCACATCATTTTGTCAGACTCCAGTTTCACTCTAAAATTTAATGAAGTGCAGCGAAATACCACCACCAGAAAAGAAATACAAATTAACACTGAAAACACAATACAGTTTCTTCCAAGAGGCTGAGCTGAAAAACAAAAGGGCAGGGGAGAATATTGGAGACTATAGTTAAAAAACAGGAGGTAGTTTAACAAGAAACAAACTAAAATGAATTTTAAAATTTAGTAAAATGTAAGGGGAGCAGGAGGGGAAGGGAAAGGCACATGAGCTAGTGGCAGGAAGGCAGAAGTTGGAGCTAGGCCATCCCAAGCGCTAACTTTGGCTCAGAGAGCACAGCCATAGCAACATCAAGCAAACAGGTAGAGTGACAGAGCACTTCAATGCAAAGACCTAAATTACATATAGCATCGTTGCAGAAAACAGTTACACTATGCTCAGAGAAGCTACGCTGGTATGGCTGACAGAAGTGCTGACTCTACCTATGCCCACATTGGCATCTTCAGCACCTCTTGCTGCTGAAGACAACAGTGTTCAAGAGGCTTCCTTGGGCATGTTTACCCTGTCCCGTAAAGCAGAGGCCACAGCGTCTCCAAGCTCACGTCAGGCTGAGCTGACACATGCCCACGCAGTGGCACAGCTACCCTTTTTCTTTGCCAAGCACCAGAAAACCAGAAGCAACCAGAAAACATGCTTAAGCTCAGAATATAATGTGACAGTTCTCCTCACAGCAGCACAGGGCCTGCATCTTAGCCCCATGTCTGATGGCACATTTCTAAAGTTTGCTTTCTAAGCATCCTGCCATGTTTAGATCAAGTCTCTCACCAAAAGTGAAAAAAAAAAAAAAAAAAAAAAAAGTTGGATATTGATTAGCAGGTCCAAACACAGTCAGTGAGAAAAGACACTACAACATTTTACAAAAAAATCTGTTTCCTCTTTCCTCTTCTTTGATTCAAATATTGACTTTCTAATCCAAAATTATGCTTTCAAACCCAACTGTGGTATCTCATTTTGCAACACATCTGCCCAGTTCCCCTGCCATGGGCTTTTGGCACTCTCAAAGCAATGTCACCTGAAGTGCCAGCCTCTAGAAACATCCGTGACAAATTCCAGGCTTTTCTCAGCATATTCTGCCAGAAGCCTGATGTCTCCAAATGTCTTTATGGAGAAGAGACCACCACGCAGAAATATGTATTCTATTGGGAAGTGGGTTTGACCAGCTCATTTCTCTTTGGACGTTAGACTAAGTGAGTCAATACTTCCTTTATAGCCATAAACATAGGAATTAATACAGTGGATATTCACAGCAATATAAAAAAAAAGAAAAACACCACAGAATATTAACAGCCCTTCTGGGAATAACAATTTTTACTGTCACAACTAGGTGCAATCTCATCCTGCCTCTATTACAGCCCATGATGATACCCTACTCATTCCACTATGGATGAAACAATGTGCACAAGCAAAGCCAAAGTGGAGGCAGGAACCAGCACCACATCCCGAAGGAGATCTTGACTCAAGGTCCGTATTCGGGGTAGTATCTCACAAAGAGGCTTCAGTGTGGCCTTGCAGCATCCTCGCCTGAAAGAGGTTTATCTTTCCCCCTCCTCAGTCACCTCTTACTTTTTTGAAGAGCCAAAACATTACTTGTGGACACATGTCAAAGGCCTTTCACATGTGTGTAACTGAGACGAGAACGGCGATGCCCAGTATTCAATCTGTGCTGTGGCAAAGGTAAGCATACACCTGAGAAACAGCGGCGTTGCACTACAGACACAGCCCAGCAGCAAAAGCTCTGCTGGAAACCACGCACCTACTGCTGTGCAGCTTTTGTACCTTCATCTCCCATATGTGCGGGAGAGGAACGTCAACCACCGGTTCCTGTACCCAAATGCGTGGTCACTTTGAATGCCAAACTGTGCATTTTGTTTTCTTTTGTAAAAGCTATTTCAATTCACAGGGAGAAAGAAGAGTAGTTAGACTGACATTTTATTAGCAGAAGCCTTCTCTGACACCATTTTATGCTTCTATAGTAAACAGAAAACACATAGAAAACCCTGGAACTTCAGCATGGAAGGAAAAAAAACTTTTTTGGACTGCAGCAGTGTGCGTCAAACCAGCCAAGTTCAAAAACAGAGAAATTTAAAAGTGGAAATGCAGACCAAATCTTTGGTAGAATTAACACTGAAAGCTGCTGGAAAGAAATAGTCAGACTTTATTTTGAGCTTACAGCCTAATTATTTTCTTATAGAATCTGTATACTGGGGTTTTAAAAAATTACTTCTTCGAAAATACTTATTCCATTTTCACAGCTTAAAAATGTTAGTTTTATAACCTCAGGTTTTATACTGCCTGCTTACATAGTGGGTTTTTTTTTCCCTGCTCTACCAGCTCTTTGGAGTTTACAGCATAATTATTTTCCCTTAAAAACTATTTTAAAGACATAAATACCATGAAATCGAAAGGAATGGGATTCTACAATAAACTAATTTTTGGGAGAGAATAGGAGTTGGAGGGCCAATACCCTCCTCTGTTACAGAGCTGCAAGCCTGCACTGTACCCAGTAATTCAAAGTTACTTGATATAAAGGCAAACAGAAGCATCTATTCCTCTCGCAAACAAACTGCTGCCACTAAGCAAAGAAAGGATGGATCCACATCACTTTATAAATGAAACAATTTTATCTGCTTCCCAACAACTTCAGAATTAAACAACCTGAGAACGCTCCCTACCTTGTCCCCATAGCCAGACCTATGCATAACAAATCTGAGATTTAATTTCTTCAGTCTGATGTCAAATAACTCCCCCGTCCCATTTTACTCGGGCACAAATGAGCTGCTGGTTTGCATGAGTGTATTTTAACACTAACCAAAGCTGAAAACTGATACGATAATTGCAGGACAAGATTTGCAGCTCTAATTTTATATTTCTCAAAAAAAAAAAAAAAAAAAAAAAAAAAGGAGGGAAGAAGGCATTAGATGAAAGATACAAACAGCAAAGTTGAACATTGTCAGTTTAAATGCATAAACACAACACTTTGTGCACTTGCCAGACAGACACATACCTATAGATACAAGCTTGTGTGGAATATGACCACAAGTTCGGATCTACGGGTTTGTGGCAACAGGCAGGGAGCTCTTCTGTAATTTGCTAGGTTTGGGTTTTGATTTTGTATTTAAAGAGGAAAACCATTTCTGCAAATGAAATTTCAGAGCTGTTAGTAAGTAGCAGCCTCCACTCTCCTCAGCACCTTAAAAACCCTCCTTTGGAGCATGGCGGGGAAGGGGGGGGGGCGCGAGGAGTTGCTTATTGACTTTGCTATAACATTAGCTTGGTTGCTACAGTTTCCTTCACTCCTACGTAACCTTTTGGAAAAAATCAGCAAAACAAAACAAATTTTAAAATAAATGAAATAAAGCAGATCTGTGTTTCTTTCTCATAAGTACTTTGCTGGACAGAATTACTGATGATTACACAGTACTGAAGAATTACAGCCAGCATTGTAAGTATATCGCTAACAGTGTAGTGAATTATCAAACAGCAAAATTTTTGTATGTAGACAGAGTTGCAATACGCACGCATACCCCTACCCCGCAAAAAGTTGTCTTGTTTCCATTCTGACAGCCTGGTTAAAACAGACAGAAGAAACAACTGCATAAGAGTTGTTTTAACTTTCAGAGAAGTCATTACTGGTCTGGGTTTCTATTTTAATTCTATTTTTAAAGAAATAAAAAAACCTTTTCACTCTGCTAAACAATCTAGAAATTTCCCCTAACTCCAGCTCTCTGCTGTCTCACTGCATTTCTTCCTAAAATGACAAAGACTTCTCTAGGATTTTTCTAAGAAGTCTTGAAAAACAGTTGTGGAGCAAAGTTTTGCCACTGCAAGCAAGAAGCGTCCCCTCCTTCTGCTGAAGTTTCCAAGTTTTCTTTCCTGCGTAACTAACATTTCCCATTAATGAAATTTTATTGGGTGGGCAACTGGTGGGGAATTAGGCTGAAAAGCAGTCTGTCTATAAGATCCACATAGAACTGGCAAACAAAACCAGTGAGATTAATTGTTGCTTAAAGTGTCACAAAATTTTCACTTTCTACCTCTTCTCTTTCTTCAGAAGATAAACTGCATTAATGCAAGCTAATATTATTCTCTATAAAATGAAACAGTCAACACTCGGGAAAATAATTTTGGTATTTGGATGGTTTTAGAAAGCTCTCCCACTTCTTGTGTAGGTTCTTAAAATAAATTACTTCAACCTTTCCGGCCTGGTACATATGCAATTAAAAGATACAATTTTCCTTTATTGAAATTACTGCTTGGGCTGGATTACTAGAAACTCCCGTTCCACCCAGCAATAGAGACGTTAAACTTTCGCCATCTGTCCAAAGGTTATCTAAATTGATCATTCAAGTTTAGATTCCTGCGCTTACACTCCAATACCTACCTTAAAAGTGTCCAGCTTTTCAAGTTTTCAGCACTCAAAATTCATGCCAAGAACAGGAGCTGCAGGGGTTCAGCATCTTTGAAAAATCAGGACAACTTTTATGTTGGAGCCTAAATGCAATTTAGGAGAACCCAGAATTCCAAAAGCTCTAGCCCTGCAATAATCGTGCAGCAGTCAAGGCAACGGGTCAGGGAGCACGTGGTCCTGCAGACAGAACAGAGTCACATCATGCACAAATACACGTATTGTGCACTTCTTTGGAGCCGAACTGCAAACGGAATACAACAAATGTTACCCTACCAAAAATAACCCAAGCCCTCTAACTACAAAGCTCATTTATTTCAGGGAACCTAAGATCAAAATTGAAATTGTCTTTTGACCCTTCTAATATGGCCTAATAGGCACAGTATTAGGAGTCAGTAATATTGCTGCTACATGTACCAGTATTTCTTACAATGGCAAGGAATTTTTCTGTCACTTTTGCACGTCACTGTCATGCTATAATGCAATACTTCATAAGACGGAGTATTTTCTTTATTAATGTATTCATTTTGACCCTAACAGTCTTCACACTAATGCATATATAAGAAGGCAAGCTAATTTGCATGACTCTCTGGTGGCAAAGAAATACTTTATTTTTTCACATGAGATAGGAAAAACGTAATGATCTCACCAAAGTACGCATACTATGTGGAGGTTATATTATTACTAGGTTTTCCTAATTCTAAAACTTTTTTTCCCCCTTAATAGCTTACAATCTCATTTTCTAACCACTACGATAGTTCAACTCTGTGAAGGAAAAACCAAGATGTAACATTTGGGTGGCCTGTACATACCTCCTTGTGGTATAGGACACGTGTCCTCAATTCTGACTGATCTGAATGGAAGTTGCAGGGACCCAACGCACTTCGGCAACTGCTCTTTACTACTGAATTATCGCAGCTCTTCTCAGAGACAGAACTGAGCCAGACCTTCTAGGAGCCCATCATGTGCTTGTAAGGGCAGCTGTTAGGTGTTGACCCACACAGAAAATACGCCCTTTATTTAGTTGCCTAAACGAGGACTGATCTCTGCTGCAGTTCTGGCCAACAACCTCCTTCTCCCTTGCTACCTGATTGGCTTTCACAAAACAAAAGGGAAGAATGAGTGTCGGGATCCATTGCCATAGCTTCAGTTGTTAAAAAAGGAAAGAGGGAAAGCAGCAATTGCTCTCTCTAGAAAAGCACCTATGTATGCCAAATAAATCACTCAAGCAGGACCCTGCTATAAATCTGATCAACCACTTCTGCATTCCTGTGAGCCCCGGAGAAAGGCAGCTCGGTGGCACAGAGATTTCATTCAATGGCACCTGTATGCTGTAAATTACAAGTCTCCAGGAACCAACCTACTCCTTTTCATACACTTTGGAAAAGAAACTCATGGACAATTTTTGAGACAGTGAACTGATAAAGGTAGCAGCAAATTAATATGGTTTTGTTTTTTGAAAGATGGATTTTTTTTTTTTAAATGAGGACTGCTTTTTTACAGATGAATTTCACTTATATCAAATATATTCAGGGAGATTGAATGAGAGCCATAGATTATACAAGATCTGGGTTTTGAAACATTTCGCTACATTGATTAATCATACAGCTATTGTACCTTTTGAAAACCTGATGAACACATACACAGTGGCAGAAAATCCATGATAGGCAAACAAATCAATCATCTTCACACTGTATTTGTCTAGAATGCTAAGATTACAAATAAAAAGTTTCAACCTGTACATTAAGGATCATATTATTTATATTAAGGACCGTGTTGTCCTTATACTAAGGGTACTTGACTTCACAACTAATTTTATAATATGTCAATGATCAACAAGGCTTTGGTGCTAGAACCTGGGACAGCCAAAAAAGTAACACACTTTCGTTAGTATTAACCCAGTATAAGACTGGCATTTTATAGATTTACAGCCAAAAGAATACAGAAGGAAACATGTAGAAATAAAGTCTCTAAAGACATAACATTGGTTTTGGTCTGTGGGTGGTATTCTTGCAAACCACAGAGCATAAATACCCTGTCCAGGAAAATCGATCATTATGGAATGCATTGTGTGCCTGAGTAAAAAAGCTGTTTGCAGCCATTTCATACTTCTGCCATGAAAATAAGACAAATAAGAAACACGACTGCTAAATAATTCCCATTCTTTCCCCCCACCCCTTCCTCCAATTTTAACCCCAATCTATTTAGGCCTATAAATATATATATGAACTTATATATACACACACACATATACTCTACCTTAGGTTTAAAGACCTGTATCGATAGATTTCTGTACTTCAAATAATTTAAGAAATCATAATGAAAAGGAAGATACTGACTGGAGAATGTATGAGAAACCAAATTACCTCAGTAGCAGCATTTTACAAGATTTCTTATCGAATGTGCGCTGCCATATTGCTAGGCCCAACTCTTCAAGGAACGTATTCTGGAAGACAAAATATTTATGGATATTTTCATGGCATATTTTCAAGAAATGGATTCTACCTTTATATATCCAGAGGCGACAGCTTTATAAGCAAAAGGAACAGACAAGGTCCTAAGAAAGAAATTATTCCCCCCTCCTGATATCCCAATTTTAAAAATTTTTTTTTGAAGATTATTTTCCATGTTACACCTTGGATCGATCCATTCCTGCCCTCCCACACACAATGAGTTAAATCTGTGGAAATAAAACATTTCTCATAACACAAACATTTAAGAAGTTTGCCAATTCTATTACCATCAAAGCGATTAAGAAAAATAAAGCAACGTGGAGGTTGCAACAGCAAAGCATTCCCTGCTAGTTAGTAACACGCATCAACTTCTTAAACTGATTAGTTATCACATATAGATCCTTATCCAATTAAAGGTTGATAAAACAGAATCAAATAGGAGGATCGTTACCTGCTTTTGAGAAGGTTCACCAAGCAAGCATTTTAAGCTTTTTGACTCTTTTAACACTGATACAAGGAATAATTATTTCTCTCTGCCGATGCGATTGTTAAAAGAAGAGAAACCCCGGATTGTGGTGGCTTCGTGGATGCTATTCTTTTTGCACCACAGCAGGATTCTTGGCTGCCAGTCCAAGCTGCTTTCACTTGCCAAGTTTTAAGATGCCGGTTTTGCCTTTCATTTTATTGTTCCTTTCGCAACGTTAAAGACCGACTTAAAAAACCATGCACAGCTGCTATCGGGGAGGGGGGGGAATTATTTGAATTTTGCACAAGAATGGAGATGAGGAAGGAGCGCGCTGTGATGTAACCACAACGACACCCACAGAAATATTTCCAATATTGGGGGGGACGGACTCACGCTCAGAATCCTGGCGCTTTCCTACCACACAGTTGGGATCTAGTGTAAGACAAGGAAATAATAAAAACGTCCAGATCTACGACCAACCGTAGCCACATTAGAGGTGGAGGTTGATACTTCTCCCCCCACCACCTATTTTTTAAATCCACTTTCTGCGGCTTAAGACTATTCTTTCTCATTGAGGATTTCTTCCAGGGGGTGCAGGGAAGCAGAGGTTGGGGAGCAGCCTAACAAAAGGATTCCCCCTGCACACGGACTCCTACCCCACCCTTTCGCTGCTTCCCTCTGATAGGAGTTCACCCATGCCCAAACATCACGGCCTTTCTTTTGACGCAATGCTACCGTGAAGAGACTCAGCATCACGGCGCAAAAGCTTCCATCAAAATTCAGTACGGGGCTGCGAATTCTTGCAACAAACACTCATTTATCGTAAGCGACTCTTTTTTTTTTTTTTTTTTTTCCTTAAGTGATTCTGTAAAAGGAAGGTGAGAACAGATTTTTAAAAATCCCCAACTTCTCTGTATATGAGTTGATTTATTTTACTTTACTTGATGTAGCAACAAAATTGTTGGGACGGGTACCAGGGCTCAAATGCATTTAAATGAACAAACAGCAACAAAAACTTGTATGTGATCCTTCTCAGACTACTCAGCTACTAAATGCGTTACAGTGGCTTATGCTTAATACATATTATAAAGTACAGAATGATATAATTCCTCCATCAGATGCACACAGAGTCAGTCTTAACAACTACTTCTTGGTACAGATGTTGGAGGGACATACACTTCATATCTGTATAAAGAAAATTCCCACTCAGACACAGTTCCTTGAGTTACCCGTGCAGACAGACCTACGCGCATACGAGATGCACGCAGGATAGTCAGAATGGCTGGAGACGACTATTTTTCACAGTACATAGGTGAACTGTTTATACAGCCTGCAAGCCAGAAAATGGAAGCTGTTTCAAACATACAATAATCGAGGGTGAAAACAGCTCTGACACCAGCTGTTATATGTGCAAAGGTTTACGGCTGACTTTACAGCAGAACTAACTGCAACTAGCAGAAGATGAATACACTCCTGTATTTCATATTTTAAGAGAAAGAGAGACAGACTACAGACAACTTAAAGTTTCTATGAAAACCAACAGTCTTAAACAAAAGCAGCGTGAATTAATAAGGGGGAAAGAAAACCAGAAGCTTTGTTCTAAAGTGGAAGCATAAGATGTGAAATTTCAAAATCAGATGGCTTGGTCTGTGATTTCTTTCATTTAAATGAATTGATCTGTTGCTAAACTGCTGCTCTCGTGCCAAGAAACTTTTAACTCCTTCGGCTCAAAACTCCCCACGTTTTGCTATTTTCTTTCTCCTCCCGAGCATACTACAATTAAGTCAGAAAGCAGAAATTAAAAACGAAGTGGGAAATAAAAAGCAGAATCATAAAAAGAACGGGGGAATTAAACCCACAAGCACATGCAGAACACAAAAGAGCCACGATATGGAGCGTATCGGTGCTTCGTTAGAACTTCTACTGTATAAACAACGTGATTCTTGTTCTTACAATGTTGCTAAAACTTGGAAAGGAGACAGAAAGGCCTTCAACCTTCACAATTCCACGTACAGTAAGAACTCCAGGGCAAACCCAACAGAAACAGGGCTAGCAGCATGAAAAACAACAGAATCCCTGACCTAATTCATTGCAAACATTCACTTACCGAGAATGCCTTAAGCATTTCCAATAGAACCCCCTTTCCTACACATGTTCGCCTATGTGAAAAAGAACAAAAACGCAAACTGAAAAGCTCTCAAAAACAACCCAAAAGATAGCTGCTTTGGTAAAATTTGGGTGAGAGTTCCTAGTGCTTTTCCATTTTGTTTTGGATTTGTTTTGCCCACTTAAAAAAGAAAAAAATTTTAAAAATTGAAAACAGACGTGTTGTAATTAGAGATAATTCCAGGGGAAAAAATATTTATGTGTAGAACAAAAAAAAAAAAAAAACAAAAAAGAAAGATATTTATATATCTATATATCTCCCACTTTCCAGTTCTGCTGCAGTTCCCCCTAAACTGCTGCTGCTTGCTCCAATCTGCTGCCTGCTTAACAACGGAATGACAGGCAACATCTGTTTGTATAGAAGCCAAGATCAAGCCTTCAAAATTTTTTTGGCTCAGTTTCTTTTTTTCTTTTTTTTTCCCCCCCTCCCCCCTCCCCCTGGAAAGCTTTAAAAAAATAGAAGTAAAAGAAAAAGTAAAAGCGCACAGCAAGATTTTGAAAGCAACTCAAGTGAGGCAGCAACTATTTTCTCTTGAGTTATTTCAAGGTACAGTACTTCGAGGATAACTCTTTCCTCTCTCTCCACCCGCCGTCACCTCCTCCCCTGCTCTCCCCACCCTACATCCTCTCTCTTGCCCCATGCTATTAATAAAGTATCACACAAACGGGAAAAAAAAAAATCCAACGTACCTTGATCACTAAAAGGCCACTCCCTCCTATGGGGAGGGAGGGGGTTTCTTCAGTAGGCAACTAAAAAAAAAATTGTACAGGGAGGGGAATAATGGGACGGTTCGGGGGACAGTCCTGCCACAATCCTCTCACCCTCTTTTTTTTTTTCTTTCCTCCATTTTACAGACTATAAAATACATTGTGCATATTTTGAAAATAAAAGAAATTGTTTTGAAATAAATAAATATGCAAAAAAAAATCAGTCCAGATCCAAATACAATTCAAATGACTAACAATGTCAGTCTACTGCCAATTCTGTGGCAAATCAGGAGAAAGCACAATAATTCCACATGCTGAGATGTGAACAACTGGAAAGAAACCAACTCTCTAGAAGTCACAATGAAAACTATTACGGTGCCCCCACCCCCAGCCCTACTGCCATCCCTTTCGGAGTCTCTCCCTGTACCCTCCTCCCTCCAGGGGAAAAAAAAAATTAAGCCACTAATTTAACAAAAGGAAAAGGAGAAGGGAAAAACAACAACAAGACCATCAACTGAAGCTATTTAAAAACTCAGGGAATGTTTTATCCACTGGTGATTTGGGACAACATTCCCGCGTGTGCGTGCACACACACACACACCCCCACCCCCCATGAAAAAAAAAAAAAAAAATCAGACAAGTTGCTAAGGAGACTTGTGTAAACTCAGAATACAGGCACATTTCTGGCCTTTCCCCCTATATTCCATCTTGTATTCCGATCACGCACCACTGCGGCACGATTGCACCAATGCACTGCATTAATCTTGGCCTTAAACGGGCTGACTGGCAAAGCAAACTGTGTGTATATATCATCTTTCAAACTTAACAAGTTAAAGGGAGAGAGGGTGGTGGTGGGTGGGGAGGGCTGGGGGGGGGGGGCGGGAACCTTCGTGCCGAATATAAAATATAGGAGCCGAGCTTAGTAAGGGAATTTTAAAGAGGAAGTGTTATCCAGGCATATATATAAAGCTGCAAGCCTCCTCGAGCTTTCTTGCGTCTCTCTTGCTGCGTCTCTCTCGCCCCTCTCTCTCTCCCACTTCTCCTAACAAAATCCCCCGTCCCCTGGCAGATGTCTGAAACCCTGCCAGATCTAACAATGTCGGACCCACTCTCTGCCACCAGACATTCGGGGCCGCAGACTAGCTCATTCTCTCAGCACAGTGGGGTTATATATACATATTAAACAACCTTTCTTTTTTTTTTTTTCAGTCCCTGATATGCATGTTCCTAAACTGTACATTTAGAGATAATATTTTTGCCTTCTATTTTTACGAAGGGGCAGATTAAATTAAAGCCTGAATCATCCCTGGGAGGTGACTGTCTCTGTACAGCACAATCCATTCCTCAGTAACTGACAATGCTCCAGCCCTAAGGTGGGATAAAATTAAACTTGGGGAGTTTTCTGTTCACTGTTATTTGGGTGCAGGAAATACACCTCTTTCTTTAAGCCCTCCTTCCATCTCTCACAATCTCAAATCCTCTCCCACTGACGGACAGCTCGGTACAATCATTCAACATCTGCCTTTTGCTTGTTTTGTACACTACATTTCACAAGACAAGGATTTCAATCCTCACATGAGGAATCCAGTAACCTACAAATTCAACAGAAGCACATACAGGAAAAGCCAATTTCATGGGCTGTGCCTTGGAGCTAGTCCTAAAGCATTACCCCACTTTCAGGTCCAACTGAGGGCTTTTACTGAAGGCAGCATATACCAGAGGGGGAACCCAAATGCCTTAATGAGCATCACCTTGACTTTATACCCTGGGATAGCAAAGGAAAAGGAGAGGTGAGTCCATTTGCTCAGCCTCAAGAGGGTTTCCATGTCAGAGCTGAGAGTGGTCCCTGCCTTCATTTCAGCACAGTCAACGTCACACTGCAGTGCCACCCCACCCAGGAGAAGGATCATCATGTGTTGGGCATAGAGGTTCAAAAGCTCATTCCCTGCCCAGCACTTGCTGTTTGTGTGAGGGACTTGAACCCTATGCTATGGCAGGAGTGAGGGTGCTGAACAGCCACACATCTCATGGGCTTTGCCTCAGCTGCAACGTAAGATGCAAATGGATAACAAATGGATAAGTGTGACTAATGCTCTTGACAAGGCATAAAGGAAAGACAATATGGAAATCTGAAAGAAAAGGTATAGTTGGACTCAGACTACCATGTGGAGAAAGGAGAGGCTGGCCATCAAGAACAACTCTACTGGTATCTTCCACTTAAACTAATGACAGTCTCACTCTTAAGACTATTATCACGGCACCCAGTGGGGCCAATTCTGGCAGCATGCTTTTCTTTCAGCTCCAAGTGACAGTGTGAGGGCATTACTAACAGAGGAGAAAATTATAAAGTTCTAATCACTAAATTTGGGCTCCAGAGCAAGTGAATCTGTGGCAATGCACAGAAGTCAGAGAATGAAATACGTATTTTAAAAATGCCCCTCAGTGGGTTAGTGCTCAGGTGGCTATAGAGCCATCTTGAACGTCACGCCCTGAAGTTCAGAGGTGTCTAGCATTGCCTCCACGTGTCATTTCTCATTTCTTTTCCATAGATCTACTGGAAAGTGGAACATTTGACTCACCTGACTGCTTATCTTCATCCAGGAAGAACCACCTGAAACAAAAATACCAAACGAACAAGTTAAAATTATTTATTTAAGAGAAAGGTTTGGCTTTTGCCCTAGCAGATAAAGAAAACTAGGATTCACCATAAAAAATATTATTTCTCACATACCAGTGTGAAAGCATGCAAAATAAACATTTCCTTTTCCCTAGCTTGCTCAGTTCCTTTGCACAGATAGATGCTCCAAGCCCAACAATGCGGAGCCAAAGCACCTGCCTGCAGGACATCGAGTGTTCAGGTCCACATACTTACAGATGGCTAAAAGTAAGGTTTACGATGTTGTTGCACCTTAACTGCTGCTGAAGGAGGTTATCACTTCTACAAGCAGAGCCAGGAGAAGTGATCGTGCCACAGCTTCTCATAATAATCAGTGAAAAATCAGTTATTTTAACTTAAAACCAGCAAAGGACCTAACCAGCCATTGCACTGGATTAGGGACTGCTCACACACTTCTATCCCCTGGGTGAGCTGCAGGAGGGAGAGCTACCTGAAGACATTCAGACCTTCAACCAGCCCAGTTGAGCTGGGAAGAGGATATTTGCCTTTGCCCCCAGTGAGCCATCTGTAGTTTGCCTTTGAAAACCTCATACTGTAAAGCAGACATACCCAGCTCTGCTGAGGCTGATTCAGTCTTTCATCACTGAGGTAGATAACCAAGCCCCAAGCTGCTCTGCCTCAAGAAATACACTCAATGCTGGGCAAAGATCTGAGTACACTGACTGCACCTGCATCGCTTCTGTCAAAATCCATACTGACCATAGAGCAAACAATCGCATGTGCATTGCCTGAACACAACTTGAGCATTTTCCCAAGGAAAATAGAATCCATAGGTCTCTACAGAGAGCTATTAAATAAACCATCAGGCCTAGTAAGACAGGGTATTTGCAAGGCACCAATACAGATAGAAAATTGAGAAGTAGTAAGGCAAGGTAGCGGAGGCAAAAACATGCTAAAATCACTGCAGATGCAGTACCAGGTACTTTATGAGCTTTCCCAGTTCTGGGCCCTAAGGTTTTTAGAGGAATTTCTAGTGTTGCGGTTGACTAAGTGGGGCTATATTTTTGTTTTGGTTGCAAATTGGAAGCCACTATTTTTATCCACAAGTCCCCCAAAGCATCTGTTTCTCTCTAGCTATTTAAAACTTCCTTTTATAAGACCTAGTTAGAGGTATATCATTATTTTTAAATGTTACTCTTTGCAGTCACACATACATTTTATCATCATTACATTGTCATTATCTGTGTATTTGAACTGTGTAATCTGAAGATGAGGAGATAAAATCCTTGCAGGGGGTCTGAGAGTTATTTCCCCTTGAACAAATATTTTGGGATAGTACCCACCATTCGGTACACACTAGTGCACCCTCAATAAAAAGAAAAGCAATCCTTTTACAGGTCACGCTTTAAAGTCACCTAGAGAAAGAAATTGGAAGTATCGAAACAGTAGGCTAAATCCCAAGCAGAGAAGGAGAATACCCCACTTGTTCCTAGCTTGTAGTTACACTCATCTAGAAAAATCTGTACAAATATAATTTGCTTTCACTGGAAACACTGTATTCACAGCAAGTTCTGTTTCTCCCAAGGAGTAAAAGATGGGGACTGTTTCATGGTTGGACTGTAAGACAGAAGGCAGTATGTCTTATTTAATGAGCTACATGCAGTCACAATTACAACAGACCTGACAGTGTAGTAGTTTTGGACCACTTAAGGGTTCGTATAATGTGATGTAAATGCAACTCAGGTCATTTAATTTAGGAGGCCGCTTTAATTTATGTTTTTCTGTAACTGATCTACCTTACTGCTACTAATGGCTATGGGGATTTTTTATTGCCTCATCACCATTGTCCCCAAGTGCCAGGCAAGTAAATGAGATTTACTCCAATCTCTTCCTATAGCAGGCAAAACACACCCTCTTGTTATTTGACAGGCTAAGTACATCATCAGGTTCTGGGAGACTGTAAGGCATCAGTAGTGGGATGCTACCACAACACAGGCAAAGTAGCAAGAGACTGAAAGTCTCAACTTCCAGGTCTAATCTGAGAGACAGATGCATGCAGGAGTGATGTCTAAAACTGCATTTCAAAGGGAACAATCAGATGTGTCATGCAACCAGCAACAAGACGTAGAATTTAAGTTCCTGACGAGCAAGGGCCCAAATTTGACCTAAGACTGTGTTGGACCCGATATTGTACTTGGATAGTGCTACAAGAGTGGGTCAAGTGCACAAAGTGGTGAACAGTCATGCATGTTATGAATGGTTTGGGTTACATTCTTCACACCTGTCAAGGCCTTCTAGCAAGAAATTTTGTCTTCTATATACCCTACCCTAGAAATCCTAAAGAGAAAAATAACCTACCTTCTTCCACCTAACAAAGAGACCAAGATAAGCAAAGGCAAATTTTAGACAGAACAGCAATTGTTCACTTGGAGTGGGAACAACCTTACACAGATTGTAGGTGAGCAAAACATGGCAGGGGCAGTAGCAGAACTTTTCTTTAACTTCTACCATCCAAACCCAGTTCACAGCTGCTTATTCAAAAAGCAGCTGCCATGTGAAAGATCAATAAGGGAAAACCATCTCCGGTGTCCTAGGCTGAATAACGCACCCAAGGATTTGCAATTTTGTTTTCATTATCAAAGTGCCACAATCATGCCAAGGGAACAGTTTTTCCAAAAGCGTGGGGAGGGTGGGGAAGTGTGTCGACCCACAGACAACCCCCTTCCTTAGGACTCAGCACACCCTGGCTAACATCGGGAGGCGTGCAGGGTGCTGAGACCATAGCGGGCGCACGTGCAGCTCACCCAGGCTGCCCAGCCCTACCCAGAGCTGCCACTGCCTGCCACGTGCCCCCCGGGGAGAACGTGTGCACACACCTACACATTCCTTCTGCATTATTCCATCGAAGGCTCATTTCTTTGGCCACTGACTCACTTGAGCTCCAAGCAAAGCAGCCCTCTGAGAGCCAGTGCAAAGACAAAAAGCTTGACTGGCATCTCATCAGATTTGAAAGTCAGATATAAATCATGCAAGAAAGATGCTTCGTTAAATGCTGCTGTCATGTTCATATGACTCCAAACCTTCAAACAAGAAACGCTACACCCCAAAACAGGACAACTGATTTTGTATATTATTCTAGACACACAAACCTACAAGTAGGTACAAATGAATTTAGTATGAAATAGATGTTGATATATCTAACGGATGTCTCCAGTACCTGTCTATACCTCTTCCCTTCCCTCCTAACATGAAGCTGGCAAGTACGGGGGAGACAAATCTTCATCCCAGTTTCCCATTCAGATTGTGACTGTCATATGTGAAGCACTTCTCCAAATAAGTGGATTCCAGTAATCAGAACTGCTGCATTTAAAACTTATTAAAATACAGCTATATAGGCATACAAAATTGATTCTTCTTCACCAGCCTTTCAGCATTGCTCATGGACATTCATTCCTTGGGTATCTAACTAATCCCAGAGAAAAACGTACCCTACCTTCATCTCCCAGCGATGCTAGCCCTCAACCACTCTGAACCAGGCTGTTTCTCACTGTCATCAGGCTGAGTAAATAGCATTAATCATTGTGTCCTTCAAATTTGTCTGAGCTTTTGTGCCCTTGCTTTCAAATTTTAAATGGTTTCTCCCTTGTAGGTGCATGGGGCTAGAGTACTATTTTAACCATAAGGTTAAGACTTTCAGAAAATTACCTGAGTCATCAATCAGGAGCTTTCAGTATTGCAAGTTCACTGCTGAAATTGTGAGAGCAGACCACGATGTTTTACAGGCAGAGAATGGAAGCACAGAGAGAAGGAGCAATTTTCAAAAGCTGACAGAGGAAGTGCACAACAGAGCTTGGAATTTATCTCACATCTCTTGGTTTCAGTCCAAATGCTTAAACCACAAGATCATCCTTCAGGCTTAGGACACCAACAAAATCTTTAACTCTCGTATTTTAAGATCCTGAAGCATTGTAGCAGAGGTGGCCTCCAGCCTAGGGCAGGATCCTGATCTGACTGCCCAGTGTTCAAAGATAGAGAGACAGAGTTTCTCCGCTGGATGACAGCCCAAACTGCTTTTAATATCTGATTTGGGCGTTTCACACCCTGGACATGACGTAGCACTCCACATATTTCTGCCTCAGCTGTGCTATGACAGTTTGCTGGGATCTGAAAATGGTGAAAGAGATTTTTCCACATACAATACCTTACTGAGAGAGTGTCCCTTGCCACTCCTTCCCTGTACAACCTCAAACAGGAAAAAAATGACATAATCCAAACTTTAGGAAAACTGCAAAGTAGTGAGCAGAGTTTCCAAGTAACTTTGAAAGAAAATATTTAAGCACAAACCAACACAGAAGATTTGTGGGGAGGAAGAAGTGAGGTCTTCTACTGTCCAAAATACTGCTTTTCAGTAAGTATAAAAATACTTCTACTGTCCAAAACATTGCTTTTCAGTAGGTATAAAAATACTGTAACCTCATCTACCTTCAATACAGAACTTGCCAGAAAATAAAGTGAAACATGATTATAATAGCAAGAGTGATGTCTGGGGAGGGAAAGAAGGAGGGGTAACAGACATGTGTCTACATGCTCAATACCAAAGCAAGGAGGGTTGAAGCAAAGCAGACGTATATCTGAATGCAGCCAGTCTTATTGCGGGGGGGGACACAACCCTCATGGCCTCTTGTTCATCTCCTTTTTGGCCTGAGACTAAAGAAAGGACAAGTGAAACAAATGAGGTCACAGTTTAGCACATATCAGAGCCACTTAATGGGGAAAAAAACTGCCCCTCTCAGTTTCAAACAGCTCAAAGAGAAACTGTTCCATCACTTCAGCTTCTTTGGCTGCATGTCCCCTTAGAACAGACTGCAGTGAGCATTTTATCTCATCTCTGTTTCTCCAAATGTAGGTCACCTCAATCTGTGGCTGCACTGCTGGTGATACCTCTACGATTAGCTAAACCCTGGCTTGAAGTAAGTCAACAGCAACTTAGTAAATGCTAAATGGCAGGCAGCTTCTAACTAGGAAATGGAGGGGGCTTCTTATAACCCGGTCTCTGCACAGCCACTGAAGTTGACAGATCACCTACCTTGGTTGATGGCTCACTTAAGAAGAGCCGCCTTTCGGCCCACAATCAAAACCCAAGAATCACCTCTTCGGCTGCTGGACACAGCAACAGGAGTATGCATCACTCATTACCATCATGCTATTTCAGTTACAGCCTCTGGTAAGAGGAAAGAGGGATGGAATAGGCTGAGAAAGTGGTTCACAGACTGCTGTCAAACTTTCTGGAGATATCCTGATGTCTCTCTTTGAGACACTTGCAGATCTAAGACCAGCATAGCTGAAGTAAAAAAATGAAATCTGAACCCATCCCTTGCAGTTCAAGAAATGTAGTCTTCTCACTTTCCTTGCTCATGTGAGATTGACCCTTAAAAGGCCTAAAGGATCAACATGTGTAAGATGGTCTCATTTGTCATAGCAATGTCTATTGCTGCAAACGGGAAGAGGGAGAAGTGCTTCAGACCTTCTTTAGATTAGGAAGAGACAGGAGAAACAAAAAGAGCATCTGACACCAAAATAAAACTATTTTGGTCATTGCCATCTCCCTTATTCTAAATGAAGCAATTGTGGGCTACGTTTGTTTTGCATTCATAATTAGCAGACAGAACAGATGGCAAAGGCGTCACTTAAAGCCACACGTCCGACAAAATAACCCAGGCTGCCAGTGCAATTTTTCACTAGGAACATGGAATACTTTCCCTTCTTCTTCCCATTGAAATGTATCCCAAAGAAAGGAGGCCAGCAAATGTTTGCATCAAGTAGGGGATTCACCGCAAAAAGGAATCCATTGTGTTTTGGAGTGTGCTGATTACTGGCTGAGTGAGGAAGAAAAGGGCAATAGCAAATGGATTGCTAAGGGAACAAAAAATAGGAATGGAAACTTGCAATACATTGCCAGCAATATAACAAGGGGTTCAGATAAACATATACTCTCTCCTCCCTTTCTTCTTGTGGTTCAGGCATAGACTGGAACTCAGGACATCTGTGTTTCATTTAAAAGACGGCTGAGTGGGACAATCTTTATCAGTGAAGGTATTTGTTGTCCCACACCCATACCTGACTCCTTCTGTATTAAATGCTCTTATCCTCTCAACACCTATCTCAGTTTAAGGATGCTGGAAAACTCACTGACAAAGAAGCAAGGCAGAAAGTTTAATGCATCACCCACTGCATGCGGACAGTTCATAACCACTGCCAGGAGAGACTATTTCACTAGAAATCTGGAACATAAAACACATGTGTGGCACTCCCATCCTATTTCCTCTGCCACAAGCACAGGCAAGGAGTGTGATAAAAACAAACCCAAACCACATACTACTGCTGAAAACATTGAAGCGCTGTTCCTCGGTCTATTGGATAGTAGCGTACTGTGTTTGGCTTGTGACACCCAGAATACAGGTATGTGAACATCTCAGAGGAAGAACTTCCCTGGGGAATCTCTCCTGACAGCCCATCTTGTGTCACAAAGTCCCTTTGTTAAGTTCTTAACCTCCTACAAAACCCCAACAATTTAATCACAGTGAATATCTCTGCTTCTTGGAAAGAAAAAGGAGAGACAGATACTAATGTAGTTTTGTTTCTTTTATAGCCTTGTGAGGTCCTCTGACAGCCTTGCTGATGGACTACAAGAGGATTTTGGCATACTGTTCTCTGAGCACTATGGATAAGCTGTTCCTAGCATGCATGACTGAGCAGTATCAGGACAGACTGATGGGCAACATAATAAACATCACAAGCCTTGCCTCACTCATATTGCAAATGTGCTAGTAATTGTGAGCTTCCATAGCTACTGCAGCCTCGAAACCTCCTCTCTGATACTATTAAGATGCTAACAATTGTGAGTCTTGTCCAGCTATTGCAGCACAGGTCTCCTCTCAGATGCTGCAAATGTGCTAATACTCGTGTGCCTCATTAACTACTGCAGCGTAGAACTCCGCTCTCTCTGATGTTGTAAATACACTAATAATAATGAGGCTCAATACTACTGTAGGCTGCTCAGCTGGTCCTCAGCAAAAGAACAACGCCTAGGGAACAGAACAGGCTTAGGGAAAAAGGGCAGGTGCCTAGGAAAGGGCATAGATGTAAAGAAAGAGAATAGGCTCCCACAAGAGAATTAAATCCCTAGAAAAGCATGTAGACCTAGGACAGACCTCAGCAGGACCCAGAGCTACCATTCTCCACCTCTTTCCCCCGCTCAAAGACCCTTCTGAAAAAGGAAAGTCTCTCTGGGGAGGAATACACAGACCAAGCCGCATCTACCTGCCAGGTGTCTCCACTAGGAGAGGGATGCACAGGCTGCCTTAACACTCACCCATTCAGTGAGGCTCATGGCATCCTGATGATGCTTTGAGCAAACCCCTTAGCAGTTCTCCCTCAGGCCTTTCGTTCCCCGATTAACCTCCCCTTCCCTCCCAAAGCATGCCTCAGACCGCTGTGAATCAGAAAAATCCAAATAACGTCAGCACAGAAGTACTGGTATTCATACAGCAGGACTAATGCATGCTAAGAGAGATGTTTCTTCCTACGTGGTAGCACAATAACTTTCTTGGACAATCACAGTGGAAAATCTCTCCCAAGCATTGCTGCTGCACTCACCATCTACTGGTGTAGGAAAGGGCTCAGAAGTTTCAGCAAGTTCCAGAGTGTTTTCATATATAGTATTAAGGACACTCAACTGTGAACAGAGAAAGCACAGTCACAGGACTTCATGGGTAAAAGGACTTAATACAAAGCAGCTATATTAATGCGCAAATTAGTTAATTCTTTTCCTAAACCAGATGGTTCTAACATTTTTTGACACCTTGTTCCTATTTCCTCTCTATTGTATAGTGGAGACTTAACTTTGTTTTCACTCTTTCCGCAGCTATCTGAACATTCATAAGCAGAGAGCATTGTGCAAGAAATGGGCTCATTCAAAACATCAGTGTGACTTCCCCTCAGCTTCAGCCTCAAATGACATTTGCTTTTCGTTACTTCCACTGACTCTAATCTCCCTGCTTTTCCCAGCTGCTCAATATTCCAAGAGAAGGACCCCTGCGCTAAGCCATCAGGACACACAGCCCAGGGGCATATCTTAATACCCTCCAAATTTAGAGCTGGACATTGGTCCACTGGCATAACTTTTAAACGTTCAGCAACTGCTCTAAATTAGGAAACTGCTCCACAAACACTCCTAGAGCTGTTTTGCATCTACTGGGAATTCCCTTTAGATTTGTAAAAGAGGGAATAGCTGCTACCAGTATACTGCCCTCACCATTCCTGCAGCTTATGGAGGCCCATGAAAACTGCACAGGGGCTACAACTCTCACAGGTAAAATCTACACTGCGAGAAATCTGCCTCAATGTTCTCAGGCTCATTCCACAAAATGACTCGTATTCCTTACACAGAAATCTGGAGATCTGAGGCGCCCAAAAGGGTGTCTCTCAAAATATCAGACTCAAGTCTTAGCTACCCAGTTTGCTGCCATGCATATCCCGCTCAGGCCTCTGCATAAAATGCAAAGACCACGGCCAACTACATGCAAAGCCCTGAAAGCAGATCACACCATCCTCCATTTCTGCAGAAGACCAGCAGTGAAAAGACTGAGGAAATAGAGGAGAAGACCGTGTCGCCCACCCAGGCTCTCCAAACTTCAGAGGTCAGTGCCTTAACCTGTCAGCTGCTTTCTAGTGTCAGGACTCACTGCACTCCCTGCTAAAGCGGAAAAAAGATGGAAAGAATCAGTTCACTGAAAGATGGAGCGCAGCTCCCTGATGTGCTGCCTGCGGCACTCACCTGGCAAAGTGGGAGCCTGGGCTCCGATCCCTGCTTCAAGGACTACATTGTGCATTCTGCATTAAATAGTCAGCAATTAAAATGCACAAACAGTCCTCAAAGCTGTAATCTCAATAGAAGCAGTCACTGAAATAAAACAATTCAGTAGTCAAATCATTAATACAATCACTGGAGGAGGTAGGAAGGTGAATACCTGCCTTAAGACCTTGCCTCTGTCAATACTTAGTTATTCATGCAAAGTGGAACAGCATTAAGGCAGGCTAGAGTTTAGCACGCATTCCTGCAAGCTGGATGTGGTTCAAATTTCCTAAAGGTAGAGGAGGTAATTGAAGCGGGGTGTCCCACATCTGAGATGACCGCACTAACTCCTGAGATGCTTAATGAAAAGAAGATGCTACCATGACTGCTGCTGCTGCCTACCACTCTTCCTTCATCTTGTCAGATCCAGCCTTTAAAGCTCCGCATTTTGCTTCGTGAAAGCTCAAGGCAAACACATTAAGCATGAGGAAAAAATGGTGTAGGGCTGCTAAACGATTCCCTCTTCGGGAGGAAAAATGCAGAGTTTTCTCCCTTCCTGATTCTGCCACTGATCTCCCTTACTCCCTCCCCACTAAAAATAGCCCATTATTCACACAGTCCAGGAACAGATTAATCCCACTGAAGTCAAGGGTAGTTATAAGACTTCTGAAAACTTGGTACACTTCTAATTTAGGTGCCAATGAATTCAGCAGATTAACAGGTGTCAACATATTCACGCACAGGGCTTAATAAAAGCAAAAGGCATGTGGACCCAGAATTCAACAGTAGCAGAACAAAGCTGGTATGCTTGTTACATAAGCATGCACACACGTTATTCATCTGTTCGCAAGCCATTTTATCATACTATCTACGCCCATATGTGTTATTCACCATGTTACACAGTAGGTATATGTGCATTCAACATTTAATCTGCAATAGCACTTGTGGACATCAATTAGACATGTGTTGTGTCTTTTAGAACATACATAAAAAGAGAAGTAGAGAGAGATGAATCTCAATGCAAAGAGAGCTGTTTCGAATCTCCAAAGGTGAAGCTCTTTACAAAAGGATTGACTGGGTCAATTCACCCTGTGTGCAGTGCTGCTGTAAGTCCTAAGCACTGGCTATTATGTGCTGTCCTACCGTTTCTTCACGGTGGGAATTTTACCTGGTATGTATAACACCTCTCACTTCCACGGCATTAATTTTTGCCCATAGGCGAGATTCTCAGAAGTGCCATAAAGTATGCAGTTACCTCATTCCTACCATCTAATCATAATTTCAAGAGAATGAGGTAACCAATGTCACCACCAATAAATTTATCATCATTGTTCAACCCAATTCCCCTCCTTTCTTTTAATTTATTCAATTAAACCTATTCACATCTATAGTCTTGTATTAATGCTATGCATTTATGGCACTTTGAATAACGAGTCCCACAGTGAGAGGCAGCTCTGAACTCCAGCTTGAATTCCAAATCTCCTGCTCAAAAGACACTAACTTGAGATGAGGTGTCTGCAGCCAGTTACCAGCTCACAAAACAAGGGATGTGTACCACTACTACCAGGGTAGATGCTCCTAGTAACTTCTGCAGAGCTATGTAAGGCACCTTTGTGGCAAAGCTCAGGTAGACTGGAAGTCTCCCAGGTGTGCTTTTTCCACAACTTCTTTCTAAGAATGGGCAATGAGGCTGAGATACCTTAAGAATGCCTGAGCAATTCTCATAGCCTCTTGAAAATCAAGTTTTTGATTGATTTTTTGCATTTCCAATCATGCCAGGAAGTCTCAGAACAGTATATTACCAGTCACTTTTGAGAATGAGACTGTGATATTGCTTGGGGCTTGCAAAATATAGATAAACATTATCCCAACACTAAGACATACTTTCTGATAACAAGTTTAGTGTTCCTTTGGCCTTCTTTCATCCTGCTACTATAAATTCTTGTCCAAATTTCTCAGGAGGGCAGAACTCAAATCCATTTAGATGTATCCATCCAGTAATAAATAAAATAATAATTAATAGGTTACTTAGATAAAGGCTTTCCATCTTAGGGCAGAGGAAAGTTATTAGTTAATTAATCATCAAGTTGGCATTTACTTATCTTTTGGCACCTACAATAAAATGTAAATCTAAAACAAGCAGTAGGGGGGAACAAAGAAATAAGAAGACAACAATAGTTTTGGAAATGGATGACAAAATCCAAACGTTCTGCCTCACTGCTGCTAAATTAAGCGCAGTGTTATCAGTGCAAAGATTAAAAAAAAGAGAGATTTTCCTCTGAACTTAAGTCACACTTCTTAGCTGCACAGGGCATGACAGCAGTAGCGAAGACAAGAGAATTCACTCACCCTGAAAATGAGTGGAAATAAAAAAGGATCTGTTCAGTTCTTGATTTCCCCATACACTTTTCTACAGAGCAGGAAAAGAAAGAAGGACAATGGTTTATTGTACGCAGCAGATGAAGAAATGATCTCCCACACTCATTCCCTTCCTAGGCACCATCCAACCCACCTTTGCCTTGCTCTGCCTTCAGCTGTCTTCCCCTGCCAGGCACAAGGCAGGGGATTATAGCGAACCTGCCCTTTTTTTATATTGCTAAGTGGAAAGGGCTTTAGCAAGATCCCGGCTTCAGCTGAATATTGTTCTGGGAATTATTTTGGTATAAAAAGGATGAGAAAAATTGTTTCCCCACCTTCCATCAGAGGCTCTCAGCTGCTGAACAAAGATGAAAGATTCTTACATGGAATTGACTTTTCTCCAATTGATTTTGTTTGGCTTCCTTTGGAGCAAAACTCTTTCAGAGAGAGGTTAGTTCCAGAAACACGTGCATAATGTTCAATGTATACACCAATTTGAGTATTAAGCGATGCACGGTTCTCCCATGATTCCTCTAACTGTAGCCAAACTGCACCTTCTCTGCTTATTGCTCTGTATGCATAACAAAAAGTCAGCTAGGTTCTGTTTGTTCTGTTACGATTTTCTGGGATTTTTGCAGAAGCAAAAGAGGCCACTCAACATCTCTGTCCATATGATACAGCAATGACAGCACAGAAGACATCAAAAGGGACTTTACACCCTCCTAAACGTCTTGAAAAATCACTTATTCTCCTAATCAACCTTAAAGTGTGGGAAACCCAGCCCTTAATTTTTAAGCTGCTCCAGGGCTTTCCTATTGCTGTTGATTTTTGATAGTACTACTGATTATTACTGCTACACCTGACCCCAAACTGGCAGCCTCAAATCAAACGGATCCAAAGCCCATCCAAGCCAAACTACCTCTGCTATAGACTTTCTCCAAGATTTTGGGCAAGCCATGTACTCTTCTGGTTCATGAGTTCCCCATCTATAAAGGTAAGTCAGAAAGCGCTGCTCTAGCTTATGGTGATGCAGTGCTGTGAAGTGCTTGAGTACTACGGACCTGGAAGTTATCTAGACACTAAGATGGAGAAATACACTTTGTTGCTCTTGGGCTCAAAAGACAGATCTTCTGTAATTGTTTTTGGATTTGGTAGCTAATCCTAGTCTTTACCATTCTTGGTAAAATCACTTAATCCACCTATATCACTATGTGTTTCTCAGGTAAATCTGATGATATGTTCCCCTCAGAATAAAAACAGTGAAAACAATTAATGCTTTTACCCCAAATCCAGATAAGAACCAGGAAGGGAAAAGATTATACACATTTCTTCCAAAACAACAATTAATAAACATTCAGTTCAGTTCCACATCAAACATTGTGCAACCACCTGTGGGTGTTCATTTGATCAAAGTAACTGTTCTCCTTGTTGCCCAGGCACAGGCAAATCACTGCATTGTAAAGGAGACAGTAGGATGGATGTGCACTTTGCTCCTCCAGAAAGCCATTTTATTACCAAATGAACTGTGAATAAGGGAAGGTAGAAAGACAGCCTTAAACTATCTTTGCTCCCGCCTTTAATTCAAGATATCCTAAACTACATTTGCCTCTGATAACCTCCCAGGAGTCCTACTATCATCCAAGACTCTCTAGAGTCTATAAACCCAGTGTTGCCAGAAGGCATGAAGGCACCTAATAGAGGGCCGCTCCAGCAGCCTTCTGACACCTGGGGAAATCACAGTATTCCACAAAGCCAGGTTCAGTAAACAAAAATCGATGTATTTCTCATCAGCAGGGCTACTAGGCACGACACAGAGACCACAGCTTCTCAGAGAGCCCCTACAACCCCATCCAAATGAAAGCTTACTACTTATGTAGATCCATATATACCTCTAACATTCTCTTTCCTTCTGTTTCCCTTTTGACACAGAAATGATATGAAATCCAGCTGTTCTGGTTCTCATCAAATGCACAAAACCCACCAAGACCTGGTCTTAGCTGCACCAAAGTCCATTCAGAGGCTGCATTTTTTTTCCTCCAACTTGTCCAGCCACAGTGACTCATAAATTGACAATAAGGAGAGGTAAAATGTTTCTGGATCTCTATAGAAATAGAAGGTGCAGGTTTAGGTGTTGGGTTTGGTTTTTTTTTTCACTGAATCTTGAATTCATTAATTTCATTTCAGTAATGAAATCAATTTTTTTTTTTTTTTAATGTGGCTGGTTATTTGACGAGTGAAGCATTAGATTTGTGAGTTGTTCTGCAAGCCAAAACATGATCCCTTTCATTCATAACACTGAGCTGCTCTGCGTTAAACAGCCGATTATCATGAATGAAGTGGGTGTAACTTCCTTGAAATCCTCCAAAGACCTGTCAAAGCAGAGCTACTGCAGCTCAGTTTTCTCCTTGAAGCGTGCAGATCATTGGTTTAATTGTTCCACACTGATCTTGAAATATGCTTTCTTGGTTCAAAGCATTAGGCAGTATCATTTTTTGAGGAGGAAAGGGGAAGGGTGGAGAATGGTGCCTCAGGATAAGAAAGAAAAGTGGGTATATGTCTCAACCATCAAATTCAGATTTTCTTTTGGAATCTAAATTGAGTTTCATCCATTTAAAAGTGTGTCAGACAAAACCTTACAAATCAAAGCCCTGGCCTGTTTTGCATGGATAATCAAGAGCCTCTGGCTCTTTTTTTGTAAGAGGAAGTGTTTACCCTAAAGAGAAGAGGACTGATCTTACGGTTAAAGTGCTGGCCAGTGACTTAGAAAATTTAAATTTGACTCCAAGTCTGCCATTCTCCATCCCATTTCAAACCTTTTGGTGCCACCACAGTGCTACCACTTTTACAAAGGAACATGCTGATATTTGCAAACTATGACGGTCTTTGAGCCTAGAGACTGAAAGACTGCACATACACTAATAAACAAACATACTACAATCTGTGCCTATGAACTTGTTTAATACAACGATATTTCTGAGGATGGCCACTATCTTTAACATAAAAACCTGCGTCATCTCAGCTATTCATCTCATCACACTTTAGGACACCAATGGATAGATCTTGGCCAGTAGTAAATTGTGATAGTGCCATTGACTTTGGTGGACCCACTGAATATCTGATCCACATCTGATCTCCTGCCTAACATTTTTTAAGCCTGGCAAGCCAGAGATGATTACAGGAAACTCAGTAAAGAAGAACAAAGATCTTGAGTCAGTCTCAGGAAACAGTGGGGAAAGTGGCACCAGTTTTTTGTATTTCAGCTCCAATTTTCTGCTAAATTTCATTATCTCACCTGCAAGCAAAACAGCAACAACAGATCACGATGGCTGTTTCATGACAACAGTTTTTACACACCTCTTAAGAGCTGTAACACTAATAAAAGCTGGTGCTTTCGGGAAAAAAAAAAAAAATTGCCCAATATTTTGGAAATCTAGTAAGAAATTGCAGCCAGCTCCAGAGAAAGCACTGCTCTCCACCTGCTCCCAATTCCTTTATCGCCTCTCCGCCATGACGTGATACCCACGTGGGAGCATTCACATTTGACTGGAGACTGTACCCTACCGAAATGCTGTCCCCTCTCCTTAAGACTCCATCCAGTGCAGTAAGCTAAAGGTGCCCACAGCAGGGCAGGTACTCTACCAGCTCCATCTTGTAAAAATCCACACCTCTTCCTTGCTTATCAGCAGATGGAAATCTCAAGTCCATGTCCTGAGGGATTATTCTGCTCCCATTAAAGTGAGCGAGAATTTTGACACTGGTTTAAAAAGCAGCAAGAGCTGGCTGATACACAAGCAGGTCTGACAGGTTGCATTTTCATTCTCATGACTATTATGGACATGAGGATTTGTTTCTATTTGTCTTTAGCTGGCATTCAGTACTGGATTTAAACTGCATCTGTGGTTGCATTGCTGTGAAATGTATCACTACTTATGACTCACACTGCAAAGGACACATTTGTAAACTGACCCACCATTGACAAAATCCTCTCTTTCTTCATTTGTGGGAGGCGAGATGAGGCATAGGTTCCTTGTCTGATTCATTTCCTGAGGAAATTTTTACTCTATGCATCTTTTTCAGTCCTTATTCAGTCAGCGAGTAGTGAAGTGATTAATACAAAACCCATGCTTGACACAGAGTGGAAGAAGGGTTCATTCAAATTCTTTCAAAATCAACGCTTAATTAATTGCTTAGAAAAACAACCAATTGCCAAAAATGTGTGGGGTTGTTTTTTGGCTTTTTTTTTCTTTCTTTTTTTTTTTTCTTTCCAGTTGAGAAAGCTTTTACACTTGAGAAACTAATTACAAGCAACGGCACACAGCAAAATGCACGAAGGACAAATCTGGCACCTTTTGAAATCAGCCCCTCGGAAGGAAGAATTAGCAACCTGGACAGAGCTCCAGGCGACTCCAGCTCTCCTGTGTCTGGTGCTCAATCTAATTCACTTACAGCCAGCTCTGGTCCTTTCACACAACACTGTAGAAATCCTAGGAGAGCTGGATATCTAACACCTCTGACAAACACAGACAATGATCAGAAAATTAAAATGGCCAGAAATAAGATAACACAAAGAGAACCCTGAGGAAACTGCAGTAAGTTTCTTGACAATTTTTATCTACCTGATTATTCATATCAAGACAGTACTAACCAAGTCCAGATCAGGATGGGGTTGTGAACAATTCCTGGGGCTTGGAAAGCTGTTCAGAACTTGGCACTTGGGATTAGGCGCATTTCTCCATCCTATTAGGGTGGACAATGTGAGCCTACAGAATCAGGGAGAAAAATTAGTGTGTCCTTTCCCTTCATTTCTCGCCCCCCTCGTCCCCCTCTCTCTCTCTCTCCACATTCTTCTCCTCTTGTCTTTTTCACTGCGAGCACTGAATGATGGGATTTTTGACATCAGAGGAAAATCATCCTTTCTCCACTCCCCCAGCTCCTGTCCGCTTCCTCCTTCTGCACGCCTGTTCGTTTGCATACTAGATCCCCACTCAAAGAACGGGATCAGCTGATCCGACTACAGCTTCATCTAACTAAGCATCCTAAATCCTGCCCAAAGTAGACCAGACTGACTGGTTCATTCACCCTGGCAGCCTGCTAACAACAAGCCTTTAAAGTACATTTTGTAACTGCTACATAGCTGGCACGGACTATAGCAAAGTCATTGTTTAGTCAAGGTAAAGTGACCTCTATTTACTTAGACAACTCAGCTGCCTACAGGGAATAACTGGATTTGAGATAAGTGAATATTTGCTGGGAAAGTTTCACTTTGGCTGGGCTGATGCTTACTACAACAAGCTAAATGTTTGGTCAGTTCATGCCCTTTCTCCTGCAGTTTCTTCAGCCCTTTGATTTATTATCTGTGACTAGACAGCAAATGACCCCATCCAATTTCAGCGAGCCTGTGGTAAGCCAAAGACAGATGAGAGACTTGTTCAACTAAGTATATTTTCTGATCCCAAATAAATACCTCCTTGACTATCACAAGCTGCCAGGCACCTGCCATAAGTTGTTTATTCACGTATTAAAGAACAGCATGATCTGAATCAGGTCTTTTTCTGAAGCAGCGTCTCTTTTTGCCCCCCAAATAACGCCAGGCATCAGTGCAGGAGTGCAAGTGAATTCCAGCTGCGCTTCAGAGGATGGTGACCGGGACTGCACGCAGGGTCAGGGTGATGGCCGGGGCGAGCTGAGCACCACCCCAGGAACCGCGTACGCGGTGACTCAGCCATGACTCTGAGTCACGGCGCTTCTCCTGCTTCCTCCTTTCTCCAGGGGGGCGGAGGTAGGAATTTCCTGCTGGCCTGTCCTTGTAAATCACAACGTCCTGTTGCAGCAACGCTGCTAGGAGGGTCAGTGAGTGGGAGAACTGGAGCTGCTGCCCAGTTCACCTGCTCTCGAGGAGAGATGGGGCACTCTGCCCCACTCAGGCATGTATGCTGGGAAGATAGCAGAGATACCACAGTAGGACCGTGGGTCTCCTTGCTCCACATCATTGTCCAAGTGGCAGAATACCCCTGACATCTTCAGATACCTGACACCTTGACTGAAACTGCATACTACCCACCCAGCAGCCCAAACCCCCAATTGTCCTCCCAAATACACATTAATTACGTTGACAGAACCCAGGTGATTTCTCCTTTTCTTCAAGACCACACCATAAGTGAGAATAAAGAGAATCGAGTCCTAAATGTCTACATGACATCCCCTATACCTGTGAATTTGAAGGTGAAAACCAAGATATTTCGTGGCAGTTCTGGGACAAATCCAATCATTAAATGCCACCCTGTGAAATCTTCCCAGCTGTCCCTCAAAATAGTTGAACTTAATTACAGTTGCAGCTGGAAGGATTTCACTATTGCAAAAGAACTCAACAACTTGGATGAGCTGTGCCATGATAATCCTGAGAAAAGCCAATGCATAACTGAGAAAATGGGCCATGCATAATTAGGAAGGGAAGGAAAGATATTAGCCTTGTGAAGATTGCCTTCCAGAGTAGATCTAAGCTATTCGTTGGTGAAAATCAACGTTTGGAGTAAGAAACTGAATGGTGGAAAGGAAAAGAGGGATGCTGGCAGAGATGGTACTAAGAAAAATTCCTGGTCATACTCCAGTGATGGTGAGACAGGGCCAAGTTTAGCTTACACCAAATGCATGTGCAGGAGGAAAAACAAGCTCAGCACACCATGGGAGTTGTTCCTTCAGACTGTACACAAAGATGTGGACCGACAGACAGCACCGATTTACTCCACAGGCTCACCTGATACACAGCCATGTTGTACAATGCTTAATCACTTTACTTAGAGTAGCTGTTAAGTACCACACAGTGACAAACAACATTACACAGTAACATTAATAGCACCTACCACAATAGGATTATACCCCTTCAGCTATGCTGGTATAGTTATATGACTTGCCACCAAATGTGGACACAGTGGGTGGGACTTTTCAATCTCTCTCTCTGTATTTTCAATCATGCACCTTTACAGTGGTTTAATTGCATCCCTTCTAGGGCTAACTTCGCTTTAGCTATTGCAGGGAAAAATATGACAGTGTTCAGCCAATGAAGACTCAAAGGCACATGCATGCAGGGAGACGACCACTTTAGACCAGGACTGTTAAAAGCATTTTATGACACCGATATCGGGGGGGGCGACTTTGTGGATAGTCAAACCTGAATGGATTTTGGCACATGCTTTAAAAAGTATGGGTTTTGAGAGAGATCAAATGGTTCCAATCTGACTTTCGCATCTTATCTGGAAGATGATGGCTCTTGGAGCATCTTCTGCAGCTTCTTCCTAAGCATATCCTCTCTGGCCATCAGACTTCTACAAAAAAATTTCCCAAGAGCTCTTCTGTTTACAGAGAGATGTATAACCCAACGCAGTTGCAAGGAATTTAAAGCTAAGTAGATTTTGACCAAAAATAAGACACTCATTTTTAACAGTCAAAGGCAATTAACCCCTGGAAACACTTCTGAAGGACAGTGGGTGGTTTTCCATCACTCAATGTTTTAAAATCAGGGATAGATATTTTTTATCTAGACAGATGCAGTTCAGACAGGGAAGTCTTATGGCCAGCATTACACAGAAGGTCAGAGCAGACTCTGATGAGGATCCTGGCTGCCTCCATTACCTTCCCAGCCATTCACCTACTGATTCCCCAGTGCTGTTCTTGCAGTACATAGCCTTGTTGTTCACAGTCAGTCTGTTTCCCCACGGATGACCAGACCTGACCCTGCTTAGATTACAAAAGCTAAAGGGTTCAGAAGTGAGGAAAACAGGAAATCCAAACAGTGAAAATCTCAGCAATAACGTTTCCTAACAAAGACCTTCAGATCTCACTCTCAGCCAACAGCTGTCTTCATGACGTCCAAAGAGGACGATGTTTAGCATGGTGAAGACTGTCTTTCTGCCATTTATTTTTACCCTGTTTATTTTTCTATACCGTGACATTTTCCTCCTTGTTAAAACCTTGGTCATAAATGAGGGTGCTAATCCAGACCTAAGAAAACATACATGAATGTACGTACTCCATATACTTTAATTACATGGGCTCACAGGATGCAATTCTCCCTACAGAAAACCAAACCAATACCTGCACACCACTTAAAACCCCCTTTGGGCCACAAAATGGGATTGAATGCTGCAGAGAGAACTGAAGAGAACTGAAATGAGATTACCTGTAGCTTAATTTATTACATCACAAAGTCTGAGACTGCAAAGCAACTCAAAACATTATCCTGCGGGGAAGCAAGAGCAAAAGCTGAAGAGTAAGGAAAGCCTAATTTTGAAGAAAAATACCATAGTTCTTTGCTTTACTGTTTCTGCATTTGAAACTTTATCCAAATTTCCTGACCTAATAGCATATACATGCAAATCACAAGTATGGCTGTGATATTCATGTGAGCTCTGTGGGTGGCATAAACTGGTATAGCTCCTATGCCATTGGGTCATAAGTGAAGATCTTGTCCTAGGTCTTTAGAGAGAGTGTTACGGGACTTTAAGGAGGTTGAAGAGGCATTTTAAGGTCTGGTTATTTTGCATTCAAATTTTAAATTTCATCCACTTTTTAGGTGAAATTTGACTTTTTTCCCCAGCAGTACAGGCAGGGTAGGTTTTTGCCATTACACTGCCATCTAGTGATGTGAGTTTGCAAGGCAAAATAGCTGGCAAAAGATGGCTGACCAACAGTAAGTGCCTGAGTCAAGTTCTGAAAGGAGGGTCCAGAATGAAATTAAATTCAATTAGACAAAAAGAATTGCAAAAGGCACACCCAGTGGCGGCCTTCAACCATTTACAGGAAAGATGAGCATTATAGTCGATAAGACAACAAAACGCTTACAGTAGAAGGGATTGCATAGAAGCTCAGCCGTTATCCAGCTGTTATCCACAGTAGGGGACACACAGGACATGCAAGCTTGCACCTACAAGTCTCAAAGTCCAGCTGCTCAGCTGATACAAGCTTCTATTGCTCTATGAATTTATAACTGCCAAGCTTATGTTCAAGCAAAGCCTGCACAGAAGTTTTCCACAAGAATGACACTCTTGGAAGTACTTGAATGCCTTTGGCCATGTTTCTTCCAGCTTTAGTGGATATGTTCCTCAGTATAAGTCCCTCCTGTATTCAGCTCAGTTGTATCAGACCGTCTGGGCCAAATTTATTCTCTTTATAATTGACTTCAGTGGTTTCTACCATGGACCATTTTGATAGTCTCTATCCACAGCCATTACTATGGTCAATCAGCATCCAGAAAGGATTTACTAAGCAAGCGCGTCATGTTCCTTAGAGAAAATCCTCCTTATAATACCCATGCTCAAGGACTGGACAGCAAAGTGAAGGCTTAACATACGAACCTGAAAGGAACTGACCTTTATGAGTTAAAATCCCAGTCCTAATGTTTTACTCATCTTGAGGATATTTGTCCTCAGTGGTATGTGTTTCAGAGGGTGTGAAAGTGAGAGTGTCTTGAGGTTAACAATTGTTCATACTCATCGTGGATGAATCATATGATAACACCACAGCAACATCCTGTATAATTGTCAGGAGCCTCTATTTCTGGCAGCGTGTCCCTAGTCTGTCTCATGAGCAAATGTTATTTGTGCTTTACTATATAAAACCAAAACCAAACAAAATTATACAACGGGACACTATTCTGCAGTCACTAGCCAAAATCACAAGTGCCTAATTGAGCCTTCAGTTACCCACTTCAATGATGAATTGTGTGATGAAGTTAATAGGGCTGAGATGAATATCTCTGTTCTTCATCTGATTAGTACATGAGCAACTCTCCACATGTGAGTAACAATATTTGTGTTTCCTTAGCCACAATTGAACTCAGTGGGACTATCACATACATAAAGATCTGGGACATCGCTTGTGAGGCTATGGGTGCTAAGGGAACAAACGTTGTATTGCAGGTCAGAAGATTTATGTTTTCCTTCTGGATGACTACAAGCAAGTCACTCCCCCCTCTTCCCCCTCCCTTTTGTCTCTTCAGACCTACAGTCTGTAGGCTTCACCGCTCTTTGAGCAACAGAGCTGCACCAGGAGGACACCCAACTTGCTTTGCCAACCTAAACACAGACCTACCTGTGGTAAGCAAAAACAACACAGCAGGCCATGCCAGAGCATCACAGCAAGTCACGGATTTAGAGCAAGCAGTAAAATTACGAAGTATCTGTACCATCCCTAGCACACAAAGGCACCAACCCAGCTTGGATCCCCGGTGTTGGAGTTTCAAACGTACATCACTATGCCCTAAACACTGTGGCTGCCTGTGGCTGTGGCACCAGGGGCTACACAGATAACATACTCAGCTCCCTTGGGTGCATAGGTGGCTGCTGTCATGCATTCCTCTGCTGGGAAGTGTTTGCTGTAGGCACTCATAATATGCATACTTAGGGCAGAGGCCAGCTCTCGTTTGCGTTTGTAAGGTGATGGCAGGATTTTGGCCCATGGTTTGCGACTGGTTCCGGTGCTAACGAAACCCAACGTACTAACAAATGTTGCTAATGTTTTATCCTTAATCACAGAAGCCTCAAGGGAACCGTGGTTGAAACACCCTGGGAAAAATCAGGCTAATGGTGCAACAATATTTTTATGTGCAATAAAACTAGGAAAAACCTTTAAATCCGGTAAAACTATCCATTCAAAAATTTCAGAACAAATGTTTTATTTCTCAATAAAAATAACTTTTTGCTTTGATGTTTACTAGCTCTACTATTATATTTTCATGTATTAAAGAAAAATTCAATATTGACATAGAATATTTTTAATCCAGCTATAGTGACTACATATTATATTTTCCAAAACAGTAAATATTCTGATGAAATGGTAAATTCTGTTCAAATGTATTTTTCTCTGAAGGAGGAGACAGACAGGTAGAGGAAAAGCTTCCTCCAGAGAATTTCAAAGCATGGGCCTGTTTCTGAAAATAGCTAAATTTGAAATCCTTTGCAAGAATTATCTTCCGTTTAGCTCTAAAATGCCACCTGAGTTCACTAAATTATTGCCATTATTATATTTTCATTTTCATTGGGAATGCTTCCTTTCAGTGTTTTAACCACCACTTACTGTAGAAATTTACTGGATATTGACAGAATCACAGACTCATAGAATCATTTAGGTTGGAAAAGACCTGCAAGATCATCAAGTCCAACCATTAACCTGGCACTGCCAAGTCCACCACTAAACCATGTCCCTGGCCACCACATCTACATGTCTTTTAAATACCTCCAGGGACGGTGGCCCCACCACTTCCCTGGGCAGCCTATTCCTGTGCTTGATATCCCTTTCAGTGAAGAAATTTTTCCTAATGTCCAATCTAAACTTCCCCTGGTGCAACCTGAGACTGTTTCCTCTCATCCTATCACTTGATAGTGATATTCACACTAGTAAGAAAGGAATTTTTAAAACAGCCTAGCGGATTAGCCACACATCTTCCATTCAAACCAAAGTACCCTTGCCTGCCTTAAATTCTCATGAGATTAATTTTAAGAAAGTCTATTTAAAATCCACATAGAAGTGGGCCAATATTTTGTTGTGGTGAAAGCAGATGGGAATTTCTACGTGTGCAGCACCCAAAAGGCAACTGCTCTGCATTCTGAAGAATCATAGAATATATTGGGTTGGAAGGGACCTCTGAAAGCCATCTAGGTTGGATGCTCAGAGCCCCATCAAGCCTGACCTCAAATCTCTCCAGGGATGAGGCTTCCACTACCTCTCTGGGCAACCTGTTCCAGTGATCCACCACCCTCATATTAAAGAACTTCTTCCTTATGTCCAACCCAAATTTACCTTTTTCTAGCTTAAAACCATCACCCCTCGTCCTATCATTACGAACCGTTGTGAACGGGGAAAGACTTTAAATTATTTAATTCCATGTCAAAAAAAACCCAAACCGCCAACCCAACACTAAACCAAACCCAAGCAAACTAAAATCAAACAAACAAGCAAATGATAACTTCAGCAACAAAAAGCAGAAACACTACGTGAGGTCATGTTTACTATTTTGGCTTCAAGTCTTTGGATCTTTCACTCCCATTTCACTGCTTTCAAATCCCAAGCCTTAACCTGAACCCAGGTCTAACACAAACCCAAATTCAGACACCGCCTCCCTAGGCCAAGGGTTTCAATATACCCCTCACTGCAGGACCGGACAGCCTGATCATTCCTTGCTACAAAGTAAGAAAAAAAATCCCGTCAAATTCAAAAAATATCTTCACTGCTGCCTCCTCATTTCCTGGCTGCAGCTGAGACCGGAAATAGCTACATTTGCTGAGCAAGGCTGTTCTCCAGGGAACGTCAGCCCGTCTGCAGCAAGCAACCACGGGATGCTCGGCTGGACTAAGGCATCTCAGCAGATTTAAATCTGAGCTGGAATACCAGCACTGCAGCATTCGTACTCAGCAAGGGACACCTAGGAAGATAAGGTGACATGGGAGGGAGGGAAAGCAGGAGGAGACGTAAGTACCAAAACAAGATGGGAATATAAAAATGTGTTTAAGATGAAAACAAAAAGAAAGAAAGGGAGAGGAGAGTGTTATCAACAGCCCGAGTGTGTGTTCAGTGAAATCAGATGTAATTGCATAGCCCCCCACATTTCAAAGGAGAATCTCCTTAGTCTGTGTTCTGTATACGGGGTATATATTTGGTCCTCATTACTTTGAAGGCGGTATTTTCCTGCAAAGCACAGCCACGTTCAACAAGAAAAGCAATTTATTAAGACAACATGAAGGCTTGGTTTTAGCAGAGCAGGAAGAGATTTAATAGCCCGGAGGGAGGGGGGAAAGATGGATGAACACAGACTACTTCTGAGAAACTCTGCAAATAGGTGGAGCAATTCACAATCCAATAAACCCCAGAGGGAAAGCCTTATCTTTCCTTGCCGCATTGGAAATCCATTCTGCTTTGGGTCTTTGTGGGCAGGCCAGTCTCTAAATATCCAGAGAGGTGTAAAGTCCAAAAGAGTCCATACACCTTTCAGGAAGTCATCTTAGATTGTTCTTGTCAATAGAGAAGCTAAACAGTATTTCAGAGTTTTTACCACATTACCTTTGCAATGTCTATGGGAAAAGAGCGCTCATGGTTACAGAGGCTGAGACACAGCTTGAGTCACATTCATCTTTTAACTGTAGCAATCTAAAAGTTGGGTTTCAATTCTCACCTAACTGCTTACGTGCCTTATGTCACAAATGAAGTGATACAGGCACCTGTGGGTGTAAATCAGCCAACCCTAAAGCAGAGGGAAACAACAGACACTACCAGTTATGCCCCTGAATAGTAGCTTGGTCTAGACAGCTGGATTTTAGATGACCGAACTTAGTCAAGAGAAACCTCACTCACAGAGGCAGTTTAAGGAAAAATTAAAAATAGAGGGCCTAACTCCCACTGTAATTAAATAATAATATCAAAAAATGGCCATCGATGACCTAAAGTCACACAATGAGTTTGCAGCTGTGAACCATGAATTCCTGAGAGCCAGTCTACTGAGAAGCAGGCTTGGACTTAATCTGCATCATCCTACGAATAGGATGTCAGTTGATAAAACTGTGCCGTGTTTAATCGTTGAAAATAGCACCTCAACCTGACCAATATATAACCCAATCAATCTGCTGAGCCTTCACAATTTTTACCCACAAAACATCTTTGCTTTGGTAATTATCAATCACCCTTATGCAGAAAGGTTCCTCCAATTTTTTTAACTACTCAATCCTTTGAGAGACAGATGAATTTTAATGATTTAGATTATTAACCTAAAGGTTGATCCAGACTGGGAGGAACAGAATAATTTGTTTAATCATTATTATTATTTATAATTATTTAACATAGGGGAGAAAAATATCACCTTAAATGTCATCATGATGTTTTTTAATTGCCTCAGATGAAATTCAGAGTAATCATTACTCTGTAAATGTATACAGATCTAATTTTAAATACCCTAAGATGCTGGATATTTATCTGGAAAATGCAAAGAATGCATATTCATTACTGTATAGGGACTTACAAAGACAGAAAAGAATTGATCAACCATTTATTGAAAATTAATTCTTTAGCCAATTTGCAACTGGGCTTTAATTTGACATGAGGCAGAAAAATAAGCTGAGCCAGGTAATTTTTCTTATTCGTTCATTCCAGGACTTTAGTACGTGACCTTTATGAGGAGATATGTTTTATGGATGCATAAGAACGTACTTTTGTGTGACTATAATTTGTAATACATATGTGGTGGAGTTATCTGCATTTAGAATGGTCACACTGAGGGATGCCCAGCATATGTGGAGTTTCAGTATACAAGGAATATTGGTACCCAGGCTCATGCTGGGAGTATCAATACACACGAAATACATGAGACTCAATAGTCTTAAAGGATTTTTTTGTTGGTTTAGTTTGGTTTGGGTTTTTTTTTGGTTCATGTAGCTACTTCAGGGAGATGCACAGGCACACCAAAAGGTAGGTTTGGGGATGAAGGATAACTCTGTGTAGGGTCAGCATCTCAAGGGAATGAATAGCATAAAAATGGGATGTGGGATACAGGACTACATGGGGATGATCCAGACCCATGCTTGTACAAACACACCATAATTCAGAGATGATCGACCCAGTATGAGATACCATCAGATTTTAGCGAAATAGAAACTATTTGGTTGGGTTTTTTCCATGTTGGAAAGACGGTCTGTTGTAAAAAAAAAGCCTCTGAAAGCAAACAGAAAGAATTAAGCAATCATCTTTTCATTTTTTTAAGATAATGGCAAGCTTAGAGCATAAAGACAGTCATGCCAATAATTCTGACTCCAGCACTGAGCTGATGCTTTGGGAGAGAATACAGTTTACATTGCATCAGGTCTGGATGCAGGACCATGAAACTGAACTAATTCGGAAATGCTGTAACCAGCAGAGCTAGCAACCCAAAGAATAGTTTGTATGGAGTTAGAAAAGAATAGTCATTATTAAATAGGGGTGATGCTGAATTTTCAGTACTAAGGAGCATTAGCCTACACCAGATAGATAGAGAAAAGATCATAATGGTTCAGAGAAACTACTTGACAGCCTCATCAAAATTCTCCATTAATGACAAACCCCAGCACCCTAGTACACACAGTCAGTGCCCGATTCACTGGCTCTGATGTTACCCCTCTGAGCCACCTGTAAAGCCACCCATAACATCTGGCTCCAGTGTGAGGTGGAACAGCCCTTGAGATCAGGGGGCCTGGGCTATAGCAGCACAGACAAGGAAGAACTCCAACCATCACACAGGGTCCAACTAATGCTTCAACAACAGCCTTGCCACCAGGCTGCATGTGCAGAAACATCACTGGTATCTCCCAGCCTGCCCTATTCATTCCTGCAGGTAGCGAGTCTGGGATCGGTTTGTAACCTCAGTTCTCCCACAGCAAGACAGTCTCCGGTGACACACTGTGGTACCTAACACCACCGTACCCACTGGCTGTAAGGATGCATTCGATGACAGCATCTCTGCGCTTGAAAGAACAGCCTTCTTTCTGTCAGGAAACCTTCTACAGTAAATAACAACTAAACAAATAAACAAAGACAGAAAGACAGAGCTATCAAGTTTCCCTGTAAACTAGTAAAGGATTCAACAGTCCAGTGACAGGTGAGCAGGTAATGGACTTCACTACAGAAAAGCTCCTGGATTTGCAGGAGTTCCAGCAGGTACCCTACATTTTGCGCTGGTCTGCTGTATTCATGCTTCATTTTCGAAAGCCCTTTGTTTTCTAAGCTGACTTAGAACAAGGCCTCACCGTTTCCCATCTCATACGTGTCTCCATGCCCCTGCTGCTGCTATCAGAGCTGGGGCACAGGCAGTCCGAGTGCCTCATCTCGGGGAAACATTTGCATTTTCATTGGCACAGGTACAGCATTCAGAATTCTTTCAGGCCAGGCCAATTAAAACAAGCTGAAAACTGCTGAGTGAAGCAGTTTCAGCAAGGATCTGCTTACATTCCCCCTCTGAAAAAAGCAGGGGGCCCACTTTCTGTAACTCTCTCCCTCTCTGCACAGCGTGGGTTTTGCTTTTTTTCCTTTTCTCTTTTTTTCTTTTCTTTTTAAGGTGGAATAACTTGTGCCCTTTACACTGCGGCTCTAAGAGATGGATGGCAGAACTTGGGAATGTGGCTTCATTTTAAAACCATAGCCCAGTCTGTAATACCAAATTGAGGCATGGGAAAAAAAGAAAAAAACAACTCAAAAACTGGTAACTCTCCACAGATTAACACACTTTACCTCCTTCACAAACCTTGCATGGTATTTTCTTAAAAAAGAACAGAGCCACATAATTAGCAATTGGTTGAAGCCTAAGGCTTTTCTATCACCACAGAGACTATTCAATGCCTACTGGCTCTACTAACACTAACACACTCTTATTACTCTTGGGTTTCTTTTTGGACAGCCTCTTTCAAACCTCAGATGTGCTGTAAATGCATACTGACAGGTTAAAAGATACCATTTTTATACCCGTTAGCAAAAAAAAAATTACTAAAAAATCCCATCCTACTAGCGAGTGCTGCTTTGCTTTATATCGATAATCCTCAGGCACTAGAACAAGGCAGGAGGTTCTAGGAATGATGAACCATCTCAGAGAGTCCCAGGGAAGGGAGGACATAACAACGGTCAGGTTTCTCCACACACACCCTTACCCTAGGTGGCTGGCAAAAACTTGCTAATGGCAGCGGCCTCACCAGAGCCCAGCTCTGCCAGACACAGTGGCCTCTCTTCCAAACATCTATATGCCGGGACCCAATGTCAAACAACAATTACCACAGAGGAGACATCGGCAAACGTGTATTTGCATTTGTTTTCCTCTCTGAGAACGAGGCCGTGTCAGTTTCAGGCTCGGGCCAAATTGATGTGAAACATGTATCGCTTGTAAAATTTGGACCCATTTGGAGTTGATCCGAATTTCAAACAATCACAGGACCTAGTGGAACCTGAATCAAAATTTTTTTCTACCCCCTTCCACTTAAAATGATCTCACCTGGATAAATAAGCACTGGGTTTATGCAGCAACCTACACAATACAGTTCCCATCAATGCCTGTACACCCAGAAGTTGCTACAGTAAAACTAGAAACTAAATCATAATGCAACATTGACACATAACCTGCTCACCTAATCATCACAGCATTACTAATATGTTAATAAGAGTAGCATAGAAGAAACAAAACAGGTGACAGCTGGAGTAAACAGTGAAAAATTTGAGACACAGAAATACCAGATTTCTTAGATCATCCCCGAGAGAAGACAATTCTCTTCTGTTCTTTTCTATTTGCTTTCAGAGCCCTGTTCTAGGAACACGCTGGCCCAAGGGACTAGGAAACTAGGACATCATGACTATTCTGGATCAAAATCCTTTTCTTTTTCAAAGGCTGCCGTGATGCCCTCCTCAGTGACCTCAAGCGGCTCAACTTGTCACCTGCTACACAGGTGACTACAAAGGCCACTTATTGATTTAATTAGGGCAGACAAAGAAAAGACGTAATCAATCCCTGAAGTACATGGAACATGCAATGAGCATCCTGTGATCCCAGCTCTGTCTGTTTAGAGAATGTGGGATTATTGATCTTTAAAAGTGTGAGCAGATCCCCAACTTTAATAATAGATAACAGCACCTGACATTCTCATGGCAACTTTTATGTTGGAGTGTCCTGAAGTACGTGAAAAGACACACAGCTATACACCTCGCCTTCCTGTCCTGCTTTACAGCTCCACCTCCACAATGGCCTCTCTTCTCAAATAACCTGCAGGTTGAAACAATCCCCATCCCTTTTATCTAAAAGCAGTAATGTTTTTTATCTTCTAGAAATCTTTCTTACTTGCTTTCCCTCACCAAGGAACCTTATTTAGTCTCTATTTTGATCCATCTCCCCACAGAAAAAGCAAATAAGAACAAGCAAACGTATATTAAAATATTGTCCAGGCAGAGAACACCTCTCAAGCCATAAGCAAGGACTGGACTGACCAGGTGATTATCAACAGAAATCCAGGTACCACAGAAAAGAGTATAAAGAAAATCTTTGCAACTGAGCTATTTTGGCAGGTCAAAGTTACCACCCACCTGGGACACTTGGCTTTCTAGTGACATTTGCTAAGGGCATCACCCATGTTGGGATTCTCCCACTCATGCCCTACTAGGTATCCTTTCTTCCTGGCCCACAGGGGAATGAAAAGGAAAAAAAAAAAAAAAAAAAAAGAGGGAATCAGGAAACACTCACTTGGTCATGTCCTGAGCAATTCCCAAGATGCGAATGAGCCTAGGCTTCCTGCTGTCCCCTCAAATATGTTATTTTCCACTCCCACCTTTCTTCCTCCTACTTATCTCCCTCCCCCCTTGCCTTCTGAGGCTGACTGAGTCAACTAGTGCAGATTAGATGCCAAGCAATGCAGTCTCTGTACAAAGATTCGACTCCCACAGACAGGCTAGAGAGATAAAAGCAGTCTAGTTAAACACTGTCCAGAGACAGCACAGGGAGAGCTGGGCTCCCAGTGGCTCTGACTGGGTGATGTCTTGAACTGGTGACACTCCAGCAACTGAACTGCAAGTACTAGAGGCATAAGCGCTTCCTTCTGGTGCTTATGCTTAAATACAAACAAAATGAGCCAAATTTTCCAAAATACCCACTCTCTGGAGATAAGATCCAATGGAAACCCTTATTCAGGCATCAAAGACCAGCTGCTCAGAGATGCGATGAAACGGCCCTCCTCTTTACACCACTTTACTGCGACCAGGCGCTCCCAAGCAGATAATGACAAACACTATGCCAGGTACAGGAACATTCATATTCCCTTGCTATTGATACAGTCATATGCAAACACACCTATATCCAGTGATAGATACACAAAACCATTTCCCCCCTGCCACTGAAACGTAAGAATTTCTACCATGCAAAATGAAGCCCATTTAACAAGGCACAGGAACAGAACAGAAAACTGCGGTTGGTTTTACTGTAGCTATCTGAACCCACACAGAGAATCTGCGCAAGTTTGGAAGGTAATGTCCCACGGGAAACGTGGACAGAGTCTACCCCTGCAAAACCTGCTGTAACGACACATACTGTTGGTAGGCAGACTTGCCAATCTGCAACCGTGCCATTCAGTCTACCCCTGTAACGCTCTCCTGTCATTTCGAACAGTATTGTTTTCCCCTTGAATGATACATAGAACATCACGGCATTCATCGGGGTAAACAGTTCAGTGGCAAAGTGCCTGTCCCATCTGCGGACCTCCGAATGACCCTGAATGCAGAGGTACAGAAAAGCTTTCCACGTTCATTTGGCCCATCTCTGGTTACACGATAAGAAATGAAGTTGACACAGCAATATAAACATTATTACTGACAACATTAAGATAGACAGTGGGTACAGGTCAGGCCATAGTATCCAGGGGATACTCTATAACAGTAGCTGTCATATTTATCTCTGGCTTCTTCAGAGCCAGTTTTAGTAGTTGGAGACAGAGCACACAAAAGGACTATTCAGTGCAATCCATGATCTGAAATAAAACAGATGCGTTGTGGAAGTTTGCAAACTCCCCAGCACAGAAGGTTGGCAGATCTCCGCTCCGTAACTAGGGCCCATCTTCTTGGCAGCATCAGGAGCCCTTCCGTAGCCCTGGTGCCAGTGGTACTGCTCATGCTGTTTAGATGAAGGACAGTCTGGAGGACAAAGCACTTAGCTTGGCAGTTAACAGGGATGCAGAACTGAACCAAAGCTCAGAGGCCACCCGAGCCTTTAAACACTTCCACCAATTTTGGCTGGTAAGATTTCTTTTGCTTTTTTTCCCACTGTTCTGGCAAATTACTGAGCAGCATGGGAAAGCACATTGCAGCAAAACCTATCATCTGACTTGCTGGTGGTTTTACTCAACGTAAAAAGGCCGAGAGGTCAAGGTGCAAAGAATGTATATAGAGGTCAGGTTTCAGAGACCGCAGCATGGCATGAAGCAATTTTGAAGATCTAGTAAAAGAGGATGCAGCAAATTGGGTATAAGACCAAGGACTGATTTGAACAAGGCCAGTTTTCTGTCTGGAAAGCATAAAGGAAGATTCAAACGCTGTAACTGGGGAAAAAAAAATCCCAGTTTGAAACGAATTTCATACCCATTTTAAGACCACTCCAAAATGCTTTTTGTTCATAGCTGGTATTTCAGGAATGAGTACAACCAAAGGCACCTGGTCTGGTTTTACGGACTGAAACAGTTTTGGAAAGGAATCAGATATGATTTGGACAAAAACAATGGAGGCCCAGACACAGAGGCTGCCCTGGGAGAGTATACCAGCTGTCTGCTCAGTTTCAAACCTCTAATCATATTCTTGGAGAGAAAGCAAGGGGACCTGTTAGGGGTTGCTGAGCTCTGCGCTTGGGGCCAGGTCCAGACGGTGGAGCCAGCGAGCACGAGTCCTCCCCATGTAGAGGCAGCTCCATCGCCTAGGACTTAAAATTCTGGCACCAGGACAAAAGCAAATGAGACCGAGTCTCTGAACAGACACCAAGGGCTGGGAACCAGGCAGAGGGATTAAAAACAGCAACACGAGCAAAGATGAAATACTGGAACTCAGGAGAACAGCAGGACGAAGCTTGGCAGTGGCCAGATAGGCAAAGCACCTGCTGGCATTGAACAGAGAGGATTGCATTTAGTAGGCAATAGGTCCCACCGCTAGCCAGCACAAATCAGCCCCGCTGCTCGCTAGCAGCCTGGTTGTGCTCAGGCGCAACAGTTTTACAGCCCCGCTCCAGCACTGGTAGCTTGATCCCCCAAACAGAGGCAGTATTAATGTGATGTGCAGGACAGATAGCAGGGGAATCCAGGCTGGTGGTAATGAGAGCGCTGCCTCAAAGAAAAAATAAAACCTTGGAAAGAAACGAATAAAAATACTGTTGTGCCCTCCTTCAACTGTTTAAATCTTTATCCGTGCTTGCAAACTCCTAGCAGCAGAAGCCTGCAATGCCTCTTCTCTACAAATAATTTCTGAGAACCCGATACTCTCCTTTTCAGTTTACTTGAGCCATGCGTTGTCTCACTGTGATGAGTGGACACCACATCTTTGCTTGCATTCATTCCAACAAGGTGCAGGCAATTAATTGAAACCCCTTGTTAAGGGCACAGTCTTCTTGGGCTCCACAGCAGAGCAGCAGCATCTCCAAAGGTGATTCACTCCACCCTATCGATTCTGAGAGCATTGTGCAACTAACTTAGATACTGGTGTTAAATGCCAAAAAGTAGGTGCGGTGAATTAATCCAGGCTTGTGCACGTGTGGTTCTGATCTCTACATAGGGCCTGTTGTTGCTGCTACCAAGTAGTAAAATGCCAAACACAGCTCATACTAATTCCACCTCTCACTAATATGTTTTGTCAGCTCATCATAATCTTAAAAGAAACCTTTAAGTGCTGGGAGGCATCCTCGTTTCTAATTAGGCTCAGTCAGATTTTGTGGCCTCATATGCCTATTTAGTGAAGTTAACGTGGCTCACGCTGTTGCTAGCTTCAAACATATGTACTTGAGATCAGTTTTTCCACTCAGAAAAAGATAATGTCTACAGTTTCTTCCCCTCAGATAAGCTTAAGAAGAAAAGAAAATGAAGTAATGACCCTGCCACCCAATATATATGTGGATCTGTATCCCATCTCCACAACAGCTCCCAAACCACGACACCCCATACAGAGATCTGGCATCTTTCTCTGCAGCATGTTGAAAAGCCTGTCACAGAGGTGCCCTGAATCCATTCCCTTTCTGCTATGCCCTCAGCTCTCGCCATGATCAGTGGGAGAGGTGGACGCTTTCAGAGCAATACTCAATCTCCCTGAAGTCTGAGTTGCCTTCTGTACCCATTTATTTCTCTCCACTCACCCAAAGGTATGCTGGGAAGCACAAGACTGTGACCTAGGCAGCCCAGCCACATGCTTAATGTTAGACAGAACCAGTCTTCGACTGAGGAGTTTGCACATACAGTACAAGAGAATGAGAACTGCTCTAGTGCACTTGCTCTATAAAACACTATGCACCTAAAAAGTTGTCAGTATCAATGTAAGCCACAAATACGAAGTGTGAATGGTTTACACCAGCACTGGTCTTCTCAGCAGCTGAATATACACAACCATGTTGAAGTTAACTAAAGGAATGATCAAAGTGCCAGAAAGCCACCATAAAACTGAGTTCTGGTTATGGGAACTGTAAGGAACTTAAAACTTCTAACCAGGAGAATCAAAATCTGACCACCAGATTAGGGAACAACTTCAGAAGCCACCCGAGACACAGGTTTGCACCAGCTGCAGATCTGGCCCTATCTGAAACTCTTTCAAAGACAGCAAATTGCATTCAATTTCTTAGGAACTGCTCCAGATCTCAGCTGCACATTACTGGCATCCAAAGACAGAAATCAAAGCACAGGATACTTCAAGGGGTGAATCTGAGAGCAAAAGAATTCATGGATTTCTAAGCCACCAAAAAAGGTTTTTATAAGCGGCTGTTCATTACCACTATTACTATTTGCATCTTTAGAGATGTCACAGTGTTCCCAGCACTTTGCAAACAACCAGCCAGAACTGACAGACTTTTCCAAGCAAACTACCTAGTCGGGTTAATGCAAAAACCCAAAGGCCATCCAAAACAGCAGAAAATTCAAAGCTGACTCAGTCTGCCTCATTACAAAGGACTTTCTGAAACTTCCTTCCATCAACAATTTGCTTACTACAAAACATTTGATCTAATACCATTGTTTAAATCATTTAAACCTTACAGCTTTGTAATTCCTTTCTGATACAAGTGAATTTCAATTGTGGCATTTTTATCACCTTTAAATCCATATGCAGGGTCTGACTGAGTTTTCACGGATGCTACTCACAAAACACTGACAGTGACTCCTGGGAAAAGGTACTGACCTGTGTGGTGACATGCGTAATGCACAGCACTGGTATTCCCTTTGAATGCAACTTGAACCTTGCCTCAGTAATCCTTCCTTTGCGGTGGCATTCCCTTCCCATCCAGCAGCCAAAAGGAGATCTGAAACAAACATAATTAACATCCATTGGTTATGGCTTTTTTTTTTTTCCTGCTAAGCATCCAAAACCATATCTTAGATAAATAAACAAAACAAAACACTTGGCCTGAACGAATCCTGGCTCCAAACAAATCCGGATAACAAACTTGTGGTTGGGATCTGTCATACTAAATCCAGTGAAGTAAATTTACCTCAGATGTGTCCATTACTATGATATCTGGACTGCAAACCATTTGGTGGTTCAGTAATGTCTTTTGGCATCTCTCAAGATGTGGCCCAGGGGTATGTCTGCACTCTGGGGTCAGGGACACTCCAGTTGTGTCTGAGAGGGCTAACCGAGGCCCAGAAAGACTGAGCAGTGTGGAGGAAGATGCACTCAGGTTGGTTTTACATGAGCAGTCTAGCTATTGGGATCAAAGCATCTCTGTGACCCTGTGCTGCGGCTAACTGAAGCCACGACTAGCTGGGGGATCCTTCTCCCCATGTCCATGCGAGAGAGGTACTTTTGGAGACCACGACCTCCTACCATTAGCTACAATGCCTTAGGGCAATTGAAGCCCAACAGCCTAAGCCAGCCAGTGCCTCGGATCCAGGTCTTCCTTTGTGCTTGGTTGTCCTGGCTGCTGTTTGGCTCACACCCAAAACCGCAGCACCTTGGGAAGCTTGCGTCACAACCCAGTCTTTCCAAACAGAATTATCTGCAAAGCTGTAAGGGCACATGTGTGCCTTTAGTTCTCATACAGCACATCTTTCCTTCCCATTGACTTTCCATCACTGGAAATAGAGAGATTTGCTGTGGCATGTGGGATTTGAGGACAAGACATAGCTAAAATCAAAGAGGGTGAGAGGCTGCAGACCTCTGAATGGGCTGCCTTGTCTTTGCAGTTTCCACTGAGCTCAAATTTTGTCTAAAAGGGATTAATTAATACTGGACAACTCCACAGTGATTCCTCAGCAGCTCTGAAACAGAGGAGCCCGTCACTATGGAGATATAACACTAGAGGGCTGGGTCCAAAACGTTATTCTGGCAGGAAGATGCATGCACCAGGCCAGAATCTGAGATCCCGGGTGAGCTGGTTGCAACTCTGATGGAGATACTCCAGGCTTACCCTGGTGTCACTGAGATCAGCCCTGGCCTCCAGCCTTTGAGGAGAGCTCCATCCTGTTGTGCAGATGATTCACCTTCTCATTTGGAGAGGCTGAATGACTTTTGAAACCTTTGATTCCTGACTGATGTATTCACTTCAGGAGACACAAAAGTACAAAATCTCAGCATGGAGTGACTCCCGTGCTTTCTTTTTCTTTCCTTCCCACCCGCCCCCACCCCTCGTCTTTTCTTTTCTTCTCTCCCTGGACAGTTTTATAATTTTGGCGTGCAGCCAGAATGTCTGTCCTTATTAGCCTGGGTTGGCTGTGAAACACCTGCAGCCCATTATAGCAGGAGGATGAAAAAAAATCAGTCATCATAGGTAAAGTAATGACCACTTTTTTCTTTGTTTTAACATACTAAAAGGACAGCCAAGAGGGGAAGTAAAAAATTACATAGCTTTACCATCACACCTGCCATTGTCTGGGCTCGACTGTAGACGCTGGGTCATGTTTTTATCTGATAAGTGACTCAAATAAATTGTTCACACACACACACATTAGCAAGGGTTCCAGTTTATTAACTATGACATGCACTTTCTGCATTTGAATATTGTCTTGTGCACTTTTTTTAAATTTATGTCTTTATTATGAACTAAATAGGCACCAAGAAGAAACTTCCCTCTGGGCAGGTTATAACTAGGCTGCCTACTGACATACCCCTCTAATATCCCAGCTGGTATTGGCTGCAAACACTGCCAGATCCAGCAGAGCCTCCATAATGGTAAAGCAAAAGGGCTACAGGATGGGACGGGCATTTCTGAGTCCCACAGGCCACTGCCTCAACCAGAAGAAGGGCTGCACATCCAAAAGACTGACCAGGGTATAGGCAGTGACGCAGAAGTGGTACTAGGTGTCTCACTGCAAGTCTTGGCTCTGGAGTTGTACAAAAGCTTTTACAACAAAGAAATTTCCACGATCTAGGTATATGGCAACACTGGTGAGACAGTGAGGGGCCCAACTGCTTGCCCAACGCCCAGCTTACAGAACTCTGTCTTACCTCAAAGACCAGCTAATTGTACTTCTGCAGGACTATCCATCTGGAGATGAGCCTTACTTATGATTACAAAATCCTTCTTCAAAAGATTTATTTGTACACAAGGGTGGCTATTACTCAGAAGAGGTGCTTGGTACCTGATAAGGTGTTGACAGTAAAGAGATTAAAACATCCTTCAGATCCCCTACTATTTAGTAGTGCCAGAACCAAAACATACCTGGACTGAAGGAAAGGCAGCAATCAGACCTCCTGGTATAGATGTCCCACTGAAGGTGCATGTATCATTGTAGGGGATGCCAGAGAGAGAGGATCTGGGAGGACTACCAGAGGTCTAAATAATTTATCATGCTCTTAAACTATGACAACAAAGTAGGTAGCTTAAACGCAGCTCCAAGAGTTTCGTTACTGAAAGCAGATTCACTCTCTAAGGACTAGATAGTATTTCAATCCCAACAGCTCATTCAGTGAACATGCCGTAATCGGTATGTCAAGAGACCCAGAGTTCCTTCTGAAACTTTGCCGTGTTTTAATCAAACTTACTTGTCTAGCTGCAAGGTAGTTAAGACATTTACCCCAGCAGCTAACGCTTTTAGTTCTGCATCAAGTGGAGTGCAGCCACTTAAAAAATAAATAAATAAATAAATAAAAAGAAAAACTTGTCACCACAAGGGACTCTGCCAAATATTCCCACTACTGTCCTGGAGCACGGAAACGCAAGTCTGCTGTTGCACACAGGTCTGACTATTTGCATTTTTAATAATTCAAGAGTTTAATTAGTATCATGGCCTTAATCAGAGGCTGAAAATACAACTGAAGTCATCAGAGCTTAATTAGTTTTTAAAAAAACAATCTGCGGTCTGAAAATGTCTCTACTAACATGACGGTCTGTCCTTAGCTTGATGCCTTGGGGATCAGATGAGCTTTTACCTGTTGCTTCTGATTTCCTGTACCAACACCCCTCAGAATAATTCAAAATCCACAAACAATATCAAGTCAAACCAGTGGGCCTCCCTGTTTATCCCTATAAACTGTTCACAGTTTCTTGAACCGGACCCAGAAAAAAACTGACCGGATTGAAAAGAATATCTTAAATTAATCCGAGTATATCCCACAAACTGCACATGCATTTCACCTCTACAAGAAACACAACATTCTTAGAAGATCAACAAGTATCACTGGATCTTCAGTCAAGTCAGCAGCAACAGAGTCCTGAGGGAAATAACTACGTATGGCCAGAAAAATCACCATTTAGAGGTGGGACTGCAAAGCTACCCTGTGTGAGAGCTAACACCGGCCCTTTGCAGCCCAAGTTGAGTGGTGAAGCACAAGAGCTTTGGTGCTGCTTTCCTTCTCAAGAGTGCAAGGGTTGGATGTGGTCTCAAGGGGAATTGGCACCAATTTGAGCTGAGGGAGTCTGAAGCCCTGGCAAAAGCCATCCATTTACTCGCTGGACAGATTGATAGCATTGTACAGGACATCCTGCATGAACTTTTTCAAACAATATGCGATTTAATGGTGGGATTCATCACCGCCCAATGCTGTGGAGGCCAAATATATAAACGCATTCAAAAATGGATTAGCAAAATTCATGGAAGATAGGTCAATCACAGACAATTAAATATGGTAATCCGGATGCAACTTCTAGTTCAGGAAGTTAGTCAGTCTAATGCCCTTCCACCTCTGATTTACTTGTAAAAAGGAAGCCAGAAAAATCCTCCCCATGCCAAAACTGTCCCTTGGCTCCAAGAATTAGCTAGAATCACAATTTTTTTTTTTTCTTTTGGCAGGGGGAGGGGGATACATTTTCTTTCAATAATGACATTACAGCATGCTGTTTATTCCCTTCTGCAGCTCCTGAACCTCTGTGTAACCTCCCAACTCCCTGTGCCCTTAGGAATACCACAAATAAATTAGTGAAACCTACTGGAAGGTGATAGCAATCACAGATACCACAAAATTCCATTTAGCAAGGAATTAGGGATCCAATCACTTATGTATGTAGGAAAGGTCTGACTGGATCATACTGAAAAAAACATTCTGTCTTTGAGGGTACTGGACCAGAGGAAGATGCTGGAAACTCAAGATGGAAAAATATAAGTCGTTTTATCCACAAGGAAAGTTTCTTGTAACCCCAGGACAGTTACTGTTTGATTTATTCCCTGACACATGCCTCTGCAGAGGCTAGTTTTATATATATATATAAAACATACACACAGTACATTTCATACTGCAGTGTTATGTATCCCCATCCCCTTTGAATCCTGCTAAATTTGCAGACTCTTGACCCAAAGAGCAGCTTACAGCACAGGTTATCCGCTCTCTGCTCCCTCGTCTTCTTACCTGCTGCAAGCATTTCTATCCATTGTCTGTTTTTGAAGGTGTTTAGGGGGTTTGCGGAAGAGTAGAGGACAAGATGACAAATGAGCTAACACACAGCAATGGAATGTAAGTGAGTCTCAGCTATTTTTAATTAAGAAGCGATGACAGCTGACTAAATTCCCTGACACTGCAGTTAAAGGCTCCCTGACCCAGACATTATTGGACACACTCCTAAGACCAATATATATTGGTCCCGACGGTGGTTCTATTATTGTCCCCGCCGTCTTGACAGATGCAGGACTAACAAAATCTATGTCTATTATCAGCATGCAAATAGTGAGATAAACATGTGAATGCTTATGAGCAGGAGGAGGCAGCAGGTGAGAGGAGGACAATGAAGGTCATTTTCAAGGGAGTGCTGAAAGTGCCAACGTTTTGTTCCAATAAATGTTCAAAAGGTTTGGACAAATTTAACCGCCATTTTCATTTTCGGTTGGTTAAACCAATGATAGATTGACCATGAGAAAGGCAGAGAGACAGAAAGAACATTTCCTGCTGTAAGGCAGATAAGAGGCAAAACAGTATGGTGCCTTGGACCGGCTTTTCTCAGTCCACAGATCACAGGGAGGGCTCAACTGAGAAAGCTTTTATTCTAATTCCCAGACCACAGAGCCCAGCAACCTGATGAAGTGATCTGGATTTTGAAGGGCAGGGATTCACCTGGCTTCACATAAGGACATTTTAGCAGAGATGAGAATACAGTCAAGGTATCCAGCTCGCACTGCCCCAACAGACTGGCAAGAAATGGACTGTTCCAACAACAGACTGTGTTGGAAGGATGTCAAAAGGAAGATACCCACCAAAAAAAGACAATACAACCCAATTCTGTTCTCAGGGTTCGCACAGAAATGAAACCAGCAGCAAATCCCTTTACCTTGAGCTCACTACTTGGTTTTAGTAGGACAGACAAAGAAAAGAGCCCCTTCTACCCTTTCCAAAGGATCATGGAAAGAAGGGGTAAACGAGCACATGCAGCAAAGTCACACAAATCACGTACAAACTTGGCATGAGTGAGAAAAATACATTAAGGAACATCATCAGGAACTTTCCAGCATGGTTGTGCAGTGGGAGGGGGAAAGAGTTGCTTTCTGCTGTTGCTAAGACAGTTCCCCCACCCTTGCTCTCTCCCAGCCCAATCCACAGGCTTTGTCCTCTCATTGGCTCACCAGCTGCATCGAATGATCATGACAGGTTTTCCTCCTCCTCGCCCTATTGGCTTCTGCCTATGGCCTATTATCAGGGGAGAGCAAATCAGACACGTAATCAATAGTTCGCAAGAAGGAACAGGGCTGTGCGATGCCACATTTGCATTAAATCTCTTGCTGCCCATGTCTCTGCATTCAGATAAGCACGGATTAGCCGTATTGGCCATGCTCGCAGAGGTGAGCGTAGATGGCAGACGGATAGCAAAGCAGCGCTGCAGGGAGCTGCCAGCCAATGGCAGCCGCTGCACGCTCTAGTCCTGAACTTCAGGCCAGGCTCTACCTGACAAGAAGCTCAGATCTCGACCTTGCAGGCAAACCAGCACAATTCAAGGACCATCAGCGTCCTGCCTGAGCACTGATCTTGGTTCACAGAGCAGATGTCCTTTCTGGTGTCCTGTCTGAACTCATGTCACCAGCTTGGGTACTCATTAGGGCAGCTGGCTCTGAAAATAAGGAAAAGGTGTACAGCAGGGGAGATACCGTCTTTCCTGCAGTACCGTAAGTGATGCCCTCTACAGTAAGCTTTTAGAAAGTCGCTTGGTCTGAAGGCACCTGGGGGCCTTCTAAGGCAGGCAGACAGTACAGAAACACTCCACAAGGCCAGAGGAAGTTTCCCCGGCTTGAACCAGGATGGCCAATGACAGCCAGCTACCGCAGCAGTGCTGCTTTGTCACTGCCAGCCTTCAGGAATTTGGGAACAGTGGTTGCTTCGTCTTGCAGCAGCTCTGTCAGCTTGGCTCGCCCCACTCCACCAAAACCCCGTTACTGTGCAGCAAAACACAGCAGCAATAGGGCAGCTCCCTGGTCCTTTCACAGACCAGGTCAAGCCCTGGAACCAGATACAGAGAAGAGGCAGATGAGTTGGAATATGTTTCCAGCTACAACCAAAATGGGCTTAAATTGACACCACGCATCAAAGAAACACCAATGCAAAACAACTTGATGTTGCCAATGGCTTTAAAACAAATAGCGAAATAAAACTTACTTATCAGTGATGGGGACCTCAGACACCAAGGCATCTAGCACACAACCAAGTTAAGTGTGAGTAACTACTGAACTGGCCTCAGGCCTTAAAGCTTTGCAGTTTAATTTGCCCAAGTAAAGCAGCTGATGAAAATTCCCCAGGCACGTTGGGACACTGGTGAAATAGCAACCCTTTGGCTATTTTCTTTCACCACACAGGTGAGTCAGCATCCGGACTACGGAAGAAAAACTGGTGTTTCCTTTTCTGTTCAGGACTGCAAGTGACTGGCAGCAGAAGGAGCTCAGTCCAGTTTCTAGCCTGTTCCTAATAGACATGTACACAGACTACAAGAGGTCAATGAACCCAGCAAAGCCATCCACTGTGGTTGGATGCACATACATTGGGTGTACACTGTCCCCAAAATGCTAGATCTGTCTAGCCTGGACAGTCCACTTGCTCTCTGTCCTTTACGTTATACAGATGTTCGGTTAGGAAAAGTTGTAACTTAAACCACTGTAAAATAATACAATTATGAAGCAAGACACAGGAAAATTTTCTATGGAAATTTCCACAGCCAATCTATTTGTTTATTTCAGGGGTGGGGGTGGCTGAACACAAAACAGTGGGTCATTTTAAAAAAAATCCTAAGTGTCTGACCTGAATAAATCCATTTTTATGAAATCCACGGGGATGGTTTCTTCAATATAAGATGGAACCTCAAGTTAAAAGGAGGAAAGAGAAGAAAAGAGTGCACATAAAAATCAGGTTATAAACCCTGCTTGGCCTCACTGAGTAAAGACTCTGAATGAGGTCCACAGTTACTTAAACAGCTTCAAATATTTTGGGATCTCTCTCTAGTTTGTATGATCTAAGCTTCATCCTGAGGCAGAACAGGAAGAATGTTCTGAGCTCTCAAAAATGTTCATGACTTCGGACAAATACATTAGATCCAGCTTCAAAACAAATCTGTACTCTTTTTGATCTTATGTAATAGTCTAGATGTCTGTGTTTTGATTCCTCCCAATTGTGCACTCAAACTGGTACAGAGCTCCATGAAAGGAAATTAATGGACTGGAAGGAAGCTTACACTTTTTTTGTGTCTCTAAACGACATGCCTCTTTTCCAGTTACCTTCACAGAGAAGAAAAGCATGAAATTTAGCAACAATCAAGATGATAAAAACGAACTCACATAAGAACTCCTATAATGAGTTAAACCTGCTTCAGCCACTCAAGAAGACAGAGCCTTTTTGATCAATAAAAGCCTTTTAAATAAAATGAGAGCTCTTTCAGACTAATTCAAGAAGCAACCTACAATGGAAAAGATTCAGTCCCTGACGACCTGGGATCAAGCTTGTTTTCTCCTTATTGTTGGTGCCTACACAACAACATTTATCTGGACCTATTGGATTTACTGTAGGTGGAAAAATAATTAGATTCTTACCATGAACATGTAGGAAATATCCAACAGAAAGGCAGAGCTGATATGTTATAACCTGTGCTGAGTATCATGGTGGTCAGTTCACTTTTGACTGCTCACTCCACCACCTAGGGAGGAAGGTGTGCTCCCTTACCTGGCAATATGTTCAGTCCTGAATGATCACGTTGTGCCTGTCCTCAGCAAGAAAGGCAAAGAGGATGGGTGTGCACTTCTCCACCTCCAACACTTAGCAGGCACAACCTAGGGTAACAGGAATAAGAAATATATGAATACAAGGAATAATATCATGGATGACCTGACAGAAACCCCAAGCCCAAGTGGAAGAAAAACTGTACCCACAGCTCTCTTTCCCCACCCCAGTTCTGCTTATCATGATGTATCTGCTTCTGGTCCAAGGCTTGGACTCCAGGGCTTCCATGCTGCCATTCGCTACCTGTCTGGCATAGCCAAGAAATCTGAGAGCCATTTCTGAACCAGCAGCCTGTGTTCCCAGATTCAATTTTGTTTTCAGATTTCCATTTTGAAACACTTTCATAATTCCCAGTGTATTGCTCTTCAGATTCATCTTGCCTTAAACTTTATTGAAATGTCAGTTGTCTTGTTTTTGTTATAGAGAGGAAACTATTCTCCACATGCATTTCACGATTTTTTGCAAGAAAAAAAATCCAAGGATACAGCCATCCTTACTTAGCACATTGTATAACTTCCATGAAGGGATCTGATTTCTGCCTGCCTGCTTCTGGTTTGTTTCCCAGCTCCATTTCATTAATGTAATTTCTCAAGAAGTTCCTATCATCAATAAAGCCAAACCACAGGAATACATCTCATAACTGCTCTATTTCTCTGATGCCAAAGGCTAGTAAAAGGTCTCCAAACTTCAATTCCGTCTTTAAATAGTTCTGTGCAAGGTAGCTCAATGTTACTAGTCCCATTTTGCTATTAAACAGAGGCACAGAAGAGTGCTAAGAATTGTCCCAGGCCATAAAACAAGTAGAAAAAGACAACCAAGCCCCAAGTCCTGATCCACAGCCTCTTGCTCTGTCCCAGCGGACAACATTCTTTCCTATGATTACTAAAAATATTGGGGTCTTCTGTGTAACAGTCTGGGATGCTAATTTTTGAGGTGAAATGACCAGCTCAGCATGGGAAATCATGTAAGTGAATATAATACTCTCAACTTCCTGAACTCTTGTACAATAAACAGCTTAACAACTTGTTTCCCACAGAGACACCTGTATTTTAGTAGAAGATAAGAAATGACACATGTATATATATAGCCATATTTTCTTTTTTCTAGGTGTACACACACATATATACCCATATGTGCACAAATATAAAATACATGCATATATAAATATATATATCAAAGTTATTGAAATTAGAAAGAACTTTGATGTCGGACTCAGCACGGTCTGAAAAAATGCTAATTACACCATAGCACAGCTGTGGGAATGAACTGCCTGCTCTGTGCACAGCACTTCAGGCACATAAAATGCAAAGACCTATTTGGAAGAGAGCACAGAGCCAAGACATTTCCCTCAAGATGCTTCTTCCCATCCCACCTATCACCTGCTCACGAAAATGAACTTCCCATGCCTCCACCAGTTAAACCTTGACCCCCTTTTCTGAGTGTGTGCCACCCCACAATACTCGCTCAATATCACCACAACACCTGGCTACCTAACAATTACATTTTTTGTAACTGAAGTGCAGACATATCTAAATAAGCCAGGATGAGATGGCTGGATGCCTTTGGTACTAACGCCAGCATTCCCATGAATGCTGACTCTTAAAGCAAAACAAGTAAAAAAGAATAAGTAAACTAACAAGTTTCTAGACTCATTTGTTTCAAATGACAGATCAACAAACATAGTAATTTTAATTTTTTTTTTTTTTTTTTTTTTTTTACAAACAGCTTTTTATAAGTCATAACCCAAAATAAGCCCTGACCCAGCTGTGGTGCCATGTTAAACAGTAATTACTCTATATAAGGCTAACCAAATGGGAATATTTGTGGGCCAGCAGAATGAAATTATTTTAGGACTTACACAAACTTTCTCTGGGAGTGGTGAAACTAGCTGTGGGTAATGCGGTGTACCTAAGAAACAAGCGGACACAGGAGGGGTTTTTTCCTTCTTCTTCCAAGCCTGCATTAAAACTCACCAGGTGACATTAAATGACTTTCCCAAATTTCAGCTCAAGGGAAAAGGAAAAAAATAAAGAAGTGAGATTTGTTTACCCCTCTATAAAAGAGGCTTCACTATGTCACTGTACATATTTTGAGATTCTCCTTCAACCTGGCTACCTGTCACACCTACTAAACCACACCCAAACAAATGGCAGAGCAGAAGTAAGCAAAGGTACAAAGCAAGACCCTTGCAAAATTTTATTATACTGCAGGGAGGGGCGGCGGGGAAATGCAGCCTCATTTCTAGATCTTACCTACTATTCAGGCTGCTTCACCATGAGCTACCGTGCAACATCAGCCACTGAAAAGTCCATCATCAGGCATTTTCCTGGCTAGGAGTATCACAAGCACCTCTCTTCTCACCCAATCCTCGTGCTACACAAATGGTTCCTTGCCACCTTGCTGCCACAAAGCCAAACCCTTCATAGAGACTGGCAAGTTGGACGTTTCTGCTTGACCTTTGCTTGAAATGGTGCTAAGCTACATCAAAACACACTTCAGAGTGATTTTTCATCCTGTCTACACTAAGTATGCACTCACACTCCTGATCTTTTGGCAATGTTTGGCCCACTGAATCTGTGCTCTGAGGCTAAGGGAGGCAGAGCCCATAAATCCAAACTCCCTCATCCTCTCAAATATTCAGTTCATCATTTCAAAGTGCCTGATTTTGAAGCTGGTGAGGCAGCACAGCCTGCAGAGAAACGAAGTCCTGTAACCTGTGCCACGTCCTGCCTTGTAGGAGGGTGGGGATCTCTGTGGGGAATCCTGGAAGAAGAGGCTGACAGAGCATTCAGAGTGGCAACGCTCAGTTCAAAAAACCTGCAAAAATTAGTGGCGTGCCATTCTGGCGCAAGTGGCAGTTTTCCAGTTTCCAAAATATCCTTCCTCCTTATGTCACGGTGAAACAGAGCAAAAATGGAAAGTGGTTTAGGAAGTAGGAACATTGCAATTCAAAATAGAATCAGAGAGGATTAAAGCAAATACCCAGACTGTTCTAACCTGTGTTTACGGCCCAAATACTGTACCAATTCCTGTTATTTTCAGGGGTTTCTTCCTGTGTTGTAACACTCTCTGGCCCATGCAATATATGACTCATCTGACTATAAGTCCCTGGGCATGTGCTGCAGGTTTTGCAGGTGCTTGTCACTGACAACCCATCCTACAGCCTCAGAGCCCAATGCAGCACATTACATGTGGGTTTTTGCTGGAGGGGTAGGAAGAAAATGACAGCATCTTCCTAACACTAAATTTTCATCCTTAATTAAGGACTTCAAAAATGAGTCCATTTTCTGAGCAGGATGGTGGGGGAAAATGAAATAAAGCTAGTTTTTAATTACCTCAGTGAAACTCAAGTCCATTTTCTTGTTAATATGCACCCTTGCACCCAGGAATTTCAAGTTAAAGATTTGTTGCTATGGAACTCCTGTTATCTGCAGCACCAAGTGCTGACAACAGCCAAACTAATCCTGGGTAAGACTCCTCTGCCTCCTCTGATGTAAAACAGATTCACTGCTTTCAGGTTTGCTTTTGATTCTACCTGACTTTCTGCATTCCAGAAGATAACTTCTTTTTATGCCTGTCTCTTATTAGTTCTTCGAATTACCTCCACATTACATGATTATTCAACACTGAGTCCACCCTGACGTTCCTCATTCTCTTTCAATGACCTGCACAAGTGCCAGTACCATACAGATACTCACTTAGAGACACAGTAATGCCTTTAGAGTTACTAAAGGTTGAATTCACAGGTGAGATCAATTTTAGCTTCAATAAATCACAAGATGCAGCAGGAGGTAATTCAAACAATAAAAAGTCAGAGGAAGAAAGAGAAAAAAGACAACCATGCAGAAGCAATGGACTTGTGTAGTACACTGCAGCCTTATAGTACCCTTGTACAAATACTGTACAGCAACAGGCTATAAAGCTTCTGAGCTCTTAATTGTCCGTTCAAGTCACAATTGGTAAGGCTCTTCTAATAGAAAGGAGCAAAAAACTCATCACTTCAGTTGACTGGACGCTGAACACCTCACCTATAAACAGCTCCTCCTTAGGCTGTTTGCCAGTGGGAAGGAGCAACCATGAATTGGGACAGCAGCTTCTGTCGTGCTGTTCACAGAAGGGACTTCACCAGTATGGGTAGATCCTGAAAGAGAAGGAAATTCACACTCAATAGCGGAATTAGATGTGATCTCCACTTTTTACTGTCATTGACTGCTGGAGAGCCTAGCTCTGTTCACATGCTGGAAGTTTGATATATGCCTAAAAAAAGAGTGAGTGAGTCTAGGCTTGGAGAATTCAGGTATTTCAGTACATTGGTAAGCGCATGAGAATCCAGCTGACCACAGTGGACGTGCCTGTCAGTACAAGTTAATCAAGAGCCAGAGCCTCTCACTGAAACAATGCCTGAGGTCAAAGCGGGCTACACCGCCTTCTCCAGTGTTTGTCTACTGAAATCAGCAGAGTTACATTGGTGGAAGGTAGGTAGTTCAAAGTACTCGTCAACCTTTAGGCATACACCTTACCTGCAGAAAAGCAGAGCTTCCTAACACAGGAGCTGTGAGCCCTCAACTCAAGGCTCTGCTGATTACCAGGAGAGCCAGAATCGTACCTTCGGAGCCCTGATCCATTGTCTTGGTGCTCCACTGAGTAAGGACAGCTCCACATTCACAATTCTACTTTCATTAGCTAAGACCGAACTCACATGAATATCACCCTTAGTCTCTTCTTCCTTAGATATATGAATCTGCAGCCTTCCTTTAAACACAATCAAGGTAAGCATGACACAGAAATTACAAGATAATTAAAGAGCACTATGGAAAACAAATATACATACCCTTCGTTCCACTGCGTTGCTTTAAAACACAATGCTGTGGTTTATTCCTTCTCCCTCAATCTGTCACAACACTCAGCTACATGGGAGAAAATGAATTTAAATTTAACTCTAACATTATGTCCAGTTCATTACTAACACCTTCTAAACAGTGCTGAACCTCTTACATAGATACTTTGTGCTATAACCTCAAAATATAGGGACAATAAAGCCACAACAACTGACAGCAGTTACAGTCTTGGGCTATATTCTGAATTTAAGTATGAGAAAAAAGTAATAAAAACAGCACAACAACAAAATCTGAGTTCTGCAAAAGTTACTTAACTTCCCAAGCCCTAACTCTGAGATGCGTGTGTATGACAGACGGCTGCTCCTGAAGTACAAGTAATACACTACCTTTATACAAATATAGTACTGTACAAATATTCATCAGTTAATTTCTACAATAACTGTGTCGGGTAGGATCATTAACACTGCCTCTAATTTAATGATAAGCAGGCTGAGACAGAAGGGTGGAGAGGATTGTCTGACAGGAATAAGTAAGCAACAATAAGAACTTCAAAGCATCCTCCCATCTCTAAGTCCATGTAGGGGGTTTGGGTTGTTTTTTAATTAAAAGAAAAAAACTTTGACACAGTTTGACCCAATGCCATCTGAAGTCTGAAGACTTAAACAAACAAACAAACAAACAAACAATGGACTTCAGCTCACACCCTAGGTTCATAGCTAATGGAACATTTATATTACTCTAAAAATGTGGCTTAGCTCAAGTACCCATTTTTTAACTATCAGCTGAAATGAAAACATTAATTCATGCAAATCAATGATCCCTAAACAATAATTTTCCTCCAGTACATTTCTCCATTTTTAGCATAAACTCTTATCTAACATAAACCATTTAAAGTATTATATCTGTGGAGTTCAGCAATTAGCTCTATAAATTGTTTTCCTTGAGTGTATGAAAGGTTATGTTACATAATTAAACATAAAGTGTATGCTACAGTGAATGAAAATCTCTCTTTGAACAATGATTATCTTTCAAAAAGGCTGGGATAAGGGCCAGATTACCAAAAACAAATTCAAGCCAGCCATTAGAGTTCTACTTGTACATCCAAAGTCTCCTGTTATTTCATGCAAGTATCCACTTACTGTGCATCTTCAGGAGTTTTCAAATGTAATTGTTTATAGCAACACCCACAGACCATGTTTTCCCAAAAACATGGCCAAAAAAATCCAATCTGAGGAATAAACAAGAAGTGAATAGGAAATGGGTGCAAAGAAAAGCACAGAAAGAGGGAAGAGACAGTATATAAAACAGCCGAATGAAGGCAGGAGATGGCACTGAGGGTACTTCAGATGCTACTGCAAGTGAGGATGAGGACAAGGATGGAGAGGCTACACCTCATCTCCACTAGTCCAGAACAAACTCCTGAGAGTCACAGAGATTTGTAGAAAAATACTATTTTGCAGTTAGTATTTTCCAGTTCTTTAAAGAAGGCTTCATTCAACTCTTCCTCTCAATCAGGTGGTTCATATGAGATGGTCACGATGATACCCTCTTTGTGGGCCTCCCCACTCTGATCCTGACCCACAAGCTCCCAACACCCACTGCTACTCCTCTGCACAAAGCACAACCCTCTCTCCTTGTTTTCTGTGTACATCTTTGTTAAAGAGCCATATCCATCCATCTGTCGCAACACTCCAGCCACATGAACTATTCCACCATGGCTGCCATTCCAGCAAACCTTGATTAAGGCCCTTAGTACTAAGGTACTAATCAAATAAAAGTCCTGTTGCATTCACTAGGTGAAGCAAGACAAACAGACACTAAGAGGGCAAATTGCCCAGTATCCAGCACTAGTGACAGAGCTGTGAAGACAATATAAGAATACAAACTCCTCATCTGACATGTTACCTTTTTATACTCAACAGGCTTTGATGATGCCCTTAGAGGGCAAAATGAGAAGGAAAGCTTCTCATGGAGAACAGTCACACAGGGCCAGATGCTCAGCAGATCAAAACCAGTGAACTCCACCACTTTCGATGCAGCTATGCCAATTTACATTGGTTGACAATGTGACCCATATAATGAAAACTAGCTTGAATATAACTAAGGAATATAACCTTGATTTATTTCAAATACATTATATTTAATGCTGTCACTTATCTTTTACATGCCAACATGCAATCTCAGGAGACAGACACATTTGGATACTCTCAGCTGGGAATCGTGTTCTTGCTACGCTCCTAGATGATGCACATACTGTCTCTATTTGTGTTCACCCTTTCAGATGGCACGGTGCCCATGAAACAAGCTGATTAGCACTTGCCCTGGGCTATCAAGGCAAGGCAATGGTATGTTTAGATCAGCAAACTGCATAACAATATAAATGTCATCTATTCTACAAGAAGCTTTGGCAGTATTTGCGTCCTGTGCTTCATTGCATGTATGTGCCAAAAAGGAACTCAGAGACTTGCAAAAGTAAGACAGGCATGGGATTCGCCAGCCCTCTCGGGTGCCAAAACATGCTGTATAGCAGTAGGTGCCTCATTATAGTCCCCAAGGACCATCTACCGGGTGTCAGATTCTATGTAACATGAACACTGCTGGTACATATATACATAGCCTTTTTTGTTCAGCCAGGCTCATCAGCAGAAAATGAACCACAAACAGCGTGTCTGGCACAGTTCAAGACATGATCTGTACACTTGCCCAGAAAAGATGGCATCCAGCCTAAACAGAATAGCCCTGGGTGGTCACTAGCTGGTTGTGCAACATCTTTGCTGACGGGGCAAACTGTAGCAATACCTAGCAGATACAATGGATAATGGGCTAAGGACACTGAGTTTAGGACACTAGCTGGAATGCTCGCCAGGCCTCTAATGGCCTGGCACTCATTAGCATTTGATTGTTACTGGAGACCTATATGACATGAAATGATGGTCTCACTCCAATTCCTGGTGAGCAAATGTCAGCACCATTACCGCAGTAAGCATCCATCTTAGTGGTCTTACCAAAGAAGCCAAGGACTGAATGGGAAGAAAGGCTGATCTATGTCTCATTGTCAGCAGAGGGGACTTTCCAGGACAGAGCTGGGGCGGACTAGCAGAGTTCAGAATTGCTGCCTGTACAAATCCCACTTAATTCTTTAGCAAAGGGACAGGATGCAGAAAGAGGAGATATAGTGCAGGAAAGATGCACCAAAAGAGAGAGAATCATGTCAGACAAAGGTAGGAGAGACAACTTTGCAGATAAGCAGAAAAACATCATGGCATGACATGCTAAGTGGATGGCGGAATAACACACCCAGATCGTCAGAAACAGAAACTGCATTCTAAGTACGTAACTAAACAGGTCACAGTAGCAAATTCAAGGAATGTTTACTAGATTTCACAGGTCTTTCTCTGCAGTTTACATTGTGTTCATGCACTAGGAACCAATAGCAGCGTTAAAGGTATAACCTCAACCTTTCTATGTCAATTAATCCAGCAGCCTGAGGCAAAGCTCCCGGCACTCTGGAGTATTCCAGCCGTTTCCTCCTATAGCAAACCCAAGAGCTTTCTGCATAGTTTGTATAAATCCACAACCAAACGCTTTATCCTGACTACTTATTAAAGACTACCATTTGCCTTATAGAAGTTTTATTTTCATGACAAACATACAAACCACCTGAATTAAGTGTTGTTCCAATCCCTGTTTGTAAGCGAGGTGTTCTTCTCTGAGATACTCCTTCGTTATTCTGTATAACCTCAGTGCATTTCTATTTCATTATACGGCTCTTTGGTCAATGCTAGAACCATAGCGCAGACAGTAAGACTACAGAGTGACTCTCCTAAGGAGATTATGCAAAGTGTCACTTAGCATTAAATTTCTGTTTGAAAATGGGTTTTTTATTCTTAGTTATGCTAATTAAAATCAGAAAAGATACTTCGTATTTCTAATATTAAAGTGGAGCCCTTAGCTTTTCGAGAATCCTTAGTCATCCCCTCCTGCTATTGCATATTCCTCATAAATTCATATTTACAATACTTTGTATTAACAACTTCTTTTATTTCTGAAAATAGAAATTGGTCTGAAATGCTTTTGTTTGGTTAGCAGTATCCAGATGCATTAAACTTCTATTACATAACAGAATTTGTACTTTATACTAAAGTTTTCAGGAGCAAGATATTTAAAAGATTATGAAATAAGCTTGTAGAAAAAAAAAAAAAAGGGTGTTGGAACATATCCATCAATATTTCAGTATAAATTCTTGAAGCACCAGAATTACATGGTGCAATTATCTTTCAGAATGTATAGCTCCTAGCACTGATCTTTACGTTTAACAGAAAAAATGGTTTAATACTCAGTAAATGAATGTTAATTTAGACGTTGGGAAAAATTCTGTCATAACTGAATAATGAAACTAATGCTCCTTGTGCATTTGTTTAAAAAGTCTCTGCTACTCTGACCATGTCAAGCATAGGTGTCCTTTTATGTGATACACTTGCCAACACAAATCTTTATATAAAGTCTGATTCTTTTTGACTATTGACCAAAGATCAGATTTGGCCTCTCACAGCAAGCAGTGCCATACTGTATATGAAATCTTTAACAAAGTACTTAAGATGAGCTAGACGACTGGAGTCCGATGCAAAGAAAGCATTATGTAAAAGGACTTGGATTTCTCTCAAGGGTTTTGGGGTTTTTTTTAAGAAAAATAACAATTAGAGACAATTCTGTTTATATGTCACAGAGTCACTAATTTTTTGCTTGGGTTTTTTTTCCCCCCTTATATTCAGCCTTTGCAGAAATAGTTCCTAGTTGGCTATCCGTTGATTTACCTATTTTCCAAAGTGTTTGACGAATCAGTCTGCGGTTTGATCACATACCGTGTCAATACTAGGTCCATTTACGGCATGTATATTTAAGATGATAAACAGGGCAGGTTTTGCAATGGTAATGTGGGACATAAGAAGAGCCCAAACAAAGAATCCCATTGACATAGCTGTGTTTTGGATCAGGCCCACTGTGGATTTGAAGACAGAATAAGAAGTGGGATGGCTACTCCCTTCCAGTAAATATGCAAAGTTCTCTTCTCACATACAATGGAAACAGTTTTACACTGATGTAGATCATGGTCCATGGATAATCAGCCCACTATTCACTTCCCCAGCTTTGCGGAAGCGTAATCAGGAAAGCATTATGAAGAAAAACCTGCCCTGCAGGGATAGACTTGCTTTAATAATGTTTATGACTTGTCCATATTGTATTTATGTCTGGAAGTTGATTTCTTGGGTTTTCCCACCCTTCCCCCACTCTCAGCCCCAAAGACATTTGCAAGCTGAATCCTCCATCAGCATAAATGGGGGAAGCGCCAGTGACTGATGGACAGTACTCTCCTCTCTATATGCTCAAGATCATATCCAGAAATAATGCTTGATTTTATCTAACACACAGGTCAAAGCTCACCTTTTCCTGAAGTGACTGGTCCAAAAACAAGCCCATGCCTCACAAATTAACAGGTTTGGACTGAAAGTGCAACACTTACTTTGGTCAGCTGCTGGCCTCCTGTCGCACTTGTCTTGAAGACACTCCAGATTCATGCCGCAAATAGCAATAATAAAAGAAAATGATTGAAGACTTCCCCAGTATCTGCCAGGCTCACAATTTTTATTGAGCATTACAAAGGTGTCATCAATATTACTTCTTTTAAAACCATCAATCTTAGTCACCCAAATCCATCACAGGAAATAAATCCCAGGGAGAAACCAATCTGCAGAGCAATTGCAGAAAGACAGGCTGTGAGAAAACCCATGCAGAAATTTGCTTCGTCTGTGTACTCTCAGACACATTCTGCAGGCAGAAATCTGCTGGGTTTGCTATTGCTGTGCTACTCCACTCTGATTTCCCTGCTCGCTTCTGCAAAATCTGCCTCAAACTTCCCAATTTTCTGATGCTTTCAAATGTCACCAAACACTGAAGCTTGATTTGGCTTCTGTGGCAGTTAAATCTGATGGCATTCAAAGGCATGCACTGAAATAAAATTTTCAGGGAAGAAGTTATATAGGACCCGATAGTTTATAGGAATTTCTTGGGCTTTTCGTTACATTCCACTGTTGTCAAAATGCTGTAAGCTATGAAAATTCTCAGGTACACTAATTTTGCAGGTGCCTGTTTGCTTAGATCCAAAGCTGACTGTATTTAGGGATGGCTTAAGTCATCAGACACAAAACCTTTCAGACACATCCCCTATCCAAAGGGCTACTGGCCTCACTTGGACTTGCAAACGATCAGCGCTCCTGAAAATAGAGCACAGCTAATTTTAACACGAACACCCCAAAATGAGACACGGCCATCTTTACCATTTTTGGACCCAATCCATGCTGAAGCATGGAGCGTGTTTGGGCTCCCCAAATTCCAGGCTGCTCTGTGGCTCCTTCCAAGCCCTGGACCAGGTGCCCACTTGTACATAAACACTGTGGAGAGCAGGTAAATCTGATCCTGAGAGGCTGAGCCTGAGAGTGCACTGAACTGTACTGAGCATAGCTGCAGAGATTGCAATCAGAACAAGAAAGAATGGCCTTGGGGCACCCCCTGACTTCTGCAAGGAGATGGAGCAGTAGGAGTCACTTGCTCTGATCACCTCTTCCTGGCAGCTAGGGTGTGCATGCAACCAAAGGCAGGTGGAAGGGAGCATCTCCAGCTCCTGTGCCTCACAGGTGCTCTGGACTCAAACCTGCTTCATTTTATAACACTAAGGTTCTTCTAAAAGGCATAAAATAAACAAGTCAGTCATGTTTTCACTCTCCTGTGCACCACTCAGCACCCGTATTTGACTACAAGAAAAGCCCCTGAAAGCCACAAGGTTTCTGTTTTATTTACCTCTCTTATCTTTGCTTATTTTCTATGAAGAAAAGGAACCCAACCTTGCTTTAGTATAAACCTAGCCAGAAACAAAAAACCTCTTGAATTCCTCTTCATTATAAATGGATTGTCAATGTGTTAAATAAATCAGTGAAAATGGAAATCCAAAAATAAATAGCCATCCTGCTGTTGCTATGACAACTCAAATTTTTTACCTGGACAGAGATTTTATGTTTCACAGTTAGTAATCACTGAAAAGGAGGGTCACATTTTTTTAATCCTGGCACATTTCACCACCTACCCCCAACATAAAAAAAGGGATTATTTTTGGTTACTTTTTAGCAAATGAGGGAAGATCAAAGAGAGGAGCTATTTTTCATTCCAGACAGGAGAGACGAGATACACATACCATTTCAACAACATAGCTTGTAACATCTAGTCAGCCCAGAAAGGACAGAGAGCACAAAATATTACAGTAGGATTTCAAAGGCTTTAATGTGGCCCTGCTATGCAAAAAGCATAGCATCTATAGAATAAGATTAACATAGCTTAAAACCATATTTTGGCTCATACAATAAGGCAATTTTAGTCTGGTAAAAAGCAACATCTCAGAATGTCAGCAGGAAGTAAATATTTTGCAACTTGTGCCATTGTTCATGTCAGTGAAATGTGCGTCTAAATGACCCAGCAGACAAGACTGCAAAGTTAATACACTGCCTAGTCCTTAACATGGTAAAAATCAACCCAGTTCCCTCAAAGTCCATGGCTAGGGAAGGCCCAAAGCACTGAAGAGTCCGAGCCACACATTACAGTGGAGTTAACATCTGAGTTTTACCTGCCATATGTGATGGGAAGAAACACTCTCATCCTCTGGGATGGTAAATAGAAGGAAATTCAGCAGAGGAGAGAGGCAAGAGCCACTAAGGGGACTCCAGGTGTCAGAAAGCTTCAAGCTGGTATCACCTGGGAATCCCTCAGCCAGCCCAGAAAAGTCACATAAAGGTCTTTTATTTCATTTTACCCGCTGTAAACAATCTACTTAGTACCTCCTTGTCTGGAGGCTGGTAGGTGTATTCACTACAAAACAGGCCAGATCAGAGATCACCTTCATCTCTTGGCAGGTACACATTTGCCAGCAAGTCTTTCCTTCACCCTAAGAGGTGACGGAAAAAGCCAAAATCTCTAAAAAGTTCAGAAATTCCAAACGCAGTTTAAAAACAAAAAAAAGTCTTAAAAATAGTGTCACTTTGGTATGTTTCCATTGGCCAACTTCTTTGTAAAACGTTTACAATAATAAGATGAATTTTCAAAACAACATTGTCTTGACCAAAATATTTTTCTTTAGTTTGAAACTTTGTAACCTGTTTCCAAAAAGACATTCAGAATTGGGGTAAGGAGGAAGAAGCATAGAACCAAACTGCTTTTCGTGAAAAGTCTCCAAAAACCAGCAGTTTCCACAAAAAATACCTTTTGTCAGAAAATGGCTTGACCTGCATTAAATGGAATTAATTAATCTCAGTCAAAATCTAGCCTAATGGCAATAAAATGCTAAATATTCCCCTAATCAGACACAATATCCCTGGCAGTAAAGAGATACATTCTCACAGAATCATACACAATATATCTGGCCGTGTTAGGTATTTTTTACAATCAAATGTTTGCAGTTTTGTTACTAATGTACATTCCTACTAGCCCCAGTCTGTATCCAGTTACTCCAATTTTATATAGATATGTATACACACATATGCACACACACTGTGATTGTGAAAGTGCTCTAAACAAATATGGGTGTTTGCATCCTGACTTGCCCAAAAAGCAAAGCAGACTGTTCAAGCAGCAGCCGGTGAAAGCAAGCATTCAATTCTACTCAGAGGCTCGTTTTCCTCTAAATGGGCCTCTCAGACTCAGTGACAACTCTTAGCTGCCTGAGAAAAAACACTGGAATAAAAAAAAAAAAAAAAGAAAAAAAAAGGAAAAAAAAAAGAACCTATTTTCCAGTGCAGAGTAATCCCTGTTCCATTGCCATGGCACCAGACATCCGTCTCTTTCTTTCATTGACCAGACGAGGTCCTCCTCAGCCCCCAGCTTCTTTTAAAAAAAAATTTTTTTTTTTGTTCATGCGTGTGTGTGTGCCTGAATTTGTTTCCTTGGTAGGAAAAGGAGTCATTAAAGTATTAGTTTAGGTTGATTGATTCTTCGGGGACAGAAGAGGGTTCTGGGGCTTTGTAATCTCTGACACGATCTCAAAACAGAGGCTCTTCAGCATGATACAGTATTGAAATAATAAAAGGAAGATGCAGCTTGCCCCTCAGAAAGCAAAACAGCACAGTTTACAGGCTGGAAGTTGAACCTCTTCCAAAAACTTTGTTATTTCTTCAAGGTATAGTGAACAGTAACGAAATAAAGGAGGAGTACAATGAAATCGCTTTTTCTCTTAACTTTAGAGCAGCCTATACACATGGTATGATTCTGAAATGCCCTCTACCATGGCAGCAGCTAAGGGTCTGGCTGCACATTGCAGCAAAATACAAAAAGAGAAGAAAAGCAAAAAACCAATAACTGAGTCAGTTTAAAATTAAAAAACAAAGGCAGCAGGGTGGGTGGGGGGAAGCAGAATCTGTGCTCAAAGAAATACCAGTGCTGAAAACCATACAAATGCTGTGGAGGTTACCACCTTAGCTCTGCCCCCATATTTTCTGATACCCTCCTACCCTCTCCTACTTCCCAAGCTACAGCAAGCCAACCTCTTTGAGTGAACAGAACAGTACAAAAGTGCTGGGTCATGACTCAGCATCTGTTGCTTTGTTTCAGTAGATTATTGTATTGGGTAAGTTTAAAAGACATATCTGATTGCATCTCAGTCGCTCTAGGAAGCTGCAATTCGCCCTGTATGCGGGGGATGTTGCAGATGCTTGGCTTTTTCAGGAATGATTCAGCACCTTGGCAGGATCAGGCTCTTAGGTGACAAGAAAAGAAAACACGCATGCAACTGGATACGCTGCATGTGCTGACTTTTCTTTAAGGGAAAGAGAACCTGTGCTTACTGATGGGTTTTGTAGGAAAAACAAAAGAAAATTTCTCTCTCACGCAGAAGGATACATCTTTGGCTGCAATTTATGTGTCTCTTTATTAATGAATAACTCCAAATAACCATCCTGTGTGCCTTCCCTCCAATGGGAGTCCTGACAAGACAGATGGCTCAGAACTGCCTAATGCCACAGTTCACCTTTTTATTTCATAAAAAAAATCAATTTTCTGTGGCATCTGCAGGCCAATGCAGGAGGAAGCAGAGAAAGGGAGCAAATGTATATGCACTGCACACACAGACTGCGCTGCTGATGGCGCACGCACCGGCACACACACACACAAAATTGATTCCCTGTGGCTCCTGCAGTCTGATCAATTTTGCATTCAGTGCAGATCTAGAGTGAATTTATTACTCCTCGGAAACTTTCTAACAGAAAGGAAGATGTATCCATTATGGCAGAGCCCAGGGTTTCAATCAGACCTCTCCTGCAGTCCCCCTGCAGTTTTTGACTCATCCCTTTCCACAGTGCTCCCCCTGAAGGTAAGAGGGCACCTGATTTAAGACTAGCAGGTTCAATATTAAGGGTCACACGAATGTTACTGGCATTATGGCATTTCCCAGAGGCGCTATTTGGCACGGAGGCCCCATTATACTACACAAATTTTGATATTTAGATTGCAAGACGCAGTGAAAGGAAAGGGAAAAGGAGAAACAGAGAGGTGACATGACTTCAAACACACTAATGACATCACCAGCAACAAAACTGAAACACTCTGAGTCTGAACCATTTATCAGTCTGTAGCTCATAGTCAATTCCTCCTACCCAACGGCAAGAGGACCCTTTTCTTGGACATGTTGGACAAAGTTACCTTGCAACGTTCTGAATGCTTCAGCATTTACATCTCTCAGAAATCATCTCCCACTCCAGTAAGGAAAATATGTCTCCCCCAGTTGACACAACTGTGAAACTAACTTCTGTCTGGCACTTCCATGTGTGACAGGAGCACACACAGAAAGCCAGAAGAAATCTTCTTCTATGATAGGGCTCTATTTCAGGGTCAGGAATTCTAGTGCCCTAAGGAACAGAGAGATTCTGTTCCAGGAGAATCTGGGCTCGGGGAGATTCTCTGGCTCATTTTATATGCAACGGTGGGTTCAACATCCATGCTCAATCTCTTTTGCCATGTGCAACAAGGAATTACAGTAAATTGAGCCCAGGAGGGATGAAAGAAGAGAGAAGACTGTTCATCTCCCCTCTCTCTGGAAAGGATGGGTAACAGTAAGGGAATGCTACTTCCTTAACCTGGGGGGGGTGGGTGGGTGGGGGGTGTGCATTATGTGATCTCTCTTTGCTTTTAGTTCTGTCTTTCAATTTAAACCCAGGTTGTAATTCAATACCTTCACCAGAATATTTTCCCGAATATGACTACTGCTGCAAAAAGGAAGAGGAATACGATGGAGCAAGATGGCAGATGTGAGACAATCAGTCAGGAACATGTTTGTAACTCAATGACCTTTATGATTAGATTCAGTTTCTGGAAGATGAAGCTTGGATATGGATGTAAAGCTGGCTCCTCACCCCTGCCTCTGCTTTGAACCAAACAAAATCTCAGTACCTACATCCAGAACAACATTGCAATACTTCCAGCCCAGAAATTTCAAACCTGATCTCCCATTTCATTTTCTCACCCCCACATACTGTGATGGATTTGATCATAGCTAGCAAGACCATCCATGGCAGACAGATCATGCATCTGAAGTGAATTTTTTTGCCTGTTGTCTACTCATGCCTCACACAACCCCTCCCGAGGATGTTCTAGGATTGGCTCTAAACTGCCTTCTGCCCGTCTATCTAGACAAATAAAATTTAAAGGCTACCAAATCAGAATGGCAGCATTTCACACCTTGACTTCTCATAGGCACAAATGACAGCGCCAGGTGCCAGACAGGGGAGAACCAGTCTCCCCCATTGTCAGTCCTGCAAGATGCACTAAAAATAGAGCCACACCAAATATAGCTGAGCTGCATCCGGCTGCACGCAGATCCAATTCAGCTCCCTTACGCGGCGTGCAAATTAACACCAGCAAATGAGTTACGCCGGGGTGAATCTGATATACAGCGAAATTACATTCTGCTATATAATTTCAAAAAGGTCTTTCACCAGGATAATGAGAACGATACCCTTGCGATCAGATTTGCCAAAGTCCCATTGTCTGTGCTAGTCTGCAACACTTTCCTCTGTGGCCAATTCCACAGATTACCAGAAGAGGGGGATCACATACAGTACTGACCAAAACATGAGTTTACCACCAGAATCAGTTTTCCTTTAACAGATTTTTTTATTAATTTAATTTTGCCCTTTCCCCCTCCAGTTCCCACTGGTGACAGAAAAACCATAAGAAAAAAGAACTCCTTTCCAAGAATCCCTGTGACATGTGAACAAAGCTGCAGTCAGTGAGGGAAGGTGATAACATCATAATTTATTGTGGTTTTAGTAGGAAAAGTGTGGTTTTAAGTTAAATCACACAAAATTAAAAAACAAACAAACAAAAAACCAAAACAAAACAACAAATAACCTCACAACAACACCACATTAGAAATATTTCGTTCCTGAGACAAAGTAATAATAGAACAAAAAGGAGTAATAATGGAAAATAATGGGCCTCTGGGCAGCTTTTACGGACCTGATTCAGGTTCCACATTGCAACATAAAGTTGCAATGAAGTAGTACAGTGCTGACAAACAGAGCTTGGCTGCAGTAAGCTAGTGCAGAAATCAGACCTATTGATCTTCGTTTTTTGGAGAGAAAAGGCGATCCAGCACACAGAAGGAACTGAGCAGAAACTTTACCGGTACTACCTGAAGTCAGGGAGAGTCCAGTCCCTGGATTGGCCTAGACTTCAAGTACCCCACAAGCAGTGAAAGTCTTAAAACATACCATTAGAGCTGAAGAGAAATCTTAGAATTCAATGAAAACCCTTGAACTCTAAAGCCATTAGTAGACAATGAAGAATTTATCAGCTTTTCCTGCTCCAGGTTGCAGTCTCATGAGCCATTCTTCAGGTAACGGGTTGCTGAAATGAGTTCTCACTCCCTCTCTACTGTCCATCACCTGACCCTACACCCATTTTCCTAACTCTGAATGCCAGAACACTGTGCGGGAGCCAGATCCCTGCTTTTTCAAACGTCCCAAAATGCTCACTATAGCAGCATACCCACAAGGTAATCCCATGCCCTAAAGGCACCTGAAGGTTGCAGTCATATTGACAGAGAAGGCTCTCACTTCCATTTACAGTGATTTATTTTTTTGATTTGAAGAACAAGAATGCCTAATTTAGCAGACGCTGGCATAAGAAAAAACTGGGTGAGGCACCCAAATCCTGTCGACTGCCACACAAATCCCTGACATAACCCATAACTTTTCCCCGTTCCCTTCTAGCAGGTCAACGCAATGCACTACCATGCAGCAAATGAAAAAAATTTCTTTAGACATTGTGGGCCAGATTCTCTACTGACACAAATGAAAACCGAGGAGGGATGTATGCTGATTTAGCCAAGGTGGAGCCCAGGTACTTCTCAAAAACCCCTACCAAAAATTGAAATCTACTTTCACTAGCTTACTTGCACAGAAGAAAGAAGTCAGCTTCAGAAATAATCCAGCCAGACCCCTGGGGAGAAGCAGAAAAAAGCAAAAGCAAACCAGGCTCCTTCTGGTGTACATAGCAGCCGCAGTACAGGCTGGGGGCAGGGGGGTAAGTCTGGCCCAGGAAGGGCTGGGACTCGGGACCCCAGGCTGGACGGGCACACCCACTAACCCCCCAAACAATCAGATGAGCAATCTTTGTCAAGAACAAAAGACATCTGCTGAGTAAAACAGGAATTGACTCAGAACAAGGACAAAGCCAGACAGTATCACATGACGCGCCAGTCTGTTCCAGCAAGATGCCAGGGTCAACGGCAACTAATGCACCCAATAAGTCAAGAGGAATCAATAATGCTAAATAACTCAGTGTCTTCTATACGAAGCAAATCAGTGCAAATGCAGTTAAAACGGGCTCTGCGCTCCGCACACTGCAGACTGAAATCTGATTGAAGTCCGTCATGTGACACGTCGGCATTGGCAGTCTGAGGTTCCCACAGCTGCGGTAAAATGTCTTTTCAAGCTTGATACATGCATAAGGCAGGTTTGAATATGGATGTTTGTTATCCATCTTTTTTTAGAGACCAAAAATGGGAGGAGAGCAAGGAGACACTGGATTTTTGGAAGCACACACATATTGCCCACGCAAAGAGGCTGTTTAATAACAAACCCCACTTCCAAACCACCCCCTCACCATTAAAGTATATTCCAGCTTGCAAATGCTGTCTGTGCATTTGTATGTGTACACTCACACATACGCATACAAGAAATACATGCCTACCCAAATCATCCATCAATGACCAGCCAACAATACAGATGCTCAAACAGAAACAACTGTGCCACGAGGAACGTCTGAGCCTAAAATTTGGAAGCGTCTTCATTCAAGTCTCTAAAATGCCATGGTGCTCTTTTTAACTTTGGGTCAGGTCACTTAGCCCCTCTGTGCCTCAGTTTCCCATTTGTAAGATAGGACACCACTACTGCATTCTGCCTTTGGGATGCCATGAGAAGAATACACCAGCAAAATAGGACACACCCTGGTATTACAGTAATATAGGTCAGGCAAGAACCTACATTTACGTGAGAAGAATTATTATACGGTTTAACCCAATTATTAACAAATCATTTACTCAAAGTTAACTACAACTCAAGAAAGTATCAAACTCATATTAGCTAATATTTCAACAGGTCCTTCTCTTTATCCGCGGCAGACCTGGCACATAGATGATTTTGGTCATCATTACGCAAAATGGCTCACTTATTTCAACCTCTCATTCAGAACTAGCAGGTGATATCCTAACTAATGTGCTCAAAGATAATGCTAAGAACCAATATCCCCTCCTTACTTTGGATTCAAACTCAGAATATACCCCTCAGGAAGCAAGATCAGCTCCTCACTTAGTAACTTGTCTGGTGACCTGTAATTCAGCACAGTGATTCCATCACTGTATATTGGAAAAAAAATGAACACTGATTTTACCTTAATAAATCTCATAAAGCTGTACAAAGCTTACATGCCCCTTGGAAACATTCTAAAAATTCTAAATTTTATTATGTTACATACTTTGGGATTTTTTTTTTTTTACTAAATTTTCCTTCTAAAACCACTTGTCCCAGTTGAGAAAGTTTGCAAAGAACACAGTATTTTAAAGTTTCATTTTCTACTTTTTAACACTTCCTCTTTTATTACCAAAGACTGCTACGTGCATCTTTCTGTACATGTTTGACAGTTCAGTTCACCTTGGCAATTCCTGGAACTATAATGTAAATTTAACTGTTAGATGGCACAGCACTGTACGGAAAAACACAATCCAAAATATACAAATTAATTCTAACTAATTCAAACCAAGAAATACAGGAAAGGGAGGCAATGCAGAGGGAGGCACTACTCAGCAATCCACATCTAAGAAAGTAACTGAATAGAAGTAATTTGAATCAAAGAGTAACAAAATAGCATTACAGCACACATTACCACTTTCCCTGGCATCTCTCTCCCAGCCGTCTAAATGGTTCATTTAACCTGTTCCTAAGTGCCCCTGTGGAAGAAAATGCAAATTTTTATGCAAGTAAAAATGACTCATCACTTTAGCAGGAGCATCTTAACCCAAGTCAGCAAATAAGTTAAAAGTAAAATTGGTAACTTATATAAGCCACAAAGCCGTGAGCAAAGATGAATATACATCCAAGAGTGGCATAGAAAACACATCTTAAATACATTAATGAGTGCCAGGAAGTGATGTCTTGACCCGAAAGAGTACACAGCTCGACATAGAGGCCTGCTACCATCGCAGCAACCAAATACAGAAAAACAGATTTCTGCAACCTGCAGCAAAAAACCTCCTGTGGTAGACAGCATGCATATGATGTAGTACTGCTGTTGAGAGGGCAAGGCAGGAACTGTTGAGATTTCCCCCATTTGATTTCCCATTTCCCCATCAGTTCCACTCTCAAATATCATGAAGCACAGCTGGCCTTGGTCATTCTTATACATTTCTCTACCCCAGGAGCAACTGAATTTCAGGACATTCAGGTGAAGAAAGGTAGATGAATGCTTCTTTACACTCCAGACATAATAAAGCACAAAACACTGCACAGAGACTTTTATAGAGCAGGAGAAGAGAAGAGAAGGAATTAGGAAAGCTAATTCCAAAGAGGCCTCCACACTACTTTGAGCTCCCTAAAGCAGCTGGGTGAAGTGTTTCAGGATGAACAGGACTAAGCGCAGATATTATTGTTATTATTTATTATATAACATCCCATATTGCTGCATTTTCAATTCACCCACAACCACCTCCTGGAGCACTTACACTGTCACTCTGTTCTTATGTTGCCCTAGTTTTCCAGCTTTCTTCTATCTAGGTAAATATAGAGGCCCCCATCTCTGGAGCAGCTGAGTACCTATTATATCCTGCTGTTTCTTCCCTGCACTTATCCTATTATGCTATTACAGCTGGTGTAGGGTCGTGTGTTTTCTATTTTGTGACATAATATTGTGGGCCCAATTCCACCATCACTAAATACACTATATAATAAGGGTGAGACGCACAGGAGTGCTGGTAAGAGCACTTCATGTGGCAGGAGTCAGGGCTACAAATGGTTAGACTGCTATCACCCGGCAGGAACCAGGATCTGCTCATTTCCACAGATACTGTTATGCCTTCCATTTATACACGAATTACCATTGTATATATAAAGACATTACCAACCTAAAATAACAACCATAGCAAATACAGCCACTTAATATGTGCAAATAGAAACAACTTGGATACATATCAGAACGAATAACTTCTCTCTCTCTGCCTTTTAAGTAGAGGAAAATATTATTTCAGGACTTCTGTTCTCAGCTCCTTCCACCTTCTGCAGCTGAAGGTACCTGAGCCCGGACCAGCAAAATGGGAAGTGGGCAGTGCTAGCGGTATATGGGACTTTCCCTTCTCCTAGACTGTTTGTAGGGGAGTTTTTGTGACCTTTCATCCTTAAAATCTCAACTGATATTTTTGTTCTTGGAATGAAGTTAAAGTGACCCTCTGGGATGCTCTGAAGTAGTCACTGGGTCCAGGAGCAGTTTGTTATGCCATTTTGAGCCGTGTCCATGAAGGTTTTGAGCCTACGTACATTGGGCACCTGAGGCCAGGCTAAATTTCAGCCTACTGCCAGCCCAGTACACTGTGGATGGAGAACAGCCTATTAGGAGGAGCTCCAAGCCAGATTAAAAAGCACCAAAGAGAGATAGGATTTAGTAATACAGACAGAGTTCTCCACTAAAATAGCAATGTCATTTTCAAGCCCAAGCTGGCGTCTCCTTGACATCGGGTCATGTAGAACAACAAAGTAACTCTCTGCAGCTCGTTGAATACCTGGAAGTAGCAGCTACAACAGCAAACAATGGAAAGCCAAAGAGGGTTGTATACCTGTGACCACAGGCATAACATGCAAGAGGGCAGGAGGGCTGAGCAGAGACGCAGGATCTGGTGACAGGAAAGACTTTAGTCTTTCATCTCTGCCTGAACAAAATAGAGCACAGGCAATGAGTATGACCCGTAAAATTATCACAAAGCCCCTGTGACCCATTCCATAAATACCTGGGGTTTATTATTGCTATTACTACACCTGTAGAAGATACCAAGAAAGACTGGGTGGTAATTTACTAAGCTCAGTACCAACAGAGTAAAAAACTTTGAAAGCAATGGGAATGACTTGTCTCAAATTAATACCACCTTCTGAGCTGAAGCATATGTTATTCCTATGTATATACGTAGGAACCTACAAACAGAGTAGGTTCCTAAACCTCTTTTTGAAAATGCTGCTTTCAGGGATTCGCCTATGGTCACAGAGAAAAGGCACTGCAGTGCTACCACACCCAGATTTCAGCTGCTTAAATTCCAAGCCTTGGCATCAAGACAAAGGTCCTGGACCAAGACTGACATCATGGACAAGGAATACTGAGCGTATTTTTATACTACTTGAAAATATACAATTATTGCAAAATAGCATCATTATCAATTAGTTAGGGCCTTTTGTCAAAATATTCATTTTTTAATAAGGACTATAATGAGAACATAAATTACATTATAAATTGCGGGGACAGTGGTTCAGGCTTAGCCTGAGGCCTAAGTTTAGGCCTCAGGCTAAGCCTGAACCACTGTCCCCGCAATAAATATTATGTTGTAACCATATCTTGTGTTACGGTTACAGCTAACCTGCATATCAGAAAAAAAGAAGAGATATACAAGTTGATGAAGAGCAAATTCGGCTTTTGGGTTCCTTCTCCTTCTCTGACTTTTAAAACAGGCTGCTCTAATCTGTCTCCAGTGCCACTGAAACAGGGAAATAAATCAACGAGGCTAATTCTTAATTCTGAAGAATATGGAAGCTACTGAGCCAAAGGGGACCAGAAGAGCATTAGAAGAAATCATAAAGGAGAAGGAGGGACATTTGTGGTACTCAGGGGCTTTTGCTCAAATCAACACCATCCCTGAGCTCAGAAGATTATTGGCACCAAGATCATTCTGTAAACTAAATAAAACAATAAGAATGTCCTTCATAATTTCAGTTAAGTGCTAAGTGAATTAACCACCATCTGTCTGGACCAGACTAACTCAGTGAACAGGCTGAGGTACTCCTGCCTCTCTTCCTGTGAATGGTCTTGAGGACTAGACCAAAATGTGGCTCAACTCTCTAGGAAAACTCCATAGGACATGAATGCTGTTGACCTGACAATGACTTTCCTGGCATAGTCGAAACAGGCTCACTGAATAACAGTGATGCAAAATGCAGCATCATCTCAGTTTACTGAGAAGTATTCCAAGGAGTCCAGTGCACTTTAAAATAATGAGATTATCACAAGGAGTCGCTTTTGTCTACTGTACCAGTTGGTGGCTGATTTCAGCCTGCAGCTTCTTGTTTAGAGGGGTGAAAACCCCATTGTAGATAAGTAGATATAGGATAATCTCCATATTAGGAAGAGTTTGATCCAAAATCCATTGGAGCTCCCTGAAAGTCTCCTACCAGCTTGTTGGCTGTTGAATCAGCTTCCATGAAGTTAAACCCTTCTTAGCTAAGACTCTTAAGAGGGAAGTATTTTTTTTTTTAGTAAAGATTGACTGGATTTGACCAAGACTGATGTAAAAGATGTTAAATCTCATGTTATTTTATTCAGAACAGCCCTACTGGCAGCAGTGACACGTATGGAAAGTAGAGTAATTCCTCTCAATCACCCCATAAACCAGACTGTCAGCTGTGTTCAGCCATGATTTAAGCCATGCCATGCTGGGAGAGGATCCAGGCCAACACTCTTACGGTATAATGCTGCTGAATTTTTGCCACAAACTATGCAATCCTATTGAAACATCATGACTTAACAAATTGTACCTTACAGAGATCTTGACAGGAACTTCCCGTTCGTTACTTTTGGTTTGCACTTCCTGCCAGCGTCCGTCAATCTTTTACTAAAGCCAAAATCAGTTCCCAACAAAACCACCAATCTTTGGACTTCACTGAAATCCAACCAGGAGACATCAAGAAGAGATTCATAACTCACAGTAATATCATAATTTGAGCATCTTGTGTTTTGTTCAACAGTTCATGTGGCGAGCACAGACTTTAAACTGAAGAGCAAAATCTGCACTGCATTTTAACTGAAGGGTTCACTAGTAGCACAATGAAGAATTCATTTATAAAACTCCTTGTTGAAAGAGCAGAGATTTTAAAACAACTTGGGCAAATGCTGGTTTGCACAACTATCCCATCTCATTTTTATTCTTTCGTTATTTTCCAATTCCTTACAACCTTTGGCGGGGCGGGGTGTCACTCTAATCCACTTTCTATAATATCGTACATTCCTTTGCAACCACTCTAACACCCTTGTTTTGTAGCCTGTAGTGAAGAATCCCACTGAATTGAAATGATGTTACAATGAAAGACAAAGCAGTGAGAGATGAGAATTAGGTTTACTGTTTCTATTTCTCTTGTAATAAAACCAGTTAGCATCATAATCAATGACCATCTTTATGGTGGATTAGCTCATGAAAACATCTAAAGTAGCCTCTTCTCTTCTTACAGTCAGCCTGTAATGTCACAGAAACAAAATTACATTAATAGTTCATAAGCTTTTTAGCTACAACTGTGCACCCTAGGACTTTCTAGCTTGCTAGTTTGTCATAGCTACCTTGTCCAGCTAAGCTGGGACTGCACCCAAGACCTCCAAAGTTAAACCAACAATTCTTTACAGCCTGAGCTGCAGGGTCAAAGTCTAAGAGCCAAGACAGACCCAGTTCCTCAGAGAATTTGGCCCTCAAGGGATGCACAATACACACTGAACAACAGACTATACCCTTCTTTGATCAGTAGAGACTGGCCTGGGGCATCTCTGTTGAGCTTCCACTAATTACGATGACTATGGTGTTGGCCAGAACGCACAAGTAATTACAGCTTGACCTAGAGTTGGAGAACCTCAAGTGAGTCTCCATTAGCAGCACTGTGTCACATATCTGAGTTAACTCCGAAAGACCTATTAAGCCTATACATCTCAGCACTGCTCCAGGGAGAGAGATCATCTCAGGACCTAAAAAATATAATGCCACATTAACCTGGCTTAATTAGCCTCTGCGTCAGCCAGACTGGTCCTGCTTTGAGCACCTGAACTAACCCATCTGCAGTTTGTTCTCTACATGTTACAGATACCCAGTGAGTGGAATAGCCAGCTGGTGAGTTCAGGGGCCAGATCCAGTTCACGAGGCAGAAAATGTGGTCCCTGGGGAGGCTGGCTGATCAACAGGCCAGACAAACTAGGATTTCTGTGTGCCTGCTTAAGTGCGTGAAAGGGCAAGACACAGGTCAGCAGCACTTATTAAGCTGCCAATAAACGGGGACACACATCAGATGCATACCAGTGGGTTACACAAACACGTGTTTACAGAATTTGACTCACGGGTAGTTTCAATGACTCCAAGTGGAACCACAGCCACACACGTGCAGAAGTATCTGTAGGATTACGGACTAACTGTGTGCCTAGCCGGCCCCCATATGATCTGTACATTAAGCAAAAGATTAGTATTTGATGTCTGTTCCAAATTGTAAGCAGCCCTGCTGAGATTAATCACAGTTTGGTTGACAAAGCATACTGCACTGAAATGACAACATGCATTCTGGGAAACTAACACTGTCATCTTCAGCTGCAACAAGTTTATTTTAAACCTCAGAACAATGAAGGTTTTTCACCGAGTCCCTTGTCTGATCTACTCTTCTGAAAGCAGCTTTCTAAGAAAGTAAGAAGCAGATGGCCCAAATGATCATTTACCAAGGTTTAGATTTCTCTATCGCCTTCTGGATGGAGGTTTCCGAAACAGGGATCTGTGTCATCGGAAACAAAATACTGTCTTAATGACTGAAACTATCAGGTCGATACACAGAACATGAACATAAAAGAACACCCATTCATCAGCACTCATGGAAGAAGGTATATGCTACATGATGTGTCACCTTTCTATACATATTCAACTGCTGAACGCTCACAACATGATTTTATTAACTACTGAATTAAACTATATACTGGATTAATTACTGCCTTTGAACCAACGCTGGTATTTCTTCAATTCTCTCTCTCTCCATTCAATTTTTCTTTTCATAGCACTTTACCCACTTTACCTACAATAGTTAAGTCCATCCTGGAAAGTATACAAAGCTATGTAACCATCTTAAAACACGTGAAATAACACATAAACACCTGCTTTTTTCCCCAACATTTTTTAAAACTTTATCAAAACTGAACTCTTTCTCCCTTCCTGTCCAAAGAGAAAAAAGAAATTTATTTAATCAGAGAAGTTACTCCACCCAAGGTTCTGACCCCTTCTTGGCTTGACCTCAACCTGTGATGTCTCCCCAGCCCTGCCTCAGCCAGCTTCCCACAACAGAGCCCAGGACAGCATCAGCTGGTCGCCCCCCTACAACGTCCATCAACCTGGAGCCTAATGAACAGCAGGCCTCCACAACAACTTAGCCTCACCTCAGTTTGTGCAGCTGGAGAGTTACCCTCTACCCAACTGCAACACCAGCCTGCACCAGAAGTTGGTTAGTATTAGTCTGAATCACCGTCTCACACTAGAGATGAGGCTGCTTCTAATGGATTTGCCCAACATCGTGCACAGCAATAACGGGCTGCCGGTAGAAAAGGTGGCACTACATACAAGTTCAGTGCTCACACATAAAACCCATCTGTTTCTTTAACAGGCCATATTTTGGAAACCCGCTCCTTCCATTGGCCCGAGTTAAGAGGTTTGTATGGTCATTACTTCCCAGCACCAGGCCACCTACATCCACCAAATCATAGGATAATTCAGGTTGGAAAGGACCTCAGGAGGTCTCTAGTCCAACCTCAGGCTCTACACAGGGTCAGCTCTGAGATCAAACCAAGTTACTCGGGGCTTTCTCCAGTCCCTCATCCACCCTGTTGCTTTCAGCAAGACATAATCCTCCAATTGTAATCATCACCACTGTTTGATTTCCATTGCTCACTGTGTGTTGCTGAATCTCAATGCCAACTGGGCATTTTTCCGAGCTGCAGCTTGTACCTGAATTAATTTTTTTTTTACCACTTACCTATTATTTATACAGAATACAAAATGCATAACTTGACAGGATGTCCTAACTCAAGCAGTTTATCAGCTTATTTCACAACAAACAAGCAAAATAAGAAAGTTAAATAAACGAGAGAAAAAGAACCATGGTTACAGTGAAAATACCACACAGTTCATTTAGATATGTGCTCACTGTCTAGCTAATCTATCCATAGTCTTGACAATTATGTGGATATATTAGAAGAATAAATAATTTCATGTGGTGAATACTGAAGAAGTGAGGTTTTAGGAGGGATCTGCATGTTGAGAAGGTGATGACTTGGCAAAGACTGGAAGGATTTTCTGTGCACAGGCTCTGCACTATGAACCAGTGATGGATATTAAGGTAGGTATCATCAGCAGAATGGAAGGAGACAAAACCAGAAACAAAGTCTAAGGCAAATTCTGAAGGAAAAACATGACTTGCAACCAGTTTATTGCTCTCAGCATCTAAACCTAACGTTGGCACTTTCTTTAGGTGCTTGGGGCCAGCTCACACCTGCATTCAGTATCCTCTCAGCTGATTACACCTTCTCACTACACAGCATATTATGTAGTCTCTTAATCTCATTCCCTTATCGTTTTGCCATGTAATACAGGATGAAGCTAGACAAGACAATGAAAACCTGTGAAGGACGGGAAAGCTATTAACAGTGCAGAGCCTGATTTTTGCTTTGATAAAAGCTTGAACAGCCCTCTGAACCTTAAAGAAATGACTGCACATTTCTGTAGCAATTGAATAAATATACCACAATCTACAAGGTGAGAAGTGCCTTCCATTAGGCTTCGGTCCCTTCTCAAACCATGGACAAAAAATGTTGAAAAACCAAAGGAACAAGCGGCAGGTGGAAACACGATCTGTGTATTGCTCTTTTTAAACCTGTAACTCACATCCAGGTTAAGTCCTTCATCATAGTCAAAGTCAATGTAAAGAAACAAAATAATATCCACGATTTTCAGCACATGCACATTTCCACACTGACTACCCTGGTTCAGAAAAATACATTCACATAAATAAAAGTGTGAATTCCACAAACAGGTTGGAGAAAGCAGTTGAGTAGATTTCAAGTGTATAAATAAAACTGAAGCTATACCGCAAATAATGTTCCTTCCCACATCACCTTGTGGCAAAGTGATATCCTGCAAAGCTGAAATCGTGTTCTGAAATACGAATTAAGACTGATATTTGAGCATATGAGGCACTTCTGACACAACATCAAAATATAGCAATTGCCCTGAGTTAGAAAGCAAACAACAATTATTGAAAAATCCTTTTCTCTTTCTTGCCAACACTGTCACATGAAAGTTTTCTGTTGTGCTAATATACTAATGGCTTTCGAAGTTCTGTTTTTGTCAAACTATGTCACATGTTTTGAATAAGGAAGAAAGACATCTGTCAGCACAAAACTCTCAACCTCAGGGAAGACCAGACCAAGCAGGACAGAGTCCCTGACAGTTTTACACAAGAACTCCAGTCTGTCTCGCGTCCTGCGGTAGAAGCAGATCTCCAATGGATGTTGAACACTGTGGCAGTTTCCATCAGATAAAAGTCTGTCCCCTTACACTCTTTGTATTCAGAATGTCTTCAACAGACATAGTTAACCACCACAGATTTGCACCGATTCACGGAAAACCAACATAAACTTACCCGTTAGTAGAATAATTCCCTGGCTAGTCTTTCACTCCACACTTCTCTCCCAGCTTCCCCTGTCTACATGAGTCCCTCCAAGCAGGCTTTTCCCAGTGGAAGATGTGTTCTTCCATGTCTTATTTCAGATGCTTCCACTTTTAACAGCTTTAAAGCTGAAATCACTTTGCTCCTATTGAATAGTACCTAATTCTATAAACAAGCATATGGAAACCAGTGACAATTCCCGAGGAAGATGCTGCCGATGACACTCAAAGCCTACCTGGTGGTTTGTAAAACTCAAAAGGCCAGTAAATACAGTGGGTTACCGAGTTAGCGATTTAAAGTGATATTCCTCTACCTATGTGTGTCTCAGGCAGTAACAGGGTATAGATTTGGTATCAGTAAAAGGCTAATAGGCCAATGGTTCAGCTTTTCCTGACATGACTCACTAGGGGTAGCTCTTCTTGCATTTTGGACTATACAAACCCTCCATATTTATAAGCATGTAATGTCACATAGGCCAGTACTAGGGCCTGAAAGAAAACATTGGGGTACAAGAACTTGATTCATTACAAAACTTTACTGACAAAATTTCTGTGTGTGAGATGCAAGCATTTCTAAGGATTCACCAGTGAAGTTCCAACCAGGGAAAAACGATACTTGCCTGAACTTCAATGGGGGATGAAGACTCTGAAGAAGAGGCAGTAGGTGAGATTCTCTTCTTGTGTCTTGGGTAGGTCTTTCATAAAGACTTATGGCCCTGACTCTTACCTTCAGAAAAATCCAGATGACCCTTTCTCTTTCTTGTTCATGAACAATTCCCACTGAAGTCAACAAGTTACTCCTATAGGGGGAAGGGAAAAAAAAAAAAAGGAGAGAGAGAAATTTATTCTGATGTAGAGCAGGACTATAAGGGCTGTGCTTCACTGAAATCCCACAGGGAAAAGTTAAATAGGTGCCTGGGTTTTGAGCTGACACTGTACACAGAGCACTTCAACCTCAGATTACAGAATGGATCTGGCAGGGGGAAAAGCCTTTTCATTTTCTAATGTTAAAAGCAACACGAACACAAGTTCTCTTGATAAATAAGGAGATAAAATTAATTTTAAAAATTAAACACAGAGCAAAGTTTTCCCTTCTCTGCCGAAACAGTTCTCTCTCAATCCCAAGACTGTAAAAGTTCTCCAGTCAAACCCCCTGCATCACTGTTTTTGCAGAAAAATACGTCTGTGGGGCCAAATGTTTCTGTCTGCTCTGAATAAACTTCTTTTTCCTCACAGGTAGACCTAACATCTCAGCCGCCACCACCACATTCTCACTGACACTATGGAACGTCGGGACATGCCAAATTCCACCCCAGTTCTTTAGAGAGGATAATATTTCCCTACTCAGACCTACCTAAAGAAAGAACATCAAGCTATTCAAATATTTATTCCTAGATTCTGGAAGGTCAGACTGATATCACTTCTACAACCGTGAGTCTGGAGTAACGACCGAAACTCAGGAGTTACACCTGTGTGTTTGCAATCAGCTCAAAGTCACTCAGTGGGCACCTATCATCAGAAGTGCAAAATGAGAGCTTTGCATGCATAAAGCACCGCAAGATAAGCTCACAGTCTCAACAAGCAAAGAAATGAGCCAGGCCTGATTCTGACGCTGCATCAGTATTCAGCAGTGGTTTCAGTGGGGCAGCTCGGTATTTACACTGGAGTAAGGAAAATCAGGATTAGGCACCATCTGTCTGAGAGTCAAGCGACCAGAATTGCTCTACACGTTTGAATCCTCTTCCCCATTTCTTTGATCTCTTACACATTCCAGGTTTTCCATTCAGCTCCAATGACAAAAGATTTTACAAAATGACAGTCCAGATTGAGAGAACAGAAATGACAACCTCTGACAAAAGAGATACCAAACTTTTATCAACGATAAGTGCTCCTTCCACACAGACACTGGTCTGCAATGGTAAATATAAGGCAGATGTCGAATGGAAATTAAACATTGTGCTCCCAGGGTGGCCTCGGCTGCATTCAGTTTGATTTAAAACAAGGCCAGAGTTCTTTCATCATTTCTTCAAAAAGTTTTAATTCTAAAGATAGTCCAAACAGACACATACTTGACCTAGAACTTGGCAATGCAAGACAATATATATGTGTAAAAAAGACTAATACAGAGAAAAAAAGGCAAAGCAAGTTGTCTGTAGGACAGACTAAGACAATTTGTTCTTCAATTCTCTTATATTTCAGCGTTCTGAGAGTTAAAAGTGAATTCAGGTGAAATATCTTTTCCTGTTTCTTTCAAAGTAAATTCACGACAAACAATTATCGTTTGGGAGACTCAGACAACTAGATATTCTTAAACATAACCAAAACAGGAGCCTAACTATTCAGCAGTTTAAGGAGTATTTCGCTGCAAGTGTCTTTAAGACTTAAACCATATTTACATCTGTGAAAGCATTCTGCCTGTTATTATTAGACATGATAAAATAGCACTAGACATTTGCAATGACTAGATATTCAGACTCAAGAAGCACATATTTGAACGGTCTGTAGTGTTTTCTTTTTATATTTTCTGATAACATAATAGCTCAGTCAAAATAATGTAATAATAGATTTTTTAACATTAAATCCCAAACCTGCTAAACACACTGTACAGTTAGGAGAGTAAGTATAGATTTAAGGGTTGAAAAGATGCTTATATTTACAAAACCAGATAAAAGCATAAACCAAATTGCATTTGCTTCTTTTTCACTTTGTCAGATTTTTAAGACAAGAAAAATACTGAAAGTGAAATTAATAGGTTACTGACAACTTCAATATGTAAATATGTTTGTGCTTTTCTTGGAAGCCATATTTTAGAAATAATTCCTTTTTTTCTAAACAATTTAATATCAAATGCAGTAAAACAAAAAACTTTTGAGGCCACGACTTTGTAACCTCCCTAAAGTTTTGAACACCGGAAAAGCTGGCCTGTTCACACAAGACAATCGAACGCATACTTAAATGTCAAGTAAAGCCCTGTATATATAGTTTTCCCCCCATGAAAGGAAGAGACTGTGACAAGATTTTACTTTTAGATGACCTGACAAACCAGCACTTTCTGGCACGAGCAGGACAGTCATTCCCCCTTCATTTCCCAGTACAAGATTCAATCATCTGAAACACAAACCTCATTCTACACTGAGATATTTTCAAATAAAACCAAGTTGCAAACAGTCTCTCTGGCCTTTTTAAAAACAATTTTCAATTGCTTTAAAACATAAAATATAGACGGATGGATTGATGAATGAATGGACAGCTAGAGAAATGCTTTCAGTCATGCTTCCTCCCCCACCACCCTTAAAATTGAAAAGCATCAGTATCCAAATAGCAACAGGAAATTTTTACCTTGTGGCTAAATAGCTCACTGTTCACTTTGCAGCTGCCTCTATTTTTTGCTGGGCAAAACACCAATACAAAAGTCTTTCCTAAGAAACCAAGCTTTTGACATAAGGGCAGCGACAAACGCAAACCTACAAAGAATTTTTCCCCCGTCCCGTCGTTATAATTCCTAATTTTGTGGGATGTATTGCTGGGCTGTTTATCATAACAGTGTGCAATAAAAAGGACGACTAACTCTTGCAATTTTCTCCCTACTCCTCCCCTTGACAGGGGCCACTGATAGGGAAAGAGGCTCGGAAAAGCAGAGCAGTGAAAGGCTAAGAAACAATAGGCAACCATGGCTTTGACAATGCAGCCCTGAACCCTTTTTGCTCCCGCTGTGACACTTGCATTCAAGAGCAAGGGCGGCTGCCATCATAAGAATGGACAATGGCATGAGGAATACAAGGGAGAGGGGGGATAAAAAAAAAAAAAGGAAATCAGATGAATTCAGAGCTAAGATGGCAGAGCTCTCACCTTTTCCGCTTTTTTCGAGTAATCTGGATGGAGACGTCCCGCAGAGAAGAGATAAAAAGGGTGTGCTGAACTGTTGGATGGTTCTGAAGACTTCTGCATTTGCAAACGCATTTTAGAACTATTTGTAGGGGTATATATGCTGCATGCCATCTCTCTGTCTCTGTCTCTCTCTCTCTCTCTGTGTCTCTCTCTCTTCTGTTTTATGTCCTGCTATCTCCATCACACACCTCTAATAGTATGAAGACTTTCTGCCCATGTAAGTAAGTGAGAGTGTGTGTTCCTTAATGTTTGAATCAAGACACACGTCTGCATGCATTTCTAATCTAAGGAGCCTATAGCAGTTACTACAACTATCAATTAGTCAGCAATAGCTTGAGATCCCCATGTGTCTGGGTGAACAAAGGTGAGAAACACATGCAAATAGTACTACAGCACCTGGGTCACGTACAGTAACTTAGCTAGCAACAAATAATTGCATCTGTTTCTGCCTTTTCGATGCTTCTTGCTCATTGTTATGTAAAGTTACAGGTTATTAATGTGAATAGTAACACAATTAGACATGGCATTGTATATTTTCATTTGAACAACACAATAAAAGGAAATTAAGCTTAACTAGATGGAAATAAATGGTGACTTAAAGGCTTTAAACTAAAAGATTCTCTGATCTGTAGCAGTACTTCCATTTTTTGATCAATTGTTTCTGAGTTAAAGATGCAAATGATGTAGATGTATTTGGTCATTTCATATATATTAGATAAGAAGCTGATTATTCCAGAGGAGACAGAGTGGATGCCTCATTTCCTGAAGTTAAGTCCATAAAAAGGGTAAGCTAAATCTGCTACTATTTTTTTAATTAAGCGATTGTTACTTTTAAGATCATTTTAAGGGTGTTTTTTCAGATGTTTTAGACTTAAGCCAAACAATTAAGAAGAAAGATACGGTACCTTTTACTCTCTCCTTCTTCTTAACCTCAAAAAATGAGCCTTACTTTTAAAAACTGTCAGAGTCAAAACAGACTAAAAAAAAAAAAATGCCCTGAACAAAATCAAAAACAATAAAACGAAAAAGCTCCAAAATCCAGCACCACCCTGACTCCATCACTAGAAAAGACAGAGCTAGGTTGCTATCGATGAGCAGAGAGCATTTCAAAGGTGACAACACAGTCTGTGGACAACGTTATTTACACAGATTTGATAAGAGTGACTACGGCTCCAAAATGGAATTTAATTTGCAGAAATTATACCCCATGTTTTGAAGTGCAGATAACTCTGAAAATTAAGCAGTTTGACAGAAAGAGTTTGTTGCTGAGGAGTACGCATTTTTTCCTCATGTACAATACGCTCACAGAGTCCTGCAAGGATGCACGCTGCATAACCCTGTATCGTTAGCTCTCTGTCTACTTACATCGGCTTCCATTGGGAGGCTAATTAGTGAAACCAAAGGAAAAACATTCTTCCCAATTTTGGGCTCCAAGAAACCATCAAGTTTATTTAACTTTAGATAGCATAAAGAAAAAAAAAAAATCTTAAATTTAAAACAACAGAAATACCTCCTTAAAGAAATAACTCCCCAGCTCCTTCACCTTTTAAGAACAGGATAGTGGCTAGAAGATTACAGCCGGCCACTGCTAACAACATAGAAGGTGCTCACAATGAAGCAAGATTAAAGAAAAGCTGCAGTAAAACAATGTCTTTGCCCAGAGAAGCCCTGAGTGCCAGCGTCCCAGAGCTGACTGTACAGCGCAAAATAAAGCAGTAACGGGCTCTAAAAGAAACGGTGCTAAATGGGTGTTGTGCTGACCCGCCATGCAGTTTCATTTCAAAACTTAGCTGTTGGGAATTGCAGGCGCTATGGAGACAGAAGATTTCCAATATGCCAAGCGCAGAGTTTTATCGTAGGCTCTTTGCTCCCTGAAAGAAAGGCACCGCATAGAGGACCAGCACAACACGGAGAGCAGTGGTCGGCTTTGCAACTCCACCAGAAACAACCATGCTCGCAGTCCCTTTGCCAGAGGTCCCACCAGGCAGACAAAAGCATAACAAAAACTACAAAATAATCTCGCCCTTCGCCGAACAATGAGACCTTAAAATATACGTACGCGAGGGTATTACATGCAGAATAGGCAGGGGGAGGGGCAGGGGGGATGAGAACAACATTTCCCATCAACGCGTTTTATTTCTTAGTGTCTGAAAAGGCTGTTTCCCACTTTAATGTGAATTACTCATCTCTTTTATTGGGCCAGTCTGTTGCCTGCAGATGTACATCTCAGGTGAAAAGGGGCATTTGTTTAGGAGTTCAAACAGAAACTAATCGCTCAATACTTATCTGGGGTTGAAAAGTAGTTAAATAGAATAGTAAAGACTATAATCATTCCTGTGGCTATCTGTCTACTAACAGCACTTGGGCATGCAGGTCCATCAGACAGTAAGGTAGCAAGGGAGGAAGGTGGTTACACCAGAGTGCTGGATATTTTTACTACTATATTTTATGTACAATTTTTTTAGCTCCTAGTCTGAGTCCTGATACTGTCGCTCCTTCAAACATAACACATTCCGATAAACAAGCCAGCTTTCTTTAAAAAAACCCACAGATTAATAGACACCACTGATCAGATGTAATGTAATCGAATGCTCTTCTTCATCTAATCTGTCTACTGTGTGTAATCTAGCTATTCTACCAGCTCCAGCATTTGTAATAGGCATGACATTGATTCAGGTCTCATATAATGTTATTTCAGTATTTTATTCTTAAATGAGACTATAAGTAGGGTGGCTACTTTGCATTCAAAACTCTTCATCAACTTTGTCAATGATATCATGTGTAAAGCAAAGCTGATCTGCACCTTTCTGCTACTTTTTAATTGTTACATTTCATAATGCATGATTCTCCGAGCATGGCACATATTTTTAAACAGACAAAAGAGCAACAGGAATTTAACAACAGAACTGCCCAGGATCAACAGTGAAAAATTAAACCACAAAGCTATTTGATAAGATCTGCCTTCAGACACAAGCTGGAAAAAGATGAAATCTTGTCGGCATACAACACTGATACATTTTTATGTTTTCTAAAATGCAGAATGATTTCCTTAAAAACAAGCCTTTAAACAATGTTCATCTAGGTTTTCCCCAAAGAAAAAGAAAATCTCATCTTATTTTACAGGACAAGAAGGATTCACAGATTAATGGACAAATCAGTCTGCTAGGTAAATGACAGCAGTGGAAAGAACAAACGAACCCTCTCATACAAACAAATATATTTGAATGTAATAAAATGTTGACAAGTTACGTGATTAAAGCAATTGTTTTTTTCATTTAAGGCCCTACTATTGAAATAATTTAAAATTAAGTGAGAAACATCAGCCCCTTGGGTTCTGCAGAAGAGATTTAATTTGTAGAAATAGTTGCGGGTTTTTTCAAACATAGCTATTTTCAACGTTGCAAGATAAAGCTCTCTTTTTTTCTAATTTTATTTTAAGAATAGACCCCATTTAGGATTTCACATTGTAAATCTCCCTATGTCTGAATGCTGTTACAAGGTTTGACAATGAAAGAATAATTCATGTCAGACAAAAAGAGCCCTTCAATCAGCTTCATGCAGCTTTTCTCCTGCAGGGCTATGCCAAAACGAATGTGGAATCCTGAACTGAACCATCCATCACATTTCCCGAGTCTTTCAATTAATGACACTGCAATCAGATCGATGGCGTGTAATAAGAAAAGAGCTTTGCATTTCTATACCTATTAATTCGCTGAGTAACTCCAGTGGTAAAACGTGACCAGAAAGGGAAAAGAAAAGAAAATCTCATCCTCCTAGCAAGATTTTTGGGGATGTTTTAAGCCACTCTGTACAAGCCTCAGTTCTACGTTCCTGTCTCACCCCGAGTGCTCAACGCGAAAATCACACAGGCTTTTTTGTGTAAAAGTAGCACAATCTCCCTTCCAGACAGGTATTTTCTCCTCTGCTGCTAAGCACATGGAGCACTAACTGTTTTCTAGGTAGACACTCTAGATTACAAAGAGGAGTCCATTGTTCTTGCAAGCTCAGACTGGCCAACCCCCACCAGACTCTTGTTAGCCAGGAGTGTCCTCTCTGCAACTGGAGCCATGGAGAAGCACAGTCACTTACAGGGCAGGACTCTACAGACTCGTTCTCTGGTGTGAAGGCAGTAATTAGCGACAAAATTTCCAGATCACAGAACATGCCAAGGATGGAGTTACCTCACGCAGTGATTAACCTCCAACAAAATGAGGTGGGGGAGAGAGCTGGGCAGGGGGTGAGGGCAGCTGGGACAAAAAAGTCTACCAGCAACCATGGGATGAAATTAGAGTGACCTCACGTCAGTGAACTGGCATAAGATTCTGGATCGATGACAAAAATTATCGAGGCTTTGCAGAATGGAGCTGCCAAGCACATTTCAATTCCCTTACTGCAAACATTGTGGGTATTGTTTGGAGAAGCCGAACACTACAGGAAAGAGAAAACTGCAATTAACCAGAACACTGCAATTATTAAAAGGATTTAATTTGGAATTGTCTTTTCTTTCAGAAGGTAGCCTTTTGGCCTTAAAATGCCTGACGTATAAAATATCCTCTCTTTGAATATTACGCAGTCACGCATTTCCTAAAAAGTTACCGAGTCCTTTTGGGTCTAGGACAACTCATCGCGGCCAGCCCAACACACTGAGCTGAACTGTCCTAGACCCGTTTCTGCTCATGTATATGCAGTGAAAAAAATGCAGTAGTAAAACACAAAAAAAACATTTTATTAAACTAAATTATGATTGTGAGCTATGGCGTGCAAGTGTTCTACGGGGCTTCAATTGCCGTAATTGGACATAATCTTTGAAATACACGCATCTGCTTTGCAGTATTTCTTCAATTTGACCGGAGGACTGTGGCCTGAAATGTTTGTAATAGGCATCTCTGCCCCTCTGCACCTTCCAGAGGCCATCAATGAACTTCCAAGAAGGCCAGATAGCACTTTCCCAATTCAGGTTGGAGGTGATGATAAGCAGCTTTGGAATGGTGGTTAGTGTGATCCTCAGCGGTTCACGTTCTGTCGAAGAGATTCCACGTGGGCGGCAGAAACAGAGGAGCTCGTCTACCATGTCCTCTGCCACCCGGACAACTGATGTAACTGTCCTCGAACCAACTGAGAAGAGGTTGAAGCTCTTCGAGCAGATATTCCTCCAGACTAACAACATATTCCAAGTCCAGGAGAGGCACAAATGCTGAGTCCACAATGATTTTGGCCTTAAGGGCGAACTCTGTGTTTGTGTTGAATTCTTGAACAGTACCTGTCAATGCCAAATGCTTCCTCATTTTCTGAATCAGGTAGAAGAAGCAGCCTTTTAGAGCTGCTTCTGGGAAGCATTCCTTTATGGCATTCGTGACAGCCATTTCTTAGTCGCAGTGAATGGACTGCGGCTGCATGTTAGGCACCAGTGTTTTAATAAAATCAAACAACCACTCGTATGTGGCACACTGTCTGGCAGAAGGGTGTACAGTACTGGATGCACACCCCCATAATTCTTTGCTAGGATCACATAGACCTGGGCAAAGCATTTGGGGGCTATTGCAAATGTGCTGTCCATGTACCAGGTGTTGGATGTTTGCAGAATTTGCAGTCAACTTGTTCTGCCAAATATAAGAATCCTTCTGGATCCCTCTCCAATATCACCAAGCAAGAATGGCTTGTGCACACCTGGCGCTGGTGAATAGGTCTTGTATTCCTCAGAAAATACAAGGTCATCCAGGCTTACTGGGTCTGAAGGTGCTGCGTTTAAATTGATTTCACCCTCGCCAGATTGTTTTTCATAAAGCTTCTGTGCTCAGAATTACAGCATAAATGCTGAGCTCAAGTTGGACGTGCACAAATGACTGACTTTGGTTGTACCTTCCACCATTTCTTCAGCTCACTGCTTTATTCCCATCACAAAACTTGCCGCTTTAACATTTGCTGTCGAACAAGAGTGGGAATGTTAACTGATCTTCTTAATCACCTCTCTGTTCCTGGTGTGAATTCTGGCCTTGCATCATCCAATCCGTTCACAATGCCAAAATTTAACAGAAACATCACCTTCTCTGAGTCTGTCAAATACATAAAGGTATCCGTCACAAGTGAACTCTTCCCTTCCTCTCTGGCTTCGAACTGTCACAGCCATCTCACAAGTAACAGGCAAGCAGTATGATTTTTGCAAGGAAACTGTGTGCATATATAAGGGAGTTAAAGTGTAAGAAATAATGAATCACACCATTTGTAACACGTGCTAGCCGATTAATCACGTGCCTTCATTGTCCTTGGCCATCAGAGGTGTCCACCTTGTTCTGTCAGAGACTTTGGTGGCTCATTAATATTTAAATTCACGATGAGATAAAGGCAACTAAATTGAATGTGAAACACAAAAAAATCATGAGGAGATAAAGGCAACTAAATCAAATGTGAAATACAAAATCAAAATTTTGGCTGGCATAAGGACAGCCAGCTAACACGCAGGCAGGATGCAAGGTGGGTGGGGAGAACTGCAGGAGAGTTTTACTCGGCAAACTGGGGAGCAGGCGGCTGCCCCTCTGCCCTCCACCACACCAAGCCCCCAGAGCCACTCTGGTGCTGGTGTTGTCATGCACATTGTGCAGACAGGGAAGAAACACCGTGGCGGTGGGGACTGCTGGCTCCCCATGTTCCCAGTTGCACGGGGCTGAGAAGGATGCTGGGGTGGTGGGACAGCATGCCCACAAGTCCCTCAATTTAAAAACCAGCACCACTGCCCCAAAAAAAGAGGAGGAAAAAAAAAAAGACATAACAGCAGGCTCTCTCACCAGGCAGTGCTCAGGTGGCCAGCACTCCCTCTGCACCCAGAGCTGTGCCCGAAACTGTTCCCCACACTGCTTCCCTCCACCTCCCCAGCCTGCGTGCCTCTTCGTATTCCCCTAATGTAGTGTATACTGCAGGCACGGCGGGGAAGAGCTCGCGGGCAGTCCCCTCTCGACCTTCCATGAGAGACCCGCATAGAGTTGTCCCCGTGTAGAGCTGGCCACGTAGAGTCGTCGAGCAGAGAGCTGGCCGTGCAGAGTTGGACATGAAGAGTTGTCCCATTCCGCTCCCAGGAGACAAGGGTGGGTCACAGGCAATGAGACACGTATATTGCCTACAGAAAGATCCCACTGTGTTGTCTGGGATAGAAAACTGGACATGAACTGTCCCTGCCAATGTCAACCCCTTCCTCTGGGTTGGATGAAGCCTTCAATCTCCAGTGCTAACACTTATTTCAGCAGCTTTGGCTTTACCTCAAAGGAAAGAAGCTGCAGCTGTGATAGGAGATGGACCCAGGTCAAAACCTACAAAAAGTACTTCTTTCAGGAGCAACAGACTTTCAGTGAGGTTGTGTATTCTGAAAGTCTTCAGAAAGGGAAAAGAAATCTTTATGAGAGAAAACAAGACATGGAACAACAGCAAACAAGGGAGGTTTTTAAGGTTCACTTCACCAATCCCTTCAAATATCAAAGACTGCTTTTAAAGGATCATTTATGGCTTTGCCTCTTAGCATCTTTTATGATCAAATTTCAGCAATTCCGAATTTCAGCAGCACCTTGAAAAAAAGCATTGTTAATCCTGCGTCTGAATGTACCCATCCATGCCACACACACAGAGTCAGACACAGTCTGTAAGCTTGCAGGCCTAGGAGGGGACCGGAAAACACCATGGCAATAAGTGAAATGGGACAATGCCCACGAGCTGACTTGCAAAATAACTGCAACTAAAGCACAGTGAGAGATGCCCACTCACTGGCAGACAAAGAACAATAAATAAATAAATCATGTAGAAGCAAAGACAATTCATTTACAAATAAAATATGAGAGTTGAATGCAGGTTAAAGAACTAGGAAAAAGAAATCTAGGATAAGAAACCTGTAAAATTGAAAGGAACTTTGACTAGGAAGCCAAATGCAAAACATATAAATTGCACATCACTGTATCTTGCCCTCTCTCTATACAGCACATAAATGCACACAACCATAGGTGTCTCAAGATCCCACCACATTTCAGTAGAGCGGGTTTCAGAGTGCAGTTGCTGCACACATACCTCAGTGACCTCCAAGGTACAACCAGCCACTCAGGCTAGAAGTCAGCCTAAATCACCTCTCCTGACTTACAGGACACGTTACATCAGCAAAAACCCCAACTAGTTTTTGTGTGTGTGTCAGCATCTATACACAGGAGGTGTCTTTAAGACCAGGGAGGCTGCAGGAGTTGGGGGGGGGGGCGGAATATTTCTTACATTATACAAGATTCTCACAGCGAATCCGTGACTGGAGATTTACAGCTCTGAACAGTGCCCTGCACTATCCAGTTGCAAAGCACAGTATGTGCTCCACAGTTTAATAATGTACAAATGTCTTGTCTGCTAGTAGGTCAGGGAAACGGGAGAAAGGGGTGCCGCCTTGAGCCATTATTTCAGCACTGGCTGCCTTCCAGGAACTAACAGAGCTTCAGAAGACACAGGCAGGCTTGCTTACATCTGCTTCCCTCTGCTGTAGCTGCAGACAGACTTACACAAACACTGATATTTTCTTTCTTTCTTTCTTTCTTTTTTTTTTCAAATGGGTTTGGACAAGCTTTCAGTAGGTATTCTCAGGGTTCTTTTCCTCATCTCTCTCAAAGGAGCTTTGGGAACAACCACTGCAAATGAATTTGATAAAGAGAAGGCTTCTATAATTGTTTGTCTAGTTTGGTGGCTGGGGCAACAGCAGCATCTGGCCTTGTGGTAATGCATCTGTCTACAAAAGCTGTGGAGCCTCTCTTAGCCTCTGTCAGCTGAAAAAGTCAGATACCTGTCTTGTTGCTGTACAGACAGGCAGGCAAAAAATCCACTTGGACTGTTCAAAGTCATGACCAAATCTAAGCTTTGGGAGTCAGATCTTGTCCCATGTGGTAGGATGCATTTCTGGAAATGTAGCTACAGAAACACGGAGCTTCAGCTACCAAGGTCCTGGGTTCAATCCCTACTGATCACAACATTTAAATATTCATTATTCAATTTCCTTCTTTCTACTGAAATAGTAACTAAAAAGACACCTTCGCAATGCTCCTGGTGCTCTAGCACATGATTAATACTACAATTAAGTTTCAGCATTAAAACAATCAATTCAAAAAGGACGCTGCTAGTCACCCACCACCTATAAAAACTCCCCTGTGTCTCCTTATCTAGGAATCCTATCCTCAGCTTTCTCCAAATCCCTGATCAAACCATAGTACTTCAGTCACTCCTTTCCATGAAAATAAAAGTAGGTCTATCTCAGTACCTGCATTTTACAAATAATTATCTGTCAACACAATATTATTAAAAGGTAGATAAGAAAATTAAAGGAAAATCTGAAGGGAAGTGAGACCACAGAATCAAAAACTGGTTTGGATTGGAAGGGACCTTTAAAGATCATCTACAAGCTGAAGTATTTCGAGGATGTATATGGGATTACAAGGCTGGAAGAGGTCAGACCTGGTTTAAGCTCTCAAATAAGGGTGGGGATTTCCAGAAGAGGCAGGGGCATATATTGGGGCAATTCTACATTTCCTAGGCACCTAAATGAGACAGAAAGGCACAGGACTCCTGAAAGGACAGCGTGTTGCCACTGGAATGAAAAAAGGTGGAAGAGCACTGGTTTAGGAGTCATAAAGATGAGGGTGGAGTGAGGTGGGGTGGGGGGTGATCCCAGCTTCACATTCCTCATGGTGCCATGGAATAAAAAAAAGAGCGCTTTAGTTTTCTTCTGGGCTCTCTCCACTGACTGATCTCATCCTCAGATAAAACAATAGAATCACATATACAAATATTGGCAGCGCTCAGCCTTGTTTTTCACTGCAAGCCCAAAGGGTACGCGGCAGTGAAATTGCAGGCTCTTCTGAGCATGTCTAATCAGCTCTGCCTGCCAGGTTTTCAATCTCTGGTGGCCAGTTCTGTTCCCAATTTATACAAAAATGCAGTTTCTAGTACGCATGGTGTTCTGAGGACAAGCTCTGGTCCTCAGGCCCATCTGAAACAGGAGAAGAACACACACAGAGGGAGCAGGCACAGAAAGGAGTCTATTAATTGGCCTCTCTTGATCTCCCTGCTGGCATATCTACCCTAAGCCATCGGGCTTGGTGAGAACAGCTCTCCAATGGATTTATTTTTCCAGTGCGCCTCCTGGAGGTAAAACCTTGGAGGTATAGCACAAAAGGCAGAAGACTAAACCATACCAGGGCTCCCAGCTGCTCTGCAAGTCAGTGAAATTTGGAGGCTGCTCCATAGCAGAGCAAGAAGAACCACCCTACACACTCATCAGTCCCACCCAGCTCAGAAAGGAGTGGACAATAGTCCATTACACCCAAACAGAAGCAATCAGCTCTTGTTCCCTCATCGGTCATTTAATTAACAACAATAATCCAGTTGTGCCAACTTGTTTTTAAAGAACAACAAGCGCACATTTTTCCTTCTATTTCTTTCAAGAGTTGTCTAAGATGCTATAAAGTTTTTCAGAAATACCCAATAAATGGTGTCTATTTAAAAAAAAATAAATAAATACAGCAAACCAACAACAAGGAAAAAAGCCACTGGGCCTTTATCTGCATCTTTCAACAACTAAACAGCTTTTAAAATAGCAGCACTACATGTTTAGGGCTGACACTATACTCATATAACTTTTGACATAAAAAAATCAGGTGCCAAAACTATTCATGTAGTCTCCCTCTACAATGAATGGAAAGAGTAACACTTCCAATAGATTATTCACTTCACCCTAACACAGAATCTAAAATAGCTACCATCACTCACTCTCTGGATGTGCCCCCTTCTCTCCACTGGTTAGAAAGAGATCCTGACTGACCAGCATCACCCTAAACTACTAATTTTTACACATTTAAAATTAGACAAGATTAATCGTCTCCAAAATGTCTAGCCCTTGTATGAGTAACATGGGGATTTCCTACAGGGACATAGCAGCCTAAAACTGATAAAAGTCTTGAATATCTTATGTCATTTGAAAATAACACATTTCAAAAGCCCTCACCAGTATCTCAACTGTCCCACACGACTTTTTGACATTCAGACTGATATGCCTCATGCATTCTTCTAATATCTCAGGAGTGGAAACTCTCAGAAAGAGGTTATGGACAATGTTATTTATGCTACTTAAGCATTTCTACTTAATTTCAAATGCCTAATCATTTTCTTTGTCTATTACCTTGGTTCTCACTTTCTTATTGCCCTTCTACCTCTACTACACTCATATACATATGCACACACACATATACATATATAATTGGTCTGAACAGATATGGAGGTAACTCTTACAAAAAGGAGCTTAATCTTAAATAATGCCAAGGAAAAAAAAAATCTGTTTACATGTCTGTGGGCTAAGAAATAAGTTTTATTCCCTCAAAAGCTGAGAAGTGGGATAATTTGAGGTACTATCGGGTGCTTATCAGATTTATGCCAACGGTTACTGAGCCTTTAACAGCAAACCCAGACACCAGTGTTCTTGTAAGTCAGCTGCTGCATGTTTTAAAGGGAAGTCACCTCTTCTCCAAGAGTACGTTAGTCATGTGTAAACTGTTGAACCTGGAGAAATAAAACTTTCCTGATGGTCACAGTAGTTGCCTTACGGAAGACTCTATTACCTTTATATTAGCCTGTAAAATTACCATTATTATTGAACTGAAAACTAACCACTGGTGTTTCAACTCAGCAGCCTTCTGCAGCACAATACAACAGGCCGACTGTGCACTGTGTGTATGACTCATACCTTCAAAGGCAGAATATAAGGATTACATATGGCTTTGGCTCACTAGAGGATGTGCATGAGTCTAAATACCTGTGTACTAGAGTTCAAGAGAAACAGGTTTTTGGTTCCCCCCAAAGTATTCTGAGACCAACCATATTTGGCCTGAAGTGGATTTATCAAAACTTTATATTCCATTGAAATCTGATAAAACCAATATCCTCCACACAGTTTTTGGCATCTATGCCCCTACAGATGACCCTACAGAACAAACACGCTGAGTCTGAACTCTTCGGTTTACCTTAAGCCCTTACACAGAGATCATCAGAGGCCAACTGCACCAGAGAAATCTGATAGAACTCCACTGTCTGTTTCCTGGACACTTTCAGCTATTTATACAACCACTAAAACTGGCTATTGGGCTACTGCACAATTTTCCAAGTTTTACAAGGCAGTTTCTTTTAGGAATTCACCTTCAGAATGTGTGGTGAGATGATGCTGTAAGAACAGTGTTACCATTCTGTAACTCCTGTTACCCATGAGCTTGCTCAGACCTCAAAGAAAATGCCTGAAGTGCCCCTTGTAAGCCAAGTTTACTCTGGTGTAAGGAGGTGGTTTCACTGACAGTAGTGAGGTTTTGGCCCATTTTTTCCATTGAAAATCTGGTACAATGAAGCTTGCAGAACTGAAAGAAACATATATAAAACATGATCAGAGACTTAGGTTTCTAAACTGTATTGAGGTTGCAAAAACAAATTGACATCAACATATGGGGAAAGTCTGAAGTTGCAGCAAACATTCACATATGTGAGAAACTTTGGCATATAAGAGTCCCCATTAAATTCAAATATACAATGCACAAGATTAAAGTTATTCAGAGGCATTAGTGTTTGCAAGATCAGACCCTGAAATTTCTCTGTGTAGTAACAGTTACTTTTGGTTTAATCTGTTATTGCATTAGTATCTATAAAGAGCATATATAAATACAAATCAGATGGCAGCTGCAGTTTTACTGAAGAAAAACAAAAAGACTGGAGGGCTAGGGGGGAACTAAAATTTCCATGATGGCAATTTCCAACGTCACGTTTTTTGGGATTATCATCCTGCTCAAACTGCAGCTATTTTTTTCCATACACAATACACACACACACACACACACACATATATATGAGAATGAAAAAGGCTAGGAAATGAATTTGATAAAGAGGAGGACAATACTGATGGGAAAAATTGCTTTAAAATGGACAGATTGCCCTTACATAGGAGCAAGTGATAGTCTTAAGTATGGCTACCCCCCTCAGATTTCTGTGAAAAGCCTGATGTGCTCTACTTAGTACTTAAGAAAATTCACTAGGGAATAATGACCTCTAATTTATTTTGGCTACAGTGATCTTCATCTGTGCTTCTGCTAATCTCGCTCTGAAGATTTCAGGGCACTTTTTAACTAGGGACTGACTCATTCTCTAGCTGCCTAGTAGTTAATCTGCTCAGTTATTTCCCCAAATAACCATCTGCTCTACCTTGTATTTGTTTCACTCTCTGACCATCTTAGTTCTTGGTCTGTCCTGCTGACTTATTCAGCACTCTTTAAATTTCTTCTCTGGCCTTATGTCTGGTTGCTTATGTTTTGGACAGACAATAGAGGTGATACAGGCCATTATTCATGAGAAGCTTCAAGTGTAACGTGAGAAACATCTCATCTCCTGACCCCTGTTAGCATAAGAATTGCTGATAAAATTCTGGACTGAAAGAGAAGAATCTTCTGGGAAAAATATAGGCAAAAGTTTCACTTGAGAGATGTGTTTTGTAAGAAGAATCCAGATTACTTCTCTGCCTAAAGATCAGACCTAACTCCTAGTGCAGTGACTGGGAATCTAGAGAGGTAGTGCACGAGAGACCTTACATGCTTGTGAAATTTTAAAGACAAGGATATTCTTTACCACTCCTACAGCTCTGTGCGCTTTCATTTTATTTTTTTATCCAAGGATCATGAAGTGATTTGCACACTTCAGTGAATTAAGCCTCACAACACTCCTGGAAAGCGTGTAAATGTAGTTCTATTGATTCCACATCTGGATCACCTGAGTTAAAGATTGGAGATCTCCTTGGATCATGCATTTTCATGTATCATCAAGTTACCAAGTTTTAATCAGTTTCAACTGATCATAACAGAGCAACATCTGAAAGACGTTGGGGTGACACAGTGGAAAAATCACACGTACTGAAAGCATAGTCTCTGTCAAAGGATCACCAGACACTAAACTGAGAGTACATCTAATATAGAAAGCAAATTTTGGTAACTGTAGAGCATATATCTGCAATTTAGAAGCAAAGGCAGGAACCGACCCACCCTGCTGTCTGCTGATGTACCTATGGAAAACCCATAATAGACAGGTAGACAGAGAGATGCATTTGTCCCGAAGCAACAAATACCATGCCACAATATACCTACACAGCACACTGAAGGCTAAATTCTGTCAATTCACATCATCGGCTTTAGCTAGTGGAACTGCACAAACCCAAACTGAGATGGTCTATGTGCTGATTCACCATATGATAACAGACTACAGGACTTGCACATGAACCTTGCTGAAGCTCCTTAGCTGAACGCTTGTCACATCAGAGCACAAACCTTCAACCCATTTCTGTCCTCCATAAATACCTAAAGTTTGGTCATGCATCCAAACTCAATAGGGTAAGACCTGCCACAGATGTAAGGGATGCTAATGAGTCAAAGCAACTTGCAACAGATGGTCCCACTTCGTCCAACGGGAGCCCAAAGGGTTTGTCATCCAGCCGCAGAGCCACGCATGGGATTCAAAAGGCAGGTGCACTCCCAGGATAGGCTCAACGCCTCCACTGCACGATTCCAGAGATGAATTTGGGATGATTAGCTCAAATCTGAGCTAAACATAGGCCAGCAATAGAAGGGGATCACTACCCCTTTGAAGATTTTCAAAGGCGCTGGAGCACAGTTCTGACAAGCAATTTAACTGGTTAGTAGCACCAAGCTGTGAATAATAATTCACACATTTGAGAGCTTACACAAAATCGCTTCTGAAATGCACCAAGCTATACCATTAATGAAACACAAGCACTACAATTTTAATATCATATTCTACCAATACTATTTAAGTCTTACCACATTCATGAGGGGAGGTGCTACTTTCACCCTTTTACAGTTGAGTGAAGTGAGATGCAGAGGTGCGTAATTTGACCCAGGATATAAATCATGTCTGTGTCAGTTACAGACCACAATAGCTCACAGCTTTCAGGTGAATCTTCAGTGCACTAGATCTTACTGGCTTTCACCAGCGTACTTGATTCAGCACAAACTAAATCAATACAATTTTAAAGGAAAAGTATTAAATAAATCGCAAACAGCAAACCAAATGGGCAATTAATATTCCCGGATGGATTAAAGGAAAAATGTACATGTATATACTCAAACTATTCCAAAACAAAATCTAAACATACTGAGAAATGTTTATAGATGTTCAAATTGCTAATGGCATGCAAGAGGCTTATCTTTCAAATATCATAGGTCAATGAAAAGGAATATGTGAATTTCCAAATGTTCCTTGCTTGGCTGATCCATCAGTATAACTAATACACACTTAAACTCCTCAATGAACTCCCTGAAATTAAAACAACCAGATAGCACAGAAAGAGCTTGAATAACCATTATCAATGGATTTCAGATAAAAATCAAGAAATAATTTCAGAAAGATTACCCAACACAATCAAGTGAAATAGCTTTGGAAATGGGTGAGGGAAGTGTGAGCTGGCAACCAATTGCATTTTGGATGCGGAGGCAGTTCAGCAACAAATAGTCCTCCCAGATTAAAAGCTTGACAAAGTTGGTCCAAGCTACGCTCCTCACCAATAGATGAGGAAAAAACCTTCAGTAAACTAACAACTTTCTACTTACCAATAGCGTTCACGATAGAGTGGATGTTTGCTCAGAGACAGAGTTTGGGTAGAGGCTGCACATTTTCTCTCCTAGTTTTGGGAAATCAGGAGTGGCTACTTAGTGATCTGCACTACCTCCCTACCCACACATCACACACATGCAGGGCAGGACACACTCCTCTCCTCAACCCATAACATGTCCCTAACAAATGACAGCACCAGAGGCAGGACTGCTGGGCATCTCTGTGCTGAGTCGGGCTAACAGGAGCTCAGAGTGCCTGTACCACTGTGTTGCCTGCACAACCAGCACAGCCCACGGCACAGCAGCAGCACTCCCGACAAAGGATGTTTTGACATACATGTTGAGTTTGGCAAGCTGACTACCTCTGCGTTGAAGCTTAAGGGAGAAAACAGAAAAAGCCTGGAATGCTTATGTAGGTTTACAAGTCATCAGCAGTTTAAAGGAATTTAGGGTCCTGAAGATAGTCCTAGGAACCTCATTGAATCTTCTGCAACACTGAAACACTAAATTCCTGTTGATTTGAACAGACACTGTCATCTAGTCTTTCCTTTGTTGTCTGTTTTTATCTCATTTTCAACCTATTCTTGTTATTATCAACTGAATACCTTTCAAATTCTGGCCCTTAAGCACTATTTTTGTTTAAAATAGGACTTGGAAGTCCAAGTCATTTACATGGTCTTGTAAATGCTACCCTTCTCTCAGCAAAGGACAAGGAGACTCCTAGAAGACCATAGTATGGAAAAGAAACTCACAGTGTGGGAGAAACGCCATCAAGGAATTAACGTGTTGTCTGCAGGACAACACTTTACAGATTTCATGTGTGGAAATGCAGAAACACTTTCACTTTCCTTTACAAATGGTTTTGTTATTTTAATTTTAGTGTCATTCAGAGGTTCCAACTGAAATTAGGGTGCCTCAACACTACTGACACACTCCTGCCACTCTACAATCCAGGTCCTCAAGAAAAATATCAAACATTACTCAATTCACCACTAAAACATGCAATTTGGGAGCACTGGAAGAGCAGTCTCACTAATTAGTTCGAGGGAGGGCATTTCAAAACAAGGCAATTGAAAGCATGGGTCAAGGCTAGCACTGAATTTGCACACATGAAGTTTGAAAGGAAAAATGCTTCTTTCTGGGCGTCTCTTCCTGTTAATCTTGTTTCGGCGCTGGCTGGCCCAGCTGCTTCTTGCACTCTCTCCTGGGTGGAACCCTGCAGTTCTTTGATTTCCTTTCATATTTGCAGCTATGTCATTTCTGGCTGACCCTTCCCAAACCTCGGATGTTTTCCTCTTGGAGCTGCAGGAGCATTATGTATGCTTATCAAGAGACCAGCCTGGAGCTGGTCTAGTCTTAAGGCTTTGACCGTCTTCAGCAACGTTTGACAATTCTGAGAGGTTGGGGAAACCAGAAGGAAAGATGGGAGCCATTTTCCCCATAATTTTAGCCTTTCTTTTGCTTTTTCCCCACATGTACCCGTAAAGATAATACCACATATTTCTTCTGGCTCTAGAGTCATTACTGTCTTGGATAATGGGACAGTTCCTCACAAACGTCAGTTACTGGAAATCATGTACAAAATTGTCCTGTCCCCACTTCCTGCTTTTCTATCCCCCTCCATACAGGCAATCTCTTCTAAAAAGAGCACAAATGACTATCATTAAAGTTGAAGCTTGTGGGTTGTGAAGTTTTGGCTGCTTTAAAAATCAGACAGACCAAGTCAGGTCAGACCAGCTTAAACTACAGAATCACAGGAGACAGCCAGGCCACCATGAGCTTTCACAGAGAGAAGCCCAAGCAACACATCTGCACTACAGTTTGAAACCTCGGGGTTTCATTTGGAGTTGTTCAGAGCTAGACTATACGGTTTAGCCTCTTCTCCTACATGAAATTTGACTACCATATGGGTGTCGCATCTGGGGGTTAATGGGAGCTATCAAGATACGTTTCAGTACTCACAAGAAACCCCTGATAATTAGAATTCCCACAGGACATTTCTCATTCTTCCTGATTCCCTGTGCATCAGAAGTACCATCTTATCAGCTGCTCCTGAAGCATCGCAGCAACCCACTCTGCTTGTGCCTGTGCAGGACTGGTCAACAGTACCACACAAAAACCTCGACTGGAAACACTACGCACACCTGAAGACAGATCACACACAGAACCTAGAAATGCCACCCATAAAAGCCTAGAACACCCTCATGTCATAAAAACGAAAGTTAAATGCTCTTTGTTAATGTTACTATAGCTTACTCATTTAAACATGGCATCATCCATATTACACTCAGAAGCCCACCAATACAATGCAAAACCACCATTTTAGGTGTTTGCTTCTTTGACACGGTTGGATAATTATAAATTAGTCCTAAACACCTTGGATCTTCTAAGGAGAAATATTTCCATGAACAAATGAAGAAAACAGACTCCCAGGGCCCCTCATAAATTCTGGCACAGAAATGCATGTGCTTCATTTGAGTACACTTCAGAACAATATTTCCTGAGGCATTTCTGAATGGTATTGATATACATGCAAAAGATTATGTCTGCAGCCATGCAAAAGGACTGGACAACAAAGGTGAAAGAACAATGCATCGAGAAACAAATGTAGACCTTTTTTCTTCAAGTTAATTAAAAGAAACTAGGTCTGATTCCCTTTGTTTGACACCAGTAGGATACCATTCACCGCTCAGGAGTTAATCCTGATTTACTGCAGCAAATCAGAGCGATACACACTCAGCATATGAGCCATTCTATGTTGCAATCAGACAGAGACTTCAGCACAATGCTCCATACATCTGCAACAAACTCGGATCAAATTTTACTAATCACCTACCTCTTTTCAATCCATTATGTTGACCATTAAGATAATCATATGAATTTGTAAGTCTGAGATGGGGGAGCCATGTGAGCCTCCATGGTTGTGTTTCTATGGAAACAATTCCCCTGGCATCTTCGGTTCACATTCGGTATTCCTGTCTGACTGTTCGTCTCATTCATACACTAAAAATCCCCATTTTCCAAACACTCATTCCAGGAGGGCTATGTTTTCTTGTTTTTTCTATTCATCCATTGAGCTGGATATCACAAGGATGATGAGGTATCTGGCAGGTCACTGTGCCCCACTCCTGACCCAGAGAAATCAGGATGAAGGCAACAGGGCAGCACAGTCTGCACGGGCCCTTTTAGCATTTTTGCTTTTTTGGTGTAACTGGCAAGACTGAAAATTAGTTCTAATTACGTTTTAGAGGTTTGGCCACTTTCATCCCTCAGTGAAGATCACACAGGAGTTACAAAGGAAAATGATATTCGTAGCAACTTCCATCCAGAAGCTACCGTACTCCCATCTCCTTCCTCTGCTCTCTGTCAGCTTCACCCATCTCATAAAAGCGACCTCTTATGTGAAAGGTGGCAGCTTCTGAACCCCATGCGCAGCCAAGCCCCACCGCACTTCAGCCCTGGGACAGGATAACTCTCTACCCAGCTGGAACAAGGAGCATGCAAGGGAGCCAGAAATTAACTTCTCGGTTAAAATTTGGCCATAATGTTTCAATTAACACTCCATCCTTATGAAAGTACCACATCCCAAGCAACAGGGCCTCCATCACTTCCCTTCTGAGACTATTTCGCAGTACAATGGGCTTCACACTTAATTTTCCTAAGAGTCAGCCCACATTTTTAATTGCTCAGTCTCACTGTAATTCAATCCCCGTGGACCATCGGGAACAATTCGTTCCTTGTGTCTGCAGAGTGGCCACCATCTTGAGCAACTCAGCAAGGACGGAACTAAGGGTTTCTACGGATGAAAACATGAGCTGCTATACCCTACTCCAACTAGCTACACTCACTAATTGGGGTATTTATAGACTGTTCCTCTGTGGAAATGTTGCACAGAAGGAGGCATGTCATAGACATTCAGTAGTGGATTACACCTGCAGCTTCTCAGTACCTCTCACGGCAATGTCACTCCGTTTTCTGGGACTATGTTAGACTTTTCATGACTGGCTTAAAAGCTCTCTGTACTTCCGCAAGATCAGGTGAAGAAAAAGGTAAGAGAAGTGTCAAGTCCATCCTTTTGCCAATATTCAGCTGAAGCATTAAATAAAATTTTTAAATTTTTTCTGGTACTGGCTCAGCTCGTTAGCACTCTTGCTCAAAACAGGCATCAGCAAAGGCAGAGGCCCTACAGAAGAAGATATCTGAGTATCTTCTGCATTTAACCACTCTGTGTTCTGGATATACCAGGAATTAACTTGCAAGAGTTAAAATACCAGTTGCCTCCCTAAACTACGGCTTCCACTCCTGCTGTTGCCCATTTTAAAAAAGCACAAGGGCCACATTTTCAGACAGTATAATTTGGCACAGATCCCTTAGCTCCATTGTTTTCACTGGAGCTGTGGTAAGTTACACCAGATGAGGATATTGCTCTGAAAAGATTTTGCTTTAAAACAAACACACAAACAAAAACAGGTTTAGACAAGACCAGGGATTTTGAAGTTGCATTCCTGTCTCCAGAAATTTCCAATGACTTGCAGTAGTCTTTGTTTCACCAAGCCACAAATTTGTAACATCTTTAATCTTTCCATGTAAGTCAGTTCCTCTACTCCCTTAATCGTTTTTGTTGCTGTTCTCTGAATTCTGTCCAATTTACCACACAGTACAGACTACATTACATCTGAAAGGCCAGAAGTATGGTGTACAGAAGCTCATTTTCAAATTCTATGACCTCAATTCTTGGGAGGATTTCAGAGACCAGACACCAGGCTATAAATGAGGAATGTGTGCCCGTATAGCTGGGTAATTTAAATGCATTTTCTGTGAATAAATCTACTCGGTACTTTCTTGATCTGTACAATCTTCTGCCATAGGGGCCTAACATAAAAATACTTCAAAGGCTCTAACAAATTCCCTCAAGATGTGATCTTCAGCATTTCAAAAGCTGAAAGACATAGACAAGGTTTAAAGTGATCATGATATATTTTCAAGGTAACACTCTTCAGCAACTCCTGTTCACCCATTTCTTGAAAGTGAAATTATTTCAGCTCTCTCTATATATATCTTTTTAACTTATTGACTATCTTACGAGCAATGCAAAGATGAAGTGAATTTGACTTTTGGTTAGGGTTTACTATACCTCATTATCTTTAAATGAAGCACAGCAATGCTTCCTTCCTTCAAACACCTACTAGACAGTTCCAAATGGAAATCCTCTAGCCACAAACCCTCACCACTTCCCTTGACTCTTGCAGCACTAAGAAAGTTTAGATTTGGATTCAAATTTCAGCCCAAATCCTCTCTCCCCATGTTGAGCTGAAACAAGACCTTGCACAGTAACAGTTGTGAAAGATTATTTTTGTGTTATACCTCAGCCCCATCTCTGATATTATACAGTTCGAGCTTTAAGCCAAAAGTTATTTTGAAACTGATGCTCTTGGCTGAAACCAAGATTCCTCATCTCTTCCAAACAGTTTCATAACAAAGTCTCCTAGACTGCAGCATATTTAATGAGAATGCAGATGATCAATTGCAGCCCGCCTTGCACGGTTAACTCAATCAACAAACTACTAATGACTCCAGCATGTTACAGCTTTTTTGGCTAATGAGAAACGTATTGACCAGATTTTTCCCGTTCTCCCAGGATCAAACACCAATATGGAATGAGTTCTGGTACAACTGTAACATTACCCTGCAAGCAAAACGCTGACCAGCAATAGCAGGACACAGCCTGAGTGTCATCAGGGAGCAAAAGATCTCCCAGACTTCGGGACAGCCTTTCCGAACCCTTCCATAGCACGTGTCTGTCTGGTGAAACCAAAGCCCTGAGAAACACAGAGCTGCAGCGCGAGCACAAAGCTTCCACCTTGGTGCACAGCGTTTTGAGACAGAAAAGCCTTTTGTTCCCGGCATGCTGGCCGCGCTGCCGCCTGTCCCATGACTCCGACTCCCCCTCCTCACCGCGTTCTGCTGCCATTGTGCCGCAGGATAATTTGTAGCAGGTGAGAAGTAAATATGCTCTGTTTCCTCTTTCTTTCACTTTTGTGCTGCCTGTTGCTGCAATTTACCCTCACCTCCACCTCCATTTCCCTCCTCCTTCAAATAGAAGTCAATTGACCGTTTTCTGTACGGAAATCTAACAGCTGACCATGCTTTAAGTGACGAGCAGTATTTATTGCAGAGCCTGAGGACTGAGATGGGAAACACTTTGTCAGGTGTTATCTTGCCTGTTACCAACCACTGTTAAAAAAAGATCTGCTCCCATGGAAAGCAATGGAAAGAATTCCAGTGACTTCAGTCATCTTTGGACTAGGGCTTTGTTTCCTTACAAAATAACCCTCAGTTTCCGGTATGGTCTGATTTCTAAAATGACCGATTTCTAAAACAAACTTCCCACTCTGTACCCTGGATAAAACGCTGCAGTCTGACCGATCTAGTTCCATTTCTGTCTACACTGTCATTTCACTGGGTGACAAGTCACTTCCTTTCCCCAGCCCTTCATTTCCCTCTATCAAACAGGGATAACACAGAATGCTTTGTCCTCTAGGAAATAAAAAATGCTACAGGGGGGAAAAAAAAAAAAAACACCCACAACCAAAAATCCAGGTGTTATTTTGCTTTTGATCAGCACCACCTGAGAGCCGTGCACTCTGCCTTCCCTGGCTGCCACAAAACCAAAGCATAAAGTGAAAAGCACAGGGTAAAAAGGGGAGACAGTAGGAGTAATTAGGACTTATGAATCAACTGGAAAGTGTCAATTCTCCAAAGCTTCTTTTCAGACTAAGCTAATTTGCTAGTATCATTTTGAACAAAAATCATGGAGAATGCACACAGTTCATCAATAGGGATTGTGTTCCTTCCTCTTTAAGAGGTGCTCCTACGCAGTTCTCTCCACTTTAAAAGGCTTAAATATTAAATATCATTCAGCCAAGTCATAGTGGGGGTCCACGCTTGACTTCATTCCTCTCTTAACAATGTCCTCAGGCCAGCCGCCAGGAATCCAGATACTTAATAACTTCCCTGGGCTGAGAACTCTTCACCTCAGGCATGCTCTCCTCTTATCTACAGTGGGAAATGTTCCCATTCATTTCATGGTCCGCTCTGACCACAGCACTCCTTGCTTCACTGACTTTCTTCTGCATTATTCTTCAGGTTCAAACTTCCCAGCCTCACCTGCAGGTCCACACACACCCTTATTCTGGTAGCTTCCTACTCCCTCTTAACTAGCCTTAGCTTTCACCCTACCATATCAAAACCCTTTGATGCCTTCTCCTACCCCTACTTCCATGTCTTCTGTACCACCATCCTCTCCCTTGCAAAAGCTGATCCACGGAGCTCTATGACTCTGCTATGGTGACCAGTTCTGATAAAGGATCTTTTACTCAGCCTTGCACTTCTAACGGTGAAGGGCGTGGTTTCATAGCCATATTTCTAACAGTATGCCACCCTCTTCTCATCCACATTCAGCTTTGCAAGAGTAATTCCAGTGACCTTTGAGCAGAAGCTGGAGCTCCACATTCACAGGCAGGTTTCTACTCTTCCTTGCTCTTCCATTAGAGCATGCTGGGAGGTCCTGCACAAACACTGATCATGTTTCTCTCCTGTAACCACTTCACACTCTTTTCCATCCTCCTTTTTTTTTCCGAAGGACACAAGGCAGCTAGCTACAAATGGCCACTGGAAATGTGCTTTCACAGATTTACTCAGTTTTAATCTCCTTCTTCTCCTTGCCCTGAACAAAAAATTTATGAAGAAAAATTCAGAATTGTGTCCAAAACTGCGTGATTTAAGCCCATTCTTATCCACTGCTAGCAGATAGGAGCCATTCCCTACCAGCATGGTTTAACACATGTCCAAGTCACTCTAGGCTTTATTCTCCTGGGCATCAAGAAGCCAGTTCTTGAAACCTATGACTGGCAACTGCTGGGTGTGGCTGCAGTCTGAAGTAAATTAAAGTTACGGTAAAAATAACTTTGCCACTGCTCTTGGTTTTCTTTTGGAAATAGAACATGGCACTAGCACAGCTAGTTTTTTTACTACAGGACTCCTTCCTCAGATTCCTTTTAAGTTCATTAAGTTGCAGCTTCAGGAAGAAAATGGTGGCATTTGATTTATTAGTACAGGGGAAGAAAGTTGAAGTAAGCAATAAATCTAGTAACAGCGGTGTTACTCCGGCTCACTGCAAGCCAGTCCCAAGGAGCACCCAGATTCCAGTCCAAGATTAGCACGCATATCTGATGCCTGGGGCAAGGCCTCCCCTTGCTCTGTGCCTCAGTTTCCCTGCTCGGAATAAGATGATGCTAACTGTAAAGCTGAATTCCATTCTATTTGGCAGAGACATAAAAATATAAAATCATGTACTCACAAGCAAATCCATGGAGACAGTGTTATCCGGCAACATACTTCTATATAAAGTATGTCTCTAGGATACATACAAAAGAACCAGCACGAAGGCATTAGGATAGTCCTACAGTTACAACAGTCTTAGTCCTCAAGGCACTTCGTTCTGTTACCAACTGCCACAGACCCTGTGTTAGTCTGGTCAAATCATCAAATCTTTCCCCATCTGTACAACAGAAAAACAATCTATCTTTCCTTGTTTTCTTCTTTCTCTCAGGGCTACTGGCATTACAGTCTCTTAGGGCCAGAAAGTGACTCCTGGATATGCTTGCAAAACTGACCTGACAGACCCCAAATTCAGCTGCTGCACTACCAATATAAATAACAGGCCACCGATACATGTGATATTAGATAGATCCAGACTTACAGGCAGAAAAGAAAGAAACGGCTTACCTAGAATGGATTGTCTGTGACTTCTGAAACAAATATTAGAAAATTAATTAATTTTCTGCCTGTTTTTTTGTCTTCAGAGAGTGGAGAGGAATCACTAGAAGGTTCTCTGGACAAATCAATGAAACTAACACCCAACAAATGACCTTTCTTCAGTGTCTTATAAGTACCTGTCAACTTCAGGAGTGCCACTACAATTGAATGGAGAGATTTAAAGCCAGACTATTCATTAGAGAGCAAACTATTATTCTCGAGACGTAAATGAATTGGCTAGTAGCCAGCCTTCCTTACTGTTTAGGTACCACTAGTAAAATGGAAAGTGGCTGCTATTTGGTTTGTATAAAAGCAGAGGAGAAAAAGAGTCTTTTAAGAGGAACGAGGACCAGGCTGTTCAACTGATGATGGTCTGACACCCTCACAAGATGGCATGAAGGGTAAGCAGATACACAGCATAATCAGAGAACCACAAAAACAAGCAGAAGTCTGTAAACACCAGAGATAGCCTCTATTTTATAGCATCACTAACAATCAACCCACTAAGCGCACTATAAGGAATGCATTCATAAAATAAAGAGGCTGGGAGGGTGTCTCAATAACTCCAATTTTCTTTTATACAGTAGATACTACTGACTTGCCATATGCCATTCTGAATTAAAAGCCAAATTATTATCTTCTCTGATATAGCTCACATTTGCATTAAATGCTAACATTTCAAAGCAGGACTTAGAAACCTCACCATTAATCATCAGTTTTGTTTCTAGTGCTATGTCACCCTTATCTCCCTAGAGCCCTTTTCTCAGGATAACCTTCTTCCAAAGTTCCCCTTCTAAAACCATTATTTATGATGACTACGACAAAAGTAGTCGTACATGAGCTCTGTTATACAACATCGCACGCCTTCGTACGGTACAACCAGGAAGTGCACCTCAGCTAGCAACAAGCAAGCCTGCCTCTGAACAAGAAGAGCACAGCTGTGTTGGTTCTTCATCACTCTCAAGTTAAGTAATGCTGTTAGTACACCCACACAATATTGAAATAGAGCTATTATTATTATATTACTACACGAGAAACAACCTACAGGAGCATCAGAATTAAAAGTCTACTCTGCAGAACAGACAGAAAAATTTGGACAGCAAGAGTAAGTAGCCTCACACCACACCTTTTTCCAGTTCCCCATCCATACTTTACCCCTTCCTCATGGTTAGAGCAGCTAGAAACCCTTGAGACAGCAATACTGAATTTTGCTCACCCTGGTGAGGAACCCTAAGTTATTCAACACCACGACTACAAACACCTGTTAAAATATGTCCAAGATGTTCTTGCTACTACACATACAAGTATCTCAATTTGCATCAAAACTTAAATACAGAGAGTTGCCTACCTTTCCATGCCCCATTTCTACACCAGTGACACACAAACTGCTGTTAAAGCAGCTTGATGTTTCTGCTGCCTGCCTCCTCTCCCCGACACTGCAAGATTTTGCAGATCACAAAGCAAATAGCACTTTCCATGCTCTGTTACTAATGCCTTTGAGACATGTGTGCTTCAAGTCCTGCCCTCCATATTTAAAGTAGAACACTTTCCTGTGTTTGGGTTGTGCTATCTCAGCATAGGTGTTTTTCAGTTCAGTTGGCTGGTGAATATGCACTTATGTTAATACGGTCTCTGACAGATGCCATCTTCCCCTTTGTTTTCCAGGAGGTTTCTGCTACATTCCTACCACTCTTATTTATTCATCAGTCCGTTTGAAACTTACTGATCTCCAGCACTTTAGCGGAAGCTAGTGGTTACTTGTGGTTTTCAAAAAGGAAGGGTGCATTTCAGATGACACACAGTAAAACAGTCTGACCATGTGTAAAAATAAGATTATACGGCACAGCCCATGGTTACAAGTAGTCCAGCTTTGGCACAGATAAGGCAGTCCGATGAGGCTTAGGATGCAAATTGAGCACTTTTTCTTCAAAAACCACCCTGCTGCTGAAGGCACAAAAGGCAGAGTTTTAGGATAAGCTTTATGGTGCAATTTGTTTCCACCAAACTCTGCTTATGATGATTTAGCTGAGTTGGATCCAGAATCTGTTACAGTAAAACAGGTCAAAGTGGATATGGAAAAAGATATTTCCATTCTTCAAAGGCAGAAAAAACAAAATTTTTCATCTTTTCTGACTGGATACAGTTAAAGAAGATTACAGCTGGTATGATTGCTTTCGGCAGCCTCGCGTTTGACCTATAATTCTGTAAAAATATAACTAACCCTTCAGTTATTGGCTGTCAAGAATTTTCCCCTACACGATTTTTGTTCTGGAAAATGTGCCATATTATGGATGTGCATATGAAGACTCCTTGGCCTATTTCATGACCAGAGAGAACAGATTAAAATAAATAGAATATAACTACAGTTCAAAATTATGTCTAGTCATCTTAACTACCCAAGAGAACACACCTTCAAAGCAAACATGGTAAGGAAAGGACAAAAAAGGAAAGATCATGTCTCATCCTTGTCTCCAAACAGCTCAGAGTGCACTTCAGCGGCCTGTTTGTCAAAAGATGCTAAACAGCAGCCACTCTGAAAGACTGCAACACATATTCACCACTTCCAAAAATGAATCCATATTGTAGGAACACAAATGGGGAGGCAGAAAATCAATCTGCCTGATCTGTTGTCCAACAGGACACAGCACCTCTTCTTGAGCTACCGCAACATGATGCACAACAGCACCACATTACAGAGATGCCTTCTTTACACGTGGATTTTGAAGCGGAGGGAAACATTTGTGCAGCCGCTCAACCTCGTGTGAACGTGTTGACAAAGCTCAGAGGAAACAGCTATCCCGCATAGACATCTTCTGCTCCCACCGTAACAAAGACGGAAAAAATGCAGCCTCTGAAAGCTGTTTCCAAATACTGCTGCTTTGTGTAACTGTAGCAGCTTTCAGAGAAGTATCACAGAAAGGTAAATTAACTCTCTCACAACTGTGATAGAGGTAAGAATATATAAAGTTCAACATCAACCTTACATATCGCACCAGATGCAGCCTGTGCCTTAGGGAGTCCCTAAAGTACAGATTGCTAAGGGCTGGGAGGATATATAAACCCCACTTTTACAGAGTCTTTTGCTAAGCACGTGCCACTCGCCACTGCCAAATGACGGAGTACAAGGCAAGGACCTAGTGTAATAATCCTTACCTTATTGCTGCCGTCACCACCACAATACAGGTCAGCTGCACATTGGATCCTATTATGCCACAAACAGCAAATACAGATAGCTCTACTGAAAGCGAAGTGAAGCACTCCCAGCATCTGACCTGTACCAGGTCCCACACCAGTCCAGGGAGAGGGATCCCTGCTTTCTCCATCACCAGGGAAAAATCCCCCACTTTCCTCAAAAGGCATTTGTTCACATGCAGAACAACCTCAGCTTGGCCAGCTCAGCAGAGCTGACGGGAGCTCAAGACCACATGGTAGACACAAGGACTGACTTGTGATTTTTGGTGGTGTGTTGTTGATGACAAAGATCTTGGCAAATGATGGAAAAGCAAGGTTAATGCAGCTAAGCACAGAATAGGTCCTATGAAACTCCTTACTTGCCACTTTAAGTTTAACTTTCTCTGTTTACTTTTTAATTTAATGTATTCTTTTGATCTCTCTTTCTTTCCTTTCTCTTGTCTCCCTGAGTTTGCTGACACAGTAGAAGCATGACAAGCTCAGACAAGCTAACCTACTTTTTTCTTTTTCTCTTGTACATGTTAACGCTCCCACTCTTCTACCTAGCATATGAAAGCATATTGCAAGTATCATTATAATGATACTTCCAATCCCCCTGTGAAGTAATTCCCCCAACTGACAGGTGAAGAAACTGAGACACACAGAGCTCTTAAATTACTTGCCCCTCAAGCTTACAGAGGAAGCCAGTGACACAAGTGGAAATTAAACCCACAGACTTCTGTTTTTCTTGGCCCCAATCTATATAAAATTATTATACCTCCACCCATCACGGGTCTGTCAAAAAAATACCTCCATTTCTAAATACAGTAGTAATAGCAAAGCTTTAGATATCCATTACACAGACGTACACACTTCTATGATTTAACTGCAGCCAAGGAACATTCATCACCATGTCCTGTGTGCCTTCAGCCTGTACTGCCACCGGGTCAGGTTCAAGGGGTCCATGCTGCCTCTGAAGTTCAAGGTATGTGTTCATGGGACAGGGCTACAGCTTACCTGCTTTCTGTAGCCCAAAGCCTGTAACTGCATGGAACAGAGTTTGTTTACACACTAAGCTATGTAACGTGCTCCATTTTTTTAGTTTTAGCCTGAGCTTCCAAATGCTTTGGACTCAGTTCCCTGTGTGTGCTCACGTTTGGGAGTTTCAGCTGGACTGGGGCAGGTTCAAACCCATGCCTAACTGAATTTCATCATAACCATGGATATCACTCAGCTGAGCTGTTTTTCCTCTACATATGGAACAATTCAGTGCTAAGCCATGAGCTCGATTTTACAGAGATTAGATTTCCAGTTATGACAGTGACTAGAATTCAATATCCATCACTCCCTTCAGGGTACTGAATAAACTTCAGCATTTACAAACTCGAACTTTCAAAAGCAAGTACACCTCTAAAATTACTTGAATTCAGATATTGACACCTTTGGGGTTGATATTCTCAAAGATGTTCTCTGCAACCAACCATGACTTTTTTAGTTTTTGAAAGATGAAATTAACACATTATCTTGAAGCTCAGTCTTAAAGGCATAAAATCCAAGTTTTACAAGAAGTAAATGATAAAATCAAAAGTGGACTTTGGACAAAGCATATAACATCTACACCAGAGCACTCAAAAAAATTCAACTATATTAATTTTTGAGCTCAGTTAGTTGAGCATCATTTAAATCCCTGTATAGACTTTTTACTTCACAGTCAAAGTGGCTTTAATTAGGTTTCACTAAATTTACTTCGGAAGCGAATCAAGTTTAAACGAAAAGAAAGAACTTTCACCATGAACAAGAGTGACCACAAAGAGGTTCAGAGCAGTTTAACTAATGCATTTTACGTACGCATCATTAGTTTAATATGAATTAACTTCTGACTATTCCAGTGTAGACAAGCCCACAGTTCTTTACATCTAAATGTGTAATAATACTCCCTTTGTCTTGTCAGTTTGAATGGTAAGCTCTCTGGTGCAATTATACTGAACATACAAGATACACTACACTTAGGCCAGCATCGCTTGGGATTCAGCGCATACAGCTCCTGCATGTAGGCAGTAAGTAGCCTCTTTGGACGACCCTTGTGAGTCAAGTTACTCGCACACGTACCTGCAGCACTAGATACAATGCACAAAAACCTTAACCCATCTAGCATCACAAGCAACACATTCTCACAGATGCACTACTTACACCCAAAAGCTTCATCCGCAGCCTCTTACACCAAAACACCAAGGCAGATCTGCGCGTGTGTGTTTCAGGTCTAATGTTTAATTATCTTGAACAGAGTGATATCCATACCACTCTAGAAAGAAATCGATTCTCCCTTTGCTCTGAGCTATAAACGCATGTATTCCATAATCAGCCTAACAGAACAGACATATGGGATTGTACATCTGGGAAGCATATGAGAGGCCTTCTCATATATAAAATTATTTTGCAAAGCATCTCTCTCAGACCCAGCTTTAGGTATTTCTCCTTCATTTGCATTCTGGAAAATTTTAATGATGTTTTTTGTTTATGAGATTTTAAATAATATCCACCCAGTTGCATCACTAGGATGCTTTTCACTCCTAAAAACTCCCACCACACCTTATACATCGTATCTGCAGTATTTCTTTGACATGCTAGTAGTCTTTGCTTCTGCCATTAACACTGGGACTCATTTCTCCCATCACTGACATGAGGTTGCCTCTGGGGTTAAACTGGGCACACAAATACATTTCTAGGACAGACAGAAAAGGATGAAAAAAATCACAAGACTTCTACAACAGCAAGCAGGCATGACATAAACGTGGACTACATTGAGACATGTTTTCAGTGCTGATGGCTCTGAGGTGCTTCTAAAACCAAAGGAGGAGAATTCCTACTGCAAAGCAGCTCTTCAGGAAGGCACTGCCACCACCAATGACTCTGAGAAGACAGAGAGCACATTCCTACAGAAAACTCACAGCAGCATCAGAGCTGCAACACAGCCTAGTGACAGACTCCAAAATGATGGTGGCCCATCGCAGGCTCATAGCGAACCAAAAAATCTAGTCACCTTCCCACCTAAGATCTGATCTTCCCTTCCTCACTCCACCGGCAACAAAACCATGTGGATCACACACCCTGGGCAATCCTTCATCTGCAAACTGGCAATAATAACACTTCACTTTTGCCGCTTCCTGACTGACAGTACATACAGCAGTAAACACAATGAGGAGCTAAACTCAAATGAAGGTATTGAGCATTTTAATTATTATGTTTTTCTTTTTTAATTTCCAAACCTGTCCAGTGGCTGCCATCCCACACGGCAGGGAGAAAACACAAATTAAATGAAGGGGCATAATGATGCTGAGATGAAACTGAGCCCCAGAAGAAGCCAAACTTGTCCACAGCAGAAACCCTCATCCTACCCCACAACACCCTCTGCAGCAAAAACTGAAGACCTCTGCCAAGACATGAGTTTCACGGAGGGACAGGCACACAACATAACCAAGTTGCACACATTGATTTATACCTGAAGGACAAAAGCATTTTGATGGTGGTGACACAAGAGTGGAAGAAACATTGAAATCTTAAGGTTTTCCCCCAAACTGTAAACTACCCAATATTTTCATATTTCAATTAAAAAAGCAACCCTCATGGAAAAAAATGGGGAAATAAGATTTTGGGCAACTCTTCTCCAGTGATTTGCTAAAAAAAAAAAAAAAAAAAAAAACAACCCCATGAGGTGGGTTCTAGCCAGAATTAGTCTATGAATCTGTTATTAGTGAGAGATGAATCAGAGCCCAAGGCACTGTGCACACAAGGGTTGCTGCTACCATGTGTCTGTTAAGCATTGGTGTTTCTCCCTCTCTCTTTCAGGCTTTCCTTGGAGGCCCAAGAAATCATTTACAGGAGCACAGGGTCTTTTCTGAGCTGGAACTGCCTTTCTTTTCCTCCCTCCCTCTGTTTTAGGAGAGTGGCAATGCCATGAAAAGACCGGATCTTGTTTTACTTTATTGCTATTAGGGGCAAAGTAAAAAGAGTGAGACCTATAAACACAAAGATGCCAAGATACAAGGAGACTACATGGTTGAATGCCCAGCCCTGGCTGCTTTGATCCGTAAGTAATAACCAATACATTGGCGGAGGTCATATATATACATTTGCCACAGCAAAAAGTGGAGGTGTGGAAAGATACACTTCATACCAACAGACCATTTAATTTCCTATGGCACAGCATCCCTTTGCCCCTTGCATAAATTATAAACCTTCTTTTTATTCACATTTATCCTCTGAATTGGTATCTCCTGTTCCATTTTTCCTCTCTACAGCAGTAGGTGCTACAGAAATGCTTCTGAGTGATTTGATGTAGTAAATGTTTGGGGGAAGAAAAATAAGCACTTATGGCTATGCGACATGGACACACTTGGAACCCAAATCACATGGCAAGTAACAAGACTTAACTATAAACTCTGAATTCAGGCCAGACCGGTTGAAGTTTCACTAAATTCAGTTATCCCAGGCTCATTTAGTGCTTTCTGCAGCAGCAGCTCCCAGCAAATCACCTGGAAATCTCTTACACTTCAGCTCCAGAGCACTCTGCATTCCTCTGACGCTTGACCTTCCCAGCTGGCCTCACTGCCCTGACCCACAGCAGTAACCCCAGCCCAGGTACTCCTGGGTCAACCATTCCAAAGCATGAACCCTAAATTTCTAAGGAAGGCAGTAACTTTGTTTTATGTGAAGCTTGTGTTTCGATATAGCTCCTTAAAGTTGCCTCTGCTCTGCTGGAGAACTCGATGAACTCAAACCTGAACACCAAACTTTGGTCTGAATTGCAAAGTCCAGCCAGTCCAGGAAATCATTCAATATCATCATCATCATCATCATATTGGAGATCCAGGGTCCACTACTTTGTGCCAAGCAAGGTGAGAGGAGGGGGTCCATAAAACACCACACAATCTATCCCAGTGCTTGCATGTGTCCCGAGGACATGGTACCAGTCCAACAATGTTTTCCAATAAAGTTCTCCGCAAGCCACTGCAGCACACGATGCTCAGCCTCTCTGTGGGGAAACTTGGAAGCAACATGTTACTATGCTATTGGTGAACTGATGGGGCAGGAGGGAAAGACTTCAGCTACATGAGCAGGTCATGAGAGCAAAATGCACTTATTTCGACAGAATAATGAAAGGGATCAGATGCTTAGCTCAGTATTTGTGAACTTTAAACTTTCATGCTTACACATCACTTAAGTTTCGCACTACTGTCCATAAAAACTGAACTGTAAAGAACATGCAATACAATATCAAACCAAATCAAATAAAATCACCATCACACCCCCCACCACTATGGTCCAAAATGAGTTTTCACCAGAAAAACAAAGTCTTTGTCCATCCACATTGCATAACACAAATTTCAATAGATTAAAGCAACAGTGCTCAGATCCAAGACATTTCTAGGCCATCAAGGTGAGACTTTTCATTCAGGCTCGTAAACTAGGATGTCATTGTAAACGGTTTAGAAGCCTAGCAAAATTTTAATATACATGCCAGTATGTGTGACCAAAGGGATTACCCCAGAATGGCTCACCTGATTAGTTATACAAATGCCTGCCTTTTTTTTTCCTCTTTTAATCCAAGACCATGCAGAATGCCAAATGGGAGAATGGAGCGGGGTATGTACTGGAATGTCTGAAGGCTACAGACTTGGGATTTATATTCCATGTTGAATTCATTGTTCTCTCTCCTACCCCCTCTGCCCTCTAAAAAATGCTGCAGCCATGACAGAAATAAATTAGCCTGAGGTACAGGTCACACCTTCAAGGGCAGTAAGCATTCTGGGTAAAATCAATAGAGAAGATGGGAGTCTCTAACAGCTGAAGCAGAAAGAATGACGCATTGATAGCTTTACATATACCCAAACAAAGGCACTTTGGAGAAACCCTAGTCCCTGCTGCCTGGTGAACACAAAGCTCATTTTTTCAACCACCTGAACCCCAACAGCACACAGAGGCAATTCAGAAAGGCACGCATTTCTTTCAATAATTTGCATATCGATGCAGAAAACAATGCTTGTTTGCATCTCTGCCCGGGAAGGAGATCTAGATGCTGAATTCTGGCCCAGATTGCAACTCCCACAAACTTTTACAGAGACCAGAATCTGTACTAAACGTCAGCTTAAATTTTGCAACACTCTCCAGCCTCTCAAGGGGCAGAAACTGAAGCCTCAAACAAAAAAATCGCCTGAACATTGGTGAACAGAGAAATGAGTCCACAAGGCAACAACAGACACTAATACCATGTGCTGCATTCATTATTTTCACTTGTGATTTTTAAGCAATGGATAATATATTCAAAATCACTTACATCCATTGAGAACCTTAAACTCAGGCTTCAGTATCTAGTTCCTCTGAAACGAGGTGATAAAAAATTTATAAGGATATGGGATATATGAAGATTCATGCAGAAGCCTAGTGGTTTTTACTAACGCCCCTATGGTGAGTTAAGTATTAACTTTCAGAGTGAGGCACATAACCTGTTCAGACCCTACATAGATCCCACAGTTTCTACCTGCGTTTTCAGATTCCTAAAAGGTTTAAAGCCTGATTTAAGCTCCCACAATACTTCCAAAAAATAGGGGTTAGATTCCTCACTCCCACAGGAGTTTTTGAAATTGCTACCCAGGAGGTTTCTCAATAGACAGAGCTAAAAGCTTTTCTCCTCTTCTGTCCCTCCCAGACTTCTCCAGGGACAACTTTGGCCCAAATACAGCAGGATCTAAATCCAACGAACTCTGATTTTGTGCAAAGCCAGCAAGAGAATGTCAAATATGTAACCTCCCCCTAGCTTCCTTGTTAGTTCGCTTTTTTAAAATGCACAGAACATTAACGTGTATATTGTTCTTTGATCATTAGACTCACACTTCTACCTATGGTGAAATATAGTGCAGTTTGGAATTGTATTTGTACTTACATTTGTGGAGTCTGTGAACAACATGGTAAATAGAATTGCTTTCATTTCCACTGCTACCTGTAAAAGTAAATGGAGGAATTCACCATTAATACCAGTGCTGCACTAAAGGATTGTCTTTTGCTTACAGTCACTGTCCTATGTCTCAAACATGTAGCAACAATGTGGCAATACCTGCAGCATCTCTCTGCCTTCTAGGAAAAACTACAGTTAAATCAACACCTTCGGGGAAAATGTTCCTCAGAAACCAGCCATGTTTTGCTGCTCCTGCTCTGAAGGTGTTTGCATCTTTGGATGGCTCCTTGAACCCACCAGTGCACAGAGAAAAGCAAAACATCACTTCACTTTGGTCAGGAGGAGGTACTACTTAAGCTCTTCAGCAGAGCATACCCCTGGCTCTTCAGCTGGCCCTACAGTAACCCTGGGCACTGACGCTCTACGTGTGGTTATGACTGGCTCAGGAACAGACCTCAGCCAGTGGTGACTGAGGGGACAGGTTCAGATGTGGTTCCTCCAGAGTGGTGGAGCTGCGAAATCACTGGTTGAAAGGTGTTACCTGTAGACATGCAGCCTCCGCCAGAAATTACAGGCGAGGGACTCAGTCTTACTGTGAACTTGTAAAGACGTTTTTAGCCAGACCACAGGCTTCCAGCCCCTACACAGCCCATTCCCTGCAGTTACTTTCACGCACTACTCTTGTGGACAGGGAGAGTGGGGAAAGGCAGGCACATTCAAGATCTTTGCAAGAATGACCAAGAGCATCTGCCTCAAAACAAACATTATACAGAACAGCCTACAGTGCCTTGCCCTGCTGTTCCTTGGTTCTTCTCAAGGACAAAAGCACAGGGCAATAATTCACATTACTGCCTGTGATACTCTAAAATACTGCCTGAGGTACCATTATCAGCTTTTGCCTTGCACTTCTGTGCTAGACTAGAAAAAATACAGTTGCGCATTCTGACACGTAGTGCAAACTCTGTGCTTTCTCAAAAGAGATGCAATGTCATCTACTGCAGCTTTCCCTAAAATAAATCATCCTCTATTTGTTTTATATTTCACTGCGCTTAGCGATATGGAAAGCCCTGCCCAATTTTGGAGAACATTCCAATAATCACAAGGGTACATTATCTGAACAGATCACATTTAGCATCTGTAGGTCAAGAATGACCCATTAGAGATACGCCCATTTGGGGTCTGTTGTTCTACAGCAGTGCCGGATACCAGCTGGCTTGCTTTTCTGAATGACTTAGCCAAGGTGTTTCAGATGGGTCTTGACATCCTGATACTTTTAATGCTCTAAGCAATTACCCTCTTCAAAAAAGGCCTTAGTAGGAAGTCTCAATGTAAGCACTGAAACAAGGAAGCTGCCACAACTGCTCCAGAAACCCAAGACCGTTGTGCTTCTGCTCTGCACATCCCAGGACAGGAACAGACTCACAGCAAAGGTAACCTACTGCTCAAGGTGATATGGTATATCCCATTCCAGCACCTCCTGCTTTCTCTATTCAAATTTCACCTCTTGATATTGATTATGTCTGGTTTCAGAAGATATGCCTCCATTTCAAAGAGCAAGATCACACATGGAACTCTGAGAGGAGAGACGTATTTTAAGTTTTTCCCCATTTAGATTGTTCAAAATCCAGGATTCAGCACACAGATGAAAGACTGGTAGAAAACTATGCTACACACATTTGCAACAGCTTGCTCCACTCTGGAGGTAAATGAAACCTTAGAAAGACCTGTGCCTTTCCAGGAACTATGGAATCTCACTCCCTTGATTTAAAAATAAAGGATTTAAATTCAACCAATGAACAGGAGTGGAATTGCCTTGGGGATACACAGGAAGATGGAGGATGAAAATAAACATGGGCAAATAGTTTATTGGTCAAGATCTGGCTGATAGTCATTTAATGGACTTTACTACTATATATCACAGGTGGGGTTTTTAAGATCTGGGCTCCATGGCCTAAGAGTTGGTTTTCCACTTATAACTTCTGCAACTCTGTAAATTGCAAAATCTCAATCCTAGGAGGGGAAATGAAATAATCCAAAAACTTTTCCTGTCCCTAATTATATTTTGCACGTGAAGTGGATTCATACAAAGCTGCTGGATTTGGATACCTGAAAATGAACAACGTCATGGGGGAGGCCATGTTGTTTGCGTCTGGATAAGGACAATATTTTGCCTTTCTGCTTTCACTAAAAGGATCTAAGCTACGTGTGTGGACCTGAGGTCCAAAAGTTAGTGTTCAAAACTCAAATCACGATGTGGAGTTTTGCAGCCTGGGCTTATCACTTCTCTGAAAGCACTTTTAATCTATAAATACGCAAAGTACCTTACAAAAGACCCTCCTGGTCACCCTCTCCATTTCACAGCTACAGATATGGAGTATTGCATGCAAAGAGGAGAGAGACGAGGCTTTGGCCACACTGAGTCTGTGTCCATCTGCAGCACAGCCCTGGCTGCCTCCATAATCCCCTGCAGGTTGCTAAATCAAAGAGGAAAAACACAAAGAAATTTTCCCAGCCTTCTCTCATCAAAAACTTCCTTGGATCTCAGGGGGTAAACATAAGGAAAGATCAGAGAGCTTCAGCTTTGGTCATTTGCAGATTCCTTCTGCTTGGCCTAGCTGCTCCCCGTCCTTCCATGTACACGCGGCAGGTAATCCCGGTGGGAATCAACCGAGAGACCTAGTGTAACTCACTCACTTCTACTTTTGCTGTACTGTTGCCCTTTGCAAAGAAGAGATGCTGATGGTTTTTTCTGCAGAGTTTTCAGCTGAGAGTGGTGAGCAGCAGCATAACTCATTGTAGTTTGCAAGATATTACGCTCTTCTAATCCTGTAACTAGGAGCATGCATCATGACTAACCTGCTACCCTTTCTTCTGAGATCCTTTGCATGGGAAATCAACTTCCAGTTTAAAATAACCGAACAATAAATACAGAGCTTTTAAATACAAGGGGTTTCCATTTGCATGTACAGTTATTTCTTCAATTATCTTAAGTTTATAAAATTCACATAACTCAAATATTGAAGCTGTATATACTTTTCACACTTACAAAATCAAATGCTAATTTCTGATAAGTAATATATCCGTTCTGAAGAACATGGGAGGGAAAAATTTAACACCAGAAACTGCCAAACATTTCTGACCTACTTCAAACAATCATTAACTACAGACAGTTTCTAATTATTTGAGTCCATTTCACTTCTTATTCAGTGGTCATTTTGTTACTTGACCATTTGGCCTATGTTCAGAAAAATCTCCATTAGGCAGCACAAAGTCTCAAAAAAAAAAAAAATATTCTCCTTCCCCTTTTTAAGGTTTGGAATATTTCAAAACCTCAAGATATAGGAGTTCTAAATATGTCTTTAAAACCAAAAAGTAGAGAGCACTTAAAAATTAAAAGCTCAATAGTCTATTACATTAAAGCACGCTGTTATCAAGTAAAACTTCTTTCTCTCACCCCTCTGCTAACAGCTTTGCAATTCGTTTTCCAGAAAGAACTGCGAACGTATTAAAAGGCAAAACATTTATGCCTAGGCTGGAAATGATCACATGAACAAGCCACAAGATTTGCTTGATAACATACAGAGTTTATTATTCAAGAAGAGTCTCATTTTCAGCTCTAAGGGAGAGGGCGGGGAGAGAAGGGGGAACAGTCTTTTAAAACACACACACTGGAAGCAAAGGATTGCATTTATAGGAACCACTAAAAAGAAGAAAGAAAATAAAAAGTAAAGAGAACAAACCTCTATGCTACCTGCAACTCAAGTTTTCAAAAACTAAGCTCAGCTCCCAAAAATCTCGTAACGTTTTCACTTAAAACAAGTTTACCTTATCAGAGAGGCTGAACAATCAGAAAGCTGCTAAACTTTTCCGAAAGTTCAGCTCTGCTAAAGATGGGAAGGGACACAGGAGAGCAGAAAACAAAAGCATTAGTTAAAAGTCAAAAGCTGCTCGTAAAGTTAGTTTCTCTGCACCCCTCTTACTGACCTAAGAAGTCTTCATTTCACAGGTAGCAAAGTTTGTCTTCCTTCTCCCTTGCAAGATTCACACTTGCATGCAGGCACATTGCATTACTGAGAGTGCACTGATCATCAAAAAGAATACTGTTTCCAATCTCCCGGTGACTAAGAAGGGAAAGAAAAATGCAGTCCAGCCAGGTACTGTTTCTTCGTGAAAAGTAAATCCGGCATTCTGGAATGAGTTCAAACGTAGGGCTTGACAGGCAAAGGAGAAAAGCTTTTTCACTGAGCATGCTTAGTCCTGCACTGCCTGCACACTTAATGAACATTACTTCCTTCCCAGTGGTTACTCCGAGTAGAAATCCACACCCCCTACTCTTTCAGAAGTCAGGAATGCAGCTGAAACCAAAGTCCAGAAAACATGCCCGACACCCAGACAAGGCCCCACAGATCAATAAACTCAGGTTGTGACCTGCAGGTCAGTTTGTCAAACAGGACATCAGGGTGAGTTTTTTCTACACTTGGTATAGTTTGCTTTATGCTTCAGCTAATGCTACTCACTCCCCAGAGAAAATAAAACTGCACTGGCTTTTAAAGAATGATTAAATGCTTCAATAACAGATGGGAATTCTCTTTCAAATCTTGTCTTTCCAAACCTGTTTTAAAGTGAGGAAAGAACACTGCATAAAGAAGTTTTTCAGACAAAATCAGGTCATTAGATTCCTGAACAAAAGTTATTTGAATTTGTCATAGGTAAGAAGTATCTGGTGACAAAAAAAAAAAAAAAAAAAAAGCGCCTTTTATTTAGTTAGGGCCTAATCCTGTTCTGTTTGCAATCACATGGAGTTTTGTCATTACCTTCAACGGGAATAGTGCTGGGGTTTTAGATTACAAATGCTTTCAGGCAAGAGCTGAGTCTACTTCAGTGACCTGTACAGGACAGACTGGTTTTGGCACTTCAATTTGCAATTTACAATATTGCTGTGCCTGAGTGTTTGAACACTGTGCAGCAGAAATCCCCCTCCTCACAAAATTCACAAGAGCTGCTGAAGAAAAGCAATTCTACAAAATTGCATGTGTTATTTTTAAAGCTTTTCATTATATTTCAAGCTTTTCAGTTGCTTTCCAATTTTTCCTTGAGGTTACACTTAGCTCTCACATCTCAATTCTCCTCCACAATAGGACTAGAAATTTAGCCTTTTTGTAATGAAGTCTATGCTGGCCCTGACTGCCATGTCACACAGCCTCCAGAAAAACACAAAGTGCTGTAAGAATTATAATGAAATAACAAAAGCCGTAATACTGTCAGAGTAAGGAGCACTAATCAGAATTACAACTGGATGGGCCATTATCACTCTAAGACCTCTAAGATAATTAATATCACTCTGCATTTTAAAATAGGTTAGTACTCGATCATGACCTCAGTGTCAGAGTAAATCCAGACTTCACAAGGCTGCAGGTCCTGATTTGAACAGGACAGACCATGAGAGAAATTAAATCTCTGGATTCCAAAGGGCCCAGACCTTTAGAATATATACCCAATTTAGATTGCAGACTTTAATAGTGCACATTGGGACTGTATTCACATGGATATGTTTCAGAACCACTGTGGGTCCTTTGCTCCTAAGCGCAACAAAGTGTTGTTTTTATTTAAAAATAGTTTCATTGCCCACACATCCCTGCTCTTCCTGGTTTCATCCAAGATCATAAAAGGAAAAGTCCCAAAACTGCATGACAAAACCAAGCCATACTGTATTCCTAGCATACTGAACAAGAAGAGATTTTGGAAATTCCCAGAGAAAGTTTCCTGCAAATTTGGAGAAGCAGCCATGTTAGGCTAATTAAACCCAAATGCACTAATCAAAAGACATTTCCCTTTTGTATGTTTCCACTTCATATCCCAAAGTTTTCCTTTGGTCAGGAGAGTCCCTAAAAGGGGACTTTCCTAACAGGCAGCTAAATTGGAATTTTATCTCTGAACCATCTCTCAGACAATTTTCTTGGCTGCACCATGAACTAAATCTATTAAGTGTTCATTGAGCCCAAGACATTGAAAGCAGGTGGACAGTGCATCTTATGCATGACTAAAAGGAATAACCCTAAAGCTCTGAACTGATGAACCCAAGGCTTAAACACATCCTCACTTAGCAAACAGTTGTGGTGATTTTAGACATCCTTGCCTCCCTCAGTTGTTCATTACTATTTCTGCAACCCAGCTGGATGAACAGAGTACACTTCGACGTGGCATCCAGGAGCTTGAATTGCCACTAGAATTAGGAGCCAAACCAATGGACACAGCACTGAAGCACCTTAGGAGCATGCGTGTGTGGAGCACCATTGTGGCATGACTCTGGGAAGGTAACTTGCTAGAGAGACAGTAAGATGTGAACACCACAGCTGCCCACAAAATGAACAAGTGCTTCAGCCCTCCCTGGCACTTACAAGAGAGCTGCTGCATGAAATGCTTCAGGTGTTCAAGCTGTAACCATGCCCTGCCACTGCAGATCTCCTCCCCAAAACGTTAGTGATAGAGCTACTGAGTACCTCAAGGCTGCTGTATGCTCAGGATCCATTTTCCTTGCAAGTACCACAACGCTGAAGCCCTGGAAGCTAAAGGCACATTGCAAATATGCCGTCTGTGAGTCACAACGGAGGGAGCAGACTGCTGATTCCTTTCATGCCTAATTACCCATAAGCGGTTGGCACGATGATTTATTTAGCACAGCGTTGGCCTAGCTTTCAGACAAGTCCTGTGTCCAAATGGAAAACACGCTACCTCCAGTTTTCCTCTTGAAAGAAAAATCATGTGGGGCATTCAAGTCCACAAAACTATTCTCTCCTGTGAATTATCTAAAAACTATATGGACCACTGTATGCCAAAGCTACAATGCCTGTACCTCAAGATGAGCTCAGCTATACACATTCAGTCCTGACACAGGATTACTGGTTTCTTTGAGGGAAACTGGGATCAGTCCTACCTATAACTATTCAACTGGGACTGCAGAATGACATACCAGGTTACAGCCCAAACTGAATTTAAGTGGGAATGGGGTGCTTGGACGCCCTTTAGGCTCTGCAATTAGAGACGTTAAAGAGCAAAGGGTTGGGCAGGATTGCAAAGGGTTGGGCAGGATTGCAAAGGAGCTGAAAATAAAGATACTTGTCCTATGCCTAGAAGCTATTGAGTGACTCCCAGATGGACCATCAGCAAAAGAGAGAGGAAAACACAGTCTCCTTCAGGCATCCATGAGTCAGGACAAGGGCTGGGGAAAGCCTGGATAAATGAAAAGCCTATAGGGAACAGTACAAGGTTTGGACAGAGAAACTACTTGGGGTTTGGGATGCTGCCCACATATTCTGTTTAACTGGTAAGCTGTGCCCTAAGGCACAGACCTGAAACAGAATTTGGCGTGGCATCAGTCCTTCCCAGGTGAACGACAGAGCCCACCAACGCACGTTCACCAAGATCCAATACGGAACTATTGTTACTTCAGATGTTGCCACTTTTAATGGGAGCCAAATGGCTGCCCCTCCCAGAGCTAACAACTCCAGCTGGGACAGCTTTGCTTCTCTTTTCCCCCTAGGATGCATAAAATGTGTTTTTGCTCTCCTTCCTGACACCAGCAAAGCCTGGATTGCTTCCCACTGTACTGTGAGAGCTTGAAACTTGGCCATGCTATTTACAGCATCTTCTTTGCCCGGAGGAATTGGAGACACATCATGATTTTTCCACCATATGCAAGCAGCAGGCCCTGCTGCATGTGCCAACAGTATTATATGGCGAGCTCAGTCCTACCTGTCCATGCTTCCTTGTGGCCACTTGAAGCACTACAGTGAGAAAGAACAGGAGCTCCCAAGGGGTGCTTGTCTGCTGGCTCTCATCTTCATTGCTCTTGGTGTTTAAATGCATCCATCCTCCAATTCTTAGTGGGAAAGGACAAACTAAAGAAAGACTGTAAAGGGTGGGGCGCCATTTCTGGTCCTCTTAACTGCAATGTTAGCTTTCGGCTATAGAGAAGCTTTTCAAAAGGACATAAGTGACTAAGAAGCCTCAACTCTATCACTTTTCAGCAGGAGTTGGGCTCCCAGATTCCTGCTGGAACTGCAGAAAAGTGTGTTCTGCCTGCAAGTGTCTGGAGAAACAGCCAGTCCTTTCTGCTTCTCATTTAACAATCCTAAGGGAGGCTATGGGCATCCAGGGGTGGTCTAGCTGACAGTTTATAACTCGGGAGTGACTTTTAGAGACTGTTGTGGAGGATTGACCCTGGCCAGCTGCCAGACACCCGCCCAGCTGCTTTCTCATGCCCCCTCCTTCGAAGGGAGAAGTTCAGATGAAAAAGCTCCTGGGTGACAGGAGGCTGCAGTCCTTCAGGATAAACCTGCTCCAGTGTGGGCTTCTGATCAGGAGACCTCCCTGCAAGGCCCGGCTCCAGAGGAGATGCTGGCCCGCACCTGTGAGCGCCAAGCTCTACACCGAGCTCTGCAGAGAAGTGGTCCTCTACAAGGCGGTGAGCCTGAGCCATGGCCACGAGAGAAAGGGAAAAGAAGTGAAAGACAGCAGACCAGCACCGCTCCATAAACAAAGCAGCTGTGGGGTTGGCATCAAATATGTATCACATAATGCAGCCACACTGGAAATCTCCCAGAGTGCAAACCACAGAGACTCCGTTGGCAGAACAAGCAGACGTGAGTTTTCAAAGATATGGTTTTCCTCTGCTTCCCGTTTACTTCAGCAAAGCTTATTCCTACCTTGCACTGAGAAAAACATGACCCAGGATACCTTATTCCTATGGACATTTGGCCAGCAAGTGGGCAGCACACACAGGTGGAAGAACTCAGCCTGGTTTGAGAAAACGGTGTGTACAAAAACATCCCCAAGAGAGGTGCTTCCAGGAGATCACGTCATTGGAGTAGAGGTCCCAGATAACAGAGCAAAGGATGCTGAAGGAGGAAGCTTCAGAGCTGGTACCAGGGGCAAAGCAGTCTATCTCAAAGGGAGGGTGATACAATACTGACTTTCGTCACTATCTTTCCCCTCAGGGTAGCCACCATAATGTCTAACATCCATGTTACAGAAGGGATTTTCATGGAGGTACAGTGAAAGCACAAATTCGACAAATTTGGACGAAATGTTAACCTGCTTTGGGACTGTTACTGTTGGTAAAATATTAGGAAATTAAGACTATGTATCCTGCTAAAGATATACTTTGGTCAAACCTAAGTAGCTGGACTCAGAGGGAAGAAACAGAGTTAAACTGTATGGCTGTTTACAAAGATTGACCAAACTGTCTAAATATCTCTTCCAACTTTAGGATCTACTAAAATAGAGGAGTTATTCCATTTATTTTTTGATGAAATACTGAATATGAGTAGCTGGCATTTTTTCCAGAATGCGTTGGTAATCTAAACACTGAAAATTAAACTGCAAGGAAGTTTAACTTTGAAGATGGTGCAAAGTGCTTGCTTTGCTAGGATGGGAGGACAGACCAGTTATTGCAAAGCATAGCAATTTCCAAGTCTGTACTACGATCCCACTGGTCTTCCACACATCTTTGGGCAAGACACTTCACATCTCTGATTAAAAGTAATCAAAAGGAACCGCATGTAATTATTACAAATATTGCTATGATAAATCTGAGACAGCACTGACAAAAGGCTACAAATAATGCAGGAAAGATCCAGCCACAGCCACAAAATTCCAGTGGATTCATACTCAACTTTACATAAATATGCAAAGCAGTTACACATGAGAAAGATAAAATTTGAGCAAAGCAAGCACACACTCGCACCACTCAGCCATTGCTTTTGAAACTCCAAATTAACTGACTGCAGGCCTTTTTGCAGCAGAAACATTTTCAAGTAAGTGATTCAAGTTAAGGGTGAGGGTAATGACACCTTCAGAGAATTACCTCCCAACAGAGCAGAATGCTGCCAGAGATGACCCCACGACACATGTCGCTCAGCCTGCTACAAAGGGGAGCAGTTCTACTAAGGCCAAAGCAACCTGCTCTAGCTGCACTAGCTGAGCCAGCCTTGGTCAGCAGGCCGTCACCTCATATGTCACAGGAATTAGGAGCTGTGATTCACATTCGCTTGCTGACTTTTCTTCTGCGTTTCTCAAAAATTTGGACCTTTTGTTTCCTCCTGACCTACAATACTTTTCAATTTCATGAATTAGATTAACTACGATTTTTCAGAGTCTTATTATAGGATAATAAATGACAGCAAGCATTTCCTATGACAACCTATGGTTTTATATTCCAGGCAAAATAAAGTTGATTGAGGGAGGAGAAAAGAGAAACTGCACAAGCAACTGCTTTGAGCTCGGGGAATTTAATTTTTCCCCTCTCACAGGAGAGAGCTGTCTCAAGGCTGAATGTTCTGTGTGCATAGGTACATGTGATAAATACTTGTAGAGAGATGCTGGTGAAGTGGAATTCTTCTGAAGGCATTGAACTGCATCATTTGTGCTACGTCGCTAATCTCAAAACAGCTAAACTTCAATAAGACGTGACACTTAAAAAGAGAAAAAAAAACACTTAGAAAAAATTAAGATTCATTAGTAATTTCTCATATAAGGCAAAAACATTTCGAGTTTTGCTTCTGATCTACTATAACTGAAAGCCATTATCTTACGGAATGGGTTGGACGTGGTTTTGCCAGCATAAAAGGACTCACCATCTATCAATCCCTACAGGATTAATTAATGAGTTTGCTAGTACCTAATCCCAGCAAAGCCATCAGTCTGGTAAAGATGTCTCAGTTGAGCAGAACATAGTGCAGTGAATATCAGTATCTGAACATAAGCAAGCTACGAGCAGATAATAAGCACCAGGAGCGCTGCAAGGGACAGGTCAAAAGGCAGGACTTCTCAGGCATCGCAGTGGCATGGGAATGAGGCTGGACCCTAAATCTAACTGTAGCTCCTACAAAACCCAGACAAGGACAGGTGTTTCCTTTTCTAGTCTCCTTGATCATACAACCTTAGCAAAGATGGAAGATTTCTTTGAAAGGGAGCTGCTACGTTGCTCTGATGGGCTCTTCCAACATAAATTAAACACCCTACTATGTGGCTAGCCAGAATTAGAACCTCAGTCTATCAGTTCCCACATGCAAACCTCTAGACATAACACTTCCCAGGCACTTTCCAGGAGCTAGCAGCAAAAGCGAGTCTATAAACCTCTCAGAGAAAAATGACAACTGTCTATATGCACAACAAGAGAGCCAAGACATTAAAAAACAAGGCAATAATATCCATCTCCTTAATCATCTCCCTCAGCTAAAAGCCAGTACAGTCTGTCTTAAATTTCAGCTCCAAGCGCTTTTCACAGGATACGCATCATCCCCATGAAACAAATGGATCTATTTCATTTTTTCCACTTAAAGTCGCTGGTGAGTTCAACTCTGGCACTCCAACAAAAAAAAAAATCTTCATTGCCGGCATGCACGGTGCTCTGGAATCGGAGTGGGGTGAGACGAGTGGAAAGTCATTTATAAAGTAAATTTTGCAGCACTGAGAGAATTGCTAAGCTTTACCTCTGGATTTTATATTGCATTTCTTTATGTAACATTGTGTTTAACTCATAACAGTCTGTGGCGAAAAGGGAGAGAAAGGTGACAGTTTAATTTTCTCACTTCATTTTTGAGATTTACAGTAACAGAACCATACCAATGTTTGACTTTTATGAGATTTTGCTGAAATTTTCACCTATCTAGGATTATAGCAGCTTGCCTCTGAGGATGTCATTGCCTTGCTAAGCGTTCCCCAAGCACTTTGCAAAGGCATGGAACAATGTGAAAGTCAACAGCCTTCCTTGTGATTTAAGGGGTCCCCAAGTCTTGTAGCCCTACAGTAGCCACCCAGCATCCCCATGCGCAAGGTGGTCCCAGATGGAGTATTTCAAGTGTGACCACCTTGATTCAAGGAACCTTGGTATAATGTAACTGTATTTTATTTTATAAGATTGAGAAAGAGAAAGCATGATTCTTTCATCCTATCTGAAAGAGCTCATGGAAATGTCATTAAAACTGACACTATGAAAAGTTCAATTTTGGATACACTGACACTTTACTATCCAAATTTCTTTATCCAGAAATTCCCAAACAGCTTTAGCTTGCATCAATTTATTTTTAACTTTCACCTTAAAACATCTGCTGGGGGCTTTTTTCCCATCAAATACACATTCCCTCCCTTTTCAGGCCACTGCCTGATTGCTGATTTATTCCAAGAACCCTCCTTTCTTCTTAATATCTCCCTCATCCTTTCTTTGGCTGTTGGTAACTTGTCTCAGCTTATCCTGTTTAAGTAGTTTGCAGGGTCAAAGCGAGTGTCATGGTATGTTTGTCTTATGTCCCATGAATTTAAAAGTACCCTGTCCTGCAAGTGCTGTTGTCTATTTAGGTGGCTATGTGGCTTTAACTGTGCACTACACCACTGCACATAATACTTTTTATTTTGATCAGCCTCTTTAGTGATTTAGTAGTTTTTACTGTGTCTGGGTGAATTCACCTATCTCCATATCACTACAGACCTTGAAGTAACTACCTCGGTAACTGCTAGGGAAGTGAAAGCCTTTCATTTGTTACAGAGGTAAATGCAATAAATACATACACATCTCTGTAAAGCTTTCATGCAAGGAGAATTTTGTCTTGTGTTTACTTGGAAACCACTTTAAAATGTACTTCTGCCATAAATACATAATTGTAAAAAAGTCAGCAGGACTAAAAGTCTTGGTATTGAGTGCTACACCTAGTGGTAAGTGTTTGCAGGATTTGTAGCTTTTTTGACATTTAAACAAATAATTACATAAAAACAACATTTAGAGAAACAAGTCACAATACCAGGAGCAGGAGAGGAAAAAACACTCCAGAACGCTTCAGACACTTATGCAGGGGGCCTATTCTTCTACCAGCACGCAAGAAATTTATGCAATTAAATTATAATGATTAATGAAACTACCCTACAAATATAACCTATACATCAGAAGAAAAAGCCTAGCTGCTTAAGATGCAATTTTAATATACAAAGCAAGAGCAATAGATGCTGCTTTGTTATTTCTGTTCCACGGTACAAGGAGATGCTATAGTATACTTTGTCATTGACCTATCTACTGACCCATCAAAACACTTAAGGTATCTCAAATATAGTGAACATGCGAAAGAAAGAACAACTTACAAAGTACAGAGTATTACACACCTGTGTGGTTTAAAACAGATTTCTACTATGAACTTCAGCAGAAATTCACAATTGTCGATAAGGAGTGAAAGTACATTTTAAACACGCTGTCTTTAAAGACAGATATTTATCACATATATGTATTTGAAAACAGAGTAGGCTTAATTCAACAATACTTCCTTTTACTTTGCATTAAACAGCCATGGGACAAAACCAAGACAAAGTGCTTGGAACAGGGACTGGCACCTGCACTCCCCCTCCCCAGGGGAGTGTCACAGCACTTGGCTCAAGAGTCACATTTCCTCTTGATGGATTAGTGACCTTTAAAATCTCTTCTGCAGAGTATAACAGCTTCTGCAGGCAGGCAGAGCACTGAGTCAACTCAAGCCAAAAGCTCTCACTGCAAATAACTGCTGAAAAAAGAAAAATAATTTCAGAAAAAAATCTCTGCCTTCCTTCTTTATTAGCAGCTTATCTTACTTCTGTTTGAAACTTCCAGGGGAAAATAATTGCCTCCTAAAGGAGCCTCCTTCAATCTGAATGGCCCTGTCTGTTTCACAAGATCAGTGCCCACATACTTAATGCAACACTGTGATGCAGACCTCTCAGGTACAACAGAAGTTTTGCTCCTAAGTTGTACCCTCAATTTGCAGATCTCAGCCTGCTCCGTAAGCCTCAGTTAAGAAAGTGTTCCCTAAGCACTTGCCATCTCCAGTTGGTTAATTAAAGCAGACATAGACTGAATGCCCCAATTCCTGGGGATGCTCAGACTGGTTGCCTGCCCCTCACCTGAGCTGCTGGAGCATCAGGTGTTGAAATATCACTGCTCGCAGCACAGCCTTCTAAGTCAACCACCAGCACCTTTCAACACTTTCCTATTAACTGAAGTGTTCAGCAGGGAGCTCACACGTACCGGAGGGCTGGGGTAGAGGAATACACGGACAGCTGGGAGCCTTCACTTCAAGACATCCCAAATACTTCCACTCCCACTCACCGATGAGAGTTTGCAGTTATGTGTCCAAGGTTGTGGATTGAAAGTAATGGCAGAGATGAGACCATAAATCAGAAGTCCCAACTTCCAACACCAGTCAGGCCCACAGACTCCACAATGCATCATGTGCAGCGGCATGCAGTCAAGACACAACACACAGGAAGGGAAGAGGCAGAGGGTTCTGAAGCTTCCTCTCTCTATAGAAAGCAGAGTGCTGCTGAAGAACTCGGCAAGACAGACCCAGCACTGTTATACGGTTAGCGCTGTTTGCTTGCCAGTTGGAAGGAGACCCAAGTTTCAGGGGTCAAAACTCTTAAGTAACGCTCTAGTTTCCAGCTTGTGTCTCCTGAGATGCACAAATACCATCCAACTCACTGTGGACATCATTTCCTTTTTATGTTTCTCTATTTTCAAATTACTAAGTAATACAAATGCTTTTAACAGCCATTTCCACATGCTTGATGTACTCCACAGTTTCTAAAAAGATTTCCTAATAACCCAAGCTTATCTAAATCACTTATTGTTGGTGGTGTTAACATGCAGAAGTTAAGCAATTGATTAAAGAGGAAACAACTGTTTGGTCTCTGATATGAAACGAGTTTCCAAGTCTCAGTATTGAGCAAGTTCCTGTCCATATCAGAAAAGAAGTGAGCAGCAAGTTGTCTGTGATCTCCACAGAGAGGCCCTGGCTTGGGTAGACAAGGAGGATCGTTTCTGAGTATTGCGTTCTCATCTGTTTGCTGGGACATTGTACTCTTTCCCTTTACGTTCGACAGCTGGAGAACAGCTCCATTTATAAAGATCCATGTACAAAGAGTTAATGCATGATTCGTACACCGTTAAATACATAAGCATTTCTATATTAAGTAGTAAAGAGTTTAGCAAGTCAATTTGTTGCTTATAACCATTTCTGACAAATATTATATGCTGCTATTATTCCTATTGGATAGAGCCTGATATCCTACTGAGAGAGATACTCTGCAACTACAGAATTAAAAACAGATTGGAGCAAAGACTATCAGTCACATTCACACGGCCTCATATCCACTTTATGTTTAATTAACATTAATGTTACCTCTTGGCTGGCTTCAGGTGCTCAGAGGAACCTGTGCCAACACAAGATGCTAGTCTCAGGGACTTTGGTGACTAGATGTGGCCTTTAGCCTAACCACAAGAAAGGCAGGGAAGACAAAGATGACCACGTATTTAACAAAGTGTAACTAGCATAGGGAACAGTCAGTCAAATGCTGCTTCTGAGCCCAGACCATATCTATGTAATGGGAAGTAGGGAAACACAGGCTCTGACCTTTCCAGTGCAGGCCCATTGCCACAGACTGCCAGCACAGGTGTTCTTGTGTTGTGGCTCCTTCTTGCACCATTAAAAGCCTTTGAACCTGAAACACTCAACAGAGGCCACTGCCACTTGAGTTACAGGCATAGCTCCATTGGCTGCTAACCCATAATATGCCGTTATTCCTTAACCTGACCAGCCATCAAAGGCAAATACACTTCACTTTTTCACTGCATTGTTTTTTCTTATTGATAAAGAGATTAGAGAGTTAACCCAGCTATTTTTTTTAATCTCACACTCACATGTATTCTGAGAATTAGAGGAAGGTTTAGTGCCAATATTATCCTGACAGATCTCAGCCTAACTTCCAGGCATCCTATATATGAAAGAAACCAGAAATCTTTTATGATACCACCACCGGAGACATTTAGACAGCTGACACTTTAACATCCTTAGGAATATACAATCATCATCTTTTCAAGCAGTCATGCTTTTCAGGCAATAAACCATGATTTGCCTTGTCCTTCACCAGCAACAGTAATTTAATCCACTTCACTCAATTTAGTGACAGTCCTCTAAAAAGAAGAGATAGAAACCCAGGTAATTAATTAAGAATAGAGCTTGAACTTGTACTGGAGAGGGAAAGTAATCCTAAGTAGTTACACAGTATTATTCAAAATTTAAGGTTTCTAAACTACATGGACTACAATGGTGGGGAAAAAGCAAACTTGTTACAAAAATGTTCCAGGACAGCAAGCATTGTATATATACAAAACACACATATAAATGTATAACAAGATTATGAGATTAAGCACTCCAGAGTCAAATACTTCATAAAGAGAAGGTTACTCCCACAATATTAACTCAGCCATATTTTTATACCTTTATGTCTGATGTTAACATTGCTGACAACTAATACAATAAGATGTGCGTATCACAAGGCAAAGAGGACAGGGAAGCATTGTACAGATGACATATGGTTGATTTAAAATTGCTAGAGTAATGCTAACTTTCAGGGAAGGCCCTCACTACCTTTTTTATTTTGTCAAAAGGTGATATTTCTCTGGAATTTCAGAGGAACTCCAAGAACTTTGTTCAGTTGTAATGAATGAAGCATGTAAACAACATGAAGTTCAGGACAAGCTGCATGATCGCTCTAAATAAACTATATCAAAGCATGAGAGCTATGGACAAATTTCATGTGGAGTTTTGAGGTTTGTCCAGTACCAACGGTTAATGTTTCACTGACAATTCATGCTAAGCAGAACAAGCCTTGTAAGCTGAAACAGCAGAGGAAGCTGCTGAGATACCTTGAGCAGGTCCATCCCTGCTCCCCCATTACAGATTCCTACCACTCTGCCCTCACCCCAAATACTGACAATGCCTGGAGCTGAAGTGAATACTTGGGAGAAAAATCTGAACTGACTTGCAAATGGGTCTTCCAAAAGAACATGCATTATCTCTCAGTTACAGTAGGTGACAAGGTGCCAGTGCTCATGAGTTCTGCAATGCAGACTCAAACCAGCTGGGGAAAACAGTATATTAACCCATGCAAAGCACTGCTACCCTGCTTACTGGGGCTACTGCTACAAGGACCCTTCAACAGAAAACTACAAATCATTAAATGACTCCATATGCAGCACATCTGGGAAGGGTTACTTTAATGACAAAAGGTGTGGTGATGGCAAGGTCTTCAGAGCAGCCATCATTTCTAGGTACAGCTGTACTTTAAGAGAAGAGGAGCTCTTTGAGAGAAACATGTCTTGGCCAAGAACTTAAACTAACACCTAAATATTTAGGGATACACTTGCACACAGTCACTCCAAGTTTTATACAGGCTGGTCATCTGAGCGTGCCATGGAACAGAGACACCTTGAGCTGGCCCCACACCAGCGCAGGTCTGGTAGGGTAAAGCCAAACACAGGGCTAAGCACAGGTATGGGGCAGGCTCTGGTCTGGAGAAAAAAAAAAACCCTTCTGGAATACAGGGAGCCCAACACAGGACACTCAAGTGGCACCACATTCAGTCCCAGACCGGATCTGGTCAAGGTAGTGGAAAATCAAAGAACAAATCAGCTCCCCTGCACCTAACTTGCTTCCACATGCAGCACGTATTTCTGCTCTGTATCCTTTAGTAACCCTATTATCCACGTTTTCCCATTGTCTGGAGTTTCAGTCGCCCCATTATTTTGGACAATGGAAAACAGACTGCACTATGGTACCTTTCCCGACATTTTAACACCCACCCCTTTTCCTTTCTCTTGAAAGAAAGGGCAGAACAAAGTTCAAAAAATAAAATTAAATAAAAAACGTATCTTGGATTCTGACCCTGAGCTCTGATCTGCTTGGGCAGTCCGACAGCCTGACTAGCTAAATGATCTGTCAGAGAAAAGAACTAAATACATGTATATATATTAAGCTCTTCTTTAACAGTTAATTAATTAATATTTCTATAAACATATACACCTCTCTTTCCAAACTTCTGTAAGTCAGCACATTTTTTCACCGAGAACTCTTGTAGCCCCTTTTTTTCCTTCAAACTTGATTATAAAGCCCCAAAAGTTCACATAATGTCTCGCTATTGTTTCTTTAAAGAGGAATTCTCCTCCCCGCCTCCTTCTTTCTCTGTATCTCTGAGGCACCACATGGCACAATAAGAGCCCTTTCATGTTCAAGACTCAGAGTCGTTGCTGTGGTAACTCACTCAGCCTCACCGAGTATCCAAATAAATAGTTAAAATTAAAAAATAAAATCAGAAACCCAGTGGGTCTGGCTGCAATCTTATCTTTACCGTGATGGCTTCGAGGGACATTAAGAAGCAAAATAATAACCTTTTGCCCAGATTAGTCACCTAAAAGTGTCGATTATTTAAGACAGAAGGACGTTTGTGCTGTTCCAACAAGTATTTGGCTGAGGCGGGAGCACAAAGAGAGAGAAGACGCAATGCAGAGCACTAGTAGCCAGTGGCATAAAAATTATGATGTGGAGTTTTTCACCACTTGCAGACAGATTTCCCTTCCCCTCCCGTGTTGCCCCTACCTCGCTCGTATAACAGCTTTGGGAGAGACACTATAAGGAAAGCTTTTGAAGGATTTTATCTAATGGGCAATAAGCAGCACAAAGTGTCATTAATTGCTGCCTTGCAGGAAATGCTGCCACAAAGAGAAATCCATGCTTTCCGTATGAAGGGAAAAAAAAAAAAAAAAAAAAAAAAGGTGGTGTGGTTTTTTTTCCCCTCCCTCTACGTGCTCAGACAAACCACCGCTTGAGGCCCCCAAGTATCTGCTATTATCAGTTAAGTCACGTCTAGTGCCAGGCAAAAGGTCATTTCAGGTCATTCCAGAGATGAAAGGAAGGGGTAATGTATGTGAGAATGCCTGAACTGGCAAGCAAAGAGAAAAAAGGGCGAGGGGGTGAGAGAGAAAAAAGGGAGGAAGGAAAAAGGATGCGAGTAGAGGAAGAGAAGGATAGAAAGAGGGAGGGAGAAGATGAGAGGATGATATCAGACTAAAAAGGAATGTTCTTATTGCCAGGAAACAAATAAAAGACCAAATCATAGCACCTCTGGTGACACACTCCATGAACTTGATTCCTCATCAAATAAAAAGGCTGCCACATTTTCCGGGGTCATCTTTTTAATTCATTCCTTTAAAGAGTTTTTTCCTGGTTCCTTTTTTTTTTTTTTTTTAACCTTAACTGCTGAGAAAGGCAAATGCTTAAGGGAGAAAGGACTACCCATTGTCTTGGGTGTCTGCTTCAGCTTCCTTTGTCTGGGAATTATAAGAGAGGTAAAGGCTCCTTTTGGTTTTTTCTTTCTTTTTCTGCATCTAAAAAAAAAAATCAATTTCGCATTTAGCAGCGAAAAATAAAGTATCATGATGTTACAGCAGACAGCCCAGCCTTTCTCCATTTGCCTTTTCTCACTTCTCCCCCTTCAACTTCTCGGCCCCCCTCCGTAAGGTAGTAGAGTTGGATAAAATTTTCAGTCAAGCCCATCAGTCATTCCTGAATCCATTCCAAGGTTCCCCCTCCACCCCGACTCCTTCCACCTCCCCCTGCTCTCAACTCTGGCTATACTTGTCTAACAAATCATTTTTGCAGGACAAGCGACTGGCTCATGCAGAGATTGCACACATAACCCAGGCACTGCCGACAAACTGTCAGGGGAGGAAGAGCTTTAGTGGATTTTTTTTGTTGTTGTTGTTGTTCCTTTATTTGCAAAAACATTCCTGTTCTGGGATGCCCTCCTCCTCTGTGCTCTCCCTCAGCCACTCCAACCTCAAGCTGACCACACTGATTTTGCCTGAAGCTTCAGTGGAGTGCAGACCGTGTTGGGAATTACATCACATAAAATTATCCTTTTATCAGTGTGTGGCAGCATGCTGGGATCCCTTCAGTGCGCAGCAGCCTCACCCAGCCTCATAAAAACATCTTCTTTTGTGTTTTATGCCTGAGAATGGGTTTTCTGGCCATGCATGCAAAAGGTGCTGCTGTTTGCCCCCTCCCCATCCCGATCCACCCGCACAGATTTAGTGCTTCCTAAGGCTGGCGAGAAGGGAAAATTACCTGGGGAATGACTAGAGTTTTCTTTGTTAGCAGCAGGATGCTCTGTTTATTGGGTTGGGGAGGGGAGGACGGTTGTTATACTACCTGCAGGCTTGGGCAGGGAGGGGGGGAGGATCTGCTGAGAGTCTGGGTGAACTGCAGCCAAATCAGCGGGTGACATAACGCTCTGCCCAGCCTCTCGCTGGAGGAGGCTGTTGCCACCCCACGCTGGCCATCTCCTCTGCTGCGAGTGCCAAGGAGAGCCCCATGGCAAGCACTGACTGCCAGCAGCAGCGGGGATGGCAGGCCACGGAGACCAGCTGGCCGCCTCCCGCACGGAAAAGCATAGCTATTTAAACTTCACAAGCTATTTAAATAAACTGCAGTGCTAAAACACCACTGGACATTCAGAAAAAAGCCCAGGTGAAGCCTCTGGAAACTGCTGATAATGGTGACATTCCCACGCAAGGTATATTCAGAAGGGTCTTCTTTGTTATTGTTCTGGCAGACATTCGAACCAATCAATTAAAATTCATTTTAAGGTCTTGTAGTCAGAGTGCAAAGTCCTCTGAGATACGAAGTGACTCTGTGGCTCGAGCTGTGGAAGACCAAGGTTTAAGTCCCATACCTAATTAATCGGGATGAATTAGGTTCACTCTCTCCTGCTGATGGTTCTTCATCGACAATAAATTACACTGTGCATTTTTTTCATTCAGTCATGCTAACTTTCTAGCAGACACACCATTCTTCCTCATTTGTCACTTTTATTATAGCACTATCTTAGACGCATAGTTTTAGACACTTAATCAATCCTGCTGAGCTGTTATGTCTCTTTGCAACTTGCTGCAACTCTGAAGAAGATTCCTACATGATTCAGAAACTTCACTAGAAAACCCTGGGACTCTTGCTTGTCTATGTATTTTGTAATGCTGAAAGTTAAGACATTTCATAGTGCTGTTTGCCACTTAAGAAGAGCTCGTTGCCAAACAAAAATCACTCCCTGCTCTGCTTAGGTGTCATCTCCTGAAGTATAAGGATAAAACAAATTCAAATGTCCCTTCTTCACACAAAAGTCAGTCCAAATCCAGAGATCTGTTTCTCACATATTGACATTTCTCCAGCTGTGGACCTCCAAAGGGTTAAAGCAATGGCACGTTACTAGATGAAGACAAAGCTGCAGGTGTGAGTGCACTAATTGGATAACTGAACAATAATGAAAGCAAGAACAGGGGATGGCGGAAAGGTTTTTTTGCAGTAGACTGAACAATCGCAAGTGCAAGATTCTGTGAATGAAGATAAAACCACAATGAATTTTAGTGGCTTGACACTGCCCCACACCAAAGGCATGCAATTCCCACTGAGCTCAAGGAGAGTTATGCCACCAGTGATGTCAATTCCATACATCCTTCATTTGTTTGCAACATCTCTCTAGAAGTACACAGACAGCTAATCTCCAGGTCCATATCAGGTTCTCCCGATCAACACTACTTTGGGCTGTGAGCCCGACCCAAGCACCAGCTGAGAAGGGACCTGAATACTAGAGCTGTGATGGAACAGCACATCTAAGGTTTTCAGCCAAAGCCCAGGGGGAGACAAAGTTTGCAGTTTGGCTCAGGTTTCAGCGCTAAGGAAAAAAAGGTAAATGTTATTAATTATCACGAGCAGATAGGCAAAAATGCCAGCAGTGGAAGACAAAAAAAAAAAAACTATGAAAGAGGCAGGCAAATGCAAAGCAAGGGCTAATGCTACAGCAACACCCCAACTTTAGGCACAAAAAGGAAGAGAATAATTATGGTTTAGGACAAGAGGTTTCCTATTCTTAGTATAAGACGCACGGAATTTGCTCACCAAGGGATTGAGTAGAGCCTCCAACAAAACTCTAAGTGGGAAAACATCTGCTGAGGGACAATCTGGGCCTTGTGATCCTGAACGGGAGAGTGGGGATGGACTACAGAGCGTCCCCTCTAACCTTATGATTACAAAGCAATTTTTAGCTCCTCCATTCTGCAGAAGCGGCCAGCCTAGGCACAGATAGGTGAAATCATTTGAGACACCGAGTCCTGAGAGGAGCCCTCCTTATGAAATTACTGGGTTTTTTCCTCAGATGAGTGTTGAATGGAGCAATGCAGACCTCACACAGTATTTGTTTATCATAGCTAACAGGGAACGAATATCAGAGAATTTTAAAGTAGAAATAGCAAAGAACATCCAGTGAAATTAAAAATGTAAATGTATTTCTGATATCAGTTTCAGATTCCTTCCCCCCACCTCACTTCCTGAAAATTAGTGTATAAGCCTCTGCCACCAGATTTCCAAGATAGCTTCCTGTAATACGAATGGAGGCATATGCCATCAGCACCTGAATATTACTTTGTTGTTAGGGACCAGCCATATGTTTCCTATTTAAAAAAAAATTACTTTATATCACAGGAAGCCTCTTTTTCGAGCAACAATAGCAGAGGTTCTTGTAACCGTTTCACCCATAGAGGGAAAAATAATGACTACCGACCAACTATAGCAGCTTTATCAAAGTCACAAGTGTAACCTTGGTTTTTGAGTCTTCATATTCAACAGATCTTGCGTTCCGATTAATTTATTCAGTGAAATGGTGCTATTGCAACAGCAGCCAGGGGAAATTAAAAGGCTTCAGGATATGAACAACATGCTGGAACAGCATCAGCTTCCGCAGTCACTGTGCCTCCTGCCTGAAACTAAAACTCAGCTTTACATAGGGGCAGAAAACTTCAAATCTGACAGAACATTTGGCTCTCTAACAAGGGGACACCTCTCCATCATGAAAACTGAGACCCAACCACTTGAAATAGAGTTTCCAAAATCTTATTAAAAATACTTTCTGATACTACACACAACCATACCGTGGAGTATCTGGAATGGAAGGCAGATGGGAGTTTGCCAAAATTACATTAAGTTTTTCATTTGAAAAGGAAACTTTCTTTAAAACAACATTATTTGCAATGACAGTCATTTTCCTCCTGAAAAACATCCTGAGTACATTTCAATTTGATAACGCGCTGCATCACTCCACGCCTGAGACTGGGAGGCCAGGAAGCATGGTGGGAGAGGCAGCAAAGTGTCTCCCACACAAAGAGTGACCAAGAAGCACTGCAATTACAGTTTGTAAGACATCACGATGTCTTATTTCTGGAACCTAAATCATTTGGGTTTTCAACTACAATATTTAGTGTTTGATTTCTTGCAGGAATAAAAAAAATTTTTTCCTTCCTCAGAAGCTCTTCTGGAAAAGCTCCACATCCCATTCCTCCTTTGCCAGCTGGCCTCGCATTCAGAAACATGGCACTAGGCAGCAGTTGCTTGTGGGCATTTATTTCCCTTAGATATTGAGGTAGACATTTGATGTGCCTCTTGACAGAAACTGAAGGTGTAAAAAGTTTTAAAAAAAAAGTGACAATAATAAGGAAAGCTTTCCAAAGATGGAGAGTTCAATATTTCAGTATTTTCAAGGTATTCTGATGGTGGCAGGTCCATCTTTTTCCATCTACTTTACAAGAACAAAGGTATCTGAGTCTCAAAGTCTATGAGAAACAACTTTATTTTATTTTTCACTCAATTACAGCTAGATTTTTCAGTCACCAATATCAGAAAATTTCCAGTCAGACGCAGCGGAGTGCTAAAGCTGGTTCATCATTGAATTTAGGTTGTCACAACATGTATTTGAATTTGAGTTGAAATTCTCATTATATTTTTAGAAAAACGAAAATATATGCTTGCTCTGAATGTAAGCATTTTAGGTTTTATACCCCGATCTAAATTTCCTCCTGAGGAGCAAAGCGCTGCTCATCGTGTAAAACTCAGGCACACAGTCTATCCTGGTCATGCTGCACTGCAATTCATATTGTCCATTGAAATTCCCACAAGTGCAGAGTCAGACTCCAGATATCCTTTCCTTCAGAGCTTTGGCTGAGCTTCTCTCAAGGTATTTTGATGTTTCCAGTCCTACACGAAACCACACAACTCCTGAATGCGTGAAAATTAGCAAACAAATACTTATGGTTAAAAAAAAAAAAATTTATCATTATTATTTTCCTGCCAAGTAGATATTTTGGACAAAGATTCTGGTTGGCTGCGAGTGTGTGCTAAGTGGTTCAAACTGCCATCTGCATTAGCGACAGTAATGGGATGTGATAGGAGCGCAGACACAACACGGCGAAGGCAGCTCTCCCTTGCTCGTGCTATTGTCTTTCAGCCTCTGGGAGCTCTGCCTGCATCTGGCAGAAAAGTTGATCAACTTGGGGTAGCTAATCAGGCTGCTGCAATTTCCGGCCCTTTCTTTCCCAGATTCCTCAGATCAAAGTTCAAGTCCCAGAATTATTATTCCCCGAATGCTTAATGAGCTCCAACCGAGGGACACCAAAGGCAAAGCTAAAACATTGACCATGCACTTCATTGAGTTTGGCCAATGTGGCTAAAAACAAGAGGGTGGGATCCATAGCATGCAAAATCACAATATACAGATTTGTATTTTAATCCAATTAAGATTCCTACATGCAAGCAGGGACGGCGAAGGCCCTCAGTCACTTTGTAAAGAGACGTCTGCTTTCTTCGTTGCTTTCCCCATATTAAAATTTTGCAAAGGTAGAATTGGCCTTGTCGTCAATCATTTCTAAAGAACTCTCTTTTGGGAGAACAGCAGAGCCCCACAAGCACAAAAGCTTCCTTGAAGACTAAAGTTCAGGATGTTGAAATGCAAAAGTCAGATTTCGCCAGGAGGCACGATTTCTGAAGCCAGATGATTCTACCTCAGATTAAGTTATTAAAGATCTTTGCATGCAAAAACATTTCTTTGTTCTGGCAAACACTCCCTGAGTTTTCTATTCACAAACGTGACCCCTAGGAAAGCCAGCCAAGATTCTTTCGCGTTATCAGGTCAGAATGTTCAGAGCCCAATTATTTTAATAGTTACAAAAACCCACCCGACAATGGTTCAGTACGCCAGTGAGAATAGTATTCAGGGACTTAACAAGTCACTCACTCTAACATCTGGCATGTTCTTTCGAGAAGACTAAACACATGGAGAGTCTTGCTGCAAAAGTCAATGGAAAGGAATGATAATTGCTCATTAGAATGCCTCCTCCACAGGTTATTTTTAACTTCCCCTACTCTTTCTAATCATGGTGCATGCATCAGGTGATACTGAAAAGGGTCAGTGCCTAGGTTTCTCCTCTCCAAAACCACACTTATAACAAAGCTTTTTCATGAAGCTGAAAATTCACATGCTACAGCAATGGCACCTATTTTGGTTTTAGACTACAAGCAGGGGCCCAAACAAAATACTCCCAAAGCACCGTGCCTCCAGCCAGCAATACAGATCGCAAAGGCAAAGACGCTGACTATAAAAATCAAAAGCTTTATTTTAATATGTGATGAAGACCATCATTTTCCCTCTCCCTCAGCTTCAAAATGCTGTGCATGGGAAGAATAGGAGATGCCCAAATGCAAAGGCATTAGAAGACACAAGACATGGAGCACAAGGACAGAGTCCTAATATCAGGATACCAGTGTCGACAAAGCAATAAAGCAGAAGCCACTAAGTGTCAAATGAAGCAAAACAGCTATTCATCTACTTTTGAAGCAAGAAAAATTCTGGCTGAATTTCCACAGCGTATTTCACCTCATGTTTTCAAGACTGGGGGTCACAGGTTCTTTGCATTCTTAAAATCAGTGTTACCAGAGCATAGCCATGAGTATGCAGAGAAAAGACAGCAGACTGCTTAGGTCTGGACACTGTTCTTGAAAGGATGGACTGTATTAGCCTAGCCTGGCAGGGATGCCTTTACATCCCTAGCTGTGTCTCCTCTGCCTTTCAGCCAGTGCAATGCAAAGATATCTCAGCTCAGCCCTGTCTAAATGAGTTCAGATCTTTTTGCTGAACCCATCACCATAGCATCTGAGCCTTTGTAAGTGACACAAAAACTATTTGCATGGGTCACCCCACTTCCTCTCAACCTAGTTACATAAAACTTTTTTTTTTAATGGGGGTTCAGCAGAGCATTAGGAAAAAGGAGAGATTCTTTGTGGTGTAACATCAAAGACTGCACACAAGGAATCTTGTTCTGAAGCCTCTCACCAGGAAAAGCCAAACGAATGAAAAGCTCACATCAGACAGTTAGAAGACAGCAAAGGCAATGGACCTAGAGGCACAAGGAAAGCTTAAATCCAACAGTTTACAGCCAAGACTCAGGAGGCTGTGTCCTTATTTAAGGCTTTTTAAAACAGCAAAAAGCTGTTTGAAGAGGAACTGAAGGACATGCTCATAATGGGCTGTAATTTGTTTGTTTATCTGTCTGTTTTTAATGAAGGAACCACAGAGCCTACTGGAGAATATTTGAGTTTCACTTCTGTTATTGTCCCAGCCATTCTCTAAAAGCACTGCAACCACATCAAATAACTGCCAGAGCTCCCTAGGAATGGGCCCTAAAACACGTTTCAGAGTACTGAGCCCTGGGGAAGGCAGTGGCTGGATGCTCCTGGAATGCAAATCTTCTTTCAGCAACCAGACACGACCCCAACAGTAGCTGTGCAAGCACCCCTCATGCCTCCTGCGCCAACCTGCCCCCGGACCACCCTGGAAGGATAAATTGCAGGCAGAGGAATTGAGATCAGGCATAGAGGGCTTTTCAGCCTTGATAAGTGGAGTGAAGCTGCCAACAAGCAGGCCACCTGCACAGCAGCCGAGTACACTGGGATGTTGGACACCCTCTGCTCCAGCTGGCCCACGTCTGCCAAACCGCTCCACCTCCACCAAACAGCTGTCCAAGGCTGCAAGGAAATACTTGGGCCAAAAACAAGGCAATGATTTGGAGGTGATAGTCTGCAGCTCCCAGGACCAGTTCAGACCTGAGCCATCTAGTGTCCATTCCCAGCGCCCTGCCTCCGCAAAGGCATGAAAGCTGGACCACGCTCCTTTTGCAGCTTTCCGTTCATACTTGTGACAAATTCCTGCTCCTTCCAGGAACACACTCCTCACTAGCATTGGGTTTTGCTGAACACAGAAGTAAACCAGGGTGGCAAACTACCCAGAAGTGCCCAAGATGAATTAACCCTCCCTTCTGGGTCAAGTTTTCCTCCAAGGCCATGGTGCCTTTTTGCAGTCAGATCCACAGTGCAACACTGACCTCCTGTGGCTGCCTCTCCTCAGCCACGACCCAAAACAAGCAAGCAGCAGGCTCTTCTCCCCCACCCAGATGATTATCCGGGCAAAAGGGGCTGAAAAACTCCCTCTGCGCACAAACTTCTACTTGGTTTGTCTTCCATGTGTCTATCACCACAGAGAGGATGAAGAAAAGCTTGGATTTACTCAACTCCTGGCCTCAGTCTCAAAAGAAAAACCTACCTTTAGGAGATAAAACTAGTCCCTGACAGAGGGATAGAGACACGTATTTCTACAAAATCAGGCTTGTACTGTTAAGGGCCCTTGCCAAGTCATCTGCAAACAGATGAATTCCACCCATAGTCCAGTGGCAACGTAAAAGCAATTTCCATTTTTTCTCATGGCTGCCTAAATTGAGCAATAGAGTGGGAAGTTACCTTGTTTGGGGTTTTATGGTTGTAACAGCTACCAGGTGTTGAAATAACTTCCATAGTGTGTTTTTGCTTCCTGCAAGCTTATGCTGTTATACCACAGGCAATATGAAAATCCCTTCTGGGAGACAAATGAAGATTGTCCATGAGTTTCCACATGAGAAATCATACTGACCTGACGTACAGCTCAGAGCTCACAGAAGCAAGGAATCCCAAAGCAAATTCAAGTGCTTTTAAAAGGTCACCATGGTAAAGACCTTCAAAAATCTAAGTCCTACTCAAAAACTGTCTGGCCTGCATTCACAGCCTTACCTGCCTTAGTTTCACAATCAAGCTTATTCCTGAACAGCTCTGTTTTCTGGCTGGCAGCACCACAGAGTGTGTTGGGAGAGCCTCTCAGCAGCGGACTAATAGCCCCATACAATAGTCCCAAGACATGCCTCAGCTCTCCAAGAGCCCAAAATGAACAGGACTCCGGGATTACCTTGCAGGAGGAAGATAACTGCAGATCCCCCAGGGAATTTCTCCTTTCATGACTATGGTAAGCCTGGCTACACAACTGAGCCATGCACAAACAGGTGATGCTGACCTCAGCCACGCTCTTGGGTACCCTCTGGGATGCTCAGCCCTGTACTGCTTGACTCACGGAACCTCACACGTTCCCAGGAACCACAGTTTGACTATCCACAGAGTGTACTGTTTCCAGATATCACCAAGCACATTTTCTTGCTGTTCCTGCATTGTTTCGAATATTTTAGGATCCTCTTTAAAACAGCCTGGCACTAGAAGACTTCTAGACTGAACAGCAGCAACACACCACTCTCAGACACACAGGCACCTCCTAGATGCAACAGGAAATGAGCAGGGATCACTGTCTCACAGAAAGAAATTATACCCCTTGGGTTGCTCTGGGTGACCCCAAAACCTGACAAGGTCCTGCAGATACAGCTATGGCTTGGAAGCTGTACAGAGGGTACACTCAGCTGATAGCGGTAACTTGCCATAGTGAAAGGACACTTTCTCTGCCGTGCCAGCAGGAAGCGAGAGGGAACCAAGAACTACTGCCCTTGCCAGAAGCTGTTAATCAGTTGGTTCTTGCCCCTGTGCAGAGCAGTGGCTCCTGCTGAGCTGAGAATTATAAACCTACATTTTCACTCCCACCTGCCCCCAGCCTGCCCCTTATTTTGAACACTGGGTTGTAAATGATGCATAACCCTTCTGGGCCTTCTGCCTGGGCACAGAAATTTTCCCATATCGAGGGAATTAAAAACTAGGTTAAACATACTTGTCACTCCAGTAAGTTCCTTAAAGCAGATGCAAAAGACTTTTTTTGGTCACTTCTCATTATAGTTTTGTGACAAGATTCCCTGCAAAGGCTGTAGGTGTTAGATCACAGCTTAAACACAGCAGACAGGGGCTTGTGGTGGCCCATCCAGACAGCCACCTGTATATGTTTAACAGGCTCATTCTCCAACAGCTATCAGCCCTTCCAGAATTTATCAGAGTAAAGCCATAAAAGTAACATAAGAGATTCAACTGACATACCTGAGTGCACACAGTCATTACCCTGAATGCTTGATTCTTAACTGAGCGTATTATAGCTCTATCACCCCCAAGGAAAGCCGGACAGCAATACTGATGTTTGGATATGAAGCATCCCAAAGTACAAAAGATCAGGTTACCACATGGGGCATCTTCTCTGCCAGCTCCACGTTATTTAAAGACAAGGTAGAAGCATTCAGAAGATTCTTTTCTAAAGCCCTGTTCTCAACACATGATATACATGTCACTGATACACAATTAACTGCATGTGTGCAATGACGGAGACATTGGCAGAAGAAATGCACATCTAAAGGAAAAGAAAAGCAAAGAGACATGCCGTGACATGTTATCATTAGGGAGTCATAATTTCCTTCCTGTAGTCATACAACAGCTGTCACTAACATCTTGAACACAGACCATGTATTAGAATACCATAGCAAATGCCTTTTCAGGCAAAAGAAAGAGAGGGCATGTTAACTGGGTGAATAGCAGGAAGAATATTTTGACAGCTTGAATGCATTAACCTCCCTGTAGAACGCCCACAACCTTTCCTAGAACTTGGCTTGGTACATACCTTCCACATGCTGGGTGAGGAGCGAGGGACTCCAGCAGCTCTATCGCAGGTACACCCAGAGGCCTCAGCTGTCCAAAGGCCCGTTTTAGTAAGCAGGGGAGGTTGCTCGCCCCTAGTCACCTCTGAGGTCCATCTCTCCCATCTCCACCCTCCCAGCTTTGCACTTTTAGCTTGGATTCAAAATGGCCAAAGTGAACGTCTGAAATAGCATCTTGTAGACGGAGGGAATGATAGCACAGCTTGATCTTACGCTTGAGAATATATCCCCTAGCCTTGTCTTCAGGAAGAGGGAAGGCATTTTTTACGTGCTAGCTATGACTGTTAACCAACATAGAGATCCCACTAAAGATGCTACAGTTGCCATTTCAAAACAGAAGTAATTAAACCTAAGTAACTAGATTTCTTATGGTTTCTGCCTCAATCTTGTAACTTCTGAGAAAGCTACACACGACTGTTTTCAGCAGGAATCCACCTTCTCTTTGCAATCACATGTCAGCCAATACATTTTAAGAACACATTTTCCTCTCATGGATGAGGTTCTCAAGGGTTACCATGATAGGGCCATGTTCAGGCACCTTGAACTTTTGCCATAAGTGGTTTAGCTCAGGCAGACTGATTATTAAAGCTTTCAGTGCAGCTTTTCCAGGAGCAGTAGATCTCATTACAAGGCAGTCTGCAATAACTCATCAATCTTGGGCAAAAGATAATTAATCAGCACCCAGAGACATTTTTGCAAATACAAAGCCTGTTTGAAACAAACCAAAATAAGAGAGGGAGGAAAGAAAAAAACATGACAGAGCTGTTGGCACTTGCCAACTCCTCTTGATTAAACTTATTTTCACCTCCAGGTGCATACACAGGATGAGTTTTGTTAATTAAACCTGCCAGTCAACTCATTATGCATTCAATTAAAAAAGCCTGATGCCTTGATTTTATGCAGCTGGCGGGCTGTGTGGTGACAGGCCGTGTTGTTATAGTGCATAAGTTCTAATGGGGAAGGGAGAAGAGGTGCTCCAAAGTATGGCTAAGTGCGATATTTGCTAATTGGGCATCCTCCTGGTGTTTTGTCTTTTTTGCTTTCTCTTTTTTTTTTTTTTTTTTGGTGAGGCTATAACAAATGCGGTTGTTTATCAGACATACAGCCTGTCTGTGTAAAGCGAAAGTCAAGGTAGAGAGTGGAAGAGTGTGTTCATCTCATTTGGAAACCCATACAGATGCTCAGAATATTCATGATAGACTCTGGCAAGGTTAAGAGATGAGGAGAGTGGCACCTAGATGCCATGGTGATGAATGCTGTATGAATAGATTAGACAGAGGCCCTGAAGCTTCTATAAAATTGTAGGGGTTTAATTTAGATGAAAGATAGCCTTTATTCTCAAGGCATCACACTGAGAGTTGGCAGATCTGGATGCAGGCCCTGGCTTTGCTACAAACTCCTTGCATGACCTTGAATAAATCCCAGAAGACCAAGTTTTAAAGGTACCTACAGTTGTATCTTTCAAGTGGCAACCCTTAGCCACCTCTGTGTTCCTCATCTATCCACCAGTAACTGAAGGCTATTGCTTCTGCTGTGCCTACCACTCTCTGAGCTATTTATATTCAACTTCCTAAGAACAGACAATATCTCTTGTTATACACTGAAAGAAAACCTGTTAAAATGGATCTCCAATCTCAGATGACAGACAGAATGAAAACCTGTAACATTTGCGACAAAAGAATTTGTGGTTGCATGCAACAGTTTTACAGTTACCTCACACTGACATTTCTAAGTCTGCTTCATGCTGGCCACAAATACAAGAAATTACCTACAACAGAGGTGACCCATCTGTTGTGCTATGAGGCAGAGAATTAATTTCTTTTCTGCTGTTTTCTTCAAGTTTGCAGGCTTTCAATATAGCTGCTTGTACAGACAAGAAGTACACTAGTCCACTACTATGTTAATGTGTTAATGACATCGCTCCATCTCAGACCATGCTCCAGTTCCTGTGATAATCTGGGAACTTTATTTAATACCTATACCATCAATGGAAAGACCTTAGGACACTGGCAATAACATTGATTTCCTTTTTTCTTATTTCTTTTTTCTTTTTTTTTTTTGTGCAGTGCTTTATGATTGTGACTTTTCACATCTTTACTGCAGCTCTTCAGTTTGTTACTGGATATTTTGTGACTGATGAGGAATGAACCAGGTATTCTGAGGAGCCCTCTAAACCACACCTCTGTCCTAGAGCTGACTGTAAGTGTGAGGAACTGAACTTTGACCAAGGAGATCCCTTGCGTCTTGTATGTTTTATCAGACCATGAAACGGAAAGGGGTTTGTTATTATTATTGTAACCTTCTTTGCTATCTGGTTTCATGCCCCCTGAACTGCTGGAAGCAGTGGCCCAGATTCACAAGGATGTCTAAGAACAAAAAAGATACACCAAAATACTTGGTAAATCCCAACAGATACCTCTAGTGACCTGAATCCCATTGTTCACCAACATATGAGAATTGGTCCAAATCCAGAATGACTGTCCAGACTCCACCTAAATGCAAATCAACAGTTAAGCCTCTCTTCCCTCGTGGTTTTTTTTTTTCCTGTTAGCAGCTGCGTCCCTATCATCAAAACTAGCAAGGCAATTTGTGGTTGGCAGTAGCTGTTGCAGCTGGTCTGCATTTTTTATTACAACTTTCATTGAGAAATACTAGTTTGTCAGAAGAAAAAAAAAGAAGTTGTGAAGGATGTCTGGTCAGACATTCTCTGTTGGGACCAAACCACAGGATGGATCATAGTCTCAGTGAGACACTGACCCCTGTCCAGACAAATACCTTTGTGAGCGAGTCTGTTATTTGGAAAATGCCATGCTTACGTTCAGATCTGTTTTCTGACCGAGACTTGGACTGGAGCCTTTCACATCCCAGGTGAGAACTTGGCCCACTGGGCCAGCAGCTGCTCTATTCAAGGAGTCTCATTTCCCTACGAAAGTTCTCCAAAAATCATGGCTTAGCTTCACATCTGGATGGAAGAGTGATAAAACCTCAGGCTTTTTTAAGCAACCTGTCATTCTTGAATTCCAGCCAACCATACATGTTAACCATCTTTTCCAATAGATGGTGGTTTGTGATTCCTCCCATGTGTGAACAGTTTATTAACACATCCTAACACACAGAGACGAGCAGCTACTGCTAAACAAAATTTTCTGCCCCTCCTCAAACTTCCAGTACAGGAAAATAGTTCGGTTTGCATGGAAGATGCAAAGATTTCCAAAGAGTTATGGTAGTTTCATCTGAAGGCAGCCCACATCAGATGCTGCATCTAGTTCTCCCAAGAGACACAATGCAGGCAAGCATGTTTGTGCTGGTGTTTACATGGAGGGGAGACTATGCACGTAAGATCAACAGCCCATCTAGTCCCAGTATCCTGTACAGCCATGGTGCTAGGGAAGAATATAAGAACAGGATATGTACAGAGAGATCCTTCCACGCTTTCACTTTCCAGCCTTGGACACAGGTACTTCAGGGATTTTCTCAGTCAGAGGTTACACCACGTTAAAACTAAACTTGCCACCTCAAAGGAAATTCAAAGTGAATATAAAATAAAAATAACAGATAGTCCAAGAGAAGTTGGAAAGCCTTTTTCTAACCCATCAGTGTAATTGCTGCTGTCTTCTATTCACGTTCATTTGCAAGGATAAAATAGAAAAAGAAAATTACTGGTCTACAAGTAACTGCTTTCTTCCCCTGACCTAGAAAATAATAATAGTCTGCATTTCTATAGCTCCTTCCATCCAGAGATCTCAAAGAACTTTGCAATCACTTATTAATCATTGCTCTCAGACCCCTGCAAGGTAGGTAACCAATGTAGAAAGTACTTTGCTCATGCCTGGACACATGCCACAGTCACAAATAAGCATATAGGGAATCTGACAGAGTCCCTCTCACCAAGCAATAAACTACATACCCAGTCAAATAGAAGCAGCCCCGCTCCCCTTTACTCCACTGATGACTAACAGCACAATGGGAGGTGCATGTCCCCCCTCTCCAGGCTGGAGCAGCTCAGGGCACAGTCCAAGATCCAGCATCCATGAGAACAGTTCTGCAAGGCCATTCCTCAAGTCCTTGTAAAACACAATGGTTGTCTCTGTGCTGCTCATCTCTCATCTGATCTTGCTCTCCACTCTATGGACTAGAAAGCTGGATGCTGTCCAAGTTCTATGTCACTTTTGCAATGAACGGGGACACTCTGACTCTATGTTCAGCATGCCTTCCCAATAATCAATCTTTGGGCAACTGAAAATTGAGCACAGGATCTGAGAAGGGAAACGAACGATGTGTCCAGAGTCTATCTATAAATTCGTCTCATCCTCTAAAGACCTAACGTTGTTATTTTGGTCCCTATTCCTGTAGGCAACAATTGAAAACACGACGCTTAGCACAGGTCATTGTCAGCAAATTACTGCTTTCTAAAGATGAGGAAGCAGTGACTTCAGTAGCAAGGAAAGATTAACATAACCAGAACAAATTCAGAGTTACGGCACTTCATAATGGTAAGTCCTCATTCCTCTTTCCTACTTGAACACTGTTATTACCCTTACGTTGTATTGTGTCCAACATTTTACCAGATTGAAAGTATGCCCGAAAGAAGACTATCTGTTTTAGCATATTAGAGTAAATGAAATAATAATTGTTCCCTTACCACTCTGACTTTTTATCCAAGAACTGTAATAATACTTTACATGTATTAAATTAAGACTCAATCTCTACAAGGTAGGAAATAGTCCCACTTGGTGGAATCAAGAGACAAAGAATCAGTCACTGTACATAATACTACAGCCTCTATCCACTCTGCTGGGTAGGAAATACGCCTGATTTGCAAGTGTTACTAAGCAGAGCAGAGAAGCTTTGGAAAGCACACAACTGAGCTAGGAGCTTCAGTTCTGTTCTCAGAAGTTTCTCGAGAGCTTGCAGTTCACGTTACTTTCCAGTGACAGCGGGGTCCTGAACATGCTTTTGGAAGTGAATCTGTACTAATCCACAGCCACCCGTAAGACAGTAACTACCCTCAACCCTTGTACCACACTGATCACACAGTTTCTTCCATCTAAAATCCTCTACAATCCTCAAGCCAGATGGCCCTTTAGTACAAACTGACCTCTTTGGCCCAGGAGCTAAACACGTTAACAAAATCTCTTGCAAGAAATATCCTTCTCTCTACCAAGGTCTGAAAATTATTTCTGCCTCTTGGCAGATGGCAGAGCTGCCATACAATTCACATCTTGGCATTGCTACGGGCTGGCCCTGCCAGGGGTTTTCTGGAGCATAGGACCATTGCAAGCTTCATAGAGAGGTTTGGAGGAAGTCAGTGATGCAGAGGAAGATGGGGAGGAGCCTTCAGATCTCAGATGTCAGTTCCATAATGGTATGGCAAAATACCAAACAATGTTGTGGTCAGATAGTGTATTTCAGACATTAAGCACATTTACAGCATCCCCAAGAAAGCAAGGTTAATTTTCTGCCATCATTTTAATACTTTACCCTGGATCCAAGTGAATTTGCTTAACAATTAAGAAAACTACTTTATTCTTATTTATTCTCAAAAATGCCAAGGATAACCTCATTGTCCACTGAAGAGTCCCCTTGCACCATTTAAAACTGCAACATGAACAAGCCCTTAGCATTAGCTTTTGAAAGGAGAGATCTTCTCCATATGAGAAATAGCTGTTCTGGAAAAGGGACAAGGAAGGAGAAAGACCTCTCCAACCCATCACATGAGGGAGAACGACATGCAGTACTGATACAAAACCAGCTACCCCATCCAAGACACCTCCGGTGGACGTGACCAACTTGTCCTGTCCCCTTTCTGTCCCTCACTAGGGTCTCCTGGGACTTACTAGCTTCTCCTTGATAGGCCACATGCTCACAGTAAGTAAAAAGGACAGTCATACCACACATGACCTCTACCAAGGCCAAGGGAGTATCAGAGCTCAGCTGTACTTCTGTCACAGTTGGGCAGAGGTCAGCAACAAGGAAAGGCTCACACACACCCTGCTCAGTCAAACAGTCAATCTCTTGGCCAAAAAACAGGGGTCTTATCTTCATGGTCCCAATTCTCATCTTCCCTGCAAGCAGGAGGACAGGGAAAGACCCATAATATACTTTCCATGTCTACAGTTAGTGCCTGTTTTCCCCACCTTGTCTTGCCTTTTACTCTGAGGCACAGCAAACCCTTATTTCTTCAAAGTAGAACACATACAAATGTGGTACACACCAGAGTGTCACCACCCTGGCAAGGTTACAGCCAGAGCCACCAAGCATTCATTTGTCATATGAACATTCTTGATTAAAAAATCTGCCCAACAGAACTCTTCCTCTGAAATGTGTTGGGTTTCAGGCGAACACGTTTTATATTCTCTAAGTTTTGTTTTGTTCTTTCACAGTTCTGAATACCCATCCTTTTAATGCCATACCCTCACCGAGAAAATCTTGATGTTTTCCAAGCTGCTCTTTTTGTAAACTCATTCTGAAAAAAAGGTCCCTATTCACTCACTGCTTCCTTTCAATAACTAATGCTTGAGTATTAGCTCTCTGTATGAGAACTAATTCTCTCTGTGTATTTGACACGCACAAGTATTGCGCAAACAGCCAGAAGGCAAAACTAAAATCAGGGACTAAGAGCCTCATTAGGTAGGTTGAATGCTGGAATTAAAACTACAACTCCAAGCCAAATACATAATATACCCACTAGATGGGGCAAAAAGCTATATTCTGTTTAAAAAGCTCTCCAGATGCTCCTTTCACTACAGTTTCACCTGGCCCACAGGACTAGGGAGAAGGCCAGGGCAGAAAGAGCTATGGGTGCTAAACTGCTTTTTTCACTTCTAAAACTGCTCCAGGCTGGAGCAGCCCAGTGCCTGGGCTGTGGTCCCGTATTGCCCACATACACACTGACTTGTCAGGCCTGAATTAGTGCATCCAGGAATTAAATAACCCAGCCAAACCTAGCCTCCACAGCAAAGCTGTCGCTTAGGAAAGGGATCCTCTGATGAGGCTGATGTGCAGGGGCTCCTGTGCACCACCGTGACGTTGCAGAGGAAGGACGGACATGATCCTTTGAAGAAGTGTACATCCATGACACACAGCTCAGCCTGTTGCAAGTGCATATGCAAGCTCTCAGCTCCAAAGAAGACAAAAGTAGCTAGAGGAAACAAAAGGACCTTAACTCTTCCCCTGCCAAAAATTTCCCTCCCGCACAAACATTTTACATAGCTTAACGCGCCAAACCATTTCCTGAGCTTGGACTGTTGCCCTCATTTTAAGGCCCTGATGCTTTGGTCATATGAAAGTCTTTTGTCCAGACAGGGTTGGTGTTAGGAAGTGTTTTTAGGCTGGGCTTTGCACTCAGCTGTACTGGGTACGGAACAACTCTGCTCACCCCTCGTGGAATTATACCAGCTTCTAACTGATGACCCTGGGGGGGGATCAGTACACCTGCTTTATAAGCAATAGCTCTGGAAGCTGCATTTCTCCCCCCTCAGCATCATAACTACATCCAGTATTTGCCTTTCAGAGGATGAGCATATTCTAGTCAGAGTGATTTCAGGTACACCATAGAACAAATTATATATATATTCACTAGTACTGCACTAACAAACTGCCAAAGTAAGCAACCTCCTCCAGTTTTTATGCTTCTAAGATGCAGGAATTTACACGCATCAGGCGTTGACTTGGTAAGGCCATGAACACAGTCTGCAGAATCCTGAACCAAAGCCCATCAGAAATGAGTAAGAATTATGGAGAAGCTTCCACTGATCTCCCACGGGCCATCCGGAAAGAAACTCAAGGTTGCTGACACACTGGGAGGGTGCTTTCCAAAACCTTCCTGGAAAACACTTGGAGGATGAAGTTCAGCTTTCAGGTAGGTTTTGTAGGCTGATGGCCCATTACCAATCATACCGTAATTCCAAACCCCACCAGTCCAGACCAGTAGCTTGTTCAGCACCTAGAAACCAAGGCTTTACAGGCACACTTATCCCATATCTCTCCTCCTAGCAATTCCTGCAACAACTTGAGTGGGCATTAGACCCCAGTCTGTATATAACAAAATAATGTCAGTATTTGCTATAACCACATACTACAAATAAGCTTTCTAATCACCACAGTGTCCCCTCCAATGGAAAGGCCATCAACCCACACCCAGAATTACCAGCTGATTAATAAAATTTTCCCGCCTCAAAAGGCTTCTTTTCTTCTTTGTGCTTTAATGAGACCACGTTACAAGAAATGAAATATAACCTGGCAAAGCTCCACGAACAAAAACAAACAAAACCTCCGTTTGAGTTACTGTGAACTTCCACTCTCTGAAGCCAAGAAGATCTGATTCACCAAAACAGTTGCTGTGTCCCTGTAGCTATTTTTATAGCACAGCTCGCCTCTGCCGGGTGCCTGATTGCCCATTTTGTGTTATACTGAACACCTGTGCAAAACCTGGCACGAAAGTTAACTTTTTGCATCCTTCAGCTTGCTTCATGCCTTCGCCCCCCTCCTGCAGTGACTCATCATTTCAACAGGCTTCTGGAAAACAACCCGTTTGCACAGAAAAGCCTGATTCAGCACCCAAAACGGAGCGAGTCAACTTACTGTAATCCTGTACGTCTCACTATCGAAATGCAGATGCTCCTGGTCAGAAGCACACTAATATTTTAACAGGGATAAGTTTAAGGCAGGGAATAAGAAATCTTCAGTCCAGACTCAGTGGGACTAGTGAACAGGCTGAATGCTAACTCCCAGACTGAATAAGAGCACATATGGATGAAGCCAGTTAATTTAGTTTGCCTTGCCTGTGGCTCAGACTGGCTTAGGTTTCCTATTTCTATGCTGAAAGCTCTCGTGTACCTCCAAGGATAGCAATTCGTCGCTAACAAGCCACAACCCCTTCTCCACCACCACCAAAGCACCTTGCAACACTCTAAGGCAGCATGTGACTCATGATCCCATTCTAGCTAAATACACTAATGCAGTCCCATTAAAGGTCTCACGTCATGTCTGAAAACCTCGTCTTCAATCACACACTTGGCCTGCAGATACTGTACTTCGATTCATTTTTTCCCCTACTCATTTTGTAATAAATAATTGCCAGGCTTTCAAGAAGGAGGATAAATGGAAACAAGTCATTTGAGGCCTGCATTAAAATCAAGTGCTCTCATCTCTCTTTACCTGATCTGCTGGAAACTTCCTCTTCTTCCCTGCTCCAAATCAATAGCTGAGAGCAGCATGGTGCACGCTAAATAGCATCAAGCAAACCTACTTTGTATGGGAAGAATAGAGAGAGAGTCCACACTTAAACACCCTTGGGGAACTTTTGCTGAACAGGTAACTGCATCTCACCAGAGACACAAATTTCAGCAGAGCAACTGCCGGTTTTTTGAAGACATGACTGGAAAATATTTCTATACAATATTCAGTGTTAGAAGTCCTTTTCAGCATACTTGAGTAAGGGAAGCTGATCCCAACTCATATGTCTGCCGTCCTTATGGTGTCAAATCCAGAGCTGAGGGAGGAAGACAGGCATCTGTCTGTATATACTGTAACGATGCCTGATCTTGTGTGCCCCATCTGCTATAAAACTGTATGTTTGGATTTGCTGGGGTTTTTTGATTTGTGAAGAGTGTCCCAAATATTGTGCAGAATGCAGTGAAATCTTTCAGAAATAAAGCAGATCCTCCATATATGCCATGGTAGCTCCCGCTTTCAAAATACCTCTGTAGGAATATTGGTGGTCTGAGACTTGAGCCTCCAACAAATAGCTTAGGAACAGCAAAACCAGGAAAAAAGTCACTATTAGTCACACTGTAATTAAGCAACTTCAATCTCCTTATTCATCCTGGTGAGAAACAATTTACTGGAGTCACTGTAGTTCTGGCCTTTTCACTATTACATGATTTTTCTTTACAGCAAAATTAGAAAAATGTGCTGGAACACCACTGCTGATAGAAAACATCATCGCTTCATCTCTTGCCTAAAGTCAGCGTATACAATCATACTTCAGACTTAATAGCTCTGGGACCGGACCCTGATTTTGCCGTTGTTATAGGCTAGTTTAAACTCCACAGACTGAAGTGTGAAAGGACAGGCAGAGCCTTGCCCTCTTGGGAGAAATCTCTGCTCCCTTACATCTAATTTTCTTTCATAAAAAAGTCAAAATGTCACTGTCCCAGGGCAACTCCTCTTCTTCTGACCTCAACCATATAGTATACAAACTGGTCAGAATTATTTCATGCTATATTCAGCACACAAAAACGGGGCTCCTACCTCAGGAAAAAAAAAAAAAAAATTAATGGCATGGGGAATTATTCAATTCCAGCAACTCTTAGGAAAGAAGAAAATGAAGGAAGGGTAAACAAAAGCTGCTCACCGTTCACCAGGATCTGGGGGACACTGCCGGTGAGCGAGAGGCTCTCTGCATGCCTTGCAAGCAGGCAGAGAAGAAATATACTATTGTCAGCAAACACAAGAGGGAAGTGCAGCACCAAAATCCAGCCCGCTGCGGGGAAAGAGCAACAGGCTTTCAGTCTCGGCTTGAAGGTTTGTGCTCACACACTGCGGCACAATGGCATAAAAGAGATGGGTCATTTCATGGTAGAGCCTTTTCCCCCCTCCCCTTGTTCTTATGCCTGGACCCATGAAGAATCTCATTTACTTTACATGGCTTCAAGGAGGCCATTTTAGTGAACACTGCAAGCTCAGGCTGAGTGCGAGATGCATTGCAGCCACACTCTCCAACTACTTAAGCAACTGTCATTTAAGCCCAAGGTTAATTCAACTGTACTGCATGAAGGTACATTTGTAATAATCCATATTTTTGCTCGTCTAAATTCAACTATTTCATCATCTACTCTTTGACAGAATGCCCCTAAAAGAACAATGTTACTAGACCCTAGAGCAGGAATCAGAATCCAGCCACTTACGACTTTGTCTTCAGTATTTCAGAGGTTGATATGGGAAATCCTACCAGATTTAGTGGAGATAATGAGCTTTCAGACTGTATTTTGAACACAACCACAACAACTCTCCATCTTAATGATGCTACAGAATAATTTAAAAACCCTTCGGCCGACAAAAACTTACACTTCGTTGTTGTTGTTATTTTTAAGTTGTAAAATAATCACTGCAAGATCCCTTTGCATTTTCAGAACACCTAAAGGACTGTACTCTAGGAACTCTAGCAGTTCTCCAAAGACCCCTTCTCAGCAGATGAAAGTCCCTCGTGCTTCAATACCACGTTCTCACCGAAGGAGAACATCTGCCCAGGCAGAGAAACGAAGGGGCAACAGCTGATTAGTTTGCTGGGGCTGAAAGCTCCGGAGCAGCAGCATCAGTGGCTCTGGTGCATATTCCTCAGCAGCCTCTCAGCTCTCCTCTGCCCCAGGCTCCTGATCTGGCTGCTGAGCCATTTCCTACTCTTTCCGATTTCTGAGCACATCTATGCTTCAGTAGGTGTGCAGCAAGTGTCAGCCCCTGCCCCAGGGTCTATCTCCTCTACTAGGCAGCAGCTTGGAGCTCGGTTGTAATTACTCTGGGGTTGCTTTTAGCCCAGTAACACCAAGGATTTCTGCAGGGCCACGAGCCATTTACACAGAACTGAGTGAAACAGGAATCCAGTTCAGAAGTAGGAAGCTCAAAGCGTTCATCCAGACTTTGTGTTCTTTAAAACGAGATGTATTCAGTGTGGAAATGTTCCCCGGAGTCAAACAGAACGAGAAACAGATGGGAAATTATTTGCAAACAGGAACTCTTTTCTTTCCTTGTTTGCTTGCCTTGTTTTGTTTACCCCTCAAAATCCTAACAAGAAACACAAGTAGGATAATACGACTGCAAGCTACTTCATGCTAGCAGAGCTGCATAAACAGAACTACAAAACACTGACAAAGCAACACATCTATTTTTACATGATGTGTGGAGTAAGGCACCAAGTCTTACCTTGAGCCCCCACCCAGTAGACGCTGATGCAAGGACTTAATTTCATTGCTGGTAGTACCACGAGGCTATGCTGAGCATTGAAGGCAAACATACGTGTACAGTTTTAGGACTGTGGCCTTAACAAGTAAATCTTAATCACTCTTTTTTTGCGAACAGCAAGAGCAAGGTTTATGCTAAGTATTATTAGCAGAGATTAGAGTTTTGACTAAGCATATTTCATTTGCTGCATCGTTCAGTCAGATAGAGACAGTAGCAGCTGAAATCAAAGCACCATGTAAATTTGTGCTCTAAGTATGAATGTAACATTTTAGCAAACGATTGCCCAGAGTTACACATGGAGCCACATACGGTGGAATTCAATTTACAGAGAACAGCCTCTATCTTTTAGTTATTCATATAATGAAGATTTAAATATGAAATAAATTGCAAACACTTGCAGCTGAAGCAGGATATTGGATGATATTCATTCATATTGAAATTACATCTTTAAGTTCCTCTCAAGCTACATAAATGTACCTATAATAGACACACACGTACATGTAAAACAATCCTCTTCTGTAATAAAAAGATGTGTATTATTAAAGTGCTGTTTTCCAGATAAAATTCTTATAATAAACATTAAAAATCGGTCTCTTACGCTCCTAAGTATGTTCAATGACTACAGTAGAAACATTTTTTTCAAATTTTGCTTATCTCTAGCATTCCTGCTTTATTGCAGTTTTATTATTTCTATTTCAATGAACTTTGTGAAACTTAATCATTTTCACTTTTGCTTGTAAACACTTTCACCCTCTTCTCCATTCGAAGGCTGCTGCCGTATCCAAAGACAGGAAAGTTAAAAAACAAAAATAACTAGAGAAAAATGAGAAAAGGATCCAAAGCAACCCTTAGAGTCACTCCACTGTGTTTGTTATTTGCTGTTTGTTATTGCCTGTCCTTGAGACTAAACCAAATCACCAATCTTCATATCTTTTCAAACAATTCTACAGAAGAATTAGGAAGATTTCAAGTGACCATAAACATCCCCTTCCCTTCTTTTTCAATATTACATAAAACAAATATGTTTTTCTCAAAGTAATCTGACAAAAGCCCTATTCATGATGCAGGAATGCAGCTAAACAAATCACAACAAAAAATAATAATTACGACAAGAGCAAAAGTCAAAAAGAAAGGCCTTTGCAGAAACGCTGCAGACTTTGTACAACCTCCTGCAGATCAGCATATTTTACTCTGTGTGGGAGTTGGGGAAATCCCAGCAGCTTTCTATTGTATCTCGTTATTTCTTGGCTCATTCCCAAGCAAATAAATAATCATCCTAACAAACTAGATTCATACAAGTGTAGCAGAAACAGACATGAAATCCAAGAGATAAGATAGCCAATGCTCAAGATGTTATTTGCACATGGGCTAGGAACAGGGAGTCTATTAATCTTTTGTTTGCTCAACTGTTCTTCCACTTATAGCGACCAGGATTACAGAGAGCAGACCATGGCAGGAACTAGCTAACCATGTTTCTCAAGCCCAGTGTAAGCAGATTTCATACCGATATGCTAATTTGCCAGTGGCTTTGGTTCCCTTTGAAAATCCCACCTATGTTACTGAACAGATTCTGCAAGCATTTTTCACAGCACACTGTACATGCCCTTCCCCCTGGTCAGCCGTGCTGCTGCGGCAAGCAAGTCTGCAAGCAGAAATTAAAAGGAAGATTTGCTGCGTGCAACTGTTTGCTGAATATATGACAGAACGTAGTGCTGCACAGGTTAGGAGAGGGTAAACTCCGTCTTTAAAAAGCCTCAGCTACTCACTACTCCTACGTCTGCCGTTTGTTCATTTTTTAATGACCCATGAAAGGCCATTCTGCTAAGATCGCCAAACGAAGCTGCCACACCTCCCGGCGGGCAAATTTTGCTCTCATGTACCCTGAGTTCCCTCACTCCACGGGGCCACCGAACAGAGAGAATGGGGCTCCAGAGAAGAATTGGCACAGTAAATCATTTCCTAGACACATCCAGCGAGAAAGCCAGGAGTTCTTCCTCACACAGACTCTCCTGTTGCCTTCTAATCAAAAATAGCTCAAAGCATTTTAAAGTACATATGTAATTTTATTTTTCTTTTACACTGAGAAATGGGCTTGAAAGTTAGGCAAGCTGCACCAGGTGTCGTCTCCTGCCCTCTGCTCTCAAAGTGAAGTATCTGAAGGACACTGCCTCTTGGCTCATACCTGATGGTCCTGCTCAACTCCACAGTTCTATGCACAAATGAAGGGATTATGATGAAATTAAAGTGTTTGTAATGAGGAAAATACACTCCAAATTTGAAGGAAATCCAAGCTAGAAAAGCAAATTCTCCTGTGCCTGTGGCCAGCTTAGATCCTCCAGGCCTAAGCCCCAGCTGCTCTCTAATGAAGCCAATAGTGCTGTGACCAGCCCTGGGCCTGAATCCACCCCCACACCTCCATGTCTGCAGCAGAGTTTGGAGTTACAGCTTCAAGGCTATAAATGCTAGGGATGGATAAAAAAATCCCTGGTCCTCAGGGAGTGCTCTGTAGCCCTAATGAATCCTCCAAGAGCCCAAATCTCATGGCAGAGGTTTGAGGTGAGGTAGATGTGGCGAAGGGTGAGAAAGTCCTTTCACAGCCTTCTGGACAAAATACAGAATCCAGTTCTCCTATAAACCAGCTGCTCTTTCTATTTTTAAATACTCTGGAGGGACTCAAATATTACGGTGATGAGAGAAGAGGAGGCTCATATAAGTACCTAGGCAGATGGATGCTTAGCAAAGGAAGGAAACTATCCCTGCGGGACAGAACCACAAATAAATGCTCATTCCAGCTCAATTATCGAAGCCCAAACAGGTAAAATATCTGGACAAAGGTGTTTTAGGCTTTAAGACTAATCTGCTCTCAGGAACGCTGTTCTTGCACTTTCACCAAGGCTCAGCAATTTTTCCAAACATGCTCAGATGGGTGTTACGACACACAGCCCAGGCAGTCACAAAACACTGCCCACAGAGCAATAACCAACTCCATAGGAAATCAGCTGAAGTTTGCTGAAGTTTATTTGGTCTTAGCTTTGTAAAAGCTCTGACTAATAATTTTGACTCAATTTGCATGCTGTTTTGAATCAAGTGTGAGGCAGCTGTTCATTTTTCTCAGTGATAAATCACCATTTCTTGACATTTGGAAACTCGGGAGACAAGGCAAAAAAAAAAAAAAAGAAAAAAAAAAGGAGAAAGTGCTGAGGCTGGGCTCAATTTTATTCTTAATTATTTAGCGCATTCAGATGTTCAGTCCCAAAGGCATGTTGACCCCACTTGAACATGCAGGGAAATAATCGCAGGGTGGACTCGCCAAAGCAAGATGAGGAGTAAGGCTGTAGCCCTCCTTCCCGACGCTGCGGATGGGCCTGAAGCCACCATGTGGAATATCTGCGCGTGTAAAACGGCTTAGGCATGTGAATCGCTGCAAGATCAGGCTCAAAGTCTAGGAAACAGCGATCTTGCTCTGTCCTTCATTGTTCAGCTTTTGCTCAATGTTTGCCCTACAGCAGACTTCTTTTCTCTTCTCTAGGGGTGGGAGGCAGAAGGGACAATCTTTCCCTTGCTTCTACAGAGGAGGTGCTGGCCCAGGAGGAGCTCCACATCCTGTTGCTGTCCCTGTCCCTGTCCCTCCCTCCCCTCTGGGGCAACAACGCTGTTCAATTGGTAACAATCCAAAAGCAGAGTCTTGAACAAGGACTTTCTGAAAGCATCTGACCCCTTTTTTAAGTGAGGGAAGTTAGGAAGGAGGAAAGCAAAACCCCTGCTCTGTTTCCTGCTGTTGTGCTGTTTATTTCAGAGTATTTCCATTGTTAGAGAGTAAACCCTTGGCATGCAAATGTGGGGAGGTAGCATCAGGCTGGGAAGACAGCTAAATTTGGATCAAATTCCTCAGGAGCCTGACCTCTTCCTATCGAAGTATATAGCAATACTCCCCCTTGCTGTTCAGGGTGGCATTTTTAAACACTCACCCCCCAACTAATTCTGTGTTGCATTAAAGGAAGTGATATAAATAATCCCCTAAGAATGCATTTTCCTGTAGGTAAAGGGACAATATTTGAGTTTCACTCAGGAAAATAGTACAAGAGCAGAAAGAACACTGACAAGCGTGCTGCTGCAGGAACTTGCACACCTGCCTGGCTTTAGGCACCCAGAAGCTGTTGCACTGAAGTCAGAAAAATGATTAGCAGTAATAATTTAAGCACACGTATAAATTTCTAGGATCAGGTGAGCAGAGGGAAGGCCATGTGAAAAAAAAAAAGAAAGGTTTTCTGTGAAAATCTGACAGCATTTTAAAATAAACTGCATATCACAGATTACATACAGGCACAATCCTTTCATATATTTCAATTTTTTCACTAAAATCATTGTTAATTTGGAGGACTGAAACACAGTTTACTGGGTGTTCGAGTTTTTAAAAATTTGCTTTCTACTATTATTTCCTTTACTATTTGATCACTAACCCAGCTTTCATTTTCAGCTTTCAATCAAAAAAAAAAAAAGGTGGGAGGAAGCATTATTTCAAGGCACATATTTAATTGTTGGGGGGAAAAAAAAAGGATTGCTTCCCAGTGAAAGGGTTTTAATGTAAAAAAGCACAGCCTGATCAAATGCACAGGCACTCACTAAAGTTACAAGGACATGAGGCAGTTCTCTTCATAGGCTTGAAAAATTATGTCAAGCCAGGATGCAGCCAGTTTCACCGATGGACTAGGAATTATACACTCAGCTAGCCTAGATGTGTAAACATCCTATTTCTGTTCCCTCTTTGTTGAGGCATCTTCAATGCTTCCAGTGGAGTTAGATGCAGCAACTCATCCAACCAACAAAATTCAATATTACAACTTCTATTGTGTGCATTTTTTTTCTAATTGATCATGTGAATCTGTCACAGCTAGAGGAAAGAGATTCTCATCTGGGCAAAGTCCCTGGAAGCTACTTCCATAGCAAATTACATTTTTATTGTTATTTCCTGATTGAGTAATACAGCTGGTGCAAAAAACCACGCATGAGTGAACATAGAGAGTTAAGTCAAAACACAACAATCCTCACAGATTTCTGTCGGCTGCAAATCCCTGTACATTGATCAGATTCTCCTGGGAATCACCTGCAGTGCTTGTTTGGGAGGTGGGAGGGTGGGGTCAGTGTTAATTTGGGATTTTCATCTTCCCCTGTTACAGGTCCAGAACTAGCTGTGTCTTTTGTGGTGTTCCTAGCACGGCTGGGTATGACTTTGTCGGTGTAGAACGCTTCTGGGGGCTCTGGCAATATATGTTTCAGTGCAAATATTGTTATTCATAATCCTTAATTCTCCTCCTCCGTTAAATGGGATAGACTGGGTGCCTGATCCTGATTTCATGGCTGCAAAATGTCTAACACGGCTGAAATCCATGACTAAACGCTTCTTGGTTTCACCCACTGACTTTAATGAAGCTCTTGGCAATTAATAGAGGGGGTAAACGAAAGAATCGGTGCCTCACCAACATCAAAGGAGTTAAAAGTGACTTCAAGAAGTGAACAAGTAGCGCTTTGTGCAACGTCCTGCTGGAGCTTTAATTTTCATGGTGCTTGTTAGTTCAGCCAGTGCAAGGATGACTTGCCGGCCTGTTGTCCCTGCAGGAACACAGCCCCCAGTGTAGCACGGGAGTGCTGTCTGCAGCATGTGGCCATTCCTCATCACGCCTTTGGATAAAGCGGCAGAAAAGTAAACTGGCACAGGAGGAGAATGAGCAGAGAGTTGGGAGGGGATTTTTTCCCTTCTCTGTCTTCACTGATACAACAAAATGGAAATGGGCTGTTTGTTTTCCCCAACGCTAATAATAATAACTGTAGTGATATATTTGTCATTGCCGACATTGCTTTCCTTCCCTGACATAAACTATTGAACTTTTAAAAAATGCCTCTGAATGCTTTTTATTTCTTTGCAGGGTTGTAATTGCAGGCTGTTCTCCACAGCTCTGTGAGCTGGGCCTCTTCTGGGGAGATCAGAAGTGGTATCTGCTTGCCTTTAAAAGTGAAGGGGAAAGCAGGGAGGCGGTGGGGTGTGTGGTAAAGGAGGGAAGAAGGGGACGTCAGAAAAAAAGACAAAGGAGGATGTGTCTTGCCACATATAAACCCCTTGGTTTCCACCCCCAAACATATCAGACTGAGGTCTGAACCGAAATACGACTAGGAAGAAAGCAGCAATATTTGTCCCGCCCAGCCCATAGGAACACGCTGCTTTTGCGTGGGTGGGGAGCAGGGGAGAGGACCAGAGCTGTGTCACAGCAGACCTTACGGCGGGAAGGGCAGCCCCTGCCCTGGGACTTACAGGCTCTGAGGCCATGGATTCCAAGTGACGGCCTGGAGAGGGCTGAGAAGGTTGCAAGAAACACAAGACTGAGGTGGAAATTTTGGACCGCGGCTGTCTTGCCTCTAACTACATCTAGTTTAACCACGAGCGCTACCACATCAAAGCGGTGCCAAGTGGCAGACGGAGCCCCTGAAGACCCAGCGTTGTGGCGCAGGGCACCCTACCTCCCCTCTGGGTAGCTGGGTCAATATCGCACAGGGCTTCTCCTCAAAAAAAAAAAAAAAAAAAAAAAAACAAACAAACAAAAACACACCAAAAAAACCCCAACCCCAAAATAATTCTTTGTGCACGTGCTCTTGTATTTTAAAGTAAGCCTCCACCTCTCCCATCTGCTCCAGCAGCGGCCCCGCTCCGCGCATCCGCCCCCCGTGGGTCATCCCCAGAGCAGCGCCCGCGGCCGGTGGGCGCCCCGGCCCCCTCCCACGCCACCGAGCCCCCGGGGACACGGCGTGGGGCCGCGGCTGCCGGCTGGGGCTGCCCCCGCCCGCCCGGGGGCGGCTCTAAGAGTGGGGGCGGGCTGCGCGGGGCCGCGGCCGCTCCTCGCCGCCCGCCGATCCGGTGGCGGCGCGGGCTGCGTGGGGCGCGCACGTGTGGCGGCGGCGGCGGCCGGGGCGGCCGGGGCGGCGGGCTGGGCTGGGCTGGGCTGGGCTGGGCCGGGCGCGGAGGAGGGAGGGCCCTGCCCCGGCCCCGGCCGCGGCCCCCGGCGGGGCGCTGGGCGCTGCGGGTGTGCATGGCCCTGCGCGGGCGGCGATGGCTGCGTGATGGCCCAGCGCGGGCAGCCCGCACCGCACGCCATGGCTGCCAAAGAGGAGCTCTACAGCAAAGTCATCCCCCGGCGGAACCGGCAGCACCGCGCGGGGACCATCAAACATGGCTCGTCGCTGGAGATCCTGCTGTCAATGGGCTTCCCCAAAGCCCGGGCGTAAGTCGCCGCACGGCCCCCTTCCCCGCGGCTCTTCCCCCTTTCGGTTTACGGCGGCGAGAAGCGACGGGCGCCTTTCTGCTTCGCTGCTCCAGACCGCCACGGGCGGGCGGCGCGGCGCGGAGCCTGCGGGAGGGAGCTCCGGCCGCCGGGGGATGCCGGGCGGCGGCGGGATGCGCTCCCGGAGCGGCCCGGGGATGCTGTACGGGCCGAGGGATGCGCCCGGTCGCCTCTCCCGGCGGCCGCCGCAGCCAGGCAGCAGCGCTGCCCCGGCTCCGGGGGGCGAGGGGGACGGCGAGGTGCTGGGGGGGCGGCAGGTGCCGACCCGGGGCGCGCCGCGTCCCGTCCCGTCCAGTCCCCGTCGCCGCCGGGTGCTGAAAGGGCCTCCGCGCTGCCCGGAGCAGCCCGCCTTCACCGACCGGCAGGCATCGCTGGAAAGTTTGGGATCGACAGGGAGGCAGTTTTTTGCACCCCGAGTTGAAATCAGAGCCCACCATTCCTATGCTTTGAAAATAAGGAGTCCTTGGCGCAACTGCTTTGGCTAACTCGGTCACCCAGGAGATCTTTAATCCGTGCACAAGCCAACCAAAAAGGAACGGAGCGATAGAAGAAAATTTCCATAGTCCAAAGCGGTAGGTTTTTCTTGCCCAGTTTAGCAATGCCCTGGTGTAATCTCCCTGCATGTACTTACGCTTTAAATTAATTAGGCAGCAACCTAATGATAACTTAATAATGACTCTCCCAGTTTTCAACATAGTGACTCCTGAAGTGGGACTGTGTGCTTTAGGATGCAAATGAAACCAACGGGGATTTGGATGATTCCTTGATCTGCTTAAGTTTTTCTTTTGTTGTTGATACCAGTCAGAACTCAGTGGTTTTGCAGCCTTAGTGCAGTTTCATTATAAATACACACACATGCACTTTTAAGGACATTTGTCATCTGTGGATTCATGACATTGCCATGGATCCACTAGCACATACAGAAAGTCTAACGTGTGTTTTCCATTGTCCTACTTACGCTCCTTATGTCTGTCGGTGATCCATAGTTATCTATTGAGTTCAACATACAGCATTTATATACAATGAATGCAAATGGAGATAGTAGGAGACTGGTGACTTCATGCTCTGCTTGTTTGGAAAAACAGATGTGCATCTTTCAATGTAGCTAGAGAAAAAAGCAGCTTGATACTGTGAATGAAACTAGTTATTACCTGTACAACAATGCCATCAAGGCTGACAGTCAGCCCTGGTCTTACCTATTAGCTGAGCAACTGTCTGTGGTTCATATTCTTACCCAAGAAAAAGCTAACATGGGACAAAAATGGAGCCAAAGCTTTGTCATACAAGATAAGGAATGCTGAACACAGAGAGCAAGCCAGAGAAAGGGGTAGAATATCCCCAACTGCAAAGAGTACTTATTGCAAACATAGCCAGCCAGACAGGTAAAACTGTCTTGACACTAAATTCAAGATACTGCGATATAACCCTGTTTGACAGCTCAGCTGTCTGCTGGGAGGGGGACAACTTTCCCGATCTTAAGTAGCAATTAGTGCCCCTATTCCAGCCTGCTGGAAATACTACAAGTAATTCGTCATTAAAATTCAGATAAGAAGCAAAACGGAAATAAACCCGAGCAACTAAGTACTGCCACCCCACCAAGGGTACACTATGGAACGGCACACAGATTCGGAAGCGTGAGAGATAGGACCTCATGGCAAAAGGACATTCCCTAAAGGTCACTGCTTCCCAGAAGCTGTTTTTTAACTCTCAGCATGTTACTGCACAAGTGTGAATGAAAGAGACAGTAACTAAGTTGCCAAGGAGGTAGAAACACCCTGTCTCCCAAAGACAACATAGAGAAGTAGCCTTAGAGAAAAGCCCTTTTGAGTCTTCTCCCAAAACTCTCCCACACGTTTTCTACCCCAAAGCCACAGTTACAACAGGAGGCCAAGAATTCAGAAAAATGGGGGCTTTCAGATCTGTGCCTGTAGATCCTGCGTACATATACAAGCCAGGCTGATACTTAAAAGTGGTGACCATCTGTTTGGATGGCTTATGCAAAACAAAGCTCCAAGTTGTCAGACTAGTCTGTCAGGCGTGTCATAAAATGCCATAGCTGTCGGCATCAGTGGCCTCCTGGCTTCTTATTAGAGCCGGGGGGATTGATTGGGGCAGGGGACAGAGAGGACTGTTGAAGCCAGGGTTAATGACACAGGAGCTACCTGGAGATCACCAGAGTGCTGTTTTCAGATGTGGTATTGAGACAGTACTGAGATCCTGGGGAGTACTCACATTGCCTAACTTTCAGCTTCTAATTCAGCTTGAATAACTTCATGTACCTCATACTCCTACCAATGGACAGGTCAGCTTTTGTCTCTTCAAAACTGAAATCGTTAATTATTTGACAATACTTCTCCATGCTTGCAGTTTATAACAACAATAATAGCTCAGATAGCCATGATGATCCCGGGCTTGCACTGCTGACAGCAGCTGAGGATTCTCATGTTTATTTTATTTCCCTGGTTCTGTGTTACTTTGGGCAGGCCACTTCTACCCTATGTATGCTAAAATAAACAAAGGTGAAAGACTAAATATGATTTTCAAGTGTTACTGGATGGTGAGCGTAGACTAGCTCAGTTAAGCGTAGAAAATGGTATGAGCCAGGCTGAAACCACAAAAGGATGTCACAGGCATTTATGCTTCAGGTATCAAGTGCAAAACTCCTCATGGATCTTTTGTTCAAATCAAGGCGCTATTAAATAAGCCTTTATTTGTCCATCCTGTATGTGGTTTATGGGGAACTGGGGATAAAGGGTCCATCAAAGAAGGACATATCCTTCCTTTCTGAACTAGGATCAATTGAGAGCAGGTATTGAAATTAACGGAGCTCCACTGATGTCAATGTCCCACAACACAGATTGAAACCCTGGAGGTTTTCCCCACTCCCCCACTGAAGTCCCTGTCAGCACAAGCAGAAGAGCAGCTCTGTTGTGTGCTCCTGCACAGACATCTGTCTGTCTCTTTTCCTCCTTCCCAGCATCAGCTTCAGTTCAGACGGGCTACTCCAAATTACATGGTGATGCAGTGATGTACAAACCACCTTTGGATGCGTTTACCTGTGGATAGCAATTGCTCAAACCACTGTAGTGTGTCATCGCTTCGGACTACTACCATGAAGAGCTGTTCTGTTTTGTTGTTTGGGTTTTTTTTTTGTCAGCACAATCATTTTTTTATTTTGCAATTAGCCCATTATATTACGTACTGTCTAGGCACACAGGAGGAGGCGGTCCCTATCCCAAGTAGTTTCTGATTTAAACAGGGAAGGAAGGCAAAGGTGATGTTATGATTGCCATTTTGCAATTCGGGCGCAGAGACAAGCATTTTACCCGGGGTCACACGAAAGTCTAACCAGATCCCCAGTGTGTCAACCCTGAACAGGAGAACAGGCTTCCTCTCGAAAGAGATTTCATACAACTATTATTGCCCGGTTGCCCTGAAATATTGTACCTCATCTCGTTATGGATCTGCTGTCAGTGGTTGCACCCACAGATCTAATCTGACTGCCAGCACCTCTCATTACTGTGTGATAATCCCTATATAGGTGTTGATAGTCATTCTGAGAGTAAATATAAGGGGAAGCACAATGTAGTTTACAGGCCATTGAAACCACAGGGGATCACTTATAACTATTATGCACGTACAAGCAATTAAAAAAATCTATGAGTAACATGTATCTCTGTAAAATGGTAAACATAGGAAAATTTAGTGATGGACTCCAGTTTCTTTCAGGGTGAAAGAAGGCCTTTGACCAAAATTAAATTATTGGAACTAATACAGGGATACGCAGTTGAAATCCTCTAGTCTGCACGGTGCAGTAATCAGTGTGGCTCCAGAATCTGTGATTTCAGTGATTCAGTTTTGAAAGTTTGATGTCAGAATTTAAACTCCTTCATAACGTCCTCAAAACCAAAAAGTTAAGATTCTAGTATGAGAAAAAATACTGCTTGCTTTGTTTTAATTCTAGGTGCACATGTGTGCATGAATATAAATATAGAATTGAAAACGTTACTTGAGTTTCTGCACACAACTCTGAATTCAAGCCACAGCCCCAAGGTACTGTTTCAGAAGAGATCCAGACCTAGAAAAATGAAAATAATTCTCTGGCCCCTGTCATTACTTGAACTGGGTAAATCACTGTCCATAAACAGAACGCTTAAATTACAGGCATCATGCTTTTTTGGTTGCCATGCTCTGAGTGACAAGCATAAGAGATCAGCACTGTTCTTGACACAGGTGGCAAAGCTTTCCAAAACTAAACTGATGTTCCTTCCCATCATCTCAGCCTGAAAAGGGGGGACCACTTTCTACAGACAGGTCCATGATGTTGGTTCACTGTGTAATGCTGTGCTCTTGGGTGGATCTGCTGACGCTAGACATAATTGCAAACACTTCCCCCTCATAAAAATGGGATAGACAAGAATATTGTACAGTTTACCATGAATCAACTTCACCGCTTCCCCTATGCTACGCATTTCCTCCTTCCTCCCTCCCACAAAAGACCACCTGGGTTTAACTCAAGTGTTCATGGGCATGAAGAGGAGTTAATTCACAAAGCGGTACCACATTTCCCCTGGTCTTGAATAGAACCAAGCCAGTCTTATTTTGATTTTGTTTCTCAGTAACTATAAGAATTTAGGAGTATTAGGAGTTTCATTATTCTCAAAGAAAAGAAGCTCAGATCCAGTTTATAAACAGTAAAATCTTCTCTTGTGTTTTGAAAATGTTTTCTAGGCTGCTAAAACATGTTTGTGTAGTAACAGACTTAGCAACCTAGCAGTATTTCAGCAGAGAAAGGCTGCAAAGTCTCTCATTCCTCTAGGCTTTGAGATGGATTTGGGACAATACTGCATGGAAAAAAAAGGGCTGGAGGTAATCTTTCGATTTTGAAGTGGTTTCTATTCTTTCACGGCCTTGCCTTCAGGGTATTAGTTTTCTGCAAATACTCTTGGCTGAAATTCATTCTACTACAAAGGACCAGCCCCAAACGTAGACATCCTACAAGTCCCGCTTGAGCCCAAGCTTTAGAAGGGTTTTCATGATTCACAGTAACTTGTGTGGGCCCAGGGCGTGGAGGGAAACCCCATCCCAGCTGAAGAAGTTGATGGATAGAAAGCAACAGTTTAGAAGGCTATGTTGAAAGTGGATTTCCAAGTTTGTTAACAGCACTGGAGGAAATCTTCAGCTATTGAATGGAAAATCCAGGTGTTGTAGCCACAACGGCTTAGGCAAAATCTTCTCCTAATGCTCTGTCTGTGCTCATCATTCAAGACAGTGAGTTTCAGGCTTGGATAGAGCCACTGGACCATGCAGTAGAGAAACCTGATGGCTGATGGACATTTTTAAGTAGGAGCTTCGTAGGAAGCATTTGTGACCTGTTTACACCCTACAAATAGTGAAAGAGGAGGAATTTGTTCGAGGTGCACCCTTTGGCGGATCACTCAGACAAGACCTGCGTTCCCTACTGTGACCCTCCCTTTCTATGTGCCTGTTTAGGCTTTTGTCAGAAGTTGTGAGGCATGCAGCTCTTTGCCCATGCCGGGGTTTAACAGATGAGATCTGCATTGTAACTTGAGCAGCAGTTTGAGCAATTAACTGGTCTAGTTCATGTACTGCAATTTCAAGGTTCAGCACTGAGGCCTCTGAACAATTTTGTACATCTGTGCTGGAAGGGATCCAACAGGTCTGCGCTGCGCGGTCGAACATGGATACTGCAATTGAGTTAGCAGCTGCCAGGAAGGTGCACTGGAGAAAGGCTTGAGCAAACATACATTTGGGACTGAGTCCCATGGCTGCTCTGCATATGATTTTTTTTCATTGGCTGTATTGCAGATTTCTGCTGTGGGACCTGTACTGAGATGATTACTGCAGTATTCAGACTGTTACATGCCAGCAGCTCCACTGTGTTTGTGGGGGAGATCTCTATCAGACAGTTCCTTACTTTAAAGATCTGAAGTCATAAAACATAGAGGGCTCTTTATTTCCACTGTATAGTCTGGAAGCTGAGACACAGAGAAGCTTAGATATATATGTCAAATCTATAGTTAGGCTGGCAGTTGCACCTAATCTGTAGAGTTTCAGTCTATTAGTTTAATCCCAAGATTTAGATATCTGGGCTAAGTAGAACATCTATTTCCATGACATTGTATAAAATTTTCAAATGGAGAGACACCTTCTCTTATCAGAGGCTGAAGAAGTCATTCCTGTGATAAGATCACACTCTAAAATGATAATGGCAGCAGTAGCATTCCATATTACCTCAGTGATTCAGGATATGGTATATATAACTGCCATTAATCCCATCTGAGGGTTGGGAGAAGTGGAACAATCAGATAGACAGGTCTGATATCAAGAAAGAAAATGCTTCTGCCATAAACATTGAGAAAATGGTTTCAGGCCAGATCATCCCTGTACAAAGATTGCTCACAGTAGAGCCAAGGTCAGCGAGTCACTGCAATACTTGCAGCCTAAGTGCTGGCTGCCCAGAAAGCAAGCTTGCACGTGTTCAGGGGAGGGGAAAAAAACCCCACAAGCCACCTTTATAGTGCCTTCACACATTCTGCTTCATTGGGATCTCATATTTAAATGTCTTAAGTAGCATCATGATATGCAGTGAACTCCTGGTTTAGTGGCAAGTCAGCCAGAAGACAGCAATCCCTGGATTTCCGAGATGTGTTTTTCAGGGCAATCAACTTTGGCAAATGCTGTAAGAGATGTCAGAAAGTTTCCTGGTCCCTGAGTACTTTGTTCCTTTTGGTATTAAAATAACGTGGTGATAAGAAAACATTTGCTTGTGCTTCTGTCTCTCTGATTTTTTTGTCTTGGAGCAAAAGAACTTCATCCTACCCCTTTACAGTAGGAAGGAGAGGAGCTCCAGAAAGTGCAACCCAGACACCACATGTCACTGACAAAGCCTGAAAAATTACTTGGTGCCTTCTGTGTCAAAACCCCAACCAGTTAATAACTTGCTCCTTAGTATGCAATTCCCTTTCAAGATACGTATCAGTTTCGAGTGATAGAGATACCAGTGTTATCTTTTTCTTTTTCTGTCCTTTTTTCTCTCTTGCTTCACAGACCTGATACTACTCTCAGGAGCCAGTTTTAATTTACTGATGAGATTCTCAAGACAAACACTCACTAGAGAGACTCATGATTTCAGATATCCAGCGTGGACTATTTGAATGGAGCTTGTTTGCATAAAATGCTGATTATTCTTCCCCCTTGGAGGCTTGGTGGCAGTGGCAGTGTGTTGGCCTGTTTCTGCAGAATTCTGCAACGCTTCCTTATAAAGCCCTCTGGAAGTTTACACCTAGATTACTGCTGACACTTTGCTATACAAGAGCCTATGCTCAAAGGGTGCTGCCAGCCCTGCGGACCTCCTGAATAAATACACTGACAGAAGTCAGGGGGGAATTCTGCTCTTTGAAAGATTATGAGCAAAAGTTTAAAAAAAAAAAAAAAAATGGGTGCTTTTAAATGTCAAGTGCTAACCCTGCTGGCTCCTGATGGGACTTGCATCTTTAAGTCACCTTTGAAAGTGAATCTTAGACTCCCAAGTCTTGCTCACACTTGAAAACATTGCCCTAGGTTTTAACTGGCGCTCATAGTGGATGCACAGCATGTGCTCTGCAATTGCAAAAAGAATAGAGACATCCATGTGTGTGTCTGTACTGCACCAGTCTAATTATCCTCAACAAGCAGAGTCATCAAAAGAGCTGTAGTTTAGCAGCTGACAGCATTTTGGATTCCATCACCAAGACTCGCTGCAGGCTTTGTGCATTACAATGGAGTGCGCCACGGCGCCTGTGTCTTACTCACCCCCTATATAAACAGACCTGAAAAGAATAGGCCTTGGCTTTGCTTGGCATTATTCTGTCCCCACCATATCCTATGCTGCCCAGACGTGCACAAAGACCGAATCTAGAGAGCAACATAAAGTGGAGGAGAAAAATACAACAGCAAGAAATAACAGGATGGGTTGAGGGAATTGCTAAAGTCACTGCAACAAAGCAGCTGACAACCTACATAAATAGTGTTTTAGACATCTTGTACCTCTTGTCTATGTTCATAAGACACAGATGCTGCCCTTTCAAATCCACTATCCCCGTATTTCTTCTGAGGCTTTGACAAGTCCCAGCAGCAAAAAGCACTTTTTAAGGTACTCCCGAATACCCACAACTCATGGTATGCAGCTAGGAGATGTCGATCTCACACACCTAGGGAGCAGGAGCCATTGCTCCTCCGTTCCTTGGGAAGCCTCAGCCTTTCCATTTTTTACATGGATTCCCGAAAGAATAAAGATCAGCATGGAGAGCAGAGTTGCATGTGCAGATATGACAACATCCTGACAGGTATTGTCAGGACCTGAGTGGTTTCTGTCACCCACCAAGCAGCAGCATAAAATTTAAACAGGAAGCAAGCAATTATAAACTGGAACCTGGAATGAGTGACGGGAGATGTGTTTGATATCTTTGCTTTCCCCAGACACCAAATTCAAGTCCTTGAGACTGAAGCCTCCTGTCATTGCCAGCAAGAATACCTTGCAGGCCAGTCCCTGTCAGCAGGAGATTAGCATGAAAATGCTAGCGAAAGGTTATGCATGTGGCTGAGCAAACAGCAGCCCTGAGTAAGCATTTGGATATCTGTCTTCTGTGCTAGAAATGCAGAGGCATATCCAAAGATATGTAACTCTGATAAACGCCCTGGCCTTCCATAGCCTGACATCAAAAGAGGTTTTAACTGTATTTCACTCACACCCATCACCCCCCTGCTATTATCAAACGCAAGGCAAGGGCCACTTTTTCCCTTTCATGTAGTATTAGCTAGGCTCTGCAGTTCATGATAGTGCAGAATTAATCATTTGTGATTGGTGACTGTGAAATAATTGCCAGCATAGAGGCGGGTGTGTTTCAGAAAGATTTTTAATCTCCCGATTTGTAAAAATGACTATTTTCTTTCTCTTCTACCTAATGAAATATAGCAAGTTCTTACATGCCACACATCTCATTAATGGCCTGATTCAGCAGAGCCCGTGAGCACGTGCTTCTCTAGAATGGCTGAGATCAAGATGTTTGATACATTTCTACCGAGCAGGAAGGGAGGTGTGTTAAATGGCACTGGAAATACCTGAGATAGATTAGGTGGTACTGTTTTTCTTCTAAGCTGTTCCTCATTTTACTGAGAGCAACTGAATCTGTTTCATGACGCAAATTTCAAACCCTGAGTTTGTCCTGACATGAAACACTAGTATCGTTTTTCCCTTGTATGGCACCAGTGAGTAGAAGCCTGATTTTTATGCACCACAATCCTGTTGTGCTGGGGGCTGTGCAAACAGAAAAGGAAAACGTCATCTCTGCTCCAAGAGCCGACAATCTAAATAGGAGCCAGAAAGAGCAAATGCCTCTAGGGAGGAGGACAGGGAGAGGCCACATGAGGAAGCGGACAAGTATCATCTCCTGCTGACAGGCAGTGATCCCAGCATTGCCTCCAAAATCCTTTACTCCCAGTCGTTACCCGTAGTTACAGCAAGTTGGACTGATGGGTGAAATTTACAGCTGCGTGAGAATGGCACTGTTATGAACAGCTACTTTGAAATTAAGTATCATTCCCATTTTACAGACAGAAAAATTTAAAATGAAACAACACATCAAGTTGCTTGATGCCAGAGAGGGCACCTTAATTAACATTTGCTATCCACTCGAGACAAAGGGCGCTCCAGAATTGCAGGCTGTAAATGGTGTCAATGATGTCCTGCTCCCTTGTTCTACTATTACATTGAATTTATTCTTCACAATCAATATTTCTTTCTGAGAGTAGCTGCCAAGTCCTAGCAAGTGTCAAATCACAATATATTACCCATGGATAACTTGCAGTCAATTCTCCCAGGCACCATTCAAAGAAATCTCAAACTAAACAAGAATTGGATCTGGTTCATATTCACACTGGCAATGGAAACAAACCTTGAGTAAATGTAACTTACAGCTGCACCTTACAAGACACATTTATATTCCCTTTAACCCTCTCCCATAGCATAGCTGTATCATAAGTGTATTCATGTTCTAAAGGGCAAAGCCATCCGGTAGTGTAAATCAGTCCAGCACCATTTACTTTGTTGGAGCGATACTAATACACACCAACTGCGGATCTTACCCAGAAATAACTCAACCCTTTCATTGCTATGAAAGCTTCCTTTAGAGAAATCTTTTTTTACACCATGCAGGTAATACAAAGAGCCTGTGTGTAAATAAGAATCAGTACCGAAGCCTCTGGGAGAAAAATACAAACCTCAGATGTTTCTCACCTGTTCAAAATGCATTTTTATGTTGGGACCTCAGAGTCTTTTATAAATAGTCACTTCAGCTCTTGTGCCACAGCACAGCTACTCACTGCCCAGCTGCTGTGTGCTGGGGGAGCACCAGGGCCTCAAAGCGCTTTCCAGAGCTGGTGCACGTAATAATGTTTTCCCGGGCAGCGTGGGTGCAGCTGGCTCCCCAGGTACCCTGATTATTTGGGTCTGAAACACGTCAGCCAAGCACAGCAGGCTGGGGAAAGGATGAGTCAGGAATGGGTCCACAGAGACCTGCATCGTGCACACTCCCTGCAGCAGGCAGATAGCTTGCGCTGTGATGGCGCAGGACAGCTGATGCTGTTTCCTTCCAATATTACAGTGATTACAGGTTCACTGCTCCACTAGCATCCTTCGTCTGCGCTGTTTAACCCCCTCTCTTCTCAGAGTTAGCCCTGATGTGTACAAGAGGCCTCCTGTGTGGGGCGAGTTGCACAACTGGGACCTTTTACACCAACCTGAAACCAACTGTATGGGGGTATTTTAAGTCTCATTGACCCACTCCCCCATGGTATTTCCTCTTTTCTCCCTAAGGTAAAATTTTCTACTTGCCTTTATAAGAATTCTCCATTTTGTCATCCAGCTTCCCAAAGCAGCTCATCAGATGCCATCTCTGAGAAAGGATTTAACTCCCAATGAAGACCATGACTTTGGGGGTCAATGTATTTTTCTGACTTCCACCGCTTCCTGCCCCAAAGCTGCTGGTCCTCATTGGGATTAAAGGACTTTAAGCCCTTGGTAATTCTAAGGTGGAGAATGGCGTGTTAGAAGCGAATCGTGTGACTGGGGTTTTGTCTGATTCCCATATGCCTATCAACATTTGACAGCTGTCATTCACACAGCCTTGTAACCCCTCTGAAAGTGCATCACACAGAGAGGAACTTTGCTACTGCATCGCCCCTGTGATTTTAGCTTAGGCTGTGTCTTAGTGACTCGTGTCTCACCAGGCTTCTTGTGTGAGTCAGCCTAACCAAGGGTGCTGGGCAGCCTGCTGAGATCCTTTTCATGTTCTCCTTGGAAACTCCTGTGTGACCAGCTGCTGATTTCTTTGCTTGCGCCTGGTGTTCAGATAGTCCCATCTTCTGCAAAGTGAACTTTAATAGGGTAGAACCAAGGCCAACCAGCTAAAATGTGATGAGAAGCGGGGGAAAAAAGGAATAGGTCTTTTAGGATGACACAGAAACAGGCTGCAAGAGCCTGAGGCGCAGATTGTCAGAACTATGTTTGGAAGTAGGTACTGGGATCCTTCAGCCTTAGAGATACCTTATCATGGGAACAGGATTGTCATGTCTTAACTGTCCTTTCTCCATTCACCCCCCACCTCTGCTCCATCAGTCTGCATGACAAATGGAGATAAAATTCTCCCATTGTTGTTGCTGCCACTGTCTCTTTTCAGCCATAGGACTAGGTACTTGCTGAGGTGTCATAGGATTTCCATGGACAACAGCTTAAGAGTTCTACATACTTGCTGTCACCAGCTTGTTCTAGGGCAGAAGGATGACAGAGATGTCATTTCAGTCCTTCCTGACAAATCAGATATGGGAAGGGATAAGGGCAGTGTACTCCAGAGCATGCAACCCAAACCAGGCACCTAACATCCTCTCTTACTTCTATGGGACTGGGGGGCAGTGGAGAGGACACAGTCACCAGGGTCTGTGTATCATTCTTTCTGACATCTAAAGGTCGCTGGAAAACCTCGTCAGATCTAACAGAAGGCTCGAGTGAGCAATGCAGCGAGAGCTCCTCTGGAGCTGCCTGCCCAGCAGACCAGCTGCTGTCTTAAGAGAAGAAACATCTGCCTCGGTTCCTTGCATCACAGCCAGCTTCAAGGGCAAGGTGCTTCTTTCTTTTGGCTTCAGGTGCCCATTGGTAGAGGAGTAGAGTAACTCCCCGTCTCACAGGTGTTTTGGAGGATAAATACATTAAAGATTGGGAATATAAAAGTGCAAGCTATGAAGTGATAGGGCACAGGAGTTGTATATGGACCACAAAAAAGGCATGATTCCCCCCTCCCCCAGATCACCAAAAGCCGAAAAAAAACCAACAAAAAACCAACAAAAAAGATTACTTAGCAGCGCACGGGAGAAAGTTGTATTGCTGGGTTTTGGGGTTATTTTCCTTGCAAATGGGAGTTGATTTACCAAAAGACACTAACTATGAAACCTGAGTGCTTTGCTGTGTCTGGAAACCAAGCCCTTTTCAGAGGTCCAAAACAGGTTACCTAAACTCAGCAACCACTTTGGAAAATCTTGGCTAACTGATGCTCAGTGTCTCTGCAAATTAAACAGCTCCCAACAAGCGTGAAAGCATTATAAGGTATTTGCCTGGGGACACAAAGAGAGTTTCTTACAGTACTGGGTTTAGATCTCGGTAATTTGGGTTTGCCATCAGGCCATAAATAACACAAAAAGGTACTCTTATGTGGCAATTAGAAACCGTCTCAGGCATCTAGCTCAACTTTCCACCTACTTGATTTTGCTGCAGCATATCCCCAAGTCTTACAGGACCTTTGATGTGACTTTCAATTCAGTAACAGACATGAAATTTTGTGGTTTCATAGGTTCAGTGTAAGTAATGGTGAGGAAGGAATCCTTTTTTCCATGCTGCTTTATCTTTCCCTTACTTGCAACATATTGGTATTGAGTGTCAGGAACATGCAGTCAGTTTATTTGTAGAGTATCTTTCTAATCACAAAAGTATTTGAAGTAGTTGAACAATTTAGATGAGATTACGCAAATGGGATTGAATGTTGTGACTAGATAATTGTCCCTTTGCTTCAAGGTTTGCGTCAAAGCAGAGACAAGTTTTCAGTTGGAATGAAAATTCCTGAAAATGACACCTTTTTTGATGTTGTTATTGGTGGTCGGTGCAAAAACAATCGGCAAATGCTAGCAGCACCCCATCTACACCCCTCAAGGTCTGGGCAGAGATGTTTCCACTGCTGAAGAGTAGCTTGAGGTATGCCTAGTGTACAAACATCCCTGTGGCTTTCAAAGTTTAAGGCAAAGTCGAGCTTTGCAGCTGCATGCTAGGCAGCAGGAATGTCATCCTTTGAACAGTGCACTCTGAGGAACCACACAGGTTTCCACAGGCTCCCCCGCCAGGCCCCATGTTCAAGGAGGAAACCGGGATGAATTCAGGTGCCAATCTGGCAAAGGATTCAAAGGCGTGGCTCAAGTTCAAACACATGAATAGTTCCATTGGTTTTAATTGAATTACTCAGGCGCATAAATGCGCGGGTAGCTTGTGCCTTTGAAACAATTTTGGTTTTAAACACTGTGGCGCAGGGTGGAGTTTTGCTGTTAGTCCTTTGCTGTTGTTGTTACCATTAGCTAACTGCCATCCTACATTAGAACTGCTTGATTTGGTTATCTGGATTAGTGTCTCTAATTTCATTTCCTCCCGGGTGTTAATGAAAAAGGTTTTTTCTCTTATGTGTCTATGTGCATCCTGTTTGTTCTGAAATGTGCAATTCCATTATTTGGCTCTAATTATTGCTGTACGCACTGTCCATGCTGTTGGCCGTTATCTGCTTCTTGTAAAGGAACGGGGTTTCAAGTACAGACATTGCCCTGTAATAACTGTGAATGTTCTGCCACCCACTGCAATGTAAGGAAGAGACAGAAATTTCCGGCAGCTTTCTTTGCCATCAGCAGGGTGATAAGTGTTATCGCCATCCCCATTTCACAGATATGAAAACTGCAAGTACAGAAGGATTAGGCTTCTGTTTTTGAAACTGGCTTTCAATTTTTCAGTTTTAAACATGTAAAAACAGGCATGTGTGAGCACTCACACATCCAATCCCAGATGCATTGTGCCTACCACCCTTGCACTACTGAAATCAAAGCATTCAAAATCAGCACCTGCTTTTGACAAACTCAGTCTATGTAATTTGTCCAAAGCCGAACTCCCAGTCCAATATACAACCTGGTGTGACAGGTCTAACATAATCTACGAATTCAGTAGCTATTTTGAAAGGTGATCTGGGGCTAGAGGTTCAAAAGTATTTAGGCATCTAGATACACAACAATTCCATCTTGTTTCCAGCTATCTTTTTTAATAGAAACCACAGGCACAGTCCTGCCCTGATCCCCATGTGAAACCCAGGACCAACCCAGGGTGGGTTCAGCCATCACCTCCTGTTCATTCTCAGCAATTCTTTCAGCACCATCTTGGCTGCTACCACCTTCCATTCTGCACTTTCCTGCCTGCCAGATTTTGTGGTATATGTTAAATGCTCCATTCATACCTGTGGTGTTACACTGCATTAATGCGATATGTAAGTTGGAAGAAAAAGAGTCTTGTATTCTACCTTATTCAGGTTAACATTTCTTTTTCAATACTAGTGCTTAAGATCTTCTAACCACACAGAGGAGGCAAGGGGATCAAACATCCAACAGAAGAGCTTTCTTTAAAGATGTAGATTGCATTATAGGAAATGAGAAGCAATAATAAAAGGAAGTTCTTCATTCTCATTATCAGTTCTCACCGTCTTATTTCTCACGGTAGAGTGCATCTTTATATCCATCACAGCCCCTCTCAATTTTCTTCATTAGAGATTGGAGCCTGCCTGCGTCTCATCATCACAACCTCTGCACAGCCACAATCACCTTCCCCAAACCAGCATGGATTTTGCCTATACTTTTAAATAACTCATTTTCAAACCTAGCGAAAGATGCAGCTCCTTTCCCTCAAAAATCAATTGCTATCAAAGCTTTCTTTTGTCTAGCCTCATTCAGAGTATGCCGGCTTGAAGAGGAATCATTCCCTTGGATTCAGCAGCCTTTGAATTGGGTTGGAAGCATTGATTTTCCTCCCTCACTTGTGTGCTAGTGATATCCAAGTCACCTATAACCAGCTTCAGCCAGGAAATGTGATTAGCCTGGCCAGCGAGATTGGCATGGCTTCAGCTGGTCAGAAGACCAGGCTGAGAAGAGAACGTGTAAATGTTTGCAAATAATTGGTGACAATGAATCTTCTATGCTGATGGCTGAATGGGATCTATTAAGATGTGCAGAGAAGGACATTTAGGTTCCCATTCAAGAAAGCCCTAAACACATGTTTACATCCCATTGATTTCAGTGAATGGGATGGACTGAGGTAGAGAAATATTTTGCTCTCTCCCTCCCTGTGCAAGCTAAGCACAGCGGGCAGCCTGTCAGAATAGGAGTCGTTTTCCCACTTTGCATGTGTTCAAAATGGCTGCATAAAGCAAATGGAAGTAGGAAACCCAACCCTCCGGGTTTCAGAGAGCAGTGTGCTTTACTGATACTGGTTAGTTTTCAGAACGCACTGAAGTAGCTAGCAGGTTTGACTTTTAGGAGGTTTCTGAATCACTGTGAGCATCCAGCTCTGTGCCACTTTTGCCCCACCGGGCTTTCAGTGTGGGCTGACATGTTTGCAGAGGTTTGTCTCCACGAGCGACATTTGGGGAAAACAAGAAGAGCAGATGTGGAGTGGGCTGTAGCCACCGTAACCTCCTGTCCAGCTGCGAAGCATATCCCTCCCTGCCTTCCCTCCCCGCAGAGGTCATTCAGCATTAGTGTAAACACATGGCAAACCTTTCCTCCCCACCGTGCTAAACCTTTCCAGGCATGCTCCACCAGCGGCTTTTGCCGGGGCTATTGTGCATTCCCTTCTCAGGGTCTCCGCTTTTGCAGATCTTGTATTCCTATGATGTGATAGCTCACAGCAAAGCAGCATTGAGTGTGTCCCAGAAACACAGTCCTTGGCTTCCTTTCCATCCCTTCCCTCTCCCAGGAGCATGTCAGACAGAGGACAGCACACAACTGTCCTTGCTCTGGGCAGGAAACAAAGGTCAGAAATCTGGAGCTGTAAATCTGCCACTAGTGGCTATTTCTGGTTTTAGCTCCGGTTACAGAAATATGCTCTGGTGACAGGTGATTTCGCTGGCCCATCTTACGTGAAAAGAAATGTTGAAATACAGGATTTTTGTGTCTTCCTCTCCCCTCCTTTTTATGACACATTCAAAGAAGAGAAACAATAATTCTCCCCCCTGAACACTGCAAGTTCTAAAACTGCTATGACTTTTTGTAAGTCATATTCTCCTGGTTTCTTGCCAAGGCCAGTGCAGCCTCTGGAGCACTTCCAACTTTTACCCATTTCCATAATCCTTACAAGCCATAACAGAAGCACAGAGTATCTAGAAGATAATGGAGACCCCTTCCTCCACCCAAACACCGGTACTCAGGTTTACTCCATGTTCTGCCTCCCCTACCATCCTGGGGAACTTGTTGTGACACAACACAGGGACAGTTTGTCTCCTGTGTATTTCTGAATCTGGGAAGGAATGAAGGGACTTCTTCCATCTCTGCAATCCTTCTGCAACTATCTAGCTCACCCCAAACATCTTAAGGCAATTGCGTATCTATTTGAATACAACATATCTATAATGCTGAAAATCCCTGAGATTACTTAGGGCTACTAGCTGTAAAAATACAGAGCTATATATGTACTTACTATATATACACAGGCATATGCACACATTTATACACGTATACACAAGCATATGTTCCTACAATACATACAATGAAGTATGGGTATGTACAGTTGAAGTTAGGCAGCAATTTGTGGCCAACGTGTGAGTTTGTTTCTCTTTTTTTGTTTGTTTTCCTCTCTACAATACAAACCAAACCATCAGAATTAGCAGTAGAAGCCAGAAGAGCTTGTTGGTTCGGAAGAGAACCTGAAGAGTAACGACAAACACCACTTTAAAAAGCTGAAAGACACATCCCAACGAGCCAGCAAACTATTGCGGAGGGTCTACAGTGTTAAGTGATTCAGACCACAAGCAGAGTATGTGCAAGTGCTGGCACTAGAAACACAAACCTGTCCTACAACATATTTATTCTGATGAGATATGTCTTCCTGACCACACTCGTAGGAACTTGATGCCTGATTAATAAAATCTTCACCCATGCTTTGCAAGTTGTGGCCTGGATTAACAGCGGGATATTGTCAAACAAAGGTCAGGGCTTAAAAGAACAGGACACTCAGCAAATCACCCTCAGACCCTTACTGAGATGAGCAGCGCTTTGGGGAAAGTGGTGTGTATATATTGTCTTACGAGGCCTCATTTTCTGTGGTTTCATCTAAGAGATGCACACCATTGCATGGTTGAACACATACAGGATGTGAGCCAGTGGTTTCAGGAAATGAATGGGCTTAATTCTGATCATGTTTGCACAGTGATAAGTGAGCAGTCCAAATCCCCTGCTGCCAGTGGGGCTCTCCCACAGTTGTCACACCGAACTCAGCGACCAGTCCTGGCCTGCTACGATACGAGAGATGTCAGAAGTCATTCATCCAGGCTATAAAGAGTAATGGCTTGCCCTTCCTCAAATGTGCATGCATAAAAATATAAGACTTGCACAGCCTGTTAGATGAAAAGTTCATTTAGCTTAAAACGCCACTAAGCAGTTCTGTCCTTAGTCTGTGCCAATCAGCAACTTGGAAATTTCCTAAGCCAAACTTTGCATTCGGCCCAAAATGCTTGAAAGCCACCACTAAGCCAATCCTAATTTAATTTCCTTTTTTAAATGCATTTATACTTTAACCTCTGCAACACTATGTGCCAGTAATTTCCACCATTACCTTGAAAGCACTTCAGTTTGCTTACGCTTTTAAGCACAAAAGATCTTGACTCTTTTAAGCTCAGATCTTGGGTTGCCTGAATAGCCGTCTAAATCAACTCCAGAGGATCCCCAAGGCTCCTAAGCTTTTATTTTAGGTGGCTCAGTTAAACATACCTAGTTATGTGAGAAGCATACAAACCTGAGTTTAGCAAACAAGATTCAGGAGAGAGGACTGAATTTTACTGGTAAAAAAAAAAAAGGCAAATCTCTGCCTTCTTCACTCTCCTCAAAGCTCTTTATTTCTCAGCCACTCATGTGGGTGCTGCTTGTGTATTTTTTAAATTGGTAGACCTGGGAAAAAGCATGGACATGGCATGCCCTTAGTTCTTTTAAATGCATTTTACAAAACTTAGTTATTAATCCTAGTATAAGTTTTGACAGCACAGAAAGTATTGAGTCAGATACGTTTTAATCCTGGCCTTCAATGGGTGTTAACAAATCCATAGTTCATCTGGGCTGGGCATCTACTTGCTGCAACTCCCTCAAGTACTACACTGAGGCCATGAGCATATTATGGAGGGATTTCAAAGACAATACTGCAAAGCCATATGAAAATCAATGGGAGCACAGTTCTGATTTGTAATCCAGTCATAGTGAATACAGTTTAGAAGAGTCGGATCTTAGTGATTTTTGAAGAAAATGGAGAGAACTAAGGATGCAAGTTACTGCAAGAGTCCAGACAAACAGAGATTGGTGGCTGTTATTTAGCTGCGTTCTCTCTTAATGGGAAGGAAAAAGGCATTCAGTAGAAGTGGGAAATCCCCCTTCTCCCTTTTAGATTAAAAAAATAAGCTTCAAGTTTCAGATGAGAATATTGTCTCCAGCCTGCTGCTCGGTATTCCCCTATTCTCCAGTCTGCAAAAATAGCTGCGTAATACTTTAATACTAAAAGTATTCTGAACTCAGCCTGGGTTGAACACCCCAGAAATTAGTCACCAAGAACAGGAGCGACCCATTATCAGTCAGAGAATTAATGTGTTTCTTTTCTGAGCCAGCTCTGGGATGAACAGAATTATAAACCAGTTTATAGAATCATGTAGAAGTGTGAGATAAGCAAATCCCATCACCTAATTCCTTTGATTCTTAGCTGAGCTTATCACTGGATGGATGATAAAGGTTAATTGAACATGGGGGGAAACAACACAGGAATAGCTGGAAGCAAAGTCTGTGCAGTTTACCCAGAAAAAAGTAGCCCCGTGTGAGCTTACATCTGCACAACCAAAAAACTGGGAAGACCTCAGAATTTGTCCTGCAGTTAACGTAGCCTACAAACTGACCAAGAGCCAAACTGTGAAATCACTGGGATCCCTGCCATTTGATTTCCTTCGACCTAAATGGAAAGGTCACAGCCTCTATATTTTAAAAGTGACGAAGACTAATAAACAGCTGGGCTACCTTTTAGTAGCAGGAGAAGGTGTCATTGTATCTGCTATGTGGGTGGGAAAACTCCTTCTGTTTGGTGTCTCTTTTGCCTGTTCATTTGTCTTGGATGCTTGATAACAGAGCTTGCTTTAAAATCTGTGCCTTGTCCCCTGAGCAGCAAGCAGTGTGCGGACTCTCAGCTGGGTGAGCAGGTGAGCGCAACAAAGGCCGTAAAATCATGCTAAGACCACCAGTGACTTCATGCTAGCTGCACTTTTACCCCTCCTTCTTTAGAACAGGTCACCTGAATTGCAAGAGGATTTTCACTGAGTATAGTCCTTGAGAAAAAGATGATCCTTGGCAAAACAGGAGAGACCAAAAGGTTCAGGGACAATTTCCAGGCTACCGGATTAAGAACTCTACCCAGATGAGTTTGGGTGGAAGCACTTTGACAGTGAAAACTGAAATCTGCAATACACATCTGAATGTGTAGTATGAATGAACCTTTATTCTGCAACCAAATGCACACCAGATGCTGAGATTAAAACTGAAAACTTTTCCCTACAGTTCTAGGAAGTCAGAATAAAATCAAAACACGGGCCACTTCAAAGCTCATCAGCGTTTGAAAGCTACTTTGCTCTGATCTCTGGTGGTTCTGCTCTTAGCAGGTGCAGCGGTTGTAGTTGACAGGAGATTCAGCTGCTGACGGTATGGAAAAAAGCTTCACACAAACAGGTCACTTTTCAGTTTTGGTGCGAAGCTGAAAGTCATGTGAATGACCAAGTATTGGGCAGTTTTATAACCACCGCCTCCCCAGTGCCACAATCACACATCCCACACACATCTGGGGCGGGGGGTGGGGAGTTGCCAAAGTCTACAGGATTGTGATTTGGGGAAATACTAAAGGGAGAGCATTAGTCTATTGGCTTCTGTTAACAGCCTGCAGCTAAAACTGTAGATTACAGCATCACATAGTCTACTTTCTTGAGTGTTTGTGCTGAGAGCTGATAAATCTCAGTACTTGCCATATAAAGCCCCTCTACCTGTCGTTAAGAGTGATTCCATTGACACAATAGTCTTTTATGCAAGAGCCTCAGAGCATTTTACAGTACTGAATGACAGGGGTGTCGGGGAGCCACTCTCTGCGTGCAGAGTGGAACGTCCTGTGTGAAAGCTGCTTTCCAGGCACAGGAGTTGCCCCCCGTCCCCCCAAGACCCTGGCTTCTGTCTGTCCATAAGAGTGCTGCAAGCTCCTTGTTCAAGCTCTGCTTTCTTTCCCTTCCAGCAACTTGAGCCATTATTGATTTACCTGCTCGGTGGCTTGTCAGGCAGCCGAACACTCCCAGATATAGCCAAGGGCTAGTTTATGTGAAAGGGGAAGAACCAAAATGATAGTGCTACTGCAGAAATTACACTGCGTTGTGAAAGGAAAGCTTCATACAGCCAGGGCTGAGACCTATGCAACACATCTGACCTACTCTCTCTTTGATGCTAGGAGGTCCCAAGGATGACATACTGTTTACTCCATTCTCTGTCTTCTCTGTTTAAGCCGCGAGTACTTCAGGGCAGGGACTGTGTCTTATCATTTGAACAAACAGCAGCTCTGGGCCTGAAGGAAGTTAAAGCATCTCTCTCAGCCTGCATATTTTAGCATGCCTGAGGAGCCTGGCTGTGAAAGCTCTGGGGAACAGCGCAGTGTGTTCAGCTCTTAAACTAACAGAATATAAGAGATGGGAGAAAGTATAGTAAACAACTCTGGGTTATTACTGTTTATTTGATAGGGGTTTGGGGGATGTAGGTGGTGTGATTTTTTTTTTTCCCAGTCGTATCATAGTTTCTTGACTATTTGGTTGTGCCATGTTATAGTGAGAATTGATGGTTTGTTCCTGTGGAAATAGATGGAGCATTCGAAGAAACAACACGCTATTAGTTATGAGCAGATTTAACACCCCTGCAAAGCTACCATCTGCCACCAAGAAAGGGAAATTAAAGCAAGATGCCTGAGATTCAGACGGCTGCCAGGACTTGACTGCCTCCTTGCTTTCTGCTTTCCCTCTATTACCTTCAGATTATGGAAAATTCAGATTTATTCCTAAGTGATTCGTTGCAGAAAAGAAAGCTGACACAATAGTTCAGGTGTGCCATTAAAAGAGCATTTCTATAACTCCTGGAAAATGAGAAACTGTTGGGTTTGTTTGTGGTTTTGTGTTTGTCATTGATAATTGTCAGCCTTGGGGCTATAATTAGCTTTTCTGTACCATGTATTTATACAGGGGAAAACGGTGCTTTAAAGATCATAATTTTCCCTCTGTTAACAAAATGGTGTACCACATGCTGTTTTCTCTTTGCTGAGTCTTTCAGGACTCAGATGAATGCAAACCCCGTTCATCTCACCCCGTCAATAGCACAGGAAGTGGTTCTCTGAGTATTTCCTAGACAACTACAAGAAGGAAGTACTCACCAAGGCGAGTCTTCCCAAATGTCACACTCCAGGTCCAGACCAAAAGGCCGAGGGGAATTATATTCATATGGGGACACCCACAAAATACGCCAGCCTACAGACAAGTGCAGCACCTATTCCATAATGGTCTTAATCTAAGGATGGAGGCAGAAGGGAGCAAGAACCAGATGGTATTATACAAGTCAGATGGATTCACTGCTGACAGAAAGAAGAGACACTTTGATCTCTGTAAAGGCATGCAAAGGGACTGGTTTGGGGAGGGGCAGCGTTTGGATAAAGGAGAGAGGAATTTGCTAGGACTTGAGGAACTTTGCATGAATTTATAAATAGCTGTGCATTTCGACTGTGATTCTTTTCGGTATTTACGTAGAGGGTTGCCAAACTCCATTCATAGCTGGAGACTGAAGGACACATCTGTGGCACTGCACTGGGACATTATCTGTGCTGTGATATCTCTGCAGTGCCTCAGTGCTCTGGAATGCAGCATCCTACCATGAAGGCACTGAGCTCTTTCAGAGCGATGGGGAAAATGATGTCAGAAGTGTAAGTTTAAGTCTTCTCCCTTTTCGGGGGGTGTACTATCCCCAGCAACCCATAAGCACAGAAATGACCAACAAAGTTTGTTGGGTTTTTTGTTTCTTGTTCTCTTCCAAATCGGCCAACATGGTGTGGTAAAAGAGCAAGTATGCCAGAACTTGGTTTCATCAGCTCTCCTGCCCATTTGCGAGGTCAAAATAACTGGGACCCCATTAAAAAAAAAATAAAAATAAAAATAAAAATAAAAAAACCCCACACATTCAGGATTATTCCTGTGCTGATAAAACCCAAATTAATTTCTATAAATGTACTGATATGCTCAACACATGAAAATCAGAAGTTCCTGGAAGCAGCTGGACCAAACCATGACTATTATCAAAGCGATGGTCTTTACAGAAAAGGACAGACAATTCCAGAAACATGAACTACTCACCATTATTAATAAAATTCATAACATGATTCAGTCCAATATTTTCATCTCTAATGAGTTTAGATAATTCCAACATGAATTTTTACTCTATATGCTTCCTTTTTTCTTCCTTTATAAATGATGTCTCCGTCATTCTGCCACTAACATTCCACTTAACTTTTTGCCCTTAAGTCCCCAAATATATTATCTATCTCTGAAAAGACAATTCTTGAGGCAGCAACCAATAGGAGCAGAAGAAAGAGAGATACTTTTATTCTTCTAACATTCAGTGAGCAGGACAGGGGAATTAGCTTGTTCCTTGTTCTCTCACTGAATTACCGTGTTCTAAGTTTAGCTACTAAACCCATTCGTGCCATGTTTTTCTCTTTGTTCATAAGGGTAATGACTACCTGAGATGGCAGCGTAGAGTTGAATCCACTGAGCACTGTAAAGCATTCTGAAATTCTGAGAAAATACAGTGCAGGAGTAACGGTTACCTTCAAATTATGGAAAATTCAGATTTATTCCTAAGTGAAACACTGTCCCTTTTAGTCATTAAATAGGTAACTGCAATACAGACACACTTAAATAAATTATTTAAAGTTATTTCTAGTTGTGTGTGGGAGGTGGGTGGGTGATGAAGTTGATACTTAGTGGTTAGAGCAGCCTTTAGCCTTTACATTTCTCCCCGCTTTTGCACAAGCATTCTTTTTTTGTTTTTGTCTTTTTAACTCCTCTGTCTGATACAGAAAATTGAGCTGGCTTTGATCAAACTTTTTGGGGGGTTGTGAGAGTTTATTCTACTTCTGCAGTTTTCTCAGGCCTGTTTATTCACCTTGAAAATGTCAGTTTGCAACAATACAAAAGCAGCTTCACACTGTCACGTGTCACATGTTGGTGACATGATGAGAGGCCAGGAAGGACTCCTCACACTTCAGAAGGCTTGTCAGACTCTTGGCTTCTATACTTTTTACTTAAAGATTAAAACATATAATTTCCATTGGATCCTGGTGGCTTTTTCATGAAACTTCTTCTGTCTACAACCAAACTCAAAAATCATTCCTAAGCTTGGATTACAGCCCTGTGAAAGTTCCTTAATGAACCCAAATTTCAATGCCAATTTCTCTCCCCATCTATCACACATCTAATTACTGCGTTACCCAGCTACAAAAGTTCCTGCTGTAGGAGATGGAGTAAATTATACAAACCTCAGTACTGATTTCTCCATTTTGCCACGCTCCTTTACCTTCTATTTCTTCTTATAAAAGTTGTTGGGAATTAAAATTGCTAGTAAAAATTCTTAGCAGACAATTTGGCCTTTTTTGTTTAAACAAACAAAAAACCAAAATTTGAGTTTTGTCACTGAATTTAGTAGAGCAGGATTTAGATTCAGAGAGAATCAGGCAAATAGCAATGCTAGAAGATGAAAAGCAATGATTCTCTGAAAAAAACTCATCAGAAAGGTTCCTACAGGGTCAAAAAATACAGTTGCAGTTGACTGAGATCTGGATTCAGAAGGAACTACGCAGACTCATGCACCAAGAACAGACACATACAGTTGAAAGCTGAATATATCGTTACTGTAAGTGGCTCTTCATGTGTATTCGTTTCTGAGTTGCCTCCCTCAAACCTGAAATGAGCCTAGCATACATTTTCTGTCTTTCTCCACAGTCTGCTAGTCCCCATACCACATGACCACTATCAGGTTTTGTTGATGAGATATAAAAAATGCTTACGATTTTAAAAACAATTTCTTGAGTGAATAAAAAAATCTATTGAAGTTTTGAAAATGCCAGCATTTTTAAGGAGCTCTAGCTTAGCCACAGGAAATAGAAATGAAGCCTCTTGATCTATCCTCACAGATCTTTATATAGCATAGTACAAAGGAAGAAAATTCTGGTTCCTCACACAACCAGTTGTTATGATACTTGCATTAATAATGCATATGCTGGTAGAACCAAAAAGCCTCCTTCTGACATCAGGGTCACAAGCTAGTAAGCACTGTTCATGCATATATTGATGCCCTTTACTACAAAAAGCTCCACCTAAGTCATGAAGAGGTAACATCATGTGAATAGAGACAGGGAAAATACAAGGAAAGATAGGGACTGTCAGCCTGCTTCATCATCCTATACAGAGATTATCTGGTCTTCGTGTGGCAAACGGGAGTGCAGGACTGCACCTTGTCTACCCTTCCTAGAAAGAGGGAAACATTAGCCCGTGTATATGTAATGCTATTTGTTTCCCTCTGCAAGTTACTGACCCCACACTGAGCTCCGTTGCAGCATGCACAGCATGGATGTTATAGATGGGCTCCAACTTACGAAGTCTTTCAGGGGGGTTTTCGGAGGAGGCTAAAGAAGTTAAGAATTTAGATCTTGGAAAAGCAAGGTGATTTTTAAAACGAAAGTTGATTTGGGAAACTCAAACTTCAGGGTGCCTGTAAAAATCCCAGTTCAGGTGCTGCGGAGCACATAGGAAGAAAAAAATCATCAAAGACTTTGTTCTGCTGAAGTATCTGCAGCAGAGAGAGCTGTCGACAAACCGAGGAAATTCAGAGAAAAGCTGCAATGAATGAATGGAAGGAATGAAATGTAAGTTGGCTGAGTGACAGAGATACGCATCTCGTGCCCTTGCTGGTGCATCGTGCACTGGGGAAGCACTGGGTACGTAGGAGTAACAGTCCAGTGCTGTTACCAGTTAGTGATCACGCTGCCTTGATGTGACTGCCAAAGCTCTGTGCTCTGGCTATGAGGACCCTGGCTTCAAACCCTGCTTTCAATCCATGCAAAAAAACCTCCTTCCTTAAGCAGCCAGAAGGGAATGCAATTAAGGTTGCCTTGTGAGGTTCATAAAGGCTAATGCATGAGAACGAGCAAAGACAAATTACCGCAGACTATTAGGAAGAACATTTCTAACTGTAAGGTCGGATGGCCTCGTTCCGTGAGCTTCTGAATACTGAGCTGAAGAAAGCAAATCAGACAATACTACCGGGAACAATTCTGTGCCATCTGGGAGATGGGCAGGATGAGTAATATGGAAACTCCTTCTCTATAATATAATGCACTTTTTGAGCCTTTCTCTAAAAATCAAGCCACAGTTTCTGGCACTTATTTATGAACCTGTGTCCATCAGAAATTAAAATCTTCTTTTGTTGTTCTTGACAAGCTGTCTTCTCTCTCCTCACTGGCGTGTTTCCTTAGCATAGTTTAGGATGTTAGGCTTTACTGATACAGGAGAAAGGACAATCTCCTATCCTTAAACTCTCAGTCACTGCTGGAACTAGTCTCCAACCCATGCTAACATATCTGTCTCTTCTTTTTGGTTTGTTTTCAGAGTTTGGCTGTGACTTGAGCTTGAATTGCAAAGATATCACATGCACACATGGAAGAAAAATACCTTGTTCTCAATGTTTCCTGCCATGAAGAGCCAGATACTCTGCCTATTCTGGCCTTCTTTCCAAGCAGCTCTTGTAGGCTTGTGTGGTTCTTGTAGTTTAAATCAAGAAGGGAAGCCTGGGAAACCATCACCTTGAATCTATCGCCAGTCTTAACACTGCTTAGGATCACCCACTAACTTCTTGGGTTTTCCCTATGCCTGTTTTCCAAACTGTAAAATGGGAATATCCCATTAGTAACCCAAGCACTGTTGCTAAAGTCAGTGAGCTTTTTCATGAGAGTGTAACTGTGGGAATTAGCATATTTGTCACAAATGTACCAGTGATTAAAACTGTTTCAGAGTTCATTCATGCCTCAATGGGGAATGTGAGACAAATATGAATATGCATGTACATTTTTATTCTGTATCTCATATCTTCCAAGACAGCTGTGGGGTGGGGGGATGGACAAATAGTAGCATTATTCTGAAGTATGTGTGAGTATATCTCACACGCTTATGTACAGGGGAAAAATCATAAGATGGTGGTTAAATAAGTCTTTGTGTAATTTTTATCTACACTTTTCCACTATGAGTCACCATAATTTACATGTTATCTAACATTGAGAGTCCCAAGTTTATGTTACTTTCTGTTCTATTCAGTGCTCAGTGGGAGAAACTGACTTCTTGAGGCTTATCCAGCCTGCTTTGAAGAGGTCCTCTTGGACTGAAGGAGTTAATGGTTTGTTAGAATAACTGTCATTAGACAATTGGGTTATAAAGAGCAGCAGTTACCAAAATACATTTTAGCCTGCAGCATACAAGAACAATACAGCTATTGTACTGTAACCACAGAACTTGGCACACAGATAAGCTTGAAAGGGAATCATGTTTTGTTTATTACGGAAGTGATGGAATCCATTGAAAGGTTATTGTTTGACTCCTTTTCAAGCAAATTCCAGCCTCTTTGTGAAGGGTGTTTGCAATCTTTGGGTCAAAGGCAGAAGAGAGTTTATTCAGTGGTGTTACCTTTCTTCCACCAGACTTAGTCTGGAGGATAACAAAATCAACCTGCCTCCAGGTGACCCTTCAGAAACATCTACCAGACCATAATTTCTGTTACAAAGGCAAGGAAAGGTTGAAATGTTCAGTAGAAGAGTTTATCAGAATTTTTTATTTACATCAGAAAAGCAACGGCCTAAAACTAAATCTAAGTTTGAAGTCAGAACATTTTCAGCTCTTTTCAACAGTGATGAAAAATGCAGAGTTTGTTTGCAAATATTTAGTTCTCAGACAGGAGAAAAAAGCTGATTTTCAGGCTACATAAAATGCTTAACCCTCATGGAAACTGACAAGGTGTGAGGCTGTCACTTACTTGGCTTTTACCCAGGATCATGTGTTCTGGTCTCAGTAAAGGTCCACCATGGCTTGATCTGTGGCTCCCTAGCATATTACATTGATGGTCTTGGCTACCATTTTAAACATTGCTTTGGCCAGAAGCAGTGTAAGAGGCTGCCTGGGTCCTACAGGTGGTGCAGGAGGCAAAAGGCTCATGCAGCAAACTACTACAGTTTGGAAGTCACAGACGCAGGGTGTTGTAAAGGGGAAAGTGAACGTGGGTACAGAGGTCATCTATCACAGTCATTCAGGTGCACTTTTTTGCTCAAGAAATACTTAAACTGCCAGTTGCTGAATGCTGGGAAGGCACAAAGGTATGCGAAGAGGAAGATGACTTTTATGTGCCTGCTTTTATACTGGTTTTAAGTACTCATTGCTGGCCATGGAATAGGAAAAAATAATAGTCTGCATGGGCTTTTGAACTGATCTAATACAACACTTCTCAAGTAGCACAGAGATCAAGTGTCAAATACTGCAATAAAACCAAAATACCAACAGTGGATTAGAATGCTCACAGAGAAGGTTTTTTCAGCAAGTACAGACTTTTTTGCCTTTTCTGTATGAGTAATGTCTGAATTAATTCAAGCCACCTTGATTTGAGAGAAAAGAGGAAGAAAATGGTGGGGGCTATGATATAGCGAGTAGATTTTTAAATGATAGTGGATTGCCCGCAAAAATGCTCTTGCAGATCTGCTTATTAATGGAATGGAGGGATATAGCAAATTAGCCACATCCTTACTGTAAACTGCCTTATATTTGTAATTCCTTTGGGAAACTGCCACAAAGTTTGAGGGATAGAGTTTCTGACCCCTTTTTCCCTCCATCTTGCACCTACTCCAGTGGACCACTGCAAAACTTGGGGCTTATGACTCTGGACAGAAGCTCATGAGGTTGGCTTAAAGACAGTGAGATTTAATAACCAGAACACTAAAACTTGACTTTTGTTTCATCATGGTCTCTAAGGTTTTAGGATACGCTTAAGTTGTTTTCTTAAGCTTTTCACCCCAACCAGGAAGAATATGGATTGATTTTGCTGTTACTAATGAAACTCGTTGATTCTGAAATTATCACTTAATATTAGGAGCTGTGCCATAAAAAAAAAAAAAAAAAAAAAGGAAGTACAATTACAGGATTGAGAAACTCTAATAATACGAATGTGAAAGGCTTTTAAAATTCTTCAAAGGTTGTTATGCCCTCAACACTTTGCTGATTTTTTAAAGTGCATAATTTCATTTGAGTCACTTCCCCTATAAATTACATACTTAAAATGCTGATGATGTTGCCTCCAATAATTTGAAAAACATCCCATTTTAGACTTTTTTTCCATCCCACACTGTATTTCAATTTTACTTCAATAGATACTTCCAGACAATTTTTTAAATAAATGTTTTTAACCTCAGGAGCAGTACAGATGAACTCAGTTACAATTAGATAGCATGTACAATGCAGAGCCGTCTTAAATCTTCAGTCTTTCTGGTTGTTTTTCAACAGAAGGTTTATTTTCTGAGATTTTAATTAACTTTGGACTTGGTATTACTAATTTCAAGCCAAGTTCAGTAGGGAGCAGTGGCATTTCATATACTGTGGGATCTTATCCAAAATGCCTACACCTTTAATTAGAAATGTTAAAGCCAAAGACAGTCAGGCTTGTTAAGTCAAGCAGCAACATCCATATAAAGCAAAACAAAAGCAACCCAGGTTGACAAAAATACTGAGCGCCTGCTGATCCTCAGAGCCACAGATTTTAACAACAGATTTGAAAATCAAGGCAATTTTGTTTAGGTTCCTATTCAGATGCCTGACCTCAGTGACTGGCATTTGAATTTTTTTGCCCAAATAATCAAAATTCACAGTGCCTTGTGCAGCCCACAGCTTATAAAACCCGCCTCCGTCTTACAGATGCTGCAATGAAATGCAGAGGAGCAGATCTCTCCCTCCGTGTAGCTGTGTTGAACTGCAGCACACATGAAACAATCCTGAAAGGGTCAGACCCATTTATATAGATGTCCCAAAGGCTTTTGTAAGCCACAGGGATTTTCTTCTGCGGGCTTCAGCAGGTTTTGGAAGAGGACTGTGGTAACCTAAAGAATAGCAGCAGCAGCCAGAGACCTCACTACCCCTATTTTGGGCACAGTATAAAATGCGCCCAGACATAAATAGATTTGTCAACATCAACCAGCGAAACAGAACCAAATCCAGCACTCGATCTAGCTACTCAAACCCCCTCAATACTTTAATAGTCATATTTCTCTCCAAGTTTTGCTTGGCCTTCCTTTTCTGCAATGAAGAAGCTCCTCCATTAGAAAAAAAAGCTACTTCTAATTTCCTTTCCACCCATAGTCTGTCTGTCCATCCATCCGTCGGAGTACCACAAAGAACTGTGATTTCATGACGCAGATGATGTGCAGTGGTAATCCATGAGGTGTCATCAGTATGGTTAATTACCAAACAATAGAGGTTCTGTATTCACGTAAACACCCCAGTGACAAAAATAGGGAAAAACTATACAGAGAAGTATAAATGTGTTTATATCCAGAATAGTCTCCACAAAGAATAGTTTGTACAGTTTTATTATTGTTGTTTTTTCACAAAAGCATCAGCAGTTCCTTAGGCATGTAATTTGTAAGAGGCTAAAATCTAAATTATGCATCAAAAAGGGAGAGATGCAACTTCAGGCTAATAATGCATTTCAAAAATAACTTCAAATGCGTCGTTCAGAGCACAGCCTATAGCTGGAAACAAATGCACAGTCAGCAAAGGCAGCAGAGGAGTAAAAATTACTCTTCCCTACGTAAAAAAAACCTGGTAGAGATCTTTATTTTTAAATCTGGCAGCATCAGGGCTGTATCCTGGAATCCCGAATCTATTTGAAGGACTTATCTGAGGGGGTGATTCTTCAGAAATACAGTGAACAAAATAGACAAGGTTTGCATGCAGGGCAGCAGGGTCTGCAGTACTGAACTCTTCCTTCATACGTGACTGGATATCCAAAAAGGACATTGCAAATCAACAATGCAGGAACTATCCAAAATTGTATTTCAAACCAAAAAGAAAAGAATCCCTTCTGTTTAACAGACACACCACTGTAATATAGCCCACGGCAGGCATTTGTACAAATACAAGTCGTAAACCCGTCACTTTGAAATCTGAAGAGAACTCTACAAGAATACAATCCCTTTTAGTCCTCCTTGAGCTGTTCTACACCAATCTACAGCAGGGATATAACTTTCTACTAGACTTCACTGAAACCTAGAGGTGGGGGATCTTTTACTAGTAATTTCTATCAGGCTTCTTGTAAGGGGTATTTAGTTGAGGATAAAGAAACTGTGACTCATACATAACAGCTGCTTGCATGGCCTAAGGTATCAGCTCTTTTGATAGCGTAGAGACCATGCTATGAATAGTTTGTCTCTCACAACTGATTTTTTTTTCTGTCTGTATGTACCAATTGGAAAGAATTGTACTGTTATTTTTGTGATTGTACTGTTGAAAGATCCTGAGATACCGTCACACTGACGTCACGCATTACAGGAGTTTACAGTGCTGAGGGGAATTTATGATCTAAATATAGAGGAGAAAAGGATAGAGTGCACCAACATGAGACAGAGAAAAGGCACAGAGAAAGAGAGGACAGGCATACTTCCACATAACCTTACATGTCAGTAGGTGATGCCCATGTCTGGACTAGTCATCTCACTCTTTTTCCAGGCAATGGGGAGAAATAGGCACTTATGGAGCATGAGTCATCTGACCTATTTTAAATGCCTACCCTCACCAAAAGTAAACATGCCCTACAAGTGCCTCCCTTGACTGTAGAGAGAAGTCTAGATGCAGGTATCTACAGTATGAATAAATTTAAAAGGCAGGATGCCACCACCACAAGATTCATGCACTTCATTGAAACTACCCACGAAGTGAGCAATTGGTGCCAGCACTGCTGGTTTTCTGGAGTGAAAATGTTTCCTTGAGACAAAAGTCCATCCTTACCCGCTGCCATATCACAAGGCTTTTTAACTGTCCACCATTTACTGCCACAAAGGAACAGATTCAACCTGAAATTCAACTAGGCAAAGGAAAGGTGGAGCAATCCAGGCGTAAACCAGTGAAGAACCACCAGGGTGGGATGATACAGATTCTCCTTCCATATTGTCTTACTGTTTCCCACTAACAGCTGGCACTCAAAATATAAGCCAGATTCTGCACCCAGCGCCCCAGATGGAGTCACTCCAGATTTGCTGTGAATCCAGCACAGTTTCTGGGGACTCGTGCCAGGATTACTGAGAAGAGCACATCCTCTCCAGCTCCCTCCACACTGCACTGGAAGAGTAAAAGTGTGAAACACTTGTGTGGGAGGTGGCAAAGCCCTGTGCTTACAGGTGGCCTTACACTCTCTTGGTAGACCAAAAAACCCCATTTGAGGGGGGTGGGGTGCTGGTACTAGAAAAAAAACAAAAGCAATAGGGAGAGCAATAGCTCTGAGAGATGACCCTGGACATGCAATTTCTTATCTCTCAGGCTTTAGTTTCTCGTCAGGGCCGCGTTGCAAATGAAGGCCTTGACTACCACAGTGAGCAAATTTTTATCCTTCACTAATCTCAGGGCTCCAGTTAGGTGTCAGGACCAGGGCTGGAGCTAATAACAGATTTTTCCCTTCCTCTTTTAATGTAGTTTCTCATTTTCCTCCTGTGACTAGGTTTACTGCTCCCAGGGAATGCAGTCATACTGAAATACTACCAGAATATGTGATCGTAATGTAAGGAGATACAACAATAATCACTGATTAAAAAGGAAGAATGAAAAGAGTAAGAGCTGGTGGCAGGATTGCTAAATGCTGATCAGTGCTGTAAGACAGCCTTTGATTTTTTTAATTAATTATACATTCCTTCATACTTTGTACTGCTGTTGATTTAATTGGACTCATTTTTAGACAACTACAGCAAAAGGAAGATAGGGTACAGCTTTCAGAAGCTCAGCTCTAGCCTAATTCTGCCTCATTCAATACCACTGGGAGCAAAATTGGGCTAATGCTGAGCTTTTCTGAAAGCCTCGTGGTCCTGATGCAGTTTAGCACACTGCATGTTTATCTGTCTTGCAGGATGGAGTAATTTCTATGCAGTTTAGCCTGTCCAGACAGGGATCCATGCAGAACTGGGCTTAGTATCCATCAACATCCCAAAACCTCAATGCAGGAAAGAGTAAGTGCTGAGCAGCAGAAAATGGTACGGAGCTCTGTCTCCTACCAACAGAATTTGCCCTGATACTCTTCAGCCTCACTCCATGCAATTTACTTGCACCCTATATAGAAACAAGCCTGGCAACATGCTTTGCAGAGGTAAAGCATTAAATGTTAAACTGCAGAAGGGGCAAAGAGGGATGGATGCACCAATACAGGTCTGTTTTCAGCTGCAGCCTGAAATCATGTACTGCCACAGGTGAAAGGAACATGGGGAGACGGAGAGGACACCCCTGCATGCACACAGGAACCTCCTTATCTGTGCTTCCCAAGGGTGTTTTGTGAAATCGTTGAGGGAGGTAGGAGCAGCGAGAGGCTAGCAGAAGTGGGTCTGTTCAGAGAACAGGGAAGGACTGAGGAGAGGTTACATTATCTCATATGCCCGTACACACATGAAACAGCAGCCGCCAGCACTGCGGGCACAGGAGCCTGCAGATTTGCACATGAGATGACATTATCCTGCAATATTTGTTGACATTCTCAGACACATATGTCTTGTTGAAACACATATTCTGCTCCTTTTGCTTTCCTAGGATAGTAATTTCTGCAAAACTTTCCCGATATATCTGCAACTGTGGCAGTATAAAACTGCTTGTGTTGATGTAGTTCATTCACTTTCAGATCCGAACTCCTGTACAGTCCTGATCTTGCTCAGGCTTTCACTGTCTGCACAAAAGCCCTGCCTGCCCTGATGAATCTACAGCAGAAAAATGTGTAGAGCATGCCATAGCTGCCTTTGAACCTTCACTGTCTTTGAACAACCAGCTCTGGGAATGCCAGAACTCACAAAGCCTCGTTTTGTGCACATGTCTTTCTGATGGTTGATGCTTTTCTTATGACTGCAGCATTTCTTAGGACTTGCTTCTGTGAGGATCCTCTGATATCTAATAACAAGTAAGCTCACCTCACAATCTTTTACAGTTTTTGCACTCCTAAGGTTACTGTTCAAGAACCTATTTTTACAGAAGTTGCTATCCTTGACAGCTCTACATCTCTGTCATATTGGGTTTAAATATACTAGTAGGTTCAGAAGTTATTGTAGGAAGTTGGGGAGACTCGCAGACACACACACGGACGCAGCATGGTCCTATAAGCCTTAGCTCCTTTGAGAACCAGACTAAAGAAAGGCCTCACTACAGAGAAAAGCCTGAAAAGAGTTCTTAGGATACTCTCAAATTTTAAAACCTAGAAAAAATGCAAGCAGAAATCACAATCTCTTCCTTTTCAATATTTTTGAGAAATGGGTTCCATTTTTTCAACTCCTTTGACTTAAAATTTTGTATTTTCTCTTTTTGCCTTTATTTAAGAATCTCTGAGACTGTCTCCTGGCCTGGTGATGGCAAGCCTGCAGCTCACTGGGGCTGCAGACTGTAGGGCAGTGGCTCAAATGGGCAATGACACCCTGAATGCGTTTGCATTCAGAAGGCAATGCTGGGCAGGGATAAAAGCAGAGCTGCAGCTTTCTATTCCTGTGAAACCCAGTGGAATGAGTTTGTCTCTTGGAATAATGGGATTCTGGACTCCAGAAAGACTCTCCCACCTCTTACAGCATGATTTACCATACATGCCTTGCTGTTCGTCTCTGAAATTACTGCAAAGAATTATTCTGAACTGATATCTAGTATTCTCCTTTCTTGCCTACTTTTCACAAGGCAGCTCTTAAATATTTACCAAGAAGGAATTTCATGTCAGTCTAGGTCCTCTACCATAATCACAGGAGCTGGCATAACAAATTACTCTTTAAAAACCAAGGGATATCCTTATCCACACTGAGCATCTGTCATTCATTTAATTTATAGCTCTTTCTTATTTCATCTCCCAAGAGCCCACTCTGACAGGGCAGAGAGAGGAGGGGGTCTTGCTGTAAGCACAGCTATTCTTTTGCAGCACCAATGCTGCAAGGTGCTGTTCCTGGGTACTGCTGCTGACATGCTGCACTTGCTAATGCTGCTGTTACTGACAGCTGCTTGGCTAGCAAGAGTTGAAGTGGATCCGTGACATATAGGACAGGACAGGCTGCCTCGTCGGCGTGATGGAAAGAAAAGCTGCAATATTATTACCATTCCTTCTGCGTTTAAGGAAAAAAATTGTACTTCTTAGTATGCTTTCAAGATATCAAGACACACACGCAAAATAGATAAGATGGGAATCAGTTGTAAAAGATTTGCATCGTGAATAATTTTAGAAATACACCCCCACACCAGTACTTACACTCCAGCGTAGGGGAGAACTACGCTATGGAAATGAGGTAACGCTAGTGTGTATGTGTGTCTGTCTGTCTAACAATACCTGCCTGAAAAGATCAATCTGGATAACAAGGTCTTCAAGGCAAGCATCCAAGACTTGGCCTCCTACACAACCCTGGCAATAGGATGAAGCGTGCCTCCACATGGGAGATGCTTCTGGTAGAGTGCTAAGGCGAAGTGCTAGCTTTCCTTTGGTGACTGGCAAAGGAAAAATCATGAGAAAAAACACTTCATACTCAGACAACATGTTTTATCTGAGAATCCTTATGGTCAGAACTCTCAACTAAAGGGAAGCCCCAAGTCTCTCGCTATTTAGGTACCTAAGCAATCACAAAACATCAGGAGTCATATTGGCCAAGCATCTGAACAGAGAAGGCAGAGGACAGGCCAGGTTGTGTCTCTGATCCTCATACACACACACTACGAGCTTTTCTCAAGCAAAAGGAGCGAGGACTATCTCCTTCTTTATTCTCAGTCCATTGCTCCCAGTACCTGACTTACTAGGTGTCAGAAATTAGAATTATAATGGTGAGAGGAGGAGAAGGAAGGAGGCATAACTAGACTGTGGGACTCACTTCACATTGATTCTTGATGAGAAAAACACAGAATAGGAGCCAAGCACCTTTAGGGTCAGTGCTGTAAAGTTGGCAGGTTTTCAGCAGTGCGTAGCCCCTGGGAATTCCCAACCCTTGCGGTCAGGTGAAACTGTGTGCTGAGCACTTTTTAAGACCTAATGCTGCTTGTGTTTACTCAGAAGAGACTGAAATGATTGGGGGAGAGACCCACTGAGCTGATGTTTTATGATGTGCACCGTGGTTGTGCCTTACTGAGGTTTCTGAGCCCCACTGTGCCAGGTACTGGAGAGTGCTGCAGCTGCAGAGAGCATCTTAAGATGTTAAACAGACATCTTGGAGCACAGAAAGGTGATTCCGTATTCCTCCACAGATATGAGAGCTAAGCACTGGAGTAACCGGTGCATTACAATACCAGCTAGATTTGGGAGCCCTTAATTGAAGGCTATGAACTGGGTCAAGGAGAATCCCATGGTGAGGGGATGGAGTAGGACCATGCGGGTGATGTGCTGTGCTGAAGGTTGCGGCAGACCTTAGGTCACGTATGCTGCTTTGGGGTGTTTTTGTGAGGGGGTAGAGGTGTTAAGTACAGCCCCGCGCCAGCAAATACGCATCTATTTGTTACTTGCTAGCATCAAATCCCCAGGTTTTCAGTGAACTGAAAAAAGTTACTTTTATCGTGGCAACCACTTGTTTTAAAATCCTTAGAACTTCTGGTAGAAAAACGAATAGACCCAAAGCCTTGATTTGGAATAACCTTTCAGCACGTGCTTTGCACAAGAGCAGTTAGCATGTGCTTATGCCTCGCAAGTCTGTAAGTACGTGCTTGAAGTTAAATATATGCATAAGTACTCTTTGGTGTAGGGATAATTACTGAATCCAGGTCTCATTAAGGTCTTCCTTTTTTCTTTTTTGTAATTCACTTACATATTCTGCAAGAATATGATCAGATACAGGAATAAAGACTATACAGTTAGAACTGACAGGCCATAAGAAAATCAGGAAAGTATGCAGGGAAATATTCCCAGTCTGTGGTAAAGTTTTCTCATTGCATTCTTAGATCCTTCTTTATCTCATTGTTTCTCAGTTTATCACAATTCTTCATTTCCTGTTCCCTTTTAGACTTCAAACATATATTTTTAATGGGGCTTTCTTTAACCCTTCCTAGTATTTAAACCTTTCAGAGACTTTTGGCTAGACCTCATGTATAAATTCCAGATTACTTAAATGGACACTACAAGGACATTTTTAATATAAAATCTGGTATTAGAGTTTAAAGTCTGGCCAAGAGTTTATGACTTCTCATTTTATTAATGTTGTAACAGCAAAATAATTGTACTATGCATTTTTATAGCTTCTGCCACTTGAGGCAGGTAAAAGACAGATATTAACGCAGCAATACTTCATTCCAATTTGTATATCCCACCTTACTTTAGTGTACAGGACTCTGAAAAGTATCCGCATTTGCCTAAATTTCCTCCTCTTGCAACAACAAGTAGAAGAGGCAAGCCAAAGCTGAGCTAACTTAAAAATCTCCATGGAAGTTTTTGTTACAGCTTCATTTGACTGCAGTTTCCCCGATGTCCTGGGTCTGCAGAATTACTTTAGAAAGTTCACCACAACTAGCAAAGACGCAGGGCGACCTGAAGACGACCAAATATAGTTACCCAAATTGAAATTCAGACCAGAGCACGCTAACTTCCACCCCCCACCCCCACCCCCGCCGCCCAGTGGAAACATTGACATTGGGTTGAGCTTACTGGTTTAACCACATACTTCAAAATCTCTGAGGCAAGAGGCTAAGAGGCAAGAGGCTAAGACCTGTGTGCAATTTCTCACCCCAAGATGGAGCTTCTAGAACCGTGGCATTCCCAACCCCAAGACTATTTGGGGGGGTGTTTTAGCCTGGAGTCAGTGTCAAGTGTGCCTCATCAGCTGCTGCATTAACCCTCCTTTCCCCCATTTCCTACAGCACTTTGGTGTTCTTGCCCGGGTCTCCCATACAAATATTGACATAACTTGGTCCTATCTAGATGGGAAGAAAGAGTAAGCGAGGAATACTTATTGGAAATATTTTGAAATATTTGTATTGTTGAAAACAGCGAGGCTTAACAAATTTCCTGAACAGAGCTGTCTAGAGCAGGAGACTATTTTGAGTATCTGTTTTTGCCTTTAACCCAACTATCTCAGCACCCCACCCTTCTTCCTTCCACCTTCCTTAATTTCTTAGACTTCCTTCTTGTTGCTTTGCGGGAGTCTATTTTAGGTGTGAGATCATGGTTAGCTTCTCACTAGGCATCAACTTCCCATTTTCTTTCTCTGGGGTTTGCCTTTTCAGCAAAGTTGTGAGTCCGTTAGTACATGCAACAGGTAAGATTCCTCATGATAAACAGACATTGCTCATAAAGAAGAGAAAATAACTACTTGAGAAGAAAATAAAGTGTCAGAATGAACACAGCTACGCTCTTCCAAATGCTGGAAATAATGCAAAAACTGACTAGTGCAAATAATACCAAATTAAGCTTGCTGAGTCCAGTTGTCAGGACATGAATGTCTTAACTCTTTCATTGCTGGCAAATAGCTATTCAGACTAACCACAAAATGTCATTGCTTTGATCATCATCTCTCCTCTTGGAAGAAAGTTATTCCATCTTGTACACTGACCAGCTTTAATATTAAATACCAGATAGGGCCGTGAAGCCTTACTGTGGAGCCCACAGTGGGATTTAGTTGTGATATAATCCCTTCCCTTTACTAGGTGCAAGGGGACTGAAACAGTGAATGGATATGGCTATGTAGGCCTCAACCTGATGCTTCACCCTCTTTGAACAAAACTTCAGGGGTGCTTGTTGTAAGCACATAAGTGGACGGTATATTCCAAATCTCATTGCTGTCAAGTCAGAGCAAGTTCAAACAAACACTCAAACTCTCCCTCTTAGGATGCGTATGCTAAAAGACCTGGACTCTAACCTAGAAGGAAGTTTGCATCACAAGTTTCATTACAAGATCCAAAATGAGTACCTCAATGCTTTGTTTTCAGTCTTTTGCTATACCATGTTGACACTGGTCTATGTTATCTCTACCCGCTTCCTCTCTGTCAGGCTGGCAAAACTTCCCCTTAGCTCTGGGGTTTATTCTGTCTCTGGAGAACAAGTCAACTCTCCACTGGCAGTCAAGAGGAGCTCCTACTAATAGAAGCAGCACATCAAAGCCTCCTTGCATCGCACCGAGGGTTCGTCCCAGAAAATGAGGGCCTTGGTGGCCTGCAGGGCTCAAGTTCCTGGTACAGCCCAGTGTCACCGACCTCACAGAACAGCAGCTTTCTGGCAAATTGTGCAACTGCACCGCCCCCAAGCTTCCTGTTTTGAAAGCCCAAGAAGCTGGAAAATGTTAACACCGGCACTTTAAAGTGCTAGTTGTGGCTTTTTTTTTTTCCTTCTTCCTAAAGATCTACGTGATACTAAAAAAGTCTACATATAAAGCAGTAAAGTGGGGCTGCCTTAAGGAACTGGGGGCAGAAGAGCAAGTACATGTCTCTTCAGGGAGCCTCAAGCCAGGCAGAGCACGGCACGTCAGAAGACCCGTAGCAAAACCATCCCATCTTCCCGTGACCGGTGTAACATTAGGTAGCTCGTTGTCTCTCCACCTCGCATCTTGCCCTCTCCAAATTAGAGTGTACGGGGTGTGCTCCGTCGCTGTGGTTGTTGCTAAGTTTTTCAGCAGCAGGTCCTGGTGCTACCAGCTGGAGTTGTGCTGGGCACTGCGGACACCTGCTGAAATGGCGATCGACAAAGACGAGCTGTGCCACTCGGAGTAAGAGGCGAGGTGACAGATGGAGAGGCAGGTGCTTCTGAAGTGGCAGCGAGACAAATGCGGTTCACGTGCCGAGCAGGGCTCACCGGGCCCCACGTGCCATGAGTGGCCACCTGGCCTGGCTTCCTGCTCTGGCAAGCCGTGTGACAGATCCGCACTCTGCCTAAAACCCACCCATGATGGGAAAAGAGGCCTGAGCAATAAGAGGACCTTGATACAGAAAACAGAGATATGGCAAATCTCTGTTTCATTCCAGCTCATTTCTTTATGGGAAGAAGAGCAATTAGAAAGAAGAAAGCATCGTGTTTGTCTTGAACGCTGCGCGGGAACCTACTTATTTCCAATCAGCATGACAACTGCTTCCTTTTCTGGCTATCACTGAAACTCCAGATGGTACATTTGAGCATACTTAAACCTCTAACTTGGCTCCTTGCAAAGACATTATCTTCCTGGTTAGTTAAAAATGTATTAATAGTAGTGGGATGAAAGCTCCTGCTCTCCTGCACTGCGCTGTTTGAATAATGAAATCTTGGTCATTCTGCAGCATTTTGACTGGTATTAAAATTAGGCATTTGAAGGGGACAAGACTCTGCTGAATGTGCTCCAGTTAGAACCACCTTCTGTTTGAATTTGTTTGTATGATCTTTATTTTACTATTTTGCTAATATTCAGAATTCTGCAAACCCTTAAACAGCAACAGTTATTACCTGTCTTCCTTAACCCTGTCACCCTTTTCCAGTGATTGCTCTGCACCAAATTTTGAACCTTTCTGAATCAGCCAGCTGAGGTGCTGCCAACTCTTATGGTTTTATTAGGGAATTGTGTGACATCATTTTCTTAAATCTCCAGCTTCAGGACCTCTGTTCTTTTCAGACTGCTGCACTTCGTTTGAGCAGCAGCACATTTCTAGATTCGCACACAGGGAGAAAAGCCTAAGAAAGTAAAGCTTGAAGCCAGATAACAAATGTAAGCCAAAACAAAAACCGAAAAGAAAAACAGCATCATGATTGTAAGCAAAAACTAATGACAAGTCTTTGCAGCTGAAGCTGAAGGGGAGGATAAAAAGACAGAGGAATTTTGATGGTGTGTGACCAATTGAAATCAGCCAAAATACCCTCACCTCATTCCTCCTCCATCACGCAGGGACCTGGTGGAGTGGCTGGCAACTGCAAGCTCAGGACTTTGACATCTAAGCCCATGCCTCATAAAAAGCTGTACTGTTATTGTTCTAAAGAAAATAATATCCTGTTTCCTTTTTAAACTGTGTGTCTCTTTAAAAATGTTAAATGGCTGCTACATTCCTGCCTTTATCCGAGACACTTTTTATGAGTCTGTACTTCCCTCTTCTTTTGCTTTAAACGAGCCGGCTAAGCAGAGGATTAGGGGAATGACTTAGTGCACATGTGCTAAAGAAGGGGAAAAAAATCCGCCTTCAAAATCTTACATAACTTAAAAAAATAAACACATAAAACAGACATACCCAGGCCCTCACTCTTTGTGCTTAAAAATAATCATCATCATCATGTGGCCAGACTGCAGTTTGCCAGCTGGACTGTCCTCTGAAAAAATGAACATTTTAAATAATGAAAACTAGAAACACATAGCAGCTCATTTCCCGAACTTATTTCTGATGGCGTTTCCCATTTCTCTCCTATTACCAGAGCTTGGTATTCAATAGCTGGGAGTAAGCAGCCACCCCTCGGGAAGGTGGAGGAAGAGAACTACCGAGCCCCTATCATGCTGTCAGGCACCTTCTATAAATATTTATGTGACCTACAGGATACAGCACAGTTTGAAATCTTGCAGTCTCCGTAGCCACTGTGCAGTCAGGCAGTTCCCCTTACTCCTGTGAAAGTTCCCGTATTTCAGGCAAGACCTAGGTCTTTACATAGCTGTGATCTGCTTATAGCATTCGCTGACCTAAATTGAGGATGTTGTACCGAACGGCGTGTTCCTAAGGGGATCTCGGCATATAGCGATGAACTCGTGTTTTGGGGAGGATGTGGCTGCAATTAGAGTCAGTTAAACATGAGGAGGACTTTATGTCCACCATCATGCACGGAAAACAACAGAAGGATACGCTAAGGTAATGCTTGAAGGATTGAGCCAAAGCTCAGTGAAGGGAAGAAAAAGTAATTCTTCTGCCACGCACTTATGTTAGAGTCATTTGTGTCTTGCAAAAAAACCCCAAGTTTTTTGGGTTATTTCTTAACAAACTGCAGAAAAGGAACCTACCCAACCCCCTACCCTAAACAGGAACTTGATCCCTAGTGATATCTTCCTGTCCTGTCCCTATTTATAGCAGTAAGGTCACCCAAATAAGAACAGAAACAATATCATATGATTTTTGGTGACCAACTGAATTCTGCTTATTGAGAATTCAGAGGAACACATCTGAATAACCCACATCAAAAACCACTTGGAATGAACACCTAGCTGTGGCCCATTTTGTGTGTAGAACAGCTACGCAATTCGTGAGCCACATGGTCAGCGATTTGTGATTTGGGTATCTTTCCCTACACCAAATAATTGAGTCATTAGATGGACAGAAATTTTCCTCACAAAACTGTTCTTCAATGTGCAATTGTTTATTGAAAGCCTAAAATAGACGTGTTTCCACTATTGTACTGTTAATGGTATAAACAATTGATGAAAACTGCAAAACTAAGGAATCTGTAAAGGTCACTTGATGGGCAGTTTGGAAAAAAACACATACATGCAGTAAAGCTGGGAACTTTACTGTTTGCAAAGAATTTATAACTGCTCCCCTATATATACTGCTATACAGCAGGGTTTGAATTCAGGACCTCCCACACCATGACAGAGTTTGACATGTAAGCTAAGGGAGTTAACTATTAGGCTTCTGAGCTGTACCTGGACTGACAGGCATGCTCCAAACAGCAACTGCAGCCAAGTCTAGAAAAGGCCTGGTTTTGGTCATTCCCTGGAGATAGCCAGCATTTTGTTTTCTATTCTTTTACCATAAACCATGACTGAAAAAAGTCAAGCTTTAAATATGCATATATCTATTTGAATATACGTTTACATAAATACATATTTTATACATACATACAAGCAAAAATAAAGGTGCTTATTTTAAAATCCTAAGAAAATTTTTCTATTTGACAACATTCTTCTTTCAAACTCATTTGGCATAAAGTATGATCCATAATTCTTATCTTATCATGTCAGGCAGTCCTTCAAACTGAATCTAATACTGAGGAGGGCCAAGTATTTCCTTCAAACTGAACCTAATAATGAGGAGAGCCAAGTATTTCCATCATGTGTAATGCAGTTTCCAAAAAATCGTTATTTACACAGCTAAATATTTTATGGGCCAAAGATTCAGGGCTACTTGAAATGATGAATTCATCCCTCCAAGGGGTTTTGTTCACGGATAAGAAGTTTGTCTAGGCTTGAGGCACATAATGAAAGGGAAGATTTAGTCATTCCCTTTCTTTTACAGGCTGCCTCTGTCCTTCCATTGCTCATTCACAAATCCCTCGGTGCATCCGTAGGCAGACAGCTTGTAGGTGGATGAGAGGTAGAGGCTGCTGCTAGCATTTTGTACTGCCTCTGTGAGCAGCAACACGCAGCAGAGCAAGCTTCCTCTTACAAACAGAGAGAGGTCAGCTCTGCCGGTGGCTTGGTTTGCATCTCGGCTTATTATAGCAAAGAGAGAGCCAGTGGAAACAGGGAAATTCAGTCCTAAGCAGCAGCCAGAGAGGCCAACTTTCTATGAATTAGGCATTGCTTCTGGAGAACAAATAGGCTCTCTGGACCCAAGGGTTCAGACCAGCTGTATGACTCAGCCTTGGTGTATTTGAACATGTGAAGAGGAGAGAAGGTTGCCTGCAGTGGTCCCTGCTCTGCACATGCCTGCAGGGCCAGCTCCAAGGGCTTGAATGTCTCAGCCCCTGTAGCCCAGCCTGGCCGTGATGGAGGCTGAGGACCCTGCACGGCCACAAAGCACAAACGCACTCATCTTCCCTGCCCCAGAACAGCACCTTGCATGTCAGCCTATCTCTGCTGTGGGCATCAACACCTCAAAGTTTGCATACCTTTTTAGTGATAAAATATAATGCAGGTGCAGATGAAGAACTATCTCAAAATAGTTCGCCCCCATCCCTTGCTCTTATGCTGTTTGCATTAACTTTCCCGCATGGCAGTTCATTACGCTGCGTGCTATGGCACCATTGGCAGCCATACACACCCTCCTTTTTTAAAGTGGACTAGAATAAGAAAGCTGAGCACTTACACAGGAAGGATTTTTGTGTGGTGCTTCTGAGACTGAAGGTTCTCTTTATGGTTAATGCATCATTCCTCATTACAGTCATTTCCTCTGAAGTAAATGGAGTTTTGCCATTATACTTCATGTTTATTGATACATATTTCCTAGCTGAATTGACATTCCCCTGTTGCCTTTTTTTCCCACCCTGAAATTGCAGGAAGTCAAAAAATCCTTCAACAGTAATGAGTTAAGTTCTGCAGCATGCAGAGCTGTGTGCTCGCCCATTAAGTGAGCTGGGGTTAAAATGGGCACCATTTACACATTAATATATATGCCAGGGCAGCAACACCGGTTCTGCTGTAATGTTTCAGGCTAAGGAGTCAACTGTTTAGCTGGGTTGTATCCTAGCAATATTTTGATACTGTTTAACCAGTGATGGAGTGGAAGACTTTCTTTGTGACTTGACATTGAAGACTGCACAGGGAGGCCTTTGAGGTTGAAGAATCAAAACCGTCTGATTCTTTGTGGTGGCTAAAATACCTGCGGTGTTTTTGGAAGACACTGCTATTAGGATTTTCTTTCCCCTTCCCTACACTCTCCATCTCCAGACCTGCAGCTGGACATAGCAGCTCCCTTGCTGTCTGTTCAAAATTGCTATTACGTGTTTCTGTGAATTGTTAATGATTTCCCTATACTTCATCTCGCAGGCAGCAGAAGTTAAGAGATGGAGGAATCGGGTGGCTCGAGGGACTAGTAATGCTGCACAAAGCTTTTCACCTCCTATCTGAATCCAGGTGCAATTTTTGCATGGCCAGAAATGGTTACCGTGTGATGCCTATTTGGTAGATTCTGAAAAATAAGTTATTTTCCGGCTTTTTTTCTTTTCTGGTGCATCTATGTCACAAAACCACTTCTTACCACTAGCAACAATAACACAGCCAACACTTGCTACCCAGTATGAGTAAATCTGAGCACCTAAGCCATAGCTAGTCACCTAATTAAGTGACCTGATTTTCTCAGGAGCAGAGTGTGTCTCCCAGCTCCCACTGCACTCAGCAGTTGTGAAAATCAGGCCACTTTTGTCAGTGGCCAAACATAGCTGTGACTAGTTTTGAGTACTGAAATTTTAAATTAAAGTTGATCTTGACAGGGCCTGGGAGCTGGAGCATCTGGAGGATGGGTCCTCTCCAGGTTCTGGCTGGTGGCTACAGAGGAGGGTATTTGGGAGAGATGCAGTGCGTGCCCTGTGTTGTGACTAACCAGAGGCTATCGGTGATCACCATTCCCAGAACTAAATTTAAAAAAAAAAAAAAAAACAAAACAATAAAAGAGTCTTACAGCTTCAGGTCCCATGATAAATATATACTTTGGCTTTTGTTTGCTTTATGCAGTATTTCCTCCTCACACTGAAAATTAAATTGAAAAGGGAGTTTATTGTCCCCATGGAAGAGATAGGCACCTTTTGAAATCACTCATGAACAAACGTGTGTGGGGCACAGCCTAATGCTTTCTAACGCCCTTTGGGGTCCCAGGAGCACAAAGGCAGCAGAGAAGGAGCTGCAGTCAATTCCAGCAGAGCTCTATTGTGCGATTTGTTCCAAGGAAACATCAATTCATTAAGCGAACAAGTCAACAAGGGTGGGTGGCAGAACCATCTGTCCTGCTAGATTGTGCATGACTCCTTCAGAGATCTGCTCTAAGGTCTGGAGAGAGTAAATAACGAGTGAGAGCCAGCTTGTCTGCCCTCCTTTGCAATAGAAGAAACTGCTCATTTCAAAGCCGGAGCTTTACTGGGAGGGCGTTTTTAATTCACTGCCTCAGATGCAACACAGACAGACACACTTCAGTGGCAAGATCTATAGTTAGGAGAGTCACATTTTAATCATGTTTTAAAGAGCATAAACAACCCAGGCAAGAGGGGAGGTGAACTGAGCAAAGGCAACATAGCAGAAATGGATGATGAAACCAGGGTAGGGAAGATCCACCCTGAGGCAGCTGGACATTGGTCTGCTCAAGGAGCAGCCTCCCTGAAAGTTCCCAGCCTGTGCAAGGGAAGACCTTTTTGCTCTTTGCTCTTGTCTGAACTACTTTTCAAAGCAAAGCAGTGGCTGTTTTGCATAGTGTATCTGAGTCAGACTAGGGAAAGGTCAGCAAGACAGAACAGACCAAACTATGATGTTGACCGCACAAGATACATCCTTCCAGAATGCAGGTGCTTGGACCAGCACTGCTGATCTGAAATGAATGCTGGCAGATAAGGGCAGCAAAATGCTTCAGGAGGAAGTATTTTCATAATCACACATTTGCAACACAGCCCTTTTTTGCAACATTATCTTTCTGCTTTCCTCTTACTCTCAAAATGAACAAAAATATGTATATTCAAGGGGCGGGGAAGCCAAGGGCAGAGCTGAAACACAGCTGAGTCAACAACACATGTCTACGAGCTGGTGGGTAACATTATTCCTGCATGGTTATCAGAGTGCTTTCAAAAGTCATCACTGCATACAGAAAGGGCGACAGGAGCACAGTGAACATCCTACACAGCACTATGGGCAGAAATAAGAAATGCTGAAGAGTCCCAGCTGCCCTAATCCTAGAGCATTGGGTTGGACCCTGGAGTCACAATCCTTTTCCCTCACTTGGACCTGCTTCCCATAACCACCCAGCAGCATCTTCTCACAGCGGGTAACACAGAGTGCATAGTACATTGATCTTGTCCCTTTGGTCAGACACATTCCCTCTAGCTTAAAGATGTCAGCAAGTCTTTTGCACTGTTACTAAGCTGTAACATACCATATTTTAGTAAGATTGGGTTATGGCTTGAGGCCAGCCCCTGTAAACTGGAAGTTTTCCTGTCCTCAGTCGGAGTTTCTGTCACTAACAGCAGGCAGCTCTGAGACATGCTGTATAACTCACAGAGCAAAAAGGAAACAGCTGCTGTGGCCAAATTAACAGGAGGAGAATACAACTGGCTGTCACCTTTGTCAGTCCTTGGTCTATGCCCCTGCTCGTGCTTCACACACCAAATGGCAGCCAATGGGGCTTTACCTTCAGTGGGAGCTGTGCTGGTGCCTGAATGCATTCCCTGTTAGTCTAATGCTGGGAAAGACACGTCTACCAGTGCAGCACGGTGGGTCTGTAGGATGCAGATCATTTTCTGTCGCTGCCTACCTGTAGGATCCCTTCCCCTTCCCTGGCTTTGGGGAAGAGCTGCCTGGAGACCCCACTGTCACCTCCTGCGAAGGCTTCTTGCTCTTCAGACCCACGCCATTTTGCACACATTTGTGACGGTTAGTTAGATTAAACCAGCATCCTGTTCATTTTAGTCTCCTTCCCACCAGATCTGTAGCACTTGTTGGAGAGCAATACTGCCCTTCTTCCCTTAAGTAGGAAGCTCTGAAGTCACCTATTCATGGGGAAATTGCCTCCTGACACCTCTGAGGGCCTGACTTCTGCCCCACGACCCTAATGTTTCTATCCTTTTCTGCCTCCTTCATTCATTCATATTTATGTCATTTGGATTCTGGGTGAATTCCTCATTTTGGCAGTCTCTAGTGTTACAAAGCTGAGCCGATCCACAGCTGATGTCGAGCATTTGGAAACACTATTATATGTCTACAAGTTAAACAGCACTGTGCTGGCTTGTTCTGCAACTGGAAAATTTGATGAACAGAAGGCTTGGGTCTTCCTAGCTGGAGTGAAAAGGGATTTATAGGCATCCTGACGGCAAATAATCAAAAGAGCACTTTCAGTGTAGCAGGGACTGAACGGAGGTAGCAAATTTTGGCAGGTTATTGTAACCTGAAAAATCTCTGGTTTGTGCCCCCTGGTGGCAGTTGAATTTTTCTTGTTCTCAGTGCTGTTGCGATGTCTGTACTTCCAGACCCAAACATTTTGATTTTCGTGCTGAGCAAATGACCAAAGAGATCATTAAATGCCAATAGCTGGTGCTTCACTATCCAGAAAAACACCAGGCCAAGCAAGGAAAACCCAGATGTCCATACCTCATACTTTGAACAGGTTGCCATGACTTTGCCCCTCAGACTGTGTGCAGCAATTTGACAGGCAGCACGTCCAAAAGGGAATCAGTCTGAAAAGCACATGCTGCAGGTTTCTAAAAACACAATTACAGCCCCTCCCCAGCAGGAACTCAGGTTCAAGCAATAGATGTGACTGTAGACATATAACCTAGCATCACTGAAATATTCTTTTTATTTTGCTCTCTCTTCAGACAAAAAGCACTGGCGTCGACAGGTGGAAGAAGTGTTCAAGCAGCATGTGACTGGTTGGTATGAAGTAATAAATGTTAGAAAGAGTAGAAGAAATTAGTGAATTTAATGTTTAAGATTTTTAGCCATTATAATGTGGAATGTTTAAACAGGGTCGTTACATGAAAAACACTAGAAAAAATAGTGAGACGTTATTTAAGTGCTGCAAATAAGCAGTCCAGAAACAAGCCTTGTCTGAGAGAGTTTGTGTGATCTCAAGTAATGGCAAAAAAACTGTGGGAGAAAGGAACCGCTACTCTCTCCACCCTAGCACCTAAACAGAAAACTGAGAGCTGCCTTTTCAAAGATATTGAGCAATTTCTAGTGCTCCTCTCCCTGTGTTTTGTACACAGAAAGGCAGAAGCAGTGACCCAGGTTAGATCTTGACAGCCTCAGTCTGAAACTAAAAACCAATTTTCTGTATTACTTAGCAGTGGTAATGGGCTGCAAGTGAGACAGTACATCTCTCCGCCTGACCTGCCAGAGCTGATTTTTTCCATAAAGCGAGAACAAAAGAGAGTGAAGACAGGGGAAGCTGATTTTGATGAAAAAATACACGTCTTTATCTGTCAGTGTAACAGTTCTTTCTCCCTCTCAGGCTGTTCTCACATGTGGGTGACCCATTCCTCGATGACACCCTGCCCCGGGAGTACGTCCTCTACCTGCGCCCCACTGGCCCCCTGGCTCAGAAGCTGTCCGAGTTCTGGCAGCAGTCAAAGCAGATCTGTGGGAAGAACAAAGCTCATAACATTTTCCCACATATCACCCTTTGCCAGTTCTTCATGGTAAACCAGAGCTCTTCTTTCCCTTGTCTTTATGCATGCATTCATGAACAGCCTTTGCCAGGCTCAGACTAGAGATGTAACACGCTTCATTCAGTCATTGCAGAAGGGTTTGTGCTTGGGAGTTGGGGGGTTTGTTACCAGAATGGCCCAATACCTGGGCTTGTTGAGGAGGTAACTGGTTTTTAAGCAGGTTGTTTTTCAGGGAAGAGCAGCAGCAGAAGATCAAATTCTCATAGTCTCAAGTGATCGTTAACATGAGAATAGATGGGGGGTGGGGAGGCGGGGAGATTAGGAAGGTTACTTGGGGATAGCTGATCCTGCTTTGAGGACAAGGAAGGGGCAGATGATGTCTAAACATACCTTTTTCTATTACCATGTGCTGTTTTTCACTGCATTATAGCAAAAGTAGACCATTCATGCCCACCCACCCAAGCCTTTCCTTTCTCTACTGCATGCACTAGAGAGCAAAGCACAGGCGCAAGGAATGATTCTGCACCTGAGAAACGCTTGTCCCGTTTCCTTTGGCAGTGTGAGGACAGCAAGGTCGACGCTCTCACTGAAGCTCTGCAGGCCACTGTGATGCGGTGGAAATGCAAATTCCCTGCCCCTCTACCTTTGGAGCTCTACACGTCCTCAAACTTCATTGGGCTTTTTGTCAAGGAAGAAAGTGCTGAGGTGCTCAAGAAGTTTGCTGCAGACTTCGCTGCAGAAGCTGCTTCTAAAGCAGGTGAGTGACTCTGCTGGCAGCTACAAAGAGCTCATGGCTTGGTCAAAGCTTGGGCATTTTCAAAAACCAAAGCTGTGATGGCATGAAGAAACAAAGCTCATGAAGGTAATACCTGATTTTTAAAAGCAGCCTGAAGGCTAAAAGCCCAAGAGGAACACCCCATCGGGTGCTTTGGGTTTCAGTGCTTTTTCAGTTGAAAGATCACCTCACACTTAGTCTGAAGTGTTATCTCCCGAAAGGGAAGTTGACATTTGGTGGTTCCTTAACCTTTCAGATAGACGCTTTGTCTGCAAGGCTGAGCATTTCCTGCTCCACTCACTACCTCAAGCCACTGCCACAAAACTTTCCTCAGCCATTTAAGGGCTGTGTTCGGTTTTTCACTGCATTTCTGAGATGCAGACAGGGCTCTGCGAGAAGACCTCAAGAGCCCTGGCAATCTAGAAGGGAACTTTTTCAAATCTCAGTACCGACACGTCTGGCTCCATTGCCTGGTCCTGTACTGCTGCTGGAGGGAGGAACCCATCAGGAGCTGGGAGGGCGAAAATAACCAGAGCAGCCATGCTCCAATGATCTCCACTGCTGAACAGGCTCTCTGGGTGTCCTCTGATTACCTCCAGTCTTGGAAGTCAGAACAGCATCGGAGCACTACGCTAGCTCCCTGACTAATCCTCCCACCCTCCATCGCTGTAGTGCTCAGCCTGGACTAGTCACAGCACAACCAGTTTAGTCCTTTATTATCACAGGCTTCTTCTGGGGTTTAAGTGCATCAAGATAAAGCAACTTTTGAGTCCCTGGCATGTTTCTGTGCCAAACAGACACCCCATAACTCTATGCAGAACAGCTACAGGCCTCTGCCCCTGGTTCAGAGGAAGATACACAGATGTGTCGTAGGTTCATCACAGCTCTGAAATGCATTGCTTTCACCTGACAGTGACCTAGAAATTTTCTTCCCTTTGGAAAAAGGAGGAAATGGCTGTTATCTTTACAAATGCACAATTTGGAAAGCAGCAACAGGCACAGAGGCATTAGGCGGGTCCAAGGACTGCTGCAGCCGTGTGAGAATGGTACAAGTGTTCCCCTGCACAGTGCAGACATACCCTCCAAACCAGCAGTCAGAAGGGGCAGTTCTTACCCCAAAAACACTGACCCGGAAGAAGGAAGCATCAATGGCTCCCAGCAAGCTTCTGCCCCTGTGACTGCTCCAATTCAGACCAAATTGGTCCTTTCTTAGGGGAAGCCGATTGCTGCATTGCAGCAGTCCACAGCTTGGTCGGGTTATCACAGTAAAGTCTCTGGGGCATTTTCAGAGTTCCAGAGCATATTTTTTCTTGCTGATCAAAAAAAAAAAAAAAAAAAAGATGGATGAGCTTGCAAAGCTACCCATGGCTGGCACTTGGAGCCAAGTCTCTGAATAGATGCAATTTTGACTGAATAATCAGTCAAATTTAATTGCAATTTTTGGTTGAATAAGCAAGAATAAATTACATGCAAACAATGTACCCCATGTTTCCAAATCTACTGGAAGACTCTCAATATTTCACATACTTTTCGCCTTTCTGCTTCCTGGAATCTTTTCCTAATAAAGGTTCTTTTTCTGCAGGATCATTTTGAATCATTATCGTATCTATGTCTGTTTCCACAATTTTGGAATACCTCACCCTCAGTGGGCAAACTAGTAATCCAAGTAATGCCCAGGAAAAAGATTTAATAAACTCGCATGAACCTGTAAATTCCATGGATTTGTAATTGCTTTAAGAGAGAGAACAGAGGAGGAAGAGTAAAAATTACAATTTTTAACTTGCTTATTTTGGAGAGATCCTCGTCTGCTACTGAAAGAAAGGCCACCCCTTTCCTGGAAAAGTGTCTTTCTTTGGCAAAAGACCAAGTGAGTTCAAAATTACAATAACTGTTATCACACCAGCCAGAAACCCGTTGTTTTCTGAATGCAAATGAGGTTTGGCAGTTCGGCAAGGATGCCTTGTCTACCACCCTGGTGTGACTCAGGACTGAATCAGACCACAAATCTCTAATATATTGATCCAAGGTGCAACACGTACAGGCAACTCACATTGGTCTTCCCCAAAGCCTTTTCAGAAACTGGCCTACAATTTGTTCCACTTGAGCTACCTTGAAAAGTTCGTCTCCCAGCTCCTGTTCAGAGGCGACACACACTCTTACATCTTTGAAAAGCTCGTAATCTCAACAGTCACTTGTTGTCAACTGTCATCTTCTCCTTGCAGATGTTCATGTAGAGCCCCACAAGAAGCAGCTCCACGTGACGCTGGCCTATCACTTCCAGACCAGCCACCTGCCCACGCTGGAGAAGTTAGCGCAGAACATCGATGTCAAGCTGGGCTGCGACTGGGTCGCCGCGATATTCTCCCGAGACATACGCTTCGTTAACCATGAGGTAAATTTTTGGAGCTTGTTTCAGTCCAAAAATTAATTAAAAAGAGGACCTAGCAGAGTTGCAGGCTGTTTTAGCTGCATTTGCAGCTCAAGAGTGCTCACAAGCTGCAAGCTGAAGGAGGACTCCCATGTGTCCTGCTATGAGCTGTACAGGTATGCAGCACAGACTATACCGACATTAAGGAATTCGCCTCAGGTCCTAGAAGGACACCCAGAACATAGATCTCCCACATCCTGCCAGTCATCTTAACCAATAGACCATCTTGCAGTTTTTTGCTTTTTACTCATACTGTCTAGACTTGCTATTTCACCCACCTCGTTTCTTGCTTCTTGCAGAAGCAATGTCCTGCTGGATTAATTAATTCTAACAATGACTCTCCTGCTAGCTCAACATAAGCTGGTCTGATCTCTCAAGAACTAGGCCAGTATCTTAACCTGACCACTATCCATTTCTTCTGTACAGACTTAACCTTATTATTAATTACTGCATTTAGTTTCATCATGTAAGAAACATTTACCCTCATGGCCTGTATACTTCAGTTACTTATATGGATTCTGTAACTGCAGTTTCTAAGTGTTTTAACATAGTTTTCTTAATAATGCTGTTCTCCAACACAATATACAGAAAAAAAAAGATATTATTTCCATTTTGTAGATTGGGATCTTGGGCTTAGAGAAACCATGCATGAGATTCATCTCACCTCCCTGCAAATACCCCAAGGTAGACTTCTTGAGTCTGCACCAGTCTGAGGCTCCTGTTGCACTGAAGCTCAGTGCGGTGAAACAGGCACCTCCAGAAAGTGAGTCATCTGACCCATCTAAGATGACAACCTCAAGATGAGATGAATCAGCTTCTGGAGGAGGGAACCTCCAGACTGTGCCTGCTCAGGCTTAGGCGGCTAACTAGACTCCGAAGGTTGGGGTGATTAGTCCCACCAAAGTGCATTGTACAGAATCAGACACACAAAACCTGTGGCAGAGGAGGAAGAAGTTTTTAGTCCAGCACATAATACACTGCAGAGTAAACAGATGCCAAATCTTCTGGAGAGCTGAAGTCTTGTGCATGGCACTCTGGCCATGCCGAGGCCATACTTCCTATGCCTGACAGCCCCCTTTCCTACCCAAACAATCATCTTCTCCTTTAGAAGCTGCAAGTAGTCAACGTATCACTGATTGCAAAGGGAGTTGCTGATGAAAACCAGCTCACATCTTTGCATATCTAACTTCAGGCAGCCATGTGTGAAAGTTTTGGCCTTGTGGTATCAGGTGACAGTGACTAGTTTCCATCTTCCTTTGAAGATACCACAAATAGTCTAGGAGGATTAGTGAGCAAACAGGCTGACACCGTCAGGAGATCAGAGCTCCTCAGCAGCTTATGGTTTTTCTTTGCGTGATGCCGTTGCAGAAGTTAGGCTTGGCCAGGGAGAATAAAACACGTTCAGTTCTCCTTTTAAACGGGGAACTGCTGTAGCCATTTCCAAGCAAAGTTGCTGATAGACATTTAATATGTGTAGATTCCTCATGCTCCAGTGAAAAGAAGGTGACTCACTGATCTTTCCCTCACCTTTTAACTTAATCCTGTTCATGTTATGAAATACAAAGAAAACAATGTGGCCACATCCCAGTGTTCCTCATCACCTGTGTTTTCCTGTGCGTTCTTGTGAACAGTTTTGAAAGTAGCACGTCACAGAGTCAAACCTGTTAGCCCCCTGACAGTGTCTCTGCCTTGTCTTCAAAAGCAACAGCAACAAGGAGAACTGCTTTTTCAGATCAGTCACTAACCACTGGAGCTGTGTAATTTCCAGGTCCCAATAAGAATTCGGTTCCATTTTTGACAGGGCGCTTAGGTTTAAGCACCCAGTCATGTTTTTCCTCTCTGTAAGAAATCATCACCCCCTTTCCCCCCTAGTTACCAAAGATATGACTGGAATCAAAGAGGGAAGGAGTAAACAACTAGAAAAGCTTTCCAACAGCAAGGAGTGGGAAGTGGCAGGAATTCTCCAAAGGTAAAGCTTTCCTGGATAAAGCACAAGGTGATGCATTACAAGGAAGAGCTGTTCCCACCTTGCTAAGGTTACAGGTCTGGTGTGGGAGTGCTTCTGCACCACTCTGCTAAAGGTTCTCTTCCATCAACAATCCTTTCATTCATTTGTGCTTCTGTTTCTCTCCCAGACTCTGCAAGTGATCTATCCTTACACCCCCCAGAATGATGATGAACTGGAGCTGGTCCCAGGGGATTTTATTTTTATGTCCCCAGTGGAACAAACCAGTACAAGTGAGGGCTGGATTTATGGCATTTCCCTTGCAACTGGCTGTTCTGGGCTACTGCCTGAAAATTACATCACGAAGGCGGATGAATGTGGGACCTGGGTGTTTCATGGGTACGTAAAACTGCTCAGTCCAGTCTCCATCGCTGTAAAAAGGGGGCTCAGCAGATGTGATTTCACCTGGGTAAATGAAGAGTCTCCCAGGGCTGCTGAGAAGGTCGCTTGGAGGAAATATACTGGCACACAAAACTCCATCTCCTAAGCAAAGGAAGAGCAGATGCTATGCCTGTGCATGGGATTAGAGGACAATGTGATTTATTTAGCTAAAATGTTACAGCAACTATTACTCCTAGGATCACTGCTGCTGGTTAATGGAGCCAGAGCAGATGGCCACTGTACAGCTGCTGCTGGGTAGACACCTCTGTGGTGGGACTAGGATCAGGAAGGTTTAAATTTGAGCATTAATTTCGGAAGCGAGATCTTCTGTGTGTAATTCCCTGGGGAAAAGGACTTGGGGTCAGCAATGTTTCTTAAGACACTTAGCAAGATTTTCAGAAGCGGTTAGTTGCCTGCCTGCCATTGGCCTCAATGAGGATGCAGACGTCACCTTTTGAATAAGTTTATGCCTCATGATTTTGGTGGAAATTAATTAAACAGAGATAAAAATCTAGTGCTTGAGGGGTGGGTCTGGGCATTCCTGCAAGGCTGTTTGCTTCTCTAAGCACCCAAACACCTTTGACAAATCTGGAGCATAAGGAGTAGTTTGTACGTAAGAGCACAAGACAAGGAGGCAGGAGAGGGACGTTCCTGCCTGCTGCCCCTCTGCTAAGCACTGTGAATGTACAGAAGGTTGGTTACAGTCAGACCAGTGAATAGATCAGTTACAAAGGGAAGGGATGGAGATACAGGATGAAACACAGATAGTATTTCAGATTTCAGTGGGCAAACATGACCTGTGGAGAGAGAGTCTAAGCAGAAAGAGAAAGAATTCGGTAATTCATGTCAGCACAGAACAGCCAGAGGAACTGACTTAACACAGCACTTAATAGAAACTGATCCAACAACTCCTCAAATCACGCAAAATGCAGGAAACAAAAAGAGCAAAAAGGGCAATCAGTCATTTGCTTTGCCTGTGACTTTTCAGGCTTAACACACACAACGTGGTGAATGACAGACGGAGAGCAGGCATAGGGCAATCATAGCTTGCAGGCTGGCTTCCAGATGTGACTGCCACTGACCACTGCCCTTCTGTAAACCAGCCCGGGCTTAGCCCTGAGTCCTCCCCAACCCATAAGTCCATCAGGTAGGGACAAGCACAGCAAGAGATCACTCATTTACCCCTCTTGTCACAAGCATCTATTCTTTTCTTGCCTGCTTTCTGAGAAATGGACTCCACTAATAAAGAGCTTTCATCCATATGTTTGCCAAACAGAACAAACCTATCGATACTGAGTCTGTTACTGTCAAACTCCAGCTCGTCTTTCATTACAAGGCAAGAAGAGACCTCCAGTAACCATTGCTTAAGGAAATGAAAATCAAGACACATTGGCAAAGTCAATCAGAGTGTTCATACGAAGACAGGACTTAATCCAGATTCTCTAATCTGCAATTCAGCAAGACCATCCTTTCTTCCCCTAAAATTTGCCAGCCGAAATGATCTCAGGTCCACATATGCTACAGCAGCCTGCTGTAGTAGATTCTGCTTTTTTTTCTTACAGTGCCTGAAAGAGTTTTGAGGCCTAGGGAGCAGCATGGGAAAAAATTACTATTGCAGCAGCAACTAAAAGGAAAGCCAAATGTTTTGTCACTCCAGCACCCCTGCCTCCAGACAAGCCAAGAAAGGAAATGCCCCTTCGCTGACTATAAATCATGAATTGGAGCATGCAATATGGAGCATTTATCAAAAACATTAGGACATATCCGGAACCAGTCTCATTTTACACAATGGCTTCCCACTGGGAATATTAGGTTACAGAATGTCATGTGGTCAAACCAATATAGCAAGCTAAGGACAACCTAAGCCCCACTGCTGTCTAGGCCATGGTATTCATGGTGGGATCCTTGTGGTAAGAGAAGAACGGCACATGGATACCTTCATTTCAAAGACAAAGAATCACAGAATCATAGACATGAAAGAAAGCATGGCAGTACTCACCAGAACTGCGGGAGAACTGCCGCGATGCAGGAGATGGGACCCAGCTCGTGGTGTTGGAACCGAGGCTGCTGGTGGTGAGGGATGCTGTGATCCTGGGGGCTGGTTTGTGCTGCTGCTGTGTACACAGGCCCATCCTGTTTCATCCCTGCAGAGGATGAAAAAGAAAGAAATAACAACCATGGAGCTTTCCCTCCTAGTCACAAGAGACTGCATTCTTCAAGTGAAAATCATGCATCATTGAGATCATTGCAAAAATACAGCTCACTCTGGGTTGCAGCACCCTGGCTGTACCACGCAAGAGATACGATAGGCAAAGTGCTCTTCTGGGTTATTTGATCAAATCTTTAACACAGCAAAATTAGATTGCTAGCTCCTGCACATTTCACGTGAAAAAGGTTTCCCTGTTGCACTGCTCAAGTGAGGCAGAAGCGGAATTGTGGCCTTTGCAGGACTTGGGCTTTATTTCCAAATAGTGCCTGAAGAGCTGTGCCCAGCCCACAGACCTTTCTGGCTAGCACTGTACAAACATACAAGAAAAAGATGTCCCTGCCTTATGGTAAGGTCTGTACCTCAGCTGCAGACCAATAGGCTGCCACACTAAGAAGACAAGCTTGATCTATTTAATAGGGGAGAAGAGGCTTTGCCTTCAAGGGAGAGTTACTGCCCAGGAAACCAGGTTGTGTCTTGAGAGACTCAAGGTCTGAATCCTTTCCCTGTCTACTAAAAATAGGAGTGGTATCATTTTTAATCTGCAAACCCCAAGGATTTTCCATATATCTAAACTACATTTCTTCGCTGGCTGTGGCACATCTCTGCATGATATCTTCTCATGCCAAGGACTGGACCTGCTGGTAACAGCAAGGAGAAAGATTTGATCTCTGATCAGTGCTATAGGTTGGGAAATAATTGAAGATAAATTACTTAGGCATCCTACACAACACAACACAGATCCTAAGCCTGTGTAACCCATTCTTGCCATCCCCTCAGTAAGGATATGAGAGTGAAGAATAACCTCTCTGAAACAGCCTCTGGACTCTCCTTAGGGGACGAAGTGGTTGGGTTCGTGTCAATGTCAGGAGATCTGTTCTGAGTGAGCCTAGGAGAGGACCTGGCCATAGCTATGTTAAAATACTTTTCCCCCTGTATGGTACCAAGGTGAAAATCCTCTCCTGGTAGCAGCAGAAGCTACTGGTGGGCTGAAACTACTTGGGATTAATCTAAACTACAGATCCAGAATTAAAGATATATATACATATCTCCACCTTGAAAGCTCCTCAGAAAACTACTTGCCAGGTATTTTCTAAGTTGTCTTTTGTGCCTGAAAATTAGTGACCTATAAAGTCAAAAGAAGAAACTCTCCACCCTTGGCACATGGAGCCCAGAGGAAGTATGAAGCCCAGCGAAGGTACAAGAATTTGCTTGCCCCACAAAAGGCACAAACCCCAAGCATTCAAGACCGTGGGGCGCTCTGCATATGCATGTAGGGACATACAGCAGAAGTAAGTGTGCTGTCTTTGTATCTGTGGACCCAGCACCACGCAAGAGCTAAGATTTGTGATGGTTCCCTGCACTGCTTTTCCATTACCAGCAAAGCCAGAAACAGTCACCTCCTCTGTCCCAAAACGGATAGAAGCACATTAGATACTACACAACAGATTATTTCAGCTCCTTGTAAGATGCCCATGCCCCTTTAATAAGCCTGAGAAGTCAGACTTGGCATAAGTACCAGGGGGAGGAAAAACAGCTCTAATTTTTCAAGCTATATTTGTGCCTCAGTAGTATTTTTTCAACTGTCTTCCTCCCGTTCTGCAACAGTGGCTGGTTCATTTTCCCCAGGGATCCCTCTCCTCTAGATAATGACGAGCGATGCAGCAGAGGAGTCTTTTCCTACACAGAGCTGAGGACCAGTGCTTTGTGCCATGACAGAGACCCTTTCTCCATCCTCTGCTGCAGTATCTCCATTCTTCAAGACCTTTCCTGACTGGGAGGACATTGCCTCCAGGGATGCAGCAGTATCACTGACAGAGCAGTGAAGGCAAGGCATCATCCAGAAGACAGTAGGTGTTGTTGTCTGCCTTCAGTCTCTCTTTGCCAAGCAGAGGAACCACAAGCCTTTGGGAAAAGCTTACAAACAATGACCTATGCTTAGAGCATGACTAAGCTGAAATAGTTTGAGCGGTTTCTGTTTTCCAGCAACATCAAGGAGATACCACTGCAGACAGGCTGGTGGCTCTCCTCCAGACACAGCAAGATAGTATGTCTTTGCCTCATCATCATTTGCAGCGAATCCTAGCATCTATAAATAGACAGCAAAGCATTCATGGCCTTTTAATAAGGGCTTAGAGAGAAAGAAAGTCTCAGAAATTGTGTAGTAGCTCCTGGGGGTAAAGGGAAGAGGGGTAACCAAACAAATCCTTAGTATTCTCCAGGCCAGCAACCTTAAAAGACTGTCATTTGGGCAAAGCAGGAAAGGGCTGAGATGGGATGAGGGGCTGGAAGCTGCAACACAGAAATAAAGACAGAGAGCTCAGGCCCAAGATCCACTTAGTACAGCAATAGAGATGGGTCCTAGCTAAGAAATCCAGATTCTTCTTATATTGAGATATTCAAGTTTTTGGGTCAGTGAGGATGTATCTGTGCTAGCTACACCCGCACTCCAAGCTGACCACTTAATACAGTGATAAATGTCTGTTCATGCTCCCTGCTCAGGGCTTAGCCACCCTGGGCTTGGCACACACTAATGCACTCAGGCAGCTTTTGGATCGGAGTTGGCCTCATCCTGCCAGCTCAAAGTGTGGTCCAAGTGTACTTCTGCCTGCGATATATCACATGCATATCTTGTGAGGAGGAGGGTTAGGCGTGATTTCTCACCACAACACCCGGTAATATTTCCCTCAGATTATCCACAAAGCTCTCCTATCTACATATAACTCCTCTTCAAGATCCACCACCCTTGTTGCACCTCAGACTCATACCACGCCTAACTCAGAGGTATTTGCTGGCCTGACCCGTGATGCTCTACCTGCATTTAGGCAATGGGAGGAACAGTTCCTTGCAGCAAGCCCAGCCCTTATTGGGAACTCACCATGAATAAAATAAATACAGTTAGAAGAACCTGTAAACCTAGAAGGTCAGGTCTGAAAGAATAAGAGCAGGAGGCTGGAGAGGCTATCTGCTGCCAGAGGGCCATGCCTTTGGTGGCTGCTGCAAGGCTGCTGCCTCACGCTGTTGGGTGGGGATCAACAGTGCTGTCCCCTGCCCGGCTGGTTCCCACCTCCTGCTCCCCTTGCCTGCCAGTGCTTCTCTGCATGGCATCTTCACCTGACTGAATAAGCCAGTACCTCAGTCTCAACCTCGCACCCTAATTCCACTAGATACGGAACCGACGTCAGGACCAACAGTGTGGTATTTTTTCCTCCTTTAAACTGGTGCAAATCATATGATCTCGCAGAAGATCAGTTCTTTACAAAAATGCAGATGACCTATTTTTGTTCTATTGGTAGAGGCACTTGGTGTTATTTTAACAGCTATGAAACCCCTCTGAGATTTTATCCTAACTAGGTGCTAGTCAGGAAGCAACTTCTGACATATTTAAGGCACTGAAAAGTGCAAGCAACAGCAACTATTTCTGTCAAAGTAAATGACCATGTATATTATCTGACAATGTTTTTTCTAATGACTAAGCAAACGTAACCCATACAATGTAACCGAATCAGCAGAGGGTCACTTCACCTTCTGTAATTGCCTGTCAAGAGTTTGCTCCCAAGGGTTTTGGTCAAAGTCGTTGAATATCTGGGCATGAGAGCTTTATTCACAGGGACCATCATTAGATAAGGCCCTTGAGGGAGAATGGGATCAATTATATCCCTTTGGCTACACTTAACAGGAAGCACTGGTGAGAATAAATTCCACTGTAGATGGGAAATAGAATAGACAGCACTGAAAAATGTAGAAACAACAGCCCAGACTGAGTATGCCATGTCCCTACCAGAGGACACAAGCTATTTTGTGTGCAGGAACCCTGAAAACTGCCCGGCATGAGAGGCAGGGCTGTGCTCCAGCTTTCTACTGAAGCAATAGCTTATGCTGCAAAGGTGAATGAAAACTCCCTGTAGCTGTGAGGTTCCAAACTTTGGTCCACAAGACCATGGTAAGTGATGTGCATCTGGTCCCCAGATGATGTTAGTGAGCATCCTGTGGCTGTAAGGAAGGTCTTGGCATTTTCCACAAGAATATTTGAAGGCTGACAGAGCCTCACAGACCAAAGTTGGGGAACCGTGGCTCTGTGAAACTGTTTCTAAAGAGACAGAAAGCCTGTTGAGATGGTATTCGTCTCTTCATGTGTGTGTATCACCTAGCAAGGTGCTCTCTAGGCAGCAGTAAAATACAAATAATAATGTAATAACAGGACAACAGTAGTTACCAGCAGTTCCTCAAGACTACAGAAATGTCCTTGCTGCAGCCTGAGCACACAAAGTCCAAAGTATTCCCAAAGCCAACATCTTCCTATTTTTGGCAGGTCCTACTCAATTCTGAATACTACATCTTCCATGTCACTTCAAGCCTTCACTGACGGAGCTCTGGAAAGAAGACAGCAGGAAGACCAAGGACCCGGGGATGCGGGGCCACTCACTATCATCTGCCAGAACGTGCAGGTAGGGACGCACACACATGCATAAATCACACACAGTTTTAGTGGCAAGTTTACAGCAACTAGGTTTTCCCCACCAACTTACCCTCTGGTCTCCTTTCATTGTCTGCATCAAAAGTTACAAGTTAAAGTTCTCTACAAGCCTTTGAATGACACAGTTAACCACAGGCACAGAAAACATCACTGTCCCCAAACCTGCTCTTAACATAGGGCGGCGGGGCCCCACCCTCTGCTCACTTTAGTAGTTTTATATCAGCATAAATTTACCAACTTCAGAAGAGTTTCCTGTACCCGTATTTGCACTAAGGTAAAGCAAGAGGTGCCTGGTCCTGACTCCCGTTAGTAAACCAGATCTCAGAAAAGCCCTTGCACTTTGATGAAGGTCAAACATCCTGTAATTTTTCTTCCAGCCCCTGAGAATAACCAGCCAGCCAGGGCCTCAGAAACGCTGCCTCTTTGTCTGCAGACATGGGGAAAGGATGGATGTCGTTTTTGGGAAGTACTGGTTGTCACAGTGTTTTGATGCCAAAGGTGAGTCAGCTCCCATGGGTCTCTCAGGCTCTAAGTTTAGATGAAGGAAGGAGAGTAGGAACTGCCTGGGGCAAAGCTGAGATGGAAGCTGTGGTTTCCTAGCACAAAGTGTTGCTTTGAGCCGTTAGAAGTGGCAGAGTACCTCAGTGCAGAGCTCTGTGATGGCAGGGCTGAGGTCAGAAGCAGAAACACAAGCCAGGGAGCAAATACTACATTCGCTAATGTTTGGGAAACTATTGCAGGAAAGATTACGTTAAAGTAATGTCACCAAAGAGCATTTTCGTTTGGAAAAGAAGGCACGATGTTAGTCGTCAGTGTCCAGTGCAAACATCTACTATCATCAGGAAAATCTTTTGCACAGCTGGCTCTCAGTCCTGAATGAAAGTAACACCACTACAGGTACAGTTCAGAGCGCCTTTTGGGGCATAAGCTGGAGTTCGCAACCCAGTAACATACTTGAGTTTCAGACTATTCAAGAGACTACAACTTCAGGCTCTGTTGGCATTAGAGCTGATCAGAAATTTGTCCAAAAAGTCTTTTTTTAATTCAAAAAATGCCAATATCTTGTAGTCAGAATTACTGGAAACAACGATGATTTTACAACTATCTTCTTTCTAAATTACATGCGAAGAGCTCTGACTTTTTAGCCTCCCATAAAAGTGTAGCATTTGAGGTTACTTTGTTGTGGGACAGAAATTATTTTCCTTTGGGGAAATCTGTCCTAAAGATAACTTGAAAAACATTAGCAACATTCTCTGCTGGTTTTGAACTGATACAGCTGCTTAACTTGATTTTTTCAGATTCCTGATAGTTTTACACAGGAAAAAGTGCTCCACAGCCAGGTCTAGGTGCAAGGATGCAGACGTTGTGGTGAAAGAGGGTAGAAACAGGCGTGATGCTCTCTGCCTCTCTCTCTGATCAAATAATTCCAGCAACTGCTTCTAACCTTTCCCTCACAGGAAGGTACATGCGTAGTAACCTGAATATGCCTCACAGTTTACCTCAAAGAAGCGGCGGTTTCAGGGATTATGAGAAAGACGCACCAATCACCGTGCTGGGCTGTACGCAGGCAAGGCTGGTTGGTAAGTTGTCCTCAGCAGACAAGAGCTTGCCCAGGAAGCTTTGTTATCTTCCTCCCACACACCCAGCCAGAGAAAGAGAAAGTGCAAGGCAGAAAAAAATGAATTGGGTGCCCTGAACTAACAGGATTTATACATTTCAAGAACCTTTGCAAAGTCCCTTCACCTTCCCCAGCAAGCCGCCTCTTTCAAAGGAAACCTTGTCTCCTTCAGCTGCCGCAGCTGAAGAAAAGACAAAGCACAAAATGTAGGACATGGTATGAAATCAGAGCCATCAGCAGTGCGGTTGCAGAGTGTTCACTACCACCCTGTAAACGTGCCACACTGGAAGACGCTGTTATTATCATTGTTGGTGAGAAATGCAGCAGTGTGACAATCACCTCATGCAAAATATGCTTTTTCCTTGACTTTGACAATCTTAAATTTTAGCCTGCAGTTTGCTACACCAATATACTTTTATCAGCCTGTATGGCTGTATGGTTTTGCGGCAAAAACACAGTCTAAATTATTTTCGGTGTTCTCCCACCCCCCAGTCCTTGTCCCTGACTTCTGAGTCGGTTGTGTATAGACAGAAAATTATTTGCTAGTCGAAGAGCACATATTGAGCCTTGTGATTAGGGGAGCCCAGCCTCTTAAAGACATGAGCTTCAGAGAGCAGTAGTTAGCATTTTCTCAGATTCATATCCTTTCGAGTACTTTGAGTTGGTCACATTCAAACTAGGGCAGCTAAAATTATACTTGCTTTTTAAACAAAAATAAATCACTGTAGAACAGCAGGATGCTCAGACTCCCGGCCACATGGCATCAGGGTTTGCAATATGCACATAACAGAAGGTGAATCTGGGAGCAATCACAGCACACTCTGCTGATATCATTAAATGGGTCCGAGTACGCAACTGCATACGTGACCCAGACGCCATCAACCTGCCAGCGCAGCTGCGGCGTGCCAGCCATCTGCAGGCAACCGCTCCCCGCTGCAGCGGCACAGACTCGACCTTGACGATTGCTGGAGCCGTAATTCCTCTGACGACCAAAGCAAATGAGCAGCTTCCCCGTGACGGAGGGCTGTTAGATGTGCCGCTCCTTCTAAATTACCCCACTTCTCTCCAGAGATTTATAGATTGGTTTGACATGGTTACAGCCATCATTAAACATACAAAGTCAAGGTTAATAACCCTTCTTGCTCCCACTTCTTTGTCCTGCCTCTTCAAATATAGCAAAAATATAACTCTTTCTTATTACAAGTCTGTGCAATGCTGAGCAGATTCCTGTTCTCATTCGGTTCCCTTAGGCTTTGCAAGAATATTAATAACCCTAATAGTAGAGTTGATTCTTATCTCATTTTCAGTGAACTTCCACCTGTGTAATGAAATGGTAATTTATACTAGTGAAGAATTGAGCCAATTGAATTAAGTTGGGTTTGAGTTAAGTTGAATCACGCTGATTTACAGCTTATAAATTAGATGAAATTAAATTCAGGCTCTCTACAATTTTTCTCAGCACACTGTTTGCTTTTTGGCTAAATCTAAGAGAAGCAGAAACTGAGCAAAAGCTGCTGTGATTTCTTTGCATACCTGGTTAAGTACCTAGATGTGAGACAACACACACAGAAAAATGTAACCCAGTTCCGCAGCTGTGCACATCACAGTGCCCAGCACGCTGCTGAAATAAAGTATGATATTTCCCAAAACACAAGCAGTGCAGCTGGGAAGCTGCTTTAGCGCCTTGCTGGGTGGCAGACACCCTGCATGCTGCTATTGCTGTTACAATGCCATTTCTCTGGTTTTATTCACGGGTGTTGAAACTTGCTTGCAGGTGAAGCCTTGCTAGAAACTAATACCATTGTAGACTACATCTACAGCTCTCCATCCCTACGGTGTGTACAGACAGCACACAATATACTGAAAGGTAAGAACCCAACGAGCAAGAAAGGCTGCATTCTCCTCACTTGCTGGGGAAAACCAGAAAAACTGCCAACCAGATAAAAGGGAGCCTGGCATGGGAGATGCAAGTAAATGATAATTTGGGGTGAGGATTATTTCCATGGGAGTATACTTTATGTTAGCGCAACACTGTCCATAAGGAGCCCTTTTCTAATTGCGTGGTGTGACCAGTGCTCAGGCGGGCGGCGTGCTGGCCCTAACACCAGCTGCCGGTCAGGGTTGGGTTTACTGCCCGCCTTGCCAGATGCGTGTTCGGGGTGGGTGGACACATCCAGCTCAGCGTGCCCTGTGCCCTTGCCTGCAGCTGCTCATCGCTGCATGCTCCCACAGCAATTGCCACCACCGAGAAACTTGCTAACCCCAGTAAGAATAGTTTACTGCAGAAACTGGGAAGGGAAATAGTGATAGACGCATGAGATGCCCGGGCATTGGAAAAAGTCCAAAACCAGCTCTAAAATACACACCTAGGTTCACTATATTGCGTATAGCTGCTGGCCAGAGGTTTACATTCCCTGGCATATCATATGCCAAATACATACATTAAATACTTCCTCTTTCATACCTACTTTTAATTAACTGACTCCTTAGAAAAAATAATTTACAATCAAACTGAAGTATTAAAGCTGCAAAGTCTTCCTGCCTTCCTCCCCAGCACTTTCATTGATATCTGGTCTCTTATCTCCCTCTTCCAGGTATGCAACAAGAGAACAACCTGAAAATTCGAATAGAGCCAGGCTTGTTTGAATGGACTAAGTGGGTCTCTGGGAACACACTACCTGCCTGGATACCCCCTGTGGATTTAGCTGCAGCTACTCTAAGCGTTGATACAACCTACAGGTAGCAGAAGCGGGGGGTGAGAGGGTCTTGCATTGCTTTTTGGCTCTGTTTTTGAAGGGTAACACTCTGCTGAGTTTTTAAATTTAAGCAATGACTGAAAGAGCTGCTGAGGCTCCCAGAATAAAGTTAGAGCAGGCTTGAGGCTCCTTTGTTGAGCGTGACCTGAGGATGTCTTATTATAAACCAAATTTCCCAGATCACTGGCAAGGTCCAGCTATATTGCTGATCATGGAGGTCCTCTTTCCATTACTTCTTCCATCCTGTGCATCTTTCAGGTGCCCAGGAAACCCTCTAAGTATTTTTGTTTATTTTAACCCTTTTCCTAAAACTATGTAACATAAAAGTAACATGCCTGCCATTGCAAAAGTTTGGGCTCAGCTAACAGAACTAGTTTTGCTGACTCAGTTCCCTGACCATAATGTTCTTAGACTGAACCGAATCATGGGCTCGTTCACACCTGCCCTTCCCTTCCCCAGAGGAAAAAGCTTGTCTGTCTCTCTTATTATGATTAGCATGGTGATGGATCTTAACTGTAAATTTTGCATCACCCTGAGGAACATGTTTACATCTGTCAGGAATTCAGGGTCTCCTGTCACATCAAAATTCAGAGGTTTTCTATCAAAGAGCTAAACCCTAAGCATTTATCACTTCTCAGCAGTTACATCTAATATGTTTCTAGTGAAAAAATTGCAGCTTTCTGACTCAGGTTTTCATGGTATTCAACCCAAAAACAGCTGGTGAAAGCAAACAAAGTAAATGTGTGGTTAAAAAACATTTGAATGGCAAATGGATAAGCACCACTGATCTTTCCTCCTGCTTTGCAGAAAAGGGAAACACAAAGATAATTCGCTCGGCTTTCAGGGGCTCTGACAGAGCCGCTCCAAAAGCGCAGAGCTGACCTTCCCAGAGCTCGGCATTTTTGCCAGCCACCCCTGCAGCTACACAGACCAGTCCTGGTGCCTGCTTAGGCTCCATACCCCAAACTCGTGCCCTTGCTGCCAGTCTCTGCTGCTTTCCTTTTATCCAGCCACTCGGCCATACCTCTGCGTTCCCAATATCATTGCCAGCAAACACCGTGGAGCTGCTGGGAGCAACCTGAGTCTGGAGGGAAACTCAAGACTCTCTCATCTGACTCTCCAGTGAAGCATCACAGCCATGGTGCCCTCCAGCCTAACACACAAATGCTTTTTACTGTAAGCTGCAGAGAGAAAGGCTAAATAAAACCCAGCAGAAATAGTCATGTGGCAAAGAATAGACAAGATGATCTGTTCGGGCTTCCTACTCTCAAATTTATGATTCATTTATACAAGCCAGACTCAAAGAGCTCCCACAAAGAACAAAACTCTAGAAAGGTCACACAGTTCCAGCCCTCCACTGCACCTCACTGCTGAAATATCTGTATTGCTATGACTTCTTGCAAAGACTTGCACTTTCTATCTTAGTGTAAGCCTGATCACCAGCTGAGCAATCTTAGATAAAAACAAAATGTTTATAATACATACACATATATATACACAGGAGTTCCACCAACATGGGCTTGGTGACAAACATTTTGTGGCTGGGCTTTTGTGGTTTATGGTATCACCAGAAACGCTGGTGCTTCCCAGTGTCCCAGTGCACCCATGTGTTTAAGAACACTCAAGTGGAATAAGCAGCTGAAACATTAAAAAGAAGGAAAACTTAAAGAAAAGAAAACCTGATTTTTTCATACCTAATTATACCATAAATTACTTGTGTTGTGTCCTTTTGGTCTGCAGCTAAAATTCCAGCACTCTGAAGGTATCTAAATAGAAGTTCTTACACTGTATTTATCCCTGAAAGGGTATCACATGGCTAACACTCAGCAGAGCAGCTGGACCACAGGAGAGCCTCTGCTTCAGAAAACACATGCCTTCTGGGAAGACCATAACAAATATTCTCGGCACAAGAAAAGAGCCTGCTCTTGTGTGGTCAGCTGGTTACATGGGGGACTGGGAGACAGCCCTCTTGGTGCTCTCTGTCTCCTCTCACAAGGATAATTCCTGTAGATGTATCAGATTACTGGATGGAGCGAAAAGTTAGGTCTTTTCCTTGCACCACAGCATGAAAATACAGCCTTCTGCTTCCCATCCCTTGCTCCTCTGTGCACATCAACCTACTCCAGCTGATACAATTGGCCAGAGTCCCGCCAGGCAATTCACTGAAACGCCCTGGCCCAGGAGGAGGCCGGCTAATTCCAGGCATTTCCCAGTGATGCAGCTTTACAGATGGCCAAAGCAGCAGTTTGTCTCTGCCCTTCACCATCGAAGCATGAGCAGTGAAGACAGCCAGCATCTGCCTTCTCTACGCTCCACACTTCTCCCTGTAGCTGCCCAGTCTCCTCAGGCAGACACAGATGTTGTCAGCCCACCCTCTGAGCTGGAAGCTGTGGTGGCACAGTGCAGACCTCCGTCTGGCAAGGACGGCTTGGGCGGTGGCTCTTCACGCTGCTGTGACCACGCAGCTCGCAGCCAGCAGAGCCGACCCATCCGTCCGCAGGCAGCTGCATCGACACCGTCCTTGTCCCACTGTCCCTTCCTGCTGGCTACAGATTTTGTTCTCCTGCCACTCACTAACTTTGGGTGGATGGGTGAGCTCTGAATCCTGCTGATCAAAGGGCATATGCCTAAGTAAACACAAAGTGGCATCGTTATTGCTGCCTGCCATTGCAAAAGTAACATGAGTATAATCAGCCTGTCATGTGCTGCCTCCACTAACTGGTCCACATTAGAGAAAGGAGTTACCGTTTTTCCCAGCTAACCGAAATATCTTAATGCAGGTACGGTAAACATCGTGGTCTTGAAGTTTAAAAATCATCAGAGTGGTCCTGACACAAGACGCAGCTCCGGAGATTTGGGGAATTAGAAGAGTTAAAGAAACAGATACTTTCCAATTAATCATAACTTGCACTTAAAACTTTATCACTTCTCCCAGTTTTCTGTATTTGTTTTTCTGCTCACAGACCTCATATTCCTGTCAGCAAGTTAATGGTTTCCGAATCTTATGACACATACATAAGCAGAAGCTACCAAGTAACGAAAGAAATCATCAGTGAATGTAAAGGCAAAGGTAAGTGCTACGGAGGGGATGAAAAACAAGACAGGCTTTCTGGGATGTGAATGCCGATATTCCTGACCAGTCTTATCCTCTTCAAGGAGATGAATCCCCATACCTGAATCTCTCATCCCCTCTCCCAGAGACATTGGAAACTCCTGTATGTATCAGAACTGTGAGTTCAGATATGCTCAGCTTACAAGACAGGTCCATAAACTTAAGTAGCAGAAGTATTTTAGGCAACCATACCCAATGCAAGCTGTCTGTTTCTCAATAGAATAAATAATCCATTTGCCCTCTGCTGTTACCAGCGTCAGATGGGGCATCTTCCATCCCCTATCTGAGCTACTCTTCTGAAATATATTACCATGAAGACTGTAGAACATTTCTCCAAACACAATATTGAAATGAAAAAATCTCCAGCTTTTATTTTTCATTCACAATATAGAAATAGGATGTTTCCAAGTTCTGGTGATTTCACTAATTTCATTTCACTTATCCTTCTCTACATTCTAAGCTTTTATTTTAATAGTTTGCCCACAAACCTCAATCTTGGAAATGGAAATCTAAAGCTATCTAAACTTGTGGAAAACTAGCAACTGAAATTAAAGTACTTCATTTAATCAGAATTGATTTTTGGGTAGGAGAAAAGCATTTGCTTCACAAGGCAGCTGCAGTCTCGCTGGACTTCTTTTCTTCAGAAAGCCATTTTAAAACTGAGTAGCACTGAGTTAACCATTATCCTGGAAAGTGAGAGATGCTCTAAATACGTTACTAAACCAAGCTTTTTCCCCCATATACAAGTAGTTTAATGTGTTGTTACATGATAAACGGATAAGTGGTGAACATTTTAAATGGTTAGCTTGATCTTGGGCACGAGTCCCTAAAGCTGGCTTCATTCCCCTCCTCAGCCTGCGTTTCTCCCTTTATTTCAGGAAATAACATCCTGATAGTGGCACACGCATCCTCCCTGGAGGCTTGTACCTGCCAGCTCCAAGGGCTTTCGCCGCAGAACTCCAAGGACTTTGTACAGATGGTCCGAAAGGTAATTACCAGCAAGGAGCACAGCTCGCTGGCTTTACAAAGAGCAAAGAAATTTGCAATCTGCTTAACCAGGCAGAGGACGCTTTGTTCCTCTCATCTAATCATTCCGCCTGTTACTGAGTTTCATCCATTTCAGAAATCAGGAGAGTAAAGCAGATTGGTTTAAGAGGCTTATCTTAATGTGTCACTTCTGTAACAGATACATGGGATCAGATGCCCACCTACAACTGGGTTTGCAGTGACTGCTTTACACTTGTAGATACTGGGGCTGTACAGAGACTCCCACAGTGCCCTCCAGTGCCGAAAACACCCTAACCACAGTGAACAGGGCACTTCTGCCCTACGACACTTCCCTTTCCCATTTCACTCTGAAAAGCTTTTAATGGTCAGGGAAAAGGCCTGAAAAATACAATGTGGTCTTCTGCCTTCATTGCTTTACTCCCACCCTGGCTAAGGGTGGCAGAGTTGGCATTGTCCACTGCCAGCCTTGCAGACACTCTCGGGGATATTCATAGCTGATGCTTGACCTGAGGACACCCGAGCCAGAGTAGCATCCATGTTTCTGCTCCATAGCTGTGCTGAACTTCAGGGTTTTGGACCATGTCAGACTACAGGACATCTTTGGTTTGAATTGGCCCCTATTTAAACAACGTTACAAGTGTATAAACTGTTTTCCCAGTGTTTTGCACGTACAAAGGTACACAAAGTCTGCCTGTCACACCTGAGTCCTGTAATCATCTTTTGAAAATGGACTTTGAGGAGAGGGAAGGAGAAAGAAGACAGTGAAATGCTTCAGTAGCACAGCAGGACCTCAGCCTTTAGGGGACCACCTTCCTTGCACTGCTTGATCCCTGATCATTGCCTTTATTTCCATCTCTCTTCACACAGATTCCATACTTGGGGTTTTGTTCCTGCGAAGAACTAGGAGATACAGGTGTTTGGCAGCTTACGGACCCCCCAATCCTCCCTCTCACACATGGACCAACTGGAGGTTTTAACTGGAGAGAAACCTTACTACAAGAGTAGTCAAAGCTACATGAGCAAGGAAAACCCATGGCCTTTCTAAGTGTTGGAGAATGTCTCTTTCTTGTGTTTATTGACAGTGGAAAAATAGTCATAATATGTTTGGTGGATCACACAAACAGCTGTTCTAGCATATCTCTCATACAGCCACAGTCATGCAAAAATTCCATTTATACAACTAGTAAATACAAAGAGAGTGATTTGAGGGGAAAAAAAATATTAAAATACAGATTGAAGCTCTTGCACAGCAGGGAGTCTGTTTAGTCAGTAGCTCGGGTAGGTTTTCCCACCTTGAACGGAGCTCTGATAACACCAGTAACTTTCACTGCCTTCTGCACCGCATTAGAAACAACGAGCACTGTGTAAAAGTCGAGCATTCAGGATGCTGGGGGTTTTTTCACTACTATTTTTGCAAAGCATTGGCAGGCTTGTTCAGGAGCACGTGTTGACACCCCCTCACTCACAACCCCCAAATTCTCAGCACCTTCCATAAAGCGTACCACCACCAGCTGGAAGTAAGAGTCTAGCATTGCCTCTGCAGGCAGCATCAAACTATTCCTCTCCTCTATTTGAGCACTGTGTTAAGTGTTGTGTTGGGCATACCGTGGAGGCAAAGACTGATTGACACTGATCCATGTCAGAAGAAAATTCTGAATTTCACATCAGTTACAGATAATGTTTGCACATCAAAAGACAGCAAAGTTATAAACAAAGAGTGGGAGCAGTTTGTTTTAAGCAGGGATGAAATAAGCCTTTTCCAACCAAACCTGAAGGACTTAGAAAGTTGGGGGGGGGGTTCCTTTATTTAGGTTACTGAAATCCACCCTTGTGCACAGACGCAGCCTAAAGTGTTTGTGTCACTTAAATTCCCTTCAGAAGACCTTGGAAAAGGGCTTTCCCTTTTATACTGAGATTTTGTGCTGGTCATTTACACAGTGGTGGCTTGCTGTCCCTGGTGAGCTTTTCTGTCAGCCCTGGTGAGATTCTGCAGTAAGCAGCTTTCTTAAGAAGGTAATGATGAAATCAAAAGATGCTGAAATTCAGCCTCCACTGCATGCTTTGCTTCCTTTTCCTTCATTCCTAAGGTGCCATCTGTCATAAAGACAAAGCAGAGCTGAAAAAACAGTACACTTAAATCTAGGAGCAACATGCTTTGGCCTATTAAGATGCTATTTATCTGGTAGAGGAAGGATTAGGATTTTGAGAGAAGGGAAAGAGAAGGATTTCTATCTGTATCTAAAATCTTTGAAATCACAAGTGTCCTCTTAAGGCAACAGCCTGCAAGATCCCAATACCAGCCGCTTCACAGGAGAATGCAAAATATACTACAGTGGGTAGTTTATAGTATAAACTGGCTTCAGAGCAGGCTTCTTTTAGGTTAATGTTATCTTAAGTCATCAGCCTCGGATCAAAAAGTTCCTGCAGACATTTGTACGGGTCTTATCAGTGGGCTCGCTTTCAGAAGGTACTTAAAAAATGGCCTAAATAGGATGAAAGAGATTTAGGCATACTCCTTTCTTGGTTTGGGCCATAAGGCTGAGTTTTCCCATAAATAGCATCAAAAACAATTTCAGAAGTACCAGGAAAGAAATTCTGGCATCCTAGGTACCCCTCTTCTGTCCAGCTTTTCCTCTGCAGGAAGTGTTAGTGTCCTCATTTGAAATGGTTGCATGGCACAGAAGTTTGTGCTGGCCAGCTTCAACAAAGACTTGTTATTCATAGCAAGGTCAAAGTTTGAATTTTGTGTGGCTTCTTTTCACCCATCAAGCCATCGGCAGGACTGGTCTCACGAGGATATGATTGAGCTGCACTTTTCAGCAGTCAGAACAAATAAGGAGTGATAAACTGCAATCCCTCCTTCTGAAATGAGGCAGAACATTCAGCAATTGCAATGTAACAAATCTTAAGGGGTTTTAGCTCAGCTTTGTCTCGAGGTTTTATTGAGCTTGCCAGGGAGAGTACACCAGATTCTGTACATATTTTGAGTCAGCAGAGAGCTCATCCTGTGCAATATGTACATTGTCACGATCCATAACAATAGTCTATTATTTATACATTTATGACTGTGTAATACATAGTAGGCCATTCATAAGTGCATTATTATACCAGGGATGTATACTGAAAAGTCAGGGAGATAACTTACAAGATGACAGAAGAAACTGCTCTCGTGCAGTTATACTGCTGTCACTTTAGTTTTTACCTGTAATTTAAACTATTTTTGGCTGTGTACAGACATTCTGAAGAGCATTTCTGGCTTGTTTTCCTCCATGCTTACTCACTGCAAATTTGCAAAGAGTTTAAAACTAAATAGATGACAATCACACCAAACCTAATTTGGTTACTGATGCACGTGTAATTCTCTGGACTGCTTTTTATTTCACACTATGGGCCAGCAAGGTGTAATTTGAGGCAACAAATATTGCCTGTACAAAACAGTGGAGGCTGCTCAGGTCCTACTGCAGTGAAGCAAAATTACAAGGAGTTTGTTTAGACAGAAGCATGAAACAGCGAGGGAACAAAACCTGAATGCACAATTTGAATATTGTACTAGCTGATCTTTGCATATAGTAAGTAATATAGAAGAGTGTTCTGTTTGAGAAGGTAGATGTTAAAATACTCTCTTCTTAAAAAAAAAGTATATTTTTGGATGTTCAGGAAAGTATTTTAACAATTGTAGTCTTGTCTCAAATTAGATTTTTCAGGTGTCAAGAATCTCAGCAGAAAAAACTTATTTTCCGTTAGCATTTTGATTTCTCATAAGGGTTTTGTGTTA